>NC_065593.1:5227663-6484538 GCF_024542745.1 Macaca thibetana thibetana
GACTGAGTTTTATTCTTGTTGCCCAGGCTGGAGTGCAATGGCGCGACCCCGGCTCATCACAACCTCTACTTCCCAGGTTCAAGCAATTCTCCCGCCTCAGCCTCTCAAGTAGCTGGGATTACAGGCATGTGCCACCACACCCAGCTAATTTTGTTTTTGTTTGTTTTGTTTTGTTTTTTGTTTTTTTGGGATGGAGTCTCACTCTGTCACCCAGGCTGGAGTGCAGTGACACAATCTCAGCTCACTGCAACCTCTGCCTCCCGGGTTCAAGCAATTCTCCTGCCTCAGTCCCCTGAGTAGCTGAGATAATAGGCACCCACCACCATGCCCAGCTAACTTTTTTTGTATTTTCAGTAGAGACGGGTTTCACTATGTTGGTCAGGCTGGTCTTGAACTCCTGACCTCATGATCCACCCGCGTCGACCTCCCAAAGTGCTGGGATTACAGGCACGCACCACTGCACCCAGCTAATTTTTTGTATTTTTAGTAGAGACGGGGTTTCACCATGTTGGTCAGGCTGGTCTGGAACTCCCGACCTCAGGTGATCCACCCACCTCAGCCTCCCAGTGTTGGGATTACAGGCGTGAGCCACGGCGCCCAGCCAAACATTGGGAATTTTAAAAAGTCGTTTGGGTTTCTTTATTAAGAGATCGCCTTTTTATATCTTTTGTCTATTTTGCTATTCTGTTTCTGCATATTTATTGATAACTTTATAATGAATTTAGTATTTTGTCTACTATAGCACTTGTAAAATTTTTCCTAGTTCATCATTTGTTTTTTGAATTTTATGATTTTTTTTTGCCATAGAGAATTTAAAAATTTTTATACTCTGCAAGTGTAATTATCTTTTCCTTTAAGATTCCTTAGTTTTGCTATTGCCTAATTCCTGCTACAAGATTATATATATAATATATATGTATATAATATATAACTATTATACATTATATTATAGATTATAATTATATATAGTATACATATAATCTTCATACCCATATTCTTTTTTTTTTTTTTTTTTGAGACAGAGTCTTGCTCTGTCGCCCAGGCTGGAGTGCAGTGGCGCGATCTCAGCTCACTGCAAGCTCCGCCTCCCAGGTTCACGCCATTCTCCTGCCTCAGCCTCCCGAGTAGCTGGGACTACAGGCACCCGCCACCTCGCCCGGCAAATTTTTTGTATTTTTAGTAGAGACAGGGTTTCACCATGTTAGCCAGGATGGTCTCGATCTCCTGATCCCGTGATCCACCCGCCTTGGCCTCCCAAAGTGCTGGGATTACAGGCGTGAGCCACCACGCCCGGCCCATACCCATATTCTTTTCCAAACTTTTGCAGCTGCATTTTTTTTTTTTTGAGACAGAGTTTCACTCTTGTTGCCCAGGCTGGAGTGCGGTGGTGCAATCTCGGCTCACTGCAACCTCCGCCTCCCGGGTTCAAGTGATTCTCCTGCCTCAGCCTCCCGAGTAGCTGGGATTACAGGCATGCGCCACCACGCCTGGATGATTTTGTATTTTTAGTAGAGACGGGGTTCCTCCATGTTGGTCAGGCTGGTTGCAAACTCCTGACCTCAGGTAAATCCACCTGCCTCAGCCTCCCAAAGTGCTGAGATTACAGGGGTGAACCACCACGCCCAGCCTGCAGCTGCATTTTTAATGCCTAAGGCTTTGACTAGCTGGAAGTTTTTCTGGTAGGAAGAGTAAACATGAGGCAGCCCCCACTTTGTTCCAAATAGCTTACCAATGGCCTGTTTCAAATAGTTTTTGCCAATAGCTCACCAGGGCTGGCCTCATGGGCTTATGGCGGAGATTTCTGAAAGGTTAAGGAAACGATGAACATAAATAGAAGTTTTAACCCTTTTTCGCTGCCCTCTCAAGTTTCTTGGAGTGCTCCCTGGGGTGTGTGAACCTCACTTTGTTGTCTAGAGGCACTGCTGTGTGGCCTATGAAATCAGTGCCCTGATCTGTTCCTCCTTTCCCATTCCTCACGCGTGAAACCAGAATGCTTTCTAACCTGTTTGGATTAGGGACCACTTTCTAGTCTGCTGAAAACTCTGGATTCTAACCATGAAATTGCACACACAGATACAGCTAGTAGACTCTGATCTCCGGGGCCTCAAAGACCCCAGGGGTAAGGATCTCTCTGCCATTTGAGGAGTTCAAGGAAGGCCACAGGGTTGGGTGGGGGAAGGAAGAGCCAGGCTGGTTGGCAGGCTGGGGCAGATGTAGCTGAGTGTGTGTGTGTTTAAGAGTTTAGACACGCCGGGCACGGTGGCTCAAGCCTGTAATCCCAGCACTTTGGGAGGCCGAGACGGGTGGATCACGAGGTCAGGAGATCGAGACCATCCTGGCTAACATGGTGAAACCCCGTCTCTACTAAAAATACAAAAAACTAGGTGGGCGAGGTGGGGGCGCCTGTAGTCCCAGCTACTCAGGAGGCTGAGGCAGGAGAATGGCGTAAACCCAGGAGGCGGAGCTTGCAGTGAGCTGAGATCCGGCCACTGCACTCCAGCCTGGGAGACAGAGCGAGACTCCGTCTCAAAAAAAAAAAAAAAAAAAAAGAAAAAAGAGTTTAGACACACAAGGACCTGCATGTATGGGGGCATGTGCACGTGTCAGCTGCAGCTCTGCAGACCGTGGGCAGCTGCAGGGTCCTGGGTGTTTCCCAGTCTTGGCCCAGGATCAGTGCCAGGAGGGGACCGTAAAGGCAAGCTCATATGGTCACCCTGCAGATTTTCAGGCATATCCTGCAGCGGGAGTTTTCAGGACTGAGCCACCTTTCCCGAAAGTTCACCGAGTGGTGCTATGGGCCTGTCCGGGTGTCGCTGTATGACCTGGCTTCTGTGGACAGCTGTGAGGAGAACTCAGTGCTAGAGATCATCGCCTTTCATTGCAAGAGTCCGGTGAGCCCACAGGGGCATTGGTGCACATAGAGGACCCAACAGAGCTCCCAGCAAGGTCCACAAGTTGGGGCTGCCTGCTGGACCATATCTGCCCCATTCCTGTGCCAGTGGGGGTGTGGCTGCATGTCCCAGCAGGCATGACCCTGACCATGGCCACTGGGCCCATACTCAGTCCATACTCCAGTCCCATCCAACACAGAGATCATGCCAAGGGCCTTGTGGCAACCATCCAGGTCCTCTCTGTTAACCAGCATCTCGTTTGGAGGGCAAGCCCCTTGATCACACTGTAGCTGGGAGGGTTGGGGTGAGGTCCTTTGGAGTTCCTGGGGTGTGGAAGCCTGCTCCCTGTCCCCTCTCCTCATTTCCTGGGCCCTTGCTTTGATCCTGACATGGAGTGGGCAGCCTATTTGCACTTGTTGACTGTACCCATGGCTCTCCCCTCCCCACCCCAGAACCGACACCGAATGGTCGTTTTGGAGCCCCTGAACAAACTGCTGCAGGCGAAATGGGATCTGCTCATCCCCAGGTTCTTCTTAAACTTCCTGTGTAATCTGATCTACATGTTCATCTTCACCGCTGTTGCCTACCATCAGCCTGCCCTGAAGAAGGCAAGGGCGGGAGGTGGGTGGGGGGCACATCTTGGGGGAGGCCTGCTTGAAACAACCCTGGGGGAAGATGAGGCAATAATAGTGCTGAGGCATGGGCTGCTGGAGTGACATGCCCAAGCTTATGGGAGCCAGCACCCCAGTGCTAACAGTAATACAGTGAAGATTTGCTGAGTGCTCACTGTATGTGAAAAAGAATTCTAGGTGATGGACATGTGTTGATTAATTAATGTTCCCCAAAACCCCTGAGATGGTGAATTATAATCACCCTCAATTTATAGTAGAGGGAAGGGAGGCACAGAGAGGTTAAGTAACTTGTCCAGAGTCACACAGGCTGAAAGTGGTGTGGAGAGGGAATCTGAATCCAGGCAGTCTGGCTTCAGACCCCACACTGAAATGCTACACAATGTACCTCTCAGGATCTGGTGGTCCTTCCCTGGAGCCCATGTTCCCCTGCTGTTCTGAGGGGTTCTCCACAGCTCAGGCTCAGAGTAGGCCCTCAGCTTCAGCTCTCAAGGGTGAGCTGCTCAAGAGAGGACCCAAAGCCCTAGGTCTCATCTGAGTGTGTCTTCAGCAGGCCGCCCCCCACCCGAAAGCGGAGGTTGGAAACTCCATGCTGCTGGCAGGCCACATCTTTGTCCTGCT
This sequence comes from Macaca thibetana thibetana, assembly GCF_024542745.1. Lineage (NCBI taxonomy): Eukaryota > Metazoa > Chordata > Mammalia > Primates > Cercopithecidae > Macaca > Macaca thibetana. The sequence goes on from NC_065593.1 coordinate 5,231,805, forward strand.
AGCGGGGATCTATCTCCTCGTGGGCCAGGTGAGTGCCCCTCCCCTTCTCCCACCAAGAAGTAAACCTAGAATTCTGCTTCAGGGGGCTTAGAGCAAGTTAGCTGCATCCCCTCACTGACAATACCCGGTCCCATCCACAACAACCAACCTCACTGAAGCTGAGGGCCAGAGGTTCTGGCCTTGCTTTCTGAGTCCCCGGCAACCCTCTGCTGTGCTTTTGGGGTTCCTCGGGGTAGCAGATAACTTCTCTGATTCCTTGGCAGTACAGGCTCTGCTCCCCCAGGAATGGAGCTGGAAGCCCCTGTCCCCAGCCAGGCCCCTCGGCTGGGAAGTTCCCCTCTTGGGGAGCACAGAGACCGGGGGTAGGTGGGGTTCAGGCCAATTCACCCAGTAGGGCCTCTTCAGTGGGAAATGCTGTAAGCCTGTAGGACACAGGCTGGACACCAAGACATTGGGACCTCCTTAGAGTGGGCAGAACTTGGGCACCAAACCCAGGTTGGCTGGGGTATGGGTGCTCCCTGTGAGGCCAGGGACAAGGGAAGGGAAAGGCGCCCTTCCCCTTCCTGCATGCAGTGCAGAGGTTCTTCATCTGCACCCCCCGGCCTTGTGTAGGTGGCTGCTCTTTCTGGAAAAAGAGTCCCAAGCTATCTCAGCTATCAGAAGTATTCATGAGTCCCCCAAAACCAAAGCTGCTGACTTAGCCCTAGCCGGGGTGGCAGGCTCCCGCTCAGCCAGGCCAGCAGGGGGCATTTGGGAGAGCAGGTTTCACAGCCCTCTGTCCTCTCTTTCTCCGCAGCTGTGGTACTTCTGGCGGCGCCACCTGTTCATCTGGATGTCGTTCATAGACAGCTACTTTGAAATCCTCTTGTATGTGGATTCTCACTCCTCCTCCCCTCAACTGTCTCTGAGGCCTGGAAGGGGCAGGTGTGGCAGAAGGCACCAGGTTGACTTTAGAGCCGAGGATACGGGGCGCAGGAAGTCGGGACCTGTGTACAGGCCAGACCCAGGAGTCTGGACTGCTGTCCAGCCTGGGGCCTTTTGTGCTCCTGTCACTGTAGATGGTGATAGTGACATTTACTAGGCCTGGGCACACACCTGTTTCACTTAGTCCTTGAAAACACTCTTTGTGTCAGGCATCATTATTATTATGCCCATTTTACAGTGGGAGGGAACTGAGGCCCGCCGAGGTTAAATGTCTTGCCTAAGATGGAGGTCAGGACCTTGGTCAGCGCAGGCCAGTGAGGGCTCAGGGAGCCAAGTGGCCAGCAAGCCCACCTGGATCCTGCTCCCATACAGCCTGTTCCAGTCCCTGCTCACAGTGCTGTCCCAGGTGCTGTGTTTCCTGGCCATCGAGTGGTACCTGCCCCTGCTTGTGTCTGCGCTGGTGCTGGGCTGGCTGAACCTGCTTTACTATACACGTGGCTTCCAGCACACAGGCATCTACAGTGTCATGATCCAGAAGGTGAGAGAAGGGGGTGGTCCAGAGGGACTCTTTCGGCCTCATCAGGCAAGAGCCTTCCTCCGCAGCTATCCTAGGCAGAGGAGGGCATGTGTACATCTGCCTGCGTGCCAGCACCCAGATACTTGCTGGATGGAAGCTTAAGTACAGGCATGCATATACCTCTCTCAGGGTTCTGCACGCACATGCAAACACATGCACATATGTGTGTTTGCAGGTGTCCACACGGGAGCATGTGCATCCTTCCACATGCAAGGAGCAAAGAATATGTGCATAAGCTCATCTGTGTGTCTGTGTCCTGGGATGTGTGGGCGCGGGCATGTAACTGCGTTCATTTATGTATTCAGCATATGTTTAGGGAGTGCCTACTGTGGGTCGGGCCCTGTTCTAGGTGTTGGGAATATAGCAGAGAGCAAAACAAGTCCTTGCTCCCCTGAAGCTGATGTTCTGGTGGGAGGGAATGAAAACCTTAAGAAAACAACTAAGAACATTCCACACTGCTAAATTCTATGAAGGAAAAAAAAATGCACAGGACAATGTGATGGGGAATGGCTGGGATCAAGCACCCTTTAGATGGGATGGTCTGGGAAGCCTCTCTAAAGAGGGGATGTTTAAGTTGAGACCTGAAAGAATGATTCAGCCACCGCAGGGTGAGGAGGAGATATTCTCAGCAGAGGGCACAGCAATGGCTGCCGTGAGCCAGAAGCAGCTTGGGGTGCTTGCGACAGGGCGAGGAGGCTGGGTGGCTGGGGAGATGGCAGGAGGGTGGAGGTGAGGAGGTTGGGAGGAAGGGAAGGGCCAGGGGCCCCTTCCATGGGGAGGAATTTGGAGGCCCCCAGAGGCTTTTTTTTTTTTAAATTGTAGTAAAATGCATCTAACATAGAAATTAACTGGTTTTTTTTTTTTTTTGAGACGAGTCTTGCTCTTGTTGCCTAGGATAGAGTGCGATGGCATGATCTCGGCTCACTGCAAACCCCTATTCCTGGGTTCAAGCGATTCTCCTGCCTCAGCCTCCCGAATAGCTGGGATTACAGGCACCCATCACCATGCCTAGCTAATTTTTGTATTTTTAGTAAAGACAGGTTTTCACCACGTTGGCCAGGCTGGTCTCGAACTCCTGACCTTAGGTGATCTGCCTGCCTTGGCCTCCCAAAGTGCTGGGATTACAGGCGTGAGCCACTGTGCCTGGCCCATTTTAACCATTTAAAAAAATACATACAGCTAAGTGTCATTAAGTACATTCACACTGTTGTATAACCATCACCACCATCCATCTCCAGAACTTTCGTGTCATCCCAAACTGAAACTCAATGCCCATTAAAAACAACTCCCCATTCTCTCCTTTCCCCGGTCCCTGGAAGCCACCATTCTACTTTCTGTTTCTACGAATTTGACAACCATAGCTACGTTGTATAAGTGAAATCATACAGTATTTGTCCTTTAATGTCTGGCTTATTTTACTCAGTATAATGTCCTCAAGGATCAGCCATGTTGTAGCATATGTCAGAAATTCCTTCTTTTTTTTTTTTTTTTGAGATGGAATCTTGCTCTGTTGCCCAGGCTGGAGTGCAGTAGTGCAATCTTGGCTCACTGCAACCTCTGCCACCCAGGTTCAAGCGATTCTCTTGCCTCAGCCTCCCGAGTAGCTGGGACTACAGGCATGTGTCACCACACCTGGCAAGTTTTTTGTATTTTTAGTAGAGATGAAGTTTTTCCATGTTGGCCTGGATGGTCTTGAACTCCTGACCTCAGGTGATCCACCCATCTTGGCCTCCCAAAGTGCTGGGATTACAGGCTGAGCCACCATACCCAGCAATTCCTTCCTTTTTAAGGCTGAGTAGTATCCCATTGTGTAGATACACATTTTGTGCATCCATTCATCTGTCGATCCAGTCACCTGTTACTTCCACCATTTGATCTTTGTGAATAATGCTGCTATAAACAGGGGTGTACAAGTATCTGTTAGAGTCCCTGCTTTCAATTCTTTTGGGCATATAGATACCCAGAAATGGAATTGCTGGGTCATACGGTAGTTCTATATTTAATTTTGTGACCCTGGAAGGTTGTTCTTTTTCTTTTTTTTTTTGAGATGGGACTCATTCTGTCACCCAGGCTGGAGTGCGGTGACATGATCATAGCTCATTGCAGCCTTGACATTCTGGGCTCAAGCAATCCTCCTGTTTCAGCCTCCTGAGTAGCTGGCACTGTAGGCTTGTGCCACCATGCCTGGCTACTGGAAAGGTTTAAGCAGGAAAACAATGTGATCTGAGACATATATACATACATATATTATTATTATTTTGAGACGATGTCTCACCCTGTAGCCCAGGCTGGAGTGCAGTGGCGTGATCTTGGCTCACCACAACCTCTGCCTCCTGGGTTCAAGCGATTCTCCTGCCTCAGCCTCCCGAGTAGCTGGGATTACAGGCGCAGGCACGCCACTGCACCTGGCTAATTTTTTGTATTTTTAGTAGAAATGGTTTCACCATGTTGGCCAGGCTGGTCTTGAACTCCCAACCGCAGGTAATCTGCCCGCCTCAGCCTCCCAAAGTGCTAGGATTACAGGCATGAGCCACTGCACCCAGCCAGATCTGAGATATATTTTTAAAAGACTCCTCTGCTCAGTGTGGCTCCACAGGGCCCATGTATGCATAAGTATGTGTGCGTATGTTCAGTGTACACGGGAAACATGCTGCTGTGGGTGAGGCAGGGGTCTGGGGCCGTGACTGGTGGCCCAGCTACCCACTTTGGCCCCTGGGCACATGTGTTCCAGGTCATCCTGCGGGACCTGCTGCGCTTCCTTCTGATCTACTTAGTCTTCCTTTTCGGCTTCGCTGTAGGTAAAGGCTCCCTCCGGCCCCCTTCCCCTTCCCCACGTTCCTTGTCCACCCTGTATACTCTCAAGGCTGCCTGCCGGTCTCCTGGGCTGAGGACCCCTCTCCCTTCATCCCATAGCCCTGGTGAGCCTGAGCCAGGAGGCTTGGCGTCCTGAAGCTCCTACAGGCCCCAATGCCACAGAGTCGGTGCAGCCCGTGGAGGGACAGGAGGATGAGGGCAACAGGGCTCTGTACGGGGGTATCCTGGAAGCCTCCTTGGAACTCTTCAAATTCACCATCGGCATGGGCGAGCTGGCCTTCCAGGAACAGCTGCACTTCCGTGGCATGGTGCTGCTGCTGCTGCTGGCCTACGTGCTGCTCACCTACATCCTGCTGCTCAACATGCTCATCGCCCTCATGAGCGAGACCGTCAACAGTGTCGCCACTGACAGCTGGAGCATCTGGAAGCTACAGGTGCCACCAGAGAGGCTCCCTGCCCCCACCCCACCCCACCCCGCACTCAGGTGGTGGGGAGTGCTCTGCATCCCGCGGAGGTGGGCCTTCCCTAGCCAAGGGGTGCCGGGTTGGGCAGCTCTACGTTGTCAGAGTCTTCCTCCTCCTTTTTTCCCTGGAGACAAGGTCTTGCTCTGTCACCCAGGCTGGAGTGCAGTGGCACAATCACGGCTCAATGCAGCCTCGGCCTCCTGAGTAGCTGAGGTTACAGGCAGTTGACACCACACCTGGCTAATATTTTTATTTTTTGTTTTTTTTTGAAGAAGGTCTCACTATGTTGCCCGGCCTCAGGTGATCCTCCCACCTTTGCCTCCTAAAGTGCTGGGATTACTCCCTCCTCCTTAAGAAGCTCATAGATGTACTCAGGACAGTGTCCAGCACCAAGTAGGTGCTCAATGTGCCACCAGCTACTATTATCATCATTGTTGTCCAGTTTCTTTTTTTTTTTTTTTTTTTTTTTGAGTCAGAGTTTTGCTCTTGTTGCCCAGGCTGGAGTGCGATGGCATAATCTTGGCTCACTGCAACCTTTGTCTCCTGGGTTCAAGCAATTCTCCCACTTCAGCCTCCCAAGTAGCTAGGATTATAGGCATGTGCTACCACACCCCCACTGACTTTTTGTATTTAGTAGAGACAAGGTTTCACCATGTTGGTCAAGCTGGTCTTGAACTCCTGACCTCCGGTGATCCACCTGCCTTGGCCTCCCAAAGTGCTGGCATTACAGGTGTGAGCCACCATGCCCCACTCTGCTGCTAATTCATTGTTGATCTTGGGGAAGTCATTTATCTCCTCTGAGCCTCGGTGCCCTCCTCTGCAAGGTTCTGTGCCCCATCTGACTCACTGGTATGCCTCTGGGCAGGCACATGTGTGGGGTGAGCAAACGAAGTTCTGTCCCTGGTGGTGTGGCCATCTGGAGCCTGAACGATGTAAGAACAAGTATCTGTCAAGTACTTATAACGTACAGACTTCCCATCAGCTGTCTGAGGCACTTTGTTCTCAGTCTACAAATGGGGAAACTGAGATGCAGAGAGGCTGAGGGCCCAACCCCACACAGGTAATCGGATGTTGGAGCCGGATTCTAATCCGTGTGTTTAGTTGACTTTGGGTTATACTGTGAAGTGCTGCGGGGCACTTTCCTGCTCCGCTTGCCTTGTGTGCCTTTGCCCCCAGGCAGGGTCCCAGGACGTTCTGTCTGATGCATCCTTTGTCCCCAGAAAGCCATCTCTGTCCTGGAGATGGAGAATGGCTATTGGTGGTGCAGGAAGAAGCAGCAGCGGGCAGGCGTGATGCTGACCGTCGGCACTAAGCCAGATGGCAGCGCCGATGAGCGCTGGTGCTTCAGGTGAGTGAGTGGCGAGAGGGTCTCCTGGCCCTCCTGTCCAGTAATCCCTGGGGCCCCCACTGCAGTGCAGGGCACAGCTGCCAGGAGCCAGGTCTGGTGGGAGGGGCAGGTACAAAGAGCACCAGGGACTGAGCCTGAGCAGGTGAGGTCAGGGGTCTGGATCTCACAAGCCATGGCTGCCACATGACTGGCCATCTGCCTGTCCTAGTGGCTTAAACTGAAGATCCCCTCCTGGTGATCTCAGACTCCTCCTTGTAGCCTGAAATGTGGTACAGTAAGGAGGCCAAGAAGTCAGAGGGACCCTTGGGTTCCCAGCACTCTAGCCTTGCCCTGGCTGCTCTGTGTCCCCCCACCTCCAATTCTGCCAGCCTGATCTTGGAGCTACAACCCCTTCCATGGAGAACGTGCCCTTCTGTGTCCAGGAAAGGCTGGGACACTGGGTGAGGGAACCTAGTGACAAACACACAGCTAAAAACAGATACTGTCGTGAGGCAGCAGATGAGCAGAAAGAGCAGAGAGAGCAGAGAGCAGAGAGAGCAGATGAGCAGAGAGAGCAGAGTCTCAGGCGTGAGGAACAGCCATGAAAGTCCCCAGAACCCGGAAGCACAGATACACCTGATCTGAATTCCTCTTTTCTAGTTGCTCTGGGCAACCCAGGCTGCTGTGAGCAGCCAGAAGCGATGGATGCTGATTCCTGCAAGTGGGCACCTGCCTCACAGGACAGGGCTCCAAGTGGGTGGCCCAGAACCCTGCAGAGAGAAAGCCTGTCCTCCTCAGGGCCTCTGTGTCCACCAGAGAATCTCTGCATAGTCTCCCAATTTGGGGGGCCAGGCCCCTCTCTGGGGTGGGGGGGCATGGTCAAAGCAGGCAAACCTCAGAGCTCCTCTGTTGCCTTCAGGGTGGAGGAGGTGAACTGGGCTTCGTGGGAGCAGACGCTGCCTACGCTGTGTGAGGACCCGTCAGGGGCAGGCGTCCCTCGTAAGTAGCCTGGTGACTGGAGCCTCTGCCCTGGGGTGTGTGTCTCTGCTGCTTGGCCACAAAGCCTTGGAGAGTCTGGGGCAGGACCCAGAGACCTCCTCATAGTCACTTTGCAGATCCCCACACACCAGCTCCTCTTACAGGGATTGCCTCCTTAAAACAGTGGTTTTCTCCTTTCCTTTCCACCCACACCTTGCTTTCAGGCAGGAACCAGGGAAAACCTCTGAGGCTGTTAGCGCTTCCACCAGCCCAGCCTCTGGCTGCCCTCTCTCCGATGCCAGCCAGTCACACCCTTTGCCCATTCAATTGATTATCAAGGGTCTGTCCCCAGCCAGGCCTGAGCTGAGCCTGGGGACTCAGCAGGGGAATAAGTTAGGAAGGGCTGTGTCACAGCGCAGCCCACAACAGAGGCACCATCTCCCTGGACCCTCAGAGGAGCTGCCCTGCATAGGCCCTCAGCTCCTTCACACCCCAAATCCCCCACCTCTGAGAAACCACTTCCCATGCCTCCCCCATGTCCGTGGCCTGTGTCCTCTCTGTTCTAGTGTAGTGATGGCCCCTCCTATCCCCACCCTGCTGCCTCCACCAAGATCTGTTCCTTCCTCCCACCCTCAGAGGCCTGAGGATTAGCTGTCTCCCCTGCATACCCTTTCTTTCTAGAACCTTCAATAGCTCCCACCTTCCACTGGTTCACCTCTCCTTTCTCCATCTCTTTCCTGACAAATTTCACTTGCTTGTGCCTGTTGCGCCCCACAACAGCCTCCTGAGTCGCCCGTGGCCCCTGTTGTAGGGAGGCTACTCTGGCCTCTTCTGCCCCACAGCCTGCTGGTTTCCCAGGCTCCTGGGCCGTGACCATGGCCTCACATACAAACAGGTTTCCCTTCACCCTCTCTTTGCATCTCCCTCCCTTCACTACAATGCCAGGAAAGTCACCTTGTCCCTCCCTCATCTTGCCCCAAGCACTCCACACCCCACTGCCTGCTGGGGCCTCCAATGTGACATTCCCAACAGGAGCAGCCTTGGGGTTGCCCCAGCAGGTCACATGTATGTCACCCCACCCCCTCCTTTCCCAGGTAGAAGGCCTTGAGTCTCAGCCTATTCCCCCCGCTATACCGGCTCTCCCACCTGGAGCTGAGTGTCCTTGACCTCTCAGGCGGCCACTCATCCCTCTGCCCTGCCTCTCACTTCTGCTTCTGCACCACTGCAGGGCGGCCCAGCCTGCACCTTATCCCATTCCAGTCCTGCTAATGTGGACAAAAACTACATGCAGCCCACACTACACAATGCCTCCCGCTGCCTGGAAGGCTGCACTCCTCAGAGCGGAGGTCAGGGCCCAAAGCTGTCTGACCCACTGCCCACACCTCTATCCAAGGTGGCGTCTGCAGTGCCCCTTGTTCTTTGCTTTCCTTGGTTCATCTCTGGATTTGTCTGTCAGAAGCGCTCTTCCTCCCCTCTGGGTGTCCAAATCTGCCACCTCCCCTGCGGGATGGGTCCCGTCTCTCCTCTGAGCTCCCCCCAGCATGTCTCAGGTGTTCTGATCTCTGACACAAAGTCTGTCACCTCCAGGCACTTTAAGCTCCTGGGGGTGTTGGGAAGCCCCTGACATGGCAAGGGATTGGGAAATGCTTGTGGAGTGAGGGAAGCAGGGAGAGGGACTGCTGGCCTCCAGAACTGCTGAGGCTGTCCCCATGGCATGACGTGTTTTCATGACTGTGGCCCCTTGTTTCCCTGGTGCCTGCTTCCTGGGGACACACTCAAGGGTTAAGCCACAGTGCTTGCCATCTGTTAACAGGAACTCTCAAGAACCCTGTCCTGGCGTCCCCACCCAAGGATGAAGATGGTGCCTCTGAGGAAGACCATGTGCCCCTCCAGCCTCTCCAGTCCAACTGATGGCCCAGATGCAGCAGGAGGCCAGAGGACACAGCAGGGGATATTTCCAGCCACATCTGCTGGCTCTGGGGTCCTAGTGAATTCTGGTGGCAAATATATATTTTCACTAACTCTTCTGGAAACATTATTTGAGCAGAGTTGCTGGGACCCATAGAGCTGGTAATGTCTGCACCTCTCTGTGTACACAGGTCTGTGTATGGGACTAGGTTGCTCCTGCCCTTGCCTGGGCACAGAGACCCTCAGCTGCTGTGTCCCCACCCTCAGCCCCACGTCCTCAAGTCTGGAGACTGCCTTCTTCCTGGGTGCAGGCAGCTGGCTGAGGTGCTGTGCCCATTGTGGCAGATATATGGTGGTGGACATGTGCAAACAACCACCTCTCCTCTCTCTCCACCACGACACCCTTTGCTTTCCACACCCTCCCTGCTTTCGGGCAGGCACCTGGGAAAATCCGTTAAAGCCACCTCTCTTGCTTTCTCTTCCTACTGGGCTTCTTGCTCAATTCCCCCCCTCCCAAGCCATTCTCTGCAGGGCAGCCAGAGAGGCCTTCCTAAGATACAAGACAAACATGTCCTTTTTGTGCTCTGAAGGCCTGAGAGGCTCCCCAGTACCCACAGAATGCCCTAGCTGGCATCCCGAGACCCCCACGGTTTTGCCCAAGCATTTCCAGACACCTCCTCCCCTCCACCTCTGTTGCCCCTCCCTCCTTAGCACTCTCCCCAAATACAGGCAGGCCGAGGGACCTCGTGCTTGATCCCTTAACCTGGCTCTTGCTGGAAGCCCCCTCCTCCATTAAAACCCTACTCTTGCCAGGCACCTGTAATCCCAGCATTTTGGGAGGCCGAGGCGGGCAGATCACCTGAGGTCAGGAGTTCGAGACCAGCCTGACCAACATGGAGAAACCACGTCTCTACTAAATATACAAAACTAGCCGGGCGTGGTGGCACATGCCTGTAATCCCAGCCACTCGTGAGGCTGAGGCAGGAGAATCACTTGAACCCGGGAGGCAGAGGTTGCGGTGAGCGGAGATCGGGCCATTGCACTCCAGCCTGGGCAACAGGAGAGAAATTCCGTCTCAAAAAAAAAAACCAAACAAACAAACACAAAAACTAACAACAACAAAAAACCCTACACTATTTCTGAGGCCAGCTCAAAAGGTGTTATGATTGCCTTCCCAGTTTCTTGCAGTCAAAATGAATTTCGCTCCCTTGGTATAACGTGTGTGTGCAAAACGTGGTTGCATGCATTATTTTTCAAGGAGAGAGCTGAGTATGTTCATAGGCTGAAAGGAAAGCTTCAGTATAGAGAGAGTTTTCCATGGAAAGTGAGACAGGGGCATAGGTGGATGAGGCCCCAAGGAATGAGAGGAAAGAAGGTGGGCAGAGCTTTACCCCAGAGGCGAACAGAGGATGGACGTGGATCCAGATAAGACGTCAGCTCGTTCCCTAAAGGTCGTGCTGAAGGAGTAATGAGGGTGGCCAGTGCGCAGGGGTTTGAGAGGCCCCGTGGATATGGTGCTGTGGGGAAAGTATTTGGCGATGCTCAATAGTTCAGGAGAAGATACTAGGATGAATGGTTGCTGTGTGCCACGGTTCTATAGGCTTTCACGTGTGTTATCTTATGTGATCTTCCGGGGCGCCGGTGTCTCCGTCTTCTGGATGACCAATCGGAAGCTCACAGAGAATAAGTAATTGGCCCTAAACCACCCACCTAAGGCGTGGCAGAGGCGGGGCCCAAACGCGCGCTCCAGCCCTCGCGCAGGCGCCTTGGAACTCGCCCGCGTGTTGTGACCCAGAATTCCTGGGGCTGTGGAAGAGACCATAGGCTCAACAGGAGGGGGAGCCCTGGGTTGCGCGCCGGTCTGCATCGCTACTTGGCGGAAAGTTCCCATGAGTCTTTGCCAGCGTCCCCCTCCTTTTGTGACGAATAGGATATCCCGACTCCTTAAGGGCCTGGAGCGCATAAGTTGTGACCTTTTCATTCCTGTTGTTATGGAGGTAGGGTCTCCGCGAATCTGGGGGTGGTAGCTGGGGGCAAAAGCAAATAAAGAGCTCGAGCTTCTGTGGTCTCTGGGGAGATGTTCCCGGGAAGCCTGGCTAGAGGGCAGAGGGCAGCTGTTGAGATGGCGTGGCTCCCCGCCTCCTGCGCTCGCGTGGCCTTCGGCCCGGTGTTGGACAGCCTGGCAGGGCAGCGGGGGGCTGAATCCGGCTGCCGTGGATGAGGCTCATGGATCACCCTTTTGTGGTAGGGCCACATCTGCCAGAGCCTGGAGTCTGCGAAGGCCGGGACCCGGTTCTCCGGCCTGCCGTGGGGAGTGTGCAAACCCGAGAAAGCTGGGTAAGTTGGTGTCGGCTTGCAGTTTGGGGTACCCCGAGGGCGGTGTACGTCGGTAAGATTGTAACGGGATTACTGGAAGACTTACTCGACTGTCCTGATGATACTTGTAATAGGAAGTGCCGTCAGAAGCGATAACTGACGACGTTTAACGTCTATCTGACCGCAGTCGCTGAAACCTCTACAACTTAGTTGACCGTAACTGCCAGAACCTGCCCTGAATTCCTGTCCTTCACTCCCTCTTTCAGATTGCCTGCCCACCGCAGAGTGCTGAAGACGGGGTAGCCATGAGGTAAGAGGCCCTCTGGGGTAGGGTTTAACATGGAACGTAGTTTTGTCATCTTGAATGCACGGAAATTGGCGTTTTGACAGTTTTCTACGTTTAGGTGTTTTATACACTTGAGGGTAATGTGTCAAATCATTGCATATGATGGAACTGAAATAGAAACTGGAGATGGCTGCCCACATTCCTAACCTAGAACTGCATTTAAAGCAAAGTGATAGGCAGAAGCAAACTCCTTCGTTAAGAAATGTCTCCAGTGGCAGCGTTAGATTTTTCAGGTAGGGTCTAGATCTCGAGCAGTACTGGAGAGTTGTGAGGTGCTTGACTGCTCTGATGAAATCACTAATAGGAAGTGCCGTCAGAAGCGATAACTGACGAAAACTACTCCTGTCTGATTGCAGTTAAGTCTTCACCATTTGCTGGTTCCCAGGAGTAAAACTTGTCTGAACGGTGACCTAATTGCTATATTCACCTAGGTTGCAAATTCGTGAAGATATCAGCAGCATGTTTGGCAGCTGAGTATTGGAGCAAGGAGCCTGCCACAAGGTAAGCCTTGCTCTATGGGGAGGCTAGTGGCTGACCATGCCTAGCTGTCAGGTGGAATGTTGGCAATTGAATTTGGTTAACCTGATACCTTGTAACAGTGTAGCCTATCCCAGAGATACCGATTTTGGTTTCCGGTGGCATTGGAGCCAGGGTGGAATAGCTAGAAAGAGGGGCTACTCTATTTACCTCTTGGCTGTTTAGTCTTGGGCAAATTACCTGTCTGCTGAGATGTAGTTTTCCTCAGATATGAAAAGGAAAAGTAAGCTCTGTGAAGTTTAAAGTGATGTGACTGAAATGTAGATTGCAACTCCCTGAGGCTGGCTGGGCACGGTGGCCTATAATCCCATCTATAATCCCATCACTTTGGGAGGCTGAGGTGGGTGGATCACCTGAGGTCAGGAGTTCAAGACCAGCCTGGCTGGTCAACATGGTGAAACCCCATCTCTACCAAAAATACAAAAATTAACCGGGTGTGGTGGCGTGTACTTGTAATCCCAGCTGCTTGGGGGGCTGAGCCAGGAGAATCGCTTGAACCCAGGAGGTGGAGGTTGTAGTGAGTTGAGATTGTGCTACTGCACTCCAGCCTGGGCAACAGCGAGACTCCATCCCCCCCCAAAAAAAAAAATTACAACTCCCTGAGAAGCTAATTAAGATTTGTAGTCCTCAATAATTTACAAAAATTACCTCTAATAAGGTCTTAAGGGGCTTTTGTTAGGATGGAGTTAAATTTGTAAAGTCATTAATTGACGCTGTCATCAGAAATGCCTCTCCTGCTCTGCAGTCTCTAAGATGTATGCACCTTCTCCATTCCCCCAGGTTTTGAGAACAGTGCCGTTTTAGAGCTGGCGGCAGCATCTTAGCCCAAAAGAAGGTAAGCCTTGAGCTGGCTAATGACCCCCTCAACCCAATAGTGGAATGAATAAACAGCTGATCTTCTTAAAACTCGCTTGAAAAAAAGATATCAAATGATGAAATCACCCAAAATAGCTGGAATTACCGGCAGATTGTGTAGTGGTGAACCTACGGTTTTCTGAAGATATCTGTTACCCTGCGATTGACTGTCAGTTGGTGCAGAAAGTGAGATTGAAATGTAGTTTCTTTGCAGGTTATATTCCCAGAGGATGTCAATCCCAAGGACCAGTAGCTGCCGTCAGTTTGGATTATGAAAACTTTAACCAGCATCAACATTGGGTGTAGAAACATGATTGCTTTGTGTATCAGAGGACATGCTCAGCAGATCCAAGAGATATATTTGGCAACTTTTTCTAGAAAAGGCACATTGGGTATCATTCATTACATTCTTGAGTTTTTTTGGGTTTTTTTTTTTTTTTTTTTTTGAGACAGTCTTGCTGTGTTGCCCAGGCTGGAATGTGGTGGCACAATCACAGCTCATTGCAGCCTCAATCACCCAGGCCTAAGCAATCCTCCCGCCTTGTAGCTGGGACTATAGCTCACAGCACATCTGGCTAAAATTTTTTTTTTGTTGAGGTGGATTCACTGTGTTACCCAGGCTGGTCTCAAGCTCCTGGGCTCAGATGGTCCTGCCTCAGCTTCCAAAGGCATAGGCCACGTTGTAGCTTTGTCCCTTGCCATCCTGCCCAACAGGGGGTGCTGTACCTTTTAATGAATTGACTTTCATAAATTGGTTATGTTGGTGAGCAAGTTCTTTAAGCTGGAAATTGTAAATTCTTCCTGAAATGTTTTTTCATGCAGTTACCATGAACTAAATACTACAATAAAGGATGGTCTTGGGTATCGATTCTTAAAAATGTGTATTTGAAGAAAAAGTAAATTTCGCCTACTATTGTCAGATATTAGCAGTCCAGATATTTGCTCTAGCTTGTAAACTTCCCTGTGGTCTGCCTAAGCTCTTAACCCCCTATTCTACAGCTTTAGACTGAAGGCAGAAATTCAAAGCATTTCGGCCCCTGCTGCTCTGTGTTCCTTGGTGTGCCCTTCTTCCAGCTCCTGCAGCACTGCACCATTCCTAACCACAACCTTAACAGCACTCAGGGCCCATACTCTAGGCCCCATCTTGCTGTCTTCCTGTGTTGGAATCTTGCTTACCAAGGCCTGTCGGAGCGTACTCCCCATACTGTTTTCCCACAAGGTTCAAGAGTGATTGGCTCCCAATCTCCCAGCTACTTGGGGGGCTGAGCCAGGAGAATCGCTTGGCTCTTAGATCTAGGGGTTGCCTGTTATTTAGAAGAGGTTGCTTAACTGGTAGGGCCCTTTCACTAGGAGAGCATTTGGGTAAGGGGAGGGTGTAGGATGAGAACCTTTGCTAAGTTAGGCTCCTTTGGGAGCCCCTAGTTTGTTTCTCCCTCTCCCCAGGCATCTTGCTGGATCTGCCAAGGGATTGGACTGTTGTGGTCCTAGGTTTTTAAGGTTTTAAAGCCCACCTTCTGCAGCAGGTGTTCTGGAATGTGTTAGTGGATTACTTAAGAGTTATGGGAAAAGAGTTCCTGTGGCCTGTCTAGGTCAGTGAAGTCATACTGACAAGTGACGAGAAGGAAGCCAGGCCTGTCACTTGGACTGCATGCTAAGGACATCAGAGCCCACACAGAAGTCTGGTAGTTTTTCAGCCAGCAGTGGGTAGGGAAGGTTGATAAGGGATTTCTGAACAGGACTTTATGCCTGTATGCATGGGCACCATGTCTGCCCTGAGCACTGCCACAGGGCATCGTAGGCTGCTCTGATTGTTAAAGGGCATAGTGATAGCTGGTCCTATAGGTAGATACCTGGAATCACAAGGTGGGCCTCAGAAATGGAGCTGAGTCTCCATAAGGAGGTAGACCACGTTCAGTCCACCCGTATCATAGATGGAACTAGGGTCTCTGGCAACCAACCCCTTCCCCCCAGGTTCTTGAGTTACAGGAGTTTTGCTAAAGATTCCCACCTCCCTTGAGTGGGGACACGTTCACCTGGTTGGAGCTTGTTCCCCTAAATGAAAAATGTAATGCAATGCAGGTAGGGGCCCTACTGTCTAATTTTTCTGGGGGAAAGCTCTTGGTTTTCACAATGGCTCAGGCTTCCAGTACCTCTAGCCATGTGCCCATTTCCACAAGTCTTTGGGGAAGGCCATGGGCTGAGCTGAGAGTTCTCTGGGGCCTGGGATGACTTAAGAGCCAAATGGCAGATAATGGGATTGGGGGCAGATGGAGAGGACCAATGGGAAGTTTTAACACATCCCCTTCCCCAGACGCTATGGTTTGCCTTTCTGTAGGTGGGTGGCCCAGGCCAATTTTTGGCAATATCCTTAACCCACCTGATAGAAGCTCCCTCCCCTTGCGCATTCTACCCAACAAGGACTCCCTAGTGAGGCCCTTCGCTTCCATGTCACGTCTGAGCTGCAGCTACAGTCTCCTTGCCCTCATGGTGGTCTTCGGCAGGTGCCACAGGGCCCCCTCCAGGGTCTTCCTGGCCTACTGTCCCTTCCCGGACCTCCTCCCCACTACCCGGGCCCTCACCCAGCTCCAGGATGGTGGGTAGGTGGCCCTGCTTTGGTGAGCGTTTGCGCAGGCTGAGCAGGAAGGGCTGGGGCAAGGAGAAGATGTCCACGTTGTTGCCCAGGTCAATCCACGTGACATTGGGGAACTTGCTGGGATCCTTAAGGATGTCAGTGAGGTCGCGCAGCACAGCCCGGGTCAGCCGGTTGCCATTGAGTGCCAGTGTGGTGAGGCGGGGCAGGGTGCTGAGCGCTGGCAGCAGCTGCAGGACCATGTCATCCGTGAGGCCTGTGAAGCCCAGCTCCACGCTGTCCACCTGCTCCCCACAGCGCTGTAGGTAGCTGGTCACCCGCTCCAGGTCTCGGGAGGTCAGTGGGATGCCCGACAGGTCCACTGTGTTGTCTGGGGGGCTCCCGGCCAGGACAGCCTTGAGGCTGAAGGGAAAAGGGACAAGGAAGGCTCAGGCACATGGGGCAGGCCTTTCCCCCAGAAGCTGCAGTGCCAGCCTCTGCTTGGCTCTCTGACACTAGGGACCGCTTTTACGAAACGCTTGGAGGTTCGGACGCCACAAGTGCAGAGGTGGACGTAACCAGGGACCTCAGTCCCCTGACATTGCTGCACATCTCAGCTGTCAGGGCCCAGCTGGCCATAGCCTGAGGTATATGGCTGCCCTCATTTACCAGAAAAATTGAGTTAAGAGTACCATTGGGCTGTTACATGAAATAAGTTCATAAGTGCAAAATAGTGCCTTGTATAGGTGAGTGATGAATAAACATTTGCTGCTGTATTCATCACTTCGACTCAGCTTCCCACTTCTACCACCCTTGGGTGGCAGCTCAGCTCCCATGAATGGCACAAAGGATATCTGAGTCCCCTCTTTCAAGACCATCTTCCCCACCGAGAAGGATTCCCTAGGGGGAGCCGGTAAGACAGCAGGCAGGGCAGGGCTCAGGGGCTCTGAGCCTGGTGGCAGTTGCTGACTCCTGGAGGCTGAGTGCCTTACTCCTTGCTTCTCCTGCTTGCTCTTGGGACAGACCCCAAGCAGTTCAAGCTGAAGGCAAGTGTGCCTTTCCCGGCACACCCCCACCCCCCCACCCCACCCCCACTGTCTGTCTGCTGGCTCTAGGCCCAGGTACAGAGGTGAGATGTTCATTTTCCGCATTTCTTTTCTTTCTTTTGTTTTTGGAGACAGTCTCACTGTCGCCCAGGCTGGAATACAATGGCACGATCTTGGTTCACTGCACCCTCTGCCTCCCAGGCTCAAGCAATTCTCCTGCCTCAGCTTCCTGAATAGCTGGGATTACAGGCATCTGCCAACATGCCTGGCTAATTTTTATATTTTTAGTAGAGACAGGGTTTCACCATGTTGGCCAGGCTGGTCTGGAACTCCTGACCTCAGGTAATCCACCCATCTTGGCCTCCTAAAGTGTTGGGATTACAGGCATGAGCCAACACGCCTGGCCATTTTCTGCATTTCTTTTTCTTTTTTCTTTTTTTTTTTTTTTTTTTTTTTTTTTTTTTTTTTTGAGATGGAGTTTTATTCTGTCACCCAGGCTGGAGTGCAGTGGCACAATTTTGGCTCATTGCAACCTCCGCCTCCCGGGTTCAAGCAATTCTCCTGCCTCAGCCTCCCGAGTAGCTGGGACTACAGGCGTGTGCCACGACGGCTGGCTACTTTTTTTGTATTTTTAGTAGAGACGGGGTTTCACTGTGTTAGCCAGGATGGTCTCGGTCTCCTGACCTCATGATCAGCCCACCTCGGCCTCCCAAAGTGCTGGGATTACAGGCGTGAGCCACGGTGCCCTCACCTCAGCCTCCCAAAGTGCTGGGATTACAGGCGTGAGCCACGGTGCCCAGCCCCATTTTCTGCATTTCTAAGTGTGCTGGGAAGGAGAGGGAGGTGGAGGGGGCTCCCAGCCCGCTCCAAGAGCATATGCTACTGTCAGCAGCTCAAGGGTCATGGCCTGTACTTCCTGGCAACACAGGGCACATTCGTCCTTGAGATCTAAGCTGGGAGGCTGTCCACAGTTTGTTCATTTTGATTCTGACTGGGGTCCAGCCCCAGGGAGCTGGAAGGTAAAGCTCTCAAGGCGTGACATTTAAATGCTTGGAATGCTGTCAGCCATCTGTGCAGCTTGATTTAAGTGTTGGTGCTATTATCGATGCCATTCCACCAGGGAAGCAGTGTGGTAGTGAACAGCCTGAGTTGGGTTTGAATTCAGCCCCACCGCTTACCAGCTGGGTGATCCTAACCAGTCAATTGACAACAGTGATATCTCCTCCCCAATTTGTTGCTTTTTGTTTTTTGGAGACAGTCTCACTCTTGCCCAGAGGGGAGTGCAATGGCGCGATCTTGGCTCGCTGCAACCTCTGCCTCCCAGGTTCAAGTGTTTCTCCTGCCTCAGCCTCCTGAGTAGCTGGGATTACAGGTGTGCACTATCATGCCCAGCTAATTTTTTTATTTTTAGTAGAGACAGGGTCTCACTATGTTGGCCAGGCTGGTCTTGAACTTTCTACTTCAGGTGATCCGCCCATCTCGGCCTCCCAAAGTGCTGGGATTATAGGCGTGAGCCACCGTGCCCGGCCCATTTGTTCTTTTAACAAACATTTGTTAAACTCACCTGTGTGCCAGGCAGTATCCTAGACACTAGGGTCACAGTGGTGAACAGGATGGACAAAATCCCTGTTCTTCCTCTACCGGGGGAGACAGACCACACACAAAACCATGTGAGTGTGGGGCGACATAGTAGCGTGGGGCTGTGGCTACTCAGGAGAAGGTAATGTGTGAACTGACACATGAAAAAGCAAGCATGGGCCATCAGAAGAGTTTGCTGAAGGTTCCAGCAGAGGGCACAAAGGCCCCGAGGCTGGAAAGGGCCTGGTGTGTCTGTGAACCAGCAGGAAGGCCAGTGTGGCTGGGGTGGGAGAGCAGGGGGTGAGACCAGGGGGCGAGGAGGGCAAATCAGAGGCCCATGCTTGAATTTCATTCAGGTGCCATGAGATTCCACCCGAGGGGAATGAGACCTCATGACATGGCTTCCGAATGAAGATTAGACTGAGCATGATGCGTGTGTGTGGGGAACCAGGAGAGGCCCTTCCAGCAGAGCTCAAACTTCCAGCTTTCCAATGCTAAAGAACCAGCTCAGTCTCCTCATGGCTTTTCAGGTTCCAAGGGCCCCCTGTCTTGCTGTATCCCCATATATGTCCCCTCTACCCAGGTGGAGCCCCTCCCGTGGCCAACACCAGGACAGCCTTACACTCTTCATCCACCTGGGAATGGGCCTCTCCAGGATCCATCTCCTGGTTGTGGGCGGGGGTGGGGGGCGGGTCCAGAACAGAAGGAGGCACCAGAGTTCTTTCTTCTTCATGAGGGAAGGGGACAGCCCCTCCCTCCCCAGCCTGCAGAGACCTGCTGGGATGAGCTAGCAGCAGCACCAAGGCCTTGCCAGAGTCTTTGTGAAGGCACACCACTGGGCTACCATTTGCAAAAAGACAGGTGTGCTTCCTCCTCCAGGAAGCCTTCCTTCCAGGCTCCCCTCTACTTGCTTCCTACAGTGTTATCACAGCCCACAGGTTCTGTGTCCTATTTGCCCCTCAACCCCTACCAATTTTCAAGGGACTCTGAACCCCCTTGTTGCTGTATGGATCAGGGACATGGCTGGGGTCTGGGTCCCTCTGAGGACATCCGAGATAACTGAGGAGTTCAGTAGGGAGTGTTCTGTTGCCCAGGCTGGAGTGCAGTGGCGCCATCTCTGCTCACTGCAACCTCCGCCTCCTTGGTTCAAGTGATTCTCCTGCTTCAGCCTCCTAAGAAACTGGGATTACAGGTGTATGCCACCACGCCTGGCTAATTTTTGAATTTTTACAGGGTTTCGCCATGTTGGTCAGGCTGATCTCGAACTCCTGACCTCAAGTGATCCACCTGCGTCAGCCTCCCAAAGTGCTGGGGTTACAGGCATGAGCCAAACACTGTGCTTGGCAGGGAGTGCCCACTTTAGCACACCAGGAATTAGAAATTTCTCAAATCATCCTCCTGCCCATCCCATCTCAGTGGGCCCATACTCCCCAGCTCCCACCCACCAGACCAGGGTCCCCCTCTAGCTGTTTCCCCATCCTGGAATCCTCCTTCCATCTTACCTCTTTCAGGCAGCTTCTATGACCGCCCCCCATGACTCCCGCCCTTCCCTTCCCTACATCCCTGAGAGGGGCGCCCTGTATCACACACTCAGCCTGGCATAGACCCACCCAGGGGACTGTAACTCACCAAGCCTGTGGCTTCCTTTTCACCAGTCCCCGGTGCCGCCTCCACTGGGAGTGGGGGCTGAGGTGGTATGTCAGCTGCCGGCACAGCTTCTCCATGGTGCCCAGCGCATCGCCTTCCTGCAGAGGCAACCAGGGGTGGTGGGGCCCTGAGTGGCTGGGTGCACCAGTCTCAGCCCCCAGGCTTCCTGTCTCCCGGGTACGAGCCCACCTCCCCCAGGCTGAGCTGGGGGAGGCCTTGCTCTGCTGGCCTAGGGTGGGCACCCTAGGCAGATGGCAGTGGCTACAAACAGGTCTGCAGGATGGTTTTAGTTTTTGTGAATTAGTTGCTAGCATTGAAAAGCAGATGTATATAAGTCTGGATTCCAGGAGATTGGACAACAGTTGGCTGGAGCCAAGTGCCTGCTGACCCCCTGGCTGGGACCCATCATGGTCCCCGCCACTCCCCAATGTCCAGGGCTGCTCTGTGCATTCTCTTGCTCAGCAGATTTATTGAGCATTTACTGGAAGCCAGGCACTTGTTCTAGGAAGCTAGGATACGGCCAAGAACAAATGTTCATGTCCTTGTATTTCACATAGTAAAGAGGAAAATGAGATATTTTTACCAGTGTCTCCCTCAAAAGTGAGAACAAATGAATGAAGAGGCCAAGTCTTTCCCAGCCCAATTCATTGACAGGCATTCTTGTCTGGCCCATCGGCACTTGAGTTTGAAACCCTGGGTGTCATAGGCTGAACTGTATCCACTGAAAATCACATATTGATGTCCCTAACCCCTAGTACCTTGGAATGCAGCTGTATTTGGAGACAAGGTCTTTAAAGAGGTGACTAAGGTAAAATGAGGTCAGAGGAGTAGGCCCTAATCCTATATGACTGGTGTCCTAAGAAGAAGAAATGAGGACACAGACATGCAGAGGAATGACCACTGGAGGTCATAGGAGGAGGAGGGGCCGACAGACCTAGGAGAGAGCCTCAGTAGGAAACCCGCCAGCCAGCCTTGGATTTCTGGCCTTTAGAGCTGTGAGAAACGAACTGTCTGCTGTTTAGACCACCAGTCTGTGATTTTTTGTTATGGCAGACACTGGGTTAAATGATGCAGCTGAAAGATGCTACAGACTCCGACTACATCCCTAGGAAAGTCCATCCAACAGTCCCCGGAGCCAAACTGGTGCTGGACAGGGTGAGGGCATGAGTCACTCCAGGCAGTGAGGGCCACAGTGTGCTCTTGCCAGTGAGCCAGTGCTGAGGCTTGGATGCAAGCGCTGGGCTCAGATGTGAACCCACACGCGGCCAACGACTCGGTGTGGGGAGGTCCGGCGCGTTAACCACACGCAGTGGTCAGCATGGCGCCTGGCACAGAATGGGTGCTCAGTAGGCCGCTTTGTCATTACAATTCCCACACGCCTCTGCTAGCGGACAAACAGCGTATTGAGTAGTGAAGAGCAAAGACCTGGGGCCAAACTGCGGGGATTTAAGTCCTGGCTTTGTCCCGTTCTGTGTGGCCTTGGACAACTGCTTGACTTCTCTGTGCCTCCAAGCCACATCTGTGAAGGGATTACAGTATAGACCTCACAAGAGTTTCTGTGAGGATTAAATGAGTCACTACTAGTGTAGTGCTTTGAATAGAGGCCAACCCACAGCGACCTCTCCAGGCACGCTCTCTAAGTGAATACCGGCACCAGCATAGGGAACTCTGGCAGGGCAAGGAGGGAAGGTTACTCCTGCCCAGGCTTAGATTTGAGCTCAGCTTTGTTTTAATTTTATTTATTTTTTTGAGACGGAGTCTTGCTCTGTTGCCCAGGCTAGAGTGCAATGGGGCGATCTCGGCTCACTGCAACCTCCGCCTCCTGGGTTCCAGCGATTCTCCTACTTCAGCCTCTCGAGTAGCTAGGATTACAGGCACCCGCCATCATGCCCAGCTGATTTTTGTAGTTTTAGTAGAGATGGGGTTTCACCATGTTGGTCAGGCTGGTCTTGAACTCCTGACCTCAAGTGACCCACCTACCTCGGCCTCCCAAAGTGCTAAGATTACAGGTGTCAGCCACCACGCCCAGGCTGAGCTCAGCTTTTGAGAGTGATGGGTTAGTGATTTCAGATGGAGAAAGAAAACGTGAGGCATCTCTGAGTGAGGAGGAAACAGTCTGTGGCAGGGCTTGGGGATGTGGCAGCCATGGGGTGTGTTACTGACATGAGGGCAGGTGAAGGCCTGGGGCCTGATCACATCTGGTCCCTCCATGGTTCAAGCCACTGTCAGCCCTGCACACCAGACATCATGCAAGAAGGTTATGGAATTCCCACAGCACCCCAGGGCAGGAGATGCTTTCGTTATCCCCATTATGCAGTGGGGGAAATTGAGGCCCAGAGGGCTGGGGATGGGCCTGGGGCTGATGAGAAGGCAAGAGAAGGAGAATCTGAGGAAGGGGGACGAGAGAGAGGAGGTGGGAAGATGGGAGTTGAATTTCCAAAGGAGAGAGGCATCTGTGGAGGGACCCAGGAGGCAAAGGAGGGTCCGAGACTGAACTGAGTGGATTTGGAGGAGCCCCCTGGGTTCCAGTTCACAGCCCATCCCCACCCCTGCCCCCAGCTTCCTGGTGCCTGGCCGTCTGATGAATAAGCTTGTATCACCTGCCACTTGTGCCTGTATCACACCTGTGTGCTACACCTGTGTGTCACTCTTGTGTGTTGCAGATGTAGAGGCAGGTGAGCATCTGCCTTTACAGCTTCATTCCCCACCCCTGGAGTTGACACCTTTTGGTTCCTAGACTTGGCTTCTTGCTGAGCCTGGCCGCACTACTGTGGGGGGGGGGAAGTAAGGTGGGTGAAGCAGGAGGAGCTGGTCATGAGGCCTGCAGGGGAGTCCCTGAAGGGGGCTGTTCCTTGGACTGGGAGATGGAGAGAGGGGTGGACAGGAGATGGAGAGAGTGACTCAGGGCCAGGCTATTGGAAGAGGCTGAGGGGACAGAGGTCACGCAGCTGACTGATACGCTGGATGGAGAAGGTGTGGGCAGGGAGGGTGAGGAAGGTCTAGGCTTTGGGCTTGGGACCTGAGTAGAAGTCAAGGGGCTCAGGACAAGAAGAGGGTGAGAAGGCAGGAGGGTGAGCCACGTGGGGCCACGGTAAGTTTGAGGGGCTCACAAGACCTCCAGCTGCGGATGCCACTGGACTTACGGGGCTGGGGCTCAAGACAGGTCCAGGCTGGACACATTCATCAGTAAGATTAAACCCCTGGCCAGAGAATGAGCCGAGCAGAAGGGAGAGAGGACACTGGACACACGGCGGTCCGAGAAGACTCCGTCAGAGCAGCAGGAGGAGCAGAGTCCAGACACCAAGGAGAAGAGTGGCTAATGCGGTTAGACCCCCACCCAGAGGCCACTGGGTCTCCAACAAGGAGGCCATGGCCAGCACAGGTTCAGGGAGAGGGGCCATGCTGGGAGCTGACCTTGGAGCTCAAGGGGAGAATAGGGGCTGGGTACGGTGGCTCATGCCTGTAATCCTAGCACGTTGGGAGGCCAAGGTGGGAAGATCACCTGAGGTCAGGAGTTCGAGACCAGCCTGGCCAACATGGCAAAACCCCGTCTCTACTAAAAATACAAAAATTAGCTGGGTGTGGTGGCGGGAGCCTGTGATCCCAGCTACTCCGCAAGCTGAGGCATGAGAATTGCTTGAACCCAGGAGGCAGAGGTTGCAGTGAGCCGAGATTGTGCCACTGCACTCCAGCCTGGGTGACAGAGACTCTGTCTCAAAAAAAAAAAAGGCATGAATAAAAACAAAGGGAGAATAGGATGTGACACTGGAGATGGCCCATCTAGAGCTGTGCTTCTTCACCTTGGAATCTTGCACACTGGAATCTCAGGGGAGCTTTAAAGTTCACTGATGGGCCAGGTGCTGTGGCTCACTCTTGTAATCCCAGCACTTTGGGAGGCTGAGGCAGGAGGATCACTTGAGCCCAGGAGTTCAAGACTACCCTGGGCAATATAGTGAGACCTGCTCTCTACAAACAAACAAACAAACCAAAACAAAAAATGAAGCCCAGCATGGTGGCTTGTGCCTGCAGTCCCAGCTACCCGGGAGGCTGAGGTAGGAGGCTGTTGAGCCCCGAAAGTGAAGGCTGCAGTGAGCCGTGATCACACCTCTGCACTCCAGACAGAGTGAGACCTAGTCTCAAAAAACCAAACCAAACCAAACAACAACAAAATAACACTGATGCCTAAGCCACCCCAGTGATGGGTGGGTGGCTCAGGAACGGGGATTTTTTTTCTTTTTTTTTTTGAGATGGAGTCTCACTCTGTTGCCCAGGCTGGAATGCAGTGGTGTGGTCTCGGCTCACTGCAACCTCCATCTCCCAGGTTCAAACAATTCTCCTGCTTCAGCCTCCCAAGTAGATGGGATTTACAGGCGCCTGCCACCACGCCCAGCTAATTTTTTGTATTTTAATAGAGACAGGGGTTCACCAAGTTGGCCAGGCTGGTCTCGAACTCCTGACTTCAGGTGATCTGCCCGCCTTGGCTTCCTAAAGTGCTGGGGTTACAGGTGTGAGCCACCCCACCTGGCCACATGGGGAAGCCTCAGCTTGCGGAGTAGCTGGGATCAGAGGCACCCGCCACCACGCCCAGCTAATTTTGTATTTTTAGTAGAGATGGGGTTTTGCCATGTTGGCCAGGCTGGTCTCGAACTCCTGACCTCAGGTTCCCCAAGTGATTCCCTAGTACAGCCGAGGTGGAGAAGCACCAGTTCAAAGACCATGGGTGGGATCAGGTGGTCTGCCCAGCATTGCTCCTGGAACCACCCCAGGACAGAATGTTGCCAGTCTCCAAAGCTTAGAACTGAGCTCCTCAGCTGCAGCTCCTCCTTCAATCACTTCCCAGGGTTTCCAAAATCTGGGGCCAAAATCCCTGTCCACCCTCTCAGCCTGGGCAGCTGAGCCTTAAAAGAAGAGAACAGAGGCCAGACGCGGGAGTTCACGCCTATAATCTCAGCACTTCGGGAGGCCAAGGCGGGCGGATCACAAGGTCAGGAGTTCAACACTAGCCTGGCCAATACGGTGAAACCCTGTCTCTACTAAAAATACAAAAATTAGCCAGACATGGTCGTGGGCGCCTGTAGTCCCTACTCGGGAGGCTGGGGCAGGAGAATCACTTGAACCCGGGAGGTGGAGGTTGCAGTGAGCCGAGATCATGCCACTGCGCTCTGGCCTGGGCGACAGAGCAAGAGTCCGTCACACACACACACACAGAGCAGAGGACAAGGGGGCATCACTGCACTGCCACTGCCACAAGGGGGCAGCCACGCACAGGGCCAGGTTCCGGACGGACGTGCATCTGCCACTATCAGGGAGAACTGAGGAGCCTTGGTCTCCTCACTGGCTAGACAGGAACAATAGATATGGACACCTCATAGAGTTGCCTTGAGACCACAAGTGAGCTGATGTTCTCTCTGGAGTGAGAGTTCCCTTCTGCTTGTCTGAACATGTACTGAGCAGCTGCGATGCATTGGGCATCTCCTCTGAGCAGTGTTTGCATGAACTTTTTGGAGCTCAGAACACAATTCCAAAGCATGGTGCCGGGGCCAGCAGAGAGCTTTGAACTAAAGGAAACTGGAAAGCCTCAGAAGCAAAGTTTTTCTGCCCTTCTGCTGCCCTCCTGTCTCTAGCCCTTCTCCCCCAGAGTGAGTCAGAGAAACCAGAATTCTTCTTCCCCAAGGCAGGTCACAGAAACTAGAACCCCTCTCCCTCAAAGCAAGCCTTAAAACTAGGTAGGTCACTCTCTCCCTTCTGTCTTGAAGAACATTCCAGAGGGGTAGGAAGGAACACTGCACAGAGAGGCCAAGAAGAATCTGCGCAGACAGCCTTCCTGGGTCCCCTCAGCCTATCACCATTGAATCACACCCTTTGTCCAATCGCATTGCTACAAGCTGTGTACTCTTTACCAAACCTGAGTATAAAAACAGACAGCTGGCTGGGCACGGCTCACGCCTGTAATCCCAGCACTTTGGGAGGCCAAGGTGGGTAGATCACCTAAGGTCAGGAGTTTGAGACCAGCCTGGCCACCATGGCGAAACCCCGTCTCTACTAAAAATACAAAAAATTAGCTAGGCGTGGTGGCGGGCACCTGTAGTCCCAGCTACTTGGGAGGCTGAGGCAGGAGAACTGCTTGAACTCAGGAGGTGAAGGTTCCAATGAGCTGAGATCACGCCATTGCACTCCGGCCTGGGCGACAGAGTGAGACTCTGTCAAAAACAAACAAACAAACAAAGAACCAGGCTGGGCGTGGTAGCTCACGCCTGTAATCCCAGCACTTTGGGAGGCAGAGCAGGCCCGAGACTAGCCTGACCAACATGGAGAAACCCCATCTCTACTGAAAATACAGAATTAGCCGGGCATGGTGGTGCATGCCTATAATCCCAGCTGCTCAGGAGGCTGAGGCAAGAGAATTGCGTGAACCCAGGAGGTGGAGGTTGAGGTAAGCCAAGATCGCGCCATTGCACTCCAGCCTGGGCAACAAGAGTGAAATTCCGTCCAAAAATTAATTAATTAATTAATTAAATTAAAATAAAAAATTCAAACAAACAAAAAACCAAAAAAAGAAAAAGACATCTTTCCCTGGGTTTTGGGGTCATTTCTTTCTCTCTTTTTTTAAAGAGATGGGAGTCTCACTATATTGCCCTTGCTGATATTGAATTCCTGGCCTCATATAATCCTCCTGCATCAGCCTCCCAAGTAGCTGGGACTAAGGGTCTTCATTTCTTTTCTTTCTTTTTTTTTTTTTTTTTCAGTGACGGAGTCTTGCTCTGTCGCCCAGGCTGGAGTGCAGTGGCACCATCTAAGC
This sequence comes from Macaca thibetana thibetana, assembly GCF_024542745.1. Taxonomy (NCBI): domain Eukaryota; kingdom Metazoa; phylum Chordata; class Mammalia; order Primates; family Cercopithecidae; genus Macaca; species Macaca thibetana. The sequence continues at coordinate 5,258,490 of NC_065593.1, forward strand.
TCACTGCAACCTCCGCTCCCTGGCTCAAGTGATTCTCCTGGCTTAGCATCCTGAGTAGCTGGGATTACAGGCGCACGCCACCATGCCCAACTGATTTTTGTATTTTTAGTAGAGATAGGGTTTCACCATGTTGGCCAGGTTGGTCTTGAACTCCTGGCCTCAAGTGATCTGCCTTACCTACAGTTTTAGCACCTTGATCTAACTTGGCTGTCTGTGGGCACCACAAGACACCTCGGTATCTGAGGGACACGTTTTCTTCCTTGCTGGAGCCAGCCTGCCTGGGCTTCTGTTATGTACAGCAGAATCCTAACCCACCCAGGAGGCGCAATGACTGTGTGCAGAGTCAACTCTCTGCAACCCTCCCCCGATCCCTGAAGAAGGCAGGAGTGGAATGTGGCACAGTCAAGGTGACTGTGAGTGCAGGTCAGGGCAGCAGCCTCTCCAGACCTTCCCAGTAAGGCTGCCCAGGTCCTGGGGCAGAGCGTGTTTGAGGGGCTTCGTATTCATCTGTCAGGAAAGATGGCATGCCGACCTGCAGGCTGACCTGGAAGGGGTCCCAGCACCCGACACTGCTCTGGCTGTCAGCCATCAGGCAGTGATACCATCTGCCATCTTCACTCCCCAGGCACCTCTGTAACTGCTCCAGGACCCCGACAAGCACAGCCCTCCACTGCCCTCCATTTAAGGGTATCCCTCCCTCATTCATAAATTCATTCATACATTCATCAAATGTTGACTGTCCCGCTCATTATGCCGGACACCATTCCAGATGCAGAGACTGTGTGCCGGCTTTTCTGTTTCTTCTCGCCCCACAGTCCACTCTGCCCTTCTCTGCTCAGAAGGCTGGGCTCTAGAGACCGCATCACTGGGCTCTCTTCCCCCTGGCTTCCTCTTGGGTTCAGCTAATGGGAGCAGTGGCAGCAAGACCAGAGGGCAGGAGGAGAGACAGATGGGGGGCTTTATTCGGATTCCCACACTTCGGCATGTGCAGCAGCCAGCCTCCAAGACAGCCTTGCTGCTCTTGGCTCCTGGCATCTGTGCCCCTGTGTAGTGTCCTTCCACATTGTAGCAGGGCTGGTCTGGGTGAGCAACAGAATCATCAGAATCAATAGAATGGCAGCAATGCTGGTTTGTGACTTCTGAGACTGGGTCTTAAAAGGTATTGTGGGAGTTGGGCTCACACCTGCAATCCTAGTGCTTTGGGAGGCCAAGGCAGGGGGATTGCCTGAGGCCAGGAGTTTGAGACCAGCCTTGGCAACATAGTGAGGCCCCCATGTCTATAAGAAAAAAAACCAAAAAATTAGCTAGGCATGGTGGTGCCTGCCTCCAATCTCAGCTACTCAGGAGGGTGAGGTGGGAGGATCACTTGAGCCTGGTAGTTCCAGGCTGCAGTAAGTTATGATCACACCACTGCACTCCAGCCTGGGCATCAGAGTGAGACCCTTTCTCAAAACAAACAAACAAACAAAACAAAACAAAAAAACAAGGCCAGGCATAGTGGCTCACGCCTGTAATCCCAGCACTTCGGAAGGCCGAGGTGGATCACCTGAGGTCAGGAGTTTGAGACCAGGCTGGCCAACATGGCGAAACCCCGTCTCTACTAAAAATACAAAAAATTAGCTGAGTGTGGTGGCAGGTGCCTGTAATCCCAAGCTACTTGAGAGGCTGAGGCAGGAGAACTGCTTAAATCCGGGAGGCAGAGGTTGCAGTGAGTCGAGATCGCGCCACTGCACTCCAGCCTAGGTGATAGAGTGAGACTCTGTCTCAAAAAAAAAAAAAAAAAAAAAAAAAGGCATTATGGCTTCTATATTATCACCTGTTGTGGGATAAGCCAGCTGCCATCATGTGAGGACACTCAAGCAGTCCTATGGAGAGGCTACAGGGCGAGTGTGCCGCCCTGGAAGTGGACCTGCCAACTTCTTCTTTTGTTTTTGAGATGGAGTTTTGCTCTTGTTGCCCAGGCTGGAGAGCAATGGTGCGATCTCGGCTCACGGCAACCTCCGCCTGCTGGGTTCCAGTGATTCTCCTGTCTCAGCCTCCCAAGTAGCTGGGATTACAGGCATGTGCCACCACTCCTGGCTAATTTTGTATTTTTAGTAGGCATGGGGTTTCTCCATGTTGGTCAGGGTGGTCTCCAACTCCCAATCTCAGGTGATCTGCCCCCCTCGGTCTCCCAAAGTGCTGGGATTACAGGCGTAAGCCACGGAGTCTGGCAGAGCTGCCAACTTCTGCAAAGTCTTCTGACACCTGCAGCCCTGACCAATGTCTTGAGAGACCCAAAGCTAAACTACCTAGTAGCTGAGACTAGAGGCAGGCACCACCATGCCTCTGCAATCCTGACCTGCAGAGACTATAACAATAAGTGTCTGTTGTTTTGGGGTAGTTTGCTATAAGGCAACGGATAATGCAGCATGGCTCCGGACCAGGTGTTCTCACCCTGCCTCTGGCAATACAGCTTGTCCTCCTGTGAAACAACTTCCTACCGCTGCTGTCTCTGGATGTCTCAACATCCCCTGTTGACTTCCTTTATCCTGTCCTCAACCCTTTACTAAACTCCCTTCAGACTTCACAATGGAATATGTTACCTCCTTCCCGCCTGGTGCAGGATGGAATTGTGAACAAGACAGACACCCTTCCCTTCAGAGTTTATATTCTAGTGGGGAAAACAGACCATAAATTAGCCAACAAGTAAATAAGCAAGGTAATTTCAGAGACCAGTAAGTAAAATGGAGAAATGAATGGAAAAATAAATGGGGCTCGAGACAGGCTGATCAGGAGCCTCTATGAGGCAGGTTTGTCAACGAAGGCCTCTCAGAGGCTGGAGGCTCAGTCTGAACTCAGGAGAAGGAAGCTCGGACAGAGGAGGCTGGAGCAGTCAGAGGGAGCAGCGATGTCCCTAAGGTAGGAGAGGGTGTGGAGGTGTCAGGGGCAGAGGAGGAAGGCCCACATGCTAGAGCAGAGTTCGCAGGGTGGCAAGTAGGAGAGGGGAGCTCAGAGACTCAGGCAAAGCCAGGTGAGGAGTTTGGGTTTTATTTAAACTACAGCACGGCCCCTCACTGAAGGATTTTCAGTGAGGGTCCGTGTAGTATCCAATTTACCTTTGGAACGAGCTCTCCGGTCTTGACACCTCTGTCCACAATGTCTAAACCCATAACGTGGGCTGACATGAACTCAGATGCAAATTGCTCTGACCAGGACATCCTGGTCAGCCCTCTGGGGTGGATGGAGGGGCTGCTCCTACCACCAGCCTGGGGACCTCCCACCCCTGCCTCATCCAGAGAGCCTCGCTTGCCACATGGGCACGAAAGGGGCCCCCCAGGTCTCTGGGCTTCAGCAGGGCTCACCCACTCCGGCAGGGTCTGACTTGTTTTGAGGAAAACAAAGTCCAGGTAATGAAGTGGTTTGAGGAAGGTTACACCATGCAATGGACTGAATGTTGGTATGTCCTCAAAATTCACATGTTGAAACCTAATTCCCAGGGTGATGGTATTCAGAGGTGGGGCCTTTGGGAGGTGATTAGGCCACGGGGGTGGAGCTCTCACAAAGGGATTCGTGCTCCTTTGCCCATTTCCTGCCATGTGACGACACAAGAAGGTGACTGTCTGTAACCCAGAAAAAGGTCCTTGTCAGTCACCAACCAGGCTGGCACCCAGATCTCAGACTTCCAGCCTTCAGAAGTGTGAGAGATAAATTTCTACTTTTGTAAGCCCCCGGTCTACAATAATTTGTTACAGCTACCTGAATGGACCACAACAACCCAGGTAGGCACCCCCCGGCCCCGCCCTACCCAGACGGAAAGGGAAGATCAGAAGGCAGGAGTTCCTGCCCCTCCCCCTGGCCTCGCCTGGCCCTGTCTCACAGGGTCTCCCGATGGCCCTTACCCACTCCCTGGCCTGCCTCTCTCTCTGAGAGGGTGGGTCCTTCTCCCCACACAGGCCGTCCGTGAGGCAACCTGTGAGGGGCAGGTTGGGGAGGGAGGGGAGCTCGGCTGCTTCCACCAGGCCCCTCCTCCTGCCCCTTGAGCACTGACCGCCCAGGGACCCCCGGCCTGTGTCCCGCCCAGCTCTGAGTCACTGCATAGGCCCAAATCACACCCATGGTTCTCCTCGGAGGTGTAACCTTGCTCAGATCATTTGACTGAAGTTTGTTTTCCTCAACACAAAGATGGGCGTACACATAGCTCTCCTGTTTCCTTTTTGCTTTTTTGAGAGTCCCATTGCCTTTCGCTGTCTCATCTCTGAGCAACTCCATTCCTGCTCTAGGAAAGGCAGGGTCTGGCACCCGGCAAGGCCTCCTCACAGGCCTGACTCCCGTCCCTTCCCCCCCGCCCCAAGGCAGAACCAGGTGGAACTGCATGAGAAGCGACAGAGGCGCCAGCCCCAGCCAGCACCCCGTGGCTCCTGGCACCAATCAGGCCTCAAGGCTTCCTCAACACCAGCTTTCCTTCCCCTCCCATTGGGCCCTGCATCCCAACCTTCTGCAACATTGTGCTCCTGACCCTGGCCAGCTTCCAGCCTTCCACAGCTGGGCCCCCACCTCAGAGCCTTCGTATCAGGTAGCCCCAGAGTCAGAGAGAAGGCCCCCGACAAAGCCGCAGATGGAGCTCAGCCCCAGGAAACGCCTTTCCAGAGCAAGGCTCCAGCTCACTGTAGGATCACGGTCAAGTCTGTGTCCAGGCCGAGCGAGGGGTGGGCTTGGGAACCATCTCACTCCTGGCCTAGATCCTACACCAAAAGGAAAAACTTCCCTCCCGCACCCCTTCATCCTGCTCTGGTTTCCTGACTGCCAGCGGGGAAGCACTTCTTTTGGAAGCCACTGGAAATTGAGGGATGAGACAGAAAAAACCAAAGCAACAGAGAAGCGCTCAAGTGTGGGAATGTCCCCGCCCAGCCCTCCCCTTCCCACCGGGTCCAGCTGCATAGCCCCAGGGAAGCCTAGACCTGGAACTGCAGGAACAGGGCAGAACCTCCCATCCAGGAGGGGCTGAGCGGCAGATGTGGAGCCTGGAGAGCCATGGAGCTTTCCCTTCCGAGCTCCCAGGGCCAGCAGGAAGAGGACATGAGTGAAGGGATGGGTGTCAAAGGACACTCAGCCTCAGAGGTGAAGACATCTGGGAGTGGTGGGACTGAGGCAAAGTGGACAGCCCCATGCAGGGCCCCGGCCAGCTTTCTATGACACCTTTGTGCAAATAAGAAAAAGTTCACCTCCAGGGGGACACAGGCTTGCACCAGGGCTCACGGCTTGGTGGGTAGAGAGAGGGCTGGATTTGAACTTTCCCCTTCCGCCCCTACCCCGCCACCCCTCTGTACGCATGCTTTTGTGCAAGGCACAACCTGTACAACTGTATGTGGTGGCCTTGGCCCCGTATAACAGGGATGGCTACTTAGCTCCAGCCCTGCAGAAATGAGGGCTTCATGTTGCTGGAGCTTCCAGGTTTTCAAGGGCAGCCGAATATAGGGATCATGTGAAAAATTCTGGTTTTTAAATGTTGGCAGTGAATTCACCCCCTGGGCCAAACAAAACCAATCTGTGCTGGTGGCACCAAGGGAGAGCACCTCAGGCTCTTGGCACCTGCAGGATGGGCTTGTCCTCCTTGGGCATAAAGCTGCTCTGCCCTGAAAGGCACCCACCGCACACCCCGGGACCTGGCTGGCTCGGACCACAGCCTCCCTACCGGCTTGGGACAGTGGATGTAGCGTGCCAGGCTGATGATGAGGTCGTGTGTGATGGGGTCCACCAGGTTCCGGAAGCTGGCGTAGCGATACAGAACATCATCTAGTGAGGTCGACTCCATGCCCAGGTCCTGCAAGAGCAAAGGATGCCCAGAGGTCAGGGCTGGCTGCCCCACCCAGCTCACCCACCATCCCCAGGAGAAGTAGGCACAGGCCCCTGGAGGCAACGCTGCTTCCCAGAGCCCCAGTGGGGAGCGTCTGCAGAACTTCCCTCAGGGGCTGGGCAGGCCCCTCCTGTTTGTCTTTACCTCCAAGTTGAGAAGAGTGGGGACTGGCCTCTGCAGGCTCCGCAGTTTGTGTGGGTCCTGGCTTGTGGCCCTCTCCTGGGACAGCCTCTGACCTTTGTCTCTCTGGTTTTCCAGAGGAGGAAGCCAAGGGTGGCCCGCCTTGGTGCAAGCAGCTGCTTCTCCATCGTGGCAAAATTTGGAATTGACAAAACTGCCTTGTGACAGGATGGTTTATTGATATTTATTTGTGTTTTCTTCCTGCTTCCGACGTTTTTACTGCTCCTTCTGTAGCTGATGCAGCCTGAGTGTTCCTTTGCCTTGGGGGTTTCGGGGTTGTAAGGACAGCCTGCCAGGCACCCAGAAGGAAACCTCACCAGGACTCCCTCAGAAAGGTACTGAGTGGAATCTTCCCGATGGGAGGGGAGTAGCTTGGAGGCGAGTGACACTAAGTGTGGTGGGGCCGCAGCAGAAGCCGCTGGAGCAGAGCTTCCCTGGGTCTGAGGGAGGAATTGGGTTTGGGGGCTCAGGACACACCACCCCAGAATATGGCACCCTGGCATCTGAGGTGGCAGCCGACGCAGGAAGGTCTCTCTGACTGCTGTCCTCCCCTGAAGCAGGCCCTGAAGAATCCTGTGACCTTCCTCTAAAGTAGGTCATGAGACCCTGAGCTTAAAACGGAGTGATGGGCTTTGGAGAAGTAAGGAAACATGACATGCCTGCCCTGGGGTGGGGACTAAACTTGGTGCCACTCCATGTGAAAGGGGTAGTTACGCCTGCTCCCTGTCCTCAAGCTCCCCCGCCCCCACCCCCGCCCAATTTCTGCCATCCTTGGGTATGAGCTACACTGCAGTCCCTGACCCTAGTTTGGTGCCTTACACAGAACAGGAAATGCTGACATTCCCATCCGGAGACTGTCCTCACGCCATCCTGGGGAGCAAGAGGCATCCCTGGGTGGGGGGCAAAGCAGGCCCACCCACTGCGGGCCGTCCTCGTTCTCGGGGCTCCCACAGCTTCCCCAGCACAGCCCAGAGAAGAAAGGCTCCCAGCCCAGGTGGCTGGGGTCCAGTACCCTGGGGACGGGAAGTCTGGGCAGGGAATGTGTGGGTGACCAGCTGAGTTTGCTCTTTGTCATTTTGTTTGTATTCTGAACTTTTAAAATACCTTCCCCACATGATTCTTAGAAATCCCTGGAAGGCAAACAGGCTGGACATCATTATACACTGTCTACAGATGGAGACACCAAGGCCCACGCCTTCTGTGCTGTTGGAATTTCAGGAAGGATGGGGGTGGGGCGGTGCGGCCTCAGCCCTGGGCCTGTTCTGCATATCTCATTGCTCTTATCTGCCAGGGGGTGGTGAGAGGGTGGCTGAGCTGGACAGATGGAGGGCAGGGATGGGCTCTGTGGTCTGGCAGCTGACATTGCTACAAGCAAATAAAAAGTCTTTGCTGGGGGCTCTGGAGGTCCTGGGTGTCATGCCTGGGGGTGGGAGGAGCCTCCTGGGGGGAGCCCCTTGGAGCCCACCTGCCAGCCAGGTCCTACCTGCCATGGTTAGGGGGCACTCTGCCCCCACCCTCATTAAGGCTTCATTCATGCCTCAATGAGGACACAAGAGGCCAATCGTGAGGACTCTGTTTTCCACGTGGCAGGAATGAACCTTGGAGGCGAACTGCCAGGCCCTGTGCCAGGCTCTCTGGCTGCTGAAAAAATTTGCTGGGAACCAGGACCTGGGGGCTCAAGGTCTGGTGTGGATGCAGTCGGGGGAGGCTTCTGAAGCACTGGTTGGTACAGGTTCCAGAGCTGCACTCCCTTGTAGAAGCAGGTGCAATACCCGCCGTCAACCTCTGGCCCTACCCCGGCTTTTTCAATCCCTCAGCCAGGGCTGCGTCCTGAAGCAAGCAACCTGCCACTGCTGAGCCTGTTTCCTCATCTGTAAAATGGGGACAGTGACCCCAGCATCACAAGGAGGTAAGGGGAACAAGACCAAGTGCTACATGTAAAGCCCCTGGCAGGGAACAGAGAAAGCAGCAGTGCCCTTTCTACTTCATTTCTGCCCCCTCCTCCCTGGAAGGCCCGTCCTCCCCTTCTGCAGGGGTTCTCCATCTCCGGGACCACAGACCCATTTGAGAATCTGTCAAAAGCCATGAGGTCTCTCCCTAGAAAAATGCAGGAGTCAGGGCCGGGCGGGGACCTGGGCACACAGAGTCCACGCTGGCCTCATGATCAGGAGGGTGTGTTGGAGCCGTATGGACACAAGGGACACCAGGATACAAATTGTCACCCACTAATGTGCAAAATCACAGCCCTGCCCTCCCTGGGGCAGGAGGAGGCTGGGGACAGAGGAAGGCCGAAAGTCAAAATGCTTGTGTTCTACCATCTCAGAGGGCCTGTGTGGTCAAACGGGCTGTGGCCCAGTGCCCGGCTTGCCAGCCAGACCCTGCCTACAGCTTGAGGCTCCCCTTCCTGGGGACAGGGAGCTGGGGAAGGAGGGTAGATGAAGTGGAAACAGAAGGGTGGTTATTCCCATGGTCAGATGCTGCCCTGGTGGCCACGGGGAGGAGGCCAGAGGCATGCAGTTATTTTTCTTTTACAGTCTGTCAAGCAGGCTGGGCTGCTCCTCTGTGGTTGGTGACTTAGTGCCAGCCTCTATCCCTCCTCTGCTTCACCCCTGGGCACCCCTCTTCTCTGTGGGCACTCCTGGCACCTAGTGGTATCCTCCTTCCAACTGTCCCTGAATGACCCTGGGAAATAGCACTGGGTTTTAGGTCCTGGCCAGCCCCAACTCGCTGTAAGTCTGTGGTAAGGGACTTCCCTCTTGGGATCCATTTTCCCATCTGTGAAATGGGCAGATGAACCGCACTAATGGTTATTAAACTGTGTTCCAACATCTTGGGGCTGACGGTCGAGGGCTGCGGTAGACAAGAGGGAGGTGAGAGGAACCAGCAGGGCTGTAGGCTGCGGCTCTTACAAAGCAGCTTCTGGTTACAAACAAACGCAGTTCTGTTCCAAAGAAAAGCATGAAAGCCCTGGACCAGATGACTGCCTGGGTTTCTTGTGTTCCTACCAGCCTTGCCTCATCTTCCTGGACCCCCTACATCTCCAAGCCAGTCTAGGCCACCCCTGGAAGGACCAAGAAAATCCTAGTTGCTAACCCAGGAGGCTGGGCAGGTCTGTGAAGATGCCAAACGTCCTTTCCGGAGCCCACTCCCCTGCCATCTCCCCGCGCCGTCCCCCTGGTTGCCCAGCTGCTGACTGTGGCTCCACCTCTCTGGAGCACTGTCTGGGTTCATGTGGTTGCTGCTTGGGAGGGGAAAAGGAGTGTAGAGGCAGGATGGGAGGGAAGGAGGAGGGTCTTCTAGAAAGGCAGCTCAGGGTCACTGTGAGTCACGGCCAACCAACGCCGGCCCGCCCTGCGAATTCCAGCTGGGGTGGGGCTCCCCGAGGTCCCAGGGCTAAAACAGGGAAAGCCAGATAGAGGCTGGCCAAAGGCCATGGCACACATTATTGCTTTATTGCTTTATTTCGACCCCACCTAGGTCCACAGGATGCTTGTGCTAATTGAGGGCACTTCATAGTCCTGAGGACCTTGGGCTACTTCCTGCCTCCGTGATGTCCTCTCCATCCCCCCCCCTAAGCCAGGCTATTGGAGATGATGGTGTCACCAGCTGCTGGGACTACCCATGGGGCTGGGTGTGAAGGAGAAGAGGTTACCAGATCCTCAGGTGTCTCAGGCGGCTGCAGCCTGGGCCACAGCCCTGGGAACAGGCTCCTTTCTGACTCTGCACCCATGGCCTGCCCTCGTTCTCAGGAAGACACAGAATGGGGGTAGGCACACGAGGCCTGCTGCATGTGCAAAGGAAGTGGAAGCATCAGATCCAGGTGTGGTCCCTGCAGCCCCTCCTGTGCACTGTACTAGTCTTGGAGGGGCTGGTTTGTCTTAAAAAGCACAAGGCATTGAGGACAATCCCATTTTCCTCATGATAGGTCTAAACCGTACCACCTCTAGTACTGTTTGTGGACGGTTCCTCATCAGGATGTCTGGGAACACCAGGAGGTACACCTGAGTCACTGCTGGTGGGGAGTGACACTCGGAGAGTGTGGCTGGCCTGACACCAAGTCACCCTTGGCTCCCTTACCGAGCTGCCGACCCAACACACAGCAGTACATGGTATCTCAAAGAAGGGGGCCCTACATGACTGGAGCATGAATAAACAGGTCTGGGGACTCACTGCAATGGGGAGAGATGATGGGCTTGGGAATAGGGGTGCATGTTTCCAACAAGTGAGTAGAGATTCATACAAGGCAGTCAGAATGGCATTTCTCAAAGTGTGGTCTGTAGACTTTGCAGAAGCACCCTTAAGACCATTTTAGGGGTGCTGTGGGGACCTCTTTTCCAATGACATATCTATGTGATGCCAGATTTTCTTCATAGACGTCAATTAAAACAACCTGTCGCAAGATCCAATGCAAAAGCGTGAGTCTGATAGCTGTCTTCTAGAAAGTGAGACATGCAAGAGAGTCACAAAAATGGGGAGCAACACCACTCTCCTCACATGGTTTTTCTTTTCCTTTGGAAAATATAGTTATTTTCATAAAAATGTATTTCTTCACTTGTGAACTTATTCTTTTTTATTCTGAGACAGGGTCTTGCTCTGTCATCCGGGCTGGATCGCAGCGGTGCGATCATAGCTTGCTGCAACGTTGAACTCCTGGGCTCAAGTGATCCTCCTGCATCAGCCTCCAGGGTAGCTGGGACTACAAGTGTGAGGCACTGTAAGGAGCTGCTGTTATTTTTTTAGATGTGAAAACAACCCTATGAATGGTAACAGCTGGCATTTTGCATTCACGTTGGCACACGTGTGAGCAAGGCAATGGCACGGAGTGTACATGCTCACTGCCACTCACTCGATGCCTCCCCACAGTTGGACTTGCACCTTCACTCTGTATTCCTGTGCCGTAGGGAAGTCACCCAGTACATGTTTCCCCCAAAGCGGAATACACAGGTGCTTTCTCTTCTGAGCTCTAGCCTCCCCGAGAATTCTTTCATGTTGATGACACACCTGAAGACAACCTGGCTCAACAGTGTGAATGCAAAATATCGCAGATAGACTTGGTTACCCTCTGACTTTCAGTCCTGCAGATGAGAATGAGGCTATCTGATTTTTATTTCTTTAGCTGCTTGTTCAGCCCCGGCACCTATAGGGCTGTATTTGCCACAAAACCCCACTGTGTCTCCTGGACAGCCCCAGCAGACTGTCCTTTTCCTAGGAATATCAGTTCAGCATACAGGAGACCTCTGAAGCAACTGATATCTCTACAGCAACTTCTCCAAGTCACCAAAGGGGCATCTCATTCATGACATCGCCCAAACTCCAAAAATCCCTTCCCTGTATCTTCCTCGCTACTCCAACCATCCCTCGCTTTCTCATTTCCACCCTGAAAACCCAGCCCAAATCTTTCTAATACAAATAAACTTAACTTCTCTGGCCAATCCAGTTCTCAGATCCAAAAAGCCCCGTAAAATCCCAGAAAATAACAAGGGTTGGCAAGAATGTGAAGAAACTGAAACCTTTGTGTGCTGCTGGTAGGAATGCAAAATGGTGCAGCCACCATGGAAAATGGTGTCGCAGTTCCTTAAACAAATGAAACACAGAATTGCCATATGATCCAGCAATTCCACTCTTGGGAATATATACCCCAAAGAACTGAAAGCAGGCACTCAAACAGCAGCTATGTTTCTAGCAGCATCATTCACAGTAGCCAAAAGGTGGAAACAATCCGAGTGGCCATCAACAGATGAATGGGTACACGGAGTGGGGTCTAGCCATGCAACGGAATATTATTCAGCCTTAAAAAGGAAGGGGATTCCAACACATGCTACAGCATGGTGAACCTTGAGGACACAGGGACAAATAAGTGAAATAAGCCAGACACAAAAGGACAAATACTGTCTGATTTTACTTATATGAGGTACGGAGACTAGTTAATTCATAGAGACAGAAAGTAGAATGGTGGGTACCAGGGGCTGGGGGGAGGGGAAGGAGGAGTTACTGTTTGATGAGGACACAGTGTCTGTTTTGCAAGATAAGAGTTCTGGAGATCAGTTGTGCAACAGTGTGAATGCACTTAACACAACTGAGCTGTATGCTTAAAAATGGTTGAGATAGTACATTTTATGTTACTGTATTTTACCACAAATTTTAAAAAGGGCCAGGCCCGGTGGCTCATGCCTGTAATCCCAGCACTTTCGGAGGCTGAAGCAGGAGGACAGCTTGAGCCAGGGAGGTTGAGGCTGAAGTGAGCTATGACAGTGCCACTGCACTCCAACCTGGGTGACAGCCAGAGCCCCAAGAAGGCAAACATAGACACGTTCTTGGGATAGGAGGGAGCAGGTGAAAGGTGCACATTCTACCTGCTGTTCTTTTTCTGGCCCTGACACTTGGTTATTAAACATTTTTGCCACCATGTGTCTAGCGGTGGATCTGTTTTCTTTGAATTTCCTTTCAGGTATTGGTCTGCGGAACATAGACCTTTCCTCAGGCTGGCGCTTCCTCAGGAAAACCAACGCTGGCTCTGTGTCTTCTGTATTTGTCTTTTTTGGTATTCTGTGCATGATACACTTTCATCCAGGGTTTCCAGTTTGCCTTCCATGTCACTGATTTCACATCCATCATTACCGCTCTCACTGCCCCCAAGAAGGATTGCAAGTCGGCTAGCATTTCATTTCCTTGCAATTCTTATTTTGCTTGTTAATCTCTCCTTTCATCTCATCCTATTAGTTTTCTTTTCCATCTCAGCTTGGCCTCTTTGGGTGGCCTTTTATTCTTTTCCCGCAAAGTTCATTTCTTCTGGATCCTGCTGTAGATCATTTTCAGAGGTCGGGGTTCAGGTTCCAGGAAGCTCAGGCTTCCCCCATCCCCAGCTTGTGCACTCTCGAAGAGATCTAGTCTATCAGCGCATCCTTGTCCCCACGACAGCCTCCTTGGGTTGGGGCTGAGTCCACCTCTCAGGACTCTGGCTTGCACAAGAGTCCGGCCCCAGGATGAGACTCAGGCACCGTGCTTACGTGACTCTGACCTTGAGAAGGGACATCTTCACCCACTTCATGGCCTGAATCTCCAACTCTCACAACAGTGGAAGTCCACGGAAATCTGTAACAATGTCTGTATGTTCAGGACGCTTCCTGTCCTTGGACAAGCCCACTGGCTGCACTGGACTTCTCAGAGGCCCTCGCTTCCCGCCTTGGGAGTTGCTGTCTCTGAACGGATGCAGACAGAGACATGGGAGAGGATGAAGGGAGAGGGGAGTGGAAGAGCCCTCCTTCTACCTCCAAATTGTCACTTCCGTGGTACAAGACCAGTTGCCTGGCTTTCTGATTGGCACAGTCCTCAGACTAAGGGAGAAAGCGGCTTCCTCCCTTCCTTCCGGAGGTCTCAAATTCCTGGAGGAAGGCTGGATGGTGTCTTTCTTGGCTTTGCTTCATGTGTCTAGCAGTGAGGAGGCTCCTCTCAGACTGCCCACCTGTCTTTGTTTCCAGTGTGCTGAGCGTTTGTGTTTTTTTGGTGTGTCATCTTAGGTGTCTTAGGGGAAAGCTAGGAGAAGCCACAGAGGAGGCCGCCAGCCATACTCTATTTTAAACCTCAACTCCCCCCTTCCCTCTTCAACTCATTTTTAACCCCACTCCCAGAAGGAAGGCCCCACGGGAAATTAGCTTTCATTTGTCTGTCTCCTCCAGGCATGACTCCACAGTTTCTGCAACAACACAGCCGAGGAAAGGAGGACGCAGCAAGTGCTGAATATTAACCAGCAAAGGTAGATGCTTCAATATCGAAAACACCAGGGCCCGCATGTGCAAAGCTACTTAATGAGGGTGTAATCAAACACAGTCCACCAGAAGGAAATTAATTAGAGTCCAGAGGGCAAGCAGGAAGCAGAACCAGGCTGCTCCCCCTCCTGGCTCTAGAACATCACTGGCAGCCACTGCTAAGGGAGGGACAAGCCTGGGGGATGCCAGGACTCAGCTGGGTGCCAGGGCTCCTGTCCTCTTCCCCATGACATTCCGGCTTGCCTTTGGGGGATACCCAGGGGAGGGAAGGGAAATGTCAGGTTCTATTAGGGAAATACAGCCTGAGGAAGCCCCCAGGGAGAGAAGCTGGGACATCCCAGAGTTAAGGAGCTGGGCACAGAGAAGGCTTGCTTCTCTAGGAAGACAATGGCCTCATAAGAAGGAGGACGGAGTCATAACAGAAATGTATTCTCTCATAGTTTTGGAGACCAGAAATCCGAAATCAGGGTGTTGGCAGAGCTGCACTCCCTCTAGGGATTCTAGGGGAGACTTCATTCTTTCCCCATGTGTGACAGGGAAGGGTGTGTGACAGGCACAGACCTATGCACCAAATGAGAGAGACAGATACAGGGTGCAGTGGGATGAATGGTGGCCCCCAAAAGACATGCCCACGTGCTTGTGCCCAGAAACTGTGAATGTGACCTCATTTGGAAAAAGGGTCTTCACACACAGATTACCTTCAGGACCCTGAGATGAGATGATCCTGGTTTATCCAGCTGGGAGGGCCCTGAATCCAAAATAAGTGTTCTTACAAGAGACACAGAGAAGGCAGCAATGTGTAGGTGGAGGCAGAGAAGGGAGTGACGCGGCCGCAACCACCAGAAGCTGGAAGGGTGAAAGAGTGAAATCTGCCCTGGAATCTCTGGATGGAACACGGCCCTGCCGACACTCTTACCTCAGACTTCTGGCCTCCGAACCATGAGAGTATGTTTCTATTGTTCCGAGTCACTCAGCCGGTGGTCATTGGTTACGGCAGCCCCAGGAAATGAATGTACCAGATTGGATCAGGACAGAGGTGGCATTTTCCCCAGGGGCACACCAGGCAAAAGGGAGAAGAGATCAAGGCAAGGGGCCGGGACTCCTCCCTTCTTCCACTGCTGTGGACCTCAGCCAAGAGCACAGCTATGGGCAACCAAGGACATTACTGCCAGAAATCAACTTGCTGTCTCCACCAGCCCCGGAGCCTCTGTGGGTACATGTACCCCTGACACACTCTCCTTTGCTGTCTGCTCGCAGAGGCAGGGCTATACTAATCAGAAATGCTTCCTATAGGACCCCCAAGGTGGTTCTCAGCTCAACAGGGGAAAGAACCTTTCAAAACAGGTGATGAAGGAAATGCCGACACCACTCATGACAAGGGCGAGGCTTGAAGACACTCCACTAAGAGAAATAAGCTAGGCACGAGAGGACAAATACTGCACGAGGCCACTTACATGAGGGACCAAGAGTATCTAATTATTCAAAGTACTCAAATTCACAGAGACAGAGAGTAGAATGGTGGTTGCTGGGACTGGGGAAGAGGGAATTTGTGTTGGGTGGGGACAGGGTTTCAGTTTGGGGACGATGAAAAAGTTCTGGAGATGGAAGGTGCTGATGGTTGCACAGCAATATGAATGTGCTTAATGCCACTGAACTGTGCACCTAAAATGGTTAAAACGGCATTTTATATTTGTATATTTTATCATAACAAAAAAATAGTGGTGAGCTCACCGTCACTGGAAGGATACAAGCAGAGGAGAGACACTCATCAGCCGGCACTGCTGAGGCAGGATTTCTGGACCACAAGGAAGGTGGCCACTAAGAGTTGCCCTCCGGCCCCTGTGACTCTTCTCATCAGCATGGCCCAGGATGCAGGACCCTGGCATCCAAGGAGGTGCCACTAAGTAGCTATAAGACGTGGGGCCTGGTGAGAGGAACCAGGAAAGAACTCAGAAAAAAAAAAAGAAGCAACAAAAAGCCAGTGACGAAGTTGCGTGGATGGCGGAAGGCAAGCAGGAGTTTGGTGATGGAGTTTGAAGACCAGGACTGAGACGCCCCCCGCTGGAGGGGTATGTGGGGTGCAAAAGCAGAAGTGGCACCAGTGGGCTTGACTGCTCCAGAGAGGGGCATCGCTCCTCAGTGCAGTGACAAGGCGCCTTTAGCCCTGAAAGTGCCACTGTCACACAGGGCGGCCCTGGAGCAAAGTGAGTGCTAATGCACTGAGGCACATGGAAATCTGGTATTTCACACATTGGTCATGTCCAAGAGAATTAGGTGTATCAGAGTATCTAACAGATTGGCCTTCCAATCCCCATTTAAAACGGGTAATTGAGTAGCTGATTTTAAGCTTATGATTTTAAGCAGAACACCGGAAGTGGATTCAGCCAAGTTTGTAAGTTTTGAAATGTTTCAGAGAACTAATAGTCATCATATTTATCAGCTTATTAAATTTTAAGAACTGTTTAGGAACCCGGGAAAGTCCTGCTTTTTAGGATGAGTATTTATAAACTTAAGAACACTGGTTATGTTAAATTTTTAAATTTATAAAATCGCATCAAGATATTTAAAGAAATTTAATTACTTAAGTTATAAACCCCCTACCCTTGAACATGGTCATTTAAATGAACTAGATTCGTGAGATGAATAATGAAATTGGTATGTTAAATGCTTCAGGAAACACTAGGTTTAAAAATTTCCACTTCAATATATATTGAATATTAATTGAGAAAATTCAAGTAGTTGTAAGTAGTCTGTGTGTGTGTGTGTGTACCCCAATAATAACTAATGAGAGATAATGCAGACGAGGTGGGCACCCTGCAGAGTCTGGGGCAAGAGCATCAGCACAGCTAGAGAGGGAGGACTATGCAGTTAAGAGTCCGAGGCACACTGCTCGGGCTTGGAAGACACCAAAGCAAAGCAGACTAGCAAAAGTAATGAAAGCAACTGCTACATCCCCTCCCCCTAACAAAACCACTGGACAGCATGGGAACCCTGTTTGAAGTTGAGGCCTCCTCACACTCCTGCTGATGTCTAAGGTGGGCATTGCCTGGCTCCTGGTCCCAGTCTTGGGGGTTGCCTCTCAAGGGCACCCTGGCTTGGTGCCCGCCACCCCCACAGGCCTGTGAGTTTGGTACCCAAGGAGGTGCCCATGAACACCCAGCTGACCGAAGTCAGCCAGATGCTGCCAGGGAGGGCTGCTCTGTGGAGGTCTGAGCCAAGAAACTGCTGCTGGGGGGTCACTGGCACCCACTCCCCGCTCCACCAGACTTACCCAGCCTGTCTGAAGGATGAGAGGTAAAGACTGGGGTTCTCTGGTTCCACCTCAGGGCCCAGGGGCAGCTCATGACTCTCCCACCCATCCAAGGCCATGTGGCCCCTGCAGGTTTTTTAAGCCAGGCACCCCGGCAGGCTGGCCCTCCTCAACAGTGACGAGTGTTGCCACCAGGTCTGCCTTGCCCAGCAGGAGTCAGCAGCCTGGGCGGCAATGTTTGGCAGCTTTGCTCAGTGAGGGGCTTCATGACTGCATGTTGTTTGTGTTTTAACTTTGAAGTCTTAAAAAATGACACCCTCTGTGTGAAACAGGCCTCTGGAAACAGATGCCCGGCCGTTGCCAAGTGTAACTTAATTAAAATCCAAGAAACGGCTTTAGCAACAAATAAATAGCTAAAGGATGCCTTCTCTTCAGAAAAATCTAAAGTAAGCTGGGAGGCGCATCAAGCCATACGGAGGATTTTGTCTGCTCCTCCATGGTCATGGCTCTGCCCACACGTGGCTGAGGGTGAGGGACAAAGACTGGGGTTAGACCCTAACTCACTGTGTGGCCCTGGGCAGGCCACCCTTCTACACCACAGCTTTCCCACCTACAAATGAGAAGGTTGCACCAGCTCATTCTTCCAAAGAGTTGGAGAGGGCAGCAGAAGAGGGACTTGGACCAAATACATTTGGAACACAAAGAATTCAACAAATAACCATTTTCCTTTTTGTGCTGGACATTTCAGCTACTGTTTTATGACTCCAAAAGGGTGGTGGCATTTGCAATATTTCCCAGATTTATTTCCCAAGCCCCTCCCCTGCTTCCCCATGACCTCTCGTGGACTCGGATTCTGCAGTATGTCTGGGGCCAGATGGTCTCTGAGGTCCGCAGTCCCCTACATTCCACGAATTCTCGGCACTTTGTCATCCATCCCAGCGCCCTCCTAATCTCTCTGCTTGGGAAATTATCTGAATCAGTTGTTTATACCTTCTGGCAAACGCATTTAAGTCCATTTGTCCCTCTCTGCAGTAAATTTTGCCGAAGTGAAATGAAACATTTGGTTCATCCTCAAATGATTTGCAGGTAAAACGGCAAAGAGGTAGAGGAATGACTTAGAAGATCCTTCCGCCTCCCTAACAACCTGCATTCCAAGCAGGAGAGTCTTCATGGGAACAGCCCATTTCTCAGAGTGAAAAGCTGGGGGCTGGAAGGTTGTCTCAGACAGTTAGCCAGTGGCAGGGATTGGGGGCTCCAGAGCCCCCAGAAATTTCTGACTCTGCCTCTATGAGCCCTTGGAAGTTAAGTATTAGCCAGGGTTCTCCCAAGAAACAGAACCGATAAGATGTATGTGTGTGTGGAGAGAGAGAAAGGGATTGATTTATTTTAAGGAATTGGCTCACATGATTGTGGGGGCTGGCAAGTCTGAAGTCTGCAGGGCAGGCTAGGAAGCTGGGGACCCAGGGAGGAGCTGGCAGTGCTGTCTGGAGTCTGGAGGCAGAATTCCTTCTTCCTCGGGGACCTCTTGGAGCCTTCAACTGATTGAATGAGGCTCACCCATATTATGGAAGGTAATCAGCTTTTATCCATTTATGCTTTTGAGATGGAGTCTGTCACCCAGGCTGGAGTGCAGTGGTGTGATCCTAGCTCACTGCAGACTAGAACTTCTGTACTCCTGTAGTCCCAGCTATTCAGGAGGCTGATCCTCCTGCCTCAACCTCCTGAATAGCTGAGACTACAGGTGCAGGCTACCATGCCTGACTAATTTAAAAAAAATTTTTGGTAGAAATGGGCTGAGCATGGTGGTTCATGACTGTAATCCCAGCACTTTGGGAGGCCGAGGAGGGCGGATCACCTGAGGTCCAGAGTTCGAGACTGGTCTGGTCAACATGGTGAAACTCCCTACTAAAAATATAAAAATTAGCTGGGTGTTGGCTGGGCATAGTAGCTTACACCTGTAATCCCAGCACTTTGGGAGGCCGAGGTGGGTGGATCATGAAGTCAGGAAATCGAGACCACCCTGGCTAACACGGTGATACCCTGTCTCTACTAAAAAATAAAATAAAATAAAATTAGCTGGGTGTGGTGGCGGGCGCCTGTAGTCCCAGCTGCTTGGGAGGCTGAGGCAGGAGAATGGCGTGAACCCGGGAGGTGGAGCTTGCAGTGAGCCGAGACTGTGCCACTGCACTCCAGCCTGGGCAACAGAGCAAGACTCTGTCTCAAAATAATAATAATAATAATAATAATAATTAGCTGGGCGTGGTGGCACTTGCCTGTAATTCCAGCTACTCGGGAGGCTGAGGCAGAAGAATCACTTGAACCCGGGAAGAGGAGGTTGCAGTGAGCCGAGATTGCACCACTGCACTCCAGCCTGGGTGATGGAGTGAGACTCTGTCTCAAATTTTTTTTTTTTTTTTTTGTAGAAATGGAGTCTTACTTTGTTTGCCCAGGCTGCTCTTGAACTCCTGGCATCAAGCAATCCTCCCGCTGTGGCCTCCCAAAGGGCTGAGATTACAGGAGTGAGCCACTGCACCTGGTTTTATTTGGCTTTTGTTTTTACTCAAGGTCTAGTGATTTCACATGTAGGTATTTCAGATTTCTTTTTTTTTTTTTTTTGGCTGAATTTCACTCTGTCACCCAGGCTGGAGTGCAGTGGCGCGACATTGGCTCACTGCAACCTCTGCCTCCCCAAGTTCAAGTGATTCTCCTACCTCAGTCTTCAGAGTACCTGAGATTATAGGTGCCCGTCACCACGCCTGGCTGATTTTTTTCTTTTTGAGGTGGAGTCTCGCTCTGTCGCCCATGCCGGAGTGCAGTGGTGCTATCTCGGCTCACTGCAAGCTCCGCCTCCCGGGTTCACGCCATTCTCCTGCCTCAGTCTCCCAAGTAGCTGGGACCACAGGCACCCGCTACCATGCTCAGCTAATTTTTTGTATTTTTAGTAGAGACGGGGTTTCACCGTGTTAGCCAGGATGGTCTCGACCTCCTGACCTTGTGATCCACCCGCCTTGGCCTCCCAAAGTGCTGGGATTAAAGGTGTGAACCACCGTGCCCGGCCACGCCTGGCTGATTTTTGTAGTTTTTCTAGAGACCAGTTTCACCATGTTGGCCAGGCTGGTCTCAAACTCCTGAGCTCAAGTGATCTACCCACCTGGGCCTCCCAAAGTGCTGGGATTACAGGCATGAGCCACCATGCCTAGCCTCAGATGTTAATCACATCTGAAAAATACCTTCATAGCAGCATCTAGACTAGTATTTGACCCAAAATTGGGCACCACAACCTAGCTAGACTGACACATGAAGTTAACCATCACAAGCTAAGGGTCTTTACCACTTTAAATCTCTAGGTCAGAGGCAAGGCCAAGGCCAAGGCCAGACCTCCAAGAATCTAGATTCAGACCTCTTGCTGCCCTCCCTCTGGGTGAGCAGAGATGAGTCATGCTGGATGAGGAATCCAGCTCCAATCCAGCTAGCTTTCAACTTCAGGCAGGAAGGGGAGAGCGGGCGGGATAGAGGAGGAGGGCCCCAGGACCCACGACTGTGGCCAGGGCTGAGGCCCTGCCTGTGCTCTTCCACCTCTCCATGCTTGGCCACTTTCCCTAAGACCTTTCAAAATGCGCTCTGGGCAGTGGGGAGGGCAGGAGCCGGCCCAGGAAGGGAGCCAAAGATGCCCTTCCAGGGGCCTTCCTAGCAGGAGCCAGAAGGAGCACCAAGGGGCTGCCAGACCCTGCAGCCAGGCAACGTCGTTCCCATCTTAGGGCCCTGCTTCTCAGGGCCTGATTCCCCTCCCCAGGGTGGAAAATCAGCGCGCCTTCTGGGCTGCAGAGGAGGGGACAGGGTGGGGGTGGTGTCCTCAGGGCTGGGAGGGGCCTATGCCTGGTTTCTCAGTGATCACTGAGTTTGTCTACAGCTTCAAGATACTGGGAGGGAGCAGGTAGGAACTGTGGGAGTGGAGGTGGGTGAGGCAAGACAGCCAATGCCATGGGCCAGGCAAAGGCCCTGCGCTTCCTGTGGCATCTCAGGCCTCTCTCTCCATCCAGCATCCCTGATCCCACCCTGAGGGTCTCTCTCGCTGGACTCCCTCCCTCAGAGCATGGCCCAGGTACAGACTTGGAGCATTTTGCTGCATACCTGCTTTCAGGTCACCAACCAGCTGCCCACACTCCACCTCTTGCCCATTTTCTTTTCTTTTCTTCTTTTTTTTTTTTTTTTTGAGATGGAGTCTCATTTTGTCACCTAGGTTGGAGTGCAGTGGCATCATCTCAGCTCACTGCAACCTCCGCCTCCCAAGTTCAAGTGATTCTCCTGCCTCAGCCTCCCAAGTAGTTGGGGTTAGGCACGCACCACCACGCTCAGCTAATTTTCGTATTTTTAGTAGAGATGGGGTTTCACCATGTTGGCCAGGCTGATTGTGAACTCCTGACTGCAGGCTATCTGCCTGCCTCAGCCTCCCAACGTGCTGGGATTATAGGAGTGAGCCATCGCACCTGGCCTCCCATTTTCTAAAAGAGTCTACTTCCAGCCCAAAGTCCCTCCCGGCTCCATGTCCCCATTACCCTCAGAGAGCCCTCTTCTGGTCCTGGCTCATGGACCGGCCTCTCCCTAAGACAAGCGACACCAAAGCCATTTCCATTCACCTCGCCCTGCTGGACCTTTTCTGGAGAGATGGGAATTCTTGGAACAGGTAACTTACTCTCTTTTGTGTCTGAGTTTCCATGTCCCAAACCAACCCCTCTGAGTTCCTGCTGGTCTGTCTTGGGCCGACAGCTGTCTGGAAACCCCACCAGTGAGAATCCTGCCGAAGACTGTTTTTACTCCGAAACGCCACAACTCCAGAAGGCTGTGGAAAACATAAGTCTGCAGCTGAGAATCATAAAAAGTTCAGAAGACTGGCACATCCTAGGAAAAACTAAATCCACTGGAGTGACTAAGCCTGAAGATGTGGAAGTTACTTACTGGGGTAGGAGCACCCAGACCTCATTCCCCCAGAACTGCCAGAGGCGAGGATGTGAACCGTCTGGGAAGCTTGAGGGGAGTCCTGGACCCCTCCAATACTGCAGGGTCTGGGGCTCAAGGGAGCCCAACAAGGACACCCTGATGCCTCTGCTGGTGCCCTCGGTGCCCCTGACTGGGTGAGTCCAGATCCACTCAGGTTGTCTTAGATTCTGTCTGATCCTCTTTGAGAGCCAGGGTGTTGAGCTGGAACTTTCTAGAAGATTCCCAATTCCTGCAGCTCCTCGATTCAAGAGAAAGAGGGCAAGTACCCAGTTGAGAGGCAGAAGCCAAGTTTTGTCAGGTGTTCCGCAGTTCACTGCCTCAGGTGATTTAAGAAGGCTGTGCCCGAGGAGATGCATGGGAGAAGGGCTAAGGCTCCTTAAAGGCCTCAGCTGATAAAGACTCTAAACTTCCGTGCAGTCTCACCAATGCTGCCAAGTACAGCTGTGCAAGGCATGCACTGCACAAGGGTGTCTGGGTGGGGCTGAACTCACCAAGCCTTGACTCTGACTGTGCCCAACCAGACAGGCACCTTCTTCCACTTCTCATAAAGGCACTCTATGGGCTAGAAGCCACATTCCACCTCAGTGAAGGAAATCAAGGTGATAGGCACCCTTGAGTGACCTGACTCAGTCACTGAATGGCCTCTACACCCCCGAGTTCTTGGTTTTCCTGGGCTGCCAGGAGCAGAGCTGTAGCCAAATTCTAACATGGAGGCAGCGAGCTCATGAAGCTTGCCCCTCGATAGGAATACCTCTTCAGGTCATGGTCCTGCTCTCTGCTTCCTCCAACACTAGGTCATCATTGTCATAGCCACTACCATCTCAACATCTTACTTTAAGAAATAAACTGTTTGCCTGTGGTCCCAGCACTTCGGGAGGCCGAGGCAGGTGGATCATGAGGTCAGGAGATCGAGACCATCCTGGCTAACATGGTGAAACCCCGTCTCTACTAAAAAATACAAAAAATTAGCCGAGCGTGGTGGCGGACGCCTATAGTCCCAGCTACTGGGGAGGCTGAGGCAGGAGAATGGCGTGAACTCGGGAGGCGGAGCTTGCAGTGAGCCGAGATCGCACCACTGCACCTCCAGCCTGGGGGGCAGAGCAAGACTCTGTCTAAAAAAAAACCCAAAATAAATAAAATAAAAATAAAAAAGAAATAAACTGTTGAAAAAGTGTCACTAGGAGCATGGGTCCCGAACCCCCAGGTCACAGACCAGTACCAGTCTGTGACCTGTTAGGAAGCAGGCTGCACAGCAGGAGATGAACAGTGGGCCAAAGTTCCTGCCTGAGCTCCGCCTCCTGTCAGATTAGTGGCAGCATTAGGCTCTCATAGGAGCACAAACCCTACTGTAAACTGCAAATGTGAGGGATCTAGGTTGCACACTTATGAGAATCTAATGCCTGATGATTTCTCACTATCTCCCATCACTCCCAGATGAGACCATCTAGTTGCAGGAAAAGCAGCTCAGTGCCCTCACTGATTCTACATTACGGTGAGTTGTATAATTATTTCATTATATGACAATGTGATAATAATGGAAATAAAGTACATAATAAGTGTAATGTGTTTGAATCATCTCAAAACCATCCCCCACCACTGGCCATGGAAAAACTGTCTTCCAGGAAACTGGTCCCTGGTGTCAAAAAGATTGGAGACCGCTGACTTAGGAATACACTCAAGGTAACTATGCTTCCCATTCTTCCCCTCTCCTGAGGCTGTCCCTCCCCATCTCCTTCTCCTGCCACAGTGAAGGGACAGCACAGGTCCTCTGTGTCCCAGAGCCCCCTCTTCCATCTTGCCTATGATGAGGGTACCCAGCCCACCTGTCCCAACCCGAGGAAGCTCAGAAAACACCGAGTTTTTCACTGGGACAGACCTAGGCATCACTTCCAATGCTTCTCCAGGGACCATTGGGCAGGGCAGGGTCTTGGGAATCAGGGACCTGGTTCCAGTCCTATGTGACCCTGCAAAGGCCACTCCTTGTCTCTGGGCTGTGTGCGCCTCTGTTGAACATCTCAGCTCTGACTGCAGCAGGCCTTCTCACCAAAGGAGCCATGGAACCCCTCCTTCTGCCATTTCCTCCAGGGAGGGAAAGGGGCAGAGGCAGATCCAGGCCACTTGGCCCTCTAAGGACATTAGAACCTCAGCGCTGCCTGTCCTCTGATGGCAGTGAGCCAGGACCATTGCCAGGAGAGAGCCGGTGAGACCACAATGTGCAAGGCAGCCAGGTAGCCTGTTACAAGGCCACAGGACTGCACCAGGTACTAGCACCTACCTGGTGCCAGGTGAGATGAGAGCCCCTCCATGTTTCCCTCTCTGTAGCCCCTGCTCTCTGCTGCCCACTCATAGGAAGTGTGATAGTCAACTGTATGTGTTTATACATGTAAATCTCCTTTTGATTCTGTTTCTCTGGAGAAGCCTGGCTTATAATACAGGAAGTAACATCCCCACGGGAAGACATTAAGAGCCTTAAGTAGGAAATTATGAACCAATCTCAGGAGCATCTCACTGTCATGCTGAGTCCACTGTAGGCCCTGCCATAGGAACGCAGAGCTTCAATCTTCAACAATCTTCAACACCTGGGCCCCGGCAGGTGCAGTGCAGGAGGACTGCTGGCTACCCCCTGCCCTCCCCCATGATGGCCTGGCAGAAGCAGGTGTCTGTGGGTGGGCGAGATGGTCCTGGCATTCAGCAGAGGAGGGGAGATATGTCTCCTCCCCGAGCCCTGTCTGTGCTTGTCCTCATCCTGCATCTGAGCTACGGGCTCTCCAGACAGTGGGGCAGGCAGCTCCAGGCTCACCATTTACCAGGAGGGAATCAGAAACAGAGGTTTTGTTTTCAGCCGCCCAGCCCACCACAGAGCTCTGCCTCCCCAGGAGCACCTGCAGCTCCTGTTCCTCTGACTCCCCCATCATCTACAACACAGCCCTTTCCACAGTCTGCACCCACAGGGGACTCCCCAGGTCCCCATGGGGAAAGGGGTGTTGGAGGGCTGCCAGGTTCGCGGTGTGTGCTGGGCGGTCCAGGTCCAGGGCAGGAATTCTGACCATTATGCTTGGTGCGGGGCAGCCTCTCCTGGGCCCTTACCTGCCCCTGGCACCAAGGGAGAGAAACCTGCCCCACTCCTGTCCTTTTCTGTTGGGCAGGGCCTGAACCTGGGGCTCCAGGAGGCCGTGACTGCATAGACAGAAACTAAGGGCAGTGGGGTGGGACGGGGGGCATCACAGGTTGCCAACTTCCCAGGCTGCAAGTGCTGGCTCCCTGTGGTGCTGGGTGTCCCTCGGTGGATGAGGGCTGTCCTGCAAGCCTCCTTGGCACCTGTATCTGTGGGCGGAGGCTCCATGGGGACAGCGGCTGTAGGGTAGGAATGTGCAATGCATGGGGTCCCAAGATAGCTGGGGGCACTTCCTACAGGTCCCTGGCATGCTCTGGGAGAGATCTGGGCTGAGGGCCGTGGGAAGGCCAAGTGGGTAGGAGAGGGACAGGCTTGAGGACCAGGGCCGCTGGGAGGCGCTGGCAGAGCAGGTCAGGCAAAGCCCACCTAGGAAGTGGGGGAGATGGGGCTACCCACAGCTCCTGGGCCCAGTGCCTGTGTCCACTCATGAGCCCCATTGAGGAAAGGGGTTTGCCTAGCAGTCAGTGTGTGCGTGCCCTGCACCTGTGTAGGCCCCCATGGCCAGAGACAAGGGCAGAGCTGGAATCTGACCATGGCCAGCCCTGCAATCACTTGCCAGTCCTCTATGGCATCAGTGGCTGCTCTGAGCCCTTCTAGAAATGAGCGCCTTGGCCAACCCTGCCTTCCCTACTTGTTCCAACTGGTGCCAGCTCCGCTTAGGTGCCCAGGGACGTCTGCTGAGTGAAAGAACCGAGTACTAGTGCACAGTCAGCTGCCAGGCAGGGTTCTTGCCCTCTGAAGGCAAAGGCCCTGAAGCTTGGCTGGGGCTGGCAGGTCTGGGTCTCTGTGGACAGGACAGAGGCCGGAATGGGGACAGGCTCCATCCAGATGAGCATGGAGAGTAGCCCCTCAGAAAAGGCAGAGCGGAAAGTAGAGGGAGGGGAGAGAGACCAGATGTGCGAGGGGCCAGAGCAGCCCCCACAGTAGGCGGAAAGGTGGCAAGGGAGCCAGGCACTGAGTTATGTGGGCAGTGGGTCCCAGCAGTGCCTGCCCCAGCCTCATTCCCCTCCCCAGTGCTCTGAGATGAATGGCTTATGGCACACAGGGCAGCTCGGGCCTCTGTGAGTGCTGGGCTTTGCTCACGTGTGAAAGTCTGCAGGTTCCCTGGTTCTGGCCTCTGCCCCTGGCACCATGTGATGAGGCCTTTCACCCTCCATCAGCTAGGACTGCGGTCAGCACAGACAGGTTGGCCTCAGCCGTATGGGGGTCGGCCCCAGTTACCTGGTGGGAAGGTATCTGTGTCCCCTCTCTGTCCTGGGACCGCTGCATCCCAGCTCTTGCACCAGCTGAGGCCAAGGTGGGTGAACTTAGGGCTCGAATGTGAATCTGGCTCAGGGCCTGGAAGAAATAACTGACCACACATGGGAATGAAGGGGTCTTTCCAAAACCACAGGCACCTGCTGGAATCTCAGCAGTGGTAGTGAACCTCAGGGGTCATTTCACCCACCACGCCGTCATTCTGGAGATGGGGAACCCAAGGCCAGAGAAGGGAAAGGGCTGGGCAAGTTAGGGTTTCCACTGGGGCCAGAACTGAGGGCTCCTGGCTCCCAGTGAAGCCAGCCTCCCTTCTGTGCCAGGCTGTGCACCTGTACTGGTGCTGGCTTCTGGGGTCTTTGCCATCCCTCCCGGAGGGAGGGAAACAGTTGCTGCCATGGTTTTCTCCTGGTGAGTTGCCTGTTGCATCCCCAGTGCCTAGACTGGTGCCTGGAGGAGCAGGAACTCGATTGTTGAATAAATGATTTAATGCATACTGGTTTTTTTTCTTTTCTGCTCATCTAATTTTCTCATTTTTCTATAATTGTATATTGCTTTTATAAAATTTTAAAAACCACCATTTTTACTTTAAGCAACATTCTGTCAGCTTCACAAAACCACCTAATGAGGCCAAGCGCGGTGGCTCATGCCTGTAATCCCAGCACTTTGGGAGGCTGAGGCGGGCGGATCACGAGGTCAAGAGATCAAGACCATCCTGGCTAACATGGTGAAAGCCCATCTCTACTAAAAATACAAAAATTAGCTGGGCATGGTGGTGTGTACCTGTAATCCCAGCTACTCAAGAGGCTGAGGCAGGAGAATCGCTTGAACCTGGGAGGCAGAGGTTGTAGTGAGCTGAGATGGCGCCACTGCACTCCAGCCTGGCGACACAGCGAGACCCCATTTCAAAAAAAACAAACAAACAAACAACAAACAAAAAACCCTACCACCTAAGGAGCAAAATAAACATGAGAAAATGCTTTATGGACTAGAAAGCCATGTGCAGATGGGGGAGGTGTCCCTAATGCGTGCTCCCCTGCCCAAGGCACGGCTGACACTCAGACAATCAAATTGAGCTGGGCGCCCTTCTTGACCGCCACCAACCGCTTCCAGTTCTCACAGCCCCACTCCCCAACGGCAAAGGATGGGAGGCTGCAGAGGGGAGCTGACCAAGATCCGGCAGAGGAACAAGAGTCTGCTTCTCACCCAGGGAAGCGGAAAACACACAGCAGGGAAGAGACAGTGAAAGAAACAGAGACACCAAGAAAAGCCGCAGGGAGTGGGAGGCAGAGAGGCAGAAGGACACGCGGACACCGCCTGGACACCGAGGGTCGAGCAGGGGCAAGGGGCAGCTCTGAAGGTGGCCCCGGCATACACTCACACACAAGGGCACTCCCCACACTCAGCTGCGCTCCCATGTCTCTCCTGGTTAAGATAAAGTTAGAAACATCAAAATGCCACATCTCTTTGAGCAGCAGCCGCCGGCAGAGCTCCATATGGCTGCAGCAGCCAGGAGTCTGAGCTAATAAAAGTTAAAAAAAAAAAAAAAAAAAAAAAAGCTGGGAAATGCTCCTGGAGAGCCACGTGGGCACTGCTCGGGGCCGGGTGGGGGTGGGGAGGAGAGCAGGCACCACAGGAGGGGGGTCCCCGCCCCTGCTTGGCGCGCCAAGGTCTCTGTTCTCATTTAGAACACCCAGCCCTTTTAGTAATGATGAGTCCAAGATGCAGCAACCAAATCTGCTGTTTTAGATGCCTGGGCCCTCTCCTACCTCCATTCCAGTTTCTCTTAATGGGAGAGGACATGACAGTCAGTGCTGAATGTTTGCGTCCCCTCCTCTCCACTCCCAAATGTATATGTTGAACTCCTGACCCCCAAGGTGATGGTATTGGGAGGTGGGGCCTACAGGAGGTGATTCGGTCATGAGGCTGAAGCCCTCATGAATGGGATTAGTGCCCATATAAAAGAGACCCAGACAGACCCTTCATTCCTTCCACCATGCGAGAATGCAGTGAGAGGGCACCATCACCAGAAAGCAGCCTCGCCAGTGAATCTGCCAGCACCTTCATCTTGAACTTTCCAGACTCCAGACTGTAAGAAATAAATATCTGCTGTTTATAAGCCACCCAGTTTATGGTATTTTGTTATAGCAGCCTGAAAGGACTAAGACAGTCTTCGAGAACAGCCAGGAGGAGCCAGGACCAGCAGAGAGAGAGAGAGAGAGAGAGAGAGAGAGAGAGAGAGAGAGAGAGAGAGTGTGTGTGTGTGTGTGTGTGTGTGTGTGTGTGTGTGTGTGTGTGTGTGTGCGCGCATGCGTGGTTTTCTTGCAGGGCACCAGCAGCCCTGCTCTTGGTGAGGAAGGGGAGCCAGATGGCTGGCTGAGGATCCCCACACTAGGGGGAGAATCTCCAATGCTGACCCCACCCCCTCTGCATCCTGATGGGGGAGTTAGAGAAGACCCTGGTCACTAGATAACCCTTCTTCAAGGAGCCTCTCCCCTGCAGACAGGGTGTGGGGATGCAGGGAGGAGTCATGGCTTCCACCCCACAGGTTACAGGGGGATGGGGGAATATCCCGGCCCATGCTCACAGTAGAAACACTTTAGAAGTCTGAGCCAAACCCCACTGTCTCCTGCGAGAGAACGCCAGGGACAGAGGCTGGAGGAAGTGTGTGCCTGATGGGAAGTTTCAATCCATTCTGTAAGAATTTCCTGAAAACAGATTGTGTGCCAGTTTTTATGGCCTCTGCCCCAGAAAAGCACGCATGGCAATGAAATGACCCTGGGGGAGGGGAGGGTGCACCCACCCTGATGGTCCATGGATAGAGGCCAGGGTACTTTAGGACTTCTGAAGACAGCAAAGCAGTTTCTGGTAATCTCTGAGGAGGTGGCATTTGTTCCAGAAAAAAGGACCCTGTAACCCCACCCCACCACCTCACCAGACCCTAAAGTCAGAATAATTGGCCCAGCTACAGCCCCTGCAGTCGTGCTTAGCCACTACAGAGGCTGCTATTTCCCCAGTCACTGTCCCTGGCAGCCTTGGAAACCAATGAAGCAGGCTCGACACAGGAATCCCTCTGCATCTTTATCACTGGAAAAGCCTCGATCCAGCCCAGGCAGAGAGCGGCGGATTTTAAAAAGGGAGGTTTCTCTTTGTGGAGGAAATGAACATGATTCAGCACAAGAGCCGATCAGGAATGTGGAGGCCAGGCTCTCCCATCAGGCTCCACTCCCCTCCCGCCACCTCGGCAGAGGCCCCAGACTGCACCTGCCGGATGGGATCCCGTGGTGCCACGGAGCCTGGGCACCATGCCACTCCTCTCTCCAAGAACACCACCACCTGGCAGGCTGCCAGGAACAGCCAAGCCCTGTGGACATCACTCCCAGAAATCCAACCACACGGAAAACAAACGTGCTGTGTCTCATGACAGTACTAACAAGCCTGGTAAATCAGCCCACAGTTGCACAGCCGTAGCTGGGGAATCCAAATGCTTTCTGAGGACACACTGACGACAGCAGCAGAGACACACACGCGTACACACATCTTCACGGCACACAGACTCACTAAGGTATGCCACAAGCCTGCAGGTTTTCAATACCATACAGTGGATAACAGCGGTGGTGGCGGGTCTCCACCCTCAGGAAGCACTAGACCTTATCTGACAAACAAAAGGAAGATCAGGGAAAAACTCTGCATGGACTGAATGCCTCCCAGTGTGGTAGGACCTCAGAGGCACATGGATCTCTGAGCTTAGGCTGACATGCCCAGGAAGGTGGCCCTGGAAAGGTAAGGTGCATTCAGTGGAAACAAGAAAAGCATTCCAGATGGAGGAAGAAGAGCAGGCCCAGCGCAGGGGCCCCCTGCTTGGAGTCTGGTAGACTTCTAACCTGCTCACCTAAAGAGGCGTTCTTAGGTGGGGGTGGGAGGAAAAAGGTGACCTTCAGAGGTCATTATGCTCATCTTTCTGCTTCCAGGTAGTAATGACCTGTCCAGTCTCCACATCTCCAGGGAGTCTCTAGGTGTCTGTCCATTATTCAGCTCCTCTTGAGGGATGAGTTAAACTCTTAGGTCCTGGCTCTGTGGCCCAGGCTGGAGTGCAGTGGTGTGATCTTGGCTCACTGCAACCTCTGCTTCCCAAGCTCAAGCCATCCTCCTACCTCAGTCTCCCAAGTAGCTGGGACTACAAGTGCACACCACCATACCTGGCTAATTTTTGTATTTGCATTTGTAGAGACACCCATGTTGCTCAGGTTGGTCTTGAACTCGTGAGCTCAAGTTATCCGCCTGCCTTAGCCTCCTAAAGTGCTGGAATTACAGGTGTGAGCCATTGCGCCTGGCCTCAGTGGTTCTTGTTGGCATTAGCTGATGTGGCTCCTATTCCCAGGTGCAGAGTGAAGCCAGCCCCACCACCCCAGACAGCAGAGGGAACCAGGATTCCAGGCCCTAACCATACCAATGGGGGGCCCAAACAGGTTAATATAGGAACAGCCCTGCTTAAGGGGCGTGCACCATACTTCAAGTAAACCAACCCCATCAGCCTCTTCTCATGGAAAGCTGGGGTGCTGGTGAACATGAAGACAGGGGCTACCTCAGCTGGGTGTGTCCCAGGGAAACAGATGTCTGTTTCTGCTGCTCCATGACACAGGCTGACAGCTCAGTCCAAAATTTTGAGGACTCAGGGAAACTGCTGGGCTGAAGAGATGACAGCTCACCTTCCAGGTGGCCTAGCACTTGCCCTCTCTCAGTGACGGAAGGTTACTTCTTCTCCAGGCCTCCTTAAAGACAGCAGGCCTGGCTGGGCGTGGTGGCTCATGCCTGTAATCCCAGCACTTTGGGAGGCTGAGGTGGGCAGATCACGAGGTCAGGAGATCGAGACCATCCTGGCTAATGTGGTGAAACTCCGTCTCTACTAAAAATACAAAAAAATTAGCCAGGAGTGGTGGTGGGCACCTGTAGTCCCAGCTACTCAGGAGCCTGAGGCAGGAGAATGGCATGGACCCGGGAGGCGGAGCTTGCAGTGAGCCGAGATCATGCCACTGCACTCCAGCCTGGGCGACAGAGCAAGGCTCCATCTCAAAAAAAAAAGACACCAGGCCTGAGCCCAAGACTTAGGGAAGGACATCTGGGGAAGGGGAAGGCCTGGAAGGATGGCGGCCAGAAAAGGGCAGAGGAACGGCCTCTCCCATCCAAAGCTGGCTTCTTTTATCTCCACGAGCACTTGCTCCAGATGCTTCTAAATGTGCAGTGAGTTTTTGATCCAGACTGAACCCTGGCCAGGTAGATAGAATCCAAAAAATCCTTGGGCCAGGCCTGAGAAAGGATGCCACAACCCTGCCCCTAGTCTGGCCAGACCCAAAGTGAGGCAGATTTTCCTGTTTCTTATCATAGTCACCAAGAGAATGTGTCTTAAATGGCAGCACCAATACCATGTCACACACTTTGTAGCATTTGCTCTGCTCCGTACCCCAGATCCCTCTTTGGGAAACAAAGAAACACAACTCAGAGAGGTTATCTGCTGGGCCCAAGGTCACAGCTGACTGAGGACCGGAAGGCGAGCTGCCTACTTGATCCTTGGCCCTGGACTCTTCTCAGATTACACTCATCTTAAAGGGAAGGGGATTACTTTCTGTTCCTTCAAGGTAGATGCCTGGCATCCTGCCTGCACCCCTGGCCATAGCTCAGGGTCGTCTGTGCTGAATGAGGCTTCCTGATACCTCTGCAGCAAGTGACAAGCTGGAGAGACACCCTCCAAATCTTAGACGCTGAAGAGGGGCATTCAGAAGAAGTGGCACCAGCAGCCACAGTCCTTCAGCCCACCGTGAACTGCCACACATGCACCCGGGTTGGGTCTCTCTTTCCAGACTCCCAGCCTGGAGCAAGTCACAGCAGGCAGAACAGTGGTATTGGACTGGAGCAGAGATTCTGAACTTGGAGTCTGTAGCTGGGTTTCAGGGGCTTTGTGAACCCTCCGAAATTGCCTGTGAGATCGCGTGAGTCAGTGCATTTGTCTGGGAAGACTGTGTGTAGCTCTTTCAGAGCCTCAAAAAGATCAAGGACTCGAAGAGGCTAAGAAGCACAGGAACAAAGGCTCCTGAGGCCCCACCAGCCATATGGCTCTGGGCATACACAAATCCAGCAGTGAAATCCACGTTATCAAATGCAGGAGAACATGCTGTGTGAATGGAGGTGAGGGCTACTGTCCTCGCTGCTGTGCCTGCTCACTGACACCCACCCCAGAGGCCTGCATGACATTCCTGCAGAACTCAGTGTCCCACGCTTTGCAGACCCCTGTCTTTACTGGCTGTCTTGCTGGTCTGACCCCAGTGAGGCTTGGGTGTTCTCATGGCTCTCACTGGCTGCTCATTCCCTTTCTGAACATCACCACCTCCAGACTAGAGGAGGAAACTGGAATGGAAAGGAAAATGCAATTTGGGAGAAAGAGCCACTTCAGTGCACAGCACAAATCCAGCTGGACATTCCTCCAAATGGCCTCAGGGTCCTAGAAAGCCACCTCTCTGTCACAGGCATGCGAACACTCCTGTGCTCCACTGCCACACTGCTCAAGGCCCATGACCACTTCCTGGAGGGGTCCTGCTTCATCCGTTCCAGGACACACAGGGCAGCTCCAGGCCCATGGCCCTCACATCCCCAGCCAGCGGTTAAAGGAGCCCAACACGAGCCCAGAGCCTGAGGACCTGCTGCTTTCACAGAAAAGGGGGAAGTCTGATAAGCCCCTTCCCACCGCCCATCAGTCCTCCCAGTCCTCCCAGTCCTGCAGCTGAGGCGGGTACCAGGACACCAATAAGACCCATGTGCAGATGTCTGAGGAAATGCTTCTTGCTTCAAGGATCCCACAGTGGGGCTGCAGGGGCTTATCTACTCCCCTGCAAGGCAGGCAGAAGCTCAATGTTCCCAGGATGTGGAATCATACTCAGCCATACAGGGACTGGGGAGCCCAAAGTATCTGCCCACTTTGGGTCCAGTCTCCTCCCGTGGGCCTCCAAGCGACCCTCCATCATGCGAGCTTCACTCTGCTCTTTCACCCTCCAAGAAGTGCTTGCCAGCTCCCTCTGCTCTTCTGTATCCCCCAAAGCACCCACTGCAGGGTGGGGGAAACAGCATGTGATCAGGAAAACCTTACTGTATGGTGTGTAAATGGGATACCATGGTCTGGAAAACCCATTCTTCTGTTTAAAAGTGAAAGAGTTACTACAAAGGCCATATGTCAGTTTCCAATTTTCAAAAGACAAAGAAATACACACTGCTAAAGTTAAGTGGTGCATAATGTCATCTTTCTTTGATGACTGAACTCAGAGAAGGCACATGGGGATCTGGCAGCGTCTTGGGCATCATTCTGGAGGTTGTTGGGAAAAGCAGAGGCAGGAGCAGAAGTCTCACATCTTCCCAAGTCGCCACGTCTCTGCTTGCCTCTCCCTGCGCAGTGCGCAGCTTGGGGACACATACTTTAGGGTAAGAGCGCACCAGATACAAAGGTGGGGGAGAGAGCTGCAGAACCCAGGAGGGATGTGGGTCTGATTAGATTTTGGAAGCTCCTCCCAGGAAGGTGCTCCTACAGCCTCTTTCATCGGTGACTGGAAAACCTCAGAAAGGTCACCTGAGATTTTCCCTCTGCCATCCACGGTAGACTCTACCTCTAATGGGGTCAGTCTAGCAAGAATATGGGGCCTGGATTGTCTACCCCCCAAAGCCAGGCCAAGACAAGCTGTTTGGTGATGCAGGAGAGCAGCTTTGCACTCCCCTGCCTGACTTACACTCAACAAAATGCATGGCATGGGCCATGCTCCTCTCCCCACCAAAGAAACTGAGAAAGGAAAACAAGCCACAGAGAGGTGAGTGACAGCATTAGCCCCAGGGCAGCCCCAAAGCACTGGCCAATTCTGCAACATCTGTCCCTAGCCAGTGGGGCAGGCACAGGCTAAGGACAGAGTCCTGGCAGCCTCCTGAAGTTCTTGCTGGCCAGGTGGTCACGCAGGACACCAAATCCAGCTCTCCTGTCTCTACAGCTTTCCACAGGGGCTCATGGTTGAGGATCTGCCAAAGTTAGTCAGGGGAGAGGAAACAGTCTCCTTGAACTACAATCCAGGATGCCTCCCAGGAGAGTGAAGGACCTAGGGACTGGAATCTCATTGGCCCCAGGGCTGTGTCCCTGGACTGGCTCTCGGGAAGCCAAGCCAGGTCCAACTGATAACCGCATTCCTTGAGGACCCTCGACAGGGAGTGACTGCCAGTGGGCAGACCGGAAGAAAAGAGCCCTGGCCCAGATCAGGCAGGCATCCCGGCTTCCCCGCCCACCGACTATCCCCGGAGACCAGCCTTCTTCTCTGCCTGTGGAGGAGAGCAGTGGGGACCTTATGCCAACAGGTCCCCTTTGGCGGGCCTCACCGGCCAGCCTTCCTCCACCCTGCCCTGAGGCCCCAAATTCAGCGGGAGCGCCGAGGCACCTGCTGCCAGACAGTGCTCCATCCCCGCGGAAGGGGTCTTTGGGCGGTGCCCCTCGGTGCCCCCAGCTTCCTCGGTTAGGGGTGGCGCGCCCCCTGGCCCGGCGCGCCCCCCGCGCCCCCTCCCCGCGCTCACCTGGCGCAGGTGCTGCAGCAGTGTCCCCGCCTCCTCCCGCCGGCCCTGGCGCACCATCCGCAGCAGCTCCTGGACCATGCCGACGCGCCGGTGGTAGGGGGGCAGCCCCGCGCCCGCGCGCCCCGCCTTGTCCCCGGCGCGCAGCAGCAGCGACGCCCAGAAGTCGGGCCGTTCGCGGCGGGGGCCCGGCGCAGCGCCGGGGCTGGCTCTCTCCGCCAGGCTGCCCTTGGTCTGCCGGGTGCCCATGCTGCCGCCGCCGCCCGCCGGGACTCTCTGCGCTGGGCCGCGAGGCCGCGTCCCCGCCAACCGCCCGCCCCTCGGCCGCCCGTGCGCGCCCGCCTCCCGGGCTGCAACTTTGGGGGAACTGTTGCGCGCGGGCGGCGCGGGGGCGGGCGGGCGGGCGGCTGTCGGCGCTCCCCGCGCTCCTCCCTCTTGGCTACCCGGGCGCGCTCCCCGGGCGCTCGCTGCCTGCCTGCCCGCCGGCCCCGCCCCGGCCCGGCCCGGCCCGCCCCGCCCCCGGCCCCCTCCCCCCCCCCGCCTCCGCGCCCGAGCTCCGCGGCGCCGCGCGCCTCCCTCCCCCAGCGCTCCGGCTCCTTCCCGCCCCGCGGCTCCGGGCGGGGGACCGCCAGGCGCTCCCTGCCTGCGTCCTCCTGGCAGTCGCGCCTCCTGCTGGCGGCAGCGCTGCGCTTCCCGGGGCCGTGGCGTGGGGGCGAGGGGAACGGGCAGGCCCCATGGGTCGTCGCTTTCGGTGCCCACCGGGATCCCCCGACGCTTCCACCACCACGAGCCCGAGTGAGGCCCGCGGGAGGCGTCCGGTGCGTCGGGCGAAATGGGGAAAGTTTGGCGCATGGGGGTATGTGTGTTGGGGGGCTCTCTCAGGCCGAGTCGGGTTTCTCAAGATGGGTTCCGCTGAGCCTTAACGCCCAAATCGGGAGGCGCTGATTAAAAACACAGGCTCCCAGGCCTCCCCCGAGACCTACTGAATGATAATCACCTTGGTGCTGGGATCCGCCTTTTTAGCCAGCATCTTGGGTGATTCCCATGCACGCTCCTTTGAGACCCGGCCTGCTTGCAGGGCGCTGTAGTGGTGATGGTTGGTGCGCGAACCTGGAAACTGTGTGCGAACTTATGTGTTGTGTGCGTGCCCTTTCATGGAGAGGGCGTGTTGCTTCTATCATGCTCT
The DNA here is from genome assembly GCF_024542745.1 of Macaca thibetana thibetana. Lineage (NCBI taxonomy): Eukaryota > Metazoa > Chordata > Mammalia > Primates > Cercopithecidae > Macaca > Macaca thibetana. The sequence continues at coordinate 5,294,724 of NC_065593.1, forward strand.
CAAAGCATCTGGACCGGAGAGGTGTGAACTCCTGTGTTCTCTTGCTCTCACTCTCACGGCCCTGGAGAATGGGCCTTGGGATAGTCCTGGTACAACAAAGCAAACGCAAGTCTGCGAGTTGGCCCAGCGGCACACCCCTGCTGGCCCACCTTCCTCCCCGTGCCTCTGCCAGGCCCAGCCTGTAAGGGATCAGAGCCCTGGGATCTCACGGTGTTGCCAGGGCATGCCAGAGTGAAGGCGAAGGCACGTGGGGGAGCTTCTCTGTTGCAGACCACAGGCCGCCCTGGTCCCTGCGCAGGGCAGAGCAATTGTGCAAGGTCGCCTCTGACCCCAGCCCTGGGTGTTGCTTGAGGGTGTAAGGGCACATGGGCTGTAGGGGCAGGAGGCTGGATCCCAAATCACAGGAAGCCGAGCCCCACTACTTAGCCCTGAGTATCAGGCGAGTCTTCAGCTTATTCTTTTTTTTTTTTTTTTTTCTTGAGACGGAGTTTTGCTCTTGTTGCCCAAGCTGGAGTGCAGTGGCACGATCTCCACTCACCACAACCTCCGTCTCCCAGGTTCAAGCAATTCTGCCTCAGCCTCCCGAGTAGCTGGGATTACAGGCATGCACCACCACACCCGGCTAGTTTTGTATTTTTAATAGAGACGGTTTTTCTCCATGTTGAGGCTGATCTTGAACTCCTGACCTCAGGTGATCCGCCCGCCTCGGCCTCCCAAAGTGCTGGGATTACAGGTGTGAGCTACCGCGCCTGGCCGGCTTCAGCTTCTTGAGTCCTGCTTCTTTCTCTGTCAGGCTGGGATAATAACACTGCCAAGAATTGGGAGAGTAAAATCGGTGGACACTGCTAGAGGAAAAAATTCTTTAATGACATGAGTTAAAGTATTGTAAGGAAGACTTTATTCAGGACCATTACCATAGGTGTAGGGACCGCTGCAATGAGATTTTGCAGTTGCGGGGAAAGAGAGATCGAGCTCAACTCCAATTATAGCATGGACAAGTGGGAATTCATTGCCAAGGAGCAGGGTGAGGGTCAGTGGATAGAAATTTACTAAGGGAAACATCAGGACTCAGGGGGATTCTGGCTAAACAGGGTGTATAGAGCACCCTTGACATAAGTAACTCCATCTTAGGAAAAGGGTTCATTTTACATTTGAAAAAGCCCTATGCCAACGGGAACCAGATGTTCGCCTAATCAATAAAGACTACACCCCACCAGATAAGGACATAAACAGGCACACTCTTTACTATCAGTCCTCACCAGAGGACTCTGGCCATAAAAAGAGCAGGACCTTCAGCAACTGGAGATGACCGTCTGGCTAGACCCCATCTTGCTCACACTCTGTGGACATCAAAGACTCTTCCTTGCAAGACATTGAGGACTGTTTGGATCAGGCCAGGAGTCTCTTCTTGTCCAAGTCACTCTCCTTGGACTGTATTGTTAACCCCTTCTTCCCTATCCCCTTTTCTTTTGACGTGAAATGTTACTTTGATGTGGAATGTGTAATCTATAACATTGATATATTGATTAAGTATACTACCATGTATGGTTTGCAGTATTGACTGACTTGTGGAGTGACTTGGGCCTGTGTGCCCGTAGCTCTTATTACCAAGTGAATGGGGGAATACGAAGGAGAATTTGCCTCCTTGAGAACTCCAGGTAGCTTGTGGCTTTTATGACTGAAATAGCATCAATAAAAGCCGGACGTTGTAGAAAGACACACATGTGCATGAACCTGATTATTTCTGACCTTGTGCCACTCACAACACCAACCTAGCAGAATTCTTGCTTTAGACAGGCCAGGTGACCAGACATCACCTGGGGGAGGGTGGGGAATGATAAACCTAATCAGATATTGAAGATGATCAGATATACAAGATGGAGGGTTCTTGCTAAACTGGCTTAACAGGGTTCTTTGCTAAAACTGGATTTTACATGGGAGTGCACAGAGGCTCTAGGAGAAGGTTTGGGAGCCTGACTAAAGTTTGGCCAAGCAAAGAGTCTTTGTCAATATATAAACTTCAAGCAGAGTAGAGGTGCTCTGCAAATGAGAGTTCCTCTTCCTGCTCTGTGATCACGGGTTTTCCATGGGTGTCTTCTCCATTATCCCTGAGTACCTTGAGTATGAGTCCTGGCATCTCTCCTGCAGGCTTTCTCTTCCTTTTGGCCACCCCACTCCCAAATGTCCATCTCTGCCAGCAGAGAACACTCAGCCTTCCTACAAGCTGGCTTTGCAGGGCTTGGACAGCACTTTCCAAACTTACCTGAACCCTTTGTATACAGAATACACCTGCTGGCATCTTCAGATAACCCAGCTTGAAAAATACTTAGGTGTCTCTCATCGCTGGTCTGCAGGACCGCCAGAAAGAGTGACCACCAAGGAAACCTACTGACCAGGCCCCTCCCTGCAGACAGTGAGCTCTACCCACCTGGAGATGGACCACACAACCTAGATAGCCTGTTGGTCTGCTTGAGGGTGTGTGGTTGGGGCAAATGCCATTTCAGTGGGTGAGGGCCCAGACCAGCCCGTCACTTGGGATCTAAATATTAGCCCTCTCCTCTTTTTCAGAGACCTGATTCTATCCTCCTCCCCTTGCTCTTAATTTTTTTACTGTGACCTTTCCTCTTTTCTGGTTTGTTCTCCTCAAGATATGCTCTACTCAAGTCTCTTCCATCTATTTGAAAAATTTCATTTGCCTCTGCCTGCTTCAGTCACCAGTGCCCTATCTTTATTCTTCCTTTTCAGCTAAGGTTTTTAGTTATTATCATTCCTCCCTCCCCCTCCCTCCCTTCCTTCCTTCCTTCCTTCCTTCCTTCCTTCCTTCCTTCCTTCCTTCCTTCCATTTTTCTTCCTTCTTTCCTTCCTTCCTTCATCCCTTTTTTTTTTCTCTCTCTCTCTGTCTTCCTCCCTCCCTTCTTTCTTTTTTTTTGAGACAGGGTCTTGCCCTGATGCCCAGGCTGGAGTGCAGTGGCACCATCACAGTTCACCGCAACCTTGACCTCCTGGGCTCAAGCTAGCCTCCCACTTCAGTCTCCCAAGTAGCTAGGATCACAGGTGCACGCCACCATGGCTAGCTAACTTTTGTAATTTTTTTGTGGAGACAATTTTACCATGTTGCCCAGGCTGGTCTTGAACTCCTGGCCTCAAGCAATCCTCCGGCCTTGGCCCCCCAAAGTGCTGGGATTACAGGTGTGAGTCACCACACCCAGCCTATTGTCATTCTTTCTTTACCTCCATTCATTCCTCACCCACCTCAGTTTGGCTTCTGGCCACACCATGTCACTAAAATGTCTCTTGCTTTTAGCCTTTAGCAACGGCTAAATAAATGACCTAGTTGCTAAACTCAGTGGCCACATTCAGTCTTCGTCTTACTTGACTTTTAAGCAGCATCTGATCCTGTTGCCTACTCTTTTGATTGAAACTCTACTCCCTTGGCTTGCAAGGAACTACTCTCCTCTAGGTTTCCTTCTTGAGTTCTCCTGGGAGCTCCTTTTCTTACCCTCATTCTTTACTTGTTGCCATTGCCCAGGGTACTACCCCGTATCTCTTCCTAGGCAATGCTATCTATCTATCTATCTATCTATCTATCTATCTATCTATCTATCTATCTATCTATCTATCTATCTATCCATCCATCTATTTATTTAAGACAGGGTTTCACTCTGTCACCCAGGCTGGAGTGCAGTGGTGCAATCATAGCTCACTGTAGCCTTGAACTCCTGGGCTCAAGGACACTCCTGTTTCAGCCACCCGTGTTTCTGGCACTATAGGCACGTACCAACATGTTCTGCTGGTGATATTATTTGTAATCCTGGCTTTACTTGCCAGTACACACTGATGACTCTTTCCAACTTATAAGCTAATAAATTAACCTGTCATTGATTCATGGATGCTGACAGAAGACATGACACTCCGGGGTCAGAAACATAGGACTTTGTTACTCAGAGCACAGCAAGAAGCATGTGCATCAGCATATTTGCCTCCAAGTCTCACGGGGCAATGTGGGGGGCCCCAGATGGTTGCTCCACAGGCAGTTGGTTAGCATCCTAGCTGAGGAACACTGAGCCTGGAGCTGCTTATGCAGGGAGGAGTAAGCAAGCCTGCTCCTCCTCCTCCAGGGAGACGGTACCTCATCCCTCAAGGCAGCTCGCTATAAACACAGCACTGAGAAGTGGCCCAGGTTAAAAATGGTCAGGGTCTTGCAATCTTGGCATACACAGCAAGATGTGTGAGAGTGCAGGGGACCCATGGAGGATCATCTCTTCCAATAGTGGGCACTTCATGCTCAACAAATGAGCTCATCCTCTTCCAGGCCTCCCTCCCAATCTACCCACTGCTGTCTCCACTTTTAGTAACAGCAGGCCAGAAACCCGGGAGTCACTGTGCACTCGTTGTTTAACCTGCATCTGGTTAACCAAGGATAGTTAATGATGCCAAGGATGGGAGCTCTCGTTATCTGCGCATTTCCTGTGTCTCGGTCTTGGGTTGTGTTCTTTGCATATATTAGGCAATTCATCCTTTCCGCAGCTGCAAGGTAGGCTTTGTTATTGTCCCGATTTCCCAGGTGAGGAAATGGAATCCTAGAGAGGTTAAATGACTTGCCCGAGGTCGCACAGGTAGTAAAGGGCAGTGTTGAGATTCACACTTAGGTCTGCTAGCATTGTTAAGGTCCTACGTTTTTTTTTTTCCAGACAAGGTCTCACTCCCGTTACCCGTTACTCGGGCTGGAATGCAGTGACGTGATCATGGCTCACTGCAGCCTTGACCTCCCAGACTCAGGTGATCTTCCGACCTCAGCCTCCGGAGTTGCTGGGACTATAGCCGTGCACTACCATGACTGGCTATTTTTTGTATACACAGGGTTCCACTGTGTTGCCTAGGCTGGTGTCGAACTCCTAAGCTCACGAGGTTCACCAGCCTCAGCCTCCAAAAGTGTTGGAATTATAGGCATAAGCTACTGTCCCTAGCCTTGGTCCTGCTTTTTTTTTTTTTTTTTTTTTTGAGATGGAGTCTTGCTCTGTCACCCAGGCTGGAGTGCAGTGGCACCATTTCGGCTCACTGCAACCTCTGCCTCCTGGGTTCAAATGATTCTCCTGCCTCAGCCTCCCGAGTAGCTGGAACTACAGGCACATGCTACCACGCCCAGCTAATTTTTGTATTTTTAAGTAGAGATGGGGTTTTACCATGTTGGCCAGGATGGTCTCAATCTCTTGACCTCATGATCCGCCCAACTTGGCCTCCCAAAGTGCTGGGATTACAGGCGTGAGCCACCGTGCCCTGCTGTCCTATGTTTAAAATACTTCCCCTTCCTACCGCCACTGCCTTGGTTGAGGATCTGTCATTTTCACCCCAGCCTTATTTCTAACTTGTCTCCCCACCTCCAGCCTTTCCTCCTCTGATGCATCTTCCACGAAACAGTTGTAGTGATCATCATAGAAGGGAATCTCTCTCTCCACTTCAGTGATTTCTGTCACTTTCAGTCCAAGCTGCATACCATGGCATTGCTGTCCCAAGGTGCTACCATGTCCTTATGTCCTTCACATCAGTCATCATTCCACATTCCCTACCACTCTCCCAAGACACCATATTTTGTGCCTTTGCACATGTGGCATTACCTTCCTAGGGTGTCCTTCACCTCCTTAATAGATACCTGGCCATCCCTTAAGGCTCGGTGTAGATGTCACCTCCCTCAGGAAGCCTTCCCCAATGCTCCCACATCCCCTTATGTGACTGTAAGGCTCTGTGAATAGGAAAGCACATCCTGTACTGTGCTTCTCCCGCTTGTTTGCACGGGCTGCGCTTCTGTCCCGGGCATCCTTCTTCTTCCCCTCATTGGTTAATCCCTCCTTGACCTTTAGACTAAACTCGTGTTTCCTCCTCAGGGATGGTTTCCAGGATTCCCTTCGCTCTCACTGGCTAAAGTCAGGAGTCCCTCTCGTCTTCTTTGAGTCTCATTGCCTGCACCAGACTCTGCAGTAATGGCTATAAGTTTCTCAAGGCCAGGTTGTTATTAGTGGGAGCTGTTGTCCATCAGTGCTGACACAGCACAGCACCAGGCACACTGGAAGGGTCCCATAAATACTTGCTGAACGAAGCAACTCCACGGCCACCTCCAATGGCTGAGCTTCATGCCAGGAACTCAGTATAGGGCAGGAGCTCAATGAAAGGGATGGAATGAAACAGAGCGCTAAAATGCCCATTGGATTTGTTGACATGGAAGCTACTGATTGATGAACTCCAGGAAATCAGTTTCCAGGGAATGAGAGAGCGACCGGGAGGCAGGTAAAGAAGTTGAGGCTAGGCACAGTGGTTCACGCCTGTAATCCCACCACTTTGGGAGGCTGAGGTGGGTGGATCATGAGGTCAGGAGATCGAGACCATTGTGGCTAACACAGTGAAATCCTGTCTCTACTAAAAAATACAAAAAATTAGCCGTGTGTGGTGGCGGGCGTAGTCCCAGCTACTCGGGAGGCTGAGGCAGGAGAATGGCGTGAACCCGGGAGGCGGAGCTTGCAGTGAGCTGAGATCGTGCCACTGCACTCCAGCCTGGGCGACACAGCTAGACTCTGTCTCAAGAAAATTAAAAAAAAAAAAGAAGAAGAAGAAGAAGTTGAGAGCGCGATTGTAGCTTGTTCTGTCAAGAAACTCAATTGGGACTAGGACGATAACCAGAGGGGCACAGGGCGGAGAAGGCTGCTGATGTTGCTGTTGGTTTTCATTTTTTTTAACAAGGGAGATCACCTTATTCAAGAGATAATCATGGAATTTATCCTGTCAATAATCATTCTCTTGTAAGCAAGTAATTTCTGTAATATGGAAACATTGGACTTTTCTCACCATCAAATCTGGAATTAAAAAATTCTCATCATGACTTTACTTGGAACATTTGCTTCAGTTTCTGATCATGTTGTGAGGATTTGAACCATAAGATGCCTGATGAAATTTAGGCATTCATATTATATAAATATTTAAATAAAAAAATCTAACATATGGATCAAGCAGTAAATATTTTTATTCGACATGTCAAGCTCTTATCACTTTGATAAAAAATTTTTGTATTTGGGCCGGGCGCGGTGGCTCACACCTGTAATCCCAGTACTTTGGAGTCCGAGGCAGGCGGATCACGAGGTCAGGAGATCAAGACCTGTGTGGCCAACGTGGTGAAACCCTATCTCTTCTAAAATTACAAAAATTAGCCAGGCATGGTGGCGAGTGCCTATAATCCCAGCTACTCGGGAAGCTGAGGCAGGAGAATTGCTTGAAACCGGAAGGTGGAGGTTGCAGTGAGCTGAGATCGCGCCACTGCACTCTAGCCTGGGCAACAAGAGCGAAACTCTGTTCCTCCAATGCCCCCAAAAATGTGTATTTGGGCTGGGCACGATGGCTCACGTCTGTAATCCCAGCACTTTGGGAGGCCAAGGTGGGTGGATCATGAGGTCAGGAGATCGAGACCATCCTGGCTAACAGAGTGAAACCCCAACTCTACTAAATATACAAAAATTAGCTGGGCGTGGTGGCACACACCTATAGTCCTGGCTACTCAGGAGACTGAGGCAGGAGAATCGCTTGAACCCGGGAGGTAGAGGTTGCCGTGAGCCGAAATGGTGCCACTGCACTCCAGCCTGAGTGACGGAGTGAGGGTCTGTCTCAAAAATAAACAAACAAAAAAAACACACACACACAAAAGTTTACATTTGTAATATTTCACCCTTTTCTTAATAATCATGCAAAAGGTGTTATGATACCTCTTTTTATAGTGGCAGAAGCTGGAATATAGAAAAAGTAAATAATTTGACCAATGCCTCCTTGATAGTCATTGGAGAGCTGGAATTCAAAACTATGCCTGCACTATGTTAGGGAATATAGATTCTCAGTTTATATTTTTAAAAATTTTAGACCAGGCATAGTGGCTCACACCTATATTCCCAGCACTTTGGGAGGCCAAGGCAGGAGGATCACTTGAGCCCAGGGGTTCAAGACCAGCCTGGGCAACATAGCAAGACCCCGCCTCTAAAAAAATAAAAAGACAAATTTCCCAGGTGTGGTGGCATGCACCTGTAGTCCCACCTACTTGGGAGGCTGAAGCTGGAGGATTTCGTGAGCCTAGGAGTTCAAGGTTGCGATGAGCTATGATCACGCCATTGCGCTCCAGCCTGGGTGACAGAGCAAGACCCTGTCTCTAAAAATAATGTGTTTGAAAATGTTGTCACATAGTTGCTGTTTGTTTTTAAGCATTAGAAGAGAATCTGGGCAGGGAGAAAGCACAGGTGAGGCCTGAGTCTCCTGGGCCCATGGTGGGAGATGACCTGGTACAGCTGGAGGGATGAGTCTCTGATGTGCGCCAGGTAGACTCACACTGATTCAGAAGAAAAGGCCTCAGCTGGGCGTGGTGGCTCACGCCTTTAATCCCAGCACTTTGGAAGGCTGAGGCAGGCGGATCACAAGGTCAGAAGATCGAGACCATCCTGGCTAACACGGTGAAACCCCGTCTCTACTAGAAATACAAAAAATTAGCCAGGTGTGGTGGCAGACGCCTGTAGTACCAGCTACTCCGGAGGCTGAGGCAGGAGAATGGAGTGAACCCGGGAGGCAGAGCTTGCAGTGAGCCGAGATCGCGCCACTGCACTCCAGTCTGGGTGACAGAGTGAGACTCTGTCTCAAAAAAAAAACAAAAACAAAAACAAAAAAACAAAAGAAGAAGGAGAGATGCAAACAAGTTTGCAGATGGAAGAGAAATTGGAGGAGTTTTGGCCTTATGGTCTTACTTTCTTTTTTCAATGACATCAAAAGCTACCTGCTAAAACGCAGCAGAGAAAAGCAGGCCATGGGTGTGTGGAGAGAGCTGGCCAATGGACCACAGCTGGGAAGCTTCTGCAGAGGCAGGAGACAGGAGCTCAGAGTGGCATCCTGTGGCTATGAGGTTTGCTCTGGCTGCTCCTGACATCTCAAGAAATGGGGGATGAGGTTGATCCCCTGCTGAGGTTTCCTAGGGCATTCATTTGTGATAGAAGGATAGGGGCAAGATGGGTGGTAGTAGGTCCCAGACACAATGACCTGTGAAATAGTGTCTGGAAAGGTAATGAAGCAAGAAGGAATCCAGGGATGGGATACAATGCAGCACTGCTTTAGGTGGTGCTCAAACTTCAGCCTGCATCGGAATCCCCTGGAGGGCTTGTTAAGGCACAGACTGCTGAGCACCACTCCCAGAGTGTCAGATTCAGCAGGGCAGGGCATGTGCATTTCCAAGGAGTTTCCAGGGCTGCAGATGCTGCTGTTAAGGTTGGGGACCATGCTTTGAGAAGAGCCAGAAGAGCTGGGGTGTGGGGAGGAGGTAAGTGAGGGTTTTTCTCTGCTGAGGTCTCATTAAGGTCTCCAAGAGGACAGAACCATTTTAGACTGAGAGGAATTTAGGGTGTCACTGCAAGTACTGACTGTGAGGGGACACCAAATACACACACACACACGCACACACACACAGTCACACTCTCTCACACATTCACACTCACACACACACATACACTCTCACACCCACACACTCACACAACAAAGAGATCCCTGTCCATTAGTTGACAAAGGTTCTCTGCTTGACCAAACTTTAGTTAGGCTCCTGAGCCTTTTCCTAGGCCCATCTGTGCACTTTCATGTAAAATCCAGTATAGCAAAGAAGCCTGTTAAGTCAGTTTAGCAAGAATCCCCTCACCCTTATTATCTGATCAGGTTGCTCAGCCTCCACCATCCCACAGGTGACATCTGGTTTACCCTGGCCTGTCTTCAGCAAGAATCCTGTTAGGTGGGTTTAGCCAGAATCCCCCTTACCTCTGACGTTTCCTCTTAGTAATTTTCCATCCACTGACCCTCACCCTGCTTCTTGGCTATAAACTCCCACTTGCACCAGCTGTATTCAGAGTTGAACCCAGTCTCTCCCCCTACTGCAAGACCCTATTGCAGTGGTCCCTACGTCTATTGCAATGGTCCCAAATATAGTATTCCTTACCATGATTTACCAAGTGTCGTAGTCTGTTTTGTGTTGCTTTAAGGAACAGCTGAGACTGATTAACTTATAAAGAAAAAAGGTTTATTTGACTCATGATTCTGATGTCTGGAAAAGTTCAAGACTAGGCATCTGGTGAGGGCCTCAGGGTGCTTCCACTCATGGCAGATGGTGAGAGGGACCTGGTGTGTGCAGATCACATGGCAAGAGAGGAGGTGAGAGAGAGGGAGGGGGTGCGGGGTCTTTTCAACAACCAGCTCTCTCAGCGACTAATAGAGCGAGAGCTCATTCACCCCCAACTACCCCAGGGAATTACTCTATTCATGAGGCATCTGTCCTCATGACCCAAACACCTCCCCTTAGGCCCCACGCCCCAAACTGGGGATACATTTTGACATGAGGTTTTTGGGAACAAACATCCAAACTATAGCACTATATATAATTGAATAACTTCTTTTTTTATAAGTTTATTTTCTTCTCAAAGAAGAAACACTCCACCCCTTTTCTAGGGTGCCCGGGTGAGTCCACTTCTCTTTTGGCAGCTCTTCCAAACCTAGTGACTTCTTTTTTTTCTTTTTCTTTTTCTTTCTTTCTTTTTTTTTTTTTTTTTTGAGACAGAGTCTCCCTCTGTCACCCAGGCTGGAGTGCAGTGGCACGATCTCAGCTCCCCGCAACCTCCATTCCCCAGGTTTAACTGATTCTCATGCCTCAGCCTCCTGAGTAGCTGGGATTACAGGTGTTTGCCACCAAGCCTGGCTAATTTTTGTATTTTCAGTAGAGATGGGGTTTCATCATGTTGGCCATGCCTGGTCTCGAACTCATGACTTCAGGTGATCTGCCTGCCTTGGTCTCTCCAAGTGCTGGGATTACAAGTGTGAGCCACTGCGACTGGCCCCAACACTGGTGACTTACTTTGGTGACCAGGTAAAATGTTTCTGAGTCCCTAAATAATGACATATGCCAGGGATGAATACAGACCCCTACATTTTCATCCAAAAAACTGGACAGTACAAGAAAACGCCTGTGTGACATCCCAAACATCCAGCCCAGCCTTTAATCGGGAACCTAGAGGCCCTAGGATACTTGGCCCAGGCCTTTGGCAGACAGCATACTGTCAAATGTTCAGAAACACTGACGAGAGAAATGTCCTCTGCAGGAGAGAGAGCCAGTGGAGGGCAGGAGAACTGGCATCCAGGTCTCCATGAGGTGTAAGCTCTCTCACTGCAAACAGAGCACTAGAAGGACGCATCCTGGGACCCATCCACTGAGTGCCACTGAGAACTGTGGGCGAGCTGCCTTCATGCTTTTCCCCTCTATTCTCTAATTATTTCTTCATTGCTCCGTGCATGGCTTGCTTTAATTTGGTTATTTAATCCATTACATAAGAGGAGTCCATGAACTCACCATGCAAAACAAAATAGAACCAAGCCAGATCCTTGACAAGAAGTGACACTGACTCACAGGGTTCTCTGCCATCCCATTGCTCTGCCTCCCCCCATGTCAATACCTGCATCCTGAATCCGATGTTCATCATTCCTTCCTTTTCTCTTCATATTATTTGAAACTTTCTTTTTTATAACGGAAAATGTCAAAAATACACAAAACTAGAGACTAGTCTATTGAATCTAAATGTACCTGTTGTCCACATTTTAACTTCAAATCATACCCAGCCTTGCTTTATCCTACCCCCACCCCACATTTTCTCTGGTTCCACATTTTTAGGCTGTTGTATTTTATCTATATGTGTTCCTAAAGGGTGTCTATTTCTATTTTGGTTGTTTCCAACTTGATAAAAATACATTCTGCAGTATTTTTTTTTTGAAGAGACTTTTTTTCCCCACGTACTATCGTATTGGTAAGAATCATCCTCATTGCTGCCTGTCACTGGAGTTCATTCATTCTGTGTCCTTTGTATCTTGATTTATTCCTCCACTCTCCTCTAGATGGCCATTCAAATTGTAGGTTTTTGCTATTGTGAAGGGCGCTGCTATAAATATTCTTTTTTTTTTGAGATGGAGTCTCGCTCTGTCACCCAGGCTGGAGTGCAGTGGCACAATCTTGGCTCACTGCAACCTCCACCCCCTGGGTTCAAGCGATTATCCTGCCTCAGCCTTTCGAGTAGCTGGGACTACAGGCACACACCACCATGCCCAGCTAATTTTTGTATTTTTGGTAAAGACGGGGTTTCACCATGTTGGCCAGGATGGTCTCGATCTCTTGACCTCGTGCTCCGCTTGCCTTGGCCTCCCAAAGTGCTGGGATTACAGGCATGAGCCACCATGCTCACCTCAAAATATTCTTGCCTCAAATATTCTTATACGTTCTCCCCCTACACCTGGTATAGTCCTAGGAGTGGAATTATTTAACTTTAAGATTAATGCTGGATTGTTTTCCAAAGTGGCTACAGCAAATTACTGCCCCTAGCATTGGATTCCCATTATCCATATCCTCTGCTTCCCTCCAATGCTTTTATTGATAAGCTTATTAATTTTTTCTGATTACCTGGCCATCTAAAATGGAATCCAATTTGAGCCTTCATTTACATAAATACCATAGGCTGGGTTTTTGCTTACTTGGAACTTGTCACTCCCTCCTTCCTTTTTATTTCTCCTTTTTGAAATGGGAATGTTTATCCTATGCCTGTCCCACTACTGCATTTTGTAAGCACATAATACAGTGCTTACTTCTCTGGCTTTGCAGGTTCACAGCTGGCGAGGAATGTTTTCCTGAGATAAATCATACCTTGAGTCTCACCCATATCTGATTTAGATAACATTTAGATCAGACCTTGGACTTCAGACTTCAGGGCTGATGCTGGAATGAGTTAAGACTTTTGATTATGTTGGGATGGAATAAATGTATTTTGTATGCTTTAAGGACACGAATTTTGGGGGAGGCACTGGGGTGAAATGCTATGGACTGAATTATGTCCCCCAAAATTTGTATATTGAAATCTGAATCCCCAGGGTGAAGATATTTGGAGATGGGGACTTTGGGAATTAATTAGATTTAGTTGAAGTCCTGAGTATGGGATTAATGCCCTTGTAAGAAGATCATGGAGAGTGCCACCCAATCCACCAAAAAGGCCATGTGAGAACACAGCGTGAAGACGGCTGCATACAAGCCAAGAACAGCGCCCTTGCAGGAACCTGACTTGGTTCCCAGCAACTTCCAGCCTCCAGGACTGTGAGAAAATAAATGGCTGCGGTGTAAGCCCCCCAGCCTATGGTATTTTGTTATGGCAGCCAGAGCTGACTAAGACAGCTGGTGCTGTCGACCATCTCTTCATCTGTTTACTGGTCCATCTGTTGCCTTTACAGTTAAATGCCTGATCACATCTTTTGTCTGTTTTTCAATTAGGTGGTTCTATTAGATACCAAGAGCTGCTGTAACCAGTTACCACAAACTTGGCAGCTTAAAACAACACAGTTCTATTATCTCACAGATCTGGAAGTCAGAATTCTGAAGTGGGTCTCGCAAGGCTACAGTCAAGGTGTGCAGAGCTGCCCGCCTTCCAGAGGCTCTCAAGAGAATTTGTTTCCTCACCTGTCCCAGCTTCTAGGAGTTGCCTGAATTCCATGGCTCATGGCCCCTTCCAGCAATCACATCCCTCTGGCCTGTTTTTGTTCTTATCTTTCTCTCCCTGATCCTCCTGCCCCCGTCTTATAAGGACCTTTGTGATTCCAGTAGGCCCATGCAGATATTCTTGTACAATGTTCCCATCTCAAGATCCTTAATACAATCGTATCTGCAATGTCCCTCTTGCCATATAGGGTAACATATTCAGCGGTTTGGGGGATACGGTTGTGAGTCTCCTTGGGGAGAGGGGCATTGTTCTGCCTACCATAGCTGTGCTTTTGCCTTTTTTCATGGGTCAGTATAAGAGGAGCCTCCTAACAGAAAATAAAAAGTGTTAGCCGGGATGTGGAGAAATTAGAACCCTTGTGCCCTGCTGGTGGGAATGTAGAATGGCGTGGCAGCTATGGAAAACAATATGGCAGTGCCTCAAAAAATTAAAGATAAGATTTCTATATGATCTGGCAATTCCACCTCTGGGTATACACCCAAATGAGACGGAAGCAGGGACTTAGTCAGATGACCTGACTAAGGCAGCATTCTTCACAATAGCCGAAAGGAGGAATCAACCCCAGTGTCTATCAACAGATGATGGATAAACAAATGTGGAATACACAGACAGTGGAATGCTTGAAAAGAAGGAAATCCTGACAAATGCCACAACATGGCTAAACCTTGAGGACATTATGCTGAATGAAATAAGGCAGACACAAAAGAAGAGCTATTGTAAGATTCTACTTATATGAGATTCCTAGAGCAGTTAATTTCATAGAGACAGAAAGTAGAATGGTGGGCCTAGGGTAGTGGCTCGTGCCTATAATCTCAGCGCTTTGAGAGGCCAAGGGAAGAGGATTGCTTGAGGCTGAGAGTTTGAGGCCAGCCTGGGCAACATAGTGAGAACCTCTCTCTACAAAAAATAAATTAAATTAAAAAAAAAGAAGTAGAATGGTGGTTGCCAGAGGCTAGGATAAGAGGAGAATAATCCTCTCCTCTTATCTCTATTTAGAGAATAGTCAAATCTCTAAAGTTACTGTTTAATGGGTAGAGTTTTTGTTTCCCAAGATGGAGGTGGAGTTCTGTAGATAGATGGAGAGTCTGGGTTTCCCAATATGGGGAGAATTCTGTAGATAGATGGTGGTGATGGTTGCATAGTAATGTGAATGTGGCCAGGCGTGGTGGCTTATGTCTGTAATCCCAGCACTTTGGGAGGCCGAGGCAGGTGGATCACCTGAGGTCAAGGGTTTGAGACCAACATGGAGAAACCCCGTGTCTACAAAAAATACAAAAATTAGCCAGGCATGGTGGCACACGCCTGTAATCCCAGCTATTCAGGAGGCTGAGGCGGGAGAATCGCTTGAACCCAGGAGGCAGAGGTTACAGTGAGCCAAGATCACATCACTGCACTCCAGCCTGGGCGACAGAGTGAGACTCTGTCTCAAAAAAAAAAAAAAAGTGAATGTACTTAACGCTGCTGAACTGTACACTCAAAAGTGACACTCAAAAAGACTGGTCTTGAACTCCCTGCCCCAAAGGATCCTTCCACTTGGCCTCCCAGTGTGTTAGGATTATAGGCACGAGCCACTGCACTCAGTCAGAGGAGTATGAGTACTTAGATATTTGCACACAAATCTCAGTCTGACGTAAGTCTGTAACTCCAGCAACAAAAAAAAGGTCTCTATTCTCTTTTCTTAGCAGTGTTTCAAATTGAGCCTTATTGATTATGACCTTGTAGTTTATCTCTCACAAGTAGCTTTCTAATAAAAAATACTTATGTAACTGTCTTTACTTAATGTTCAAGAGTCTAGCATATTCTCTGTGAATTAGAAGACTAATATTTTATGCTGGCAGTGACGCAGAAACCTAGAGTTCATCGTCTGAGACTACAGCTTGTCCCACAGATCCCCAGGGAACACGAAGTAATCCCCATCAGCTACAACCAGAAAATCAGTTTCCCATGAAGTTAGAACAATACGGCTGGGTTCCAGGAGGTAAAGCATCCTGCAGCTTTGCTGGATGGTATTATTTCTGGTTTTCATCAGGCTGCAATGAATTTTCACTTGTTATAATAGGGAAGCCCATTTCCTGCAAAGAAATATCTTTCCTAGGGGTCTGTCTACTCTCTAGCTCACCACGTTCAGAAAGAACAAGAACTTCACAAGTGTTTACAAACATCGTCTTGTGTCAGGCAAGTATCAAAAAATCTTGTCTCTCACAGACATTTCGGGGAATCCACACAAATAACTCAGAAAGTCTGTTCATGCAGAAAAGCCAGTATGAGTTTGCCTTTTTTTTTTTTTTTGAGACAAGGTCTTGCTCTGTCACCCAGGCTGGAGCTGGAGTGCAATGGCGCGATCACGGCTCACTGCAGCCTCGAATTCCTGGGCTCAAGTGATTCTCCCTCCTCAGCCTCCTGAGTAGCTGAGACCACAGGGACATGCCACCACATCCAGGTACTTTTTTAAAATTTATTTTTATTTTTATTTTTTTTGAGACAGAGTCTCGCTCTGTTGCCCAGGCTGGAGTTCAGTGGTGTGATCTCAGCCCACTGCAACTTTTGCCTCCTGGGTTCAAGCAATTCTCCTGCCTCAGCCTCTCGAGTAGCTGGGACTACAGGCGCACGCCACCACGCCCAGCTAATCTTTGTATTTTTAGTAGAGACGAGGTTTCACCATGTTGGCCAGGCTGGTCTCGAACTCCTGACCTCAGGTGATCAACCTGCCTCAGCCTCCCAAAATGATGGGATTACAGGTGTGAGCCACCACGCCTGGCGAATACCCAGCTAATTTTTAAATTTTTTTGTAGAGACGGGGTCTCACCACGTTGCCCAGACTGGTCTCGAACTCCTGCGCTCAAGCCATCCTCCTGTCTTGGCTTCCCAAAGTGTTGGGATTACTGGTATAAGCCACTGCACCTGACCTATTCTGACTTTTGTGTGGCATGAAGTGAAAAAGCTTAACAGGGCATTTCCTTTCGTGCTGCTCTGGCTGTGATGAGCATTTGCAGAATCCCTGGGCATTATTCTCATGGCGTTACTCTCTCACTAAAGAGCCTGAGGGCTCGAAGTCATTATCACTCAGTTCTCCCTGAAATTTCAAGTCAGCATCGCAGCTATTCTGTCAATATTGTGAGCAAAAACTAGTAGCCACACTTTCCAAGTGACAGAGAGGAAGTGTGAGCATGCCACTTCATTATATTTCATCTCCGGTTGACAGAAGATTCTGACCATTCCTCTTGTGGTCTAGAACACTGGAGGGTGATTTTGTGTCTAGGGGACATGTGGCAATGTTTGGAGACATTTTCCATTGTCATGACTGGGGTTGAGGGAGCTACTGGCATCAAGTGAGTAGAGGCCAGGGATGTTGCTAAACATCCTACAATGCCCGGACAGCCTCCTTTCTGCAACAAATAATTTTCCAGTCTAAAATGCCAGTGGTGTGAAGATTAAGAAATCCTGGTCTAGAACTAGAATCCAAATGCCCCAGTGCCAGCCATTTAGTTCTCTCAGAAAGCAGACTTTTCTGTCCACCCCAATCATGTTCTCCTTTTGTAGTGATGGAAGTTACAACAAGATGCAAGACCAGATTACATTTTCCAGCCTTCTTTGCAGTTTAGTATGGCCATTTCACTAGTTCCCACCAATGGAACAAGACCTAAAGTGATGTGCGACACTCTGGCCAAGGCTCCTGAAAATTCCCTTTCTCCTTCTGCTGGCAAGATGTAGATGACAACTAGGCTTTATAGGAGAGCCATGATGGGAGCCTGGATCCCTGCATCACCTTATGGCAGAGAGCTGCCCACCAGCTGAAAACACATACTGCAGTCTCTTATGTGAGTGAGAAGTAAACTCCCGTGTTTGAGCCAATATACATCTTTAGGTCTACTTGTCACAGCAGCTTAGCTCACCCTAGCCAGTAAACAGCCAATCCCCAAAAGCCTATTTTGATGCTAGGAGCCTTAGGAAGCAGAGAGAGCTCTGAATGAGGCAAACATGGCAGGGATCTTTGCCCCTGAGGTTAGCTTGGGTCCCCTCTGCTAACTGGTAGGAGCAGTGCAAGCTCAAGCCTGCCATCGAGGGGCTCTTACTTTGTTTAGTACAGCCTTGACTGCAGGAGTAGGTGGTGATGTGATCCCCACTCTGTGTGATTTCAGCTACATCATCACGATTAGACACTTAGGCTACTCTGATGGTCCATTTTATGTGTCAGCTCAACTGGGCCACTAAAGGCCCAGATATCTGGTCAAACATTATTCTGCTGTGTCTGTGAAGGTGTTTCTGGATGAGGTTAGAATTTGAATCTGTAGACTGACTGAGGCCAATTGTTCTCTCTGATGTGGGTGGGCTGCATCCCGTCAGTTGAAGGCCTGGGTAGTACATAAAGGCTGATTAATAGGAAACCCCTTCCTGCCTGACTGTGGGGACCAGGACATTGGTCTTTTTCTGTCTTTGGTCTCAAACAGAAACATCTGCTCTTCTTGGGTTTTGAGCCTGTGGCTTTCAGACTGGAATGTACATTCCTGGGTCTTCAACTTGCTGACTGCAGATCTGGGGAAGTTTCAGCCTCCATAATTGCACAGGCGAATTCCTTATAATAAATCTCTCTCTGTCTCTGGCTCTTTCTTTCTCTACACACACACACACACACACACACACACACACACACACACACACACGTACCCTGTTGGTTCTTTTCCTCTGGAGAACCCTAATATAGTTCCAAATTGCAGAAACTCACCTGAAAGCAGTTTAGGCAGAAAAGGAAGAGGCTCAGAGAACCAAAGCATAGGAAGTGATGGGGTGCAGCTGGCCACAGGGACGGCCTGACCAGCAGGGCGCATTTTCTCCACCTCTTATCCCTACTGCTTTGGGTGTGTTGGCTTCATTCTCTCTTTCTGCAGTTAAGCCTCTTCACACAGCAGGGAAAAAGCATCGTCATCTCTGAGCTCGTATCCTCACAGCTGCTGGGTCAAAGAGGAAGCGTCCTCCCTGTCTCCCATTTGAAAATCCTGGGAGGGACTCGGGTTGAGCTTCCCTGCTGTGGCTGGAGCAGGCTGTGTTATCAGGAGAAATAAGGAATGGGCATAAACAACGGCTGTACATTGTTTCTTGTGTGTACTCTGTGACATTGGGATATGGTCACTGTCCCCTTCCACTTCTGCTGGCTCATCTTTGCCTCCCATCCCTGCTACTTTGACCCAGGGACTCAAAGTGTAGCCTCAGGGAGCAAATCACAGAATTTTTTCCCAACAACCCCTCCCCCACCACTCCTACAGTGGCAGTGGTGGCTGTCCAAAACGTGACAGGAGAAAATTCTAACTGCAAAATGTGACAGATCCTACAACACGATGATACATGAGATCTGTCATTTAACTCAAGCTAGAAAATTTCAGAAGATAAACTGACTGCCATACATCTTAACTAGTCCCTGTCCAGTTTCTATTGGCTACTGCTAGTTTATTTCTTTTATGTTTTTGAGACAGAGTCTCACTCTGTCACACAGGCTGGAGTGCAGTGGCACAATCTCAGCTCATTGCAACCCCCGCCTCATGGGTTCAAGGGGTCCTGCTCCCTCAGCCTCCTGAGTAGCTGGGATTACAGGTGTGTGCCACCATGTCCAGTTAATTTTTGTATATTTTTAGTAGAGATGGGGTTTCACCATGTTGGCCAGACTGGTCTTGAACTCCTGACCTCAGGTCATCCACCTGCCTCAGCCTCCCAAAGTGTTGGGATTATAGGCATGAGCCACTGTGCCCGGCCCATACTAGTTTATTTCATTCATCATACTTATCATACTCTGTGATTTCCTGCTTGATGTGTTTACTTGTTTACTGTCCACCTCTCCTACCAGAATTAAGCTCCCTGAGGGCCAGGTTCCATCTGTCTTGGTTCTTGCAGTGTTTCCACACCTGGCACAGTGGTTGGCGTACCCCTACTTGTGATGTGTGCAACAGAATATGCCTTTTGCCAATGCTTGGGATGTTGCTGGGGTTTTGCTGATGTTTTCCACTTTTCTCTGCGCATGGTGACTTAAAGGTCTGCAGGCACTTCTTGGAATCTACTCTTACTTCCGCCATGCCTTGCAGAAGTTCCTTGAGGTCTCTGAGGCCTGAGCAGCTGTTTTCTTCTTATGTCTAGTGTAATCGTCCTCTACTTTCATACTCTTTTAGTCATTTCAGTGACAACTTGGAAGAGGGGATTCCTGGTACAATATCGGAAAGTCATAAAATGATACAGCAGTGATCGCTCTTTGGAGATGGTGCTCATAGTCTCACCTTCCAGGGGTTTTTCATTCATTCTACAAATATTTATTTATTGGCAGGGGCTCAGTTCACTCTCTTGGGCCACTCTCTTGGGCAAGTTCCAAGTCTTCATGTTGACCTGTCTACCGCATTTGCCATTGCGACTGCTCTTTCCTGTCTGGGGTTTTCTCCACCCTCTTGTTTCTCAATGCAGTAGGGGTCAAGACCCTGTTCCTTCCTAGTTTGCCTTCTTCCTCTTTGACATCACCTCTCCATCTTCCTCAGAGATTCCCCGCCTTCCTTCAGTATACCACATGGCACATTGGCCCACTGATCTGCCCTTGTCCAGTTTCTTGTCCCAGGTGGTCTCCTCCAAGGCCTTTGGTTCAGTTTCCTTCCGCAGGGGCTGGTTCTCAATTGCGCGTGTGGAGTCAGAGCACACCCCTGTGCTTTAGCAATCACACCTCAAACTCAACACGTGCAGAGTGGAGGTTGCTTCCTCCCCACACCCTTGCTCCTCTCGCTTCTCTTTTCCTCAGCATTTCCCTGCTCCTCATCCAACTTGCAGCCAACTCTTGTGGATTCCACATTCCCAGCATCTCTGTGGGACCCTACCTCTCCATCCTGGCTACTCTTGCCTTAGTCCCAGTCAGAATCATGTTTTTTTTTTTTTTTTTTTTTTTTTTTTTTTTTCCCCAAGACAAAGTCTTGCTCTGTCACCCAGGCTGGAATGCAGTGGTGTGATCTTGGCTCACTACAACTTCCGCATCCTGGGTTCAAGTGATTCTCCTGCCCCAGCCTCCTGAGTAGCTGGGATTACAGGTGCGTGCCATCATGCCTGGCTAATTTTTGTATTTTTAGTAGAGACAGGGTTTCATCATGTTGGCCAGGCTGGTCTTGAACTCCTGACCTCATGATCCACCCACCTCGGCCTCCCATTAGTGTTGGGATTACGGGCATGAGCCACCGTGTCTGACCCATGTTTAATGTCTGTCAGTGTGACCCCTATCTTCTTGCCTCCAGTTCTTCTCTCCTTTTAGCTCCTCCTTGCCTCCTTTAAATGATCTCTCTATAATACAGCATTGTATTATATCTGCAATACAGCACTGTATCTGACTTCATCCTTTATTTATTTATTTTTTGAGATAGAGTCTTGCTTTTGTTGCCCAGGCTGGAGTGCAATGGCATACTCTAGGCTCACTGCAACCTCTGCCTCCCCAGTTCAAGTGATTCTCCTCCCTTAGTCTCCCGATGGCTGGGATTACAGGTGTCTGCCACCACCCCAGGCTAATTTTCATATTTTTAGTAGAGACAGGGTTTCGCCATGTTGGCCAGGCTGGACTCGAACTCTTGACCTCGTGATCTGCCTGCCTCGGCTTCTCAAAGTGCTGGGATTACAGGTATGAGCTGCCGCGCCCAGCCTGACTTCATTCTTTCAATACCTCAATACCTTGAACGCTGGATTAAGTTCCAAATCCTTGTCACCAGAGGCCCTTCATGCCAGGCTGCTGCCCATCTCTCCAGCCTGCCCTCCATCCCTTGCACCCCTTACTCCAAGTCTGCAGAACTGTTTGAATGTGCCCAGTGTGCACTACTCTACCCTACCACACTGTGCTGCTTCCTTTTCACAAACACCTCTGTATTCGTTTGCTAGAACTGTCATAACAAAGTACCACAGCCCGGGTGGTTTAAACAACAGAAAGTTGTTTCTTCCCAATTCCAGAGGCTAGAAGTTCAAGATCAAGGTGTTGGCAGGGTTGGTTCCTTCAGAGGCCTCTCTCCTTGCTTGTGGATGGCATCTTCTCCCTGCATCTTCTCATGGTCGTCCCTTTGTGGGTGTCTCTGTGGGTGTCTGTGTCCTAATCGCGTCTTATAAGGACACCAGTCCTACTGGACTAGGGCCCACCCTAATGACCTCATTTTGACTTAGTTACTTCTTTAAAGACCTATCTCCAAATACGGTCCTATTCTGAGGTTGTGGGTATTAGACTTCAATGAATAATTTTGGGGGGACCATAAGTCAGCCCATAACACTTCTCCCTCTGGCTAAAAATGAATGTCATTCTCACATGCAAAATACACTCACCCCATCCCAACAGTATCCAAATCTTAACTATTTGCAGCACCAACTTTTAAGTTCAAAATCTCATCTAAATCTCATCTCAACCCAGTATGGGTGAGACTCCAAGTATACTTCCTGAGGCAAAGTTTCTCTCCAGCTATGAAACTGAAACCGGACAACAAGCTACGTACCTATAAGACCTAGGGTTGGGGCCAGCATAGAAAGAAATTGGAAAGGAGAAAGGGGTCATATGTTAGGATACTTCAATGTATGCATTTTTGGGGTCAACTCAATGGAGAACAGCCTCCCTTGAGTGAACCTGGAAGACGCCGCTCACCATTTAATGTCCACTTATCAGGCTGCCCATTTGGGAGCCTCCTTCTCCCCTGTGCTCCTCCATATGCCACCCAATATATCTCTCCATCTCAGTGCCATAACACTCACCGCATCCGTTTGATGGCTGACTCTCTTCCCTGCCAGACTACACATCTCACGACTTTCGGTACACGCTCCACGAGTGACTATTACGCACAAAAACCCCATGACAGGCGCTTTGTTGTTTTGTACATGCTGTGTCCTCAGAGCCTAAAACAAGTCTGATAGATGGCAGGTATTCAACAAATATTTGTTGAATCCGCGAGTGAATACAAATAAACACACACACCAAATGTGTATCATGCACACATTCTGGATTCTGATTTTCCAGGAGTCTGTGAATCTATGCAGTTTCTTCAAGGAGAGCCCAAGGGGACACCAACACATTCCTCCTTCCCCTCAATGGCCGGATACCAGCTGAGCAACCGTCAGATGTCTCCGGGTCTCCCGATGACTCACCGAGTGCTTTCTTTGGGAGGAGTGGGAGGAGAGGATGGCTGACAAAAATAACTGCGGGCACTTGAAGCGGCATCAAGCCTCTGTCGGCGGGGGAACAACGGGGGCGCATCTGAAGGTTTCTCCCAGGCAGGGCGGGCAGCTCTCTATTCTCCAGCACCAGAGGTTCTCCTATGTGTTTAGAGAATTAGACAGACGTAGAGTGAATGGAATAAAACAGGCATTGCTCCCAAGCAGTCAGCTGCTAGTGTCATATGTGAAATTCTGTACCAGCTGTGAAGGAAGCACACAGGAAGGGGGCTTAGTGAACACTGTTAAAGTGATCATTCTGTGTGTCTGTCTTTTTTGTTCTTTAAAAAGGGCTTTATGCTTTGTACTTTATCTCATCTAATGATTACATCAATCAGGTCAGAAGGGCACTTTCACAGAAGAAAAAGGCTCAGAGAGAATCACTGACTTGCTGGAGAGGATCATTACAGCATGGTTCCCAACATGTGGTCCAAGGACCAGCAGTGTCACCACCACCTGTGAACTTGGTAGACACGCAAACTCTGGGCCCTTTCCAGGTTAGAAACTCTGGGGTGGGGCCCAGGAGCCCATTGTACAAGATCTCCAGGTGACTCAAATGCATACCTGAGTTTGAGAACCCCTGGCTTAGAGTCACACAGGCAGCAATTACAGATCCTGGATGAGAACCCAAGGACATCCTTGGGTACTATCCTTTAGCAAGTGACTTGCATGTTAGTAGCTGACAATATCTCTCTGGACAATCTATTGCGATATTAATTTACATTTTGCTTTTGCTTCTACTTCAGTTTATGAAGCCCTGCACAGTCCGGTGCTGGCTGCATCTCCAGTTCCCCTCCCGCTCACTGTGCTGGGGCCACACTGGCCTTCTCTCTGTTCTTTAGACACGGCATGCCCTTTTCTGTCAGGACCTTATCCTTGCTGGCTTGATTCTTCTCACTTTAAGTCTCAAGGCAGTCATCCCCTCTTCAGAGAGAACTTTAGGACATGCCTTAGTCGCATCATAGCACTCGACACCTCCCAAAGTTAACTTGTTTATTTTATTTTATTTTACTTTATTTTTGGAGACAGTCTCACTCTGTTGCCCAGGCTGGAGTGCAGTGGCTCAATCTCGGCTCACTGCAACCTCTGCCTCCCGGATTCAAGCAGTTCTCCTGCCTCAGCCTCCCGAGTAGCTGAGACTACAGGCATATGCCTCTATGCCTGGCTAATTTTTTTTTTTTTTTTGTATTTTAGTAGAGACGGGGTTTCATCTTGTTGCCCAGGCTGGTCTCAAACTCCTGAGCTCAGGCAATCCGCTCGCCTCCCAAAGTGCTAGGATTACAGGTGTGAGCCACCACGCCCGGCCACCTTCGTTGTTTATTAGAAAGTAAATTCCCTGAGAGCAGGGTCCTGCTGGTCCTATCCAATATTGTGTTTCCAAAGTCTACCGCAGTACTTGGCATATAGTAGACACTCAACAAACACTTCCTGAAAAAATAAACCATGAACTAGAGGCAACTTGAAAGAAGGAAAAAGCCCTTTCCTCCATTCTTGAATCCTGTAAGAATGGCCAGTCTAGGCTGGCTCTCCTTTGGGGAAAGAGGGCAGGAAGAAAAATTAACAGTTTCTTGGTTATCAGGGATGCCTAATGGAAGCTGCAGTTGCCACAGATGGCACGGGAGGGAAGTTGGGCTTAGATGGGAAGAGTGTGGCTTCCTTAAGACTTGCAAAGGGGACAGCTCTCTCGGTTTTATTTGTTTGTTTGTTTGTTTTTTGGAGACGGAGTCTTGCTCTGTCACCCAGGCTAGAGTACAATGGCGTGATCTCGGCTCACCACAACCTCCGCCTCCCGGGTTCAAGCGATTCTCCTGCCTCAGCCTCCCAAGTAGCTGGGATTACAGGCATGAGCCACCACACTTGGCTAATTTTGTATTTTTAGTAGAGATGGGGTTTCTCCATGTTGGTCAGGCTGGTCTTGAACTCCTGACCTCAGATGATCTGCCCACCTTGGCCTCCCAAAGTGCTAGAATTACAGGCATGAGCCACCGCTCCTGGCCTCAGTCTTTTTTTTTATTGTGGTGAAAAACATGTAAGATAAAATCTACCCTCTTAACAAATTTGTAAGTGTAGAGTACAGGCTTGTTAACTTTAAAACTTTCTTATATTGTGTGACTGAAACTCCACATGCATTGAGCAGCAGCTCCCCATCAATCCCCCCCAAGGCCTGGTAACCGCCATTCGGCTTTCAACTTCTATGAGTTTTGTTTGTTTGTTTGTTTTGCTTTAGATACCTCATATAAATGGAATCATGCAATATTTATCCTTGTGTGACTGGCTTATTTGACAACATAATGTCTTCAAGGTCCATCCATGCTATAGTATGTGTCAGAATTTATTTCCTTTTTAAGGCTGAATTATATTCCTTTGAATGCATGAACCACACTTTCTTTGCCCATTCATCTATTAATGGACACGTGGGTTGCTTCTGGCTTTTGTCTACTGTGAATGATCCTATTTTGAACGTGGATATACAAATGTTTCATTGATGCTTTGCTTTCTATTTTTTTGGGTATATACTCAGAAGTGGGAATGCTAGATCATTTGGTAATTCTATTTTTAATTTTTTGAAGAACCTCCGCTTTTTTATTTATGAGACAAGGTCTCACTCTGTTGCCCAATGACTTGATCATAGCTCAATATAGCCTTAAATTCCCAGGCTCAAGCCATCCTCCTACCTCAGATCCCCAAGTAGCTGGGACTACAGGTGTGTGCCACTACAACTGGCTAATTTTTTATTTTTTGTAAAGATATTTTTTGTAAAGATTCAGTCCAAGCTGGTCCTGAACTCCTGGGCTCAAGCAATCCTCCCACTTCAGCCTCCCAAAGTGCTGGGATTATAGACTGAGCCACCGCACCCAGTCCATACTGTTTTTATAGTGGCTGGGCCATATTGCAGTCTTACCAATGGTGCACA
This sequence comes from Macaca thibetana thibetana, assembly GCF_024542745.1. Taxonomy (NCBI): domain Eukaryota; kingdom Metazoa; phylum Chordata; class Mammalia; order Primates; family Cercopithecidae; genus Macaca; species Macaca thibetana. The sequence goes on from NC_065593.1 coordinate 5,320,404, forward strand.
AGGGCTTCGATTTCTCCACATCCTCATTAACATTCGTTTTATGATTTTTGTTTTGTTTTTTGATAATGGCTATCCTAACAGGTATGAGGTGATTTCTCATTGTCATCTTGATTTGCATTTCCCTGCTGATTAGTGATGTTGAGTATCTTTGGAGAAATGTCTGTTAAAGGTCTTTCCTCTTTTTTTTTTCTTTTTTGAGATGAAATTTCACTCTTGTTGCCCAGGCTGGAGTGCAGTGGTGCGATCTCAGCTCACTGGAAGCCCCACCTCCTGGGTTCAAGCGATTCCTCTGCCTCAGTCTCCTGAGTAGCTGGGACTACAAGCACGTGCCACCACGCCTGGCTAATTTTTTTGTATTTTAGTGGAGACTGGGTTTCACCATGTTGGCCAGGATGGTCTTGATCTCCTGACCTCGTGATCTGCCCGCCTCGGCCTCCCAAAGTGCTGGGATTCTAGGCATGAGCCACCGCGCCCAGCCAGGTCTTTCCTCATTTTTAAGTTGGGTTGTTTGTTTTTGTGGCTATCTATTAAATTTTCTATCTGGCTTTCGATTCTGCCATTTACAGAGCACTGTACCTCAGGTACTATGGGAAGCCCTTAACACACACAATCTCATTTTATCCTTATAACAGCCTTGAAACATACATACAATAAGAATTCACATTTTAGAGATGAGGTATCAAAGCACAGGTAGGTTAAACTACATGCCCAAGGTCACATAGCTAGTAAGTGTCCAAGAGGGTCATCAGATCAGACCTATCTGATCCTAGCCCGGGTCATAATGTAGAAGCCGTCACCGCATCTCACCACCGTGCATGTTGATAGGGAGGCTGGGGCAGGGCCCTGTGGCAAGCCACAAGAGTCTCTTCTCTACAATCCAGTGTGCTGGGAAGACAACAGGTTGGAGGGTAGGATCCTGGGATCTGCTGATCTCAGTGCTGCTCCGACTAGCTGGGGAGATTCTGGCATAGTCGTCTCGTGGCGCTTGGCCTTAGTGACAGCATTGAGTCAAAGGATGAGAAGATGTTTTGAAAAATTAGTGTGTCAGAAAGGAAGTACTGCTAGGAGTCCCAAGGCTGGTGCATACATCATGCCTGCATCTTCCCCCATCTCAGAACCCAGAGCCTGTCTCCTGGCTGGGGGCTGACAGAGGGTCCTGGCTGGCCAAAGTCTTGCTTTCTGGTGTGTCAAACACCCACAGGGTTGGAGCAGAGAGGATGGGGAGCCCGGTGCTGGCCTCCTTGTTGGGACTGGCCTCTGCTGTTCAGGGGTCTTCAGGAGGCAGAGGGATGGGGTGGAGGGGTTATGTGGATATAGGGAGTTGATGCTTCCAGGCCCCACTTCGCCATGGTAACCCATGAGACCGCAGGCAAGTTAAGCTCCAGGACATCTGATTAGCACCAATTCTTTCCCTTCCCTGGATCCCTCTCCGCTTTGCCCCGTCTCACTCCACATGAGTGCAACCCTTATCGCACCTCAGGAGAACACCTGTCTGCCTTGGAGGAGGCTCAACCTGAATCTGAGCCTGTCTCCTCTCTGAGTCCAAACTCTGAGTCCAAACTAATGTTTAACCAGGAAGTACATTTCAGTTAGGAAGACTCTTTACTTCACTGAAGATGTGGACATCGAAGTTCAGCGAGGGGAGAGAGATTTGCCAGACTTGACTGTCCTGCCATCTAGTGGTAAGATAAGAGGATTAGCTAGCATCCCCTTCAGCTATGGCTGCCCTGGAGAGAACAGCAATTTTTTTGGAGGATAAAAGAGGGAAGAGTGGTTTGGTAAATGCACCGTCATTATTTTAAGGCAGAACGCATGGCAGTACACTGTCAGTTGCTTGAGATATCTAACCAATTGTTGGGCAAAAAGCAGTATAATGTTGGCACCTGTGAGAACGCTATAAGTTTTCTCTAAGGGGTCACCTTCAAATGCCATCAGAAGCGGGACTTTGGAAATGTTGAAGTTTGGAATTCATATCCTCATAAGTCACTGGTTCTTGCTAACTTATGTTGATGCATCATAGTAGAGGTGGATTCTAATGATTCACTCTAGGCCAGGCGCGGTAATTCACACCTGTAATCCTAGCAGTCTGGGAGGCCAAAGTGGGAGGATAACGTGACCCCAGGAGTTTGAGACCAGCCTGAGCAACATAGTGAGACCTCCTCTGTACTATTAACTAAAATTAGCTTGACGTGATGGCATGCACCTGTAGTCCCAGCTACTCAGAAGCCTGGGTGCTTGAGCCCAGGAGTTCAAGGTTGCAGTGAGCTGTGATTGCGCCACTGCGCTCCAGCTGGGGCGACAGTGAGAGACCCTGTCTTAAAAAAAATTAATTCTAGAGATGTGCTTTCTCTGATTTGATTTATTTCGGGGAAACAAGTAGCTCTGAAACTGAAAAACAGTTACAGTGAGGACTCTAGAAATTCCGAAAATGATTACTGAGATTGTTCTACTGTTTTCATTTATTGGGAGCTGTATTCCTGAAATTGATGCAATACGGAGATGTAGTGGAGAAGGGAAGCTGGGAGAGGGGGAAAGAGAAAGAGCTCAGGCTCCTCCAGAAATAATATTAATAATAATATTATCCTTCAGAGATGATAATAAAAACAGTAAGAATGACAGCTAACTATCAGTCAGGAGAGGTTAGGTTTTGTTATGACGCTATCCAAGATAAACAATGCTGACCGACACTGGTCAAAGTGGTGAGGACAGGTTTTTTTCAGCAATACTATGGCAGCGAGGAATAGAGACCAGTGTGGATTGAACTCAACTTCTCCAAAACAAAAGGCTGGAAACTTTTAATCGTGGGGTGTGCTCAGGGAAAGGCACTAAAGGTGTGAATGAGGTTCGGCCATGTCAGGCCACCTGGGTTTGTTGGCTGCTGTCTATCTGAAGGACACACACACTTCTCATGTCTTCGTGACCGGGGCAGTGGTGCAGGTTGAAGTGAGGTGCCCACAGTTAGGCCCTCAGCCTCCCCTAGAGACTACGAGAGACAGAATTATCCCCCTGAAGCCTCACATTTTAAAGAGAAGACTCTCAGGTCCTGGAGGAAACAGTTTTGGGTGGTAGTTTTACATCCCAAAGAGCAGAGAAAGGCTTTATAATTGCAAGCTTTCTAGAGTGACGGCTCTACAGGCAGTTGAGGGGTGGTGGTGCAGAGCTCTATTTGCCTATTTCTTGGTACTGGCTAGATCAAACAGTCAATTCTCCTGGCAGCCTTGAGCTTTCTCAGGAAGGCCTTTCTTTTAATTAAAAAAAATTTTTGTTTGAGACAAGGTCTCACGCTGTTACCCAGCCTGAAGTGCAGTGGCATGATCATAGCTCACTGAAACCTTGACCTCCTGGGCTCAAGTGATCCTCCCTCCTCAGTCTCCCAAGTAGCTGAGACTAAAGGTGTGCATCACCACATCCGTCTAATTAAATATTTTTGGGTAGAGATAGGCTCTCCCTAGGTTGCCCAGGCTGGTCTTGAACTCCTGGGCTCAATGGCTCCTCCCATCTCGGCCTCACAAAGTGTTGGAATTAGAGGTGTGAGCCACCATGCCCGGCCATAGGCAGGCCTTTAGCTGGGGTTAGGGTCATCCTAGAGACAGGGCCTTATGCTTCTAGAAGCCATGCTAGAGTTCAGTCGTCTATTAGTGCAGAAGTTAGGATGGAGCCATTATATGCTGGGAGTTCCGCAGTTTTTGTTTGTTTCAGGGAAAACTTTTTAAAATGGTTACAAAATATACAAGTCATAAAATTGATCATTTTAACCATTTTTAAACGCACAGTTCAGTGGCATTAAGTGCATTCACATTGTTGGGCAACCAACACCATTCTCCACCTTCAGAATGTTTTCATCTTCTCCAACTGAAACTACCCCTCAAATAATAACTCCCCATTCCTCTCTCCTGCCAGCCCCTAGTAAACAACATTTTATTTTTTGTTTTTATGAATTTCATTCCTCTATCTACCTTGTCTAAGTGGAATTACACAATATTTATCCTTTTGCAACTGGTTTATTGAACTCAGCATAATGTCCTCAAGTTTCATCCTCGTAGCACTTTCTTCAGTAGGCTAAGATTCCACTGTATGGGCTGGGCTCACGCCTGTAATCCCAGCACTTTGGGAGGCTGAGGTGGGCGAACTGCCTGTGGTCAGGAGTTTGAGACCAACCTGGCCAACATGGTGAAACCCCATCTCTATTAAAAATACAAAAATTAGCCAGATGTGGTGGCAGGTGCCTGTAGTCTCAGCTACTCAGGAGGCTGAGGCAGGAAAATTGCTTGAAAACGGAAGGCGGAGATTGTGCCACTGCAAGGAGATGTGACAGTTTCAGATTTGACTATGTTGGGATGACTCACCAAAGTGACTGGTTGTAGAGAACCGATCTCAAGACTGCAGGGAACCCACACCGGAAGATTAGATGATTAAAATGGCCAACAAGGTAATGAGCAGAGGGACAGTGTTATAAGGAAATACAGACTAGGTAGAATAACAGAGTAGGAAAAGGTACAGAATTAGAGCAGAGAACAAACTCTCATCACTCTAAGCTTTGATTAGCGGGGTTAGGGTCATCCTAGAGACAGGGCCTTATGCTTCTAGAAGCCATGCTAGAGTTCAGTCGTCTATTAGTGTAGAAGTTAGGATGGAACCATTATATGCTAGGAGTTCTGCAGTTTTTGTTTGAAACCTTAATGAGCATCTTGCCTTTCAGTTGCTTTCCTGATTCATTTGTAGCAGCATTGCACACTGCTATAAAACTATTCTTTCTAGAGTACCAATTTCATTCCCAGGCACAGGGGATCATGCCTGTAATCCCAGCTACTTGGGAGGCCAAGGCAGGAGGATCGTTTGAGGCCAGGGATTAAAGACCAGTGTTGGTAACATAGTGAGACTCTGTCTTAAAAAAAAAAGGGGGAAAAAAAAGTTGCCATGTCTTTAGCTAAAACTTAAAGATTTTTAGGATAAAGAGTACTATATGTTGCATAAAGAATCAGTCATGGCTGGGCGCAGCGGCTCACGCCTGTAGTGCCAGCATTTTGGGAGGCCAAGGTGAGTGGATCACCTGAGGTTAGGAGTTTGAGACCATCCTGGCCAACATGGTGAAACCCTGTCTCTACTAAAAAATACAAAAATTAGCCAGGAGTGATGGCACGCTCCTGTAGTCCCAGCTACTCGGGAGGCTGAGGCAGGAGAATTACTTGAATCCGAGAGGCGGGGTTTGCAGTGAGCTGAGATTGCACCACTGCATTCCAGCCTGGGCAACAGAGTGAGACTCCATCAAAAAAAAAAGAAAAAAGAAAGAAAGAAAGAGTCATAATACTTGAGTAGACATCTCTCCAAGGCATACAAATGGCCAAGAAACACATGAAAAGATGCCCAACATCATTAGTCATTAGAGAAAATGCAAATCAAAACCACAATGAGGAACCATTTTACACCCACAAGGATGGCTATAATAATTTTTTTAAAACAGTGCGAAATAACAAGTGTTGGCAAGGTTGTTGAGAAATTGGAACCAGAAATGCATTGCTGGTGAGAATGTAAAATGGTGCAGCCACTGTGGAAATCGGTTTGGCATTTCCCCAGTAAGTTAAGCATAGTTATATGTCCCAGCAATTCTACTTGTAGGTATGTACCCAACAGAATTGAAAACACGTATCCAAACTAATTTTTTTTTTTTTTTTGAGATAGAATCTCGCTCTGTCTACCAGGCTGGAGTACAGTGGCATGATCACTGTTCACTGCAGCCTTGACCTCCTAGTCTTCTTCTTTTTTTTTTTTTTTTTTGAGATGGGGTTTTGCTCTTGTTGCCCAGACTGGAGTGCAATGGCGCAATCTCAGCTCACTACAACCTCCGCCTCCCGGGTTCAAGCTATTCTCCTGCCTCAGCCCCCAAGTAGCCTGGGTTTACAGGCATGCACCACCACTCCTGGCTAATTTTGTATTTTTAGTAGAGATGGGGTTTCTCCATGTTGGTCAGGCTGGTCTCCAACTCCCGACCTCAGGTGATCTGCCCACCTTGGCCTCCCAAAGTGCTGGGATTACAGGTGGGACCTCCTAGTCTTAAGCTATCCTTCCATCTCAGTCTCCCAAGTACTTGGGACTACAGACAGATGCCACCCTGCCTGGACAATTAATTTTTTTTTTTTGTAGATACAAGATCTTGCTATATTGCCAGGACTGGTCTCAAACTCCTGGGCTCAAGCAATCCTCCTGCCTCAGCCTCCTAGAGTACTGAGATTACAGACATGAGCCACCATGCCCAGCCTGAACAAAAATTTGAATGTGAATTTTCATAGCAACGTTACTCATGATAGCCAAAAGGTGGAAAAACCCAAATGCTCACGAACTGATGGATAGATATAAGTAAAACATGGCATGTTCATACAATGGAATATTACTCAACAATAAAAAGGAATGAAGTGCTGATACATGTCACAACATGGATGAAGCTAAAAAATGTGCTAAGAGAATTAAGCTGGTCACAAAAAGCCACATATAATATGATTCCATATATATGAGATTTCCAGAATAGGTAAATTCATAGCGACAGAAAGCAGATTAGTGGTTGCCAGGGTCTGGGGGAGGGGAGACTAGGTAGTGACTCTCTAGTGTGTATGAGGCTTCTTTATGGGGTAATGAAAATGCTGTGGAACTAGGTAGTGGCAATGGTTGTTCAATATTGTGACTACACCAAAAACCGCTTCATGGTATACCATTAAAATGGTTAAAGTGGTGCATTTTATGGTAGATGTATATAAACACACACACACACACACACACACACACACACACACACAAAGAAACAGTCATAACAGGTTTTTTTGAGCAGTTGTCACCCGATAGATGATATCAGAAAAAATTAACATCACAGTATGATGGTAACTGGGACAGTTTCCTATTCTGGTTGATTGATTTCTGAGCACAGTTTTGATTACAAAACATTTCAAACATACTGAAACCTACAGAAAATAAGACACCCACACATCTGTCACATAGATGTAGCAGAGGTTAACATTTTGTCAGATTTGTTTTTGGTTAAAAAAATCAAACATTACAAATACAAGTTTAACCTGACACAGATACACACACATATAATAGATGCTAACAGCAGGATTATTTATCATAGTAAACTAAACAGTTGGCGACAAGCTAAGCAACCACTGGTAGGAGACAGGAATCTGTGATCCAAGTTGTTAAATAGGTTTCCTTAAGTGGGGGTGACAAGAAGCTGTGATGGTGAAATCACCGAGGGACTTTTATCTCTGGTTGGTTTGTTGGTTTGTTTGTTTGTTTTGAGACAGAGTCTTACTGTCACCCAGGCTGGAGTGCAGTGGTGTGATCTCGGCTCACTGCAACCTTTGCCTCTTGGTTTCAAGCTATTCTCCTGCCTCAGCCTCCTGAGTAGCTGGGATTACAGGTGCCCGCCACCACTCCTGGCTAATTTTTTTGGTATTTTTAGTAGAGATGGGGTTTCACCATGTTGTCCAGGCTGTTCTCGAACTCCTGACCTTTGGTAATCTGCCTGCCTCAGCCTCCCAAAGTGCTGGGATTACAGACGTGAGCCGCCACGCCCGGCCTATCACTGTTTTGCTTTAAAAATTTCAATGATCATCCTTGACTACAAACTCCCACTTGTGTTGGTTTTCTAGGGCTGCAGCAACAAAGTGCCATAAACTGGGTGACTTAAAACAATAGAAATTTCTTCTCCCACCGTTTGGAAGCCAGAAGTCTGAAATCGAGGTATCAGCAGGGTTGGTTCTTCTGGAGGCTCCAAGGGAGAGGCTGCTCCATGCCTCCCTTCCAGCTTCTTGGGCTGCTAGCAACCCTTGGTGTGCCCAGGCTTGCTCCCCGGTCTTTGATCTCTGCTTCCATCCTTGCCTGGCCTTCTTTCTGCATGTCTTCATAGGGTGTTCTCATCTCTGTGCGTCTCTGTCCAAGTTCCCCTCATCTTACATGGACACTAGCCATTGGATTAGAGCCCACCCTAATTCAGCAAGACCTCATCTTAACTAGATTACGTCTCAAAGACCTGATTTCCAAGTAAGATCTGATTCACAGGTAAGGGGATCAGGACTGCAACATCATGTATCTTTTTGGGAGGACACAATTCAACCCACAGCAATCAGGTACAAACAGAAACAATAAAGATACTTCTGCGGATTAAATGTTAAAAAAGTCATTAGAAAATAGAGAGAAAAGAGAATGCAAGCAAAGCCAATTCAAAGAAAGAAATAAAAATGGAGAGGAGATGCAACGGGGAGATGTCGGTCACAGGGTGCAAACTGAGTTACAAAAGGAACCAGCTCTGGATCTCAGGTACAGCAAGGGCAGTGAGGGGTGTGTTCCTTAATTGGATTCTGGTAATCATGATACAATGTATATTGATCATCACATTGTACACTTTGAATATATACAATCTTCATTTGACAATTAAATATTTTAAAATTAAAAAATTTAAAAAACAAGGCACATTCTGGACACTAAAATCCTGTTCCTGTAGGTACCATTCTTCCTGAATCCAGCTCCTTGAATTCCTTCCTGAATCCAGGAACGCCATGATCACAAGGTAGATTTTCCCGCAAATTTCTGTTTTCTGTTAAACTGACATGTGCCGTTTAAAGTTTCTCAAACTAGTCCTTCCTTGCTGGAAAGTCTCTTGTGCTTAAAACACTGGGAGGAGAGGAGCTATGGGAAATGAGAAAGGGGAGGGGACAATATATTAACGGTGAGACAGTTCTCTCTACATTGGGTGGACTATCAAGTGACGTCATCCCCTAGGCAGGTGGGAAGGACGGGAGTAGAGCCTAGAAGAGGCCACAGGACAAACACTGGGAGCTGCCCGCAGAGAAATGAGGACTGAAGCAGCCGTAAACGCTGAGTTCTGCAAGGGAGCGACCACAGAGTGAAAAGCGCAGAGGGTGCACCACAAAATCCTCAGGAGAACCTTGGAAAGGGGAACAGGGAAGAACTGACGTGAAGATGCCATACAAGGGGTGGGGATCAGAACTGGGCAGGTCTCCAAAGTGAGTGAAGGCAGGAGTGTCAGGGGAAGGGAAGTCCACACCGCATCCTACACACACGATGTCAACAAAGTCAGAGGGGAGGTGAGGAGGCAAAGACCCTAAAATGCCACTGGCTTCATCTGGGAAGTTGGTGTTGATTAGAAGAGAGTACTTTGGTGGACTGAAGGAATTAGTGTTGAAAAGTAGAAAGAACTCCTATAATTTGGTAAAGACTCTCTGCTTGACCAAACTTTAGTCAGGCTCCTGAACCTTGTCCCGGGCTCATCTGTGCGCTTCCTTGTAAATCTAGTTTTAGCAAAGAACCCGGTCAAGTCAGTTTAGCCAGTGCCGCCGGCCTCTATGCTCTGATCACCTGGATGTCTGATCAGATTCCTCACTCTGCACCATCTCCCAGGTAATGTTGGGTCACCCTGGCCTGTCTTTAGCAAGAGTCCCGTTAGGTGCGGTTAGCCAGAATTCTCATTACCTGTAATGTTTCCTTTTAGTAATTTTCCACCCACTGACTGCCACCCTGCTCCTTGGTTATAAACTCCCGCTTGCCCAGGCAGTATTCAGAGTTGAGCCCAATCTCTCTCTCTCACCCACTCCAAGACCCCATCGAGTGGTCCCTATGCTCATCCAGATGGTCCTGAATAAAGTCTTCCTTACTGTGCGTTAACAAGTGTCATTGAATTATTTTTCCTTAACAAATTCTATATGAAAAAGATGACTCAATAGAAAGTTGGGCAAAGTATATAAAACAACACCTACAATAGACTTCTTTACAGAAGTTACAGTGAATAAACAGGAGCTATAGAAATCCACATGGATAAATCTGAAAAAGACAAGATAAGACAAATTGCAGAAAGAAATGTACAATCTGGTACTTAAAATGTTTTAATTTTCATTTTTTACTTAACAGGTGAAATTTCACATATTATTTGTATATACATACACATGTAGAAAAAGTATAAATACATTTTAAAAAATGGTTATACATACAGTAGAAGACAAGGGAATGAGATTCAGGAGAGGTTCACAGGGGATTTTAATTGTATCTACCATGTTTCAAAAACATTTGACATTTTATTAAGGATATTAGACATCATAAAATAAGCCAGCCTGCTATTGTTGGTATCTAATGAAAATCTCTTTCTTGGTCAGGCACGGTGGCTCATGCCTATAATCCCAGCACTTTGGGAGGCCGAGGGGGGCCGATCACTTGAGGCCAGGAGTTTGAGACCAGCCTGGCCAACATGACGAAACCCTGTCTCTACTAAAAATACAAAACTTAGCCAGGCAGCCGGGCATGGTGGTGCAGGCCTGTAAATCCCAGCTACTTGGAAGGCTGAGGGACAAGAATCGCTCGAACCTGGGAGGCAGACGTTGCAGTGAGCTGATATTGCACCACTGCACTTCAGCCTGGGCAGCAGAGAGAGACTCTGTCTCAAACAACAAACAAACAAACAAAAGAACTCTGTGCCGTGCCCCTTGAGCATTGCGTTGCTGCATTGCACCCCACCGACTCCACTATGTTGAAGAAATTCGACAAGAAGGACGAAGAGTCGGGTGGAGGCTCCAACCCATTCGAGCACCTTGAGAAGAGTACCGTACTCCAGGAGGCCGGTGTATTTAATGAAACTCCCATCAACCCTTGGAAATGTGTCCACATCCTCACCAAGATTCTTTATCCTATAAACCAGGGGGAGCACCTGGGGACCACGGAAGCGACCGAGGCCTTCTTTGCCATGACCAAGCTCTTTCAGTCCAATGATCCCACACTCCATCGGATGTGCTACTTGACCATCAAGGAGATGTCTTGCATCACAGAGGATGTCATCATTGTCGCCAGCAGCCTAACAAAATACATGACTGGGAAAGAGGACAACCACCGGGGCCCCGCTGTGTGAGCCCTCTGCCAGATCACTGATAGCACCATGCTGCAGGCTACTGAGTGCTACATGAAACAAGCCATTGTGGACAAGGTGCCCAGTGGCTCCAGCTCTGCCCTCATGTCTTCCCTGCACCTGCTAAAGTGCAGCTTTGATGTGGTCAAGCACTGGGTGAATGAGGCTCAGGAGGCGGCATCCAGTGATAAGATCATGGTCCAGTACCACGCCCTAGGGCTCCTGTACCATGTGCGTAAGAATGACCACCTGGCCACCAATAAGATGATCAGCAAGGTCACCTGGCACGGCCTTAAGTCTCCCTTTGCCTACTGCATGATGATCTGGGTGGCCAGCAAGCAGCTGGAAGAGGAGGATGGCAGCCGTGACAGCCCACTGTTTGACTTCATCGACAGCTGCTTGAGAAACAAGCACAAGATGGGGGTGTACAAAGCCGCCTTGGTCACTGCCAATCTGCCAGGCTGCAGTGCCAAAGAGCTGCCCCTTGCTGTGTCAGTGCTCCAGTTTTTCTGCAGCTCACCCAAGGCTGCTCTCCACTATGCTGCTGTTCCCACCCTCAGTAAGGTTGCCATGAAGCATCTGTCAGCTGTGACAGCTTGTAATCTGGATCTGGAGAACCTGGTCACAGACTGAAACCGCAGCCGTGCCATGCTGGCCATCACCACCCTCCTTAAGAGGGGCAGTGACAGCAGCATCGACCACCTCATGAAGCAGTTCTCCTCCTTCATGTCAGAGATCTTGGATGAATTCAAGGTGGTGGTTGTCCAGGCTATCAGTGCCCTGTGTCAGAAGTATCCTCGCAAACATGCCATCCTCATGAACTTCCTGTTCACCATGCTGTGGGAAGAGGGTGGTTTTGAGTACAAGCACACCACCGTGGACTGCATCATCAGCATCATTGAGGAGAACTCAGACAGCAAGGAGACAGGGCTGTCACATCTGTGCGAGTTCATCAAGGACTGCGAGTTCACAGTGCTGGCCACCCGTATTCTACATCTCCTGGGCCAGGAGGGGTCCAAGACCACCAATCCCTCAAAGTACATCCACTTCATCTATAAGCGAGTGGTTTTGGAGCATGAGGAGGTCTGGGCAGGTGCTGTGAGGGCTCTGGCCAAGATTGGAGCCCAGAATGAAGAGATGTTACCCAGTATCTTGGTGTTGCTGAAGAGGTGTGTGATGGATAATGGCAATGAAGTAAGGGACCGAGCCACATTCTACCTAAATGCCCTGGAGCAGAAGCAGAAAGCCCCAATGCAGGCTATATCCTAAATGGTCTGACTGTGTCCATCCTGGTCTGGAGAGGGCTCTGCAGCAGTACACTCTAGAACCATCAGAAAAACCTTTTGACCTCAAGTCTGTGCCCCTGGCCATGGCACCCACGGCAGAGCAGAGAACAGAAAGTACTCCCATCACAGATGTCAAACAGCCTGAGAAAGTGGCAGCTACCAGGCAGGAGATCTTTCAGGAGCAGTTGGTGGTGGTGCCAGAGTTCCAGGGACTTGGGCCCTTCTTCAAGTCCTCACCTGAGCCCGTGGCCCTCACTGAGTCAGAGACGGGGGTATGTCATCGGCTGCACCAAACACACCTTCACCAACCACATGGTGTTTCAGTTTGACTGCACAAACACAGTCAATGACCAGACCTTGGAGAATGTCACAGTGCAGATGGAGCCCACTGAGGCCTATGAGGTGTTCTGTTACGTGCCTACCCAGAGCCTGCCCTACAACCAGCCTGGGACCTGCTACACACTGGTGGCACTGCCCAAAGAAGATGCCACAACCTGCACATTCAGCTGCATGATGAAGCTCACTGTCAAGGACCGTGATCCCACCACTGGGGAGACGGATGATGAAGGCTATGAGGATGAGTATGTGCTGGAAGATCTGGAAGTTACTGTAGCTGATCACATTCAAAAGTCAGGAAACTGAACTTTGAAGCAGCCTGGGATGAGGTAAGGGATGAATTTGAGAAGGAAGAAACATTCAGCTTGTCTACCATCAAGGCACTTGAAGAGGCTGTGGGTAATATTATGAAGTTCTTGGGAATGAACCCTTGTGAGAGGTCAAAGTTCCGGGTAACAAGAACACCCACATGTTGCTCCTGGCTGGTGTGTTCCGGGGTGGTCATGACATCCTAGTGCACTCTCGGCTGCCGCTTTTGGACACAGTGACAATGCAGTTGACACCCAGAAGTTTGGAGGAGCTGCCAGTAGACATCATCTTGGCATCTGTGGGCTAAGCAGCCAGCCTGCATAGGACCTTATACCCTTCCCCAACACTATCTGGAAGTTGTGCCTTCCTCATGAAACCAGCAGAAACCCTTTCCCAAGCTTCTGTATTCAAAAACAGTTAGGAATCATTGCATGCATATATATATATTTTATTCTGCATGCATATATATATATTTTATTCTGCCCCCTACCCGGGAATACTTGGGGGTGACTTTTTTTTTTTTTTTAAATAGGGGATAATTTTAGCTTGTCCTAAATCCTGCTATCCTCCCTTCCAGGAAAGTGACATCATGAATAAAACATTCTCAACTCCTCTTGAATTTATCCCCCAAGAAGCCATCTTATCCCTGTAATAAATCAACATGTATTTATTGGAAAAAAAAAAATTCCTGGCCAGATGTGGTGGCTCACGCCTGTAATCCCAGCACTTTGGGAGGCCAAAGTGGGCGGATCACAAGGTCAGGAGATCGAGACCATCCTGGCTAACATGGTGAAACTGTCTCTACTAAAAATACAAAAAATCAGCCGGGCGTGGTGGCGGGCGCCTGTGGTCCCAGCTACTCGGGAGGCTGAGGCAGGAGAATGGTGTGAACTGCGGGGGGCAGCTCTTACAAGTTTAAATATCTGAAACATGAAAACCTGCAAATATCTACAGTAAGCCGAGATCGTGCCACTGCACTCCAGCCTGGGTGACAGAGCGAGACTCCGTTTCAAGAAAAAAGAAAAAGAAAAAAAAATTCCCTTTCTTACAGGCATAAAACTGGTAAAGCAGGGCTGGTGAGAGGCTACCTCCCAGCCCCGCCAGGAAATCCAAATACTTGCAATCCCATTTCTTGGTGTTTCTTAGAGTCAGTCCAAGGTCATCACATGTACTTCACCACCCCACCCCCTGCCATATACATTGAAATTAACAAAAAAGTTTTCATTTTGTTAATAAAGCCATGATTTTGAGTTTAAAAGTGAAAATTAGGCCAGGTGCAGTGGCTCGCACCTGTAATCCTAGCACTTTGGGAGACCAAGGCAGGAGAATCGCTTGAGCCCAGGAGTTCGAGACCAGCTTGGGCAACATGGCAAGACCCGGTATCTACAAAAAATACCAAAATTAGCCAGGCATGGTCGTGTGTGTTTGTAGTCTCGGCTGCTTGGGAGGCTGAGGTGGGAGGATCACTTGAGCCTGGGGAGTTTGAGGCTGCAGTGAGCTGTGATTGTGTCACTGAACTCCAGCCTGGGCAAAAGAGCAAGACTCTGTCTCAAAAAAAAAAAAAAAAAAAAAAGTGAAAATTGTATTTTTTCTCTTCTTGGGCACCTTCAGCTATAACAGAAGAGAGAAGAGCTGACTTCTGGAATTAACTGAATGTGACAGGTCCAGGTTTAGATGCGTCTGGGCAGGTGTGGGGCTGTGCAGAGGCACACTGTGTTTAAATTTGTCTTGTTACATCTGGCTGACAGCCTGGCCAAAGCTACAACATTCTTGCTCACACAGGTCAAAAGTGACTGCATTACAGTCTCATTGCAATTTCTGCAGCCCTGAGGGCAGGCTGGAATATCCACCAGGGATGTTAGAGAAACTAGAAGGTGCTTTGTTCCTGGGGCTGGACTTTTCTACTGGCGTTAATATTCACAAACTCTGGAAATGAGACTGAATCAAATTTCCACATCCAAATCAAGTTAATTGTACTCCCTATTCTCTCTTACAATTTATCAGCAGCAAGCATTAGAGCTGTCAAATCTTTATCCACTTGATGGAAAAGACCAACAAAGCTGCTCTTTTTGAACATTGCTGATTTTTATTTGCTTTTACTTTTTCTAGTCATAACAAGACATTTTCTCAGAACGTCTTATACTTGATCAAAAGATTTGTACTGACTTACAGATGTGCTTTTCTCTTAGATGAAGTGAGATTGGATAAACAGTGTACTACTCCATTTTATTTCAATTCTCCAGCATGAAGCCATTGAAAAATATGAAAATTGCATTTTTTTTTTTTAAGATGGAGTCTTGCTCTGTTGCCCAGGCTGGAGTGCAGTGGTGCTATCTCGGCTCACTGCAAGCTCTGCCTCCCAGGTTCACACCATTCTCCTGCCTCAGCCTCCCGAGTAGCTGGGACTACAAGCGCCCGCCACCACGCCTGGCTAGTTTTTTGTATTTTTAGTAGAGATGGGATTTCACCGTGTTAGCCAGGATGGTCTTGATCTCTTGACCTCGTGATCCGCCTGCCTTGGCCTCCCAAAGTGCTTGGATTAGAGGTGTGAGCCACCGCACCTGGCTGAAAATTGCATTTTGAACATTCCCTTAATTTTCTTACAAGATTAACTATCTGAAACATGAAAAGCTGCAAATATCTACATTCATTGTACATCATAAATATTTTGTTACCCTTCAAGCTGCCATTTCTATGATGTTCATAAGAGGAATTCTCAGAGGATAGAAAATGATTAGAAAGTTTAAGCCAAGTTCAACATGAAAATGATTTGGCTTATTTTCCTTTAAACCTCGTGGCACCCAGGATACAGCTTCATGCTCACCTTGTTATTGTTCCTCACAAACCCACTGGTTACTCTGCTTCCTGCTCATTTTCTAGAGGCTTTTGTTCACAAACCCCAAGCCTTAGCTTCATGCTCCATGAAGTCAATGTCCACTGGATGATCAGTTCCACTTGCCCTGCTGCTCTTTGAATCTCTCATCTCCACCCCTCCGCCCCACCCCCTCCACACACTGGCATCCCCATGCCTCACCAGCACCAGGACCTTTACCTCTAGAACATTCACCCTAGATATCTCTAACCACCACCAGTATGTCAGCTATTTGCTGGAGAACTCTGAATATTCAAATCCTTTTACCCCTGGGAGAGCTCTGCCCTGAGTGCACATGTTCCTGTTGCCAGAAAAGAGAGTCCCAATCCAGACCCCAAGAGCAGGTTCTTGGATTTCACGTAGAAAAGAATTCAGAGGGAGTCACAGAGCACGGTGAAAGAAGCAAGTTTATTGGTAACTACTCTGTTACAGAGTAGGGCATCCTCAGAAAGCAGGAGGAGGAATGCATCGTCCTTTGTTAGTGCTTCTACTTGTAAGAAGCTTCAAGGAGGCCAGGCACAGTGGCTCATGCCTGTAATCCCAGCACTTTGGGGACCAACGTGGGTGGATCACCTGAGGTCAGGAGTTCAAGACCAGGCTGGGCAACATGGTGAAATTCCGTCTCTACTAAAAATACAACAGTTTAGCCGGGCATGGTGGCGTGCTCCTGTAGTCCCAGTTACTCCGGAGGCTGAGGCAGTTGAATCGCTTGAACCTGGGAGGCGGAGGTTGCAGTAAGCCAAGGTCACGTGCCACTGCACTCCAGCCTGGGCCACTGAGCGAGATTCTGTCTCAAAAAAAAAGAAAGAAAGAAAGAAAGAAAGAAAAAGAAAGAAACTACAAGGAGCTATGACTAAACTTGGAACGTGCCTATGTACTTACTAAAGGTAGGGACTATAGGCATTATCAATTTTACATGACCGTTATAATCCTTCAACCTAAGCCTGTTTGTTGGCATTATCTCCAAGTAAAGAGTGCTGCATTCTGGCCAGGCGGGTTGGCTCAGGCCTGTAATCCCAGCACTTTGGGAGGCCGAGTCAGGCAGATCACGAGGTCAGGAAGTCGAAACACGGTGAAACCCCGTCTCTACTAAAAGTACAAAAAATTAGCTGGGCGTGGTGGCGCACACCTGTAGTCCCAGCTACTGGGGAGGCTGAGGCAGGAGAATCGCTGGAATCCAGGAGACAGAGGTTGCAGTGAGCTGAGATCGCACCACTGCACTCCAGTCTGGGTGACAGAGAAAGACTCTGCCTCAAAAAACAAACAAAAAAAGAGTGCTGCATTCTGAGGACATCTGGCAAGCTTGTCCAACCCATTTGATTTTGTTGTTGTGTTGTTCTGTTTTGTTTAGTTTTAGGCTTTCAGCAGCCTGAAACCATGGTTTTTAGTTTCTGTCTCTGGTGATAAGTGGAAAATAAGAATGAGGAAGGGGCTTTACCAGCCCAATCAGAAACAGAAACTAAGAACCCATGACTGGGCCAGGAGTAGTGGCTCACGCCTATAATCCCAGCGCTTTGGAAGGCCAAGGCGGGCAGATCATGAGGTCAGGAGATCGAGACCAGTCTGGCCAATATGGTGAAACCCATCTCTACTAAAAATACAAAAATCAGCCGTGTGTGGTGGCACACGCCTATAGTCTCAGCTACTTGGGAGGCTGAGGCAGAAGAATTGCTTAAATCCAGGAGGTGGAGGTTGCAGTGAGCCGAGATCACGCCATTGCACTCAGCCTGGGTAACAGAGCAAGACCCCGTGTTGCCCAGGCTGGAGTGCAGTGGTGTGATCATGGCTCACTGTAGCCTCAAACTCCTGGCTCAAGGGTTTCTCCTGCCTCAGCCTTTCGAGTAGCTAGGACTACAAGTGAAGGCCTGCATACCCAGCTAATTTTTTTTCGTTTTTTTCTTTTCTTTTTTTTGTAGAGATGGGGTCTTGCTATGTTACCCAGGCTGGTCATGAACTCCTGGCCTCAAGGGATCCTCCCACCTTGGCCTCCCAAAGTGCTGGGATTACAGATGTGAGCCACCATGCCTGCCCTAAACACATTCTTTAAACTGTGTATACTTTTAGTGATTTTTAAAATCTGTTTATTTTACCAGTTACTGACAGAGATATGTTATCATATTATGATTCAGGATTTACTTTTCCTTTCAATTCTGACAGTTTCTGCTTTATATATTTTGAGATTAAGTTATTAGGTACCTTTTAAATGTACAGTTGTTATGATTATCTAGTGGATTAATGCTTGCATCATTATATTATTCTTCATTTCTAGTAATGCTTCTTGCCTTAAAATGTCTTTTGCATGATATTAATATAGCAACATTAACTTTCTGTTGATTAGGGTTTGTGTGGTATATCTTTTCTCCATACTTTCACTTTCTCCTTTTTGTGCCCTGAAATTTAAAGTGCATCTTTTGTAAACAAAGTTTTAAAAAATTCAGTCTGAAAATTTGATCTTCACTTAAAATATTTATCCATTTATGTTTAATGTAATTACAAATGTGTCTGGGTTTAAGTCTATGTTCTTGCTATTTGTTTTCTATTTGTCTCACTTTATCTATGCTTCTTTCTCTCTCCTTACTTTCCACCTTTTGGAAATTCTCCAAATGTTTGTCATTAAAGGACCGCTTGGATACACTGTAAAACAACCAAACAATATAGTAATATGCAACTGTAAAAAGGAATGAGAAATATCTCTGTGATCCTTAGGATTTATTTTTATGTGGGAAAAACAAGATGGATGCATGAATAGTATGCTACAGTTTAAGAGAGAACGGAAGGGATAGAAATATATATGTACACATTTGTTTATGCTAAATAATGGAAGAATAAACCATAAAACTTAAAAGTGGTTAGCTATAGGGGAGGGAGTGAACCAGGTAGAGGGCATAGGAACAGAAGTTGGGTTTCTCTAGAGTACTTTGTTTTGTGGATTCTACTTTGATAGCATAAAAAACTTTACCTAATTATAAAACCAAAATATATTAAAGAAAAAGCAATCCATAAACCTAGAAAGTACAATGAAACAAAGGAACTTGTGTATATTAGTTTCTTGTGGCCACTGTACAAATCACCACAAACTTGGTGTCTTGGAACAGTTTCTCACAGTTTGGGAGGCAAGAAATCTGCAATCAGTTTCACTGGGCCAAAATCAAAATGTTGTCAGGGCCATGCTCCCTCCAAAACCTCTAGGGTAAAATCTGTTCCTTGCCTCTTCTGGTTTCTGATTGCTGGCATTTCTTGGTTACTGACTGCATCACTCCAATATGTGCCTCTGAGGTCACATTATCATCTTCTCCCCTGTTAAATTTTCTTCTGCCTGTCTCTTACAATTATAATTTCATACAGAGCTCCCCAGGAAAAACAAGATAACCTCCCCATCTCAGGATCCCTAATTATTCACACCTAAAATCCATTCTGACATTATAAAGTAACATTCACAAGTTCTAAGGATTAGGACCTGGATATCTTTGGGGGCCATCATATGGTCTACTACACAGTGGAGTTGGTGTTATTAAGGAAGGAGACCACTACTACTGCTGCTGCCCTCCTCCCCCCACCTTGCCTAGTTTGCAAGACAGGAGGAGAGAAAAAGCAAAAAGTTAGAAAGAAACAAAAGTAAGATAAATAGCCAGACAACCCTGGCACCACCACCCGGCCCTAGGAATTAAAAAAAGGTAATAATAATAACATCAACCCCTGACCTAAACTACTTGCGTTATCTGTAAATTCCAGACACTGTATGAAAAAAGCACCGTACAACTTTTTGTTCTGTTAGCTGATGCATGTAGCCCCCGGTCACGTTTCCCATGCTTGCTCGATTTATCATGACCCTTTCATGTGGACCCCTTAAAGTTGTAAGCCTTTAAAAAGGCCAATAATTTATTTTTTGGGGAGCTTGGCTCTTAAGATGCAAATCTGCTGACGGTCCTGACTGAATAAAAAACCTCTTCCTTCTTTAATCAGGTGTCTGAGGAGTTTTGTCTGCGGCTCGTCCTGCTGCATTATAACACCCAGAGAAAAATTATTCCAAGTTACTTTAAGATTCATTGACTTGACTGTATATCTCTAGTAAAGTATACTCTAAGGACAGAAATAATTTTTTAAAAATCTTAAACTTTTCAATAATAATGGTGGTGGTACTATCATAATTGTTCTGAAACTTTAAAAAATGTGTGTATTGTTTGATAAAGTAAATGAGTAATTATATCGGCATAATTGATAATTTGGGTTTCCAACATTGGAGAATAGAGACACAGATGTAAGACTGATGAGGTTAAGTAAAAATCCTGTTGTTTGAATTTGAATTGGGAGTATCGGTTTGAACTGTAGCTCTATTTGGGAGAGGTCTAGACACATGACTTTTCAACAGTGATGAGTACCACTTGCACCTAGATTGTGGTTTGCAAATACCAGCTCCCACTAAAAGGAACCAGGGTCTCCAGAAGAAATTATTAAATCTAGGTATGGGGCAAGAAGTGTGCCAGTTGAACCTGGTACACCTTATCATTTCAGAAAATAAAGAAGTATTGACAACTAGGGTTATGTTAAAGTCCTCAGGAATCAATCTAAAAAGCCTTCCATAGGTCAAAGATGGAACAATTTGAGCATCAATAGGAATAATAACTACAAGGATTTGAAACACACGTCACAGGAATTTGGTATATAACAACACTTAAGAAGCAAGCAAATAAACAACTAAATAAACAAAACCTCATTGGTCAGTTTTCGTATCCTAGGGAACAAATTATTATTTTGAAAGATGTTAAATAAAGGAATAAAGCAAGCATTTATTACTTTCCTATATAAACTGTTACCCATGGTAGACAACTAGTTGATGAGAGGAAGTTTCTCCTTGTAGGAATAATCCAATTTATAAGTGAATAATGAATGATAGGTTTAGAATATTACTATTTTGCAACTCCTAATGAACTAATGGATCTAGGTAATAATCTTTAATGGTTGTTTAATCTCAGAAAGAGAAACCCAGACATTATGTATTTTCTGATAAAACACAAACCTCCTATGAAATACTTTGGCCAAAAAATTAAACTTGAATCAGATCAAGCCTATTATCAGTTTATTTTTATTTATTTATTTTGCTATCAGTTTATAGAAAACACAGAGGGCAGAGAAGCATGAAATATAGCACCCTGACTAATCAGTGAAGTCCAGATTGCGGGAAACTCTACAGGATAAAATCTAGTTTCCCCAAGAAATATATTGAAAGAGATAAAAGAGAAATGCCAAGAGACTGAAGAAAGTGACTTAAGTGACATGTCAGTTAACTTTAAGCTGTAGAACTTATTTGGATCCTTATTTAAATAAACGGAAAACCCCCAAATTTCCATCAAGTAGGGAAATTCATTCACTTGATATTTGACATTGTGATTTGAAGAGATATAATAAAGATGTCACTCTGTTCGAAGAGTCTCCATCTTTAGAAATTGGTACCGAAATGTTTACGATTCTGAGTTGTGCTTCAAAATAATGGGGGCGGTGAGCGCAGCGGTGGAAGCGTGGCGGGGTGCAGGTTGGAAATGAGATCGGTAATTCCTCAGGCCGTCCACAGGTACATGACGGTTCATTTAGAGACCAATGAGAGCGAAAGGCTGCTGCCATCTCCTCGGAGGGACATGACGGTAGCGCTGTAACTGGGGACAAGGCATTTACTTCAAGAAATCTCGTCGACAAGTTCCTCGGGCCCCTGAAGCAGGGCTCCTGAGGCAGCTGGGCCAGTGTGTGGGTGCGCACCCACACATTCCGCTGCCGATCTGCCCCCTGGGGTGGGAAGATCTTACAAACTGCGTGTCTCTCCCACTTAAATTAGTAGTCAGCCTGAAATAAACCCGCCCTCACCACAACACCGCCACCGAGACCGGCAGGGCCTGCCTCAACATCCGCCACGCCTCCTAGTACCCCGGCAGGGTGCGTGCGCGCTCTCGGGGACAGGGGTCTCCAGCCGAGCGCGTGCGAAGCAGGGCCACGGCGCCTGCGTGGAGCGGCGCCTGCGCAGCGGAGGCTGTGGACCCCATTTCCCAGGAACACTGCGTTCCTGGCCCCGCCCAGTGTCCCAGAGTCCCTTTCGAGCCGGAAGCTGGGCTCCTCGCTACGTCTCTTTCTGGGTAGCGGAGCTGTTGTTTCTGAAACCTGAGGGAGTCGTAGTTCAGGGAGGGGCAGCTCTTGCACCTAGGGCCGTTAAGAACGAGTTTTAGGTTCGAATCCCATCTTATGGAAGGTGGTATTGGTCCCTTGGGTGTCCTACCCGTCTCAGCCAAACTGCGGGCCATTTCGTGGGGTTGGCAAGGGGAGTTACCCCGCCAGTCGGTAGACTCGCAGCCCCTCGGAGGCGGGAGGAAGTCGAGCATCGACAGGAGCTGGGGTGCAGGGAGGAGTCTCAGTTAAGAATGAAAAGGGTGGCCAATGGTGGGCCAGGCGCAGTGGCTCACGCCTGTAATCGCGGCACTTTGGGAGCCCGAGGTGGGCGGATCACGAGGTTAGGAGATAAGAGACCAGCCTGGCCAACATGGTGAAACCTCGTCTGTACTACTAAAAATTCAAAAATTAGCTGGGCGTGGTGGCGCGCGCCTGTAGTCCCAGCTACTCGGGAGGCTGAGGCAGAAGAATCGCTTGAACCCGGGAGGCAAAGGTTGCAGTGAGCCGAGATTGCGCTACTGCCCTCCAGCCTGGGCGACAGAGCGAGATTCCATCTCAAAAAAAAAAAAAAAAAAAAAAAGAATGAAAAGGGGACTCGCTTCCGAGAAGCTGCCCTCTCTGCAAACTTAAGGGACTGAAGTTAGGGAGAGGAAAGGGATACACATCTGTTAGTGCGAGTTGCATGTCTTGTTAGTGCGAACTTAAACCCAAGTTTCCTTTCGGAAGACTTTGGTGAAAGAGTACAGGAACACCAGCCACTCCAGAAAGAGAAGACCGCTCCTCTTGAACCCGCCCATTTAACTCTTCCCACAGGCTCTGCGTTCCGCATACCTCCACCCTGATTTTAGACAGTTAAAGGCGCACAATCAAGGAATGTCGACAGAGGGCGTCCTTGCTCTAAGTAGCATTGTACCCCTGCTTCCTGAGCGGAGATGATTATTCTCTGAACCTGGACTTCTGGCGTTGTGCCTCTATCCATTTCCCTGCTTCAAAGCTCTCCTAATTGACTTTGTTTTCGGACGCTTCCCCACTTTACCCTCCAGGAGTGTTGCTTCTTTTATTTCTTTGCTTTGCTGTTGCTTCTTTGCCTGGATGGTTGTTTGGCTTAGTAAATAGACCTAGACCCCACCCCATGGTGTAGAAGCAGTTGGTGGACTTCTACAAAGGGCCAGATAGTACACATTTTAGGCTTTGCAATCTCCTTATGGTTGTAAGTTCGGCTGTTGTAGCACAAAAGCAGCCTTGGACAGTAAACAAATAGGTGTGGCTGTGTTCCAACAAAACTTCATTGAAATTTGAATTTCACTGTAATTTTCACGTGTCATGAGATTTTTTTTTAACCATTTAAAAATGTAAAAAATAATGTGTGTGTCTGTGTGTTTTAGCTTGGGCCGCCAGCTAGCAGTAGTTTGCCAATTCTTGGTAGAGAAACAGAGCAGTCTCCACCTAGATCTGGGAATTCTGGGAGAGAGGTCCTTGCCAAAATAACAGTTCATGGCCTGCTTTTCTAGATCTGGGAGTGAGTAGGACTACTACTAGACTCTCATTTGACCTCTCCTTTGGGAATTGCAGGGTATATAGTGCCCACTGATTGGTGGAAATTTTGTCAAGGTGGGTCTGATAATCTGTGGCTTCTTTCCCTTCCCAGCTCTTTAGAGTCTTTCTTTCTTTTTCATCGTTCTCTCCCTCTCTCTTTTTAGAGATGTGTTCTTGCCATGTTGCCCAGGCTGAGCACAGTGACTATTCACAGGCCGGATCTAGTGCACTGCAGTCTTGAACTCCTGGCTTACAGTCCTGCTGGTTTCTGAGAAGCAGGGGAAGAAATGGCCACCATGCTCTGCAGCTAGGTCTCAGGTAGGTTTGGGCCGTCTCTCTTTTCTGGTTTCTAGGCTTATCTCAACTCAGCATGCACCTCTCCCTAGAAAGGTGCATCCTGAGTTGAGATAAGTATTCATCCTGGTCGCAAGATGAATACTTTTCATTCTTCCACTACATAATCATTTTAAAGTTGTTTCATCTATGATGAGTATTCTGTGTCCTAGAAGAGAGCTGGTACCTGGGTCAGTCCCTTTCCAGTCTGGAGTCTAACACGTACAGATTAAATGAATGTGAAAATATAAAAATGCTTTGTAATTACAAAGCACTCTACAAATACAAATGTTGCAGTAAAGAAAAAAAGTATGGTTGACATCTTTCTTTATCCTGGAAAGTACAAATCTATCTTTTTTGAATACTTAGCACTTCTCTGAACTACTGTATCTTGCCAGCACTTTGCACAGTGCATATTAGAATGATTCATTCAGTTAATATTTATTGAGTGCCTACTTGCCTACTGTGCATCTCTTAGTGCCTTTCTGGTTCTTTTTTTTTTTTTTTTGAGACGGAATCTCGCTCTGTCACCCCAGGCTGGAGTGCGGTGGCGTGATCTTGGCTCACTGCAACCTCCGCCTCCCGGGTTCAAGTGATTCTCCTGCCTCAGCCTCCTGAGTAGCTGGGACTACAGGCGCGTTGCACTGTGCCCAGCTAATTTTTGTATTTTTAGTAGGGACGGGTTTTGCCATGTTGGCCAGGCTGGTCTCGAACTCCTGATCTCAGGTGATCCACCCGCCTCGGCATTCCACAGTGGTAGGATTATAGGCATGAGCCACCAAACCCGCCCCCTTTCTGGTTCTTAAGTGAATCTTCGCCATTACTGCTTTCTTTTGGTTTGAGAAAGGGCAGGACCAGAAATTGGCCTTCTCAGCATCCTTGATCACTTCCATTTTAGTGGCACCAGAGTCCCCTTAGCAGGTGGGACTTCCTAGGACCCTAGTGTAAGGTATTATAGAGTTGGCTCTTGGCCCTTGGTATGCAAATGTTCTGCATTTCTTTTTTCTTTTTTTTCTTTTTTTTGAGATGGAGTCTTGCTCTGTCGCCAGGCTGAGTGCAGCGGCACGATCTTGGCTCACTGCAACCTCCGCCTTCCAGGTTCAAGCGATTCCCCTGCTTCAACCTCCCAAGTAGCTAGGACTACAGGTGCATGCCAGCATGCCCGGCTAATTTTTTGTATTTTAGTAGAGATGGGGTTTCACCATGTTAGCCAGGATGGTCTCAATCTCCTGACCTCGTGATCTGCCCACCTCTGCCTCCCAAAGTGCTGGGATTACAGGCGTGAGCCACCATGCCTGGCTATGTTCTGTGTTTCCCCCAACCACAGATTGGAAATATTGAGCAGAAAACCCTCAAAATAATGCAATAAAAATTTAAAACTACTGTGTAACAACTATTTACATGGTATTTACATTGTATTAGGTATTACAAGTAATCTAGAGATGATTTAAAGTATTTGGGAGAATGTACATCAGTTATATGCAAATGCTATGCCATTTTTTATATCAGGTACTTGAGCATCCAAGGATTTTGGTATCCATGGGCGTCCTGGAACCAATCCTGGAACCAATACTGAGGGATGGCTCTACTTTAATGTAAAATATAGTGCTCAGCATGAATATTCCAGGTATAGTTTAAAATCAGTTTACAGTGGAGATCATTCCTTTTCAACTTCTGGATGCAGATCTTATTTTGGTATGGCCCAAAATTGTTCTTCAGGAAAAAGCCTCTACTCTTGTAGGCATGAAACAGCCAACTTTATTGTAAGACCAATAGGACTAAGATGATTATTGGTGAATAAGAGAGTGGCTCCTAGCTCCCCTGTCAAAGTTATAATGAATTTAGAGAGAAGAGGTGTGGGGATGAAAACAATTTAGTTTTAGGTTAAACCACATAAGGTACTTATGAGATAGTTCTGGGTGATCACTGACTATATGGCTTTGAAACTTGGGATAGATCTGAGTGAAAAATTGGTAGTGGGAGGTGCATCCTGAATTGAGATGTTCGTATTTAAACATTTGAATTTAAGAAACTGTATGGGAGGGGACCTCCTCTTTTGGCTTTGGAGGCCCCCCTACCCTATCTCTGTACAGGGGAGCTGCTTATTTCTTCCTTCTCCCTTCTTTCTTGCCCCTCTTGCCTATTAAGCTCTCCACCCCTTAAAACCACTCCATGTGTGTCCGTGTCATTTCATCTAAACCGGCATGAGGACCAAGAACCCTGGTATTCCTCCACTCATCGGAGCCATATCATTTTGGTGCATTGGCCGGGAAAGGAAATTCAATCATGAGACTGGTGAATACGGAGCGGATTTCAACTTTAAATCCGTCCTTTAATCTCAAGGCTCTCTTCCAGCTACCCTGTCGCCAAACTTTCTTTCTCTTTCTATCCGTGGTCTCTCTCTCTGTGTGTGTCTAAATGGGCAGGATTCTGTTAGAAAAGATCGTGAATCAAGGCAGGCAGTGACTCAATAAATGTCTCTCTACGTTTTATCTGGCAAGCACATGGTATTTCTAAGCCACCTAGTAGAAATCAGGCTCTAGACCTCTTCTAAGAACCGTAAGTTTCTACTTTTTAACAGGAGGAGGATGTCTTCCGTAGCCAAATTTTAGTCTCAATATTGTCCCACTGGCAGGAAGATGGCCATTCAGTTCCTATGTTCCTTTAAGCCATCATTCTGGCTCCTACTAAGACAGTACTTAATTAGTAAGGGGATTTTAAGTCCAGAAGTTAACCGGAACCATTCTTCTATGGGTAAATGCTTTAGCATGGGCTATAATAGCAGGATATACGGTTCAATCCAGCACGCCCCCTCCCTTAAAGGGGCTTTTCCTAATTACATGGTTTTTCTTGAAATCCATTTTTTGGGAGGCCACACAAGTCTAGGAGGTCAAAGGGAAATAAAAGGCAGAAAACTGATTGCTTGGAAACAGCGTGACTAAGGCCCCAAACTCAGATCCTCTGGTGCCATGGCTTGGAGGGTTACACCTGCAGTCATGGGTGGCATATTTAAATGGGTGCTGGGAATCCAGGAACGAAGGAGAGAAAATAGTTGGGAGACACCTCCTACTGCTTTCTTCTCCATTCTCGATCTCATACCAAAAGGAAGGAGACTAAAAGGATGCTTTTATTCTCACTTCTCTTTCTAGATGGGTAACAGATCGTCTTCAACATGCACTCCCCTTGGGTGTATTTTGAAGCACTGGGACTCTTTCGACCTTGAAACTTTGAAGAAAAAGTGGCTTATTTTCTTTTGCAGTCATATTGGGCAGGCCCAGGGAAAACAGTTCTCCCCAAATTAAAAAAGTAACTTTCAGGGAAGTCATCTGAGGGTCCCCCTTATTTGGGGCCCCTTCAAGTTCCCTTCTCATTGCAGGACCTTTGGCAAGTAAAGGGAGACTTAGGCCAATTTTCTGACGACCTTAATAAGTACACAGAACCTTTCCAAAATTTAACTCAGGTATTTAACCTCTCGTGAAGGGATGTTATGTTGCTGCTAAGGCAAACCCTCACTGTAGCTAAAACAGGCAGCTCTGCAAGCAGAAGAAAATTTTGGAGATAAGCAATATGTCTCCTATAGTAGAACAAAAGGGAAAAGAAAAAATTGGGAAGGCAAAGGGGAAACACCATTCCCAATAGGAAAAGAGGCAATACCTCCTGACAACCCTAATTGGAACTCCTTTCTGTGGTGGTTTTCCTTCTTCCGCAGTTTAAAATGGCTTCTATCTCTTTTATAATGTTCTTCCAACATGGAAAAGGTTAATTTTCCAAACCTTAAAAAGCTTGGCGTAGAGTTGAGCTAGGGGGAAGGAAACCCAGAAGCCTGATATGCTGGCCAAAGGGTAAAATCTTCTTACCGGTTGGGCTTTTGGCTTCTCTCTTCCTGTGGAAACTGGAAAAGGGATAATAAAGGGATAATAAAAGGGATAATAAAGATGATTGTTTATGTTTTCTTTAAATTTATAATCAATGAAAAAGGATTTGTGAGGTTGGTCTTAAGCTGTAAACAATCTGCTCTGCTTTGTATATCTTTCTGTATGGTTCTGTTAAAGAAAAGGTATCTTGGCCGGGCCCGATGGCTCACGCCTGTAATCCCAGCACTATGGGAGGCCGAGGTGGGTAGATCACGAGGTCAGGAGATTGAGACCATCTAACACGGTGAAACCCCGTCTCTACTAAAAAAAAATCACAAAAAATTAGCCGGGCCTGGTGGCAGGCACCTGTAGTCCCAGCTACTCGGGAGGCTGAGGCAGGAGAATGGCATGAACCTGGGAGGCAGGGCTTGCAGTGAGCCGAGATCACACTACTGCACTCCAGCCTGGGCGACAGAGCGAGATTCCGTCTCAAAAAAAAAAAAAAAAAGAAAGAAAGAAAAGATATCTTAGGTCAGGATGCAGGCCGAGAACCCCACAAGCCTGCTGTTCAAACCAGCCCAGCAAAGCGTCAACTGGCAAACTTGGCTACAGGCCTCCATCTTGTTTCATGTCATGGGAACATAATCTGTAGCCGCATGGCAATACTTTGTTTTAGTCTCCGCCATTTTACAATGGTGGCTGTCTTCTTGTGCTAAATGAGATACGCCAGTTTGTCAGTCTGGGCTGTGTCAGCTGATCCATCAAGGGCAGGGTTTACAAAACATCTTAAGCACTGATCATGAGAGCAGTTTAGGGAGGGCCAAAATCTTGTAGCCTCCAGCTACATGGCTCTTGGGCCATGGTTTCTAATCCTGTAGCTAGTTTCTTGGTCTGGTCCCCAGGCAAGAGGGAAGTATATCTTGAGAAGCAGCTGTTATCGTCTTTGTTTTAGACTATCAACTGTAAACCAGGCTCCTCCCAAAGTTGGTTCAGCCTATGCCCAGGGATGGGCAAGGACAGCTTGGGGGCTGTAAACAAAATGGAGTTGTTTGGGTCAGATCTCTTCCACTGTCTCAGTCACAATTTTGCAGTGACAGTTGTAAAAGCTGCCTGTCCGGGTGGATCACGAGGTCAGGAGTTCAAGACCAGCCTGGTCAACATGATGACATCACATCTCTACTAAAAATACAAAAATTAGCTGGGCGTGGTGGCATACAACTGTAGTCCTAGCTGTTCGGGAAGCTGAGGCAGGAGAACTGCTTGAACCCAGGAGGCAGAGGTTGCAGTGAGCCGAGATTATGCCATTACACTCCAGCCTGGGTGACAGCGAGACTCTGTCTTAAAAAAAAAAAAGCTGCCTGTCGCTTCTTTAAAAATACCTTTTACACTCCTGGTTAAGTCATAACCTAATTAAAGCTCTTTAGTTTCACCTGTGAGGTTACTTATTGTAAAGTTCAAAAGCCAAAAATCTTAACTGCTTGGTGTGACTAAAGTCAAGTAGCAAGGGATTTAAAATAATTTTCTTAAAGAGTGCTCAGCTTAATTAAAAGTGGATATTCAAGTTATAGGTACATTAAAAGGCCTTTATGTTTTTTCTCTTCTTGAATCTTGTTTTTCTGGAAAAAGGCTCATCTCAGTCGACTGAATTATTTTTCTCCATTTTTTGTTTTACTACTCTTAATGCATGCATACAAGGCCCTAAGATAACTTCTGGTAGCATGGGACTCCTTGGGAAAAACAGAGGAGGCGCCACAGACCCCGTTTTGGGAAAAAACCCCTCTGTTTTCCTCATGAAACCCCAGGAATTAAAAGCAAATAGTTCCTTCTCAAAATCAAAGGCTCTGTTCTGTTTTGCGTTGTATTATCTGATGGTTTTGAGTTTTTGGGGTATCAGAAATTACTTTGCATTATGAGAAAACTTTGGTGTGTAATAATTAAGTAGAAAATACACTGTAAGGGATGGCTAATAGTAGTTATTAATCAGGGATGCTCTTGGCCACCTGGAAGATAAGGAAACATCCTCACCCCGCACTGGGAGATGAGACTCCCATCAGGGATGGGCTAATTACAAAATAAGCTAATTGGCTTTGGGTTGCCTCGCACTGCAATGCATGGTAGAAGCACTACAGCATCTTCTCCCATAGTATCTACATGGTCTTTTCATAAATTAAGCATTAAAATAAAAGCATAGCAAGGAGTTCTTAAGACACCAATCTGTCACTTAGTAAAAGGGTTATAAAAGGTTTGTAAAGATTTCACCTTGGCTGGGTGTGGTGGCTCACACCTGTAATCCCAGCACTTTGGGAGGCCGAGGCAGGCAGATCATCTGAGGTCAGGAGTTTGAGACCAGGCTGACAAACATGGAGAAACCCCATTTCTACTAAAGGTACAAAATTAGCCAGGGGTGGTGGTACATGCCTGTAATCCCAGCTACTTGGGAGGCTGAGGCAGGAGAATCGCTTGAACCTAGGAGGTGGAGGTTGTGGTGAGCTGAGGTTGCAGTGAGCCAAGATTTCAGTGAGCCGAGATCATGCCATTGCACTCTAGCCTGGGCAACAAGAATGAAACTCCATCTCAAAAAAAAAAAGATTACAGATTTCACCTCATGGTCAAATTGATTAGGATTAGATGGAATAATCTATAAGGTTTCATGTAAACAAATTGGGGTTAACATTAATAAACTAATGCAAGGGTAAAATTTTGCTTTGAACAAGATTTTCATTTCATAAAAAGGCTAATGAAAGGTTTTTGCCTTGAGTCATCATTTTGGCAAAATAATTTATGGCAATCTGGAAATTGTCCTTCCTGATGCCTGGCTCTTTGGATGGCTCAGAGGGCCCCTGAAACATTCAGAAAAGAGGTAAACAGGATTATTTGACATGTGTAGTCACATGAGATTGCCAAAATGATGTCCAATCTTATTTAAGTTATATTTTGGTGAATAATACTAATATATGTTCCAGAATTGTATGGGATTTCTAAGATTCTAATGTCTAAGTATGTGCTATCAATCATAATTAAGGGTAAAGTTATTGTAAACCATGAAGATAAATAAACTTCTTTGTCAGTCATGTTTTTAACTATCCTGAGAATTTTGTCATTTGCAGACAATTGTTGTCTTGCTTTGTTCCTTCTCAAAAAATAGTTTATAATCAAACTCTATTAAGGAGTTTAACAGGTATTCTCAAATGCAGGTTTTTAATAGCTTTAAAGATTGTAACACTGGAATAGAGAAGAATGTACGGGACTCATAAAGAAGTAACATGTTCACAAATATCAAGCAAAACAAGAGTTAACTAAATGGACTGCACTCAGAAAGTTAAAGCAGACTTTTTAACTTTGCTTGGAATATTGCTGATCCTTGTTTTGTTTTTCAGAGTCAAAGTTTTAAACTATTTATGGCCTTTAATAATTGAGTAAGGTATACTCCTGTGAACAAAATTTGGAGCGTGTTTATTTTTCTCTGCCTGGTTCCTCTAGAATTTGGAGACTAGTTGTAAGTACTCTTAACTTATGGCAATATAGCTGTTTGCATCAGTGCAGTAAGAATCCATTTTTCTTTGTCAACAGGACACAATTGGAAAAACTGGTTATTTTAACCAAGGCTTTGACTGAAAACGATGTGTTTCTTTTTAAGGAATGAAGCTTGACATGCAGAGCCAATAAAAGCCCGTTGGGGAGAACTGGCCTCATACCTTGTCTGCACAGTCCCCACACAGGATTCCTAACATGTGGTCAGTAAAGAATGTCACTTTCTAACAGGTCTGGGAGCTCCGAGTTTATCTTGGGACCTCAGGAGGAGGGGATCACCCAACTCACAGGTATTTGAGGATACAAACCCATGGCTGGGCTTGGCTTTAAAAGGTATTATCTGAGATTCCTTGTGGAACAGTTTCATCAAAGCCAATCCAAAAGGCCTGTATAGAAATAACCTTTCTCACTGCACTTTACGCAAATAATCAGGCCATGTATAGGACTAAAGTTTACGGACAACACACACGGTCCTATCATAATTTGTTTTTATCAAAAGTGAGGACTGGAGAGAAAAATTATGCTCCAAAGTTTATCATACATTTCTCCAAAGCTTAGCATACATTTCTCATTAAATCCTAGTCTCATTGTTTTTAAACTTTTTGCCTACATTTTGTACTAACCCTGCTTATTCCTCTGAATCAAGTGGTAATCCCCTCCAGTTTGGAAGAAATAAAAAGGGATAGGTAATGTAAAAATCTGAATCAATATGCTAGTTCTGGGCAATTATCCTGCAAATTCTGCCAGGTAATGAAAGTGAGTATGATGCCCATAACCCAGAGGTTTTTTTTGTTTGGGAAAATAAAACCAAGGCTTCATAGACTACCAAAGGAAAATTCTGTATCTTGGCAAGTAAAATTTTACATGGAAATTATCTACTACACCATACTTGTGGAAGTTGCTATACTCACTCTACTATTTGCAATAGGGTTATACATGGTAGCACCTTCTAACTGAAATATTGGACAGAGTTTCCATTGCTGTTGTATTTTGCTTAATTATCCTTATAGCAGGGATAATAGTTAACTACTGACAAAAAGGAAGCATGAAAGTTTTACTATCACTGAGTATGCTAGGACTTTTTTTTTTTTTTTTTTTTTTTTTTTTGAGATGGAGTCTCACTTTGTTGCCCAAGCTGGAGTGCAGTGACGCACTCTTGGCTCACTGCAAGCTCCATCTTCTGGGTTCACGCCATTCTCCTGCCTCAGCCTCCCGAGTAGCTGGGACTACAGGCACCCGCCATCATGCCTAATTTTTTTGTATTTTTAGTAGACGGGGTTTCACTGTGTTAGCCAGGATGGTCTTGATCTCCTGACCTCATGATCCACCCGCCTTGGCCTCCCAAAGTGCTGGGATTACAGGTATGAGCCACTGCGCCCGGCCTCTGCTAGGACTTTTTATTGGGTTTAGTAATGATTAACACCTCTAGTAGAGGAAAATCTACAGGTACTTAAAAACTAAATCAAAATTATTAACAGGCTCAGGGAAAATGCCAGCTTCAGCCCTGCGTGGCTACAGTCCCTCTTTAATGAATTCCATTCTTCTTTATGGAATTGGTTAGCCCCTTTATCAAGCCCTCTCTTGCTTATATGTCTTGTATTGATATTTGGACCCTGTACACTCAATACTATAACTCAAACTCTTTCTTCTCACCTTGAAGCAGTCAAACTCTAAATGATGCTGCAAACTGAACCACATATAGACACGCCAGTCTCCAGAGGACCCTTAAGTTGACCCCAGGAGGAGCCCTCGCTGCTGGTCCCCATTTGACTTCCTGCTGAAAAGCAGGAAGTAGCCAGAAAGAGTCGTAGCCCAAAACCCCCTAACAGCAGTTAGTGTCATATCGCCACAGGGAGGAATGTGGTAGGAGTTACTAAGAAATTATTTTAGGCAGATAGAGAGGTAAAGGTGTCCTTGGGAAGTTCTAGTTTTTTAAAGCATCTCCAGAAAAGATTCTTGTAAAGCCCAGGCTCTTACAGTCAGGCTGTCAACCTTTGATATGC
Organism: Macaca thibetana thibetana; assembly: GCF_024542745.1. Classification (NCBI taxonomy): domain Eukaryota; kingdom Metazoa; phylum Chordata; class Mammalia; order Primates; family Cercopithecidae; genus Macaca; species Macaca thibetana. The sequence continues at coordinate 5,353,517 of NC_065593.1, forward strand.
AAATGCAGACCATTTGAAACTGGGTCAAGGCAACAAGGTGATTCCCACAGCCTTCTTGCCCTTGCCCCACATGTTCCTGGCAACGTGGCCACCCCCACCTATCCCCACGTGTGTAGAACATCATGGCGCCCCGTATTTGCATATTAAAAGACTAGGGTGGGAGGGCCAGCTCTTTCTCTGGCTATGTAAAGACATGCCTAGTCAAACCAATCCCCTGAGCCCTATGCAAATCAAACACTGTGTTCTCCAGCCTTTGCATATATACCTAGCTGGTGTCCATGGCAGGTGGGGACCTTCTCTTTCGGCTTTGGAGCCCCTTCTCCTTCTGTCTCTGTACAGGGGAGCTGCTTCTTTCTTCCTTCTCCCTTCTAGCCCCTTCTTGCCTATTAAACTCTCTGCTCCTTAAAACAAAAAACAAAACAAACAAAAAACAAACAGAAAGAAACTATGGGAAATAAGACAAAAACAGATTTAAAAAACTTTCAGTGCTCTAATCTCATAAAAATACATAATTTTATAAAATTGTAGGTACATATTCTTTGTACTCAGAATTTCCATTCAACATTATTTTACAAGAAGAACTCAATTAATTTTAAGTGCTGGAGCTATGCTGTTCCAATCCTTATTCTGTCATTATATGACGTATGACCTCAAGCAAGATACTTCAGCATCATGGGCTTCACTTTCCCCATTCATACAGGGTGTGGGGCCCGATGGTGCTTACACACTTACACATTTGTATGTATCACTGTTGTGCACATGCTTGCCATTTTTAATGGTTACAGTGTTCTAAGGAGCTAATACTTATGAAAGGTAGAGCCATAGGGAGAATAACAGAAACAGAGGAGTAAGAATACATTTACGGGCACATGCAAGTGAACTGACACCAGAAGACAAAGAATGAAACGTAACAGCCTTAAAGTTTTAGGGACCAAATAAAGGTTTAGTAAGAAAAACTAGTACTTAGATTTGCATGAAACAGATCCTTAGGATTAATATTCAGATCTTACTAGAAATCTGCCTTAAGAGATGTGATAGGAAAGGAGGGCTATTAGCTTATAAATACCATAAGTTATCAAGACATGTGATAGTTAAAACACAACAGATTAGGTATACATCTAGTTGCTCTCTTAATTGCCCTCAACCCACTTGGCAGATTAACTGACAAGCTCTATTCCCTTGTAAATTTCCTGATGGCCTTGTCACAGGCCTCTTGCAGCTAATTTGCTGCTTTCTAGCATACATAACATGGAAGTGTTCTCTCCAATTTAGGTGCATGCTTAACAAGATTTAGTTGTTTGCGCCCGAAAGTTTATCCCAGTTATGTAATTATATCCCTCATCACACAGACATTATATAACTGATGGCATGAGTGAAGAGTTGTCTTTATGAAAACCAACTTGAATGATTGGAAAGAATTGCCAGTGACACTCCAGGAGCAGTGAGAATGCCTAGTGCCCAGATCTTGGTGTCTAAATAGCTACCTATTAGAAGGAGCCAGGGATTCTTGGAAAAAGGTTTCATTCCATGCCTGGGGTATTGAAAATGCAAGGTCAGGCCGGGCGCGGTGGCTCAAGCCTGTAATCCCAGCACTTTGGGAGGCCGAGGCGGGCGGATCACGAGGTCAGGAGATCGAGACCATCCTGGCTAACACGGTGAAACCCCGTCTCTACTAAAAATACAAAAAACTAGCCGGGCGCGGTGGCGGGCGCCTGTAGTCCCAGCTACTTGGGAGGCTGAGGCAGGAGAATGGCGTAAACCCGGGAGGCGGAGCTTGCAGTGAGCTGAGATCCGGCCACTGCACTCCAGCCTGGGTGACAGAGCAAGACTCCGTCTCAAAAAAAAAAAAAAAAAAAAAAAAAAAAAAAAAAAAAAAAAAAAAAGAAAATGCAAGGTCAACTTGAGATATCTTGTGTTAGAAGGCAGTCAAGTGTCCAAAGACTAGAGAGTGAATGTCAAAAGGACACAAGAGCTACTTGAAGGGCTCCACCTGGCCAAATTTGGGACAATCTGAACATCAGAAACAATGATCATAAATGACTGTTAACACATTGAATCATTTGTTATCACTGCAGATGAGAGCATCAAACTCTTTACTGGTAATTAAACTCCTACACTGGTAATTAAGGCAAAATAATTGAGCCTGACTCTGCCTCTAGTGCATTCCTAGTTGATGAGGGAAGGTTATACAAGAATGCCACTCAACAAATGCAGAGTGGTAGAATTAGAAAATTGTCATTTTGCAAACACTGATGAGACAATGGATTCAGGCAAGGATCATCGTTGGTTACTTTTTACCAGGTAAAAAGTTGTTGGCAATCAAAATATCCATATGCTGCCAGTGTCAGTACACAGACTAACTGTAATAGGAAAAACTATCTTTATGTTGGGAAGATCTGGTGACCTCAAATGAATGATCCATTGATAGTGACTCAACCTGATATTAATGAGACTTTTGATATGATGCACTATGAAATACATTTGTGAGATGTTATCATTAAAAATGTTTAAACAACCCAATCAAGCCTTTTGCCCTAACTTCTAATTTATGGAAACTACAGGGGATACCAGAACAACCCACATGTAAATAGTCAGTTGAATCCTGAACGTGAGACGTTTTTCAAGACAACTGACCTGCTCTCTTAAAGAAGAAGTACCAAAGTGGGGACTGTTCTAGATAGATGAAACAGATTTAATAATCAATACTATGTGTGAAAACTGACTGGATCAACAGAGGAAATTTAAACACAGACTAGGTGTTCAGATATTAGGGAATTACTGTTCTTTTTTTTTTTTTTAAAGGTATGTAAATGTATTGTGGTTATGTAAAAGACCATCCTTATTTTTATGCAATGCATGCTTAAGTGTTTAGCGATGAAATGTAATGTCTGTAAGTTCCTTTCCAATGTTTGGTTAAAAAAAATATGGCAAAATGTTAGTTTTAAAATCTAGGTGGGTATACAGTTCACTTTATTATTTTTAAACCTTTCTGTATATTTGAAAACTCATAATAAAAAGTTCCGGAAAATAAAGCTATTTGCTAAAAACTGTTGAATAATTTGTGGGTCAGACAACTGTAAAAGTGGGAAAAATACACAAAAATCTAGAGTTCTCCACTATTACTAGTCTGTTATTTTATAAGGGCATCAATTGCCTCTGTTTATCAGTGGAAGACTTTATAAATGCATTATTTACATAAAACATACAAAGGCAGGAAATACAGAGTAATGCAAAGGAAGGTGCTATGGACTGTCACATGCCACATGCTCAACCAAGGGAAATAAGTGCTGTGTGAGGGATGAAGCAGCATCAAAAAAATAAGGTCAAACAACTGTTATTTAAAAAAACATAGCTATATAAGCACAGTTTGAGTATTCTGCAACCTGTACTTTGTGCAGGATGATACTATGAAATCAAGGTTAACTAATGTAAGGGAAATGGAAATCAAGTTTTTTAAAGAAAACACTCAACAATATAGCCTTTAGGATGCTAGCATCCCGGGTCTTTCCTTCAGTACCTGTTTGTAGGATGGTTTTATAAACAGTAATGTCCAAAGGAAGTTGCATGGTTAATACAAGCTTAAATTGATATTTATAGTACCAGAATTGATATCAATTTCCCCTCATTTAGCTCAGGAAAACTTCCTGTACAAGGATGTCCCATGAAATCTGATTCACTACTTTTAAGCAGTTCCCAAGTAAATGTTATTTGTTGAACATTTCTTTGATATATGCACAAAAGTATTTTTAGTTATGCCAACTTTCACTCCATGCCAGTCAATTCTACTTTATTACTGAAATCTAATTTATATAATTTATTCATTAATTCAACCATGTATTGACTATGCACTATTATGCAAGGGACTGGAGAAACAAATATGAGCACAATGAAATCTCAGTTATCAGAATATGGCCTTATATTCTGGTAGTGGAATGCTGTAAATATGAAATACAATAGTATTTTTATCTATTTCTATTTGCATTTCTGCCAGTTTTCCTTTTAAGACCCACAAATCCAGTTATCATTGTTTAATGATTACTGCATCAGTGCTTTTGCCAATTAAATTTTTTCCTGACATGTTAAGAGTAACCTCTATTTTACTTGCATGTATGAGGGAGTGTCAGGCTTCCAATTATTCCTTAAAAATCAGTCACTTTGTTTTTAGTTTCTTCTAATATTCAGGCTGAATTCTTTTTTATTTAGCCACTCATTTCATAGGCAAAGCAAGTCCAATTACATTTCATGTTATAGCAATTATCTATGTATTTTTTTCCTCACTCCATTAAAATTTCACCTTTTCCCCTAACCCACATTCTGCAGTGAACTCAAATCTAATCTCCATTTATTTTTTCTCACATTATTTATATAGCTACACTATTACTTCCACTTCCTTCTCTTGGGATGTAGGTAGCATTTGGCAACCCATTTTAGCAGGTTGCTTATGCTCATCCCATGACCAAATATCACATCCTCACTCTCTCATTGCTCTGGAAATCTTTCTGTTGTGTAAACCACCTGTGATTTTCAGCACTGTAACAAGCCTTGAAAGGATCCAATTAGGAAGTCTGGGACCTAGGCATAGTAGACACTCAAGAAATGTGTTTAAGTGGAAGAAATGAACTTTCCATAGTAAAACAGTCACAGAGAAATCTAAAGTATAAATTTAGGAGTCAGATGAAAAAAATGCGAACTGTATACCTTATACCTACTTTTTTCCTTCAGGATGACCTTGAATGTCAAAACCTAGTAAAATCAAGGCTAATGTGTATTAAAAATTCATTTAAGCTTGGAGCATGTAATTTTTGCCTGTTTAAATCTCTACACATCTAATGTTATATACACATTAGTTTCTATCATATCTTTCATTAAGCTTCTCTTTAATATTTCGATATGTGAGGGAAGGTGTAACCAAACAGTGGTCATATAGAAATCTTTAAAATACTTTGAACTGTTTTTTTCAAACCTACTGGCTCCATATGGCAGTTATGGCATAACAGGAGAAGGGGAAGTAAAAAAGGGAAAGGAATCCTTTACATATTTTAAGGCTTCAAAGCTGGGAATAAAAGGCCTGAAAGCAGCTTTCTCTTTTCTGTAATTTTAAGATCACTCTCTGGTGTGAAATCTCTACTTGATGGACACCTTCCCAAGTTACATTCATAAGGCCTCATCAGGATGTACAGTTGACCCTTGAACAACACATTTGAACTGTACAGATCCACGTATACTGGAATTTTTTTTTTTCAACTGAACAGAGTTTGAAAGCACATTATTCAGGGATGGGAAACCTGCGTAGATGTAGGGTTTTTCATATACACAGGTTCCACCAGGCTGACCGTGCAACTTGAGTATGGGTAGATTTTGGTATACATGGGTGGTCCTGGAACCAATCCCCCGAGTATACTGAGGGATGACTGTACTTGAAATAAAGAGTTGATGAGTTATGTTTCTGAACACCCTTCACAGGGTTTCTTTCTGTAATGAATTAAACTCATATCAAATAAAGGTTAAGAAGTCAAGTTTCCTTCTTAAATTTCACATTAAATCTAAATAGGTTATATCCCTACCACTACTTCTGATACTTCTGCTGAGTGGTATCTAACATATTGCACTTCTTCGGATTTCTTCTGAATATTCTGACACACAGAATGCACAAAATAAAATTGAAATGAAGTTGTAAAACCTAATTGAAGTTTCCCTTATCCATTAATTACGATGTTTGGCACCTGTATGAACACGTTGATGCTGAATAAGGTTTGTACTCTGGGTGAAGGTTTTACCACATATACGACATGCATAGGGTTTCTCTCCTGTGTGAATTCTCTGGTGTTGAATAAGGCATGTTCTCTGGCTAAAATCCTTATCACATTCATTACATTTATAGGGTCTCTCTCCAGTATGAGTTCTCTGATGTTGATTAAGTGATGAGGAATAAATGAAAGCTTTCCCACATTCATTACATTTATAGGGTTTCTCTCCAGTATGAATCCTTTGATGCTGAGTAAGATTTGCACCTTGTCTATATGCTTTCCCACATATATTGCATTTAAAGGGTTTTTCTCCATTATGAATCCTCTGATGTTGAGTAAGGTGCACACTCTGGCTGAATGCTTTCCCACACACACTGCATTTATATGGTTTCTCTCCAGTATGTGTTCTATGATGTTGAGTAAGATTTGCACTCTGGCTGAAGGCTTTCCCACATATATTACATATATAGGATTTCTCTCCAGTGTGAGTGGTTTGATGTTGAATAAGGGTTGAGGAATGAGCAAAGGCTTTTCCACATTCATTACATTTATAACACTTCTCTCCAGAATGAATTCTCTGATGTCGAATAAGGTAAGTACTCTGACTAAACACTTTCCAACATTCATTGCATTTATATGGTTTCTTCCCAGTATGTATTTTTTGATGCTGAAGAAGGTGTGTACTCTGACTGAAAGTCTTCCCACATTCATTGCATATATAAGGTTTTTCTCCAGTATGAACTCTCTGATGATTAATCAGTGATGAACTGTGACTGAAGGTTTTACCACATTCCAAGCATTTATATGGTTTCTCTCCAGTATGTGTCCTTTGATGGATGGTAAGGTGTGCACGCTGACTAAAGTCTTTCCCACAGTCATCACACTTATAGGGTTTCTCTCCAGTATGAATTCTCTGATGTATAGTAAGGTGTGCACGCTGGCTGAAGGCTTTACCACACTGGTGGCATTCATATGGTTTTTCTCCAGTGTGCATTCTCTGATGTGCAATGAGGGATGAAATATGCCTAAACTCTTTCCCACATTCTTCACATTCATACGATTTCTCTTTGGCATGGGTACTTTGGTGTTTCAGGAGGGAAGGGTATTTCCTAAATTTTTTCCCACACACATTACACTTGTAAGGCTTCTCTCCAGGAAGTATTTTCCTATGTACAATACCATATGAGACATGATTGAAGGTTGCCCTGCCTTCATTATACACAGAAGTTTTATTATCTAATTGGGTATCAAACTGTACAATTAGGTTTGAATGCTTTTCAAAATTATTTCTATATATATCATATTTACTAAGACATTCTTCTGTAGGATCATCTTCTTGTGAAAGGACTGACTTCAAACTGAAACCTCTTTCATTAGTGTGAAATTTCCAGAAGCCACCTGTTGCTCGCCTCTGTAATCTATCATTGTAGTCATATGAGTCTTCTAATTTGATGGTCTGGGTTTCTTCCTTTGTGAGTTTAGACATATTCTCCACTGGAGTACATGCTTGGACTTTAGTTTCCCATTCTGAAATAAAAAAAATATAAAAAGTCTTTATTTTGAGAGAGGAAACTGCCAAAATAGAAACAATAAACATAGATAAAATGCCCAAAGAGAACAGCTCTGAAAACGTCATCATCATGGCCTTTCAAATTTGGGAAAGGAGACAAAAAGGGCAAAAAAAAGGGAGACTAAGTTGTTGAAAACAGACAGGTTCTTCATATTCAACATGGACACAGAGGGAATAAAACAGATTAAGTCAGGTGACAGAGCTAAGAGAAGCCAAAACAGTGATAACACTGTGTGGGATAACTTGGGATGGCTTCATGGATTAATTTATGTAATGGGTTCATAAAGTAGACATGCTGACTCTCATCACTCTCTCTTCCAATCTGCTCTGCACAATTCCACATAATATTCCTAAAGCAATTTCACCAAGTGCTTTCTATGCTCAAATATCTCTAGTAAATCTCCCATAGCCTGAAACAATGGTTTTCAAGGTAGTCCTCCCACTAGCAGCATAAGCATCACTATCATCAAGAAATGTGTTAACATTATTGGGTCTCACCCAGACATACTGAATCAGAAACTCTGGCAGTAGAGCTGAGTAATCTGTTTTATTAAACCCAGCAGTTTTGCTACCTACCAAAGTTTAAGGACTAGTGGCTTAAACTATAAAAGTGAAAAAGTTTAGAATACCTCCACTTGGCATTCAATCCCAGAATAACTAAGCCCTTTCTATTCTATTCTGTCTCCTACTACAACTCATGTTCAGCTTAATTTAAAGTTATCCGCTTTTTTTTTTTTTTTTTTTTTTTTTGGAGACAGACTCTGTGCCATCTTGGCTTACTGCAACCTCTGCCTCCCAGGTTCACGTAATTTTCGTGCCTCAGACTCCTGAATAGCTGGGATTACAGGCAGTAACCACCATGCCCAGCTAATTTTTGTATTTTTAATAGAGACACGGTTTCACCATGTTGGCTAGGCTGGCCTCAAACTCCTGGCCTCAGCTGGTCTGCCTGCCTCAGCCTCCCAAAGTGCTAGGGTTACAGGTATGGGCTGCCACACTCGGCCTAAAGTTATCCACTACGCTTCATAATATTCTCTAGATGCCATGCTAATCCTAGACTCTAGGCCTTCTCTTATGATGCCTTCTCCACCTATTAAAAAAGCTGTTTATAGTCCAACTCATATTTCTCTCTACAATGCTTCTTTGAATTTAAAATACAGATTAGAGGCCAAGCTCTGTGGCTTTCTCCTGTAATCCCAGCACTTTGGGAGGCCAAGGCAGGTGGATCACTTGAGGTCAGGAGTTCGAGACCAGCCTGGCCATCATGGCGAAATTCTATCTCTACTAAAAATAGAAAAATTTAGACAGATGTGGTGGTGTGCGCCTGTAGTCCCAGCTACCTGGGAGGCTGAGGCATGAGAATTGCTTGAGCCTGGGAGGTGGAGGTTGCAGTGAGCCATGATCGCCCCACTGCACTCTAGCCTGGATGACAGAGCAAGATCCTGTCTTCAAAAAAATAAAATAAAATATAGATTAGGTTGAATCATATAGGAAATTGCCTTTTTTTATAAGTCAAAATGGCTGAATGTCAGTAACCCTATATGGTTCAACCTAATATAGTATTGGGCTCATGACAGAACTTGGCTTTATATGAGTACAGTCATGGATTGCTTAACAATGAGGATACGTTCTGAGAAATGCGGTGTTGGGTCAATTTCATCCCTGTGTGAGCATCATAGGGTATACTTATATGAACCTAGATGATATACATATATTTTCTTTTTTTAAACATGGAAAGCTAAATGTACCAGCACTATTACTGAATATCAATAATTTCCCCTACTTGATCTGCAATACAAATATCAAGTGCTTATATATCAGGCTTCTATATATGCTCCATTGTTGTCTTATGGGACCACTGTCATACATGCAATTTGTTGTTGACCAAAAAATCATTATGCAGCACATGACTGTAATTCACAATTCTGTACATTTCTTGTATTTCCAACCTAGGTGCAAATTCTGGAAATAGTTTATCCTTCTTACACATTTCCTTTAAAAATGGCCCAAGACTCTGGATATGGTGGCGACTCAACTGAAATGGTAAAATAAATGACATTAACATGTAAAAAGGTGAACTCAAATCAAAGTGTACACAGATGTGCATGCATACACATAACCAAACACACACACACCAAACCAAACCAAACCAAAAAGGTTGACCCTCAATCGAACCTGGCTGTAATAAGGCAGTCAAATGTGTATTTGTTGCTGCCTATTAAGTTTCTTGTATAATTATTTAACACAAAATTTAAGTTACAACCTCTATCCTTTGAAACCAGGTGGGAAACATATAACTTGCAAATATCAAGAATTACATAATGTAATTTAATCAAATACAGAATTTATAATATAGCAAAAATGGTACTAAATATTTCAGAAACTTTCTAAGAGGCAAATCACAGTATAATACCTTTACAAATATATCTATTCAATTGAGTAATATGCAGTAATTGAAAATGACAGCTACATCATCAGTAAGGGACTAGTTATTAATAGAATAAGGGATAACAGAATATTGATAACTGATAATTGGGTAGGTCTAGGTACATTGACACGAAAAAGTGTGCAGGATACATTAAGTGAAAAAAAAAGCAGGTGTGTAAAAAAATGTAGAGCAACATCCTAGCTGTGTAAAGATATGCTATTTGTGTTACACACAGACAGACACACACACACACCCCCCCCCCCACTCACACACGTAATCTAAGGGGAGAAGGTCCTGGTCATGACTGAGGAGAGAGGTACACTTAATATTTGCTTCCTTGTACTGCTTGAATCTACAAACGACTTTTTTTACTTTTATTCAAATACAAAATCATAGTTTATATAAGAAAATGTTTAGGAGTAATGTTAAATGAAAAAGAGTATCATAACAAGCATGAAAACACATCAGAAGTGGAAAAAAAATTACCAAAATGCTAATAATGATATAGGTTTTCGTTTCTAGTTTCTAATTTTCAATAAATTTGCTATATTACTTTTGTTGCTATTTATTACTAGTAAGTAGTTATATTCCATTCCAGTAGGTGTAGCAAAATAAAAAGTAATAAAGAAACATAGAAAATAGTTATATTACTTTCATGAAAGAAAAAAATTTATAAACCAACTTTCTCAAACCAGGATTTGTTATTCCCCTCCCCAGAAGAAAATGAGAATGTGGATGGACTGTACAAGTAGGTGTGTATACACACAAAAAAGAGATGAGATAATACCAGAAGCTGAATTCAACTTCTGTGTAATCAGTATCAGTCTATGACAGATTGTACATACAACTGAAAAGTACTAAAGTTATAATTAACAAACTTAAAGTGAAAGACTGAATAATGACCAGGAATAAGTTGCTACTATAAACACACTTTTTTTTTTGATATGGAGTTTTGCTTTCGTTGCCCAGGTTGGAGTGCAATGGTGCGATCTCGGCTCACCACAACCTCCACCTCCCGGGTTCAAGCGATTCTCTTGCCTCAGCCTCCTGAGTAGCTGCGATTACAGGCATGTGCCACTACGCCTGGCTAATTTTGTGTTTTTAGTAGATAGGGTTTCTCCACGTTGGTCAGGCTGGTCTTGAACTCCTGACCTCAGGTGATCCACCCGCCTCAGCCTCTCAAAGTGCTGGGATTACAGGCAAGAGTCACTGCGCCCGGCTGATAAATGCACATTTTTAAACAAATTAGTTTACCAAAACTTCTGAAACAGATCATTAAGCAGGGTTTAAATACATGTTTATCACTAAAACCAGAAAGGATTGGTTAGAAGTGTTATCCCTTGGTTAATAAGGACAAACAGTGGTATAATATTTCCAAACAGAGGAGATTAATGTTGACTCAGGTAATCAAGGAAAGCTTCAGTGGGAGAAGTGTGATTTGAAATGAGCCTCAAAGAATGGCAAAGTACTGTATAAACATAAAGAACTATAAACCATAAAATATAAACATAAAGAACTATAAAAGATCTGAGACAGTAATGGCCATCAAACCAATACTACTATTCTGTTTGTTAATTATCAAAGTTTCCATTTCCTGAAGTATGACTAACCTACTTCCTGAAGTACCCTAACTAAAGGTAGATTCAACTTACTATATATCTCTGAGCTGGCAAGAAAGCAAAATCCTCACAGGCCAAAAATTAAGTAAAAGCAGGAAGGCAAGAAGTGAGTAATAGCTGAAGTTGACTGCCTGAGATAGCTCTTCAATCATGTTTGATGACCTTAAGCTTCCATTTTGAGGGTACAAGGGATTCTGGGGCTAGAAGACAAAGGCTGGGGCCCAGCCAAGGAGAGGAGGCTGACAGGAGTCCCTTGAACAGAGGACTACACACTATGTAAGAACAGGCTAGGCTAAAAAAACAAAACCCCAAAACCTCACTGTCCAGAAGGAAAAAAGGAACTGTCTTTCTCAGTCTTGGTGCTCTTTGGAGGGAGAAAAATCCCCCCCTCTCCAAATGCATAACCATACATTGCCCTTTCTTGAGTATTCAGAGCCCAAATTTGTGCTCTCTGATGATCTAAAAAACTCTTCATGTTGAGAAGTGACTTCAGACTGCAAGTATCTCCCAGAAGACTATCCTGACTCTAATCCAGGCTTATTTCCATACTCTGTATGTTTTCTCAGTGCCTAGAGTGTGCAGAATGTGTTCCCCAGAGAATTTAGTGTGCTGTAGGTGTATTTTGTATTTTGCCAACTAAGGCATATAAGGCGATAAATTATAGAGAATAATTAGCTTTTAAAGTTTATGACCCTTAAAATACCTAATGACCAAAGTTAGTTTTTTAAAAAAGTGAAACAATTCACTCTAAGGTAGCATTTTTTTTTTTTTTTTTTTTTTGAGACAGAGTATTACTCTCTCACCCAGTGGGAATGCAGTGGTGTGACCTTGGCTCACTGCAGCCTTGATCTCCCGGGCTCAAGTTATCCTCTCACTTCAGTCTCCCTGAAGCTGGGACTATAGTCATGAATCACCACGACCAGTTAATTAAAAAAATTTTTTTTAGTAGAGACAGGTCTCACTATGTTGCCCAGGGTGGTCTCAAATTCCTGAGTTCAAGCGATCTGCCTGCCTCAGCCTCCCAAAGTGTTGGGGTTACAGGTGTGAGCCACTGTGCCTGGCCATATCATATCTGTCATTATTATTTAATTCACTGTTGTATACTAGCATCCATATTGGTGGATATATAAGAAGTCAGTGTCTTAGATTTAAAAAATGGAATAATGGCTGGGCGCCATGGCTCACACCTGTAATCTCAGCACTGGAGGCCAAGACAGGTGGATCGCTTGAGCCCAGAAATTGAGACCAGTCTGGGAAACATAGCAAGACCCTGCTCTGCAAAAAATACAAAAATTATCTGGGCATGGTGGCACACACCTGTACTCCCAGCTACTCAGGAGGCTGAGGTAGAAGGATCGCTTGAATGCAGGAGATAGAGGTTGCAGTGAGCCATGGTCATACCATTGCACTCCAGCTTGGGTGACAGAGTGAGACTCTGTCTCAACAACAGCAATAAAATAAAATAAAATAATAAAATAAAATAAAAAATGGAATAACAAAGCAAGATGCAAGAATATACATAGTATACTTCTTTCGTATACAAAAGAAGATAATATATTATTAATTTATTTTTGCAAAGAGAAACATAGGAAGGATACACCAGAAACTGATGATCATGGTTACCTATAGGGAGTAGGTGGAAAGAGAGCAGAAGGAAAGGAAATGTATACCTTTCTATATAGTTTTTGAGTTATCAGCCATGTTACTGTTTTCGCATACTCAAAAATGTAAATTAAAAATAATTTTAAAAAGCAAGAAAACACTATCCTTAGTGGTATATATTCTAAGGACAAAAAGGACTTCAAAGAAATCTTGAACTTTCTAGACTGTTTGTTATAGTGATGTAAATTTGAAACTATTTTTGTGTGTAACATATGATACAGCAAATAAGTAAATATGCTGATGTTGGAAACTAGGTTATTCACTGCATGAGACAGGAGATACAAAATGGAAAATGGGAATATATAAAACGGAATATCCTTGTTGTGTTAGATTTGAATTGGAGTTTAAGTATGAACTCCTGACTTAAAAGAACTAACACACATGTACACATGCATAAACACACACAAACACACACACACACACAAACTTCCTAGCTCTATCCACTGAACAGTAGCAATGATACCATTAAACAGTGAATACACTTATGGCCCAGATCTTGGTTTCTAAGTACCATTCCCTACTAAAATGAATCAGGATTCCTTGGAGAAATCCCAAGTCTAAGGTGAGCATAAGGTGAGCCTAAAGAACATCTGGTTGTGCCAGAAAGCAAGGAAATGGATGAAGACTAATTGGGACATGTCAAAAAGATGCTGGACTTTGTTTGATGCTAGAGTGCCCAAATTTGGAACAATTGAGCATCAAAAACACAAAACAAAATGTAAAAACTGGAATTAATGGACTAATAATACATAAATATACATACATATATATATATTTTTCCTTTTTCTTTTTTGAAATGGAGTCTCGCTCTGTTGCCCAGGCTACAGTGCAGTGCCACAATCTTGGCTCCCTGCAATCTCCACCTCCCGAGTTCAAGCGATTCTCCTTCCTCAGCATCCCCAGTAGCTGGGACTACAGGCACGCACCACCATGCCCAGCTAATTTTTGTATTATTATTATTATTATTTTTAGTAGAGACAGGGTTTTACCATGTTGACGAGGCTGGTCTCAAACTCCTGACCTCAAGTGATCCACCTACCTTGGCCTCCTAAAGTGCTGGGATTACAGGAGTGAGCCACCGTGCCTGGCCAACTAATCATATATTGAATTTTTAAAATTTCCATTAGTCCACAGTGGTATATACATAAAAATGGGGTGAGGGAAGGAGAGCTATTCTTTTTTGTTTTTTTTGAGATGGAGTCTAGCTCTATTGCCTAGGCTGGAGTGCAGTGGCACAATCTTGGCTCACTGCAACCTCCGCCTCCTGGGTTCAAGTGATTCTCCTGCCTCAGCCTCCCAAGTAGCTGGGATTACAGGCACCCGCCACCACACCCAGGTAATTTTTGTATTTTCAGTAGATACAGAGTTTCACTGTGTTGGCCAGGCTGGTCTCGAACTCCTGACTTCGTGATCCGCCCACCTTGGCCTCCTAAAGTGCTGGGATTACAGGCGTACCCGGCCGAAATAGCTATTCTTTAATGAAGAATGCTGTTAATAATTTAGAAAAGATGACTGAATTAGAAAATCACCATTTTGTAGCTGGGCATGGTGGCTCACGCCTGTAATCTCAGTACTTTGGGAGGCCAAGGCAGGTGGATCACCTGAAGTCAGGAGTCTGAGACCAGCCTGGCCAACATGGTGACACCCTGTCTCTACTAAAAATACAAAAACTAGCTGGGTGTGGTGGCACATGCTTCTAACCCCAGCTACTCTGGAAGCTGAGGCAGGAGAATTGCTTGAACCCAGGAGGCAGAGGTTGCAGTGAGAGGCGATCACGCCATTGCACTCCAGCCTGGGCAACAAGAGTGAAACTCCATCTCAAAAACAACAAAAACGAAAATCAACATTTGCAACCAGCAATATAACAATGCAAAGATAATCAAATGGATGCTAAAAATTTTAAGTAAAAGATTATCGAGGAATAGTCATGTGACCTCAAAGTATCACTCCACAGATTACTTATTAATCATAAAGAATGCACCTTTAAAAAGGAGAGATCCTGTAGACACCACCTTAACCAAACTGAGCATCACCAATGATGAGATAAATTACCACTATGTACCTCCTGAGGAAATGCAATGGAAGATACATATCACCTTTCAAATATTCTTGGTAAAATCTTTAAACTGACTAATCTTTAGGAAACAATGAGGCAAATCTAAACTGTAGGTCATTAAAAAAAACTGGCTTGGATCCTTTAAAAAATGTCAATATCATGAAAGACTTTTTTAAAAAAAGAAAAAAGGCTGGGGAACATTTCTCTATTAAAAGGTACTAAAGATACAAGATAAACAAGTGGAACATGTGATTCCTGACTGGATCCTGTATTGGGGAGAAAAATATCTATAAAGGATGTTTTTGGGACAGTTGGGAAAAATCTGAATATTTGACTATACATTTGATGACACTATTATATAAATGTTAAATATCTAGAGTGAGAGAATGGTATCATGCTTATGTAGAAGAATGTTCATGTTCTTAGAAGGTATTTAGGGGTTGTCATGATGTCTATTAAAATGGCTCAGTGCAAAAACCTTTGTAGAGAGATAGAGCAAAAGTGGCTAAACGATGATAATTAGTGATTCCAAGTAGACAGTACATAAGTGATTAATGTAATGTGCCTGTGTAGGTTTGAAATTGTTTAAAATGAAGTTACTGTGGAGGGAATAAGCAAGGAGTGAGAATGAAAAAGTCCATGACTAAGGAACAAGTTCAATAATAAAAATATGATGCAGATATAAAAAAAGAAATGAGGAAGCTCTTTACATACTCATTTGGAAGGCTTTTCAAGATATACTTTTAAGTTAAAAAAGCAAGGTACAAAACAGTATGTATAGTATGCTACCATTCATATTAAAAATGGAGAAAAACTATTTTTATATTGACTTTACATGCAAAAAACTCAAAGCAAAATAAACATCTCTAACAACTGTTTATTGCCACACTTTTATCCTGGAGACAACAGTTGTTCAAACTTTATTACCTGACTTCTACTTATGTGGGAGGACAGACTTCTACAGGAAAACAGTGGTTCATGGACATGCTCTAATGACAGCGGTCACATGCTAGGGAGATGTAGGAACTGGGTGAATGTGGTATTCAGGTGGGTAATTTATATATATATTTTTATATATATTTTGCTTTATACATTTTTAAAAATTGTGAATCGTGAATATATTATCTTTAAAGTAATTAGAAAATAAAAAAGAAAGGGATGATTTAGAAAAGTGAAGGCAGGGGGATGTAGGGATTTGTCAGTGAACAGAATAAAAGAAACTCAAAAAGAAGAAGGTTTAACATTTAAATTTTTAGGGGGCATTCATGCATGTTTAAATCTAGAGGAAGAGGAACATGGCACAATGAAAGCCCTAGACAAAGCCCTAAGAGATGAGACCTAGAGGTCATGTAGAAGGATAAAATGAGAAGAGACACGGGAAAAGTGTGTTAATAGTGATCTTAGGAAGCTCTTCCTGAAGAGGCCTCTGTAAAGAAGCAACACCAAACAGCTCAGTGTTCTTCACAGGCTAGAAAGCCTTTGCAAAAAGTGACCTGGTCATATTTAAAATGCATATCTCACCACACTTAGGATATAGATTCTTAAATGCAAAGAAGCTCATGTGCTTTCTGTTTCTCACCTGGACTAGGGCCTTCTAAAATTTCTTTTATCACCATCCATGGTTCTTCCAACATGGGAATCACAGTTGGTCTGTACACTGTAAGTCCTGTTCAGGAGGAATATAATGAATTTTATCCTGGAGATAAACAGTTGCTCCAAGTTTTATTACCAGACTTCTACCTATCTGAGAGAACAGACCTCTGTAGGAGAACAATAGTTCATGGACATGATCTAATAAGAGAATTAGGCTGTTGGTTGTTATCCTTTTCCGAGACAGGATAACAATTTCCTGCCACTTAAGAGGATATGTGAAGGAAGAAACCTTCCTTTAGAGTAGCAAAGGCTGGGCAAGGCAGCATCGGGTGGCAGCACTATGAAGCTGTGCATCAGTTGCTAATGTTCTCTCACTTAAAAACCTTTCATTTGGGAAACGGGAGTAAAACAGTCACTCTTGTGGTTGAATGAGATAAGAACATTTATTTCTAGACCCCATTTTTAGCCAAGCATGTCTGAGGGCCAACCCATTTTTAACAACGGGTATAAGAAAGAGACCCGGGGGGACAGGCTGAGAGGAGGAGGGGTAGAGATGATCCTTACCCAGAGAAACCATGTTCCAATAGTTCTGTAGTGTCACAGTCTTGTATAATTCCTTCTGCACAGGACGCATTAACTCCCAGTCCTCCTGGGTGATGTCTACAGCCACATCTTTGAATGTCATCGATTCCTAAAATATCAAGTGTAACTTAACTCAGTTCAAGAACTAATGGCAAAGGGGACACGGATGACACTGGGTGTATGTATGCTGGGGGAGTGTCACAGAATTTTAAGCTTTAGTAGGATCCTAGAAGTTGTCTAGTCAAAACCCTTCCCCGACATATGGACAGCCCCATAGCATCTCTCCATGACCCTAAACGGAAGTTTGAAAATAGATCAGAATTTATTTTCACTTGGCACTCGTGCATGCATTGGTGGCAGCTCCATTTTACAAAGAAAAAGTTTATTATTAATATTTTTAAAAGAGAGAGGGTCCACTCTGTTGCATGTGCTGGACTAGTGCATGCATTGGTGGCAGCTCCATTTTTAAAAGGAAAAGGTTTATTATTATTATTTTTTAAAAGAGACAGGGTCTCGCCTGGTCACCTGGGCTGGAGTGCAATGGTCCAACCATTGTTCACTGCAGCCCCGAACTCCTGGGCAGAAGTGATCCTCTCACCTCACCCTCCCGAGTAGGTGGGACTACAGGCACACACCACCACAGTTGGCTAATTTTTAAATTGTTTTGTAGAGATGGGGTTTTGCTATGCTGCCCAGGCTGGTCTCAAACTCCTGAACTCAAGCGATCCTTCACCTCAGCTCCCCAAAGTGTTGAGATTACAGAAGTGATCCACCATGCCTGACTTGAGTTTTAAATTTTAAACACAGATGACACAGAGTTGAATGGTTTTGCTTTTCAAGCTATGCTTTAAGAATAAATCCAACATATTATAATTAAAATGTTAAGATATTTTTATGTGTTCTATAGTTAAATTCAGTCTTTCTTTTAAAAAATGTAACAGATGCCAATAATCACAGTGTTGAACTGCTGCACTGTTAAATACATTTCACAATCTGGTAAGGTTAGTGCCTTTCTTGTTTGCTCTTCTTTTGTTAAAAAGATAGTATTATCTTACATGTTTCTTTTTTTTTTTTTTTTTGAGACAGAGTCTTGCTCTGTTGCCCAGGCTGGAGTGCAGTGACCTCCCGAGTAGCTGGGATTACAGGCGCATGCCACCATGCCCAGCTAATTTTTGTATTTTTAGTAGAGACAGGGTTTTGCCATGTTGGCCAGGCTGGTCTCCAAACTCCTGACCTCAGGTGATCCAGCTGCCTCCGCCTCCCAAAGTGCTGGGATGACAGGTGTGAGCCACTGCGCCTGGCCATGTGTTTATTTTTGCATATAATTGTATCTTTAAAAAATAATATTGGAGGCTAGGTGCAGTGGCTCATACCTATAATCCCAACACTTTGGGAAGCCAAGGCAGGAGGATCACTTTGAGGCCAGAAGTTTAAGACCAGCCTGGGCAATTTAGTGAGATCCTATCTCTTAAAAATTTTTTTCTTTTAAATCATATTGGGATTTAAAACTTGTATTAAGTTTATAACTTAGGGAGAACTGGTGACTTTATAATATTTAAAGTTTCTTTCATGTTCCACAAAATATTAGACATGAAAGTACTGCAATATTTATACTATGCTTAGTTTTAGATATTTTAAATTTTTTGGGGGGGTGTGATACTGGAAGCATTTTTTTCATTTTATCATTTATCTCATTTTTATGTGTATATGTTGATATATATGTATGTATATATGTGATTAATTTTTGCATGTCATTTTCTGTAGTCATTTTATCCAGTTTTTCTATTAGTGTTTCTAACAGTTTTTCCCTTGATTTTGTTAGGTTTTCCAGGTAAATGTTCACATCATCAATGAATAATCATTTTAACTTGGTTACCAAAGGCTTTCCAATTTCAGAAAGACCAGTTATATTTTTACAGTAAATCTTTCTCTTAAGGTAGCTTGAGTTACTATTCTTTAAAATAATACAGACTCATGGCCGGGCACGGTGGCTCACATCTGTAATCCCAGCACTTTGGGAGGTCAACGCGGGTGGATCACCTGAGGTCAGGAGTTCAAGACCAGCATGGCCAACATGGCGAATCCCTGTCTCTACTAAAATACAAAAATACAAAATACAAAAATTAGGCAGGCATGTTGGCGCGCACCTGTAACCCCAGCTACTCCAGAGGCTGTGGCATGAGAATCACTTGAACCCAGGAGGTAGAGGTTGCAGTGGACCAAGATCGCACCACCGCACTTCAGCCTGGGCAACAAAGTGCGATTCTGTCTCAAAAAATATACATAAATTCATGATCAACAATAATATGACAGAATGCATGGCCTTTAACTACTTGTTAATGAGGAAAAATAATAGTAACAATCATCTATTAATTGTTTAATCCAGGCTAACTACAAGTCTCATAATATTTAATACTCACAATCTAAGAGGTAAATGCTATTTATGAGAGTAGAATAACTCAGGCTAAGAGAGGTTAAGTATCTTGTCCCAAATTGCAGTTCCAGTGGTAGAGCCAGGAACCAAAACCTAAATCCATCTGGCTGTGGAGGTCAATCCTGTATCCTCTATGTGATATTGCTGACAAAGTCAAAGTAAGGAAAGACATATGGGAAGGGAAGGGAATGGAAGCCCCTTTTCTTTATAGTACATTCACCTACCTTAACAGACCAAGATAACATAGGAGAGAAACTGGAGCTTAAGTCCTTGATAGAGCTTCTGGGGGCACAGTAGTTATAGGGCCAGGTCAGAAAATGTCCTCACACACTAAGAAGGCATCTTAAAATCAGAAAACACAGTCACACTCACTTTGGTCACCAAGTCATTTAGCCATCCTGCCTGGAAAGCATGTTTTCCTCTGGGGTCTTCCTCTGGGGTATCTTGGGAAAGGGTAGAGTTTTGAGGAGCTAGAGAAGAGAAAGAGGTCATGAGGGAGATTAGTCCTTTTTGAATAGACTAGGAAACCCCTCACCAAATAGATGCCTACACTTTCTTAAATTGAGAAGTAAGAAGGAAATAAAAAACAGCACTCCTACTTCAAAGCATCAGACGAAAGGGCCAATGACTTGTCCTAAGACATCAAAACACACTTCAAAAACAAGCTTGCTCTAAAAATCTTAAAGAGTATGAACAAAATTCACATTTTAACTAAATCCTTACAGAATATTAATTTTGTGAGTTATCTCTTAATAAGGGAATGTTCTCTAGACCCTTTCTTCCTTTTTTGGAAGTATTTTATTGTAAAATTCAATTCACAAAGCAAATGATTAGTAGAATGGTGCAAACCTCTGCAGGTACTTTCTGAGGGCTCACACAGTGGTAATTTGGTTGTGTCTGGTCATTCTTTCAAGACATTTTTCCTGGGGGTTTAGATAATGTGTGTTTGCTCCCAAGCAATCTGGAAGGAGAACATCATGGATGGAGCTCATGTTAAAGCCTTGTTCTCACTCACTAACCTTTGTTCTCCCCAGTTTCTTTCTTTTTAAAAAATGCATCCTGGCCCTCTCAGTGTTCTCCCCAATTTCTTTAAAGGAGCTGCTCAGATGTGCTAGTTGTCTTCTTTAACCACCCAGGGATTCCTCCCCTCTCTGCTCTATGATTCTCACCTTCCTCTTCTAGAATCTGAGTCAAATCCTCCACCAGAGTCACTGCTTCCTCGCTGCTCTCTGGATACTGGGACTTTACCCAAGTCCTAACCTCACCAGGCAGGATGGTCAGGAATTGCTCCAGCACCAGCAGCTCCAAAATTTGTTCCTTTGAGTGAATCTCAGGTCTCAGCCACTTAAGGCAGAGCTCTCGGAGTTGACTCAATGCCTTTCGAGGACCAGCCAGGTCTGGGTATGGAAAATTCCTAAAATTCTGTCGACAGGTCTCAGTGTCACGCAAGAATCTCGAAGTAAGGATTTCCTTCTCAACATTGTAGGGTCCACTCTGAGCCTTGTCTGACTTCCACCTTAGAAGGATTTGGGAACGTGAAGAATTGTTCATCCTCTTGCTTGAGGCTAACATTGCTACAGACAGGAGAGTCAATCTGGCAATATCCTTTATTTCTCCAGTAGTGAGCCAACTGCTTGAAGTCTCATGCTAGAGTCACAAGGACACTATATCAAAGGCTGCTGCAGCCGAGGGCAGAACAGAATCAAGGAAGAGTTAGCAGCCTTAGTGACAAATTCTGAGCCCAGAACTTGCAGGGATGGATAAAAGACCCTGAAACACAAGCATGGACCACAAGGTCAAGAATCCCTGGTGTACTCTACTATACATATACACACACAGAAACAGACTCGCAGTGTGCATAGATGAACACGCGTAGCTTTACCTTGTCTTCCTCCCCTATATCCTTAGAGTTGTAAGGGAACTGCAATCTGCTTGGGGTTGGTGGGGGATGGAGCTGCTATTAAAAAGGTAGTGTCAGAGGCAATGACTCAAAGAATCTAAGCAAAACGACAGATTAAACCTCTAACCTGTTGAAACAAAAATTAAACATTTTTATAGAGAAAATAGTTTCACTATTTTAGTCACTGATGTTACAGAAGCTGTAATGACTGAACTGGCTCTCAACAACAACAGAGCGAATCTGTTACTTGGAAGAAACGAAGAGAATTTCTTCTTAATACAGTGCTCAAGGTTCCCAAGGGAACTGTCAGGGGAAAGGGCGAGCCATTTCTCTGCTTTGCATGTTAATGCCAGCCGATTCTAGCCTTTCACTATCAGAGGGCTGGGAGGACCAGCGGGTTGGACTGGAAAAGAGTGAAGAGGTTGGTGTGACTTGAAGTCCTTTAAGTGCTTCTACAGGAGACAGTTCTTTAAGGATATATTGGAAACAAGGATTCTCGAAGGAAACCTTAGAACCGGCCTGATCTGGAGGAGAACCGACACCACCTGTGCCCAGGCTCCAGCTCCGAGCCCTGCTCAGACACAGTCGTGCCGCCAAACACAACTGTTTACAAGGCCCTGCAGAGAAGATGCGACAGCCTTGCCTTGCCTCCTGTCGCCTCCCCTTCCCGGCCAAGTCCCTCTGCCTCTTACTCCTCTTCAGCCGCAGGGTCGAGGGCGAGGGCAGCGGGGGAGTCGGGGACCCTGCGACGCGCAACGCTGGGACTGGGCCCACAGCAGCCTCCACCCCGTCTTTGCCCTCCCGCAGGCCACGAGCACGGGAGCCCGCGCGTGGACGGGATCGGGCTGTCACTGACCGCGCGGACACTCGCGCGCTGCGCCCGGACATCAATACCTGTCGCTGGGACCCGGCCGACGGGCAGCTGTAGCGGCCCTAAGGCCACAGGCAACAATGGCGACGCTGGCACAGGCGCCTGCGTGGCGGGCTCAGTACTGAGCGGCAGCGGGTCCTCGGGCTCCGCCAGTTCCCTTCCCTGCAAAGCACAGAGTGTCCCGGCCAGGAGCTGCACGTTCCAGCCCGGTCCTGAGAAGCCCGGCCCAGAAGCCTCGGCGCCTCTGCCTCGCCGCGACCTCGCCTCGGCGTCACTGCGCATGTGCACCAGGAGAACGCTGCGCGCCCGCAGAGCCAATCGGAGCCCGAGTTTCGGCCTCCCCCTCCCGCGCCTCTGGCCCTGGACCTGTCTCCATGGCAACCTCCTCCACCCATCGCTCTGACTTGCTTGTCAGCCTGCGAGGTTCCGAAGGGAACTTCAAAGTTTCCCCGGGCAGACGCAGGTCTGGTAGACGTCTTAAGAGGCCAGGGAGGTGCCAGTAGCTGGAGGAACGCAAGGAGTTGAAGCCCCGCGCCAATTACCCAGAGAAAACCGGGTGCCAGATTTCCTAGAGGAAAAATGGGCAGGGAAGATGTGGGTCTGAAGGCAGAAAGACTTAACGTGCGGTTTCGGGCTTTACTGTGCATACATATTAACTGTTAAAGGTTCTCATTTCCTCCTCAGGAATTTGATTCTGAGACTTTCAGATTGGGGGAAAAAACCCATGTTATTTCTTTCTTTTTTCTTTTGAGACGGAGTCTCGCTCTGTCCGCCAGGCTGGAGTGCAATGGTGCGAGCTTGGCTCACTGCAACCTCTGCCTCCTGGGCTCAAGCGATTCTCCTGTTTCAGCCTCCCGAGTAGCTGTTATTTCTAAGAGACACAAACAAAAATACATAAAACACTGTAAAAATAAAATGACAGAAAAACATATTCAAGGTGTTCCCGTTATCTACTGTTCTATTAACAAACCACCCCAAAACTTAGTGGTTTTGAAGAACAATCACCTTATTATGCTCATAAATTTCGTGATGAGGAATTTAAAAGGGGAACTGAGTGGGTGGGCCTTTGCCTCATTATGTGTGTAGCCTCTGTTGGGATGATTTGATGGCTGGGAGGGACCGCTACCAACATGGCTTTTCCACTCACATGTCTACTGCTTGGGAGGAGTTGGGCTAAAATATGAGCTTGGCTTGTATTTCACCAGAGAGCCTCAATGTGGTCTCTCCAGTATAAAGGACTGAGGCAGCTGGACTTATTACATGGTGGCTCTGGGCTCTAAGAGTGAGCATTCCAGTAAACAAGAGAGAAGCGCCATGGCCAATTATAACATGGCCTTGGAAGTCACCTAGCACCAATTCTGTCAGACTCTTGGTCAAAGCAGTTACAAACCTACACAGAACCAAATGGAAGCAGAATCCTGTGGGGCTGGGGGAGGACTGTCAAAGAGTCTTAATATCACCACACCAGGAAAATTTTAACAAAAAGAACGTTGGGCCGGGCACGGTGGCTCACGCCTGTAATCCCAGCACTTTGGGAGGCCGAGGCAGGTGGATCACCTGAAGTCAGGAGTTTGAGACCAGCCTGGCCAACGTGGTGAAACCCCGTCTCTACTAAAAGTACAAAAATTAACCTGGCATGGTGGCACATGCCTGTAATCCCAGCTACCCAGGAGGCTGAGGCAGGAGAATCGCTTGAACTCGGGAAGCGGAGGTTGCAGTGAGCCGACATTGTGCCACTGCACTCCATGTACTCCAGCCTGGGTGACAAGAGCCCGACTCCATCTCAAAAAGAAAAAAAAAAAAAAAGAAAAAAAGAAACTTGGGGAGTGTGATGGTCTTTTGATGTGTCAACTTGACTAGGCTACAAGTCTCTTGCTATTCAAGTAAACACGAATCTAGGTGTTGCTGTAAAGGCATTTTGTAGATGAGATTGAAGCCCATGAACCCAGTTGGACTAAGTAGTATGGGAGATTATCCTCGATAATTTGGGTGGGCCTGATTCAATCAGTTAAAAGGCCTTCAAAAAAGAACTGAGGTTTCCCTGATGCCGAAGAAACTCCATCAGCATACCACAGCTTCCAGCCTGCCCTTCCTGATGGGGTGCTCTTATGGACTTTGGACTCGTCTAGTCACCCCCTCAATCGAGTAAGCCAACTCTTTGCCACAAGTATCTTAAATATCTACTGGTTCCGCTTTTCTGGTTGAACCCTGACTGATACACATAATGATTTTAATATCTGATAAGCTAGAACTTGAGAAGATCACAAGGGAATAAATAAGAGTGTTTGATGGAAAAGACATATTTATAATAAATATACAGTATGTCCCTAACAATAGGCCTCAAAATCATGATGTTGGGAGGAAAACATAACCAACAACTGAAGCTGGAAATTTAATACACCCTGTAGTGCACACTGTGGTGCTGCCGGGATCCTCCTTCAGGGTTGAGGCATCCATCCCCGCAGCTGCTGGGTGAGTGGCTGCTGATGGCTCACAGCTAAATACTTCCTTGGGAGTTGTCCTAACTGCAGGGGGCTGCCTCTCACAAGTCACATCTTCTCCCTGGGGGAAGTCCATATCCAAAGACTGCTCAGTGCAGGCCTCAAAGACCTGGCCCCCTGTCTTCAACTTGCAGCCTCTATAAAGGGCCATCTTGGCTTAAGAGTTCCCTGTGAGACCAACTGAGGCCTCTGTTGCAATCACAAGCATTTAAACCTATTACTCTGTCCAATTCTCCTTATATCACTCCTGTGCAGGCATTTTTCTAGAGAACACTACCCAGTAATTACCTTGTATACAATTCTCCATCTCAGAATCTATTTTTAGGGAATCTGCCCTGCACCAGTGGGTACCAGCAGTTGTTCCAAGAACACAAACTCTAAAATGGAATCTTTTTCTTTTTGAGGCGGAGTCTTGCTCTGTTGTCCAGGCTGGAGTGTAGTGGTGCAATCTTGGCTTACTGCAACCTTCGCCTCCTGGGTTCAAGCAATTCTCCCTGCCTCAGCCTTCCAAGTGGCTGGGATTACAGTCACCCGCCACCACACCCGGCTAATTTTTGTATTTTTTAGTAGACACTGGGTTTCGCCATGCTGTCCAGGCTGGTCTTGAACTCCTGACCTCAGGTGATCTGCCCACCTTGGCCTCCCAAAGTGCTGGGATTAGAGGCATGAGCCATATAATGGAGTTTTGAAACTGAGTTACCTGCCACCTTGCTGATAATGAGGGAGGGCCCTATGACTTGTGATTGGCAGAGTAATGATAGCATATGTCAGGTTGTAGCAATATGATTGTTAAGATTGTCAGTGGTGTTGAACTGGGGTGGAATATTGACAGAAGGGAATGCACTGGTGGGTGCTATATCTAGATATTTATAACGCTGGGGGAAGTGGTAATTCTAGAGATGATGGAATTGAATGGCTATTACCGGGAGCTATTGACAATGAAAGGCTGATGGTGATTAGTGACAAATTTGAGGGAAAATGTGAGCATCAGAAGATTTCTCGAAGCCTTATAGCAAAACAGCTGAGAATCAGGCCCTAACTTCAGCTAAGACTGAATTCTAAATCCCAGCAAGTTTGCTATGCCAAGGTCAGGATCCTGCTGGGAAAGAAGAACTCTGAGATTTGGGATGGGAACATTTTGATTTATGCACGCAAACACTTTCAAACACCAATCACTCTGAATTTCTTGGGCTTGCTAAAGTGGCCCACTCCTCCAAGTCTAAAGCTAGGACTCTGCCTTGGGATCTACCTACCTTTTCCTCTCCCTACCCCATCCACTAAACCGATAACTAGAAATAAGTCACCAAAAAACCCAACAGGGGAAATTCTGGGCATGATAACAGAGGAAAAGAACCATCCGCTGAAGTTACTACAGGCCCTAGTTTATATGTATATGTAGGAACCAGGACAGTATGTATGAGACTAGACCCTGAGGATGCTGGATCAAGAAGGTAGAACATATATTTGAGTACCAGAGAGTTTATTGAAAAGGAGCACACTCCTGGCTGGGCACAGTGGCTCATGCCTATAATCCAAGCACTTTGGGAGACTGAGGCAGGTGGCTCACCTGAGGTCAGGAGTTCGAGGCCAGCCTGGCCAGCATGTTGAAACCCCATCTCTCCTAGAAATACAAAAAATTAGCCAGGCGTAGCGGCGGGCACCTGTAATCCCAGCGACTCAGGAGGCTGAAGTAGGAGAATCACTTGAACCCAGCAGGTGCAGGTTGCATGAGCCGAGATCACACCGTTGCACTCCAGCCTGGGTAACAAGAGCGAAATTCTGTCTTAAGAAAAAAGAAAAAAGAAAAGAAAAGAAAGAAAGCACACTCTTGTGATACAGGATTTAAACACTCTGACAAGGATGCCCGGAGATGGGGATTAGAGAAATACATGGCTCATGTTAAGCAGAAAATGTCAGAATTGCTTGACAAAAGGTAAAATAAGAAGTTAAAAGGCTAAGGGAACTGGGCATACTAGAATAGGTAGAGTATGTAAGGCTGCATTACTTACCAGCTGTCTATGTTTCATTGGAAAGTCTGGAAGATCATCTGCTGCGATAAAGAATGTGCTAGAAAGAGGCACCAGCATCATCGAGAAACTCTGTGGTAGCTGTCCTCTGTAGGCTGAGGCTGACGGTAGAGGATTTTTACAAGACTGGGGCTCCCTGAGGATGGCTCCAGAAACAAGGTGAGCTCAATTCACATAATGAGCAATAAGATTAAAGTGGAAGATGGGGAGAGGGAAAGGGAAGAGGTGCTTCAGAGATCTTTCAAGGAGATTAATAGAACATGGTGTCTCTAAAGACAAGAAATATGGGCAAACAACAGGGGAAGTAATCAGTCTGTACAGTCAAGTGAAATAAAGGATGGAGAATCAAGAAACTGAACCTGATAAAATGTAATGATCACTGCCATTTTCAGACCCAGAACCCATGACTGAAGAAGCCAGATCTTCAGAAGTCAGGACCCTCTCTCATCACCATTAATATATGTGGTAATGATTTTCCCAGCCCCCTCCCACCCAAAGGGACCTATGGCCATTTACTCAGGTACACAGGGAAAAAGGGAGTATCCAGAAGTTTCAAGGCTGCTGGATAAAGGTTCGGGCGCCGTGGCTCACACCTGTAATCCCAGCACTTTGAGAGGCTGAGGCAGGCGGATCACGAGGTCAGGAGATCAAGACCATCCTGCCTAACATGGTGAAACCCTGTCTCTACTAAAAATACAAAAAATTAGCCGGGCGTGGGGGCGGGCGCCTGTAGTCCCAGCTACTCAGGAGGCTGAGGCAGGAGAATGGCATGATGCTGGGAAGCAGAACTTGTAGTGAGCCGAGATCGCACCACTGCACTCCAGCCTGGGCGATAGAGTGAGACTCTGTCTCAAAAAAAAAAAAAAAGGTTCTGAGTTGACGTTGATACTTTGGGACGTGAGGCAACATCATGATGACCTCTATATTAGAATGGAGGAGTGTGGGAGCCAGGTGGTCCATGAAAATCTGTCTCATGGCAGACTCACAGGATTCATTGCCCCATTCAGTGGTAATTTCCCAAGACCCTGAATGTATAACTGGAATGGATGTACTTATTGTTGGCAAACCAAATTAGTTCCTTGGCCTATAGGGTAAGAGCTACCAAAAAGGCCAAATGGAATACTCTGAAACTACTTCCCTACCCCTTTCCTGGCCAAGACCTAAGTCAAAAAGTGTCACTTCCAAAGGGAATGGCAGAGATTCATGCCTCTCTTAATGACCTAAAAGGTACAAGGTGGCAGTCCTCATTATATCCCCATTTGATTCAACAGTCAGACCCTTCCCAAACCCATATGGATTATGAGGATGACAGTGGATTATTGTAAAAGATCAAACAAGAATTTTCTCCAATTGCTTTGTTAGAACAGACTGGGACATCCTCAATTACATGGCTTTGCTCTGGCAAGTGTGTTCATCTGCCGGGTGAGCAAGACATGGCAGGCAAGTTGGAGGCCTTGGTAAAATACCAGCACTACAGAGGGCGGAGATGGATCCTACACAATTTCAGGGGCCTGCTACAGCAGTAACATTTTAGAGGCATGCCAGCAATGCTCTCCAATATAGAGGGTGGATTATTGTTTCACACTCCTACCTCTCTTTTCTGTTTTTTTTTTGAGACCAAGTCTCACTCTGTTACCCAGGCTGGAGTGCAATGGTGTAATCTCAGCTCACTGCAACCTCCACCTCCCGAGTTCAAGCGATTCTCCTGTCTCAGCCTCCCGAGTAGCTGGGACTACAGGTGTGTGCCACCACGCCTAGCTAATTTTTTGTATTTTTAGTAGAGACGTAGTTTCACTGTGTTAGCCAAGATGGGCTCGAACTCCTGACCTTGTGATCCGCCTGCTTCGGACTCCCAAAGTCCTGGGACTACAGGCATGAGCCACCGTGTCTGGCCCACACTCCTACCTCTTAAGAAGGAAGCACAATCTGGGTAAGACCTTTGGGTTTCTAAGGCGGAACATTTTAATTTGAGCAAGAATCGTGACATGGAATGCTGTCAGCTCTGAGTGGGGCACAGAGCAGGAAAAGGCTAGGCAGCAGGTCCAGGCTGTAGTTCAAGCAGCACTTCCACCTGGGCCATATGACCCAGCAGCCATTATAGCAGTAGAGGTATCTGGGCCGGAAAAGACACCATGTGGAGTTTATGGCGAGTCCCATCATGTGAATCACAATATAGACCCCTTGGATTATAGAATAGGTCTCGTCATCTTCAGCAGAGAATGATATGCCATTCAAAAATCAGCTCCCGGCATGACACTGGGTAAAGCACTTGACCATGGAACATCATGTAACCTTGACCAGACCTGTTTATCATGAGCTAGGTTCCACCAGATGCTTTAAGTCCTGAGGTCAAGCAAGTCTAACAGTAATTCATAAATAGAATGGAAGTGGTGTATGTGAGTTTGGACATGTTTTAATACAGGTGTTACTATTATTTAAGTATAGTAAGTCCAATAGATCAGAAGATGACTGGCATTGAAAAGATAGTTTGTAATACAGATCCCAAGAGAAGGGGGTATTCCATGCCATGGGGATACCCGTGAAGAAGCACTGGGTTGGTCAGGAGGCAGAGGGTGGGGAACTGTGGTCAAGAGCATTTACTGTGGTTTCCATCAGAAGGAATGAGGAGGCATGGTAAGTGGATTCAGAATTGACTAGTTTGACTTTTTTTTTTTTTTGAGACCGAGTCTTGCTCTGTCACCCAGACTGGAGTACAGTGGCACGATCTCAGCTCACTGCAACCTCCGTCTCCTGGGTTCAAGCCATTCTCCTGCCTCAGCCTCCCCAGTAGCTGGGATTACAGGCACCCACCACCATGCCCAGCTAATTTTTATATTTTTAGTAGAGACAGGGTTTCACCATGTTGGCCAGGCTGGTCTCAAACAGGCTGGTCTCCCAAAGTATTGGGATTACAGGTGTGATACACTGCGCCTGGCCAGTTTGAATAATTTTAGTGCTCTCTGGGGCATAGGTCTGTGCACAATTGTCTGTTACTTAGGTGCAGTGTGGATGGAGGGAAGAAAAAGTGGGAGAGAGGAGTAATTCTTTTTATTTTTTTTGGTGCTGAAGTGATTAGAGCAGGGGGATAGTGGCCCAGAGATAAAGAAGTTGGCTGGGGGTATGGGCTCTGGACTGATTGGTTTGCATTTGAAAACTGCACTCACAGGCAAATTGTTAATTATCTCCAGGAATCAGCTAACCGTGGTCAGGGCAGTCCCTCCACAGTCAGCAAGGCTTCAGATGTCAAAGCATCAGAATACAGAAAATAAAAGACATGGTTAACACAGGGCGCAAGCAGGACCAAAGTGCATAAGTAAGCTGCACAGGCAGATGGCCCAGCCTTTTATGGCATGATGACATGACGCTTTCCCTCAGTGCTCACCTGTGATGGTGGGGGAACCAGCTAATGGAGGAAGAAAAAGTCCAACCTTGGTTCATGGATGAGTTGGCCCAATATGTGGGTACCGGCTGAAAATGGACTGCTCCTACATCATAGCCCTATTTAGGAGTGGCCTTGAAGGAAACTGATGAGAGAATATCCTTCCAATGGACGGAGCTTCTGGTGAACACCTGGGCATTTATTTTATGTAGGAAGAGAAGTGGACAGAACTAAGGATACACATTAACAAAGATGGCTGGCTTGGATGGTTGGTCAAGGGACTGAGAAGATTGAAGGACTGGAGGCAAAGAGGTCTGGGGGAAAATGCGAGTGGATAGAGCCATACTAGGGCGCATGAAGTGTATCTTAGTCGGTTTTTAATGCTATAACTGAAAATCAGAGTGCCTAATTTATAATGAACAGAACTTTATTGACTCATGGTTCTAGAGGCTTGGAAGTCCAATATCAAGAAGCCAGTATCTTGTGAGGGACTTCTTGCTGCATCATCCCATGTCAGAAGCACAAAGGGGGAGAGAGGGAGTAAAAGGGGCTGAACTTCCCTTTTGATAACAAACCCACATTCATGATAATGGCATTAATCCATTCACTCTGCTCTCAAACCTAATCACTTCTCATTAGGCCTTACCTCCCAACATTGTTGATATTGGGGATTAATTTCCCAACATCATGCTTTTTGGGGGACACATTCAAACCATGGCAGGGTGTGACAATCTTTGTATTATATGTTAATGTTCATCAGAGAGGATCCACTATAGAAGAAGCATGAAACTACCAAGTAGACAGAAAGAATTGTCCAGTTGTCATCAGTCAATCTCTGCCATTAGCTACTCCAGTGCTGGTACAATGCATGATAGAGTACCCATGGGCTTCCATGCACAGGCATGGAGGCTGTGCATGGGTGGATGTCCATATGCTCCCATTCTCCAAGGCTGATCTAACTACTGATGCTTTGAACACCCAACCTACTAGCAAGAGAACAATGCTGAATGCCTGGTGCAGTATAATCACTGGAGGAGCCCATCAAGCTCGGTAGCAAGTTAATTATATAGGACACTTTCCACTCTGGAAGGATCAGAGATAGATCTTGACTGGAAAAGACACATGTTTGGGATTCGAGTTTATCTGTCCTATCTGCAAAGTCTTGGACAGCAGAACTCTCTAAGAGTTCCAACCCAGGGTTCCAGGTAACATTCCTGTTATCTGGAGGGTTTCAAGAGTCCAGCAATGGAGATCCCTAAACAAGAGAAAGACCATGATTTGAGTTCCAGTTCTGCTACATGCTCCTCATACATTCTCAAAGGAATCATTTAATCACTGTCCCACCTCTGTTTTCTTCCCTTTTTTAATTTAAAATTTTTATTTTTAATTGACAAATCATAATTGTAAAATTTTATGGGGTACAAAATGATGCTTTGATATATGTATACATTGTGAAATGATTATATCAAGCTCATTAACATATACCTTATCTCACATATTTATCCTTTTTTTGTGTGTGGTGGAAATATTTAAAATATATTCTTTTAACAACTTGAAATATATAAGATGTTATTATTGTCTATGGTCACTGTGTTGCACAATAGATCTTGAAAACTTATTTCTCCTAACTGAAACTTTGTACCCTTTAGTCAACATTTCCCCATTCTCCACACACCCCCACCGCCAGCAACTGGAAGCCACCATTCTACTCTCTACTTCTATATGTTTGGCTTTTTTATATTCCACAAATATGCGAGATCATGCAGTATTTGTCTTTCTGTGCCTGCCTTATTTCACTTAATGTAATGTCCTCCAGGTTCATCCATGTCGTTGCAAAGGACATAATTTCCCTCTTTCAAATGGATGAATAGTATTCTATTGTGTATATATACCACTTTTTTTTTTTTTTTTTTTTTTTTTTTTACAGAGTCTCACTCTGTCGCCAGGCTGGAGTGCAGTGGCGTGATCTCAGCTCACTGCAACCTCCACCACCCAGGTTCAAGTGATTCTTCTGTCTCAGCCTCCCAAGTAGCTGGGACTACAGGTGCATGCCACCACGCCCAGCTAATTTTTGTATTTTTAGTACAGGTGGGGTTTCACCATGTTGGACGGTATGGTCTCAATCTCTTGACCTCCTGATTCACCTGCATTGGCCTCCCAAAGTGTTGGGATTACAGGTGTGAGTGACCGCGCCTGGCACATTTTCTTTATCCATTTATTTGTTGATAAACACTAAGGTTGATTCTCTATCTTGACTATAATGAATAATGCTTCAATGACCATGGGAATGCAGGTATCTCTTCAACCTGCTAATTTCAATTCTTTTGTATGTATACCCAGATGTGAGATTGCTGGATCATATGCTAATTCTAGTTTTGGTTTTTTGAGGAACCTCCATACTGTTTTCTATAATATCTTGGCTGTGCTAATTTACATTCCCACCAACAGTGTACAAGCATTTCCTTTTCTTCACATCCTCCCCAACATTTGCTATCTTTTGTCTTTTTTATCATCGCCATTCTAACAGGTATGAGGTGATATCTCATTGTGAATTTAATTTGCATTTTCTTGATGATTAATGATGTTGAGCATATTTTCCCCAATCTGTTGGTCACTGGTACATCTTCTTTTGAGAAATGTCTGTTCACATTCTTTGCCCATTTTTAAGTTTTGTTGTTGTTATTGTTTTCTTGCTGTTGAGTTGTTTGAGTTCCTTATACATTTTGGATACTAACCCCTTATCAGATATATCATTTGCAAATACTTTCTCCCACTCGGTGGGTTGTCTCTTCACTCTGTTAATTTTTTCCTTTGCTGTGCCGAGCTTTATAGTTTGATGTAACCCAATTTGTCTATTTTTGCTTTTGTTGTCTGTACCTTCTGGGTCATAGCCAAAAAAATCATTGCCAGGCCAATGTCATGGAACTTTTCTTCTAATAGCTTTACAGTTTTAGGTCTTACATTTAAGTCTTTAATCCACTTTGAGTTGATTTTTGTATAGGGTGTAAGATAAGGAGACCCCCATTTTCTAAACTGTAAATGAGGAGAGAATATTGTCAATGCTGCCTAATCTCACAGGTGTCTTAGGAAGACCAAATGGGATTCTGAAATCAAGCAGTTATGTTTCAGAGAGTGACAGAGTTGTAAAACCATCATTCTGCCACCATTATAGTAAAGACAGATCAGGCAATAATCATGCATGGATGTGAAACATTGGTGAGGTAGGAGGAAATTTTGTTGCAGAGCAGAATGTTTTCATGGACTTAAAGTGTTTCTCCACAGACAGCTTATTAGTTACAGGGAGGGAAACAGAAATAACCTAGAAATAACCTAGAAATCAGAGAAAACCTTGGTTGGTTGGTCAAAATTGATATTACCAGTATGAGACTGTCTTTGTATTGTTAAAAAGTAATTTATAAAGAAAAGAGATTTATTTGGCTCACAGTTCTGTAGGCTGTACAATAAGCATGGCGCCAGCATCTGCTTCTGGTGAGGACCTCAGGCTGATTCCACAAATGGCAGAAGGGAAAGGAAGCTAACATGTGCAGAGATCATATGGCCAGAGAGGAAGTGAGAGAGAGAGGAGGTGTCAGGCTCTCCTAAAAACCAGCTGTCATGAAAACTAATAAAGCCAGAACTCACTCCCCATCCCCTGCTCAGAGAAGGGACTAATCGACACCTAAGGGCTCCACCTCCCACTGCTCCCCACCTTCAACACTGGGGATCAAATTTCAACATGACATTTGAAGGCATCAAATATTCAAATCATAGCAGCTACAGACAGACATTCTGTGCCTCCAAGTGTGAAACCCTGAATAGGATACAAGATTACCTGGTATTTAAACCAAGAAAGAATAACCTGAATCTAATCTTGACAAAGCATTACATAACTGTGGAATGTGCTTTTAAAATATGGGGAGAATGAGGAAACTGTATACTAACAAAATGCAAGTATCAGACAGTAAATGGAAAGACTGAAAATATTCCAGACGAAAGGAGGTAAAGATACTTTGTAATTAAATGTCATAACTCCCTTTAGGCTAGATCCTATAATTGAGGGGGTTAAAAAGGACATTTTGAGTCATTTGGAAAATTACAAAAGAGCAGTAGAATAGTTGAAAGTATCATATCAAGATTAAAGTTATGGATGTTGATAACAGTACTGTGGTTATGTAAGAGAATATTTCAATGCTTTTTTTTTTTTTTTTTTTTTTTCTGAGACGGAGTCTCGCTCTGTCACCCAGGCTGGAGTGCAGTGGCACGATCTTGGCTTACTGCAAGCTCCACCTCCCGGGTTCACGCCATTCTCCTGCCTCAGCCTCCTGAGAATATTTCAATTCTTAGGAAAACCCCTCAGATGTATTATGTATTTAGGGGTAAATGGTCATAACATATGTAACTCAAATAATTCAGGGGAAAGTATTATGTGTGTATATATATATGTGCGTGTGTGTGTGTGTATCTCCTAAGAAAGGAGACAGGAAGACAGAGCAAGAGCATGAGTGAGTGACAGCGCACAAGCTATTAAGTGGCCATGAAAATGGAGAAAATATTAAATATATGTGAATCTAGGCAAGGAGTATATTGATATTCTTTGTACTGTTCTGATTCTTGCAAAGTCTACACTGCATAATATCTTTATAATGCATTCTTAGGTGCCTTAATTTTTTCCTTCTTTAAATTTTCCTGGGAAATAATTTCAATCTTATATTCAAAAAGGAAAAGTTAAGCAATGAAAACAGACCAGGCACAGTGGCTCACACCTGTAATCCCAGCACTCTGGGAGGCTGAGGCAGGCAGATCACGAGGTCAAGAGATCAAGACCATCCTAGCCAACATGGTGAAATCCCGTCTCTACTAAAAATACAAAAATTAGCTGGGCGTAGGGGTACACGCCTGTAGTCCCAGCTACTTGGAGGCTGAGGCAGGAAAATCGCTTGAACCCAGGAGGCGGAGGTTACAGTGAGCCGAGATTGCGCCACTGTACTCCAGCCTTGGTGACAGAGCGAGACCCATCACCAAAAAAAAAAAAAAAAAAAAAAAGAATGAAAACAAAAATAAGCACCTAAAGATACATTAACGAGATATTGTATATGCAAATATTTTATTAAGGAAATTAGACGATTTTGCAAAACATTAAACATTTCTTAAGTAATGGACAGCAGAGCCTATATGAGAAAAATTTTGATGAGACTCTTAGTTCATAAAAACAGCACAAAGGTGTGATAATCAAAATCATCTCATGCTCACACAAAGGCTGTGAATGGAAGGTTTTAGGGTAGGACAGGGCAATGTTTCTCCAGTAAGAAGGATGTCATTCAGTCCCTTCACTCTGTAGTTCTTGTCTTCAGGGACTATGTATGCTGTGAACTGAATATGTGTGTCCCTCTGAATTCATATGTTGAAATCCTAAACCCCAACGTGATGATGTTA
This sequence comes from Macaca thibetana thibetana, assembly GCF_024542745.1. Classification (NCBI taxonomy): domain Eukaryota; kingdom Metazoa; phylum Chordata; class Mammalia; order Primates; family Cercopithecidae; genus Macaca; species Macaca thibetana. The sequence goes on from NC_065593.1 coordinate 5,389,319, forward strand.
GGGAGGTGATTAGGTCTTGAGGAGATGACACCCTTATGAATGGGATTAGTGCTCTTATAGGAAGGGACAGGGGAGCCTCCTCTTTCTTTTTCCCTCCCTTCCTCCCTGCCATTGAAGATACAAGGAGAAAATGGCTGCCTGCAAATCAGGAAGAATATATTTACCTGACACCTAATCTGCTGGCACTTTGACCTTGGACTTCTCAGCCTCCAGATTGTGAGAAGTAAATGTTTGTTGTCTAAGCTAGCCAGTCTTCGGTAATTTCCTAAAGCAGCCGGAGCTGGCTAAGACAATGTGCATGTACTCTACGGGGGACTTCATATGATAAAATTGGATGGAGGCCCAAGAAGGGACAGATGTAGCCTTAGCCTAGCTCTCGAGAGCACCAGAGCTCAAGGCTACCTTCCAGAAGAAAAGTGAGATAACTGAGAGGTGAGGATACATGGGTTCAAAATATTCTCCAGCCTATGCTGAGGTGTGAGGTCCCCGAAGTCATGATTCAATCAATGCATATTCTTCTATGTTATAGGTTGAGGACATTAGTCTTGTTTATAGACGAGGAAATGGAGGCTCAGAGAGATGTCGTGACTTAGCCTAAGTCAGTGAGCCGAGGCAGAGTCAGGACCTGAACTCTGGAGATCTACCTCCAAGGTAACCCTGTTTTTATGTTTTGGTTACTCACACTTAAAGCAAACATGGTGGTCTTGGAACCTGTTTCTCGGCTGGCAATAATTTCTTCAGTTGGAAAGGGAGGTAAATTAATAGGACTAATTAAAAGAAGGGTCCTGCTGGGCGCCGTGGCTCACGCCTGTAATCCCAGCACTTTGGGAGGCCAAGGAAGGTGGATCACCTGAGGTCAGCAATTCGAGACCAGCCTGGCCAACATGGCAAAACCCCGTTTCTACTAAAAATACAAAAATAAGCCAGGTGTGGCGGCGAGCGCCTGTAATCCCAGCTACTCGGGAGAATGAGGCAGGAGAATTGCTTGAACCTGGGAAGCGGAGGTTGTAGTGGGCCGTGATTGCGACCATTGTACTCCAGCTGGGCAACAAGAGCGAAACTCTGTCTTTAAAAAAGAAAAAAACAAAAAAACAAAAAACAATAAAAAACGGGTCAGAGGAAATGTTAGATGCTTGGCAGATTTCAAAATTCAAAGGGGCTTCTGGAAAATTCCCTTTGTAACGGTGAAATATGGAAAGAACGGAACCGGAAGGTGGTGTAGAAGTGGGGGTTCTCCACTCCCCAGCAGAGGCAGGGCCTCACTTGTCCCAGCTCATGTCCTGCTCCTTCTCTGTGGCCTCCGAGGCTTCGCCTCCCGCCCTCCACTGCGGGAGTTAGAAGGAAGGAAAGAATAAAGTGTAGATAAACGAAACAGAGAATTGAAAAACAGTAGACGGATTTCATAAAATCAAAAGTCCTTTTTCTGAAATGATAAAATTGGCAAACATTTACCTAGACTGACCAAGAGAAAAAGAGGGAAGTTTCAAAATAATGAAATTAGAGTTGAGAGTGGGAACATTACTATAGGTGTTACGGAAAGAAAAGAGATAATAGAATACTGTGAATAATGTACGCCAGCAAATCAGATAACCCACATGAAAGGGGCAGAGTCAATTTCAGAGAACTGGCGCCGCGAGGTGCACAGGGACACCGTGCACAGTGAATGCTGTACAAAGTGCCTGTGCTGCGCCCCGACGCCGCAGGAGGGCGCCCGATCCCGCCTTTTCTGCCCCGCGTGAGGCGTATGGGTGTTCCGTCTGTAGACGCGGACGCGCGGCCTGGGAGCGGACACCAGCTTCGTTCCCTCAGAGCCCAACCCAGATGCCCCGCACGGCTTCGGACAACCCAGGGCCACGTCCTCTGTGAGGAAACAGCTGTGACGGCTGAGGAAGGAGGGGCCAGCTCTAACCGATTGCTTAAGTTGTTACAGATGGTGCAGAGCCAGTGGCTGAGTTTTGTAAATCAGGTGTATTCATTGAGCAAACTTTCCCCTTCGGAATATTCAGCATCTGAGGAGGTTCAGTTTGATTTTGTCTATCGCTGGCGGGGCGCGGGCTGACGCCTGGGACCCCTGCACCTGGGGAAGCCGAGGAAGCTCGCTTGAGCCCAGGAGTTCCAGACAAGCCTGGGCAACACAGCCAGACCCCATCTCTACAAAAAAGAAAGAAAAATGTGTCTATCTCCAATCCAATGGTGAAATTGGGATGTCTGTAATCTTCTCTTAACATCCTGGATTATACATTATTACTTTCTTTACATTTCTTTTTTGTTCATTTTCAAAATTGGAAAATACATTCACTTGTAAAAGTTTGTCTTTAAACATACTTGCAAATTATGTTTTGCAAGAGAAAGAAAAAAATCTTTTATTTTTGTTTTTGTTTGTTGTAAGCAAGGGCAATGCAGGTCTTTTTTGTCAGAATTTTTTGTTGGACAGCTTAATTTTCCACTTGTTTCAAAATATCATCCCATACTGATGAGTTGCATAGAAATTTCTAAACTATTTGCACGAAGATGCTTTTGATTTTGGCCTAGTGTATCTCCTCATTCAATATGATACACATTGTATTATACATACATTAAGATATAAATATAAATGCATTACTTATCTATGGGTATATGATCAGTGTTGTTAGTTTGGGCTGGAAACGCCCTAATTGCAGTTGCTCTGCCTGTCAGCGCCACACAGATGGGAAAATCCCGGCTCATAATTCCTGAGCACTCTCTACCCTGTATGTCCCTGCCACAATCAGGTGAGTCCCTTGTGCCCCTATAGACACTAAAACATCCCAATAGGATCCCAGAGGGCAAGAGTCAGAGAGGGGACATGCACAATGTCTCAGCATCTCTTTGCCTGACTTCTGAAGAACACAAGTGTGGACAGACTCCAATTAGTACAAAGAGAGAAAATCACAGCCATCTTCTGGGGTTATAACCGAGAGTGAACTGAAGCAGAGATTCCAGGGCAGCATGCCGCTTATTTGCAAGAGGAAGTTGTACAAGTAAGTGCACTTTTCCATGGAGTTTGACATGGGGCAGAAAAGGGCAGACAGTTTCACGGTACTCAGTAGAGGAAGTGGTTTATGTAGAAAAGTGAAAGTCAAACAACTCCATGTTTCCACAGCTGAGATGTCAGAGAAGCCTAGGAAAAACAAAATTCCCCCAAAGAGGTCATGTTCCAGTTGTGTTTTAGTCCCAAGAAAATGACTTAAAATACTCGTTGGATTAAAACATCTGGGTAGTGTCAGGCGTGGCAGCTCACACCTGTAATCTCAGCATTTTGGGAGGTTGAGGTAGGTGGATCACTGGAGTTCGGGAGTTTGAGACCAGCCTGGCCAACATGGTGAAACCCTGTCTCTACTAAAAATACAAAAGTAGCCGGGTGTGGTGGTGCATGTCTGTAATCCTAGATACTCGGCAGGCTGAGTACCAACCCAGGGTTACTGGGTAGGATTGAGTAAGCAAATGTAGCAGGAGAATCGCTTGAACCCGGGAGATGAAGGTTGCAGTGAGCTGAGATCGCAACACTGCACTCCAGCTTGGGCAACAGAGTGAGACTCTGTCTCCAAAAATAAATAAATAAATAAATAAATAAATAAATAAATAAATAAAATATCTGGGAAGTATGAGATGAACCCAATTGTGGAAAATGAGGGGGAAAGGAGAGGATTTGTGAGATTTAAAAAGCATGGGGACAGTCTGAAATATTTATGAATCATGGAAAGATGGTTCCATTATCAAGGCATAGTAGGATGCCACATATTTATATTTATTTAGAAACAGCCATTGGGAATTTAGTTGACACTGTAATTAGACTGGGTCAGCAACCTAATCATGTACTCTGACAGATGCAGCCTTGGGGACGGGAGATATTTGGAGTCATCTGGGGTTGGGTTTGAACAGCTTGACCTTTCCCTGTGAAGGAAGAACATTAGAATTGTTGCTCTGCTGTGTACGTGCTGAAATGAGTGTCAGTGAAGCTGTGCACTGAAAATAAGGAGAGGTGGGGACTGGTGTTCGGGATGTGGGGTCAAAACACTGGAGGTCCCCCTGTGGTGGGAGAAAGTGGGCTTGGGGAGTAATTGTGTGAACAGGCTGAAAGAAGCGGGGCTGTGGGAAGAGGCAGTGTCTATAATCATTCATCTGAGAGGGGAAATATCCCAGTAAGAGCTGGCTCTGGCACCTACCCCTCAAGATGAGCATGGTTAGGAATCTGAGATTCAGAGAGAACAGAGCTAGTTTCAGTTTCAACCTTGTTTATTTTTTAGGCATTTAATTTTGTTATTGAGCCCAGAGTTCCAGACTAGCCTGGGCAACATAGAAAGACCCCATCTCTATAGAAAAGAAAGAAAATTGTGTCTATCTCCAATCCAATGGTGAAATTAGGATGTCTATAATCTCTTCTTAACATCCTGGATCATACATTATTACAGAGCTAGTTTAGTCACATTACTTGTCATGAGGAACCAATCCATAAACAACTGGGTAGGATTAAGTAAGCAAATGCATGTAAATCTCATTTTATATACATTGTTTATTACATTGAGACCTTAGGTAGGGTCTCAATGAATACTACTAGACTTTTTTCTCTCTTCAGGACTTGAGGGTGAAACGGTCATAATGCTGCCTCTGTTCATGACACATTGTCATTATTTGTCCATGCAGTGTCTTTATTGTTTTAGGTGGTCCTCTACAGTTCACACACTTTCATATGTGTGTGTTATGAGATACAGGGATATTGCTGTGACTGCTTGTTACTATGCAGAAGTCCAGCTACCATCTCACCAGAACATAGTGAGTCAACCAACCTTCCCTAAACTCTGATTTTATAAGCCTGTCTCCCCTATGGGCCTTGTGGGTCACAACAGCAGCATAATGACATAGGTGCCCCTGCTTCTCTTATGTGCTAGATTTATGTCATGAGAATTGCTGAATCCGCAACATGGAATGAGTCATGACACTGTTCCATCCCACCAATAACAGATTCCAGTGTTGCCTGGCCAAGTGTCCAAGGCCATATGGGGCATAGCTAGGATGGAGGTGCTGATGCTGCCTGAATCCCAGAGGTGGAGGGGCCAAGATGACTGAAGGCAGGTTACACAGAGGGTGGGGCGTGGGTACTGCAGGGAGGGTGGGAGACTCTAAAGGACTGGATGGGTGTTGGAGAACCAGTGCTCATGCACCTAAACAAGAATAAGCAAATGAGAAATTCCAGATGGTATCTGCAGTTGTGGAGTCAGGAATCCCCATGTGACCACTCTGAGGGGTTCCTAGGATTTGGTGTCAGAGGAGGAATGAAATTAATACCTCTGGACACAAGGTCTAATGAGAGTACAAACCCTCTGACTTTCATTTCATTATCTGTAAACTGACTATGTGACTATCTCCATGTGAGCAGCAGTGGCAGGAGCCTTCTCACCTTTGACCCTGGGAAGGGAGCCCCCTCCCTCACCCCGACTGTGTGTGTGAGATCGCTCTGCATGTGCACATGGGTGGAGATGGGATAGGGTCACTCTCAGGTGAATGTCTGGGGGTTCATGACTGGTGTACCTGAAAAAAGATGGTATTGCATGGTTTTTTGTTTTTTGTTTTCCTCAGCTTCATCTGCTTAGTTATTGAACTGTCCCTGAGTGTGAAAAATAAATCCACTCACTGTTTCTCTTGCTTCATCTTAATTAGAAACGAAGACTAGGCTGGACGCGGTGGCTCACGCATGTAGTCCCAGCACTTTGGGAGGCCAAGGCGGGGGGATCACGAGGTCAGGAGTTTGAGACCAGCCTGGCCAATAGGGTGAAATAGAGTCTCTACTAAAAATACAAAAATTAGCCGGTGTGTGGTGGTGCATACCTGTAGTCCCAGTTACTCGGGAGGCTGAGTCAGAAGAATCGCTTGAACCTGGGAGGTGGAGGTTGCAGTGAGCCGAGATCCCGCCACCATACTCCAGCCCGGGCGACAGAGCAAGAGCCCATCTCAAAAACAAACAAAAAAAGACTAATTTGACCACGGCCTCCTTTTGAGATCATTCTTTTGCCAGACTCCTCTGACATCTCAGGCTGTCTTCAAACCTGTCTACGAACACTCCTTGCTGGTGTCCTGTGCAAAGCCCCCCCTGAAGAGTATCAGGGAACATTCTGAGACCCAGTCCCTGTCCCCGTGTGCCCCTTTCACTATAGCGGCCTTGGAAACCTCCTGCCTGTCTTCAGTTGCTGCAGCAATTTCTCCTATCATTATCTTGATGATGATGGCATCTGAAAGCTCCATCTAGATTTCATATGAGGCACAGTCTCTGCGTGCCTTAAGGTGTAATAGGCACTTAAGATGTAATACATTTCAAACTGAGGCCCTCAACTTCCTCCCCGAATAAAAAGTTACATGTCCTCTTATCTCCAACTTCAGATAATGGCTCCACTAGTACCCAGTCATGAATCTCTGACATGGCCTCTCAAAACCACTGTCAAGCATAGCTGTGATCTCTACACGGAGCGCCACAATCGTCATTCACTTCCACACCAGCACCCAGACAGTATTCCCACCCCGCACTCACACTGCTCAGTGCCAGTTTAAATGTCAATTTTTCAGATGATACAATAGTTGGCATTTAAAAAACCAAACCGAACAATGATGTCTCAATGTCCAAAACTGACGAACACATTTTGCTTAGTTCTTTCCCAAATGTGGAAGTGGATCTGATATATATTTTCTCCCTCTGCTTCCCAACATGTTCTAACTGATACATAATTTTTAGCGATACCAGTCACAATGGGGGTCCCGCAAAAGGTTTTGTAAGCTGAAATTAGTTGACAGCTATTTAAGACTGTCACTGTGCCATGAGGAATTGTTGGACATGTTCAAATGAAAATGAGATAAGCTAAGAAGTATATTTTAACGATGTTATTGGTAAGTTTGCTTTCATTAAAGCCAGGAAGGCAAATGTATTAAAACTTTCCTTTGGTACAAACTATTTAAAGTTAAAATGATGTGAGTTTTAACACACTCACTTTGCAGTTTCTTATGTTTTTAAACTACTTTCACGTTGCAGCAAAAACGAACCTTAAAGGCTTCACAGAGGCCGGTCCACGGGAGGGGAACGCCCGTCTCGCGGTCCCGCCGGGCTCACACGGACGGAGCGGCCTGGGATTCCGCTCACCCCTTCCCGCCAGCAGCGCTTCCTCCTCCTGGGAGAGTCTGGGGACTTCTCCCAGAAGCCGCCACCTCGCGCGAGGACACCGGGCGTTCGCCGCTCCCTGCGGGAGGGAACTGGCTTGGGGCCCTGCCGGGCACCGCGCGCGAGTGAGGCAGAAACCCACGCACCATGCAGAAAGCCCAGAAAAATGTCCCTGGAGAAGCCGGGGAACAGCTCCCTCCACAGCTGTCAGGGCCCGAACAGGCTGTTTCCTCACGGAGGTCTCCGCCCCAGGTTGTCACGAAGCCGCCACCACGCCTCCCCCGGGTCCTGAGGGAACGCAGCGCTCTGCCTCACTGCACACAAGGCAGTCCGCAGGCGAAACACGCTTGCGCGCCGGCAAGTCCGCCAGGGCGGGTTCGCGCGCCCTCTTGCGGCCCTCTCGGCGCAGTGCAGGGAGCTTTGCGTTTTAGGGACTTGCGCTCCCTCCGGCCATCCTCTACTGTGTTTGGTATTTTTAGTAGCCACGCTGGCCAGGCTGGTTTGGAACTCCTGACCTCAGGCGATCCACCCGCCTCGGTCTCCCAAAGTGCTGGGATTACAGGTATAAGCCACCATGCCTGGCCCTGGCCATCCTCTTTAGTTACTGAACTTCAGATTATTCAAAGCCATCATACTCCACTCAACAGCTTCAGAATATCCTCTAGTATTCTCCAACACACACGGAACACTCTCCAGATTAGACCGTAAATTAGGTCACAAAGCAAGTCTCAATCAGTTTTAAAAGACTGAAGTAATACAATATTTTCCATAACCACAATATAAGGAAACATTAACAGAAGGAAAACTGGAACATTCACAAATATGTGAGAATTAAACAACACTCTTAAACAACCAATGGTCAAAGAAAAAATAACATGGGAAATTGGAAAATACTATGAGACAAATGAAAATGAAACATAACATACCAAAACTATGAGAATCAGTGAAAGCAGTTTCAAAGGGAAAATTTTACGAGTAAACATTTACCTTTAAAAACCAGAGATACCCGCCAGGCGCGGTGGCTCATGCCTGTAATCCCAGCACTTTGGGAGGCCGAGGTGGGCGGATCACGAGGTCAGGAGATCAAGACCATCCTGGCTAACGTAGGGAAACCCCGTCTCTACTAAAAATACAAAAAATTAGCTGGGCGTGGTGGTGGGCGCCTGTAGTTCCAGCTACTCGGCAGGCTGAGGCAGGAGAATGGTGTGAACCCAGGAGGCGAAGCTTGCAGTGAGCCAAGATCGGGCCACTCACACTCTAGCCTGGCGGACAGAGCAAGACTCCGTCTCAAAAAAAAAAAAAAGATATCAGGTAAATAACCTAACTTTACACCTTAAGGAGCTAGATAAAGAAGAGAAAACAAAACCCAAAGTTAGGAGAAAGAAATGCCATAGTTTAAATGTGTCCTCCAATGTCCATGTGTGGGAAACTTAATCTCCAGTGTAACAGGGGTAAGAGGTAAGACCTTTAAGAGGTGATTAGGCCATGAGGACTCTGTCCTCATGAGTGGATTAATGCCATTATTAAGGGAGTGTATTTGTTACAAAAGGACAAGTTCAGCACTCTCTTGCTCGCTCTCTTCCCTTTTCTTGACCCTTCTGCTTTCTGCCATGGGATAACATAGCAAGAAGGCCCTCACAAGATGTTGGCACCTTGATCTTGGACTTCCCAGCCTCCAGAACTATAAGAAGATAAATGTCTGATTTTTGAAAAATAAATTATGCAGTCTGTGGTATTTTGTTGTAGAAGCACAAATGGACTAAGACAGAAGGAAATAATAAAGATTAGAGCATAGTTAAACAAAATAGGGGATAGAAAAATAGGGAAAAATCAACAAAACCCAAGGCTGGTCCTTTGAAAAGGGCAAGCTCTCTTCTCACCCCACACACCCTTCCCCCAACACATGGGCACATATACAACTGCCACTGTGTCTCAGCCCAACGATATCCACCCGGACTCCAACCCAGGCCGTCCCACCTCTGCGTCAGCCCTCAAAAGCTTTCAGCACAGGCTTGTTGATCTTGTTAAATGAAAATGTGTTTAACAAATTGGGATTGCAAAATCAGGTTGATTTATAGAGTAAAATGCTACCTGTGGCTAGGGCCTTCCAGGGCCTTGTGCACACATGTATGGATGCCACAGCTCCCTGAAGCCACATAGCTGGAGACAAGAGCCAATCAGGTTCATCTGGTCAGGCGGGCAGCAGCAGGTGTTCCTGAAACCCTGCTCCTGAGACTCCTTAGCTCCAACACAGAATGTCTGGCCAAACTGGTCTACCTTGGATGGAGCCCCTCACCTACTCTGGGTCCCCACTCTCAAGTCCTTCCCAGACCTAGGGTATGAAAGGCCAGAGTCAGACCCAACACCTGCCCTGGTGTGGAGACTGCCCCACCAAGAAGCCCTTCCTTTCCATTCTATACCCTCCACCTCTACAGCAAAGACGCCATTCCTTAGCCGCATAAGTGGCAATGTCCCCACATTCCCAGCCACGGTCAGTTTCAGACCCAACACCTGCCCTGGTGTGGAGACTGCCCCACCAAGAGGCCCTTCCTTTCCATTCTATACCCTCCACCTCTACAGCAAAGACGCCATTCCTCAGCCGCATAAGTGGCAATGTCCCCACATTCCCAGCCACGGTCAGTTTCTTAAAACACAGGAGCCATGCCGGGCACGGTGGCTCAAGCCTGTAATCCCAGCACTTTGGGAGGCCGAGGTGGGCGGATCACGAGGTCAGGAGATCGAGACCATCCTGGCTAACACGGTGAAACCCTGTCTCTACTAAAAAATACAAAAAAAACCTAGCTGGGCGAGGTGGCGGGCACCTGTAGTCCCAGCTACACGGGAGGCTGAGGCAGGAGAATGGCGTGAACCTGGGAGGCGGAGCTTGCAGTGAGCTGAGACCCAGCCACTGCACTCCAGCCTGGGTGACAGAGCAAGACTCCGTCTCAAAAAAAAAAAAAAAAAAAAAAAAAAAAAAAAAACCCACGGGAGCCAACCTTCTCCATAGCCTCAGGGGAGGAGAGCATGCAGGGCCCTACAGATGCTCCACTTTAGGGCATGTGACAGAAGGTGATAGGGACAGAGCTCAGCTCTGTACTGATTCTTTGTGAATGGCTTGGTGCTCTCCGTCTGGTGATAAGTGAGTTCTCACACTCTTGGTTCTCATGAGAACTGACTGTTGGAAAGAGCCTGGACCTCCTTGCTAGCCATGTGGTGCCAGCTCCCCGTCTCCTTCTGTCATGAGTGGAAGCAGCCTGAGGCCCTCACCAGAAGCAGGTGCTGGCTCCATGGTCCTTGGAAAGCCTGCAGAGCCATGGGCCAAATAAGTCTCTTTTCTTTATAAATTACCTGCTTCAGGCATTCCTTTTTAGCAACACAGACGGACTGCGGGGGGAGAGTGACCCAGCCACACATCCAGGCTTCTCCCCAGCTTGCTTGCTTGCTTGCTTTTTCTTTCTTTCTTTCTTTCTTTCTTTCTTTCTTTCTTTCTTTCTTTCTTTCTTTCTTTCTTTCTTTCTTTCTTTCTTTCTTTCTTTCTTTCTTTCTTTCTTTCTTTCTTTCTTTCTTTCTTTTTTTCTTTGTTTTTGAGACAGAGTCTTGCTCTGTCACCCAGGCTGGAGTGCAGTGGTGTGATCTTGCCTCACTGCAACCTCCACCTCTGGGGTTCAAGCAATTCTCTGCCTCAGCCTCCCGCGTAGCTGAGATTACAGGCGCCTGCTGCCATGCCTGGCTAATTTTTCGTATTTTTAGTAGAGACGGGGTTTCACCAAGTTGGCCAGGCTGGCCTTGAATGCCTGACCTCATAATCCACCTGCCTCAGCCTCTCAAAGTGGTGGGATTATAGGCGTGAGCCACTGTGCTCAGCCCTCCCCAGCTTTCTAAAGAGGGACTTGGGCTCCTCCCCTCTGCAGCCGTGGGTATTTAGTCCAGGCGTCTTGGCAGGCATTAAACCAGTATCAAACCCATCAGGGGTTTCCCCCATGAGGTTTCAGCCCTTCAAGAGACTTAACACTCATATTGAAATTTAATCCCTAATGCGGCAGTGTTGAGAGGTGGGCCTTTAAGAGGTGATTTGGGTCATGAGGGCTCTGCTTATGAATTAAGGGATTAGTGGGTTAATGGATCAATGGGTTATCATGGGAGTGGCATTAGTGACTTTATGAGGAGGAAGAGAGACCTGAGCTGGCACCATCGGCCCCCTTGCCACGTGATGCCCTGTGCTGTCTCAGGATGCTGCAGAGTCCCCACCAGCAAGAAGTCCCCACCAGCAGCCCCTTGGCCTTGGGCTTCTCAGACTCCATAATTTTAAGAAACAAAAGCCTTTTGTTTATAAATTACCCAGCTTCAGGTATTCTGTTACAAGCAACAGAAAACAGACTAAAACAGCCGAACTACTAAGCACCCAGAATGCTCTGACATCATGGGCCAGCAAGTGTGGCCAGGGGAACCCAGGCACATATTTGGACAGAACCCAAAGGGACAGAGGATAAAAGATAAAAGGGGCAGGACTCTGAGTTGGAGACAGTCCTGGGGCTGGGCTGACTGACCTCGCTTCATCAAGAGGGCAGGTTCTTGTTGCCTGGAAACTGATTTTAGGGCAACACAGGATTTTCACTCTTTGCCTGCAGGTCACTGCAAGATGAGCGCATAAATAAAGGCTGAAGATCACAACCGGTGCTGAGTTTCTGAATATCAAGCATGTAGACTTCAGGAACCATCGAGTCACCGTCTCAATAGGTTCTTTTAGCATCCAGGGATGTCTTAAAGCCCCTTGGTGCAAGGCAAATGCATTTATTGATTCCTAAAATGTGCAGATTAGTACTTTTCAAGAAAGGAACATTTTGAGGAAGAGCCCCTTTTATGGGGTTCTCTGTGCTGTCATGCTGTGCAGTAACTCATCTGCCTGGGGTGAGGGTGGTGGTAGAGCGGAGGAAGCCACTACTGTTATCAGGGACTCAACTCGGGGTCCATTGATCCTGACCGTGTTGGGGAGAGCCTTGACCTCTGACCTCCTAGGAGGGGTCAGAGGATTCTGGTGAACTAATTCTGTGTAAAACCCTCACAGGCCTGCCCCCGCCCTTTCCCAAAGTGCCTGACTGTGGGAAGGACTCTTCCTGCATCCAAGGAGTGCTGTCCCCTCCTGAAAGGGAGTCTCCACTATCCGTGCTTCAGGCTTTCGCCTTCTACAGTAGAATTTGTGCCCTGGGCTGCACCTCTCCTCTCAGTTGGCCTTTCCGCTTGTGTGGACTCACAAAGAGCGCAGGAAGAAGGACGAGGCCCACCGGGTGTGTTGCAGGGGGGCGGCCTTGCTCTGCGCTCCACCCAGCACTATGTTCACCACCAGGCGCCTGGGGGTTTCGGTTTCTTCTGGCTCACATGGGTCATGCAAGGACCACAGGCTGCTGTTCATTGGATTTGGCAGGAATGTTATCACCCTGGGCTTTGGGGAAACCTCTTCTGCCAGCCCCCTATGGTTGTGCTTTGGCTTCCTGATTTTGCCAGGCGTGTTCCACGCCCACGGCTTTACCATCTGTGCCACCATCTTGGCACAACTCTGCAATGACTACCGCCATGAGATGCTGAATCACCTCTTTGTAAGGCATTTCCTGAGGGCGCAGCTGGGGAAGGGCGGGCAATGTGAGCCCACGGGCGTCCTCAAGTCCTCTCACCCTGGGTTCTGCCCCCAACCCCGGGTTCTGGGTGCTTCTCATCAGAAGTTGGTCTTCTGCTGCCCTTGCTATGAGGCCAGTCAAGGGAGGAGTCTCGGTTCTCCAATCACAGGTGCCTTCTTCTGAACCCCAGTTTCTGAGAGCCTGGACCCATCTTTGGCGAGTCCCAGGGCAATTAGAGCAGTTCGGACCTTTCCAAAGGAGCACCCAGCAGTGCCTGATCCTTGCTGAGCATGGTGGGGAAGGGAGGAGTGTGGTAGTGATCTGAGGACCAGAGTTGCTCTGGGGACTTGGCAACTGTCCCATCTCCTCTTTGAGCCTCTGGGGTATGGCGGCCGATTGAGAGCCTCCCATCTCTCTGGCTGACTGCCTCTCTCTGTCTCCACAGAAGAATCATGCCGACCTTGTTGAAACCATCATCCAGGTGCTCTGGAGGCAGCACCTGCCTGGACCAGAGCAAGCTCAGCCATGAGCCCAGCCTCCATGGCTCCCTGCTTGGGATCCAAGTGCTTCCACACTGCACCCCTGGTGGTCAAGGTCAAGATGAGGGTGTTCCTCGACTTGGGGAGGGCACTGAGAGGGAAGGCCAAGGGAGCGCTGAGACTCAGCAGTGTGCCCTGTTTAGAGGCAACTGGGGGAACGGCGGTGAAGCACAATGATCTGGTACTGGGCTGGACAGAAGTGTGTGCCCAGCGACAAGGCACTTCTCTGAGCTCCAGCTGCTGCCTCTGGAGGGTGTGAGACAGAAGCAAGGTGTGCTGCACTGAGCACACACAGATCATGTATGGGGTTGCAGAGAGTTTTTGAAAGTTTTTCCTTGTTTTGTTTTTGTGAACTGGGGGACTCAAAATTTTTACCTATGGTTTTTACTGGCCATTATTTAGGTGCTCTAATGTTCACCAAAATTCTTGTCTCATTTCCTCCATAAAGCCATTTGCCCATAACTGTTAATGCATTCTTTGGTATCCATTTTTGTTTTCATTTTTAATTTTCTTTGAGAATAAGACTGAAAGTACCTCAAGAGAAAAATATAAAGAAATTTTAAGATGACAGCACCTAAGGATGCATGAACAATAGGATATTATGCAATGCAAAGTTTTCAAGCATAAGAATATGACAGTGGACACTAATATACTCTATAACCAGATTCATCTAGACTGATTTATTATCTGTGCACACTTAAGGTCTCTTTTCCTTTTTTTCTGTCTGTACACAAACACACACGTACAAACATATATGTGCACATGATATTTTTTCTCCCAACCGTTTGAGGCTATTTAAATACTTCAGCATGTTTTTACTAACAATGGAGATATCCTACTACACAACCACCTTACAATTATCAGCTACTATATTAGGGTTCTGCAGAGAGACAGAACTCATAGGATAGAGAGATACAGATAATAGGTATAGATATAGATACATGAAAGGGGATTTATTAGGGGAATTGGCTCACGTGATTATAAGGGCTGAGAAATCCCACTACAGGCTGTCTTCAAGCGGAGCCCCTGGGATGCCAGAAGCGTGGTTCAGTCAAAGGCTAAAAGCCTCAAAACCAGGGAAGCTGATGGTGTAATTCTCAGCCCAAAGTTAAAAGTTTTGAGAACCCAGGAGGCTATTGGTATAAGTCCTAGTGTCCCAAGGCTAGGGAGCTTGGAGTTCTAATGTCCAGGGGCAGGAGACAGAGTGTCCCAAATCATTTTCTTTCCTTTTTGTTTTATCCAGGCCCCAAGCCATTGGATGTTGCCTTCCTACATTCAGGGCAGTCCCTCCCCACTCAGTCCTGTCACCATTCACTGTAGAGGAGTTTAAAAACCGTGGGAATTCCAGGATATCCTGCGGAATTTCTGGGCGCAAGCTCTTGGGAAATTGGACAGAGCTAGCCAAGGGCGGGGCATTTTCTCACCACTTTTCTCTGTGCTACTCTGGTTTCACTGGTCACATATCCCCAATGGACACAGCGTTCCCAGAGAGTGTGGAAGGAATCAAGAACCCCAACTCTGTGGGCTGGATCCAGCTTCAGCCTGATTTATACTCTAACGTCCTTCCCTCTGACTTGTATCGCTGTGAGCACGGCCACACAGAAAAGCTACCAGGAGGAATATAGCAGCTTTTTCCTCAGAAAACATAAATCTAGAATCTGCCCAGAAGCTGTTTCTCAGCATCGGACAAGAATAGTGATCCTGCTACACTGATCCTCTGCTCACATTTCCAGATAGACCTGGATTGTCCTGGGACTCCCACAACCCAGGGAAGTGGAGCATCAGGATTTTCTATGGCAATAATATGGCCGTAAGGGACAGAGTAGTACACTGCTCCTGTGAAAAGATTAGGAGAAACTGCTGGTGCAGATGGGATGACAGAGTTGGAAAGTTTTGAATCCTGCTTACCTCAATTATCATGAGGTAAAAGCTCATTTTCTTCTTCTAGGGATTTTATATGGAAAGAATACGCCTCTGATTTCTATGGGATGCAAAAATTCTCAAATATAGAGAAGGCAATGTCAAAATCACAAGGATGTGATTGCCCAAGGCAGGCAACAGATGCGGGAGCAGGAGGCACTCCCACATGCAGCTGGTGAGTGTGCAAAGGTTTTGGAAGGCTTTGGGCATGTGAATGAAAAAGCCTTATCAATATGTGTTACTTTGCCTAAGAAATTCCATTTTTTATGATCCCATGGAAACAATTAGGTTGTTTGCAAAGACTTTCCTGCAGGGTTATCAAAATTGTATTTATAATAGTGAAAAATTAGAAGCAATTTTAGCTCTTGGTTCCATAAATAAAGTCTAGATTTTTGAGGTATGACAGGTGGGGAAGAACACTCAGGTTGGGTTCCCCAGAAAGTTGTGAGATGGGATATGTATGGAGGCTTTCACATCACAACCTGCAGGAGAGAAGGAGGTGGGATTGGGTAGAGGGAGAAGTTAGGCTGCTATGCAGTCTCAGTAAGGGCACTAGTTGACCCCAGGAAGAGCTGCAGAACTGAGACAGCCCTTCAAAATTACCTCAACTTTGAGTGGAAGGCCAGAACTTTGCCCCATGTCAACTAGTCATTGGCTGTGGCTGTCCCAGGAACCAGATGTGTTCCAGGGCGAGGGGATGCTCTTCGGCTGAGGGCTGTCTGCCAGCTGCACTCCCAGCAGCTGGAGAACAAATTCCTCTGTTCTGAAAGGGGGTCCTGGGTGGCACCAGCTGACAGCCACTGCAGGCCACACCTTCCACCACTTGGATTCACTTCTTCATATAAGTTTTGGGAGAAACAATTCTAGGATTCTGGTGGGTCTCTTTTTCCAGGAAGAAACTTTAAGAGGCCGAGGGATGGACTACAGCCTCCCGTCCCCCTGCAGTTGACATTGATTGCCGCTCTCCTCTGCTATCCATTCCAGGTGCCCCTCAACCTCCGCTGGCACCTCTGCTGGTCTTGGTGGCTTCCCAGTGGCATGATCCAGACATTCATCCCTGAGCCCCTGGTCACCATGTGCCTCTCAGGCCATGGCTGCTGCACTTATCTATTTACCAAATGTTACTATCAAAATGGGGCAAGGTAGTCCAAGGAGCTTTCCAGTATTAAAGTGCATTACCTGGGTGCCAAACATATTTCTCTCTCCCCCCACTGTGTGTTAATCACCCTACTTCCTTCTAATAATCAGGATCAAATACCCTCGTTGGGATGGTGACTCCTCTGCTTGCTGGCTGGTTCCTTGGCAGCAGCTGTAGTTTACAGCTCAAAAGAACTCTTGATGTGTTTCCCAAGGGAATTGTTTCACCCTCTAAACCTACAGAATGGAGGTTTGTGGGATAGGGAAGTACATAACCTTCAGCTGGGCGGCCGGGAGTGATGGTGGGCAAGGACTCTCCTGTTTACATTCCTTGGTTCCCAGGCCGCGGATGCTGCTTATCAGGAACACAACCATGTAAAGGCACGATGTCCTTCGACTTACAATGCAATTACATTCCAATAAACCCGCCTTAAGTCGAAAATAAGTCAAAAATACATTTAGTACCCCAATAAACCATCGTAAGGCTGCAAAATTGTGAGTCAAACCATCATTAGTTGGGGACCATCTGTAGTTGATCAGCGTGATCTACTGGTATTTTAGCTGTCTGCTAAAATAAGACTTAGCTCTATTTAGAGGAAGATAAGTCAGGAATATCTATAATTTTTTCAACTATAATGTTTGTCATCAAATGAAATATTAGAAGTCATGCAGGGGAAAAGAAATAATCAACTGGCCAGATAGCAACATACCCAAAAGCAATTCATTTATTGCAGTTAACACCCAAGGATTTTAAAATAAATATTATTTAAAATAAATAATATATTCAAAAAAGAAAAAAGAAGGAAGAATTTTAGTAAATAAATAGAATCCATATAAAAAGAGTACTAAGATTCCAGAAATAAAACATCTGATTAAAATGAATAATTAAAAATATGGTTTTAATAGATTAAAAACAAGATAATAGCAGAAATACAGGTAAGTGGAAAGTACCCAGGTTGATGCACAGATAGATAAAGAAGAACGGGAGATACAGAAAACTGCAAGAGCCATCTGGAACATGAGGAAAAGTCCTAAGCTATCTATAACTGGAAACCTAGAATTAGAGAGAGAAAACGAGGTAAAGCAATATTTGAAGAAACCCGGGTGAGAATTTCCCCACACTGATGAAAGACATCATGACACAATCGCAAAAAGCTCTACCAACCCTCAGTATGAGTCAAAAGCAAAGAAAACCCCTGCACACCCAGGCACATTGCAGTAAAACCTATGACAGCTAACAGCAAAGAGAAAATCTGACAAGCAGCTACAGAAAAAGAAAACAATGGGACTCACAATTCACAACAGCCTTTTTAGTAGAAACGCTGGAAACTGAAGACAATGGGATGTCATTTTATTTTAGATGCTTTAAAAAAAAAAAAAAAAAAAAAAAAAAAAAAAAACAGCCGGGCGCGGTGGCTCACGCCTGTAATCTCAGCACTTTGGGAGGCTGAGGCGGGCGGATCACGAGATCAGGAGATTGAGAAGATCCTGGCTAACACGGTGAAACCCCGTCTCTGCTAAAAACACAAAAAATTAGCCGAGTGTAGTGGCGGGCGCCTGTAGTCCCAGCTACTGGGGAGGCTGAGGCAGGAGAATGGCGTGAACCCGGGAGGCAGAGCTTGCATTGAGCCGAGATCGCGCCACTGCCCTGCAGCTTGGGCGACAGAGCGAGACTCCGAGACTCCGTCTCAAAACAAGCAAACAAACAAAAAAACAAAAAAACAGAAGAAAAAAACAAAAACCAAAAACCAAAAACAAAACCCCAAATGGCAGCCTAGAACTCTATTTCAAGAGAAATTATCCTCCTAAATGAATGTAATATGTATCTGAAAAGTTGACAGAATCCACTGGAAGACTATGATAAAATGCCAGAAGAGTTAATCAGGTGGAAGGAAAATGACAGCAACTGAAACAAGGAGCTTCAGGAAAGAATTAAGAGCACAAGAATAGAATATGTGAGTAAATACAAGCTAAATATGTGAGTAAATACAAGCAGACATTGCTCAAAAACAATAATAGTAATAATATCTTTGGGAGTTTAAAATAAATATAGAAATAAAGATCTATGACAACAATGGAACAAAAGGCAAGGAGTAAATGAAATTAAACTTAGTTTTTTTCATTGCTTTGAAATGGCAAAATATTAATTTCAAGAGTGTTCCAATGAGTCAAAGATACATAGAGAATTTAAAGAGCGATTATTTTCAAGCATTTCAGTCTCAGGACTGCTTTACCCTTTTTTTTTTTTTGAAGCAGAGCTTTGCTCTTGTTGCCCAGGCTGGAGTGCAATGCCATGATATCAGCTCGCTGCAACCTCTGCCTCCTGGGTTCAAGTGATTCTTCTGCCTCAGCCTCCCAAGTAGCTGGGATTACAGGCATGCGCCACCATGCCTGGCTAATTTTGTATTTTTAGTAGAGGTGGGGTTTCTCCATGTTGGTCAGGCTGGTGTCGAACTTCCGACCTTGGGTGATCCGCCCACCTCAGCCTCCCAAAGTGCTGGAATACAGGCGTGAGCCACCATGCCCGGCCTGCTTTACACTTTTAAAAATTATTGAGGAACCCAAAGAGCTTTTTTATATAGGTTATATCTATTGATACGTACTGTACTTGAAATTAAAACGGGAAAAATTAAAAATATTTATTTTAAAAACTGGGCGGGCACAGTGGCTCATGCCTGTAATCCCAGCACGTTGGGAGCCAAGGCAGGTGAATCACGAGGCCAGGAGATGGAGACTATCCTGGCTAACACAGTGAAACCCCATCTCTACTAAAAATACAAAAAATTAGCTGGGTGTGGTGGGATGCACCTCCCAGCTACTCGGGAGGCTAAGGCAGGAGAATTCCTTGAACCTGGGAGGCAGAGGTTGTAGTGAACCGAGATCGCACCATTGCACTCCAGCCTGGACGACAAGAGAGAAACTCCATCTCAAAGAAAAAAAAAAATCACTAGGAATGTGGAAAATTTGAAGAAAACTATTAACCAGCTTGATCTAATTAATATTTATAGACTATTAACATCTGATTGCAGAATTTTCAAGTGAAAATTCGTACTTTTGTGTTATTTTCAAGTGAATATGGAGCATTTACCAAAATATACCAGAGGCTGGGTCATAAAATAAGTCTCAACAAACTTCTAAGGATTAAAATAATATAGTGTGAAGCTGGGCATGGCAGCTGATCACCTGTAATCCCAGCACATTGGGAGGCCGAGGCACGTGGATCACTTGAGGTCAGGAGTTCGAGACCAGCCTGACCAACATGGTGAAACCCCATCTCTACTAAAAATACAAAACAATTAGCTGGTCATGGTGGCACACGCCCGTAATCCCAGCTATCCAGAGGCTGAGACACAAGAATCACTTGAATCTTGGTAGCAGAGGTTGCCGTGAACTGAGATTGTGCCACTGCACTGCAGCCTGGGCGACAGAGTGAGACTCTGTCTCAAAATAATAATAATAATAATAATAATAATAATAATAATAATAATACAGTGTGTTCTTTGGTCACATTGGAATTAAACTAGATATCTATAATAGATAAATAGAAAATCCACAAATGCTTTACAACCAATTAACATACTTCTAAATAGTCAAGGGTCAGGGTAGAAATTACAATGAAGATTAGAAAATATTTTTAACTGAATAAAATACGACATAATCCATGGACAGAAAAATTAACTCAAAATTGCATGTAGGACTAAACATAAAATACAAATCCATACAATTTCCAAAAGAAAACAGGAGAAAAAAACTTCAGGATCCTAGGGTAGGTAAAGATTGCTTAAATAGAACCAAAAATGTGTAACAAAAAAAAAGAAATGCCAAATTGATATCCATCCAAATCCAAAACATCTGCTCTTCAAAAGACACCACTAGGAAAATTTAAAAGGAAGCTAAAGACTGAGAGAAGATATTCACAATATGTATATATGATAAAGGACTTGTATCTAAATAAAGAGCACTACAACTTAATAACAAGACCAATAACCTAATTCTTAAAATGAGCAAAATACTTAAACAGATACTTCACAATGGAGAGATATAAAGGCCATTAAGCACATGAAAAATGTTCAACACAATCTTCGGGGAAATGCAAAGCAAAATCACCTTGAATCATTGCTGCACATATTAGAAAAGTTACAAAATAAAAAAAAAACCTGGTCGGGCTTGGTGGCTCACGCCTGTAATCCCAGCACTTTTTGGGAAGTCAAGGCGGGCGGATCATGAGGTCAGGAGATCGAGACCATCCTGGCTAACATGGTGAAACCCCGTCTCTACTAAAAATACAAAAAATTAGCAGGGTGTGGTGGCATACACCTGTAGTCCCAGCTACTTGGGAGGCTGAGGCAGAAGAATTGCTTGAGCCCAGAAGGCAGAGGTTGCAGTGAGCCAAGATTTCGCCACTGCACTCCACTCCAGCCTGGGCGAAAGAGTGAGACTCTGTCTCAAACAACAACAACAACAACAACAACAACAACAACAACAACAACAAAACCTGACAATTCAGTTGGCAAGGCTGAAAGTACCTGAAACAATCATACATTGTTGGTGGGTTGTAAAATGGTACAAATACTTTGGAAAACAACTGGCAGTTTCTTATAAAGTTTTACTTATATTTATCATAGGAACTAGCAACTCCAAACCTAGAAATTGATGCAATATAAATGAAAAAAATATGTCTACACAAAAAGTTGTATATGACTGTTCATAGCAGATTTATTCATCATAACCCCAAACTGGAAACAACTGTCCATCATCGAGTGAGTTAATCAACTGTGGTCATATATTAATATAATGGTATGCTACTCGGCAATAAGAGAATGAAACACTGACACACACCAAATTAATGGATCTCAAAACTTTATGCTGAGAGAAAGAAGGCAGACACAGGAGCGTATGCTGTATCATTCCATTTATATGAAAGTCTAGAAAAGATAATTCTAATCTATACTGACAAAAAGTAGATTTATGGTTTCTTGGAGTCAGAGGTGGGAAGTATTGTCTGGGAAAGAATACAGGAAATTTTGGGGTTGATGAAAATGTTGTTTGATTGTGGTGGCTATACAGGTGTATAAGTTTGCCAAAATTTATCAAAATGTAAAGTTAAACTGGGTACAAATTATTTTATATAATTTATGTCTCAATAAAGGTGATAAAATCTATTTGATACAGCTAAATAGGTACTTTAAAGAAATGTATAGTGTTAAACACAAATATTAGCAAAAAAGAATTGAACATTGCTTATCTAAGATTTCATTCCAAGAAGCTAGAAAAAAACCCCAGTAAATCACACCCAAATAAAATACATAGAAGAAAATAAAGGAGCATAAATTAGTAAAAAAGAAATTAGCTCTATAAAAGTAGGTGGGTTTTTTTTTAAAAAATTAAATGTTAAGTCCTAGAAAACCTAATCAAGAAAACAAAAAGAGAGTACATAAATTACCAACACCAGGACTGAGGAAGGGAACATCACTTTAGATCCTAAAGATATTAAAAACAGAACAGATACTATAAACCATTTAAAGCCAGTAATTAGATATTTTGGTGAAATTATATGGACATAATTTTTAAAAGAATTTACCAAAATGTACACGAGATAAAAAATCTGATTAATCCTATGTCTATCAAATCATTGAATACATAGTTAAAATTTTTCCAACAAAAATTTTCCCAGGTGTTACTCTGGTAATTTTTACACACAAAATTATAGCAAATGACACCAAAACCAATAATACCAATCTTACACATCTTACCCACACTCTTCCAGAGGACCAAAAACAAACAAACAAAAAACCAAAAACAAAATAAAGGGAATCCTCAACTCATGTTATGAGTCCATAATTCTGATACAAAGTCAAACAAGGTTATTACAAGAAAGAAAACACAGAAAATATGGACATAGACACAAAATCTTATACAAAATTTTGACAAATTTAATTCAATAACATATTAAAAATATTACCCACAATGACCAAATGAAATCTATTCCAGGAATGCAAATTGCTTTAATATCTAAAAATCAATTTGTATAGATGAATCTTGAGGACATTATGCTAAGGGAAATAAGCCAGTTACCAAAGGACAAATACTGTATGATTCTACTTATACGAGGTATCTAGAGCAGTCAAATTCATAGAGACAGAAAGTAGGATGGTGGTTTCCAGGGTTTAGGGGGTGAAGTGGGGAATGGAGAGTCATTGTTTAATGGGTATTCAGTTTTAGCTTTCTAAGATGAAACAGATTCTGGAGATGGATAGTTGCACAATATGACTTAATAGCACTGAACTGTACACATAATAATGGCTAGGATTATAAATTTTATGTGTATTTTATGACAATTTTTAAATGTTTAAAATCAAACCACATCATTTAAACACATTAACAGAATGAAAAACTATAAGCATCTCAATAGGGCAAAAAATGTATTTGATGAAATTCTACACCCATCCTGATAACAAACCTCAGAAAAGTAATTTGAGTGATAGAGACTATCTAAAATTTACACTTCAAGTCATACCAAATGGTAAAATGTTTTGTTTTCCTTTAGATTCTGGGAAAAAGGCAAGGATGTCTACAAATCCTATTTCTGGAGGTCCTAGCCAGTGCAATAAAGCAAGAAAAAAGTGGTATAAAGATTATAAAGAATGATGTAAAACTGACTTTACCACAGATGACATACTGTGTACACAGAATGTCAAAAAGAATGAACGATTATAAATAAGTGAATTTAGCAAGGTCATTGGATATAAGATCAACTTTAAAAATCTATTCCATATATATATATATGATATACCGTATACCTATACTGTGGCAACAATCAGAAAATGAAATTAAAATAATAGCGTTTATAGCATCAACATCAAATACATAGTACTAATCTAACAAAACTTCTACAATTGAAAAAATACAGTAACTTCTATAATTGAAAAAATTGCAAAACATTGCAAAAATATAAAAATTGGTGCAATTTTGAGGTCAGTTCCGGAGGCGGGTGGATCACTTGAAGTCAGGAGTTCAAGATCAGCCTAGCCAACATGGGGAAATCCCATCTCTACTAAAAAAAATACAAAAAATTAGCCAGGCGTGGTGGCAGGCACCTGTAATCCCAGCTACTCAGGAGTCTGAGGTTGCAGTGAGCCGAGATTGTGCCACTGCACTCCAGCCTGGGTGACAAAAGCAAGGCTCCATCTCAAAAAAACAAAAACAAAAACAAAACACAAAACCCCCAAATGTTTAAAGTATCTATATAAATGAAATGTTTTGGAATACTCATAAATGTCTCAGTATTAATGTTCATACATTCATTTTTCCAGAATTAATCTATGTATCTGATGTAATGCCAACAAAATTCTAGCTTTTTGGTATGGGGTAATTGAAAAAAAAATCATTCAACAATGTATATGAAAATGCCAAGGACCTAAAATAGTGACAATTTTGAACAAGAACAAAATTAGAAAACATACAGTTGACCCATGAGCACAGGTTTTAACTGTGTGGGACCACTTATACATGGGTTTACTTCTACCTCTGCCACCTGAGACAGCAAGTCCAACCCCTCCTCTTCTTCCTCCACCTCAGCCTGCTCAACGTGAAGACGATGAGGATAAAGATCTTCATGATGATCCACTTCTACCTAATGAATAGTAAATATTATTTTCTCTTCCTTATGATTTTCTTAATCATATTTTTTCTCTAGCTTATGTAAGAATACAGTACATAATACATATACAAAATATGTTAATTGACTGTTTATGTTATTGGTAAGGCTCCTAGTAAAATGTAGGTTATTAGTAGTTAAGTTTTTGAGGTCAAAAGTTGTACAATGATACTTGATTGTGTGAGGGCTCAGTTCCCCTAATCCCCGAATTGAGATATTTGTAATACAGACATCTAAAAAACACCTGTCTCCAGAATATATAAAGACTCCTACAAATGAGCAAATATCAGTTCCCACTAAAAAATGGCAAAAGTCTTGAGGTACTTCTCAAAGAAGATATTTAAAAAGCCAACACGTATTGAAAGGGGGGCTCAACAGCATTATCCACTGAGGAAATGCAAATTAAAGCCATAATGGAATAGCGGCATGCACAAGAGCCAGGCCCTGGGAGCTCACGGTGCCACTGAAACTGCTCTCGTCAGGTTGGTGTGGGTTATCCCCAGCCCCTTACCCAATGGATGCTTTTCAGTTCTTTTGTCATTTGAATCTGCTGACCATGTTCCTCTTCTTGAAGCGCTTCCCTCTAAGGCAGGAATGGGAGGAAGGGTTTAGATGTAGTGAGGATTTGGAGGCAGAATGGAGGGACCAACAGAGTTGCATTATGCCATGTCAACTGTGTGACAGCAGAGCTTCTTAAAGGTCTCTCAAACTTTTCACTCAGAAAGTAGCACATTAACTATCCTCAATGAGGACGGGTCTCTTAGTAACAGTTAATAGGTTTCACTATTAAACCTCAATCAAAAATGGTCATTTTAACCAGAATGTCAAACTGTTCATTCATGATGGAAGATAATTCACATCATTCATCCTTTACCTCCTTCCCAATGTTAAATACATATTTACCCTGGCATCGTGAAATAGGTATTTGATTTTCTTAGCCTCCCTGAAGTGTAACTCATCATGCCTTGCTCTTTTTGGATGTCAGGTCTTTGGTCTGTTAAGGGCTTTCTGGTATTAGGGACACAGCTTCTGGGTTCCCATTGTTACCCTAGGCCCCTCCTAGCAGAAGTATTTCATAGTGTTCCCAGAACTTCCAAGCCCTCATTTATAGACTTGGGAGTTATTGGCTATTTTCTCTCCCTACACTTCATCATGAAAAGTTCAGAGGCTTTACATAGCCTCTTCCATAAAGACACCTGCTGTTGCCATTATGACCTTTTCTTTGGTGGCATGTTGAAAGTGGAACTTCTTTCTGAGGCTTGTGGTCTTCTGGTCTACAGCCTGGGCAGAAGTTCCAGATATTCTTGGACATATTTTTCATCTATCTGGAATTTCTATTACCTCCTACAAAGGAAACTCAGTGGTGGTAGGAATAAGGTGCTAAGTAACTTTTTTTGGAATTCAGGTAACATCAGAACCAACTTCCATGCTCTCAGATGCATGAGCACCTCTCCCCTTCATTGTACATCCGGCACTGAGGGTAGGTCCTGGCACATTGAAGGTGTCCAATAAATAAAATGCACAACAAAAAGATTTTTCCTTTTTATGTAAATATTACAGGTTCATTGCAAAGAAAAAAATTAACTTAAGAACACAGAAAAGAAAGTAAAAAACAAAAAAATCTGATACTCCACTAAAACAGAAATAACCATCATAAATTTTTTGGAGACCATCCTTTCATTCATCTCTCTCAAAAGTTCACATAAATACATAATATTACATATATAGTTTCATACCATACATGCAGCATTTACATTTTTGTTTTTATAGTCTCCCCTCCCCTTATTGCTAATTCTCCTTTTCTCACTCCCCTCAAGGTAATCAATATTAACAGCCTGGTGTATATTCTTCCATACCTGTCTCCATGTGCATCTAACCACACACACATAAATACAAAATAAATGGGTGTGATTATTTTAACAAAAATGATATATTGTATATATACATTTCTGTTATAAAGCAATTATTTATCAGTGAAATCAGCTAGTATACATATAGTTCATTTTTAAAATTACTCTCACACTGTTCCATAATAAGGATATGTCAGAATTTATCTAACCATTTCTCTATTAATAGGCATTCATTTGTTTGCAGTTGGGGCTTTGCCCCCCTCTACAAAAAATACTTCAACAAACATGTTTATTTATATTCTTATGCATTGATGCTGCTTTTATTTCTATGGGACAGATCCCAAAAGTGAGACTGCTGGGTCTAAGAGTATATATGTTTTAAACTTTTCAATATATATTATTGGACTGCTGGTGGAAGTATGTTATATAACCTTTAGGTAATAGTACATGGTTTCCAAAACCCCAATGGCAAAAGATCTCTTAATTTCTGCCAAATCCATGAAGGGGAAGTTTCATCTCACTGAGCATTTCAATTTGCATTTCCCTGAGTAATTTTGAGGTTCAAAATCTTTTCATAGGATAATGATCACCTACAGTTGCTCTCCTATGAAGAACCATCCAGTCCAGAGGAATTAAAGACTTAAGTGTAAAAAATAAAATCATAAAAATCTTAAAAATAAATTTAGGATACTATGTATAACCTGGGATTAAGGAGATCTCTTTTAAGTAAAATGACTAAATAAAAAATCTAAAAAGGAAATGATATAAATATTTTCCTATAAAAATGTTGTGCCATTACTATAAAGTATAAAGACAAATGCTAGATTAAGAAAAACATCTGCTACATAATGACAAAGCATTAATATCTAAAATACATAAAAAGCACCTCCAGGTTTATAAGACAGATAAATGAATAGAAAAATAGGCGAATACATATATAGGCAATTAACTAATGATAATTTGTTAAATGAGTAAAGTATGAAATCTGGATGAAGGCTTTCATTTGTTCATTATTTTCCTCTAGTGAGAGTTTCCTTATAACTTCTTTTTTTTTTTTTTTGAGACGGAGTCTCGATCTGTCGCCCAGGCTGGAGTGCAGTGGCGCGATCTCGGCTCACTGCAATCTCCGCCTCCCGGGCTGACACCATTCTCCTGCCTCAGCCTCCCGAGTAGCTGGGACCACAGGCGCCCGCCTCCGCGCCCGGCTAATTTTTTGTATTTTTAGTAGAGACGGGGTTTCACCGTTTTAGCCAGGATGGTCTCGATCTCCTGACCTTGTGATCCACCCGCCTCAGCCTCCCAAAGTGCTGGGATTACAGACGTGAGCCACTGCGCCCGGCCTCCTTATAACTTCTAAGATTTAATGTTATTAAATGATTTCCCACATAATTGTTTATAGTTTCTCTATATACTTTCTGATGAATTCCTAATGAAGATTTTCCTATATTCATAAAATACAGTTTATAAGATTCATCTTGTGGAGTTGACATCTAGGTGAATGACTTATTGTTCTTTATATTAATTTACTTTCTCTCCGATGTATTCTTTGATGTACAGTAAGGCTTGAACTACTCCTGAAGGCTTTTCCACATTCAATACATTTATAGGGTTTTTCTCCAGTATGCATCCTCAAGTGTACAGTAAAGTCTGAGTTAGTTCTGAAGGCTTTTCCACATTCTTCACATTTATAGGGCCTCTCCCCAGTATGAATTCTCTGATGTAGGGTTAGCTGTGATAGAGTAATACAACCCTTTCCACATTCCTTACAGGTGTAGGGTTTTTCTCCAGTGTGTGTTCTCCAATGCACTGTAAGGTAAGAACCCCTCCTGAAGGCTTTTCCACAGACATCACACTTATAGGGCTTCTCTCCACTATGGATTTTCTGATGTTCTGTGACATGTACCATCTGGCTAAATGCTTTCCCACAGTCATTACATTTAAATGGTTTCTCTCCAGTATGTGTTCTTTGATGTGTATTAAAGCCTGAGTTACTTGTGAAAACCTTTCCACATTCATTACATTTATAGGGCTTCTCTCCAGTATGCCTTCGTTGGTGCACAGTAAGCTGTGATGTATTAGTGAAGGCTTTCTCACATTCATTACATTTATATGGTTTTTCCCCAGTATGGGTCCTCTGATGTACAATAAGGTATGATTTAGTCCTAAAGGACTTTCCACAGTCATAACATTTATAGGGTTTCACTCCAGTATGAATTTTCTGATGCTCCTTGAGATTTACCATTTTGGTGAAGGCCCTCTCGCAGTCAGTACATTTATATGGTTTCTCTCCAGTGTGAATTCTCTGATGTACAGTTAAGTGTGATTTTATTCTGAAAGACTCCCCACATTCATTGCACAGGTAAGGTTTCTCTTCAGTATGAATACGCTGATGTATAATTAGAGAAGAAGAACGCATGAAGGCCTTTCCACATTCATTACATTTATAAGGTTTCTCTCCTGTATGCATTCTGTGGTGTACAGTAAGGCATGAATAATTAATGAATGCTTTCCCACATTCATTACATTTATAGGGTTTTTCTCCTGTGTGAATTCGCTGATGTTCTGTGAAATTTGCAATGCGGTTGAATGCTTTCCCACATTCATTACATTCGTAGGGTTTTTCCCCAGTGTGAGTTCTTATATGTACGATAAGGCTTGAATTACTTCTATAGGCTTTTCCACATTCATTACATCTAAAAGGTTTCTCTCCAGTATGAATCCTCTGATGCACATTAAAAATTGTGGTGTTCTTAAAAGACTTCCCACACTCATTGCACTGATACGGTTTCTCTTCAGTGTGGGTCTTCTGATGTACACTAAGATATGACTTGTTCCTAAAGGCTTTCCCACAATCATCACATTTGTAGGGTTTCTCACCATTGTGAGTTTCCTGATGTCTTGCAAGTTTTGATTTATCACTAAAAGCTTTCCCGCATTCATTACATTTATAGGGTTTCTCTCCAGTTTGAATTCTCTGGTGCTGATTAAGACGGGCACACTGGCTAAAAGATTTCCCACACACATTACACTGATAAGGTTTCTCTTTAGTGTGAATTCTCTGATGTACCATAAGTGATGAGGAAGCAATGAAGGCCTTTCCACATTCATTACATTTATAGGGTTTTTCTCCAGTGTGGATTTTTTTGTGCTGACTGAGATATGAAGGCTGGCTGAATGTTTTCCCACATTCATTACATTCATAAGGTTTTTCTTTAGTATGAGTTCTTTGATGTTGAATGAGCAATGACCTATAACGAAAGGCCTTTCCGCATGTACCACATTTGTAGGGTTTTTCCTTATTATTGGATTTTTTCCCCAAAGTAAGTTCTGAAGTCTGCCTTATGGCTTTGCTGCCTTTCATCTCCTTGCAAATTATCTTCCCCAAACGGGTATCTGTAACCAAATTTAAATTCTCTGTGAAATTTTCCTCTTGTGTTTGGCATCTGCTGTGAAGCTCTTCGGTGGCAACGCCTGGTTCTGGAATAAGAATAGATTCAAATCTAAAGCCTCTTTGACTAGTGGGAGTCTTCTTGAGTGGAATTATTCTTTGACTCAAATGATTCTCCTGATTATTTTGTAATCTCAATATCCTATCATTCCATTTCCATAACCCTTCCACTCTGGAATCCCACAGACCATTCTCTGTAAGTTTCTCTAGTACGGCATCCTGTGATAAATCTTCAGAAATATCCTTTGTTTGTGTAGCATTCTTGGTTGCAGGTTTGGGCTCCATGTCTGGAATAAAAAAGAGATAAATCAAGTAATTCCTTTCCTAAGCTGGAGCAATCTCACTAAACAGAACAATAAAAGTAATAAATACATGGATAATGAATATATGGTTTTAATTGCTTTCACACTGACTTGTTTTCTAGTGAGAAGAAGGTAGGGTTAAGGGAGGCTGGTTTAGCAAAAACTAAAGTAGCAAATTCACTGAAACTTTCCTGTTAAAAAAGTCCATTCAGCTGGGCACAGTGGCTCATGCCTATAATCTCAGCACTTTGGGAGGCCAAGGTGAGAGAATTGCTTGAGCTTAGGAGTTCGAGACCAGTCTGGGCAATATAGCAAAACACTGTCTCTACAAAAAAAATACAAAAATTAGCCAGGCATGATGGTGTGCACCTGTAGTCCCAGTTACTTGTGACGCTGAGGTGGGAGGATTGCTTGATTCCAGGAGATGGAGGTTGCAGTGAGCCAAGATTGTGTCACTACACTCTACCCTGGGTGACAGAGCAAGACTGACTCAAAAAAAAAAAAAAAACAGTGTTGCAGGAAGTCAGGGACCTCTAATGGAGGGACTGACTGAAGCCCTGGCAGAATGTGAAGATTTAATGGACATTTATCACTTCCCCAACCAATACTTCTGTGATTTCCTATGCCTGTCTTTACTTTAATCTCTTAATCCCACCATCTTCGTAAACTGATGATGAATGTTGCCTCAGGACCTTGTGATGATTGTGTTAACTGCACAAATTGTTTACAGAGCATGTGTGTTTGAACAATATCAAATCTAGGCACCTTAAGAACAGGATAACAGCGATTTTCAAGGAACAGGGGAGAGAACCTTAAAGTCTGGCTGCCTGTAGGCTGGGCAGGACAGAGCCATATTTCTCTTATTACTGAAAACAGGTAAGAGAAGTATCGCTGAATTCTTTCCCCAGTAAGGAATATTAATAATTAACAACCCTGGGAAAAGAATACATTCCCAGGGAAGGCCTCTGAAATGGCCTCCCTGGGAGTGTCTGCCTTTATGCAGATGTAGATAGGGATGAAACATGCCCTAGTCTCCTGCAGCACCCCTGGCTTGCTAGGATGAGGAAATTCCAGCCTGGCAAATTCTAGTCAGACCAGTTCTCTACTCTTGAACCCTGTCAAAATGTTTATCAATGACAATGTGTACACAGCGGGACACAGAAGTTCATTAGTGATTCTAGTTTCGCCCTGACCTTGTGATCTCACCCTGACTTCCTGCCTTGTGATCTTTTTTTGCCCTTAAAGCATGTGATCTCTGTGACCCACACCCTATTCGTACACTCCCTCCCCTTTTGAAAATCACTAATAAAAACTTGCTCATTTTGCAGCTTAGGGGGCATCACGGAACCTGCTGACATGTGATGTCTCCCCCAGACACCCAGCTTTAAAATTTCTCTCTTTTGTACTCTTTCCCTTTATTTCTCAGACTGGCCGACACTTAAAGAAATAGAAAAGAACCCACGTCAAATTATCGGGGGCAGGTTCCCCCAATAAAAAAGTCCATTTGTGGTTTAGACCCAACTATTTTAGATGGTATTCTTCAACTTTTGACAAGCTCAAACACTGTCATACTCTCCTGCTATTTACTCCACAAACCAGACATTAGTCCCCAACCATACTTTCTATTTGTCTTTTTTTTTTTTTTTTTTGAGACAGAGTCTTGCTGTGACACCCAGGCTAGAGTTCAATGGTGCGATCTCGGCTCACTGCAACCTCCGCCTCCTGGGTTCAAGCAATTCTCCTGTCTCAGCCTCCTGAGTAGGTGGGACAACAGGCATGTGCCACCACGCCCAGCTAATTTTTGTATTTTTAGTAAAGATGGGGTTTTGCCATGTTGGCCAGGCTGGTCTTGAACTCCTGACGTCAGGTGATCCACCCACCTCAGCCTCCCAAAGTGCTGGGATTACAGGCATGAGCCACCATGCTTGGGCTCTATTTGTT
Organism: Macaca thibetana thibetana; assembly: GCF_024542745.1. Lineage (NCBI taxonomy): Eukaryota > Metazoa > Chordata > Mammalia > Primates > Cercopithecidae > Macaca > Macaca thibetana. Next base: position 5,420,887 of record NC_065593.1, read on the forward strand.
CTCATTCTTGATTGACTAGCTTTGTTGTGAGGGCTTTCTCAAATTTCACTGGCAGAATAGTTTATTCAAGTCTTTGTATATACCTTTTAATAAAACTTTTATGGAAAAAAACACTTTGATTTTCAAAAAGAGCTAAACAATAAACTAATCAAAAGTTAATATTTATACTTACTATTTCATATAGTGATAATTATTATTTAATTAAGGGTAGATTTAACAACTTTTTTTATGGCCCTAAGAACTTTTCTGCCAGTTTGTTAAAAATTCATTACAAATTACACTGTGGGATACTGGTCTTACAATGTGTTTGTGTATGCAATTTAATATTTTATTTTTAAGACACTTTAATGCTTTTTAAAACTTCTAATTCATTTTCAGGTAATTATGCCTCAATGTTTAAATATAAGTTCAGTAAAAACTCTTGTTGATGGTAGAATGGTTTTATGATTTTTTTTTTTTTTTTTGAGGCAGTGTCTCACTGTGTTGCCCAGGCTGGAATACAGTGGCACGATCTCAGTTCACTGCAACCTCCACCTCCTGGGTTCAAGCGATTCCTGTGCTTCAGCTTCTGAAGTAGTTGGAATTACAGGCATGCACCACCACACCCAGCTAATTTTTCTTATTTTTAGTAGAGAAAGTATTTTGCTATGTTGGCCAGGATGGTCTCCAACTCCTGGCCTCAAGTGATCCACCCTCCTCGGCCTTCCAAAGTGCTGGGGTTACAGATGTGAGCCACTGTGCCCAGCCAATTTGATGGTTTTAAAACTCATTTTTAAACAGTATGATTTGTCTACGTTATTTTACTGTATAACATTTAAATTAATATTTTTTCATGTTGTTGCTATTTATCACTCTTACTTTTAAATAGTTTTAATTAGTTTGAGCATATTTTTTGCTGTCGTAGGATATTATATTGCCAATATCTGATAAAAGAAAACAAAACTTTTGCTGTCAGAAAAAAAGCTATAAGGCTGGGTGTGGTGGCTCATGCCTGTAATCCTAGCACTTTGGGAGGCTGAGGCAGGAAGACTGCTTGAGCCCAGGAGTTTAAGACCAGCTTGGGCAACACAGTGAGACCCCATCTCTACAAAAAGTTAAAAATGAGCTTGGCATGGTGGCACACACTTGTAGTCCTAAATATTTGGAAGGCTAAAGCTGGAGGATCCCTGAAGCCCAGGAGGTTGAAGCTACAGTGAGCTATGATCTACGCTGCACTACAGCCTGGGTGACAAAGTGAAACCCTGTCTCAAATAAATAAATAAATAAATAAATAAATAAATAAAAGAAGGCCGGGCATGGTGGCTCATGCCTGTAATCCCAGCACTTTGGGAGGCCGAGGTGGGCGGATCACCTGGGCTCAGGAGTTTGAGACCAGCCTGGCCAACATGGTGAAACCCCACCTCAACACAAAAATTAGCTGGGTGTGGTGGCACACGCTTGTAATCCCAGCTACTCAGGAGGCTGAGGAAGGAAAATTGCTTGAACCCGGTCAGGAGGTCAGGAGGCGGAGATTGTAGGGAGCCGGGATTGCACCACTGCACTCCAGCCTGGGCGACAGAGCAACACTCCATCTCAAATAAATAAATAAATAAATAAATAAAATAAAAGAAGAAGAAAAGCTATAGAAAACATGTGTAGCACCAATTTGGAATTCAGAAACTAATAATAAATGTAAAAGGCCAAAAGAATATGAAGTTGGAAAGCAGAAAAATAATGAAAAACTTGCAAACATTAGAAAAGGAGACATCCAGGATAGGGTGAAAAGGTCTATCACAGATGTAACCAGAGTCCTAGAAGGTTAAAAAGAGAAGTGAGAGAGAATGGACAGAAGCTAAGTCAAAGAAACAATGTATTAGAATTTTCCACAACAGATAAAAAAAAAAATCAAGTCACAAATCATAGAAGCCAAATGAATCTTCAGCATGAGAAAGATGAAGAAAACTATACTAAAGTATACAGTAGTAAAACCACTGAAAACTAAACTCTTAAAAGCAGCCAAAAAAAGAGAGACAGGGCCAGGAACGGTGGCTTACGCCTGTAATCCCAGCACTTTCGGAGGCCATGGTGGGTGGATCACCTGAGGTCAGGACTTCGAGATCAGCCTTGGCCAATACAGTGAGACCCCGTCTCTACCAAAAATACAAAAATTAGCTGAGCATGGTGGTGGGTGCCTGTAGTCCCAGCTACTCAGGAGGCTGAGGCAGGAGAATCACTTGAACCCGGGAAGCAGAGTTTGCAGTGAGCTGAGATCACGCCACTGTACTCCAGCCTGGGCGACAGAGCAAGACTCCATCTCAAAAAAAAAAAAAAAAAGAGACAGATACCTGGTTTTGTTTTTTGTTTTTGTTTTTTTAAAAAAACAGAGTCTTGCTCTGTTGCCCAGGTTGGAGTGCAGTGGATAGGATTACAGGTGGGTGCCACAATGCGCGGCTAATTTTTGTATTTTTAGTAGAGATGGGATTTTGCCATGTTTCCCAGGCTTGTCTTGAACGCCTGACCCCAAGTGATCCACCCACCTCGGCCTCCCAACACCTAGTCAAAGACAGATGTCCTTTAACGAGCAACAATTAGATCAGAGGTTACAAATTATAACCAATTTGGCCCACTGTCTGTTTCTGTATAGCCAGCAAGATAAGAATGATTTTTTATATTTTATTAATTTATTTATTTACTTTCTTACTTATTTTGAGACCGAGTCTTACTCTGTCACCCAGGCTGGCGTGCAGTGGGCAATCTCAGCTCACTGCAACCTCCGCCTCCTGGGTTCAAGTGATTCTTGTGCCTCTGCCTTCTGAGTAGCTGGGATTACAGGCCAGTGCCACCATGCCTAGCTCAAATTTGTATTTTTAGTAGAGACGGGGTTTCACCATGTTGCCCAGGCTGGTCTCAAACTCCTGGCCTCAAGTGATCTGCCTGCCTTGGCCTCCCAAAGTGCTGGGATTACAAGCACGAGCCACCACGCCTGGCCAAATTTCACATTTAAAGTGGTTGAAAAATATATGAAAAGAATGATTCTGTGACACATTAAAAATGTATGAAATTCAAATTTCAGAGTCCATAAGTGAAGTTTTAGTGGAGCACAACCGCACTACTTAGTTAATGTGTTGCCTATGGATTCCTTGGTGCTAAAATGTCAGAGTGGAGTAGTTGCAGCAGAGAGTCCTTATGATCCAACAAAGCCGAAAATGTTGCTGCCTTGCCTTTTATATAAAAGTTTAGACAGATGGTTCACTTCTCAACAGGTTCTACATAAGACAGAAAACAACAAATGATACCTTTGAAATGCTGAAAAAATGTAACCGCAAATCTAAAATTCCAAGCTTACCAAAAATATCCTCCCAAAATGAAGGTCAAATGAAAATATTTTTAGAAAAAAAAGAGAAGAGGCTAGGCATGGTGGCTCACGCCTGTAATCCCAGCACTTTGGGAGGTCGAGGCGGGCAGATCTCATGAGGCTAGGAGTTCGAGACTGGCCTGACCAACATGGAGAAACCCCGTCTCTCCTAAAAATACAAAATTAGCCTGGCATGGTGGCATATGCTTGCAATCCCAGCTACTCGGGAGGCTGAGGAAGGAGAATCGCTTGAACCTGGGAGATGGAGGTTGTAGTGAGCCAAGATCGTGCATTGCACTCCAGCCTGGGCAACAAGAGCAAAACTCCATCTCAAAAGAAAAAAATACGGTGGCTCACGCCTGTAATCCCAGCACTTTGGGAGGCCGAGGCGGGCGGATCACAAGGTCAGGAGATCGAGACCACGGTGAAACCCCGTCTCTACTAAAAATACAAAAAATTAGCCGGGCGCGGTTGTGGGCGCCTGTAGTCCCAGCTACTCGGGAGGCTGAGGCAGGAGAATGGCGGGAACCCGGGAGGTGGAGCTTGCAGTGAGCCGAGATCGCGCCACTGCACTCCAGCCTGGGCGACAGAGCGAGACTCCGTCTCAAAAAAAAAAAAAAAAAAAAAAAAAAAAAAAAAAAAAAAGAAAAAAATAAAAAAGAAAAACAAAAGAGAGTATGGCACAAGTATATCTGAGTAAAAGGAAATATTAAAGAGTGTTTTTTAGGCAGAAGAAAAATAATCTCAGATACAAGCTCAGCATTGAAAAAAACAAAGAGAAAGGAAAGGCAAAAATGTGGTTAAGTTTAAATGAACATTGACTGCATAAAGCATAATATTTTACGTGATTTGACATATGTAGAATTAAAATATATAATTTCAATAATGTATGTGAGGTTAAATGGAATAAGCTGTTCTAAGATCCTTTTACTGCTTGGGAAGAGGGAAAAACCTATATATAACTATTGAATCACGGATGCAGACTTTCATCTCAGGGTTAATCACTGAACAAATAATTTAAAATGTTATGATTACCAAGTGATCAGAGAGGGCAAATAGAACAATAAAAAGTGATAAATCTAAAGAAAGGCATGAATGGAAAGAAAAAGAATACAGAATGGGCAAAATGCTTTCACAGTTAAATGTAAATGTACTATGTATAAATAGACTGAACACTCCAAAAGACAGGAACTGTCAGATTGGTTAAAATATTAACAATAGGCCAGGCGCAGTGGCTCACGCCTGTAATCCCAGTACTTTGGGAGGCCAAGGCGGGTGGATCACTTGAGGTCAAGAGATCGAGACCAACCTGGCCAGCATGGTAAAACCCCGTCTCTACTAAAAATAGAAAATTAGCTGGACATGGTAGCAGATGCCTGTAATCCCAGCTACTTGGGAGGCTGAGGCAGGAGAATCACTTGAACCCAGGAGGCAGAGTTTGTGGTGAGCCGAGATTGCGTCATTGCACTCCAACCTGGGCGACAAGAGCGAAACTCAGCCTCAAAAAAAAAAAAAAATTAACAACATACTACTTATAAAATAAAGACAAAAAGTACAAGAATACACAGAAGGTGAAAGTGAGCAGATGAAAAAAGATATACCATACAAACAACAACCAAAAGAAAGATGCTGTAGTGATATTAACATCAGACAAAACAGACTTTAAGGCAAAAACCATTAAGAAATGAGATACTTCATAATGACAAAAGCCAATTTACCATAAAGATAACAATTATAACTTTGTATTTACATAATAACATAGCTTCAAATACAGAAAGAAAAAAATTAAATGAACTAAAAAGGAAACAAATGTATAGTCTCACTAGCAGACTTTAAAAAATCTTTCTCAACTGATAGAATAAGCTGTAAGTACACAGATTTTAACAACGTAATTAACAAACTTAATCTCCTGACACATCTAGAAATTATACTTAATACGTATAGGCTATACATTTTTTTCAAGAGCACAAAATGCTTACAAAATTCTGCAAAGACTGACATAATTCAGAGCATCTTGTCTGACCATAATAGAATTAAAGTTAATAAGATTGCTAGAAAATTCCCAAATGGCACAAAATTAAGAAAAACATTTAAAAATAACTGAAGGATAAAAGATATCACAATAGAAATATAACATATTTTCCACTCAAAAATTATGAAGATGCTACATAAAAAAGTGTGATACAGTTCTGATAGCACTAAACAATTAGAAAAGAACAGCTGAAAATCAATGATATAAGTTATCTAATTCAAGAGGTTAGAAAAGATCCACAAATTAAGCTCTAAGAATGGAATAAAATAATAAAGAACAGAAAGTAATAAAACTCAAACATACAAGAAAAAGGACTAAAAACGGTAATGTTTTTAAAAGCCAAGTAATGTCATGCATGGTGGCTCACATCTGAAATCCCAGCAATTTGGGAGGCCAAGGTGGGAGGATAGCTTGAGCCCAGGAGTTCGAGAACATCTTGGTCAACATAGTGAGACCCCTCTACAAAACATAAAAATCTTAGGTGGTGGTGTGTGCCTCTAATCCCAGCTATGTAGGAGGATGAGGCAGGAGGATCACTTGAGCCCAGAAGTTCGAGGCTGCAGTGAGCTATGATCATGCCACTGCATTCCAGCCTGGGTGACAGAATGAGACCCTGTCTCAAAGAAAAAAAAACAGTTGAGTAAGATTGATAAACTCTAGCAAGACTGAGTAAGATAAAATAAAGAAAACACAAAAAACCAGTATCAGGAATAAGAAGTGGCACATCACTTCAGATCCGTATAAACATTTAAATGATAAGCAGAAGATAGTATGCCAATAAATTTAAAAATTAAACAGAACAATCCCTAAACATAATTTGCTAAACTAAAACAAAAAGAAATAGGAAATAGGAAAAGTCCTAAGTACTGAAGGTATACAAGCTATAATTAAACACTTTTCCCAATAAAAGCTTCAGGCCAAGATGGCTTCCCTGGTGAATTCCACTACCATAAAAAATAACTTTCCCTCTCTCACAACTTTTTCTTCCCTCACCATAAGCTGATGATCTTGCCTCACATTTTAGAAAATATGGCAGCTATCATAATAGTGGCCTCAATCTTCCTGCCCTCAAGTGACCTGCAGGTGCACCCATCTTCTCCACCTTTCTCAGTATTACAACACAGGAGGTGACCTCTCCACCTATTAAAGGTAAATCCCCCTTTCCATTCTAGATTTTATCTCCTTTAACCCTGTCAAACACTTTAGTCCTTCATCTTTGTCTTGCAACATCAATGTCGCTCTCTCCATTAAGGCGATCCTATCAGCACTCAAACATGTCATAGCAGCTCCCATCTCAAAAATAAAACAAGTGTTTTTTCTTGACTCCATTCTTTCCTTTAGCCACTGCTCCATTTCTCTTTCCCTCTTCACAGGGGAAAAAAAAGTCCCTCTCTAAAAAGTTATCTAAAACTATCTCTAATGTCTACTTTTCACTCAATCTTTTAAGCATAAATAATATCTGATATATAAAAATATGTAATGCATGTGTGGGTTGTTCATGGCATCATAATAAAATGAATCAGAATCTATTTATTTCTTTCCATCTCCACTACCATCACCCTAATCAAAGTTCCTCTCATCTCCTGGATAGACTATTGTAACAACCTTTTAACTTACTGCCTGCTTTATGCCTCAAGTTTAATCTCTATAAACAGGGTTATTTTCTAAAAACCCTGCAGTAAAATCTCTCTATGCTTTGGAACTCACTTAGATCATCTACAAAGCCCTGCACAGGCAGGCTCCTACATCTCTAATCTTATTCTGTACCAGTTTCCGCTCACTTTAGTCACAGCAGCTTCCTTTTGATTTCCAGAATACATGGCCTTCTTTGCTGTATCAGATCCTTTGCATTGTTGTTCCCTTAGCCTGGAATACTTCCCTTTTCCTCTTCCCCTCCCTGCTTCTTCTTCTGACCCTTCAGGTCTCAGCTCAAATGTCACCTCTTCAGAAGCTCCCCTGACCACCCTGTTTGAAGGTGTCCTCATCCCACCCCAGTTACTCTTTCCTATCTTCCAATTTATCTCATAGCTGGGAGGTTTGGCAACCACCATTTAGTTTGTTTTTATTTATTTGCCAAATTTCTGTTTCTCAAAATTTAATCTTCATGAAGGCGGGGACCTGGTCCATTTTATTAGGTGCTGTAGCCCTTGTACCTAAGCCAGTTCACAGCATATAGATGTATAATATTGATTAAATACATCAATACTATATTTTGATTCTCAACTGATTTCTTGTTTGTATTCTCAATTAGTTAAGAACCTGGAGGACAGGTGGTGGGTTCCTCCAAAGTTTCTGCAGCCTTGCAGGTGAAGAAAACTAAATAATGAGTAAATAAGTTTGCCTTAAGAGAAATCAGTGGGGACCCTTATGAAAGCATTTTCAGGCAAATGAAGAAAGAAATGTCAGATAATGGTGAAACAAATGAGAAACATAAAGTTAACTGGAGAAGATAGACCTGAAAGGGATATTTTGTGTATGTTTGAATGAAGAACAAAATAATAATTATGAAAAGCATGTCCCCAGGAAAGCAGAATAGGATGAGATGGTTCCCAAAAGTGGAAGACAGAGAGAGAGGATAAGAGAAGATGGGGGTGAGAGAGACAGGCAGCGAGATGGGGGATCTCTTCCTCTGAGACAGCTTTGAACAAATATATCTTTAAAATTTTTTCAGATGTTGTGTTGAACATCCCCCTATAGTCTGTCACTTCAAATAAATCCCATCTTCGTGGTTCTGTTTAACTCACCAGGATAGGGAATTCTTGAAATTTCTCTCATTGTCACCCATGGTCCTTTCCCATTCTCCAAATGAGATATCATGTCTGGTTTGGAAACTGCAAGCCCTGTCCAGAGAAAAATAAACAGGATTTCATTGGAGCCATGAGCAAGAACTCCTGCCAAATTCAGTCTCAGTTCTTAATCTTCCATGCAGAATGACCATTACAGGAAGCTCTAGAGCCGCACTGTCCAATACAGTTGCCAGTTGTCACATATGGCTATTTAAATTTGAATTTAAATTAAATAAAATTAAGTAAAATCTAAAATTCAGTTCTTCAGACGGACTAGCCAAATTTCAAGTGCTCAAAAGGCACAAGTGAGGCTGGGTGCGGTGGCTCATGTCTGCAATCCCAGCACTTTGGGAGGCCGAGGCAGGCGGATCACGAGGTCAGGAGATCAAGACCATCCTGGCTAACATGGTGAAATCCCATCTCTACTAAAAATGCAAAAAATTAGCCAGGCGTGGCGGCGGGCGCCTGTAGTCCCAGCTACTTGGGAGGCTGAGGCAGGAGAATGGCATGAACCCCGGAGGCGGAGCTTGTAGTAAGCTGAGATCGCGCCAATGCACTCCAGCCTGGGCAACTGAGCGAGACTCCGTCTCACAAAAAAAAAAAAAAAAAAAAAAAAAAAAAAATAGGCACAAGTGACTAGTACCTGCCATATTGTACAGTGATGTTTTAGACAATTAAAAAGACATCCCAAAGGAGCTCAACACTATGATTCTGGTTTGGTGGGATAACAGATTATGGGAATAATCTAGTGAGTTTAGAAATAAATTGAATACATTTGTTTCTTTCTTCTAGAGGTACTGATAACTTCCATTTAAGGAAGTGACTAGAAAATACTTCGGTCCAAAATCTGTGGGGTTGTCAACAATCTCCAAGATTCCAGAGAAGTATGTTTCTTACTCTACAATGGGCAGATCATGTAGTTAAAAGTGAGGAATAGCATAACCCAACAATGTGCCCCTAAGATCAGGTACTTCAGTTAAATACTTTAGAGGCCTTTTATCTTTGGCAAACCCGGTCAAATGGGCAGATCAATCAACACAGAAGGGAAGTTATCCTTACCCAGGGAGACCAGATTCCTGTAATTCTCTAGCATCACATCCTTGTGCAGGTTCCTCTGTGTAGGGTCCATCAATCTCCACTCCTCCAATGTGAAGTCTATAGCCACATCCTTAAATGTCACTGATTCCTAAAACAATTACACTGTGATCATTTAGAGACTATACAATTAGACTTGTTAGGCAGAATTATACATAAAAAACTGGGGAAGAGCCCCAGAAACCAGAATCACCAAATGATTATGTAGGTCAACCAGTTCATCCCTTATAGGATGTATCAATCTCTCCAGTGACAAGAACTTGAAGCCATAATATGCTGCCTATATAATCTTCAGAGTTTCATCTGATAGCAGAATTTCTTTTCAGACCAAGTCTGGCTTCCTATCAATTATAAAGATTGGCTCCACTATATTATCTGGAGTCAAACAGCATGGTTTCCTCCTTCCCTAGAAAGTATTTAAAATATTTGATAACAGCGAGCAGTTTCTACCCAAATCATCTTTCTTCCTTAAAACCCTGGCTTATCTAAAATACCAATTTTCTTTCAGTTCTAATCTATAGACTATGACTTACTAAAAGATATATTTTATCATTTGTATTATGGATATAGAATACTATAAGCTTTCTCTTTGAAAAAGAAAAATAAAAAGTCAAGGAACTTTGGGGAAGTTCTTTGGTCAGGATATGTACACATATTAAAAAATGGAAGACTAGGCCATAAACATTTTTAATGGTTACCTACTGGAGAAAAGAGGGAGCAGAGAGGACTGGAATGAAGGCTAGACTCCTTTGGCTATTTGTTTTGTAGACTGGACTTTTGGACCATTTAAATACTTTATATTATAAATGAAATAAAAATTTTAAAAAAATCCCTAAAAATTAAGAGTAACATGAAACCAGGTGGTAGCATACTCATTCATTAGAAAGGAACTATTTTGAGTGATTTTAATAGAGTAATTTTTCTGTATATACCTCACAAGATACACCCTGAGAAAAATAACTGCAAAATAAAAACAAAACCAAAATATTTTCAGTAAATAATCATATTAATTATAGTGACAGACATGCTATTATGTAACTGTTGTGTGTGTAGTGCTGGATAAAGCAAATCAGCATACTGATGCCATTGAGAACTAATACATTTGGTATGGGAGAAAGAAGACAGAAATGTACTATTGATAAGATTAGGTTAAAAACTCCATAGTTCTGAATTTGAATAGGAAGTATCACTAGAGATTCATGAAGCATTTTAAGGGGGAAAAAATATTTCCTACCTTCAGCCACTGAAAAGGCGCAGAAACCATAACTAATAAGGTGGCACTATGCAAACCAGACTGTAGGCTCTAAATATTACTTCCGCCTAAAAGGAACCAGGGCCTAGAACACCCTGACACATCAAAAAGCAAGGAAGCTAACAAAGACTACTAGGGTCATACCTAAGACACAGGAAACAACTTGAAGAGGCTTCCACTGGTGAATGATGTGACAATTTGAGCATCAATAAGGATAATAATTGTAATGGATTTAAAAAATATCTAATACAGCTATATTCATGATATATTATTTTAAAAATCTCATCTATCATTTTTGGAGAATACCTGGAAACCGGTAAGTAAAGAGAAAGAATCAAACTTTCATCCTTTCTTACCTATGCGAAGTATACATAGTTTGTATTATAATCAAACATAATTAAGTAGTTGATGAGGGAAGGTTTCTCTTTATGGAAGTACTCTAGCTAATAAATGAAGAAGGAACAAAAGAATTAGAACATCACAATTTGCAACTTCTAATGAATTAAAGAATCATCAGCAGCTGCTAACATAAAAGAAAGGCCTCAGTTTGATGGTGTACGTCTTCTTGTGGTATATACCAGCAATATGAAATGACATTGCTGAAAATATTTTAAAAAATCAAAATCTCAGCCGGGTGCAGTAACTCACGTCTGTAATCCCAGCACTTTGTGAGGCCAAGACAGGAGGGTCATTTGAGCCCAGGAGTTCAAGACCAGTCTAGGCAACATAGGAAGACCCCATCTCTACAAAAAATAAAATAGAATAAATTAGCTGGACGTGGTGGTGCGTGCCTGTGGTCCCGACTACTTGGGAGGCTTATGTGGGAGGATCCCTTGAGCCCAGGAGGTCAACAAAGTGAGACCCTGTTTAAAAACAAACAAACAAACAAACAAACAAACAAAAAACGTCAAACTCTGAATCTGATCAAGGATCTAATAAAAAATTTAAAGGCAATACAGATAGGGGCAGAGCGGCATGTTAAATAATTCCATGCGGATGTAATCAGTAAAATCTATACCTTGTGAAATTCTAAATTAATGCTGTCCAATAAAAATATAAAGCAAGCCATATAGGTGATTTTATATTTCTAGTAGCCACATTAAAAACAAAAAGAAAAAAGTAAAATTAGTTTTAATAATGTTTTATTTAATCCAAATATATAAAATATTATTTCAAAATGCATCAATACAAAAACTCTTAATGAGATAGTTTACGTTATCTTATCATACTGTCTTTGAAATCTGGTGTGTGTTTTAAATTGACAGACCATCTCAATTCGCACTAGTCATGTTTCAGGTGGTCCAGTGTCACATGTGGCTAGTGGCTTCTGTATTAGACAACATAGCTCTAAAGTACCAATAACCTGGTTTCTTTAATAAACAGTTACAAAGTGGTAAAAGAAAGAGGGGGAAACTTCTACATTAAAAGTGACCTAAGAGGCATATTAACCTGTTGGGAGCAAGTCCCCCAAAATCTGGCCATAAACTGGCCCCAAAACTGGCCATAAACAAAATCTCTGCAGCACTGTAACATGTTCATAATGGCCCTAACGCCCACGCTGGAAGGTTGTGGGTTTACTGGAATGAGGGCAAGGAACACCTGGCCTGCCCAGGGTGGAAAAACATATAAAAGCGTTCTTAAGCCACAAACAACAGCATGAGCGATCTGTGCCTTAACGACAAGCTCCTGCTGCAGTTAACTAATCCAACCTATTCCTTTAATTCAGACCATCCCTTCGTTTCCCATAAGGGATACTTTTAGTTAATTTAATATCTATAGAAACAATGCTAATGACTGGTTTGCTGTTAATAAATATGTGGGTAAATCTCTGTTCGGGGGTCTCAGCTCTGAAGGCCGTGAGACCCCTGATTTCCCACTTCACACCTCTATATTTCTGTGTGTGTGTCTTTAATTCCTCCAGCACTGCTGGGTTAGGGTCTCCCTGACCGAGCTGGTCTCGGCAAGTGGCATCCATTTGTGGGGGCTCGAATCCGGGTTAAAGGGTCGCTGGAGCGATGGTTGGAATGGAAAAACTAAGCTGGAGGACACCCGAGTACTCTTAAAGCAATCCCCGTGGTGAGTGAGAAGGGAGCTCAGAAGCGTCAGGGTAACAATAGGACAAGTGTGGGGTCTGGTTCGTTTCACCTGGGAACTTTTTCACACTGATGATGAGGAGGAAGGAGAGCATGGCAAAGTAACAGAAGAGGTTACAGAGCATGTTTATTTGCAGTTAAAGCTAAAGCGGCAAAGGAGGGAGAGGTTCATCCCTACCCTTCTGCACCCCTTCAACATTATTTTGAAGAAAAAGACCCTCCAGATCTTTCTTTTCTGGAGGACACTGGGTGAAAAGCAGTTGCCCCAGTGACTGTTTGAGCAGCACCTTGAGCAACTGCTCTTAGTTCTATTCAGGCAGGAATTCAGCAAGCTAGACGAGAGGGTGATTTAGAGGCTTGGCAATTCCCTGTTCGAATACACCCCCCAGATCAACAGGGAAATATTACAGTTACATTTGAGCCTTTCCCTTTTAAATTACTCAAAGAATTTCAATAAGCTATAAATCAATATGGACCAGGTTCTCCTTTTGTATTGGGACTGTTAAAGAATGTTGCTGTTTCTAGTCAGATGATACCTACTGACTGGGACGCTCTTACTCGAGCTTGTCTAACTCCTGCTCAATTCTTAAAATGAAAACTTGGTATGCAAATGAAGCTTACATTCAGCCCGCTCACAATGCCCAGGCCCAACCTCAAATTAATATAACTGCAGACCAACTTTTGGGGGTTGGCGGCTGGGCTGGCTGAGGTGCACAAGTGGTCATGCAGGATGATGCCATAGAACAGCTTAGCAGAGTGTGCATTAGAGCTTGGGAAAAAATCACTTCAGGTGGAGAACAATACCCTTCCTTTAGTGCTATAAAACAGGGACCAAGAGAACTATACATTGATTTCACAGCTCAGTTACAGGAGTCTCTTAAAAAGATGATTGCAGATTTGGCTGCTCAGGATATAGTGTTGCAGTTACTAGCTTTCGACAATGCTAATCCCGATTGCCAGGCTGCTCTGCGACCTACCAGAGGGAAAGCACATGTAATTGATTATATCAAGGACTGTGATGGTATCGGAGGTAATCTGCATAAAGCCACTTTGTTGGCACAGGCAATGGCAGGACCGAGAGTGGATAAAGGAAATAACTCCATTTCCTGGAGCTTGTTTTAACTGTGGGAAGTATGGTCATACTAAAAAAGAATGTAGAAAAAATCAGCAAGTCAGGCTGCCAGATAGGGGAAAAAAGAAAACTGCTGATCCTGAAATATGTCCAAAATGTGAAAAAGGAAAACACTGGGCTCATCAATGTCACTCTAAGTTTGATAAAGAAGGAAACCCGATTTTGGGAAATGCCATGAGGGGCCTGTCCTGGGCCCCCTTATAAACCGGGGCATTTCCAGCTCAGGTCATTCCCTCACCGTTGTACAATGTCTGTCCTCCGCCACAGCTGGTGGTGCCACAGTAGATTTACGCTGCACAAAAGCTGTAAGCCTTCTGCCTGGGGAACCCCTGCAAAAGGTCTCAACAGGAGTCTGTGGACCCTTGCCGGGGGGACAAGAGGATTACTTTTAGGAAGGTCCAGTTTAAGTTTAAAAGGGGTACAAATACATACAGGAGTCATTGATTCAGATTACAATGGGGAAAATTCAAATTGTTATATCTACTTCTGTTCCCTGGAAAGCAGAGCCAGGAGAGCGTATAGCACAGCTCCTGATTGTGCCATATGTGAGAATGAGAAACAGTAAAATTAAACAGATAGGAGGATTTGGAAGCACAAATAAACAAGGCAAAGCAGCTCATTGGGTAAATCAAATTACTGATAAACGCCCTACCTGTGAAAGAACTATTCAGGGAAAGAAATTTAAAGGTTTGGTAGATACAGGAGTGGACATTTCAATCATTTCTCTACAGCACTGGCCGTCCACATGGCCAATTCAACCTGCTCAATTTAACATAGCTGGAGTTGGTAAAGCCGCCGAAGTATATCAAAGTGATTATATTTTGCATTGTGAAGGGACTGATGGACAACCTTCACAGGGACTATTCAACCAATTATAACTTCTGTACCTATAAATTTATGGAGAAGAGATTTATTACACCAATGGGGAGCACAAGTTCTAATTCCAGAACAATTATATAGCCCTCAAAATCAACATATGATGCATGAAATGGGGTATGTCCCTGGTACGGGACTAGAAAAAAAAATTGCAAGGTTTAAAAAGTTCCTGCCAAAGATTAGGATATGGCAGCCACTGGGTTAGGGTCTCCCCAACTGAACTGGTCTCGGCATTAACCAATTACACCATATGAATCAACTGGGAAGACAAATACCAAATGAGTATTTGATGAAACAAAGGCTCGGTGTTCATTTTTTAGCTGTAATAATAGTAATATTATATAACACTAACAGTTTTAAAAATTGTCAATCAGAGATATATAATAAAATAGATTAAATAATATAATGCTTTGTATTTATATCAAAATAATTAGGGAGAGAAGGGTTACAGATGAAATGTGATTGTTCATGGGTTAACTGGTTAAGAGGGCAATAGGTTAAAGGGATTCAAACTACTCTCCACTTCTGTGACTATAATGCTTATCAAGTATCAGAGACTGCTCTAGGGGCTTATAATGTATTGAATGAATCATCACAATAAGGAAGGTGCTATTTACAAATAAGGAGAGTGAGGCACAGAGACGTTGGGTGTCTTGCCCAAGGTCAAAGAAGCAGAAGAGTCTAGATTCAAATCCAAGCAGTCTGTATTGAGAATTCCAGCTTGTAACCTTGTTATCATTCTGATCCAGGGCTCTTAGAGCCCTGAGTAGCTGACTACTCAGGCAAAGAAGTCAACTTAGATCATATCTGGCTAAGGTCTGTTCTAGATCAGAAGAAAGATTTCCTCTGGGGTGTTTTTCTACCACTTAGATATGTATGCTTGTCATACATGTCTTGTGTATACATATCCCTTTGGCGTTTTCAACCTTTAGGTTTTTGAAGCATGTTTTAGATAATACTGCTAATAAAAAAACATGGCAAATGTAGGAGATGATGAGTTCATAAACTTTATTGTTAATCACTTGACATGTGTGTAATTCAAACTGTAACCAATGTACTGGGTTTTGTTTTCTTTTTCCACCAAGAACTCAGCCCCAGGAAAAATCTGAAAAGGCCCTCATTTCTCATCTATGGTTTACCTTGAGGCTCTGTATAAGCAAGAAGTGACTAAGTCAGAGTTGTAAACTGCCTGCCTAAGAGGAAAATGTATGCCCAACACATACAAAGATCCCTCTGGCAGTTGCTGAAGACTTACTGGTTTAAGGCATAAAGAAATCTGTCTAATCATTAACTAATCACCATGTTAACCAAGCAGATATTTTAGTGGCTATACATGATAAAGAATACAGACTTTACAGATTGGTCCAGGAAAGTTTCTAAACAAAAATAGCAGCAGTGCCACCAACAACTGCAACAACAAACCCTAAAGAGGGGAGAATCTGATTTCCAGAGTTACCACATTATATTATTTAAAATAACTAACTGGTTTTCAACAAAAAATTATTAAAACACACAAAGAAACATGAAAGCATGGACCCACACACAGTAAAAAATAAAGCATCAATGGAAACTACCTCCAAGGAAGTCAAGATGTTGCACTTATTAAACAAAGACATTAAGGCTGCTATTATAAGTATGTTCAAAGGCCTAAATAAAACCATGTATAAAGATTTAAAATAAATTGTGAGAATGATATTTCACTAAATGGAAATTTTGGAGTTGAAAAGTATAATAATTGAAATAACTGTATCAGTAAAACATAACAAATTTAAACATATACTCACCTAACAAAACAGTCCCATAATATAGGAAGCAAAAATGTATAAAATCGAAGGGGCAAAGAGATAATTCAACAGTAGTAGCCGGACAAAGTGAAAGCAGTGCTCAGAGGGAAATTTATAGCTATAAAATGTCTACAATTTAAAAAGAAGAAATCAATAACCTAAAGTTATAACTTAAGGCTCTAGAGAAGGAAGAGTGAACTAAATTTTTTAGAAAGCAAAAAGAAGGAAATAATAAATATTAGAATGGAGATAAAACAGAGAACAGAAAAACAGCAGAGGAAATAAAAAAGGCAAAAGTTGGTTATTTGGAAAGATTAAAAAATGGCAAACCATTAGCTAGAGGGACTAAGAAAAAAAGAGAGAAGACACAGATTACTAAAATCAGAATGAAAAAGAAGACATTCCTACTGACCTTAAAGAAATAAGAGGATTATAAAGGAACACTATGAACAATGGTATGTGAACTTAGATGAACTGGACAAATTCTTAGAAAGGCATTAACTACCAAAACTGACTCAGTGTTACAGGAAATCTGGATAGATCCATAGATCCATAACAAGTAAACTTCCCACAAAGAAAAGCCTGAGTTCAAATGGCTTCATGTGAATTATACCAAACATTTCAAGAAGAATTAATACCAATCCTTCACTAACTCTTCCAAAAAATGGAAGGGAACAATTCTAAACCCACTTTATGAGACCAATATTACCTAAACTAGACAAAGACATCAGAAGAACACTACAGACCAGTATCCTCATGAATATAGACACAAAATTCTCAACAAAATACTAACAAAGTGGGTTCAGCAACAAATAAAATGCAGCATATACTACAGCCAAATGGAAATTATCTTAGGAATACAAGGTTTTGTATTTTATGTAATACAAAAAAATCAATCAATAGAAAAAAGAACAACTGCACAATCATCTTAATAGATTCAAAAATGCATTTGACATAATTCAACAAACTAAAAATAGAAGCAAACATCATCAACCCAATAAAGACTCTCTGTGAAAACCTATATCTAAACAGCTGAATGCATTCCCTCTGTGATCACAAACAGGACAACAATGTCCCTTCTCACTTTTCTTTTTCTTTTTCTTTTTTTTTTTTTGGATACAAGATCTTGCTTATCACCCAGGTTGGAGTACAGGGGTGCAATTTCGGTTCACTGCAACCTCCACCCCACCAGTTCAAGGGATCCTCCCGTCTCAGCCTCCCAAGTAGCTGGGATTACAGGTGTGCGCCACCACGCCTGGCTAATTTTTGTATTTTTTAGTAGAGTCAGGGTTTCACAATGTTGGCCAGGCTGGTCTCAAACTCCTGTCCTCAAGTGAGCCACCCACCTCAGGCTCCCAAAGTGCTGGGATTACAGGCATGGGGCACCATGTCAAGCCATTCCTTCTCACTTCTATTCAACATTATATTCTACATTTTTGCAAGGGAAATTAGAAAATGAAAAGAAATACAAAGCAGATAGGAAAGGACAAAGCAAATTTCTATTTGCAAATGATATAATCTCTCTATACAGTTAATGTTATCTTGCATATAAAAAACCCTAAGAAACCCAGGCATACACACACATAATTTAGTTCTATTAGAACTAATAAGCTAGTTCAGCAAGGTTCAGGATACAAGATCTATATGTGTGTGTATAAATCAATTATTTGTATACACTACCAATAACTATTTCGAAAAGAAATTAAGAAAAAAAATCATTTATAACAGCAAAAATAAGAAAACACAGGAATGAAGTTAACAAAAGATGCGTAAAACATGCACACTGAAAACTATAAAACTACAAAACTGAAAGAAATTAAAGAATACATAAATAAATGGGAGGACAACCCATGTTGAAGTATGGAAGACTTAATCTTGCTAATACAGCATTACTCTCCAAATTGATCAACAGATTCAACACAAGACTTACGCAAATTCCATCTGGCTTTTTTTTTCTGAAATGGAAAAATCTGATCCTAAAATTCATTTAGAAATGAATTTGTTTTTCAAAACAATATTGAAAAAGAAGAGAGCTGAGGCACTCATACCTTCTAATTTTAAAACTTACTTCAAAGGTACTTTCAAAACTTACTTCAAAGCTACAGTGCTCAAGACAGTATGGTACTGACATTAGGACAGACACTTCCATCAATGGAATAGGACTGACAGTCTAGGAATAAATCCCTACTATAATGGTCAGTTGGTTTTCAATAAGGGTACTAAGACAATGAGTAGAGAATAGTCTTTTCAACAAACAGTGCTGAGACAACTGAATATTCACATGCCAAAGAATGAAGTTGAATCTCTACCTCAGACCATAAACAAAACTTAACTCAAAATGGATTATAAACCTAAATGTAAGTAGTAAAACTATAAAACTGTAAGAAGGAAAGAGGAACATCTTCATGACCTTTGATTTGGCAATGAATTATTAGATATGACACCAAAAGCACAATAGACAAAAGACAAGAACAGATCATTTGGACTTCATCAAAATTAAAAACTTCTGTGCTTCAAGGGACATCATTAAAAACTCAAAAAGGCAACCAAAGAATGTGAGAAAATATTTACAAACCATTTATCTGAAAAGGGATTTGTGTTTACATATAAACAAATAACCCAATTAAAAAATGGTCAAAGGATTTGAATAGATATTTCTCCAAAGGAGATATACAAATGGCCAATAAGTATGCTCAAGAGAAGATGCTCAAAGTCCTTAGTAATTCGGAAAATAAAATCCATAAGATACAGTAAGATACCACTTCACGCCCAATGAGATGTGTATAATAAAAAAAGCCAGACAATATTAAGTGTTGTTGAAGAAGTAGAGCAATTGCAACACTCATACATTGCTGGTGGAATGTAATATGGGGCAGCTGCTTTGGAAAGCAATCTGACAGTTCCCCAAATGGTTTAACATAGAATTATCATATGATCCAGCAAAATTCCAATCTTAGGTATATACCAAGAGAAATGAAAACATATGCTCACACAAAAACATATACACAAATGTATTAGCATCATTATTAATTGCCCCAAAGTGGAAACAACTCAAATACTCATCAACTGACAAATGGATAAGCAGTACGTGCTATATCCATACAACTGGAATATTATTTGGCCACAAAAAGGAATACAGTACTGACACAAGCTACAACACACATAAGCCTTGAAAATATGCTAAAATGAAAGAAGATAGTCTCAAAGGAGCACATATTATATCATTCCATTTATATGAAATGTCCAGAATAGGCAAATCTATAGAGATGAAAAGATTGGTGGTTGTCAGAGGCTGTAAGGAGGGGGAATTGAGTACTGCTAGTGGGTATGGGGTTTCTTTTTGAGGGTGATGGAATGTTCTGGAATTCCACACAGGGATGGTTATCTGTGAATATATTTAAAAACCACTGAAATGAATACTTTATGAATTTTATGATATATGAATTACACCTTAGTAAAACTGTCATTAAAAATACTGCCAGAGCTGGGCGCGGTGGCTCAAGCCTGTAATACCAGCACTTTGGGAGGCCGAGACGGGCGGATCACGAGGTCAGGAGATCAAGACCATCCTGGCTAACACGGTGAAACCCCGTTTCTACCAAAAAATACAAAAAACTAGCCGGGCGAGGTGGCGGGCGCCTGTAGCCCCAGCTACTCGGGAGGCTGAGGCAGGAGAATGGCATAAACCCGGGAGGCGGAGCTTGCAGTGAGCTGAGATCCGGCCACTGCACTCCAGCCTAGTGACAGAGCGAGACTCCGTCTCAAAAAAAAAAAAAAAAAAAAAAAAAAATACTGCCAGAAGGGCAGTTTCAAGATGGCCAAATAGGAACAGTTCCAGTCTACAGCTCTCAGCATCAGCAACGCAGAAGACGGGTGACTTGTGCATTTCCAACTGCGGTACTGGGTTCATCTCACTAGGGCTTGTCAGACAGTGGGTGAGGGTCAGTGGGTGCAGCCCAACAAGTGTAAGCCAAAGCAGGGTGAGGCATCACCTCACTTGGGAAGCGCAAGGGGTCAGGGAATACCCTTTCCTACCCAAGGAAAGCTGTGACAGACGGCACCTGGAAAATCGAGTCATTCTCACCTTAATACTGTGCTTTTCCAACGGTCTTAGCAAATGGCACACCAGGAGATTATATCCCGCACCTGGCTTGGAGGGTCCCACACCCACGGAGCCTTGCTCATTGCTAGCACAG
This sequence comes from Macaca thibetana thibetana, assembly GCF_024542745.1. Taxonomy (NCBI): domain Eukaryota; kingdom Metazoa; phylum Chordata; class Mammalia; order Primates; family Cercopithecidae; genus Macaca; species Macaca thibetana. The sequence goes on from NC_065593.1 coordinate 5,441,467, forward strand.
CAGTCTGAGACTGAACTGCAAGGCGGTAGCAAGGATGGGGGAGGGGTGCCCGCCATTGCTGAGGCTTGAGTAGGTAAACAAAGTGGCCAGGAAGCTTGAACTGGGTGGAGCCCACCACAGCTCAAGGAGGCCTGCCTGCTTCTGTAGACTCCACCTCTGGTGGCAGGGCATAGCTGAACAAAAGGCTGCAGAAACCTCTGCAGACTTAAATGTCCCTGTCTGACAGGTTTGAAGAGAGTAGTGGTTCTCCCAGCACGGAGTTTGAGATCTGAGAACGGACAGACTGCCTCCTCAAGTGGGTCCCTGACCCCCGAGTAGCCTAACTGGGAGGCAACCCCCAGTAGGGGCAGACTGACACCCCCCACGGCCGGGTACCCCTCTGAGATGAAGCTTCCAGAGGAATGATCACGCAGCAACATCTGCTGTTTAGCATATTTGCTGTTCTGCAGCCTCCGCTGCCTGATACCCACGCAAACAGGGTCTGGAGTGCACTTCCAGCAAACTCCAATAGACCTGCAGCTGAGGGTCCTGACTGTTGGAAGGAAAACTAACAAACAGAAAGGACATCCACACCAAAATCCCATCTGTACATCACCATCATCAAAGACCAAAGGTAGATAAAACCACAAAGATGGGGAAAAAAACAAAGCAGAAAAGTTGAAAATTCTAAAAATCAGAGCGCCTCTCCCCCTCCAAAGGAACACAGCTCCTTGCCAGCAACGGAACAAAGCTGGATAGAGAATGACTTTGACGAGCTACAAGAAGGCTTCAGAAGATCAAGCTTCTCCAAGCTAAAGGAGGAAGTTTGAACCCATCGCAAAGAAGCTAAAAACCTTGAAAAAAGATTAGACGAACGGCTAACTAGAATAACTAGTGTAGAGAAGTCCTTAAATGACCTGATGGAGCTGAAAACCATGGCACGAGAACTATGTGATGAATGCACAAGCTTCACTTGCCGATTCGATCAAGTGGAAGAAAGGATATCAGTGATTGATGATGAAATGAATGAAATGAAGCAAAAGTTTAGAGAAAAAAGAGTAAAAAGAAATGAACAAAGCCTCTAAGAAATATGGGACTATGTGAAAAGATCAAATCTACGTCTGATTGGTGTACCTGAAAGTAATAGGGAGAATTTAACCAAATTGGAAAACACTCTGCAGGATATTATCTAGGAGAATTTCCCCAACCTAGCAAGGAAGGCCAACATTCAAATTCAGGAAATACAGAGAACGACACAAAGATACTCCTCGAGAAGAGCAACTCCAAGACACATAATTGTCAGATTCACCAAAGTTGAAATGAACTAAAAAATGTTAAGGGCAGTCAGAGAGAAAGGTCAGGTTACCCACAAAGGGAAGCCCATCAGATTAACAGCGGATCTCTCGGCAGAAACTCTACAAGCCAGAAGAGAGTGGGGGCCAATATTCGACATTCTTAAAGAAAAGAATTTTCAACCCAGAATTTCATATCCAGCCAAACTAAGCTTCGTAAATGAAGGAGAAATAAAATCCATTACAGACAAGCAAATGCTGAAAGATTTTGTCAGCACCAGGCCTGCTCTACAAGAGCTCCTGAAGAAAGTACTAAACATGGAAAGGAACAACTGGTACCAGCCACTGAAAAAGATGCCAAACTGTAAAGACCATTGATGCTAGGAAGAAACTGCATCAACTAACGAGCAAAACAACCAACTAACATCATAATGACAGGATCAAATTCACACATAACAATATTAACCTTAAATGTAAATGGGCTAAATGCTCCAATTAAAAGACACAGACTGGCAAATTGATAAAGAGTCAAGACCCATCAGTGTGCTGTATTCAGGAGACCCATCTCACGTGCAGAGACACACATAGGCTCAAAATAAAGGGATGGAGGAAGATCTACCAAGCAAATGGAAAACAAAAAAAGGCGGAGGTTGCAATCCTAGTTTCTGATAAAACAGACTTTAAACCAACAAAGATCAAAAGAGACAAAGAAGGCCATTACATAATGGTAAAGGGATCAATTCAATAAGAAGAGCTAATTATCCGAAATATACATGCACCCAATACAGGAGCACCCAGATTCATAAAGCAAGTCCTTAGAGACCTACAAAGAGACTTAGACTCCCACACAATAATAATGGGAGACTTTAACACCCAACTGTCAACATTAGACAGATCAATGAGACAGAAAGTTAAAAAGGATATTCAGGAGTTGAACTCAGCTCTGCACCAAGCAGACCCAATAGACATCTACAGAACTCTCCACCCCAAATCAACAGAATATACATTCTTCTTAGCACCACATCGCACTTATTCCAAAATTGACCACATAGTTGGAAGTAAAGCACTCCTCAGCAAATGTAAAAGAATAGAAATTATAACAAACTGTCTCTCAGACCACAGTGCAATCAAACTAGAATGCAGGATTAAGAAACTCACTCAAAACCGCTCAACTACATGGAAACTGAACAACCTGCTCCTGAATGACTACTGGGTACATAACGAAATGAAGGCAGAAATAAAGACGTTCTTTGAAACCAATGAGAACAAAGACACAACATACCAGAATCTCTGGGACACATTTAAAACAGTGTGTAGAGGGAAATTTATAGCACGATATACCCACAAGAGAAAGCAGAAAAGATCTAAAATTGACACCCTAACATCACAATTAAAACAACTAGATAAGCAAGAGCAAATACATTCAAAAGCTAGCAGAAGGCAAGAAATGATGAAGATCAGAGCAGAACTGAAGGAGATAGAGATACAAAAAACCCTTCAAAAGATCAATGAATCCAGGAGCTGGTTTTTTGAAAAGATCAACAAAATTGATAGACTGCTAGCAAGATTAATAAAGAAGAAAAGAGAGGAGAATCAAATAGATGCAATAAAAACTGATAGAGGGGATATCACCACCGATCCCACAGAAATACAAACTGCCATCAGAGAATACTATAAGCACCTCTATGCAAATAAACTAGAAAATTGAGAATAAATGGATAAACTCCTGGACATATACATCCTCCCAAGACTAAACCAGGAAGAAGCTGAATCCCTGAATAGACTAATAACAGGCTCTGAAATTGAGGCAATAATAGCCTACCAACCAAAAAAAGTACAGGACCAGACAGATTCACAGCCAAATTCTACCAGAGGTACAAGGAGGAGCTGGTACCATTCCTTCTGAAACTATTCCAATCAATAGAAAAAGAGGGAATCCTCCCTAAGTCATTTTATGAGGCCAACATCATCCTGATACTAAAGCCTGGCAGAGACACAACAAAAAAAGAGAATTTTAGACCAATATTCCTGATGAACATCGATGCAAAAATCCTCAATAAAATACTGGCAAACTGAATCCAGCAGCACATCAAAAAGCTTATCCAGAATGATCAAGTGGGCTTCATCCCTGGGATGCAAGGCTGGTTCAACATATGCAAATCAATACATATAATCCATAATAAAAACAGAACCAAAGACAAAAACCACATGACCACATGATTGTCTCAATAGATGCAGAAAAGGCCTCTGACAAAATTCAACAGCCCTTCATGCTAAAAACTCTCAATAAATTAGGTATTGATGGGACATATCTCAAAATAATAAGACCTATTTATGACAAACCCACAGCCAATATCATACTGAATGGGCAAAAACTAGAAGCACTCCCTTTGAAAACTGGCACAAGACAAGGATGTCCTCTCTCACCACTCCTATTCAACATAGTGTTGGAAGTTCTGGCCAGGGCAATCAGGCAAGAGAAAGAAATAAAGGGTATTCAAACAGGAAAAGAGGAAGTCAAATTGTCCCTGTTTGCAGATTACATGATTGTATATTGAGAAAACCCCATCATCTCAGCCCAAAATCTCCTTAAGCTGATAAGCAGCTTCAGCAGTCTCAGGATACAAAATCAATGTGCAAAAATCACAAGCATTCTTATACACCAATAACAGACAAACAGAGAGCCAAATCATGAGTGAATTCCCATTCACAATTGCTTCAAAGGAATAAAATACCTAGGAATCTAACTTACAAGGGATGTGAAGGACCTCTTCAAGGAGAACTACAAACCACTGCTCAGTGAAATCAAAGAGGACACAAACAAACGGAAGAACATTCCATGCTCATGGATAGGAAGAACCAATATCATGAAAATGGTCATACTGCCCAAGGTAACTTATAGATTCAATGCCATCCCCGTTAAGCTACCAATGACTTTCTTCACAGAATTGGAAAAAACTTTAAAATACTTTAAAGTTCATACAGAACCCAAAAAGAGCCCGCATTGCCAAGACAATCCTAAGCAAAAAGAACAAAGCTGGAGGCATCACGCTACCTGACTTCAAACTATACTACAAGGCTACAGTAACCAAAACAGCATGGTACTGGTACCAAAACAGATATATAGACCAAGGGAACAGAACAGAGCCCTCGGAAATAATACCACACATCTACAGCCATCTGATCTTTGACAAACCTGACAAAAAATGGGGAAAGGATTCCCTATTTAATAAATGGTGCTGGGCGAAGAAACCCCATCTCTACTAAAAAAAAAATACAAAAAACTAGCCGGGCGAGGTGGCGGGCGCCTGTAGTCCCAGCTACTCGGGAGGCTGAGGCAGGAGAATGGCGTAAACCCGGGAGGCAGAGCTTGCAGTGAGCTGAGATCTGGCCACTGCACTCCAGCCTGGGCGACAGAGCGAGACTTCGTCTCAAAAAAAATAAATAAATAAATAAATAAATAAATAAATAAACGGTGCTGGGAAAACTGGCTAGCCATATGTAGAAAGCGGAAACTGGATCCCTTCCTTACATCTTACACAAAAATTAATTCAAGATGGATTAAAGACTTAAATGTTAGAACTAAAACCATAAAGACCCTAGAAGAAAACCTAGGCAATACCATTCAGGACACAGGCATGGGCAAGGACTTCATGTCTCAAACACGAAAAGCAATGGCAACAAAAGCCAAAATAGACAATTGGGATCTAATTAAACTAAAGAGCTTCTGCACAGCAAAAGAAACTACCATCAGAGTGAACAGACAACCTACAGAATGGGAGAAAATTTTTGCAATCTATTCATCTGACAAAGGGCTAATATCCAGAATCTACAAAGAACTCAAACAAACTTACAAGAAAAAAACAAACGGCCGGGCACAGTGGCTCACACCTGTAATCCCAGCAGTTTGGGAGGCCAAGGCGGGCGGATCACGAGGTCAGGAGATCGAGACCATCCTGGCTAACACGGTGAAACTCCGTCTCTACTAAAAATACAAAAAATTTAGCCAGGTGTGGTGGCGGGTGCCTGTACTCCCAGCTACTCGGGAGGCTGAGACAGGAGAATGGCGTGAACCCAGGAGGCGGAGCTTGCAGTAAGCTGAGATCGTGTCACTGTACTCCAGCCTGGGCAACAAAGCGAGATTCCGTCTCAAACAAACAAACAAAAAGCCCCAAAAAACAACCCCATCAAAAAGTGGGCAAAGGATATGAACAGACACTTCTCAAAAGAAGACATTTATGCAGCAAAGAGACACGTGAAAAAATGCTCATCATCACTGGCCATCAGAGAAATGCAAATCAAAACCACAATGAGATACCATCTAACACCAGTTAGAATGGCAATCATTAAAAAGTCAGGAAACAACGGGTGCTGGGGAGGATGTGGAAAAATAGGAACACTTTTACACTGTTGGTGGGACTGTAAACTAGTTCAACCATTATGGAAGACTGTGTGGCGATTCCTCAAGCATCTAGAACTAGAAATACCATTTGACCCAGCTATCCCATGACTGGGTATATACCCAAAGGATTATAAATCATGCTGCTATAAAGACACATGCACACGTATGTTTATTGCCGCACTATTCACAATAGTAAAGACTTGGAACCAACCCAAATGTCCATCAATGATAGACTGGATTAAGAAAATGTGGCACATATACACCATGGAATACTATGCAGCCATAAAAAAGGATGAGTTCATGTCCTTTGTAGGGACATGTATGAAGCTGGAAAGCATCATTCTCAGCAAACTATCGCAAGGACAAAAAAAAAAAAAAAAAAAAAAAAAAACTCCATGTTCTCACTCATAGGTGGAAATTGAACACATGGACACAGGGTGGGGAACATCACACACTGGGGCCTGTCATGGAGTTGGGGGAGGCGGGGTGGGGGAGGGATAGCATTAGGACATATAACTAATGTAAATGACGAGTTAATGGATGCAGTACACCAACATGGCACAAGTATACATATGTAACAAACCTGCACGTTGTGCACATGTACCCTGGAACTTAAACTATAACAAAGAAAAAAAAAGAAAGAAAGAAAATAGCTTCAAGATCAAGAGTGCCCTAAGGTACAGCGGTCTGGATAATGCAAGTGTTGAATCAGATCTTTCCCTGCTGCCGTGTTCCCCAAATAATAATAAGGGCCCTCTGTACAGATGCCAATTCCACTGACCCACCAGTATTTGAAAAGCATGTCATGGGGAGTTATTTCTGCCACTCTTTAAAAAAAATAATTCACTTATGAGATGGAGGTGGAAATTCGCAGAGAATTGACAGGTATGTGTTATCTCTTGTAAGGCCTCAGAATACAGCAATGCCAAGCACCCTTCGGGGGCCTGGTCTTGTGCTACTGACCTTACTGGTCGTACAGAAGGGCTGCTCCCATTGGCTCTTGGGTGGGATGGTAAATTTGCTAAACCAGGTTCACTGCACCTTCCCCTCACAAAGGAGTATATATGCCTGGAGTGGCTCCATTGCTAGGCTCCATTTCCAGCACCTACCAATTGGCACTGTGTATTTTTAAAAGAACAACATTGAGGCTCCTTGCCTCCTTTCAAACTGTGAGAGAGAGAAAGTTTCTTTTTTTTTTGAGACGGAGTCTCGCTCTGTCACCCAGGCTGGAGTGCAGTGGCCGGACCTCAGCTCACTGCAAGCTCCGCCTCCCGGGTTTACGCCATTCTCCTGCCTCAGCCTCCCAAGTAGCTGGGACTACAAGCGCCCGACACCTCACCCAGCTAGTTTTTTGTATTTTTTAGTAGAGACGGGGTTTCACCGTGTTAGCAGGATGGTCTCGATCTCCTGACCTCGTGATCCGCCCGTCTCGGCCTCCCAAAGTGCTGGGATTACAGGCTTGAGCCACCGTGCCCGGCGAGAAAGTTTCTATTCAGTGTTCTAAATGCTATCTGCTTAGTTTGATAGGATTGTAGTGACTATCATAGGTGTTTTATTGAAGTCCAAAGTATCCCAGAAAATGTACATTCCTCTCTTTTCTTATTAAATGGTGCACAGGAAAAAAAAATACTGCCAGAAAGACAATCTTTTTCTTCTCTCCCAGGGGAAAATCAGGTAAATAAATAATCATAAAAAATCAGAGGTTTGTGTGGCATGAAGAACGAATGAAATATTGATTGTAGAATGTGGAAGTGTGAATTAAGCTTTGAAACATAAAACTGCTGCAATAGTTTTGATGCATTCCCCCAAACCTCATGTTCAAAACTGATCCCCATGTTGGAGATGGGGCCTAATGGGAGGTGTCTGTGTCATGGGGCTGGGTCCCTCATGAATGGCTTGGTGCCATCCTCACGGTAATGAGTGAGTTCTCCCTCTATGATTAATAGTTCCCATGAGAGTTGGCTGTTAAAAAGAGCATGGGCCGGGCACTGTGGCTCACCTCTATAATCCCAGCACTTTGGGAGGCTGAGGTGGGCAGATCACGAGGTCAGGAGATCAAGACCATCCTGGCTAACACAGTGAAACCCTGTCTCTACTAAAAATACAAAAAAATTAGCCGGGCGTGGTGGCGGGCACCTGTAGTCCCAGCTACTCGGGAGGCTGAGGCAGGAGAATGGCGTGAACCCAGGAGGGGGAGCTCGCAGTGAGCCAAGATCGCACCACTGCACTTCAGCCTGGGCGACAAAGTGAGACTCCGTCTCAGAAAAACAAAAAAAAGAGCATGGCCCCTTCTCTCTCCCACTCTTGCTATGTGGTCTCTACACACTCTGGCGCTCTTTCCTTTTCACTGTGAATGCAAGCAGCCTGAGGCCCTCACAAGATGCAGATACTGGCAGTATGCTTCTTATACAAACTGCAGAACTGTGAGCCAAATAAACCCTTTTCTTTATAAATTACCCACCCTTGGGTATTCCTTCATATGGCAACAAACAGACTAAAACAACTTCTAAGAATGTTGAGGGCATTCTGATCTTGGTGAAAGTAAATTCACTTAAGTATCCTTTATTCAGAAACTGAACTTTGTTAAACTGAAGAAACTATTACTATAACTAAAGTTTTATTTTTATTGCAAAAAGTTCCTAGGGAGCTAAAAGAATACCCATTTATTTCAATTGCACCATCCCAGACCAACTCTATTCATAATTTAGACAAAATTGGAAACCTAATACATAATACCCGGAAATTGTTGATTCTAAGATAACACACTGATGCATACAATGGAAACCAGAAATCATAAGCCTCATATTCTTTACCTCAAAGACACTGAGAAAATAACATCAAGCCAGACTGATGTAAAAGTTTCTTTTTGATGGAGTTCGAGAAAGTAAAAATTAGCTTATACTGAGAAAGCAAAATTCTGCCCTTCCACACCTCAAGCTAGAATAGACACAGATAAAACCCACTGAAAAGTTAACAGCAAACAATATTTCTTCTAAGGTCATTCTGCAGCTGTAAAATGTCATAATTACCCGTTTTGAGCAACTACTGCTTTCTTACTCATTATGACACCTCGTCTTTTAAAGTCATAGGCTGTCAGAAATTGTGTAGTCTGAAATCATATCAGAAAGAACGAAAGTGACTTTGATGCTGAGAAGCAGTTATCTGCAACTCAGATGCAGACTTTCACATGAGCGGTTTCTGAATATGTAATTTTACATTTAACTTTGTATTTTCCAAGGAAATAGGATCCCAGGTCCATTATGCAGTCTGGACATGGCATTGACTCTTTTATACAGAGCCTGTTTTGCTTTAAGTCTATCACATCCCTGATCTCACTGAAATTTCATCAGAATTCCCTCCTTCATCAAGATTATATGATAACCCAGTCAGGTGCCATGGCTCATGCCCGTAATCCCAGCACTTTGGGAGGCTGAGGTGGGTGGATCACTTGAGGTCAGGAGTTGGAAGACCAGCTTGGCCAACATGGTGAAACCCTGTCTATACTAAAAATACAAAAATTAGCCGGACATGGTGGTGGGTGCCTAGTCCCAGCTACTGGGAGGTTTTTAAAGGCTTCTTATTATCTCCTGTTCATCTTGAGGTTATGCTTATCTAGTTGTTTGTTGTTGGGAAATTAAGTTGTTCACCAAAAGTTACAACATGCACACTGGCACTATGATACTCACTGTCCATGACCTCACTGGTTTTAGTTTGTGACTTCACTAGCATGTAAGTGTCTTAATCTTACATATGTCAGAAAATATCAAGACTCTTTGTCTTGATGTGTTCCTTTTGGGTCTGATTATAATAATCATGCAATAAGAGTTCTTCATCAATCTTCTATAGTTTCTTTGTTAGACGTTTGCACTAAAAAACATGTACCTGTAAAATAAAAGACATTTAGCATTGAAAGTTCTTCTTTTAAAGGACTATGCTACAAATAAACAAACAAACAAACAAACAAAAACACTAATTGAAAATGTCAGCCGGGCATGGTGGCTCATGTCTGTAACCCAGCACTGTGGGAGGCTGAGGCAGGCAGGTCACCTGAGGTCAGGAGTTCAAGACCAGCCTGGCCAACATGGTGAAACTCCATCTCTACTGAAAATACAAAAATTAGCTGGGCGTGGTAGTAGGTGCCTATAATCCCGGCTACTTGGGAGGCTGAGGCAGGAGAATCGCTTGTACCCGGGAGGCAAAGGTTGCAGTGAGCTGAGATTGTGCCACTGCACTCCAGCCGAGATTGTACCACTGCACTCCAGCCTGGGTGACAGAGCGAGACTTCATCTCAAGGGGGAAAAAAAAAAAAAAGAAAATGTCAACAATAGCTATAAGAAAATCAAGCAAATAAAAAACCAATTAAATTAAATTAATAACTTATTGATAGTTCATTGGTTCTATTCAAAGTAAAATTATTGATTCTATTGATTCATTGATTCTATTGAATCAAAGTAAAATTATTGATTCTATTGATTCATTGGTTCTAATCATTGGTTCTATTCAAAGTAAAATTAAACTAAGCTATGTTCAGTATGTATAAAAAAAAAGGATGCAGAATTTAGGGAAGAGCCAGACAGAATTAATCTTCTACCAGGGACTCCCTGTCAGAACAAAAATAAATCATACGAATTGTACACCATGCCAAAAAGTATGGCATTTTCCTAAGGTTCATGGTTCAAAGTCTAAAACTGAATATTTCTACCTTAAGTTTTTAAGAATCTAAGTTATCATGTTAAAAAAATTGAAAAATCATTTCAAAAATATTATGTATAAAACTGAATCTCAGAATGTATTTTCTCAGAGAAGCAAAAGTAAAAACCACATTTTACATAAAACATCTCTGGAATAAAACCAACCTTCAAAGGATAATCTTAAAAAATTTAAAAACATAATTCTTCTAAAAGCATAGTGAATACTTGTCAAAGATTTACTTAAGTCATTAATGAGGGATCAGCAGCTAGACAAGACAAGTTTAAAGGAGATGCAAGAAACCGATATACAGATAGTGGAAAAAAGAATGCTGGAATAAGACTGCAAAATTAGATACAAACCCGATTAATGTCCTACAGGACAGTAATACCATAACTTTGGGGATTATCTTTTATCCTAGCAAAAATAATTGCAACGTTTCAATCTTGTACAAGTTAGTATCTTTTAGGATCTAAATATTAATTAACAGTAAATGGTAAGTCAAACAACATAACCCTCCCCTGCTATGTCAGATAACCCTTAGACAGGCTTGTTAATACAGTGGTCTAATATGACTCTGAAACGGCCTACATTTATCTTTTATTTATTTCTAAGTTTTGGATATTTTTCTCATCACAACAAATTTCTGATTTTTACTTTTTCTGGAAAAATCAAGTGGATTCAGTATTCACAAATAAGAAAGCCTTAATCAATAAAATGAAATAAAATATCTAAACCAATTTAAACTCATCTTAACACTATTTCCACAATGTTGATGTACTCTTGGTATTTTTTACTGGCACAGCATTGGGTCTTACAATGCAGCACAAGCATCAGACTATGTGGTGATAGAATATTTTACCATTAGTAATCATGATGTGACTGTCTGGCTAGATTAGTGCTGTCACCTCTGAGAGAAATGAAATCTGTTAAATTGATGCCACCAGCCCTGGGGCTACCATACCAATCAAATAATCATTGTGAACTCGCAATTAACTGGTAACATTGAGAATCAGAGGCAGTAAAATAGGCATTTTCTCTGTATTCATTATATGTACAACGGTAGGTATTACCTTTACCAATTTTGTTTCTTCTGCCTGAAGGTGAAGATCTTCATCTGGCTGGGTAACTTCAGGGTTCTGATGGGATACAGGATAAGATCACTCAGTGATAGGCTGCCTATGACCCACAGCAGAGCCTCAACGAGCACCACCAATCCACTGTGGATGCAGTGTATATGGGATGACCTCGTCTACTGTTTAACTTAGGGCTGAAATCAAAGTCCCATTGTAACATGCAATTATAATCTTTCACTTTGTTTGGGACAATGACAAACACATGTAAGACTGACAAAGATATAACTGCTTTTAACAAAGAACCTATCGAAACAAAAATAAAATTACAATAAAGGGCCTTCAGACACTATGTAAGTCTGCTTTTTCATATTGGGATGAAATCTATTTCTCAGAAAGTATCTATCTTGCTCAAGAATAATATTCAAAACCTACTATCTGTTTTCTACAACTGAAAAATCATTATAGTGTTTGGTGGGGGGATATGGCTCAGCAGTCACTCAGGAAATCAGCAACCTCTCATAACATTGTTTCCTTCCAAAACTTAGAAACTGTATCTCCATGAGGGCCTAATTTATTTATTTTATTTATTTATTTATTTATTTTTGAGACAGAGTCTCACTCTGTCACTGCCTAGGCTGGAGTGCAGTGGGGCAATCTTGGCTCACTGCAACCTCTGTCTCCCAGGTTCAAGTGATTCTCCTGTCTCAGCCCCCTGAGTAGCTGGGACTACAGGCACGCACCACCATGCAGGCTAACTTTTTGTACTCTTTTTTGTAGAGACAGAGTTTCGCCATGTTGCCCAGGCTGGTCTTGAACTCCTGGGCTCAGATACTCTGCCGACCTCAGCCTCCCAAAGTGCTAGGATTGCAGGCATGAGCCACCACACCCAGCCCATGAGGGCCTGATTTTATAAATGAAATGATATTTTACTTTATCTTCTAGTAATAGTTATCCATTTCAGATTTTGTGCCATTTAAAAAAATTATGGATAATACAACTACATATTTAAAGATCATTATGAAAAAATGTCAGACTAACCCTCCCTCAACAACTTCTTGCCTAAAAATGCACAAATATTCAGATTCCAGAAAATTAATGATGATGTGAATCTTCAATCTCTCATAGAGACGGGTTGATCCAGTGATACATGACTAGACAAATACGGTTGTACCCAGTGATCAAGGGCAACATTTTGGTTTTATTTATCTTTTCAAGGGTATGTTTTAAGGACTATTTACATGTCACATGTTCTGGCTACAAAGAATAAAAGACCAGAATCACAGGTTATTACAGATCATTACTGTAACAAATTATTTTTGTTGGTATTCTCTTTCTTCGGAATCTATTTTAAAAAGTCACTGCTAGGCCAGGCGCGGTGGCTCAAGCTTGTAATCCCAGCACTTTGGGAGGCCGAGACGGGTGGATCACGAGGTCAGGAGATCGAGACCATCCTGGCTAATGCGGTGAAACCCCGTCTCTACTAAAAATACAAAAAACTAGCCGGGCGAGGTGGCGGGCGCCTGTAGTCCCAGCTACTCGGGAGGCTGAGGCAGGAGAATGGCGTGAACCCGGGAGGCGGAGCTTGCAGTGAGCTGAGATCCGGCCACTGCACTCCAGCCTGGGCGGCAGAGCGAGACTCCGTCTCAAAAAAATAAAAAAAAAAATAAAAAAAATAAAAAGTCACTGCTAAAGCACAGCTTTTATCACATTAATACTAATCCCAAGGACACTCAAACACACACACACATTTCAATGCCTTCAGGGAAACATTAAAAGATTCATCTCAACTATCTAATTTCCAGCCCTATCTGTCACAACTTTCCAACTTGAATCACAAGCTCACCCCCTGTTCTCTGCTTCTGAAGCCTTGCCCTTCAACCCCTTTCTCACCTGAACTATCTTCACAAATACTTTATGACAATTAAAATCCCATTTGTAATTCAGTACCAGCTTAAATCTAACTATCCTCATGAACTTTCTATGACCAGTTTAGCCCACACTATCGTCCCATTTCTTTCTTTTCATAGTACTTATCATCTTCATCATACTGATAAGCAACTACTATTCACCTAAATAATATAATTATTACTTTTGTACATTTTACCTCAATGAAACTGTAAATTCCCTACAGCCAAGCACTGTCTTAAACATATTCTCTCAATGTAATCTATTAAATCTGATCACTTCTTAATGGGTAGAAAAGAGATCACTGACAGTGGCACAAGGGCAATGGCTCCTATAAATCAGGGCTGGGGTATGTGTTTGTGTACATATATTTTCCCCAAAATTTCCTAAATAAAATTTTCCAATTGAAAAATATTCCATTCTGCTGTCCCATAAATAACTGAAGTTTCCTGGGAACAATACAAATTCAATATCAAAATTAAAGATGCCTGTCATAACTAATGACAGCTCAGATATTTTCTGGAAATCGTGTGTCCTGATACTTGGTTAAGTAAGTATAGTGAATCCTCCCATAGTTTACTGCCTTTACTGTGAACTCAATTTTCATGGGTCTATTTAGTTGAGTTCCCAGAAGCGGTGTCGGGGAAGTAGAGAAGTCACAAGCCTTCGGGAAAAGTAAACATGCTCTCAAACCAAGAGAGTAGGTCAAAAACAGGGAATCCCAACTTACCAGAGGTCCAACTGAAAAAAACACAGCAGCCATAATCTCTGCCTCTGGTTTCCCCTCTCTGGAAAGAGTGGAGTCTTGCAGAGACATATCTAAGGAAGAGAAATAAGCCATGAAAACCAATCCTGCCTGGGGAATTTCAGACTTACCAAGTTGGAATCCTGACATAGAAGTGAGCATGGCCTCCCTAAGGAAGCACAAGAGTAACCCTTAAGATCAGTGAAGGACAAAGACCCTTGCTCCTGTAGAGCTCGAGATTTTAGCACTGTCAACTATAGTCACAACTAACAGGCTAGCCATTGTACAAGGAGGTTTTAAAATATTTTCTCATGTTATTTTCACATCAACCTAATAGGAATAATATTCCCATTCCATAGATGAGGAAACTGAGTCTAGAAAAATTAAACTACCCAAGGCCATGCAAATACATGACTCCAAATCAATCTAATTCCAAAGCCCATACCTTTTCCACTGAATCAACATGCTGTGTGAAGTACAACAAAATAATACTTCAATCTTTCTTTGCCATAATTACTCACTCATCTAACAATTAAATATTCTAAGAGTCTCCTTTTCTTGCCTTTCCCACGAAGAGTCAATTTCTTAACATTTTCAGAGATCTGTTTCGTGTAAAGAGAACACTACAACTTCAAAATTTAAATGATATTGGAAGTCTTCACTTACCCCCTCCCAATCTCATATTCAAATAGATCTTTATCCTTTCTATATCAGGCAAACTTAAATAAAAAGGAAGCAGGTATAATAATAATAATAATAATAGAAGAGACATGAAATTCAGTGCACAAAGCATTAAGCTGTAGTCTTTCTATACTGAAAAAAGTATATACCTAAAAAAAGTTTTATACTATGGAGGAACAGGGTGACAGAGATCTTTTCCAGGGATGCTTGGGCACTGCTTTTCTACCTTTGGCTAATGGTATGTATGGCCTTGCTGAGGCTGAGTTTGGTTCAAGAACCAGGAGTGCCTGATGTAGGATATCAAACAGTACAGATTGTTAATATAAATTCTTCTAGGATGGTAATATTAGCCTCATGAATAAAAGGGCAGTGACATAGTAAGTATTGAGTTTTTGAGAAACTCTACCTTGTGCAAAAAGTGTTATAAGCAATTATATGGTCCTGCAGCTAGGGCCTTTGTTATGCTTAAACATGTGGAATCTGCTCCTTCCCTGAATGTGCACCTTGCTTCTCATAAGGTTCAGTACCTTTGCTCAATAAACATAGCAGAACTCAAACATAGCAGTACTCAAGATTAATGTACTAACTCAAGGAGGATACTAGGGTTTAGCTAAATCAAGAAAATACGTAAATATCTTGGCTGGGCATGGTGGTTCACACCTGTCATCCCAGCACTTTGGAAGGTTGAGGCAGGCAGAGCACCTGAGGTCAGGAGTTCGAGACCAGCCTGGCTGACATGGTGAATCTCCGTTCCTACTAAAAAATACAAAACAATCAGCCAGGCATGGTGGCACACACCTCTAGTCCCAGCTACTTGGGAGGCTGAGGCACGAGAATTGCTTGAACTTGGGATGGAGGTTGCTGTGAGCAGAGATTGCATCACTGCACTCCAGCCTGGGCAACACAGTGAGACTCCGTCTCAAAAAAAAAAAAAAAAAAAAAAAGTGAGTATCTTAAAAATGTAGAGTGGTTTCTTTCATGACACTGGGGCTTTCTTAGGCAAAATGAAAAGGTTTTGGTGGAAGAGAAACAATGAGAAGGTGAGGGAGGAAAGCAGTGCAGTGTGGAGATAAAAGAGGTAAAGAAAGAATAGTCTGAGGGGATTCCTGTATTGAAGCCTCAAGGTAACAAACCAGTAAGTGGTTTTGCCTTATACCAGTGTTTCTCTAGATTTTTCTGTCATAGAGCCTTTTGCAAATCTAATGAAAATTATGACTCCTCTCCCATTTTCTAATGAAAACACTCCCTGTATAATTAGAGGGGTCTCAAATCTGAGAATGCAAAAAACTCACTGGATATGCTTATTAAAAAAGAAATTATTTGGCTCCATCCAAGATCAAAATCAGGATCTCCAGATGTGAGGCACAGAAATACACATCACTTGAACAAGTACACCTCAAGAAATATTTAGTTTAATATAATATGTTAACATGTTAATTATATAATATGTAATATGTTAAATTATATAATGTTTTAGTTTTAGTGTAGTATTTTAAGAAATACTGTCCTGATACACAATAGGGATTCTGAAGGGTGAAGGAGTGGGAGGTGGGTGGAGAATAAGGAATTACTTAATGGGTATAATGTACATTATTCTGGGGATGGATACCCTGAAAGCCCTGATCTCACCACTACACAGTCTATGCATACCAGTAAACCTTAACTTTTTTGGGGGTATGGACCCATCTGAGAATCTGACCTTGTCCACAGAATAATGCACATGCATATATGATGTTGCATATTACTTCAGAGAGCTTGGAAACTGACCCTCCCTCCCCAGCCCATACACTGACCCCAAAGTTTTACAAGGTTGCAAAGAAAAAAACGAGCCAAGAATACTGCACACCCCCAAGCCCCCGAACGCTAAAGCAGACGTACAAAGAGCAACATAAGGCATTTTCAATTCCTCAGGTCTAGAGTAACAGTTTTCTGCATCTTTAACATTTATCAAGAGTGAGCTGAGTCATTTAAAAAAATACTTGTAAATATTAATAACCTCCGTGACAATACTTCATATAAATTATGCTAGTAACATATGTTTAACAACCAAACTGCAATAAACACCTTGTTTTATTTTATAATCAGAATGAACAATATTTAACATTTAATACATTCAGCTTGATCTCAATTGTGTAAATACAATGCATAGAAAAAAAGACTGCGAGTAAGCCAAAACTCTACTGAGACCTCTGACACCTGGGGCTGTGATGCTTACCCTTCTTTCTGCTTTTCTGTACTTTCCAAGTAGACAAGAAGAAGTATCTACATATACATAGGAGTCTGGAATAGGAATAAAATCCCAGAGCGGCTGGTCACAGCCCCAGGTTCTAACCCTGGTTTGGCTACTGTAGAACTGTGACTACAGGCAAGTCACTGAGCACAATGAATCAGCTATTAGTACATGAGAGTAACCACATTATATATTTCTACTATCCCCTTTGTCATTATGCAGAAGATATCTAGGCCAATATTCCCCAGTTATAATTTCCCTAGATATTTACAAGCTCTGTCTTTCCAGCTATTGCAAAAGTATCCAGAGACTGAAGGAGAAACTTTACTTGTTTTGCTTCCTTGGCCAGTGTAGTTATTTAGAAATAATGAAGGGTCCATGTTTTTGCTAAGAATCTCAGTGCCATGCACCAGTCCAGCATTTCCCAATCAATGCAATAACACCATTGTCATGACAGGGAGTGACAAGTGATTAAAAAGTGATTACAGTATTTGAAATGCTACATTTCAGGAAAAGCTGCCTCGGTTACTGAGTAGCGCTGGTCCCCCGATGTGAAACCTAGTTTCATCCCTGCCAGTTCAGAAGCCAGAGCCGGCATGGACATGCTCCTGCCAACCTCGCCCTCTTTCCCTAACTGCTCTCCTCTACCCACTCCGGGTATGCCCTCCTCAGGGCCAGCAAGGCGCGGGGCTGGGAAGACAGGAAAGGTCGGGTCAGGGGCCCGCCCGCCCTACTCGAATCCCAGCTCACGCCCCGCACCCGGTTCTTTTTAACCCCAGCGCCGCCAGGCCCGCCAGGGAGGAGGTTCCCGGGTTCGGACCCGGGTTAACAGGCCTCAGAGGGCACGGGGCCCGACCTATGAGGGGGGCGGGCTGGTGACTGAACCCACACTCGAGAAGGAGGCCCAGCCCCAATCGCCTCTCAGGGGTGGGCGGGTCCGCTCAGGGTCTGGGGCTATAGAGGGAACGGCCACGCCCCAGACGCCGCCAGGAGCCAAGCGCCAAGGGAGGGGCGGCGGGCAACCGAGGCCAGGCGCCCGGGACAACGAGTACCTGGCGGCAGAACTGAGGACAACTGAGGGCACTCGCAGAGCAGGGCGGGAACGCTTCCAGCAATGGCGGCGGTTCGGCGGGGCCGGCCTCCAGGCAGGGCATTGCGCCTGCGCAGCCGGAGCGTCGGAACTACAGTGCCCAGAATCCTCAGCGCCTGAGCACCCCCGCCCCTTTTGTCTGCGTTAGTGAAGGAATTGTCTCTTTCAGGGTGCGAAAAAATTCCAATTGGATACACTTCTGTTGAGAAGCCTTGACTATGTGTCAAAAGCAATAGCACTAGAGATACAAATAATGACACAACCCTTGCCTTGGAACATTTAGGTGGGACGAAAGAAAGCCATTGAGAGAACAGATAGATGTGATCCAGACAAATATGTGAACAAGTGCTCGGAAACACTATTTCTGAACAATTCCCTTTACGACAATTTCCTCAGAGTTGGAAGAGACGGCAATTGATGACAACAATGCCAATTAAGTAGAATGGATATGAATGCCTGAAAATACAAATTTTAGGCCAAAATTATTCGAAATACAAAGAAAAAATCTTTTTGAAGACAAATAGCTGTAGAAGTTATCCTCGATGCATACAAATGATAATTCTTAAAACACAATGACTGAAAGTATTTATTTGCAACAAATTTATTTGACCACTTATTCAAGGGCTGCTTGTCCAAGAGCTATATTAAGGTTTATTTACTTTCTTCCCTACCAAAGACGATATTTTTTGATCATAGAAACTACGTCTGATGGAGTTTATTACTCAGAGTGCCTACTTAGGAGACTGCTCGCATAATGAATGAAACGAAGGAAGAATGAATGAATAATTTAGGACCCTACCTCCCAACAAAATCCACACGGAATTGTCCACATCACTATCAGCATTTTGGTCAAAACCATTCAACAAGTCTCTAGGAAGCTCCAAATGTTCCCACATCTTCCTGTCTTTTTCTGAGCCCTCCAAACTGTTCCAACCTCTGCCCATTACCCAGTTCCAAAGTTGCTTCCACATTTTCCAGTATCTTTATAGCAGTGCCCCAAACTCTTGGTACCAATTTCCTGTATTGGTCCATTTTCACACTGCTATAAAGAATAACTGAGACTGGGTAATTTATAAACAAAAGAGGTTTAATTGACTTACAGTTCCGCATGGCTGGGGAGGCCTCAGGAAACTTACAATCATGGTGGAAGGCAATAGGGAAGCAGCAACTTCTTCACAAGGCGTGAGGAGAGGGAAAAGCCGGGGAAACTGCCACTTGTAAAACCAACAGATCTTGTGAGAAGTTGCTCACTGTCACAAGAACAGCATAGGCGAAACTGCCCCCATGATGCAGTCACTTCCCACCAGGTTCCTCCTTTGACACATGGGGATTACAATTTGAGATGAGATTTGGGTGGGAACACAGAGTCAAAGCATATCATCATGGTTGCTGGTGGATTCGTCGATATTCTGAGGTAGAGATACAATAATCTATCAGTTTGATTAGGAGGTCTGGGTTTTGCTTTTTCTATGGTAATGTAAAAGGGCAGGAATATCAGTATGTTACAGATTCAGTGCAATTACAAATCAGTCTCTGTGCATATAAGGAAGCACAAAATCACAGACCTAGGGTCTTGATAGATATGAAAGAAACCCTATGTGATATCATGCCCTCATCTTTACCTCAAACTCTCACCTAAAATTACTAGTGAGGACTTTTTTGTCCTGCTGTTAATATTTGATAATTCTAGGTAGCATGCAATAAGATATGGAATATATGAATAATAACTTGATTTTATAATATTAATAACAGCCTAATTTTAAATATATATGTTGTGCCTTGTACTCTACAGAAAATGCGCACTTTCCTTTTTTCTCTAAATTAGGTTTAATTTATTTCAGAAGTTTCTAGATTTTATTGTCTCTATTTAGCCAAAGCTACAAGAAAGGTCAAATTCGTATCTTTAAATGCTTTCATTATCAATCAAGAAAGTGAAATGAACAAAGAATTTTACTCAAGAAACTAGTGAGAAATCAAAGAAATGTACAAAATGTAGAATACAAGAATTAATAAAAACAGATTAACAGTGGAATAAATGAATGCGTCCAACTGGTTCTTTGTAATGGAATGTGGAAAGACATACTCTATTCTTCTGGATAGGAAGATGAAATATCATAATCGTATCAATGCAAGTTTTATGCATGCTCAAACATGTATAAACTAAGAAAAAGTCTGAAAGGAAATACAGCAAAATGTTTGCACTTTTTTTCCTTTAGGTGGTGAGATTAAAGGTAATACTTTTCTTTTTTATGCTTTTCTGTATATTCTAAATCTTCTATAAAGAACAAATAATTTTATGATCAGGAAAAAATAAGACATTTCTTAAATGCCAAATTACCTCTCATTAATACATATAATGCAAATGCCAATCAAAATACCAGAGAGACAGATGAGGGACTGGGGAAGAACTTCAAAAAGGGCCACAAGGGAGATTAAACATTATGCAAAAGAGTAATGAGGAATTTTAAAGCAAAAAAAGAGAAAGTAATCCTATTCTACAAGATATTAAAACCTAATGCAAAGCCTGGCTAGTAACTTCTAATCAAATTGCTTCCATACTTTAAATAAAATACCTGCAAATTTAGAACACAGACAAAGATAGAAACTTCTCACTTGACCCAGCACTAAGCCCATCGGATGGCAGAATGCAGAATCAGGTTGCAATGGACTGATCTTAAGACAGATGAAGCAGTGGACAAAAATCTTCCTGGAGCTGATGGTGTAATTTGCTTCTTGAAACAATGACAGTCCATGAAATAAGGTAGGAAGATGTTTTGAACCTCTCTCACCAGCAGATCCCTAAATCACAGACCCAGAACTTGGAGGAAACAGGAAACAGGAAACAGGAAGCCATCTCTGCACCTCTCCAGCACTGCTCTGGTTGGTGGGCAGAATATCATAAAATCATCATGATTCTTATATCAAAAACCAAAATTCTAGACTGATTAAATAATTATTTTTTTAAATGAGAAAAGTTATTGTTTATTTGATCTTGGGCTAGGGAAGATATTTCCAAGCAAAAAGGGTAAAAAGAAAGAAAAAGAAATGATTAACAGATTGGAATGCAATAACGGTGTAATATCAAGTGTTGGCAAGAGCTCATGCAAGTGCGTGTTCTCATGACTGCTGGAACAAATTGGTGTAATATTTCTGAAGGGCATTCTGGCTGAATATATTAGAAGTCTTTAAAATGTTTATGCTCTGACTCAGTAATTCAACATCTATGAATTTTTCCTAAATAAGTAATAAGAGAGAGATAAAAAAAGTATTTACAATATTGAAAGACTGGAAAGAACATAAATGTTCAACAATACATATATGTTCAACAACAGGGGACTAGTAAATATGAATTATTTATATGATAAAATACTATCTAACCTTAAAATAATATTTTAAATAATATTTAATGATGAGAATATGCTGAGAAAAGTTTAATCATTTTTAAAAAGTTAAATGTAAAATGAAAGTTAATAACATGTACAAGATTATTCTAATTTTTTTTTTTTGAGATGGAGTCTCAAACTGTTGTCACCTGGGCTTGTAGTGCAATGGAGTGATCTTGGCTCACTGCAACCTCCCAGGTTCCAGCAATTCTCCTGCCTCAGCCTCCCGAGTAGCTGAGATTACAGGCACCTGCCACCATGCCTGGCTAATTTTTGCATTTTTAGTAGACACAAGATTTCACCATGTTGGTCAGGCTGGTCTCGAACTCCTGACCTCAGGTGATCCAACCTCCACGGCCTACCAGATTACTGGGATTACAGGCGTGAGCCACTGCACCCGGCCTATTCTAAAACTTTTTAAACTTATGAGATACACATACACACACATGTATCTGGAAGAAAACTCCAAAATAGTGGCAATGATTTGGAGGGAACATTGGGAGTGATTGTAATTGTCTGTTACTAGCAGCTAAAAGCATGCCAATAGACCTGGCAAATGCCTACTCAATCTTCAGAACTCAGCTCAGCTGCCACTTCTTCCAGGAAGACCTCCTGTACTACTCCTGTATTATACTAGATATTCTGCTTTGCACTAGACTAGACTCTGGGCATAACTCTATGATTTCCTCCCTTTCTTCCTTCCTTCCTTCATTCCTTCCTTCCTTCCTTCGTTCCTTTGTTCCTTCTTTCTCTTTCTTTCTTTCTCTCTTTCTTAATGGAGTCCCATTGTGTCACCCAGGCTGAAGTGTAGTGGCATGATCTTCTCAGTTCACTGCAACCTCTGCCTCCCAGGTTCAACTGATTCTCCTGCCTCAGCCTTCCAAGTAGCTGGGATTACAGGCACCTGCCACCACTCCCAGATAATTTTTGTATTTTTAGTAGAGATGGGGTTTTGCCATGTTGGCCAGGCTGGTCTTGAACTCCTGACCTCTGCCCACTTCAGCCTCCCGAAGTCCTGGGATTACAGGTGTGAGCCACTCTGCCCGGCTGATATATTTTTTTTTTTTTTTTTTTTTTTTTGAGACGGAGTCTT
Source organism: Macaca thibetana thibetana (assembly GCF_024542745.1). Lineage (NCBI taxonomy): Eukaryota > Metazoa > Chordata > Mammalia > Primates > Cercopithecidae > Macaca > Macaca thibetana. The sequence continues at coordinate 5,464,032 of NC_065593.1, forward strand.
GCTCTGTCCCCCAGGCTGGAGTGCGGTGGCCGGATCTCAGCTCACTGCAAGCTCCGCCTCGCAGGTTTATGCCATTCTCCTGCCTCAGCCTCCTGAGTAGCTGGGACTACAGGCACCTGCCACCTCGCCTGGCTAGTTTTTTGTATTTTTTAGTAGAGACGGGGTTTCACTAGGTTAGGCAGGATGGTCTTGATCTCCTGACCTCGTGATCCGCCCGTCTCGGCCTCCCAAAGTGCTGGGATTACAGGCTTGAGCCACCGCGCCCAACCGCAGCTGATATTCTTTATCACTGCATTGTACTCTCTGCTTTGATTCTCTACATCCCAACTACGCTTTGAACTGTCTACCACCGGAATGTGGATGTTTCCTTTTTGTATCCCAGTGCCAATCTGTCTGCAGTCTAACAGGCCTTCAAGCTGGAACGCTGGCTTCATGAGTGAAATAGACAAGCAAATGCTTCTCTGTGCTCTGTGAATTTAGAGGTTAAGGGCAGAAATTTGAACAAGGACTGGCAAACACCAGTAAAAAGCTGTCTCTCCTCACCGTGGCCAGCAGGCTGGAAAGATGTTTAATTTCACCAATTGCCTTTAGTAATTCTTATATGAACTCATTGCAAGACCGTTCCAGTAGATCCAGAATATCATGCTGCTTACTAATGCGTGAGACACATATGAGTTTACTGTGGATCTGTGACAAATGACCAAAAACTTGGTGGCTTAAAACGATAGAAATTAATTTTCTCACAGTTCTAGAGGTGAGAAATCTGCAATCAGGGTGTTGGCAGGGCCCCACTTCCTACAAAGGGCCTAGGGGGAATTCCATTTCCCACTGCTTCCAGCTGCCGGTGGTTTCCTGTGTTTCTTCTGTGGCCACATCACTCCCCTGCAGTTTCCCAGCCCCTGCAGGACAGGAAGGCACCGGAGGAGGAGGTGGGAATGGGTGTTGTGGGAAGTCAGGGACGCTGAATGGAGGGACCGGCTGAAGCCATGGCAGAATAACATAAATTGTGAAGATTTCATGGACATTTACTAGTTCCCCAAATTAATACTTTTTTTTTTTTTTTTTTTTTTTTTGAGACGGTGTCTCTCTCTGTCACCCAGGCTGGAGTGCAGTGGCTGGATCTCAGCTCACTGCAAGCTCCGCCTCCTGGGTTTACGCCATTCTCCTGTCTCAGCCTCCCGAGTAGCTGGGGCTACAGGCGCCCGCCACCTCGCCCGGCTAGTTTTTTGTATTTTTTAGTAGAGATGGGGTTTCACCGTGTTAGCCAGGATGGTCTCGATCTCCTGACCTCGTGATCCGCCCATCTCGGCCTCCCAAAGTGCTGGAATTACAGGCTTGAGCCACCGCACCTGGCCCCAAATTAATACTTTTATAATTTCTTACACCTGTCTTTACTGCAGTCTCTGAACATAAATTGTGAAGGTTTCATGGACATCTATCACTTCCCCAATCATTACGCTTGTGATTTCCTATGCCTGTCTTTACTTTAATCTCTTAATCCCATCATCTTCGTAAATTGAGGATGTATTTCGCCTCAGGACCCCATGATGATTGCGTTAACTGCACAAATTGTTCGTAAAGCATGTGTGTTTAAACAATACGAAATCTGGGCACCTTGAAAAAAGAACAGCATAACAGTGATGTTCAAGGAACAAGGGAGATAACCATTAGGTCTGGCTGCCTGAGAGCCAGGTGGAACAGCACCATATTTCTCTTCTTTCAAAAGCAAATAGGAGAAATATCACTGAATTCTTTTTCTCAGCAAGGAACAGCCCTGAGAAAGGGAATGCATTCCTAGGGGAAGGTCTCTAAAATGATCGCTCTGGGAATGTCTGTCTTTTACAGTTGCAGATAAGTGATGAAATAAGCCCTGGTCTCCCGTAGTGCTCCCAAGTCTATTAGGATGAGGAAATTCCCGCCTAGTAAATTTTAGTCAGACCGGTTGTCTGCTCTCAAACCTTGTCTCCTGATGAGATGTTATCAATGACAATGCGTGCCCAAAACTTTATCAGCAATTTTAATTTCACCCTGGTCCTGTGATCTCGCCCTGCCTCCATTTGCCTTGTAATATTTTATTACCTTGTGAAGCATGTGATCTCTGTGACCCACATCCTGTTCGTACACTCCCTCCCCTTTGAAAATCACTAATAAAAACTTGCTCGTTTTGCAGCTTAGGGGGCATCAGGGAACCTGCCGACATGTGATGTCTCCCCCAGACACTCAGCTTAAAATTTCTCTCTTTTGTACTCTTTCCCTTTATTTCTCAGTTGGCCCTAAGGCCAACACTTAGGGAAATAGAAAAGAACCAATGTTTAAATATCAGGGGCTGAATTTCCCCCGATAAATGGGTGTGGAGGGCCACACACTAGGCCAGGGCAGCAGGTGCTCAGAACACAGCTGCCTAGAAGCGGGGTACCAGGAAGCCACACCAGCCCTCAGGGCCCTGGGCAGGCTCCCTCCTGCCAAAAGCCTTTGTGCATGTTGTTCCTGCCTTCTCAAATGTTCCTCCCTATCCTCTCTGCCTCTGCATAGCAAGGTAACTTCTACTCAGTCAAAACTATCACTGCCTAGCACAACCTAAATATCCATAAACAGAACATGTCAACAAATGACAGTGTATTCATGCAATGAAATACTATACAGCAATGAAAAAGAATGACCTCCGAACACATGCAACAATATGAGAGGATCTCACAGATGTCATTGTTGAGTGAAGAAACCGGACTCAAAAGAGCACCTTCTGCGTGCCTCTATAAAAGGCAAAAAGAAGCAGAATTAATCTATAGTAAAAGGGCTGAGAAGAGTGGTTACTTCTCGGGGGAAGTATTGGATGGGAGGGGACAAGGGAGGCCCCTAGGGTCTGGGCATGAACTTGGTCTTGTCCAGCCTGGTCTGGGGGCTGAGCCTGAGTGCACCCATGGGTAAAAGTTCATCAAGTTGAACACTTAAACTGTGTGCTCTTCCTATGATGAAAAAGTAAAAACAAAACAGGCCCCTTTCTCTAAGAAGTGTTTTCCCAGACTAGAGCACCTTCCCCGGGATGAGCTGCCAGGGTTCTGTGCACCCCTCCTGCAGGCTATTGTCCCACTGTGACGGTCTGTTTCCCCATGGAATGGTAAGGTGGTTGGCTCCCCCAGACAGTAAGCTCCATGCAGGAAGTCTCTCTGTCTTTCTAGGGCCTGTGTCTCCAGTGCTCAGATCTTAAGCATCTGCTGCAAGCGTGGGTGACCCCCATCGTGGAACGAACCCACTCTCTGGTAACTGCAATGTGAGCCTTCTGCTTGCAATGTGAGTTCAAAACCCAGGGCCAGTGAGAGATTCATCAGATTTGTAACAGATTAATCCTGGACCTATTAATCCTGGACCAATTAATCCTGGACCAGCTCACGTTGTCCAGCTTCGAGGCCTTGGGAAGTTGCCACCAGGATGGGGGAGGGATCAACTTCCTCTAGGACCCAGACAGCATCCCAGCCAGCCTCAGGGTCAGGAAGGAGCCCAGCCTCTCCAGGAGCCAGACGGGCCCGCAGCAGGGTGGGTTGGGGGGATGTGGATTGCTTGAGCCTAAAGAGGGGAAGAGGAGAAGGCACTGCAGAGAGGGGTCTCACGCTGTCTTGCAGCTCTCCCGGGGCTGATGTTGAGTTCAGATCAGCTGGATCTGGTCTACAGCACGCTGGGGCTCTGCCTGTGCACCGTCCTTTGCCGCTTCCTGGTGACAGTGGCCTGCTTCCTCAAGAAGAGGGGGGATCCCTGCTCCTGCCAGTCCCACTCAAGTCCCTGTCAAAGTCTGGCCAAGTCTTCCCATGGTGAGTGCATGAAACTGGGGTCCTTGCCCTTCTTGCTGCTTGGGTGACAAGACTCGTGCCATCCCTCGGTCCTGTCACTGCTGCTGCTTCTAGGTGGAGAGGCATGGGGCTCATCCCTGTTATTCGCTGTGGCTTGATAAAATCAGATTAAGACATCTTGGCAGGCAGATACCCAGCAGAGTGGCACCTGGGAAGGGTGGGTGTGGGGTGCCAGCCTTCGGGCTTGCCTGGGTCAGGTGTTCTCAGGATGCGGGGCCATCAGAGCTAAGCCCTGGAGGAAGTGTCTCCTTGGTGGGCATGGCAGGCTTGGGACTGGGCAGAAGTGAGAGCCAAGATTTGCCTGCCCACCCCTGCCACAGCGCAGGTTCTGGTCAGCAAGTGAGGGACACTGACACCCGCCTAGGTCCCCCTGATGACCCTAGCCTGGTGATTGCCCTTAGTTCCTGGGTCAGGGTAGAGTATGGCTGCTCACACCGTCTCCCATACCCCAGTCCAGGGCCAGGCCTAGCCCACACCCTCCACTCTCGCCTCTGCAGATCACGAGATGAAAGCCAGCAGCCCTGGGGCACGTCTCCTGAGCCAGGGGAGACCTGCAGCTTCTGCTTCCCTGAGCACAGCACACCCACCCAGGAGAGCGCGGTCATACCTGGGACCCTCAATCCTGTGGGTGATGGAAGGTGGAGGCGACCTGTGAGGGTGCCCTGATAGATGGCAGCCTTGGCATTGTGTGCGAACACACCCAAGAGAGGGTCCTAAGTGCCGGAACAGGGGCAAGGAGGAAGAGGAGGAGGGAAAGAGATGGAGAGAGAGAGAGGAAAAAAAGAGAGATGAAGAGAAAGACAGAGGAGGCAGAGAGGAAGAGAGAGACAGAGCAGGAGGTCGTGGCACTCTGGGTCCCAGTTCCCAGTGCAGCTGTAGGTTGCCATCACCTAACCACATGTGCAATAAAGTCCTCGTGCCTCCTGCTCACAGCCCCCGAGAGCCCCTCCTCCTGGAGAATAAAACCTTAGGCGGCTGCCCTTCCTCACTGCATTGTGGTTGTGTCTAATGAACCGAGACGTCCCGTCTATCACCTTCCTGGGCTCAAGGCTCCACCGAATGCTGCCCCTCGGTTTGGGAGGCTCTGTGGTGCCGCCATCTCACCAGGCTCCCAAGGAAGCTTGTGACCTTGGGTTGGGCCCTAAGCAGCCGGGTACCCGCTGGGGCTCTGCTTCTCTCTTTCACTAAGAGAGAGAAAGAGACCAAAGAATGGTCTGCAAGGAGGGCGCCTGTGCAAACACCCAGGGAACCAGGGGCTTGAGCCGTCTTCATTTCCTTACAGACACACATTCCCTTCCATGCCTCCTTAGTGAGGGCATGACACACAGTGTGTGTGTGTGTGTGCAGGTGTGTGCGTGCATATGTGTGTGTGTTGTGGGGGTGTGCAGTGGACAGGAAGGAGAGGGCAGCTCCAGCTCAAAGCTGCAAGAAAGATCGAGATTCCCTGGACCACAGCAAGAGATTTTTCGTTTGCCTACATTTTTTTTATTAGCATTTAAAGCTATATTTTGAGTAGCATGCAAACCTTAAGTTACTTAACTATTCTTAGAAGCATTTACACAGTAAGATAATACATGATAATGTACATTGAAATTATTCACCCTGCACCCCCCAACAATATCTTGCATACCTACACCCACTAAAGTATCCCATGGGAGATGGGGTGGGCAGGGAACTGTGGCCCACCTGGGACCCTTCAGTGGGGGCCCTTGGTCAGTCCCCAAGGCTCTGCATGGCCCTCCAGAGACTCTGCTTCCCGCTGGCTCAGTCAGCACCATAGAGGGTGGAGGACGGAGATGGAGTTGGGGCAGGCAGGACAGTAGGGGGAGGACAGTCAGGCACCTCATGTCCTGGTTTTTGCAGTGGCTGGGAGGAGGCTGAGGGCTGAAGGCCGACTCCTCTGAGAGCTGGCTGAGGCTTGAGGTGGGGTGGTAGGGCCATCCCCACTGCCTGCAGGGCCCTTGGTCATCCTTGTCACCCCAGGCTTCTCCCCAGCAGCATTGGGCAGCCCCGTGAGAAAGTGGCCAAGGCAGGGGTATGGATGGATCAGGGAGGGAGGTCTCATTCGGCTCTGACAGGAAAAGGGTCAGAGAAGGGCCAGGGTGGTCAGAGGTAGGGTCACAGTCTCTGGATCGGGCAGGATGAGGGAAGAAGGGAACAGGCAGGGTCAGCGGCCAGGGCGCAGGCAGAGGCAGGAGGTCACATCCTGCAAGGCCCATGGGGAGTGTCAGCTGGGATGGGCTCCAGATGCGTCCTCAGGGCGCTGGGCAGCTCTCAGGCCAGGCTCCCTGGACTCTGGTGGGTGATGTGGTCACTCCCGAGGCACTGCTGTCAGTCAGGGCTTGGTCACCCACTCTGGGCAGCACCCATCCCGTCTCAGGACTGATTTTTGTATTTTTGGTAGAGATGGGTTTCACCATATTGGCCAGGCTGGTCTCGATCTCCTGACCTCATGATCTGCCCGCCTTGGCCTCCCAAAGTGCTGGGATTTTAGGCGTGAGCCACTACTCCCGGCCCAGTCATGGGTTCTTAGTTTCTGTTTCTGATTGGGCCAGTAAAGCCCCTTCCTCATTCTTATTTTCCACTTATCACCAGAGACAGAAACTAAAAACCATGGCTTCAGGCTGCTAAAAGCCTGAAACTAAACAAAACAGAACAACACAACAACAAAATCAAATGGGTTGGACAAGCTTGCCAGATGTCCTCAGAATGCAGCACTCTTTTTTTATTTGTTTTTTGAGGCAGAGTCTTTCTCTGTCACCCAGACTGGAGTGCAGTGGTGCGATCTCAGCTCACTACAACCTCTGTCTCCTGGATTCCAGCGATTCTCCTGCCTCAGCCTCCCCAGTAGCTGGGACTACAGGTGTGCGCCACCACGCCCAGCTAATTTTTTGTACTTTTAGTAGAGACGGGGTTTCACCGTGTTTCGACTTCCTGACCTCGTGATCTGCCTGACTCGGCCTCCCAAAGTGCTGGGATTACAGGCCTGAGCCAACCCGCCTGGCCTGAATGCAGCACTCTTTACTTGGAGATAATGCCAACGAACAGGCTTAGGTTGAAGGATTATAACGGTCATGTAAAATTGATAATGCCTATAGTCCCTACCTTTAGTAAGTACATAGGCACGTTCCAAGTTTAGTCATAGCTCCTTGTAGTTTCTTTCTTTTCTCTTTCTTTCTTTCTTTCTTTCTTTCTTTCTTTCTTTCTTTCTTTTTCTTTTCTTTTTCTTTCTTTCTTTTCTCTTTCTTCTCTCTCTTTCTCTCTCTTCTCTCTTCTCTCTCTCTCTCTCTCTCTCTCTCTCTCTCTCTCTCTCTCTCTTTCTTTCTTTCTTTCTTTCTTTCTTTCTTTCTTTCTTTCTTTCTTTCTTTCTTTTTCTTTCTTTCTTTCTTTCTTTCTTTCTTTCTTTCTTTCTTTCTTTCGACAGAGTCTCGCTCAGTCACCCAGGCTGGAGTGCAGTGGCGCGTGACCTTGGCTTACTGCAACCTCCGCCTCCCAGGTTCAAGCGATTCAACTGCCTCAGCCTCCTGAGTAACTGGGACTACAGGAGCACGCCACCATGCCCGGCTAAATTGTTGTATTTTTAGTAGAGACGGAATTTCACCATGTTGCCCAGCCTGGTCTTGAACTCCTGACCTCAGGTGATCCACCCGTGTTGGTCTCCCAAAGTGCTGGGATTACAGGCATGAGCCACTGCGCCTGGCCTCCTTGAAGTTTCTTACAAGCAGAAGCACTAACAAAGGACGATGCATTCCTTCTCCTGCTTTCTGAGGATGCCGTACTCTGTAACAGAGTACTTACCAATAAACTTGCTTCTTTCACCGACCGTGCTCTGTGACTCCCTCTGAATTCTTTTCTACGTGAAATCCAAGAACCTGCTCTTGGGGTCTGGATTGGGACTCTTTTTTCTGGCAACAGGAACATGTGCACTCAGGACAGAGCTCTCCCAGGGGTAAAAGGATTTGAACATTCTGAGTTCTCGAGCAAATAGCTGACATACTGGTGGTGGTGAGAGATGTCTAGGGTGAATGTTCTAGAGGTAGAGGTTCTGGTGCTGGTGAGGCATGGGGATGCCAGTGTGTGGAGGGGGTGGGGCGGGGGGGGTGGAGATGAGAGATTCAAAGAACAGCAGGGCAAGTGGAACTGATCATCCAGTGGACATTGACTTCATGGAGCATGAAGCTAAGGCTTGGGGTTTGTGAACAAAAGCCTCTAGAAAATGAGCGGGAAGCAGAGTGACCAGTGGGTTTGTGAGGAACAATAACAAGGTGAGCATGAAGCTGTATCCTGGGTGCCACGAGGTTTAAAGGAAAATAAGCCAAATCATTTTCATGTTGAACTTGGCTTAAACTTTCTAATCATTTTCTATCCTCTGAGAATTCCTCTTATGAACATCATAGAAATGGCAGCTTGAAGGGTAACAAAATATTTATGATGTACAATGAATGTAGATATTTGCAGCTTTTCATGTTTCAGATAGTTAATCTTGTAAGAAAATTAAGGGAATGTTCAAAATGCAATTTTCAGCCAGGTGCGGTGGCTCACACCTCTAATCCGAGCACTTTGGGAGGCCAAGGCAGGCGGATCACGAGGTCAAGAGATCGAGACCATCCTGGCTAACACGGTGAAATCCCATCTCTACTAAAAATACAAAAAACCAGCCAGGCGTGGTGGCGGGCGCTTGTAATCCCAGCTACTCGGGAGGCTGAGGCAGGAGAATGGCGTGAACCTGGGAGGCAGAGCTTGCAGTGAGCCGAGATAGCACCACTGCACTCCAGCCTGGGCAACAGAGCAAGACTCCATCTTAAAATCGGCTGGGCGCGGTGGCTCAAGCCTGTAATCCCAGCACTTTGGGAGGCCGAGACGGGCGGATCACGAGGTCAGGAGATCGAGACCATCCTGACTAACACGGTGAAACCCCATCTCTACCAGCTGAGGCAGGAGAATGGCGCAACCCGGGAGGCGGAGCTTGCAGTGAGCAGATCCGGCCACTGCACTCCAGCCTGAACGGCAGAGCGAGACTCCGTCTCTTAAAAAAAAAATAAAATGCAATTTTCATATTTTTCAATGGCTTCATGCTGGAGAATTGAAAGAAAATGGAGTAGTACACTGTTTATCCAATCTCACTTCATCTAAGAGAAAAGCACATCTGTAAGTCAGTACAAATCTTTTGATCAAGTATAAGACGTTCTGAGAAAATGTCTTGTTATGACTAGAAAAAGTAAAAGCAAATAAAAATCAGCAATGTTCAAAAAGAGCAGCTTTGTTGGTCTTTTCCATCAAGTGGATAAAGATTTGACAGCTCTAATGCTTGCTGCTGATAAATTGTAAGAGAGAATAGGGAGTACAATTAACTTGATTTGGATGTGGAAATTTGATTCAGTCTCATTTCCAGAGTTTGTGAATATTAACGCCAGTAGAAAAGTCCAGCCCCAGGAACAAAGCACCTTCTAGTTTCTCTAACATCCCTGGTGGATATTCCAGCCTGCCCTCAGGGCTGCAGAAATTGCAATGAGACTGTAATGCAGTCACTTTTGACCTGTGTGAGCAAGAATGTTGTAGCTTTGGCCAGGCTGTCAGCCAGATGTAACAAGACAAATTTAAACACAGTGTGCCTCTGCACAGCCCCACACCTGCCCAGACGCATCTAAACCTGGACCTGTCACATTCAGTTAATTCCAGAAGTCAGCTCTTCTCTCTTCTGTTATAGCTGAAGGTGCCCAAGAAGAGAAAAAATACAATTTTCACTTTTTTTTTTTTTTTTTTTTTTTTTTGAGACAGAGTCTTGCTCTTTTGCCCAGGCTGGAGTTCAGTGACACAATCACAGCTCACTGCAGCCTCAAACTCCCCAGGCTCAAGTGATCCTCCCACCTCAGCCTCCCAAGCAGCCGAGACTACAAACACACACGACCATGCCTGGCTAATTTTGGTATTTTTTGTAGATACCGGGTCTTGCCATGTTGCCCAAGCTGGTCTCGAACTCCTGGGCTCAAGCGATTCTCCTGCCTTGGTCTCCCAAAGTGCTAGGATTACAGGTGCGAGCCACTGCACCTGGCCTAATTTTCACTTTTAAACTCAAAATCATGGCTTTATTAACAAAATGAAAACTTTTTTGTTAATTTCAATGTATATGGCAGGGGGTGGGGTGGTGAAGTACATGTGATGACCTTGGACTGACTCTAAGAAACACCAAGAAATGGGATTGCAAGTATTTGGATTTCCTGGTGGGGCTGTGAGGTAGCCTCTCACCAGCCCTGCTTTACCAGTTTTATGCCTGTAAGAAAGGGAATTTTTTTTTCTTTTTCTTTTTTCTTGAAACGGAGTCTCGCTCTGTCACCCAGGCTGGAGTGCAGTGGCACGATCTCGGCTTACTGTAGATAATTGCAGGTTTTCATGTTTCAGATATTTAAACTTGTAAGAGCTGCCCCCCGCAGTTCACACCATTCTCCTGCCTCAGCCTCCCGAGTAGCTGGGACCACAGGCGCCCGCCACCACGCCCGGCTGATTTTTTGTATTTTTAGTAGAGACAGTTTCACCGTGTTAGCCAGGATGGTCTCGATCTCCTGACCTTGTGATCCGCCCACCTCGGCCTCCCAAAGTGCTGGGATTACAGGCGTGAGCCACCACACCTGGCCAGGAATTTTTTTTTTTTTCCAATAAATACATGTTGATTTATTACAGGGATAAGATGGCTTCTTGGGGGATAAATTCAAGAGGAGTTGAGAATGTTTTATTCATGATGTCACTTTCCTGGAAGGGAGGATAGCAGGATTTAGGACAAGCTAAAATTATCCCCTATTTAAAAAAAAAAAAAAAAGTCACCCCCAAGTAGTCCCGGGTAGGGGGCAGAATAAAATATATATATATGCATGCAGAATAAAATATATATATATGCATGCAATGATTCCTAACTGTTTTTGAATACAGAAGCTTGGGAAAGGGTTTCTGCTGGTTTCATGAGGAAGGCACAACTTCCAGATAGTGTTGGGGAAGGGTATAAGGTCCTATGCAGGCTGGCTCCTTAGCCCACAGATGCCAAGATGATGTCTACTGGCAGCTCCTCCAAACTTCTGGGTGTCAACTGCATTGTCACTGTGTCCAAAAGCGGCAGCCGAGAGTGCACTAGGATGTCATGACCACCCCGGAACACACCAGCCAGGAGCAACATGTGGGTGTTCTTGTTACCCGGCACTTTGACCTCTCACAAGGGTTCATTCCCAAGAACTTCATAATATTACCCACAGCCTCTTCAAGTGCCTTGATGGTAGACAAGCTGAATGTTTCTTCCTTCTCAAATTCATCCCTTACCTCATCCCAGGCTGCTTCAAAGTTCAGTTTCCTGACTTTTGAATGTGATCAGCTACAGTAACTTCCAGATCTTCCAGCACATACTCATCCTCATAGCCTTCATCATCCGTCTTCCCAGTGGTGGGATCACAGTCCTTGACAGTGAGCTTCATCATGCAGCTGAATGTGCAGGTTGTGGCATCTTCTTTGGGCAGTGCCACCAGTGTGTAGCAGGTCCCAGGCTGGTTGTAGGGCAGGCTCTGGGTAGGCATGTAACGGAGCACCTCATAGGCCTCAGTGGGCTCCATCTGCACTGTGACATTCTCCAAGGTCTGGTCATTGACTGTGTTTGTGCAGTCAAACTGAAACACCATGTGGTTGGTGAAGGTGTGTTTGGTGCAGCCGATGACATACCCCCGTCTCTGACTCAGTGAGGGCCACGGGCTCAGGTGAGGACTTGAAGAAGGGCCCAAGTCCCTGGAACTCTGGCACCACCACCAACTGCTCCTGAAAGATCTCCTGCCTGGTAGCTGCCACTTTCTCAGGCTGTTTGACATCTGTGATGGGAGTACTTTCTGTTCTCTGCTCTGCCGTGGGTGCCATGGCCAGGGGCACAGACTTGAGGTCAAAAGGTTTTTCTGATGGTTCTAGAGTGTACTGCTGCAGAGCCCTCTCCAGACCAGGATGGACACAGTCAGGCCATTTAGGATATAGCCTGCATTGAGGGCTTTCTGCTTCTGCTCCAGGACATTTAGGTAGAATGTGGCTCGGTCCCTTACTTCATTGCCATTATCCATCACACACCTCTTCAGCAACACCAAGATACTGGGTAACATCTCTTCATTCTGGGCTCCAATCTTGGCCAGAGCCCTCACAGCACCTGCCCAGACCTCCTCATGCTCCAAAACCACTCGCTTATAGATGAAGTGGATGTACTTTGAGGGATTGGTGGTCTTGGACCCCTCCTGGCCCAGGAGATGTAGAATACGGGTGGCCAGCACTATGAACTCGCAGTCCTCGATGAACTCGCACAGATGTGACAGCCCTGCCTCCTTGCTGTCTGAGTTCTCCTCAATGATGCTGATGATGCAGTCCACGGTGGTGTGCTTGTACTCAAAACCACCCTCTTCCCACAGCATGGTGAACAGGAAGTTCATGAGGATGGCATGTTTGCGAGGATACTTCTGACACAGGGCACTGATAGCCTGGACAACCACCACCTTGAATTCATCCAAGATCTCTGACATGAAGGAGGAGAACTGCTTCATGAGGTGGTCGATGCTGCTGTCACTGCCCCTCTTAAGGAGGGTGGTGATGGCCAGCATGGCACGGCTGTGGTTTCAGTCTGTGACCAGGTTCTCCAGATCCAGATTACAAGCTGTCACAGCTGACAGATGCTTCATGGCAACCTTACTGAGGGTGGGAACAGCAGCATAGTGGAGAGCAGCCTTGGGTGAGCTGCAGAAAAACTGGAGCACTGACACAGCAAGGGGCAGCTCTTTGGCACTGCAGCCTGGCAGATTGACAGTGACCAAGGCGGCTTTGTACACCACCATCTTGTGCCTGTTTCTCAAGCAGCTGTCGATGAAGTCAAACAGTGGGCTGTCACGGCTGCCATCCTCCTCTTCCAGCTGCTTGCTGGCCACCCAGATCATCATGCAGTAGGCAAAGGGAGACTTAAGGCCGTGCCAGGTGACCTTGCTGATCATCTTATTGGTGGCCAGGTAGTCATTCTTACGCACATGGTACAGGAGCCCTAGGGCGTGGTACTGGACCATGATCTTATCACTGGATGCCGCCTCCTGAGCCTCATTCACCCAGTGCTTGACCACATCAAAGCTGCACTTCAGCAGGTGCAGGGAAGACATGAGGGCAGAGCTGGAGCCACTGGGCACCTTGTCCACAATGGCTTGTTTCATGTAGCACTCAGTAGCCTGCAGCACGGTGCTATCAGTGATCTGGCAGAGGGCTCGCACAGCGGGGCCCCGGTGGTTGTCCTCTTTCCCAGTCATGTATTTTGTGAGGCTGCTGGCGACAATGATGACATCCTCTGTGATGCAAGACATCTCCTTGATGGTCAAGTAGCACATCCGATGGAGTGTGGGATCATTGGACTGAAAGAGCTTGGTCATGGCAAAGAAGGCCTCGGTCGCTTCCGTGGTCCCCAGGTGCTCCCCCTGGTTTATAGGATAAAGAATCTTGGTGAGGATGTGGACACATTTCCAAGGGTTGATGGGAGTTTCATTAAATACACCGGCCTCCTGGAGTACGGTACTCTTCTCAAGGTGCTCGAATGGGTTGGAGCCTCCACCCGACTCTTCGTCCTTCTTGTCGAATTTCTTCAACATAGTGGAGTCGGTGGGGTGCAATGCAGCAACGCAATGCTCAAGGGGCACAGCACAGAGTTCTTTTGTTTGTTTGTTTGTTGTTTGAGACAGAGTCTCTCTCTGCTGCCCAGGCTGAAGTGCAGTGGTGCAATATCAGCTCACTGCAACGTCTGCCTCCCAGGTTCGAGCGATTCTTGTCCCTCAGCCTTCCAAGTAGCTGGGATTTACAGGCCTGCACCACCATGCCCGGCTGCCTGGCTAAGTTTTGTATTTTTAGTAGAGACAGGGTTTCGTCATGTTGGCCAGGCTGGTCTCCAACTCCTGGCCTCAAGTGATCGGCCCCCCTCGGCCTCCCAAAGTGCTGGGATTATAGGCGTGAGCCACCGTGCCTGACCAAGAAAGAGATTTTCATTAGATACCAACAATAGCAGGCTGGCTTATTTTATGATGTCTAATATCCTTAATAAAATGTCAAATGTTTTTGAAACATGGTAGATACAATTAAAATCCCCTGTGAACCTCTCCTGAATCTGATTCCCTTGTCTTCTACTGTATGTATAACCATTTTTTAAAATGTATTTATACTTTTTCTACATGTGTATGTATATACAAATAATATGTGAAATTTCACCTGTTAAGTAAAAAATGAAAATTAAAACATTTTAAGTACCAGATTGTACATTTCTTTCTGCAATTTGTCTTATCTTGTCTTTTTCAGATTTATCCATGTGGATTCCTATAGCTCCTGTTTATTCACTGTAACTTCTGTAAAGAAGTCTATTGTAGGTGTTGTTTTATATACTTTGCCCAACTTTCTATTGAGTCGTCTTTTTCTTTTTTTTTTTTTTTTTTTTTTTTTTTTTTTTTTTTTTTTGAGACGGAGTCTCGCTCTGTCGCCCAGGCTGGAGTGCAGTGGCCGGATCTCAGCTCACTGCAAGCTCCGCCTCCCGGGTTCACGCCATTCTCCTGCCTCAGCCTCCCGAGTAGCTGGGACTACAGGCGCCCACAACCGCGCCCGGCTAGTTTTTTGTATTTTTAGTAGAGACAGGGTTTCACCGTGGTCTCGATCTCCTGACCTTGTGATCCGCCCGCCTCGGCCTCCCAAAGTGCTGGGATTACAGGCGTGAGCCACCGCGCCCGGCGAGTCGTCTTTTTCATATTGAATTTGTTAAGGAAAAATAATTCAATGACACTTGTTAACGCACAGTAAGGAAGACTTTATTCAGGACCATCTGGATGAGCATAGGGACCACTCGATGGGGTCTTGGAGTGGGTGAGAGAGAGAGATTGGGCTCAACTCTGAATACTGCCTGGGCAAGCGGGAGTTTATAACCAAGGAGCAGGGTGGCAGTCAGTGGGTGGAAAATTACTAAAAGGAAACATTACAGGTAATGAGAATTCTGGCTAACCGCACCTAACGGGACTCTTGCTAAAGACAGGCCAGGGTGACCCAACATTACCTGGGAGATGGTGCAGAGTGAGGAATCTGATCAGACATCCAGGTGATCAGAGCATAGAGGCCGGCGGCACTGGCTAAACTGACTTGACCGGGTTCTTTGCTAAAACTAGATTTACAAGGAAGCGCACAGATGAGCCCGGGACAAGGTTCAGGAGCCTGACTAAAGTTTGGTCAAGCAGAGAGTCTTTACCAAATTATAGGAGTTCTTTCTACTTTTCAACACTAATTCCTTCAGTCCACCAAAGCACTCTCTTCTAATCAACACCAACTTCCAGATGAAGCCAGTGGCATTTTAGGGTCTTTGCCTCCTCACTTCCCCTCTGACTTTGTTGACATCGTGTGTGTAGGATGCGGTGTGGACTTCCCTTCCCCTGACACTCCTGCCTTCACTCACTTTGGAGACCTGCCCAGTTCTGATCCCCACCCCTTGTATGGCATCTTCACGTCAGTTGTTCCCTGTTCCCCTTTCCGAGGTTCTCCCGAGGATTTCGTGGTGCACCCTCTGCGCTTTTCACTCTGTGGTCGCTCCCTTGCAGAACTCAGCGTTTATGGCTGCTTCGGTCCTCAGTTCTCTGCAGGCAGCTCCCAGTGTTTGTCCTGTGGCCTCTTCTAGGCTCTACTCCCGTCCTTCCCACCTGCCTAGGGGATGACGTCACTTGATAGTCCACCCAATGTAGAGAGAACTGTCTCACCGTTAATATATTGTCCCCTCCCCTTTCTCATTTCCCATAGCTCCTCTCCTCCCAGTGTTTTAAGCACAGGAGACTTTCCAGCAAGGAAGGACTAGTTTGAGAAACTTTAAACGGCACATATCAGTTTAACAGAAAACAGAAATTTGCGGGAAAACCTACCTTGTGATCCTGGCGTTCCTGGATAATCAAGAAGCTGGATTCAGGAAGAATGGTACCTACTGGAACAGGATTTTAGTGTCCAGAATGTGCCTTGTTTTTTTAAATTTTTTAATTTTAAAATATTTCATTGTCAAATGAAGATTGTATATATTCAAAGTGTACAATGTGATGATCAATATACATTGTATCATGATTACCAGAATCCAATTAAGGAACACACCCCTCACTGCCCTTGCTGTATCTGAGATCCAGAGCTGGTTCCTTTTGTGACTCAGTTTGCACCCTGTGACCGACATCTCCCCGTTGCATCTTCTCTCCGTTTTTATTTCTTTCTTTGAATTGGCTTTGCTTGCGTTCTCTTTTCTCTCTATTTTCTAATGACTTTTTAAACATTTAATCCGCGGAAGTATCTTTATTGTTTCTGTTTGTACCTGATTGCTGTGGGTTGAATTGTGTCCTCCCAAAAAGATACATGATGTTGCAGTCCTGATCCCCTTACCTGTGAATCAGATCTTACTTGGAAATCAGGTCTTTGAGATGTAATCTAGTTAAGATGAGGTCTTGCTGAATTAGGGTGGGCTCTAATCCAATGGCTAGTGTTCATGTAAGATGAGGGGAACTTGGACAGAGACGCACAGAGATGAGAACACCCTATGAAGACATGCAGAAAGAAGGCCAGGCAAGGATGGAAGCAGAGATCAAAGACCGGGGAGCAAGCCTGGGCACACCAAGGGTTGCTAGCAGCCCAAGAAGCTGGAAGGGAGGCATGGAGCAGCCTCTCCCTTGGAGCCTCCAGAAGAACCAACCCTGCTGATACCTCGATTTCAGACTTCTGGCTTCCAAACGGTGGGAGAAGAAATTTCTATTGTTTTAAGTCACCCCGTTTATGGTACTTTGTTACTGCAGCCCTAGAAAACCAACGCAAGTGGGAGTTTGTAGTCAAGGATGATCATTGAAATTTTTAAAGCAAAACAGTGACAGGCCGGGCATGGTGGCTCACGCCTGTAATCCCAGCGCTTTGGGAGGCTGAGGCAGGCAGATTACCAAAGGTCAGGAGTTCGAGAACAGCCTGGACAACATGGTGAAACCCCATCTCTACTAAAAATACAAAAAATTAGCCAGGAGTGGTGGCGGGCACCTGTAATCCCAGCTACTCAGGAGGCTGAGGCAGGAGAATAGCTTGAAACCAAGAGGCAGAGGTTGCAGTGAGCCGAGATCACGCCACTGCACTCCAGCCTGGGTGACAGTAAGACTCTGTCTCAAAACAAACAAACAAACCAACCAGAGATAAAAGTCCCTCGGTGATTTCACCATCACAGCTTCTTGTCACCCCCACTTAAGGAAACCTATTTAACAACTTGGATCACAGATTCCCGTCTCCTACCAGTGGTTGCTTAGCTTGTCCCCAACTGTTTAGTTTACCATGATAAATAATCCTGCTGTTAGCATCTATGATATGTGTGTGTATCTGTGTCAAGTTAAATTTGTATTTGTAATGTTTGATTTTTTTAACCAAAAACAAATCTGACAGAGTGTTAACCTCTGCTACATCTATGTGACAGATGTGTGGGTGTCTTATTTTCTGTAGGTTTCTGTATGTTTGAAATGTTTTGTAATCAAAACTGTGCTCAGAAATCAATCAACCAGAATAGGAAACTGTCCCAGTTTCCATCATACTGTAATGTTAATTTCTTCTGATATCATCTATCGGGTGACAACTGCCCAAAAAAACCTGTTATGACTGTTTCTTTGTGTGTGTGTGTGTGTGTGTGTGTGTGTGTTTATATACATCTACCATAAAATGCACCACTTTAACCATTTTAATGGTATACCATGAAGTGGTTTTTGGTGTAGTCACAATATTGAACAACCATTGCCACTACCTAGTTCCACAGCATTTTCATTACCCCATAAAGAAGCCTCATACACACTAGAGAGTCACTACCTAGTCTCCCCTCCCCCAGACCCTGGCAACCACTAATCTGCTTTCTGTCGCTATGGATTTACCTATTCTGGGAATCTCATATAAATGGAATCATATTATATGTAGCTTTTTGTGACCAGCTTAATTCTCTTAGCACATTTTTTAGCTTCATCCATGTTGTGACATGTATCAGCACTTCATTCCTTTTTATTGTTGAGTAATATTCCATTGTATGAACATGCCATGTTTTACTTATATCTATCCATCAGTTTGTAAGCATTTGGGTTTTTCCACCTTTTGGCTATCATGAATAACGTTGCTATGAAAATTCACATTCAAATTTTTGTTCAGGCTGGGCATGGTGGCTCATGTCTGTAATCTCAGTACTCTAGGAGGCTGAGGCAGGAGGATTGCTTGAGCCCAGGAGTTTGAGACCAGTCCTGGCAATATAGCAAGATCTTGTATCTACAAAAAAAAAAAAAAATTAATTGTCCAGGCAGGGTGGCATCTGTCTGTAGTCCCAAGTACTTGGGAGACTGAGATGGAAGGATAGCTTAAGACTAGGAGGTCCCACCTGTAATCCCAGCACTTTGGGAGGCCAAGGTGGGCAGATCACCTGAGGTCGGGAGTTGGAGACCAGCCTGACCAACATGGAGAAACCCCATCTCTACTAAAAATACAAAATTAGCCGGGAGTGGTGGTGCATGCCTGTAAACCCAGGCTACTTGGGGGCTGAGGCAGGAGAATAGCTTGAACCCAGGAGGCGGAGGTTGTAGTGAGCTGAGATTGCGCCATTGCACTCCAGTCTGGGCAACAAGAGCAAAACCCCATCTCAAAAAAAAAAAAAAAAAAAAGAAGAAGACTAGGAGTTCAAGGCTGCAGTGAACAGTGATCATGCCACTGTACTCCAGCCTGGTAGACAGAGCGAGATTCTATCTCAAAAAAAAAAAAAAATTAGTTTGGATACGTGTTTTCAATTCTGTTGGGTACATACCTACAAGTAGAATTGCTGGGACATATAACTATGCTTAACTTACTGGGGAAATGCCAAACCGATTTCCACAGTGGCTGCACCATTTTACATTCTCACCAGCAATGCATTTCTGGTTCCAATTTCTCAACAACCTTGCCAACACTTGTTATTTCGCACTGTTTTAAAAAAAATTATTATAGCCATCCTCGTGGGTGTGAAATGGTTCCTCATTGTGGTTTTGATTTGCATTTTCTCTAATGACTAATGATGTTGGGCATCTTTTCATGTGTTTCTTGGCCATTTGTATGCCTTGGAGAGATGTCTACTCAAGTATTATGACTCTTTCTTTCTTTCTTTCTTTTTTCTTTCTTTCTTTTTTTTTTTTTTTTTTGATGGAGTCTCACTCTGTTGCCCAGGCTGGAATGCAGTGGTGCAATCTCGGCTCACTGCAAACCCCACCTCTCGGATTCAAGTGATTCTCCTGCCTCAGCCTCCCGAGTAGCTGGGACTACAGGAGCGTGCCACCATGCCTGGCTAATTTTTGCATTTTTTAGTAGAGACAGGGTTTCACCATGTTGGCCAGGATGGTCTCAAACTCCTAACCTCAGGTGATCCACTCGCCTTAGCCTCCCAAAATGCTGGCATTACAGGCGTGAGCCACTGCGCCCAGCCATGACTGTTTCTTTGTGCAACATATAGTACTCTTTATCCTAAAAATCTTTAAGTTTTAGCTAAAGACATGGCAACTTTTTTTTCACTTTTTTTTTTTTTTAAGACAGAGTCTCATTATGTTACCAACACTGGTCTTTAATCCCTGGCCTCAAACGATCCTCCTGCCTTGGCCTCCCAAGTATCTGGGATTACAGGCATGATCCCCTGTGCCTGGGAATGAAATTGGTACTTTAGAAAGAATAGTTTTATAGCAGTGTGCAATGCACAAATGAATCAGGAAAGCAACTGAAAGGCAAGATGCTCATTAAGGTTTCAAACAAAAACTGCAGAACTCCTAGCATATAATGGTTCCATCCTAACTTCTACACTAATAGACGACTGAACTCTAGCATGGCTTCTAGAAGCATAAGGCCCTGTATCTAGGATGACCCTAACCCCACTAATCAAAGCTTAGAGTGATGAGAGTTTGTTCTCTGCTCTAATTCTGTACCTTTTCCTACTCTGTTATTCTACCTAGTCTGTATTTCCTTATAACACTGTCCCTCTGCTCATTACCTTGTTGGCCATTTTTATCATCTAATCTTCCGGTGTGGGTTCCCTGCAGTCTTTTTTTTTTTTTTTTTTTTTTTTTTGAGACGGAGTCTTCCTCTGTCACCCAGGCTGGAGTGCAGTGGCCGGATCTCAGCTCACTGCAAGCTCCGCCTCCCGGGTTTACGCCATTCTCCTTCCTCAGCCTCCCGAGTAGCTGGGACTACAGGCGCCCGCCACCGCGCCCGGCTAGCCGGCTAGTTTTTTTTTTTTGTATTTTTAGTAGTAGAGACGGGGTTTCACCGTGTTAGCCAGGATGGTCTCGATCTCCTGACCTCGTGATCTGCCCGCCTCGGCCTCCCAAAGTGCTGGGATTACAGGCTTGAGCCACCGCGCCCGGCCCCCTGCAGTCTTGAGATTGGTTCTCTACAACCAGTCACTTTGGTGAATCATCCCAACATGGTCAAATCTGAAACTGTCACATCTCCTTGCAGTGGCACAATCTCCGCCTTCCGTTTTCAAGCAATTCTCCTGCCTCAGCCTCCTGAGTAGCTGAGACTACAGGCACCTGCCACCACATCTGGCTAATTTTTGTATTTTTAATAGAGATGGGGTTTCACCATGTTGGCCAGGTTGGTCTCAAACTCCTGACCACAGGCAGTTCGCCCACCTCAGCCTCCCAAAGTGCTGGGATTACAGGCGTGAGCCCAGCCCATATAGTGGAATCTTAGCCTACTGAAGAAAGTGCTACAAGGATGAAACTTGAGGACATTATGCTGAGTTCAATAAACCAGTTGCAAAAGGATAAATATTGTATAATTCCACTTAGACAAGGTAGATAGAGGAATGAAATTCATAAAAACAAAAAATAAAATGTTGTTTACCAGGGGCTGGCAGGAGAGAGGAATGGGGAGTTATTATTTGAGGGGTAGTTTCAGTTGGAGAAGATGAAAACATTCTGAAGGTGGAGGATGGTGTTGGTTGCCCAACAATGTGAATGCATTTAATGCCACTGAACTGTGCGTTTAAAAATGGTTAAAATGATCAATTTTATGACATGTATATTTTGTAACCATTTTAAAAAGTTTTCCCTGAAACAATCAAAAACTGCGGAACTCCCAGCATATAATGGCTCCATCCTAACGTCTGCCCTAATAGACGACTGAACTCTAGCATGGCTTCTAGAAGCGTAAGGCCCTGTCTCTAGGATGACCCTAACCCCAGCTAAAGGCCTGCCTATGGCCGGGCATGGTGGCTCACACCTCTAATTCCAACACTTTGTGAGGCCGAGATGGGAGGAGCCATTGAGCCCAGGAGTTCAAGACCAGCCTGGGCAACCTAGGGAGAGCCTATCTCTACCCAAAAATATTTAATTAGACGGATGTGGTGATGCACACCTTTAGTCTCAGCTACTTGGGAGACTGAGGAGGGAGGATCACTTGAGCCCAGGAGGTCAAGGTTTCAGTGAGCTATGATCATGCCACTGCACTTCAGGCTGGGTAACAGAGTGAGACCTTGTCTCAAACAAAATTTTTTTTAATTAAAAGAAAGGCCTTCCTGAGAAAGCTCAAGGCTGCCAGGAGAATTGACTGTTTGATCTAGCCAGTACCAAGAAATAGGCAAAAAGAGCTCTGCACCACCACCCCTCAACTGCCTGTAGAGCCGTCACTCTAGAAAGCTTGCAATTATAAAGCCTTTCTCTGCTCTTTGGGATGTAAAACTACCACCCAAAACTGTTTCCTCCAGGACCTGAGAGTCTTCTCTTTAAAATGCGAGGCTTCAGGGGGATAATTCTGTCTCTCGTAGTCTCTAGGGGAGGCTGAGGGCCTAACTGTGGGCACCTCACTTCAACCTGCACCACTGCCCCGGTCACGAAGACATGAGAAGTGTGTGTGTCCTTCAGATAGACAGCAGCCAACAAACTCAGGTAGCCTGACATGGCCTAACCCCATTCACACCTTTAGTACCTTTCCCTGAGCACACCCCACGATTAAAAGTTTCCAGCCTTTTGTTTTGGAGAAGTTGAGTTCAATCCACACTGGTCTCTATTCCTTGCTGCCATAGTATTGCTGAATAAAACCTGTCCTCACCACTTTGACCAGTGTCGGTCAGCATTGTTTATCTTGGATAGCGTCATAACAAAACCTAACCTCTCCTGACTGATAGTTAGCTGTCATTCTTACTGTTTTTATTATCATCTCTGAAGGATAATATTATTATTAATATTATTTCTGGAGGAGCCTGAGCTCTTTCTCTTTCCCCCTCTCCCAGCTTCCCTTCTCCACTACATCTCCGTATTGCATCCATTTCAGGAATACAGCTCCCAATAAATGGAAACAGTAGGACAATCTCAGTAATCATTTTCGGAATTTCTAGAGTCCTCACTGTAACTGTTTTTTAGTTTCAGAGCTACTCGTTTCCCCCAAATAAATCAAATCAGAGAAAGCACATCTCTAGAATTAATTTTTTTTTAAGACATGGTCCCTCACTGTCGCCCCAGCTGGAGTGCAGTGGCGCAATCACGGCTCACCACAACCTTGAACTCCTGGGCTCAAGCACCCAGGCTTCTGAGTAGCTGGGACTACAGGTGCATGCCACCACGTCAAGCTAATTTTATTTAATAGTACAGAGGAGGTCTCACTATGTTGCTCAGGCTGGTCTCAAACTCCCGGGGTCACGTTATCCTCCCACTTTGGCCTCCCAGACTGCTAGGATTACAGGTGTGAATTACCACGCCTGGCCTAGAGTGAATCGTTAGAATCTACCTCTACTGTGATGCATCAACATAAGTTAGCAAGAACCAGTGACTTATGAGTATATGAATTCCAAACTTCAACATTTCCAAAGTCCCGCTTCTGATGGCATTTGAAGGTGACCCCTTAGAGAAAACTTATAGCGTTCTCACAGGTGCCAACATTATACTGCTTTTTGTCCAACAATTGGTTAGATATCTCAAGCACCTGACAGTGTACTGCCATGCGTTCTGCCTTAAAATAATGACGGTGCATTTACCAAACCACTCTTCCCTCTTTTATCCTCCAAAAAATTGCTGTTCTCTCCAGGGCAGCCACAGCTGAAAGGGACGCTAGCTAATCCTCTTATCCTACCACTAGATGGCAGAACAGTCAAGTCTGGCAAATCTCTCTCCCCTCCCTGAACTTCGATGTCCACATCTTCAGTGAAGTAAAGAGTCTTCCTAACTGAAATGTACTTCCTGGTTAAACATTAGTTTGGACTCAGAGTTTGGACTCAGAGAGCAGACAGGCTCAGATTCAAGTTGAGCCTCCTCCAAGGCAGACAGGTGTTCTCCTGAGGTGCGATAAGGGTTGCACTCACGTGGAGTGAGACGGGGCAAAGCGGAGAGGGATCCAGGGAAGGGAAAGAATTGGTGCTAATCAGATGTCCTGGAGCTTAACTTGCCTGCAGTCTCATGGGTTACCATGGCGAAGTGGGGCCTGGAAGCATCAACTCCCTATATCCACATAACCCCTCCACCCCATCCCTCTGCCTCCTGAAGACCCCTGAACAGCAGAGGCCAGTCCCAACAAGGAGGCCAGCACCGGGCTCCCCATCCTCTCTGCTCCAACCCTGTGGGTGTTTGACACACCAGAAAGCAAGACTTTGGCCAGCCAGGACCCTCTGTCAGCCCCCAGCCAGGAGACAGGCTCTGGGTTCTGAGATGGGGGAAGATGCAGGCATGATGTATGCACCAGCCTTGGGACTCCTAGCAGTACTTCCTTTCTGACACACTAATTTTTCAAAACATCTTCTCATCCCTTGACTCAATGCTGTCACTAAGGCCAAGCGCCACGAGACGACTATGCCAGAAGCTCCCCAGCTAGTCGGAGCAGCACTGAGATCAGCAGATCCCAGGATCCTACCCTCCAACCTGTTGTCTTCCCAGCACACTGGATTGTAGAGAAGAGACTCTTGTGGCTTGCCACAGGGCCCTGCCCCAGCCTTCCTATCAACGTGCACAGTGGTGAGATGCGGTGACGGTTTCTACATTATGACCCGCCTAGGATCAGATAGGTCTGATCTGAGGACCCTCTCGGACACTTACTAGCCATGTGACCTTGGGCATGTAGTTTAACCTATCTGTGCTTTGATACCTCATCTGTAAAATGTGAATTTTTATTGTATCTATGTTTCAAGGCTGTTGTAAGGATAAAATGAGATTGTGTGTGTTAAGGGCTTCCCATAATACCTGAGGTACAGTGCTCTGTAAATGGCAGAATCGAAAGCCAGATAGAAAATTTAATAGATAGCCACAAAAATAAACAACCCAACTTAAAAATGAGGAAAGACCTGGCTGGGCGTGGTGGCTCACGCCTAGAATCCCAGCACTTTGGGAGGCCGAGGCGGGCAGATCACGAGGTCAGGAGATCAAGACCATCCTGGCCAACATGGTGAAACCCAGTCTCCACTAAAATACAAAAAAATTAGCCAGGCATGGTGGCACGTGCTTGTAGTCCCAGCTACTCAGGAGACTGAGGCAGAGGAATCGCTTGAACCCAGGAGGTGGGGCTTCCAGTGAGCTGAGATCGCACCACTGCACTCCAGCCTGGGCAACAAGAGTGAAATTTCATCTCAAAAAAAAAAAAAGAGGAAAGACCTTTAACAGACATTTCTCCAAAGATACTCAACATCACTAATCAGCAGGGAAATGCAAATCAAGACGACAATGAGAAATCACCTCATACCTCTTAGGATAGCCATTATTGAAAAACAAAACAAAAATCATAAAACGAGTGTTTATGAGGATGTGGAGAAATCGAAGCCCTTGTGCACCATTGGTAAGACTGCAATGGCCGGGCGCGGTGGCTCAAGCCTGTAATCCCAGCACTTTGGGAGGCCGAGAAGGGCGGATCACAAGGTCAGGAGATCAAGACCATCCTGGGTAATACGGTGAAACCCCGTCTCTACTAAAAAATACAAAAATCTAGCCAGGTGAGGTGGCGGGCGCCTGTAGTCCCAGTTACTCGGGATGCTGAGGCAGGAGAATGGCGTGAACCCGGGAGGCAGAGCTTGCAGTGAGCTGAGATCCGGCCACTGCACTCCAGCCTGGGCGACAGAGCGAGACTCCGTCTCAAAAAAAAAAAAAAAAAAAAAAAAAAAAAGACTGCAATATGGCCCAGCCACTATAAAAACAGTATGGACTGGGCACAGTGGCTCAGTCTATAATCCTAGCACTTTGGGAGGCTGAAGTGGGAGGATTGCTTGAGCCCAGGAGTTCAGGACCAGCTTGGAGAACACAGTGAGACCCTATCTTTACAAAAAATAAAAAATTAGCCAGTTGTAGTGGCACACACCTGTAGTCCCAGCTACTTGGGGATCTGAGGTAGGAGGATGGCTTGAGCCTGGGAATTTAAGGCCACACTGAGCTATGATCAAGTCATTGGGCAACAGAGTGAGACCTTGTCTCATAAATAAATAAGCAGAGGTTCTTCAAAAAATTAAAAATAGAATTACCAAAAGATCTAGCATTCCCACTTCTGAGTATATACCCAAAAAAATAGAAAGCAAAGCCTCAAGGAAACATTTGTATATCCACGTTCGTAATAGGATCATTCACAGTAGACAAAAGCCAGAAGCAACCCACGTGTCCATTAATAGATGAATGGGCAAAGAAAGTGTGGTTCATGCATTCAAAGGACTATAATTCAGCCTTAAAAAGGAAATAAATTCTGACACATACTATAGCATGGATGGACCTTGAAGACATTATGTTGTCAAATAAGCCAGTCACACAAGGACAAATATTGCATGATTCCATTTATATGAGGTATCTAAAGCAAAACAAACAAACAAACAAAACTCATAGAAGCTGAAAGGTGAATGGCGGTTACCAGGGCTTGGGGAGGAGAGATGGGGAGCTGCTGCTCAATGCATGTGGAGTTTCAGTCACACAAGATAAGAAAGTTCTAAAGTTAACAAGCCTGTACTCTACACTTACAAATTTGTTAAGAGGGTAGATTTTATCTTACATGTTTTTCACCACAATGAAAAAAAGACCAAGGCCATGTGTGGTGGCTCACACCTGTAATCCTAGCACTTTGGGAGGCCGAGGCGGGCAGATCACCTGAGATCAGGAGTTCAAGACCAGCCTGACCAACATGGAGAAACCCCGTCTCTACTAAAAATACAAAATTAGCCAAGTGTGGTGGCTCATGCCTGTAATCCCAGCTACTCGGGAGGCTGAGGCAGGAGAATCGCTTGAACCCAGGAGGCAGAGGTTGTGGTGAGCCGAGATCATGCCATTGTACTCTAGCCTGGGTGACAGAGCAAGACTCCGTCTCCAAAAAACAAACAAACAAACAAATAAAACCGAGAGAGAGCTGTCCATTTGCAAGTCTTAAGGAATCCACACTCTTCCCATCTAAGCCCAACTTCCCTCCCTTGCCATCTGTGGCAACTGCAGCTTCCATTAGGCATCCCTGATAACCAAGAAACTGCTAATTTTTCTTCCTGCCCCCTTCCCCGAAGGAGAGCTAGCCTAGACTAGCCGTTCTTACAGGATTCAAGAATGGAGGAAAGGGCTTTTTCCTTCTTTCAAGTTGTCTCTAGTTCATGGTTTATTTTTTCAGGAAGTGTTTGTTGAGTGTCTACTATATGCCAAGCACTGTGGTAGACTTTGGAAACACAATATTGGATAGGACCAGCAGGACCCTGCTCTTGGGGAATTTACTTTCTAATAAACAAACAAGGTGGCCGGGCGTGGTGGCTCATGACTGTAATCCTAAGACTTTGGGAGGCTAGCGGATTGCCTGAGTTCAGGAGTTTGAGACCAGCCTGGGCAACACGGTGAAACCCTGTCTCTACTAAAATACAAAAAAAAAAAAAAAAAAAAAAATTAGCCAGGCATAGAGAGAGGCGTGTGCCTGTAGTCTCAGCTACTGGGGAGGCTGAGGCAGGAGAACTGCTTGAACTCGGGAGGCAGAGGTTGCAGTGAGCCGAGATTGAGCCACTGCACTCCAGCCTGGGCAACAGAGTGAGACTGTCTCCAAAAATAAAGTAAAATAAAATAAAATAAACAAGTTAACTTTGGGAGGTGTCGAGTGCTATGATGCGACTAAGGCATGTCCTAAAGTTCTCTCTGAAGAGGGGATGACTGCCTTGAGACTTAAAGTGAGAAGAATCAAGCCAGCAAGGATAAGGTCCTGACAGAAAAGGGCATGCCGTGTCTAAAGAACAGAGAGAAGGCCAGTGTGGCCCCAGCACAGTGAGCGAGAGGGAAACTGGAGATGCAACCAGCACTGGACTGTGCAGGGCTTCATAAACTGAAGTAGAAGCAAAAGCAAAATGTAAATTAATATTGCAATCGATTGTGCTGAGAGATATTGTCAGCTACTAACATGCAAGTCACTTGCTGAAGGATAGTACCCAAGGATGTCCTTGGGTTCTCACCCAGGATCTGTAATTGCTGCCTGTGTGACTCTAAGCCAGGGGTTCTCAAACTCAGGTATGCATTTGAGTCACCTGGAGATCTTGTACAATGGGCTCCTGGGCCCCACCCCAGAGTTTCTAACCTGGAAAGGGCCCAGAGTTTGCATGTCTACCAAGTTCACAGGTGGTGGTGACACGCTGGTCCTTGGACCACATGTTGAGAACCATGCTGTAATGATCCTCTCCAGCAAGTCAGTGATTCTCTCTGAGCCTTTTTCAGTGATTCTCTCTGAGCCTTTTTCTTCTGTGAAAGTGCCCTTCTGACCTGATTGATGTAATCATTAGATGAGATAAAGTACAAAGCATAAAGCCCTTTTTAAAGAACAAAAAAGACGGACACACAGAATGATCACCTTAACGGTGCTCACTAAGCCCCTTTCCTGTGTGCTTCCTTCACAGCTGGTACAGAATTTCACATATGACACTAGCAGCTGACTGCTTGGGAGCAATGCCTGTTTTATTCCATTCACTCTACGTTTGTCTAATTCTCTAAACACATAGGAGAACCTCTGGTGCTGGAGAATAGAGAGCTGCCCGCCCTGCCTGGGAGAAACCTTCAGATGCGCCCCCGTTGTTTCCCCGCCGACAGAGGCTTGATGCCGCTTCAAGTGCCCGCAGTTATTTTTGTCAGCCATCCTCTCCTCCCACTCCTCCCAAAGAAAGCACTCGGTGAGTCATCGGGAGACCCGGAGACATCTGACGGTTGCTCAGCTGGTATCCGGCCATTGAGGGGAAGGAGGAGTGTGTTGGTGTCCCCTTGGACTCTCCTTGAAGAAACTGCATAGATTCACAGACTCCTGGAAAATCAGAATCCAGAATGTGTGCATGATACACATTTGGTGTGTGTGTTTATTTGTATTCACTTGCGGATTCAACAAATATTTGTTGAATACCTGCCATCTATCAGACTTGTTTTAGGCTCTGAGGACACAGCATGTACAAAACAACAAAGCGCCTGTCATGGGGTTTATGTGCGTAATAGTCACTCGTGGAGCGTGTACCGAAAGTCGTGAGATGTGTAGTCTGGCAGGGAAGAGAGTCAGCCATCAAATGGATGCGGTGAGTGTTATGGCACTGAGATGGAGAGATATATTGGGTGGCATATGGAGGAGCACAGGGGAGGAGGCTCCCAAATGGGCAGCCTGATAAGTGGACATTAAATGGTGAGCGGCGTCTTCCAGGTTCATTCAAGGGAGATTGTTCTCTATTGAGTTGACCCCAAAAATGCATACATTGAAGTATCCTAACATATGACCCCTTTCTCCTTTCCAATTTCTTTCTATACTGGCCCCAACCCTAGGTCTTGGAGGTACGTAGCTTATTGTCCGGTTTCAGTTTCATAGCTGGAGAGAAACTTTGCCTCAGGAAGTATACTTGGAGTCTCACCCATACTGGGTTAAGATGAGATTTAGATGAGATTTTGAACTTAAAAGTTGGTGCTGCAAAGAGTTAAGATTTGGATACTGTTGGGATGGGGTGAGTGTATTTTGCATGTGAGAATGACATTCATTTTTAGCCAGAGGGAGAAGCGTTATGGGCTGACTTATGGTCCCTCCAATATTATTCATTGAAATCTAATACCCACAACCTCAGAATAGGACCGTATTTGGAGATAGGTCTTTAAAGAAGTAACTAAGTCAAAATGAGGTCATTAGGGTGGGCCCTAGTCCAGTAGGACTGGTGTCCTTATAAGACGCGATTAGGACACAGACACCCACAGAGACACCCACAAAGGGATGACCATGAGAAGATGCAGGGAGAAGATGCCATCCACAAGCAAGGAGAGAGGCCTCTGAAGGAACCAACCCTGTCAACACCTTGATCTTGAACTTCTAGCCTCTGGAATTGGGAAGAAACAACTTTCTGTTGTTTAAACCACCCGGGCTGTGGTACTTTGTTATGACAGTTCTAGCAAACGAATACAGAGGTGTTTGTGAAAAGGAAGCAGCACAGTGTGGTAGGGTAGAGTAGTGCACACTGGGCACATTCAAACAGTTCTGCAGACTTGGAGTAAGGGGTGCAAGGGATGGTGGGCAGGCTGGAGAGACGGGCAGCAGCCCGGCATGAAGGGCCTCTGGTGATAAGGATTTGGAACTTAATCCAGCGTTCAAGGTATTGAGGTGTTGAAAGAATGAAGTCAGGCTGGGCGCAGCGGCTCATACCTGTAATCCCAGCACTTTGGGAAGCCGAGGCAGGCAGGCCACGAGGTCAGGAGTTCGAGACCAGCCTGGCCAACATGGCGAAACACCATCTCTACTAAAAATATGAAAATTAGCCTGGGGTGGTGGCAGACACCTGTAATCCCAGCCATCGGGACACTGAGGGAGGCGAATCACTTGAACTCGGGAGGCAGAGGTTGCAGTGAGCCGAGAGTATGCCATTGCATTCCAGCCTGGGCAACAAAAGCAAGACTCTATCTCAAATAATAAATAAATAAAGGATGAAGTCAGAAACAATGCTGTATTGCAGATATAATACAATGCTGTATTATAGAGAGATCATTTAAAGGAGGCAAGGAGGAGCCAAAAGGAAAGAAGAACTGGAGGCAAGAAGATAGGGGTCACACTGACAGACATTAAACATGGGTCAGACACGGTGGCTCATGCCCGTAATCCCAACACTAATGGGAGGCCGAGGTGGATGGATCACGAGGTCAGGAGTTCAAGACCAGCCTGGCCAACATGATGAAACCCTGTCTCTACTAAAAATACAAAAATTAGCCAGGCATGGTGGCACGCGCCTGTAATCCCAGCTACTCGGGAGGCTGGGGCAGGAGAATCGCTTGAACCCAGGAGGCGGAAGTTGTAGTGAGCCAAGATCATGCCACTGCATTCCAGCCTGGGTGACAGAGCAAGACTTTGTCTTGGGAAAAAAAAAAAAAAAAAACATGATTCTGACTGAGACTAAGGCAAGAGTAGCCAGGATGGAGAGGTAGGGTCCCACAGTGATGCTGGGAATGTAGAATCCACAAGAGTTGGCTGCAAGTTGGATGAGGAGCAGGGAAATGCTGAGGAAGCGAGAAGCGAGAGGAGCAAGGGTGTGGGGAGGAAGCAACCTCCACTCTGCACGTGTTGAGTTTGAGGTGTGATTGCTAAAGCAGAGGGGTGTGCTCTGACTCCACACGCACAATTGAGAACCAGCCCCTGCGGAAGGAAACTGAACCAAAGGCCTTGGAGGAGACCACCTGGGACAAGAAACTGGACAAGGGCAGATCAGTGGGCCAATGTGCCATGTGGTATACTGAAGGAAGGCGGGGAATCTCTGAGGAAGACAGAGAGGTGATGTCAAAGAGGAAGAGGGCAAACTAGGAAGGAACAGGGTCTTGACCCCTACTGCATTGAGAAACAAGAGGGTGGAGAAAACCCCAGACAGGAAAGAGCAGTCGCAATGGCAAATGCGGTAGACAGGTCAACATGAGGACTTGGAACTTGCCCAAGAGAGTGGCTCAAGAGAGTGAACTGAGCCCCTGCCAATAAATAAATATTTGTAGAATGAATGAAAAATCCCTGGAAGTTGAGACTATGAGCACCATCTCCAAAGAGCGATCACTGCTGTATCATTTTATGACTTTCCGATATTGTACCAGGAATCCCCTCTTCCAAGTTGTCACTGAAATGACTAAAAGAGTATGAAAGTAGAGGACGATTACACTAGACATAAGAAGAAAACAGCTGCTCAGGCCTCAGAGACCTCAAGGAACTTCTGCAAGGCATGGCGGAAGTAAGAGTAGATTCCAGGAAGTGCCTGCAGACCTTTAAGTCACCATGCGCAGAGAAAAGTGGAAAACAGCAAAACCCCAGCAACATCCTGAGCATTGGCAAAAGGCATATTCTGTTGCACACATCACAAGTAGGGGTACGCCAACCACTGTGCCAGGTGTGGAAACACTGCAAGAACCAAGACAGATGGAACCTGGCCCTCAGGAAGCTTAATTCTGGTAGGAGAGGTGGACAGTAAACAAGTAAACACATCAAGCAGGGAATCACAGAGTATGATAAGTATGATGAATGAAATAAACTAGTATGGGCCGGGCACGGTGGCTCACGCCTGTAATCCCAACATTTTGGGAGGCTGAGGCAGGTGGATGACCTGAGGTCAGGAGTTCAAGACCAGTCTGGCCAACATGGTGAAACCCCGTCTCTACTAAAAATATACAAAAATTAGCTGGACATGGTGGCACACACCTGTAATCCCAGCTACTCGGGAGGCTGAGGGAGCAGGACCCCTTGAACCCATGAGGCGGGGGTTGCAGTGAGCTGAGATTGTGCCACTGCAC
The DNA here is from genome assembly GCF_024542745.1 of Macaca thibetana thibetana. NCBI lineage: Eukaryota > Metazoa > Chordata > Mammalia > Primates > Cercopithecidae > Macaca > Macaca thibetana. The sequence continues at coordinate 5,495,614 of NC_065593.1, forward strand.
TCCAGCCTGGGTGACAGAGTGAGACTCTGTCTCAAAAACATAAAAGAAATAAACTAGCAGTAGCCAATAGAAACTGGACAGGGACTAGTTAAGATGTATGGCAGTCAGTTTATCTTCTGAAATTTTCCAGCTTGAGTTAAATGACAGATCTCATGTATCATCGTGTTGTAGGATCTGTCACATTTTGCAGTTAGAATTTTCTCCTGTCACGTTTTGGACAGCCACCACTGCCACTGTAGGAGTGGTGGGGGGAGGGGTTGTTGGGAAAAAATTCTGCGATTTGCTCCCTGAGGCTACACTTTGAGTCCCTGGGTCAAAGTAGCAGGGATGGGAGGCAAAGATGAGCCAGCAGAAGTGGAAGGGGACAGTGACCATATCCCAATGTCACAGAGTACACACAAGAAACAATGTACAGCCGTTGTTTATGCCCATTCCTTATTTCTCCTGATAACACAGCCTGCTTCAGCCACAGCAGGGAAGCTCAACCCGAGTCCCTCCCAGGATTTTCAAATGGGAGACAGGGAGGACGCTTCCTCTTTGACCCAGCAGCTGTGAGGATACGAGCTCAGAGATGACGATGCTTTTTCCCTGCTATGTGAAGAGGCTTAACTGCAGAAAGAGAGAATGAAGCCAACACACCCAAAGCAGTAGGGATAAGAGGTGGAGAAAATGTGCCCTGCTGGTCAGGCCGTCCCTGTGGCCAGCTGCACCCCATCACTTCCTATGCTTTGGTTCTCTGAGCCTCTTCCTTTTCTGCCTAAACTGCTTTCAGGTGAGTTTCTACAATTTGCAACTATATTAGGGTTCTCCAGAGGAAAAGAACCAACAGGGTACATGTGCGTGCGTGTGTGTGTGTGTGTGTGTGTGTGTGTGTGTGCAGAGAAAGAAAGAGCCAGAGACAGAGAGAGATTTATTATAAGGAATTCGCCTGTGCAATTATGGAGGCTGAAACTTCCCCAGATCTGCAGTCAGCAAGTTGAAGACTCAGGAGTGTACATTCCAGTCTGAAAGCCACAGGCTCAAAACCCAAGAAGAGCAGATGTTTCTGTTTGAGACCAAAGACAGAAAAAGACCAATGTCCTGGTCCCCACAGTCAGGCAGGAAGGGGTTTCCTATTACTCAGCCTTTATGTACTACCCAGGCCTTCAACTGACGGGATGCAGCCCACCCACATCAGAGAGAACAATTGGCCTCACTCAGTCTACAGATTCAAATTCTAACCTCATCCAGAAACACCTTCACAGACACAGCAGAATAATGTTTGACCAGATATCTGGGCCTTTAGTGGCCCAGTTGAGCTGACACATAAAATGGACCATCAGAGTAGCCTAAGTGTCTAATTGTGATGACGTAGCTGAAATCACACAGAGTGGGGATCTCATCACCACCTACTCCTGCAGTCAAGGCTGTACTAAACAAAGTAAGAGCCCCTCGATGGCAGGCTTGAGCTTGCACTGCTCCTACCAGTTAGCAGAGGGGACCCAAGCTAACCTCAGGGGCAAAGATCCCAGCCATGTTTGCCTCATTCAGAGCTCTCTCTGCTTCCTGAGGCTCCTAGCATCAAAATAGGCTTTTGGGGATTGGCTGTTTACTGGCTAGGGTGAGCTAAGCTGCTGTGACAAGTAGACCTAAAGATGTATATTGGCTCAAACACGGGAGTTTACTTCTCACTCACATAAGAGACTGCAGTATGTGTTTTCAGCTGGTGGGCAGCTCTCTGCCATAAGGTGATGCAGGGATCCAGGCTCCCATCATGGCTCTCCTATAAAGCCTAGTTGTCATCTACATCTTGCCAGCAGAAGGAGAAAGGGAATTTTCAGAAGCCTTGGCCAGAGTGTCGCACATCACTTTAGGTCTTGTTCCACTGGTGGCAACTAGTGAAATGGCCATACTAAACTGCAAAGAAGGCTGGAAAATGTAGTCTGGTCTTGCATCTTGTTGTAACTTCCATCACTACAAAAGGAGAACACGATTGGGGTGGACAGAAAAGTCTGCTTTCTGAGAGAACTAAATGGCCGGCACTGGGGCATTTGGATTCTAGTTCTAGACCAGGATTTCTTAATCTTCACACCACTGGCATTTTAGACTGGAAAATTTTTTGTTGCAGAAAGGAGGCTGTCCGGGCATTGTAGGATGTTTAGCAACATCTCTGGCTTCTACTCACTTGATGCCAGTAGCTCCCTCAACCCCAGTCATGACAATGGAAAATGTCTCCAAACATTGCCACATGTCCCTTAGACACAAAATCACCCTCCGGTGTTCTAGACAACAAGAGGAATGGTCAGAATCTTCTGTCAACCGGAGACGAAATGTAATGAAGTGGCATGCTCACACTTCCTCTCTGTCACTTGGAAAGTGTGGCTACCAGTTTTTGCTCACAATATTGACAGAATAGCTGAGATGCTGACTTGAAGTTTCAGGGAGAACTGAGTGATAATGACTTCGAGCCCTCAGGCTCTTTAGTGAGAGAGTAACGCCATGAGAATAATGCCCAGGGATTCTGCAAATGCTCATCACAGCCAGAGCAGCACGAAAGGAAATGCCCTGTTAAGCTTTTTCACTTCCTGCCACACAAAAGTCAGAATAGGTCAGGTGCAGTGGCTTATACCTGTAATCCCAACACTTTGAGAAGCCAAGACAGGAGGATGGCTTGAGCGCAGGAGTTCAAGACCAGCCTGGGCAATGTGGTGAGACCCGGTCTCTACAAAAACTTTTAAAAATTAGCTGGGTATTCGCCAGGCGTGGTGGCTCACACCTGTAATCCCATCATTTTGGGAGGCCGAGGCAGGTTGATCACCTGAGGTCAGGAGTTCGAGACCAGCCTGGCCAACATGGTGAAACCTCGTCTCTACTAAAAGTACAAAGATTAGCTGGGCGTGGTGGCATGCGCCTGTAGTCCCAGCTACTCGAGAGGCTGAGGCAGGAGAATTGCTTGAACCCAGGAGGCAAAGGTTGCAGTGGGCTGAGATCACACCACTGAACTCCAGCCTGGGCAATAGAGCGAGACTCTGTCTCAAAAAATAAAAATAAAAATAAAAATAAAAATAAATTAAAAAAAAATTACCTGGATGTGGTGGCATGTCCCTGTAGTCTCAGCTACTCAGGAGGCTGAGGAGGGAGAATCACTTGAGCCCAGGAATTCGAGGCTGCAGTGAGCCGTGATCGCGCCATTGCACTCCAGCTCCAGCCTGGGTGACAGAGCAAGACCTTGTTTCAAAAAAAAAAAAAAGGCAAACTCATACTGGCTTTTCTGCATGAACAGACTTTCTGAGTTATTTGTGTGCATTCCCCGAAATGTCTGTGAGAGACAAGATTTTTTGATACTTGCTTAACACAAGACGATGTTTCTAAACACTTGTAAAGTTCTTGTTCTTTCTGAATGTGGTGAGCTAGAGAGTAGACAGATCCCTAGGAAAGATATTTCTTTGCAGGAAATGGACTTCCCTATTATAACAAGTGAAAATTCATTGCAGCCTGATGAAAACCAGAAATAATACCATCCAGCAAAGCTGCAGGATGCTTTACCTCCTGGAACCAGCCGTATTGTTCTAACTTCATAGGAAACTGATTTTCTGGTTGTAGCTGATGGGGATTACTTCGTGTTCCATGGAGATCTTTGGGACAAGCTGTAGTCTCAGACAATGAACTCTAGGTTTCTGCGTCACTGCCAGCATAAAATATTAGTCTCCTGATTCACGGAGAATATGCTAGACTCTTGAACATTAAGTAAAGACAGTTACATAAGTGTTTTTTATTAGAAAGCTACTTGTGAGAGATAAACTACAAGGTCATAATCAATAAGGCTCAATTTGAAACACTGCTAAGAAAAGAGAATGAGACTTTTTTTTTTGCTGCTGGAGTTACAGACTTACGTCAGACTGAGATTTGTGTGCAAATATCTAAGTACTCATACTCCTCTGACTGAGTGCAGTGGCTTGTGCCTATAAATCCTAACACACTGGGAGGCCAAGTGGAAGGATCCTTTGGGGCAGGGAGTTCAAGACCAGCCTGGGCAACGTAGCGAGATTCTCTCTCTACTAAAAAATACAAAATTAGCCAAGTGTGGTGGCATGCAGTGTAGTCCCAGCTGCTCAGTAGGCTGAGTTGGGAGGATCCCTTGAACCCAGGAGTTCAAGGCTGCAGTGAGCTATGATCATGCCACTGCACCTCAGCCTGGGCAACAGAGTAAGACCCTATCGCAAAACAAAAAATAAACAAATAAAAAAGTACCCCTTCTGATTATGAGCAATTTGGGTCAGAATAAGCATTTGATATTTCACAAACCCATGTCCATCATTCTCTCCAAATAGGCCTGAAAACACTAGACTTTTAGGCTTTCTGCTAGTTTCTACATAGTCTAGAAGCAAGAATGAATAAATCGGATAAGTAGTCTTGCGTTGCCGATTGATGGTTCTAACTTGAAGGCGATCCTGTCACCCTCCTGCTCAGAATCTGTCCTACAGGCCATTCCCATGGCCTACAGGGAGTGTCCAGCACCTCATCCAGCCAGAGACGCCTGTGGTCTGGCCTCTGCTTCCTTCTCTACACTATCCGCTGCTGGCCCAGGCTTCCTCTGTCACCTCGAGCCCCAAAGAACCAAGTGCAGAGCCATGAACACACCACGACATGTCAGGCCCCTGCATTGCTCAAATTTCTCCCTCCCCAACCCCCAAAGCTTGGTGACTACTTGTTCAGGCTTGAGAAATCAGGTCACATGTTACACTTTCCAGAAAGGCTTCGGACTTGCCCTGTAGCCCGCTAGAAGAACCAGCCACTCCCTCCCCTGTATTCCTCGGGTCACCTATAGGCTTTTATCACCCAGAATACTCTAGAGCACTCTGTTGCACACATTGCTTAGCTGTGCGCCTCATCTCTCTGAAACCATGAGCTCTGAGGACAGGGACAGTGTCTTATTCTTCTTGGGAGCCCCAGTGCCTGACACAGGATCTGGAGAATGTTTATTCACTAATAAGAGTTTATTGAGGCCAGGTATGGCAGCTCACGCCTGTAATCTCAGCACTCTGGGAGGCTGAGGTGGGACAATTGCTTCAGCCCCAGAGTTTGTAGACCACCCTGGGCAACATAATGAGTCTCTGTCTCTACTGAAAAAGGAAAAATGTGCTGGGCATGGTGGCACGCCTGTAGTCCTAGCTACTTGAGAGGTTGAGGCAGGAGAATCACTTGAGTCCAGGAGTTTTAGACTAGCGTGAACTATGATCATGCCACCACACTGCAGCCTGGGCAACCAAGCAAGACCCCAGCTCTTAAAAAATGATAATAAATCAATAATTGTTTTAAAAAAGAGTTTACCGAACAAAAAAAATGAACAATACTGCACATGCAAATGCTGATATGTCACTCTTCATTTTTTAATTGCGGTAAAAAATATACATAACATAAAATTTACTATCTCAACCACTTTTGAGTGTACAGTTCAGCAGCGTTAAGTACATTCACTTTTTTTTTTTTTTTTGAGACAGAGTCTCACTCTGTCGCCCAGGCTGGAGTGCAGTGATGTGATCTTGGCTCACTGTAACCTCTGCCTCCTGGGTTCAAGCGATTCTCCCGCCTCAGCCTCCTGAATAGCTGGGATTACAGGCGTGTGCCACCATGCCTGGCTAATTTTTGTATTTTTTGTAGACACGGGGTTTCTCCATGTTGGTCTCAAACCCTTGACCTCAGGTGATCCACCTGCCTCGGCCTCCCAAAGTGCTGGGATTACAGACATAAGCCACCACGCCTGGCCACATTCACATTACTATGCAACCATCACCATCATCTATCTACAGAATTCTCCCCATATTGGGAAACCCAGACTCTCCATCTATCTACAGAACTCCACCTCCATCTTGGGAAACAAAAACTCTACCCATTAAACAGTAACTTTAGAGATTTGACTATTATCTAAATAGAGATAAGAGGAGAGGATTATTCTCCTCTTATCCTAGCCTCTGGCAACCACCATTCTACTTCTTTTTTTTAAATTTAATTTATTTTTTGTAGAGAGAGGTTCTCACTATGTTGCCCAGGCTGGCCTCAAACTCTCAGCCTCAAGCAATCCTCTTCCCTTGGCCTCTCAAAGTGCTGAGATTATAGGCACGAGCCACTACCCTAGGCCCACCATTCTACTTTCTGTCTCTATGAAATTAACTGCTCTAGGAATCTCATATAAGTAGAATCTTACAATAGCTCTTCTTTTGTGTCTGCCTTATTTCATTCAGCATAATGTCCTCAAGGTTTAGCCATGTTGTAGCATTTGTCAGGATTTCCTTCTTTTCAAGCATTCCACTGTCTGTGTATTCCACATTTGTTTATCCATCATCTGTTGATAGACACTGGGGTTGATTCCTCCTTTCGGCTATTGTGAAGAACGCTGCTGTGAACATGGGGTTACAGGTCATCTGACTAAGTCCCTGCTTCCGTCTCATTTGGGTGTATACCCAGAGGTGGAATTGCCAGATCATATAGAAATCCTATCTTTAATTTTTTGAGGCACTGCCATATTGTTTTCCATAGCTGCCGCGCCATTCTACATTCCCACCAGCAGGGCACAAGCGTTCTAATTTCTCCACATCCCGGCTAACACTTTTTATTTTCTGTTAGGAGGCTCCTCTTATACTGACCCATGAAAAAAGGCAAAAGCACAACTATGGTAGGCAGAACAATGCCCCTCTCCCCAAGGAGACTCACAACCGTATCCCCCAAACTGCTGAATATGTTACCCTACATGGCAAGAGGGACATTGCAGATACGATTGTATTAAGGATCTTGAGATGGGAACATTGTACAAGAATATCTGCATGGGCCTACTGGAATCACAAAGGTCCTTATAAGACGGGGGCAGGAGGATCAGGGAGAGAAAGATAAGAACAAAAACAGGCCAGAGTGATGTGATTGCTGGAAGGGGCCATAAGCCATGGAATTCAGGCAACTAACTCCTAGAAGCTGGGACAGGTGAGGAAACAAATTCTCTTGAGAGCCTCTGGAAGGTGGGCAGCTCTGCACACCTTGACTGTAGCCTTGCGAGACCCACTTCAGAATTCTGACTTCCAGATCTGTGAGATAATAGAACCGTGTTGTTTTAAGCTGCCAAGTTTGTGGTAACTGGTTACAGCAGCTCTTGGTATCTAATAGAACCACCTAATTGAAAAACAGACAAAAGATGTGATCAGGCATTTAACTGTAAAGGCAACAGATGGACCAGTACAGATGAAGAGATGGTCGACAGCACCAGCTGTCTTAGTCAGCTCTGGCTGCCATAACAAAATACCATAGGCTGGGGGGCTTACACCACAGCCATTTATTTTCTCACAGTCCTGGAGGCTGGAAGTTGCTGGGAACCAAGTCAGGTTCCTGCAAGGGCGCTGTTCTTGGCTTGTATGCAGCCGTCTTCACGCTGTGTTCTCACATGGCCTTTTTGGTGGATTGGGTGGCACTCTCCATGATCTTTTTACAAGGGCATTAATCCCATACTCAGGACTTCAACTAAATCTAATTACTTCCCAAAGTCCCCATCTCCAAATATCTTCACCCTGGCGATTCAGATTTCAATATACAAATTTTGGGGGACATAATTCAGTCCATAGCATTTCACCCCAGTGCCTCCCCCAAAATTCGTGTCCTTAAAGCATACAAAATACATTTATTCCATCCCAACATAATCAAAAGTCTTAACTCATTCCAGCATCAGCCCTAAAGTCTGAAGTCCAAGGTCTGATCTAAATGTTATCTAAATCAGATATGGGTGAGACTCAAGGTATGATTTATCTCAGGAAAACCTTCCTCTCCAGCTGTGAACCTGCGAAGCCAGAGAAGTAAGCACTGTATTATGTGCTTACAAAATGCAGTAGTGGGACAGGCATAGGATAAACATTCCCATTTCAAAAAGGAGAAATAAAAAGGAAGGAAGGAGTGACAAGTTCCACGTAAGCAAAAACCCAGCCTATGGTATTTATGTAAATGAAGGCTCAAATTGGATTCCATTTTAGATGGCCAGGTAATCAGAAAATATTAATAAGCTTATCAATAAAAGCATTGGAGGGAAGCAGAGGATATGGATAATGGGAATCCAATGCTAGGGGCAGTAATTTGCTGTAGCCACTTTAGAAAACAATCCAGCATTAATCTTAAAGTTAAATAATTCCACTCCTAGGACTATACCAGGTGTAGGTGGAGAACGTATAAGAATATTTGAGGCAAGAATATTTTGAGGTGAGCATGGTGGCTCACGCCTGTAATCCCAGCACTTTGGGAGGCCAAGGCAAGCGGAGCACGAGGTCAAGAGATCCAGACCATCCTGGCCAACATGGTGAAACCCCGTCTCTACGAAAAATACAAAAATTAGCCGGGCATGGTGGTGTGTGCCTGTAGTCCCAGCTACTCGAAAGGCTGAGGCAGGATAATCGCTTGAACCCAGGAGGTGGAGGTTGCAGTGAGCCAAGATTGTACCACTGCACTCCAGCCTGGGTGACAGAGCGAGACTCCGTCTCAAAAAAAAAAGAATATTTATAGCAACGCCCTTCACAATAGCAAAAACCTACAATTTGAATGGCCATCTAGAGGAGAGTGGAGGAACAAATCAAGATACAAAGGACACACAATGAATGAACTCCAGTGACAGGCAGCAATGAGGATGATTCTTACCAATACGATAGTACGTGGGGAAAAAAAGTCTCTTCAAAAAAAAAAAGTACTGCAGAATGTATTTTTATCAAGTTAGAAACAACCAAAATAGAAATAGACGCCCTTTAGGAACACATATAGATAAAATACAACAGCCTAAAAATGTGGAACCAGAGAAAATGTGGGGTGGGGGTAGGATAAAGCAAGGCTGGGTATGATTTGAAGTTAAAATGTGGACAACAGGTACATGTAGATTCAATAGACTAGTCTCTAGTTTTGTGTATTTTTGACATTTTCCATTATAAAAAAGAAAGTTTAAAATAATATGAAGAGAAAAGGAAGGAATGATGAACATCAGATTCAGGATGCAGGTATTGACATGGGGGGAGGCAGAGCAATGGGATGGCAGAGAACCCTGTGAGTCAGTGTCACTTCTTGTCAAGGATCTGGCTTGGTTCTATTTTGTTTTGCATGGTGAGTTCATGGACTCCTCTTATGTAATGGATTAAATAACCAAATTAAAGCAAGCCATGCACGGAGCAATGAAGAAATAATTAGAGAATAGAGGGGAAAAGCATGAAGGCAGCTCGCCCACAGTTCTCAGTGGCACTCAGTGGATGGGTCCCAGGATGCGTCCTTCTAGTGCTCTGTTTGCAGTGAGAGAGCTTACACCTCGTGGAGACCTGGATGCCAGTTCTCCTGCCCTCCACTGGCTCTCTCTCCTGCAGAGGACGTTTCTCTCGTCAGTGTTTCTGAACATTTGACAGTATGCTGTCTGCCAAAGGCCTGGGCCAAGTATCCTAGGGCCTCTAGGTTCCCGATTAAAGGCTGGGCTGGATGTTTGGGATGTCACACAGGCGTTTTCTTGTACTGTCCAGTTTTTTGGATGAAAATGTAGGGGTCTGTATTCATCCCTGGCATATGTCATTATTTAGGGACTCAGAAACATTTTACCTGGTCACCAAAGTAAGTCACCAGTGTTGGGGCCAGTCGCAGTGGCTCACACCTGTAATCCCAGCACTTGGAGAGACCAAGGCAGGCAGATCACCTGAAGTCATGAGTTCGAGACCAGGCATGGCCAACATGATGAAACCCCATCTCTACTGAAAATACAAAAATTAGCCAGGCTTAGTGGCAAACGCCTGTAATCCCAGCTACTCAGGAGGCTGAGGCATGAGAATCAGTTGAACCTGGGAAATGGAGGTTGCAGGGAGCTGAGATCGTGCCACTGCACTCCAGCCTGGGTGACAGAAGGAGACTCTGTCTCAAAAAAAAAAAAAAAAAAAAAAAAAAAAAAAGCAAGAAAGAAAAAGAAAAAGAAAAAAAAGAAGTCACTAGGTTTGGAAGAGCTGCCAAAAGAGAAGCGGACTCACCCGGGCACCCTAGAAAAGGGGTGGAGTGTTTCTTCTTTGAGAAGAAAATAAACTTATAAAAAAAGAAGTTATTCAATTATATATAGTGCTATAGTTTGGACTTTTGTTCCCAAAAACCTCATGTCAAAATGTATCCCCAATTTGGGGCGTGGGGCCTAAGCGGAGGTGTTTGGGTCATGAGGACAGATCCCTTGTGAATAGAGTAATTCCCTGGGGTAGTTGGGGGTGAATGAGCTCTCGCTCTATTAGTCGCTGAGAGAGCTGGTTGTTGAAAAGACCCCGCACCCCCTCCCTCTCTCTCGCCTCCTCTCTTGCCATGTGATCTGCACACACCAGGTCCCTCTCACCATCTGCCATGAGTGGAAGCACCCTGACGCCCTCACCAGACGCCTAGTCTTGAACTTTTCCAGACATCAGAATCATGAGTCAAATAAACCTTTTTTCTTTATAAGTTACCCAGTCTCAGCTGTTCCTTAAAGCAACACAAAACAGACTACGACACTTGGTAAATCATGGTAAGGAATACTTTATTTGGGACCATTGCAATAGGCGTAGGGACCATTGCAATAGACGTAGGGACCACTGCAATAGGGTCTTGCAGTAGGGGGAGAGACTGGGTTCAACTCTGAATACAGCTGGTGCAAGTGGGAGTTTATAGCCAAGAAGCAGGGTGAGGGTCAGTGGATGCAAAATTACTAAGAGGAAACGTCAGAGGTAAGGGGGATTCTGGCTAAACCCACCTAATAGGATTCTTGCTGAAGACAGGCCAGGGTAAACCAGATGTCACCTGCGGGATGGTGGAGGCTGAAGAACCTGATCAGATAATAAGGGTGAGGGGATTCTTGCTAAACTGACTTAACAGGCTTCTTTGCTATACTGGATTTTACATGAAAGTGCACAGATGGGCCTAGGAAAAGGCTCAGGAGCCTGACTAAAGTTTGGTCAAGCAGAGAACCTTTGTCAACTAATGGACAGGGATCTCTTTGGTGTGTGAGTGTGTGGGTGTGAGAGTGTATGTGTGTGTGTGAGTGTGAATGTGTGAGAGAGTGTGACTGTGTGTGTGTGCGTATTTGGTGTCCCCTCACAGTCTACTTGCAGTGACACCCTAAATTCCTCTCAGTCTAAAATGGTTCTGTCCTCTTGGAGACCTTAATGAGACCTCAGCAGAGAAAAACCCTCACTTACCTCCTCCCCACACCCCAGCTCTTCTGGCTCTTCTCAAAGCGTGGTCCCCAACCTTAACAGCAGCATCTGCAGCCCTGGAAACTCCTTGGAAATGCACATGCCCTGCCCTGCTGAATCTGACACTCTGGGAGTGGTGCTCAGCAGTCTGTGCCTTAACAAGCCCTCCAGGGGATTCCGATGCAGGCTGAAGTTTGAGCACCACCTAAACCAGTGCTGCATTGTATCCCATCCCTGGATTCCTTCTTGCTTCATCACCTTTCCAGACAATATTTCACAGGTCATTGTGTCTGGGACCTACTACCACCCATCTTGCCCCTATCCTTCTATCACAAATGAATGCCTTAAGAAACCTCAGCAGGGGATCAACCTCATCCCCCATTTCTTGAGATGTCAGGAGCAGCCAGAGCAAACCTCATAGCCACAGGATGCCACTCTGAGCTCCTGTCTCCTGCCTCTGCAGAAGCTTTCCAGCTGTGGTCCATTGGCCAGCTCTCTCCACACACCCATGGCCTGCCTGCTTTTCTCTGCTGCGTTTTAGCAGGTAGCTTTTGATGTCATTGAAAAAAGAAAGTAAGACCATAAGGCCAAAACTCCTCCAATTTCTCTTCCATCTGCAAACTTGTTTGCATCTCTCCTTCTTCTTTTGTTTTTTTGTTTTTGTTTTTGTTTTTTTTGAGACGGAGTCTCACTCTGTCACCCATACTGGAGTGCAGTGGCACGATCTCGGCTCACTGCAAGCTCTGCCTCCCGGGTTCATGCCATTCTCCTGCCTCAGCCTCCAGAGTAGCTGGTACTACAGGCGTCTGCCACCACACCTGGCTAATTTTTTTGTATTTCTAGTAGAGACGGGGTTTCACCGTGTTAGCCAGGATGGTCTCGATCTTCTGACCTTGTAATCCGCCTGCCTCAGCCTTCCAAAGTGCTGGGATTAAAGGCGTGAGCCACCACGCCCAGCTGAGGCCTTTTCTTCTGAATCAGTGTGAGTCTACCTGGTGCACATCAGAGGCTCATCCCTCCAGCTACACCAGGTCATCTCCCACCATGGGCCCAGGAGACTCAGGCCTCACCTGTGCTTCCTCCCTGCCCAGATTCTCTTCTAATGCTTAAAAACAAACAGCAACTATGTGACAACATTTTCAAACACATTATTTTTAGAGACAGGGTCTTGCTCTGTCACCCAGGCTGGAGCGCAACGGCGTGATCATAGCTCATCGCAACCTTGAACTCCTAGGCTCACGAAATCCTCCAGCTTCAGCCTCCCAAGTAGGTGGGACTACAGGTGCATGCCACCACACCTGGGAAATTTGTCTTTTTATTTTTTTAGAGGCGGGGTCTTGCTATGTTGCCCAGGCTGGTCTTGAATCCCTGGGCTCAAGTGATCCTCCTGCCTTGGCCTCCCAAAGTGCTGGGAATACAGGTGTGAGCCACTATGCCTGGTCTAAAATTTTTAAAAATATAAACTGAGAATCTATATTCCCTAACATAGTGCAGGCATAGTTTTGAATTCCAGCTCTCCAATGACTATCAAGGAGGCATTGGTCAAATTATTTACTTTTTCTATATTCCAGCTTCTGCCACTATAAAAAGAGGTATCATAACACCTTTTGCATGATTATTAAGAAAAGGGTGAAATATTACAAATGTAAACTTTTGTGTGTGTGTGTTTTGTTTGTTTATTTTTGAGACAGACCCTCGCTCCATCACTCAGGCTGGAGTGCAGTGGCACCATTTCGGCTCACGGCAACCTCTACCTCCCGGGTTCAAGCGATTCTTCTGCCTCAGTCTCCTGAGTAGCCAGGACTACAGGTCTGTGCTACCACGCCCAGCTAATTTTTGTATATTTAGTAGAATTGGGGTTTCACTCTGTTAGCCAGGATGGTCTCGATCTCCTGACCTCATGATCCACCCACCTTGGCCTCCCAAAGTGCTGGGATTACAGACGTGAGCCATCGTGCCCAGCCCAAATACACATTTTTGGGGGCATTGGAGGAACAGAGTTTCGCTCTTGTTGCCCAGGCTAGAGTGCAGTGGCGCGATCTCAGCTCACTGCAACCTCCACCTTCCGGTTTCAAGCAATTCTCCTCCCTCAGCTTCCTGAGTAGGTGGGATTATAGGCACTCACCACCATGCCTGGCTAATTTTTGTAATTTTAGAGGAGACAGGGTTTCACATTGGCCACGCAGGTCTTGATCTCCTGACCTCGTGATCCGCCTGCCTCAGACTCCAAAGTACTGGGATTACAGGTGTGAGCCACTGCGCCCGGACCAAATACAAAATTTTTTTTTATCAAAGTGATAAGAGCTTGACATGTCGAATAAAAATATTTACTGCTTGATCCATATGTTAGATTTTTTTATTTAAATATTTATATAATATGAATGCCTAAATTTCATTAGGCATCTTATGGTTCAAATCCTCACAACATGATCAGAAACTGAAGCAAATGTTCCAAGTAAAGTCATGATGAGAATTTTTTAATTCCAGATTTGATGGTGAGAAAAGTCCAATGTTTCCATATTACAGAAATTACTTGCTTACAAGAGAATGATTATTGACGGGATAAATTGCATGATTATCTCTTGAATAAGGTGATCTCCCTTGTTAAAAAAATGAAAAACAACAGCAACATCAGCAGCGTTCTCTGCCCTGTGCCCCTCTGGTTATCGTCCTAGTTCCAATTGAGTTTCTTGACAGAACAAGCTATAATCGCGCTCTCAACTTCTTCTTCTTCTTCTTCTTTTTTTTTTTTTTTTTTTTTTTTTTTTTAATTTTCTTGAGACAGAGTCTCGCTCTGTCGCCCAGGCTGGAGTGCAGTGGCGCGATCTCAGCTCACCGCAAGCTCCACCTCCCGGGTTCACGCCATTCTCCTGCCTCAGCCTCCCAAGTAGCTGGGACTACAGGCGCCCGCCACCACACCCGGCTAATTTTTTGTATTTTTTAGTAGAGACAGGATTTCACTGTGTTAGCCACGATGGTCTCGATCTCCTGACCTCATGATCTGCCCACCTCGGCCTCCCAATGTGGTGGGATTACAGGCGTGAACCACTGTGCCTAGCCTCAACTTCTTCACCTGCCTCCCGGTCGCTCTGTCTCATTCCCTGGAAACTGATTTCCTGGAGTTCATCAATCAGTAGCTTCCATGTCAACAAATCCAATGGGCATTTTAGCGCTCTGTTTCATTCCATCCCTTTCATTGAGCTCCTGCCCTATACTGAGTTCCTGGCATGAAGCTCAGCCATTGGAGGTGGCCGTGGAGTTGCTTCGTTCAGCAAGTAGTTATGGGACCCTTCCAGTGTGCCTGGTGCTGTGCTGTGTCAGCACTGATGGACAACAGCTCCCACTAACAACAACCTGGCCTTGAGAAACTTATAGCCATTACTGCAGAGTCTGGTGCAGGCAATGAGACTCAAAGAAGACGAGAGGGACTCCTGACTTTAGCCAGTGACAGCGAAGGGAATCCTAGAAACCATCCCTGAGGAGGAAACACGAGATTAGTCTAAAGGTCAAGGAGGGATTAACCAATGAGGGGAAGAAGAAGGATGCCCGGGACAGAAGCACAGCCTGTGCAAACAAGCAGGAGAAGCACAGTACAGGATGTGCTTTCCTATTCACAGAACCTTACAGTCACATAAGGGGACGTGGGAGCATTGGGGAAGGCTTCCTGAGGGAGGTGACATCTACACTGAGCCTTAAGGGATGGCCAGGTATCTATTAAGGAGGTGAAGGACACCCTAGGAAGGTAATGCCACATGTGCAAAGGCACAAAATATGGTGTCTTGGGAGAGTGGTAGGGAATGTGGAATGATGACTGATGTGAAGGACATAAGGACATGGTAGCACCTTGGGACAGCAATGCCATGGTATGCAGCTTGGACTGAAAGTGACAGAAATCACTGAAGTGGAGAGAGAGATTCCCTTCTATGATGATCACTACAACTGTTTCGTGGAAGAAGCATCAGAGGAGGCAAGGCTGGGGGTAGGGAGACAAGTTAGAAATTAGGCTGGGGTGAAAATGACAAATCCTCAACCAAGGCAGTGGTGGTAGGAAGGGGAAGTATTTTAAACATAGGACAGGAGGGCACGGTGGCTCACGCCTGTAATCCCAGCACTTTGGGAGGCCAAGTGGGGCGGATCATGAGGTCAAGAGATTGAGACAATCCTGGCCAACACGGTGAAACCCCGTCTCTACTTAAAAATACAAAAATTAGCTGGGCGTGGTAGCATGTGCCTATATATAGTTCCAGCTACTCGGGAGGCTGAGGCAGGAGAATCGTTTGAACCCAGGAGGCAGAGGTTGCAGTGAGCTGAAATGGCACCACTGCACTCCAGCCTGGGTGACAGAGCAAGATTCCATCGCGAAAAAAAAAAAAAAAAAGCAGGACCAAGGCTAGGGACAGTAGCTTATGCCTATAATTCCAACACTTTTGGAGGCTGAGGCTGGTGAACCTCGTGAGCTTAGGAGTTCGACACCAGCCTGGGCAACATAGGGGAACCCTGTGTATACAAAAAATAGCCAGTCATGGTAGTGCACGCCTATAGTCCCAGCAACTCCGGAGGCTGAGGTCGGAAGATCACCTGAGTCTGGGAGGTCAAGGCTGCAGTGAGCCATGATCACGTCACTGCATTCCAGCCCGAGTAACGGGTAACGGGAGTGAGACCTTGTCTGGAAAAAAAAAACGTAGGACCTTAACAATGCTAGCAGACCTAAGTGTGAATCTCAGCACTGCCCTTTACTACTTGTGCCACCTCGGGCAAGTCATTTAACCTCTCTAGGATTCCATTTCCTCACCTGGGAAATCGGGACAATAACAAAGCCTACCTTGCAGCTGCGGAAAGGATGAATTGCCTAATATATGCAAAGAACACAACCCAAGACCGAGCACACAGGAAATGCGCAGATAACGAGAGCTCCTATCCTTGGCATCATTAACTATCCTTGGTTAACCAGATGCAGGTTAAACAACGAGTGCACAGTGACTCCCGGGTTTCTGGCCTGCTGTTACTAAAAGCGGAGACAGCAGTGGGTAGATTGGGAGGGAGGCCTGGAAGAGGATGAGCTCATTTGTTGAGCATGAAGTGCCCACTATTGGAAGAGATGATCCTCCATGGGTCCCTTGCACTCACACATCTTGCTGTGTATGCCAAGATTGCAAGACCCTGACCATTTTTAACCTGGGCCACTTCTCAGTGCTGTGTTTATAGCGAGCTGCCTTGAGGGATGAGGTACCATCTCCCTGGAGGAGGAGGAGCAGGCTTGCTTACTCCTCCCTGCATAAGCAGCTCCAGGCTCAGTGTTCCTCAGCTAGGATGCTAACCAACTGCCTGTGGAGCAACCATCTGGGGCCCCCCACATTGCCCCTGTGAGACTTGGAGGCAAATATGCTGATGCACATGCTTCTTGCTGTGCTCTGAGTAACAAAGTCCTATGTTTCTGACCCCGGAGTGTCATGTCTTCTGGCAGCATCCATGAATCAATGACAGGTTAATTTATTAGCTTATAAGTTGGAGAGAGTCATCAGTGTGTACTGGCAAGTAAAGCCAGGATTACAAATAATATCACCAGCAGAACATGTTGGTACGTGCCTATAGTGCCAGAAATACAGGTGGCTGAAACAGGAATGTCCTTGAGCCCAGGAGTTCAAGGCTACAGTGAGCTATGATTGCACCACTGCACTCCAGCCTGGGTGACAGAGTGAAACCCTGTCTTAAATAAATAGATAGATGGATAGATAGATAGATAGATAGATAGATAGATAGATAGATAGATAGATAGCATTGCCTAGGAAGAGATACGGGGTAGTACCCTGGGCAATGGCAACAAGTAAAGAATGAGGGTAAGAAAAGGAGCTCCCAGGAGAACTCAAGAAGGAAACCTAGAGGAGAGTAGTTCTTTGCAAGTCAAGGGAGTAGAGTTTCAATCAAAAGAGTAGGCAACAGGATCAGATGCTGCTTAAAAGTCAAGTAAGACAAAGACTGAATGTGGCCACTGAGTTTAGCAACTAGGTCATTTATTT
The DNA here is from genome assembly GCF_024542745.1 of Macaca thibetana thibetana. Classification (NCBI taxonomy): domain Eukaryota; kingdom Metazoa; phylum Chordata; class Mammalia; order Primates; family Cercopithecidae; genus Macaca; species Macaca thibetana. The sequence goes on from NC_065593.1 coordinate 5,512,808, forward strand.
AGCCGTTGCTAAAGGCTAAAGGCAAGAGACATTTTAGTGACATGGTGTGGCCAGAAGCCAAACTGAAGTGGGTGAGGAATGAATGGAGGTAAAGAAAGAATGACAATAGGCTGGGTGTGGTGACTCACACCTGTAATCCCAGCACTTTGGGGGGCCAAGGCCGGAGGATTACTTGAGGCCAGGAGTTCAAGACCAGCCTGGGCAACATGGTAAAATCGTCTCCACAAAAAAATTACAAAAGTTAGCTAGCCATGGTGGCGTGCACCTGTGATCCTAGCTACTTGGGAGGCTGAATTGGGAGCCTAGCTTGAGCCCAGGAGGTCAAGGTTGCGGTGAACCGTGACGGTGCCACTGCACTCCAGCCTGGGCATCAGGGCAAGACCCTGTCTCAAAAAAAAAGAAAGAAGGGAGGGAGGAAGACAGAGAGATAGAAAAAAGGGAGGAAGGAAAGAAGGAAGAAAAATGGAAGGAAGGCAGGAAGGGAGGGAGGGAGGGAGGGAGGAAGGAATGATAATCACTAAAAACCTTAGCTGAAAAGGAAGAATAAAGGTAGGGCACTGGTGACTGAAGCAGGCAGAGGCAAATGAAATTTTTCAAATAGATGGAAGAGACTTGAGTAGAGCATATCTTGAGGAGAACAAACCAGAAAAGAGGAAAGGTCACAGTAAAAAAATTAAGAGCAAGGGGAGGAGGATGGAATCAGGTCTCTGAAAAAGAGGAGAGGGCTAATATTTAGATCCCAAGTGACGGGCTGGTCTGGGCCCTCACCCACTGAAATGGCATTTGCCCCAACCACACACCCTCAAGCAGACCAACAGGCTATCTAGGTTGTGTGGTCCATCTCCAGGTGGGTAGAGCTCACTGTCTGCAGGGAGGGGCCTGGTCAGTAGGTTTCCTTGGTGGTCACTCTTTCTGGCGGTCCTGCAGACCAGAGATGAGAGACACCTAAGTATTTTTCAAGCTGGGTTATCTGAAGATGCCAGCAGGTGTATTCTGTATACAAAGGGTTCAGGTAAGTTTGGAAAGTGCTGTCCAAGCCCTGCAAAGCCAGCTTGTAGGAAGGCTGAGTGTTCTCTGCTGGCAGAGATGGACATTTGGGAGTGGGGTGGCCAAAAGGAAGAGAAAGCCTGCAGGAGAGATGCCAGGACTCATACTCAAGGTACTCAGGGATAATGGAGAAGACACCCATGGAAAACCCGTGATCACAGAGCAGGAAGAGGAACTCTCATTTGCAGAGCACCTCTACTCTGCTTGAAGTTTATATATTGACAAAGACTCTTTGCTTGGCCAAACTTTAGTCAGGCTCCCAAACCTTCTCCTAGACCCTCTGTGCACTCCCATGTCCAAAGAAAATGACTTAAAATACTCATTGGATTAAAATATCTGGGTAGTGCCAGGCATGGTATTCACACCTGTAATCTCAGCACTTTGGGAGGTTGAGGTAGGCGGATCACTTGAGTTCGGGAGTTTGAGACCAGCCTGGCCAACATGGTGAAATCCTGTCTCTACTACAAATACAAAAGTAGCCGGGTGTGGTGGTCCATGTCTGTAATCATAGCTACTCGGCAGGCTGAGTACCAACCCAGGGTTACTGGGTAGGATTAAGTAAGCAAATGTAGCAGGAGAATCGCTTGAACCCGGGAGACGAAGGTTGCACTGAGCTGAGATCGCACCACTGCACTCCAGCTTGGGCAACAGAGTGAGACTCTGTCTCCAAAAATAAATAAATAAATAAATAAATAAATAAATAAATAAAATATCTGGGAAGTATGAGGTGAACCCAATTGTGGAAAATGAGGGGGAAAGGAGAGGATTTGTGAGATTTAAAAAGCATGGGGACAGTCTGAAATATTTATGAATCATGGAAAGATGGTTCGATTATCAAGGCATAGTAGGATGCCACATATTTATATTTATTTAGAAACAGCCATTGGGAATTTAGTTGACACTGTAATTAGACTGGGTCAGTAACCTAATCATGTGCTCTGACAGATGCAGCCTTGGGGAGGGGAGATATTTGGAGTCATCTGGGGTTGGGCTTGAACAGCTTGATCTTTCCCTGTGAAGAAAGAACATTAGAATTGTTGGCTCTGCCCTGTATGTGCTGAAATGAGTGTCAGTGAAGCTGTGCACTGAAAATAAGGAGAGGTGGGGACTGGTGTTCGGGATGTGGGGTCAAAGCACTGCAGGTCCCCCTGTGGTGGGAGAAAGTGGGCTCGGGGAGTAATTGTGTGAACAGGCTGAAAGAAGTGGGGCTGTGGGAAGAGGCAGTGTCTATAATCATTCATCTGAGAGGGGAAATATCCCAGTAAGAGCTGGCTCTGGCACCTACCCCTCAAGATGAGCATGGTTAGGAATTTGAAATTCAGAGAGAACAGAGCTAGTTTCAGTTTCAACCTTGTTTATTTTTTAGGCATTTAATTTTGTTATTGAGCCCAGAGTTCCAGACTAGCCTGGGCAACACAGAAAGACCCCGTCTCTATAGAAAAGAAAGAAAATTGTGTCTATCTCCAATCCAATGGTGAAATTAGGATGTCTGTAATCTCCTCTTAACATCCTGGATCATACATTATTACAGAGCTAGTTTAGTCACATTACTAGTCATGAGGAACCAATCCATAAACAACTGGGTAGGATTAAGTGAGCAAATGCATGTAAATCTCATTTTATATACATTGTTTATTACATTGAGACCTTAGGTAGGGTCTCAATGAATACTACTAGACTTTTTTCTCTTTTTAGGACTTGAGGGTGAAACGGTCATAATGCTGCCTCTGTTCATGACACATTGTCATTATTTGTCCATGCAGTGTCTTTATTGTTTTAGGTGGTCCTCTACAGTTCACACACTTTCATATGTGTGTGTTATGAGATACAGGGATATTGCTGTGGCTGCTTGTTACTATGCAGAAGTCCAGCTACCATCTCACCAGAACATAGTGAGTCAACCAACCTTCCCTAAACTCTGATTTTATAAGCCTGTCTCCCCTATGGGCCTTGTGGGTCACAACAGCAGCATAATGGCATAATGACATAGGCGCTGCTTCTCTTATGTGCTAGATTTATGTCATGAGAATTGCTGAATGTGCAACATGGAATGAGTCATGACACTGTTCCATCCCACCAATAACAGATTCCAGTGTTGCCTGGCCAAGTGTCCAAGGCCACATGGGGCATAGCTAGGATGGAGGTGCTGATGCTGCCTGAATCCCAGAGGTGGAGGGGCCAAGATGACTGAAGGCAGGTTACACAGAGGGTGGGGCGTGGGTACTGCAGGGAGGGTGGGAGACTCTAAAGGACTGGATGGGTGTTGGAGAACCAGTGCTCATGCACCTAAACAAGAATAAGCAAATGAGAAATTCCAGATGGTATCTGCAGTTGTGGAGTCAGGAATCCCCATGTGACCACTCTGAGGGGTTCCTAGGATTTGGTGTCAGAGGAGGAATGAAATTAATACCTCTGGACACAAGGTCTAATGAGAGTATAAACCCTCTGACTTTCACTTCATTATCTGTAAACTGACTATGTGACTATCTCCATGTGAGCAGCAGTGGCGGGAGCCTTCTCACCTTTGACCCTGGGAAGGGAGCCCCCTCCCTCACCCCCACTGTGTGTGTGAGATCGCTCTGCATGTGCACATGGGTGGAGATGGGATAGGGTCACTCTCAGGTGAATGTCTGGGGGTTCATGACTGGTGTACCTGAAAAAAGATGGTATTGCATGGTTTTTTGTTTTTTGTTTTCCTCAGCTTCATCTGCTTAGTTATTGAACTGTCCCTGAGTGTGAAAAATAAATCCACTCACTGTTTCTCTTGCTTCATCTTAATTAGAAACGAAGACTAGGCTGGACGCGGTGGCTCACGCATGTAGTCCCAGCACTTTGGGAGGCCAAGGCGGGGGGATCACGAGGTCAGGAGTTTGAGACCAGCCTGGCCAATAGGGTGAAATAGAGTCTCTACTAAAAATACAAAAATTAGCCGGGTGTGGTGGTGCATACCTGTAGTCCCAGTTACTCGGGAGGCTGAGTCAGAAGAATCGCTTGAACCTGGGAGGTGGAGGTTGCAGTGAGCCGAGATCCCGCCACCATACTCCAGCCCGGGCGACAGAGCAAGAGCCCATCTCAAAAACAAACAAAAAAAGACTAATTTGACCACGGCCTCCTTTTGAGATCATTCTTTTGCCAGACTCCTCTGACATCTCAGGCTGTCTTCAAACCTGTCTACGAACACTCCTTGCTGGTGTCCTGTGCAAAGCCCCCCTGAAGAGTATCAGGGAACATTCTGAGACCCAGTCCCTGTCCCCGTGTGCCCCTTTCACTATAGCGGCCTTGGAAACCTCCTGCCTGTCTTCAGTTGCTGCAGCAATTTCTCCTATCATTATCTTGATGATGATGGCATCTGAAAGCTCCATCTAGATTTCATATGAGGCACAGTCTCTGCGTGCCTTAAGGTGTAATAGGCACTTAAGATGTAATACATTTCAAACTGAGGCCCTCAACTTCCTCCCCGAATAAAAAGTTACATGTCCTCTTATCTCCAACTTCAGATAATGGCTCCACTAGTACCCAGTCATGAATCTCTGACATGGCCTCTCAAAACCACTGTCAAGCATAGCTGTGATCTCTACACGGAGCGCCACAATCGTCATTCACTTCCACACCAGCACCCAGACAGTATTCCCACCCCGCACTCACACTGCTCAGTGCCAGTTTAAATGTCAATTTTTCAGATGATACAATAGTTGGCATTTAAAAAACCAAACCAAACAATAATGTCTCAATGTCCAAAACTGACAAACACATTTTGCTTAGTTCTTTCCCAAATGTGGAAGTGGATCTGATATATATTTTCTCCCTCTGCTTCCCAACATGTTCTAACTGATACATAATTTTTAGCGATACCAGTCACAATGGGGGTCCCGCAAAAGAAGGTTTTGTAAGCTGAAATTAATTGACAGCTATTTAAGACTGTCACTGTGCCATGAGGAATTGTTGGACATGTTCCAATGAAAATGAGATAAGCTAAGAAGTATATTTTAACGATGTTATTGGTAAGTTTGCTTTCATTAAAGCCAGGAAGGCAAATGTATTAACACTTTCCTTTGGTACAAACTATTTAAAGTTAAAATGATGTGAGTTTTAACACACTCACTTTGCAGTTTCTTATGTTTTTAAACTACTTTCACGTTGCAGCAAAAACGAACCTTAAAGGCTTCACAGAGGCCGGTCCACGGGAGGGGAACGCCCGTCTCGCGGTCCCGCCGGGCTCACACGGACGGAGCGGCCTGGGATTCCGCTCACCCCTTCCCGCCAGCAGCGCTTCCTCCTCCTGGGAGGGTCTGGGGACTTCTCCCAGAAGCCGCCACCTCGCGCGAGGACACCGGGCGTTCGCCGCTCCCTGCGGGAGGGAACTGGCTTGGGGCCCTGCCGGGCACCGCGCGCGAGTGAGGCAGAAACCCACGCACCATGCAGAAAGCCCAGAAAAATGTCCCTGGAGAAGCCGGGGAACAGCTCCCTCCACAGCTGTCAGGGCCCGAACAGGCTGTTTCCTCACGGAGGTCTCCGCCCCAGGTTGTCACGAAGCCGCCACCACGCCTCCCCGGGGTCCTGAGGGAACGCAGCGCTCTGCCTCACTGCACACAAGGCAGTCCGCAGGCGAAACACGCTTGCGCGCCGGCAAGTCCGCCAGGGCGGGTTCGCGCGCCCTCTTGCGGCCCTCTCGGCGCAGTGCAGGGAGCTTTGCGTTTTAGGGACTTGCGCTCCCTCTGGCCATCCTCTACTGTGTTTGGTATTTTTAGTAGCCACGCTGGCCAGGCTGGTTTGGAACTCCTGACCTCAGGCGATCCACCCGCCTCGGCCTCCCAAAGTGCTGGGATTACAGGTATGAGCCACCATGCCTGGCCCTGGCCATCCTCTTTAGTTACTGAACTTCAGATTATTCAAAGCCATCATACTCCACTCAAGGGCTTCAGAATATCCTCTAGTATTCTCCAACACACACGGAACACTCTCCAGATTAGACCGTAAATTAGGTCACAAAGCAAGTCTCAGTTTTAAAAGACTGAAGTAATACAATATTTTCTATAACCACAATATAAGGACACATTAACAGAAGGAAAACTGGAACATTCACAAATATGTGAGAATTAAACAACACTCTTAAACAATCAATGGTCAAAGAAAAAATAACATGGGAAATTGGAAAATACTATGAGACAAATGAAAATGAAGCATAACATACCAAAACTATGAGAATCAGTGAAAGCAGTTTCAAAGGGAAAATTTTACGAGTAAACATTTACCTTTAAAAACCAGAGATACCCGCCAGGCGCGGTGGCTCATGCCTGTAATCCCAGCACTTTGGGAGGCTGAGGTGGGCGGATCACGAGGTCAGGAGATCAAGACCATCCTGGCTAACGTAGGGAAACCCCGTCTCTACTAAAAATACAAAAAATTAGCTGGGCGTGGTGGTGGGCGCCTGTAGTTCCAGCTACTCGGCAGGCTGAGGCAGGAGAATGGTGTGAACCCAGGAGGCGAAGCTTGCAGTGAGCCAAGATGGCGCCACTCACACTCTAGCCTGGCAGACAGAGCAAGACTCCGTCTCAAAAAAAAAAAAAAGATATCAGGTAAATAACCTAACTTTACACCTTAAGGAGCTGGATAAAGAAGAGAAAACAAAACCCAAAGTTAGGAGAAGGAAATGCCATAGTTTAAATGTGTCCTCCAATGTCCATGTGTGGGAAACTTAATCTTCAGTGTAACAGGTAAGACCTTTAAGAGGTGATTAGGCCATGAGGACTCTGTCCTCATGAGTGGATTAATGCCATTATTAAGGGAGTGTATTCGTTACAAAAGGACAAGTTCAGCACTCTCTTGCTCTCTCTTCCCTTTTCTTGACCCTTCTGCTTTCTGCCATGGGATAACATAGCAAGAAGGCCCTCACAAGATGTTGGCACCTTGATCTTGGACTTCCCAGCCTCCAGAACTATAAGAAGATAAATTTCTGATTTTTGAAAAATAAATTATGCAGTCTGTGGTATTTTGTTGTAGAAGCACAAATGGACTAAGACAGAAGGAAATAATAAAGATTAGAGCATAGTTAAACAAAATAGGGGATAGAAAAATAGGGAAAAATCAACAAAACCCAAGGCTAGTCCTTTGAAAAGGGCAAGCTCTCTTCTCACCCCACACACCCTTCCCCCAACACATGGGCACATATACAACTGCCACTGTGTCTCAGCCCAACGATATCCACCCGGACTCCAACCCAGGCCGTCCCACCTCTGCGTCAGCCCTCAAAAGCTTTCAGCACAGGCTTGTTGATCTTGTTAAATGAAAATGTGTTTAACAAATTGGGATTGCAAAATCAGGTTGATTTATAGAGTAAAATGCTACCTGTGGCTAGGGCCTTCCAGGGCCCTGTGCACACATGTATGGATGCCACAGCTCCCTGAAGCCACATAGCTGGAGACAAGAGCCAATCAGGTTCATCTGGTCAGGCGGGCAGCAGCAGGTGTTCCTGAAACCCTGCTCCTGAGACTCCTTAGCTCCAACACAGAAAGTCTGGCCAAACTGGTCGACCTTGGATGGAGCCCCTCACCTACTCTGGGCCCCCACTCTCAAGTCCTTCCCAGACGTAGGGTATGAAAGGCCAGAGTCAGACCCAACACCTGCCCTGGTGTGGAGACTGCCCCACCAAGAGGCCCTTCCTCCTCCATTCTATACCCTCCACCTCTACAGCAAAGACACCATTCCTCAGCTGCATAAGCGGCAATGTCCCCACATTCCCAGCCACGGTCAGCTTCTTAAAACACAGGAGCCAACCTTCTCCATAGCCTCAGGGGAGGAGAGCATGCAGGGCCCTACAGATGCTCCACTTTAGGGCATGTGACAGAAGGTGATAGGGACAGAGCTCAGCTCTGTACTGATTCTTTGTGAATGGCTTGGTGCTCTCCGTCTGGTGATAAGTGAGTTCTCACACTCTTGGTTCTCATGAGAACTGACTGTTGGAAACAGCCTGGACCTCCTCGCTAGCCATGTGGTGCCAGCTCCCCGTCTCCTTCTGTCATGAGTGGAAGCAGCCTGAGGGCCTCACCAGAAGCAGATGCTGGCCCCATGGTCCTTGGAAAGCCTGAAGAGCCATGGGCCAAATAGGTCTCTTTTCTTTATAAATTACCTGCTTCAGGCATTCCTTTTTAGCAACACAGATGGACTGCGGGGGGAGAGTGACGAGCCACACATCCAGGCTTCTCCCCAGCTTTCTTTCTTTCCTTCTTTCTTTCTTTGTTTTTGAGACAGAGTCTTGCTCTGTCACCCAGGCTGGAGTGCAGTGGTGTGATCTTGGCTCACTGCAACCTCCACCTCTGGGGTTCAAGCAATTCTCTGCCTCAGCCTCCCGAGTAGCTGGGATTACAGGTGCCTGCTGCCATGCCTGGCTAATTTTTTTGTATTTTTAGTAGAGACGGGGTTTCACCAAGTTGGCCAGGCTGGCCTTGAATTCCTGACCTCGTGATCCACCTGCCTCTCAAAGTGCTGGGATTATAGGCGTGAGCCACTGCGCTCAGCCCTCCCCAGCTTTCTAAAGAGGGACCTGGGCTCCTCCCCTCTGCAGCCGTGGGTATTTAGGCCAGGCATCTTGGCAGGCATTAAACCAGTATCAAACCCATCAGGGGTTTCCCCCATGAGGTTTCAGCCCTTCAAGAGACTTAACGCTCATATTGAAATTTAATCCCTAATGCATTAGTGACTTTATGAGGAAGAAGAGAGACCTGAGCTGGCACCATCGGCCCCCTTGCCACGTGATGCCCTGTGCTGTCTCAGGATGCTGCAGAGTCCCCACCAGCAAGAAGTCCCCACCAGCAGCCCCTTGGCCTTGGGCTTCTCAGACTCCATAATTTTAAGAAACAAAAGCCTTTTGTTTATAAATTACCCAGCTTCAGGTATTCTGTTACAAGCAACAGAAAACAGACTAAAACAGCCGAACTACTAAGCACCCAGAATGCTCTGACATCATGGGCCAGCAAGTGTGGCCAGGGGAACCCAGGCACACATTTGGACAGAGCCCAAAGGGACAGAGGATAAAAGATAAAAGGGGCAGGACTCTGAGTTGGAGACAGTCCTGGGGCTGGGCTGACTGACCTCGCTTCATCAAGAGGGCAGGTTCTTGTTGCCTGGAAACTGATTTTAGGGCAACACAGGATTTTCACCGTTTGCCTGCAGGTCACTGCAAGATGAGCGCATAAATAAAGGCTGAAGATCACAACCGGTGCTGAGTTTCTGAATATCAAGCATGTAGACCTCAGGAACCATCGGGTCACCGTCTCAATAGGTTCTTTTAGCATCTAGGGATGTCTTAAAGCCCCTTGGTGCAAGGCAAATGCATTTATTGATTCCTAAAATGTGCAGATTAGTACTTTTCAAGAAAGGAACATTTTGAGGAAGAGCCCCTTTTATGGGGTTCTCTGTGCTGTCATGCTGTGCAGTAACTCATCTGCCTGGGGTGAGGGTGGTGGTAGAGCGGAGGAAGCCACTACTGTTATCAGGGACTCGACTCGGGGTCCACTTGATCCTAATCGTGTTGGGGAGAGCCTTGACCTCTGACCTCCCAGGCGGGGTCGGAGGATTCTGGTGAACTAATTCTGTGTAAAACCCTCACAGGCCTGCCCCCGCCCTTTCCCAAAGTGCCCGACTGTGGGAAGCACTCTTCCTGCATCCAAGGAGTGCTGTCCCCTCCGGAAAGGGAGTCTCCACTATCTGTGCTTCAGGCTTTCGCCTTCTACAGTAGAATTTGTGCCCTGGGCTGCACCTCTCCTCTCAGTTGGCCTTTCCGCTTGTGTGGACTCACAAAGAGGGCAGGAAGAAGGACGAGGCCCACCGGGTGTGTTGCAGGGGAGCGGCCTTGCTCTGTGCTCCATCCAGCGCCATGTTCACCCCCAGGCGCCTGGGGGTTTCAGTTTCTTCTGGCTCACATGGGTCATGCAAGGACCGCAGGCTGCTGTTCATTGGATTTGGCAGGAATGTTATCACCCTGGGCTTTGGGGAAACCTCTTCTGCCAGCCCCCTATGGTTGTGCTTTGGCTTCCTGATTTTGCCAGGCGTGTTCCACGCCCACGGCTTTACCATCTGTGCCACCATCTTGGCACAACTCTGCAATGACTACCGCCATGAGATGCTGAATCACCTCTTTGTAAGGCATTTCCTGAGGGCGCAGCTGGGGAAGGGCGGGCAATGTGAGCCCACGGGCGTCCTCAAGTCCTCTCACCCTGGGTTCTGCCCCCAACGCTGGGTGCTGGGTTCTTCTCATCAGAAGTTGGTCTTCTGCTGCCCTTGCTATGAGGCCAGTCAAGGGAGGAGTCTCAGTTCTCCAATCACAGGTGCCTTCTCTTGAACCCCAGTTTCTGAGAGCCTGGACCCATCTTTGGCGAGTCCCAGGGCAATTAGAGCAGTTCGGACCTTTCCAAAGGAGCACCCAGCAGTGCCTGATCCTTGGTGAGCATGGTGGGGAAGGGAGGAGTGTGGTAGTGATCTGAGGACCAGAGTTGCTCTGGGGACTCAGCAACTGTCCCATCTCCTCTTTGAGCCTCTGGGGTATGGCGGCCGATTGAGAGCCTCCCATCTCTCTGGCTGACTGCCTCTCTCTGTCTCCAGAGAAGAATCATGCTGACCTTGTTGAAACCATCATCCAGGTGCTCTGGAGGCAGCACCTGCCTGGACCAGAGCAAGCTCAGCCATGAGCCCAGCCTCCATGGCTCCCTGCTTGGGATCCAAGTGCTTCCACACTGCACTCCTGGTGGTCAAGGTCAAGATGAGGGTGTTCCTCGACTTGGGGAGGGCACTGAGAGGGAAGGCCAAGGGAGCGCTGAGACTCAGCAGTGTGCCCTGTTTAGAGGCAACTGGGGGAACGGCAGTGAAGCACAATGATCTGGTACTGGGCTGGACAGAAGTGTGTGCCCAGCGACAAGGCACTTCTCTGAGCTCCAACTGCTGCCTCTGGAGGGTGCGAGACAGAAGCAAGGTGTGCTGCACTGAGCACACACAGATCATGTATGAGGTTGCAGAGAGTTTTTGAAAGTTTTTCCTTGTTTTGTTTTTGTGAACTGGGGGACTCAAAATTTTTACCTATGGTTTTTACTGGCCATTATTTAGGTGCTCTAATGTTCACCAAAATTCTTGTCTCATTTCCTCCATAAAGCCATTTGCCCATAACTGTTAATGCATTCTTTGGTATCCATTTTTGTTTTCATTTTTAATTTTCTTTGAGAATAAGACTGAAAGTACGTCAAGAGAAAAATATAAAGAAATTTTAAGATGACAGCACCTAAGGATGCATGAACAATAGGATATTATGCAATGCAAAGTTTTCAAGCATAAGAATATGACAGTGGACACTAATATACTCTATAACCAGATTCATCTAGACTGATTTATTATCTGTGCACACTTAAGGTCTCTTTTCCTTTTTTTCTGTCTGTACACAAACACACACGTACAAACATATATGTGCACATGATATTTTTTCTCCCAACCGTTTGAGGCTATTTAAATACTTCAGCATGTTTTTACTAACAATGGAGATATCCTACTACACAACCACCTTACAATTATCAGCTACTATATTAGGGTTCTGCAGAGAGACAGAACTCATAGGATAGAGAGATACAGATAATAGGTATAGATATAGATACATGAAAGGGGATTTATTAGGGGAATTGGCTCACGTGATTATAAGGGCTGAGAAGTCCCACTACAGGCTGTCTTCAAGCAGAGCCCCTGGGATGCCAGAAGCATGGTTCAGTCAAAGGCTAAAAGCCTCAGAACCAGGGAAGCTGATGGTGTAATTCTCAGCCCAAAGTTAAGGTTCTGAGAACCCAGGAGGTTGTTGGTATAAGTCCTAGTGTCCCAAGCTAGGGAGCCTGGAGTTCTAATGTCCAGGGGCAGGAGACAGAGTGTCCCAAATCATTTTCTTTCCTTTTTGTTTTATCCAGGCCCCAAGCCATTGGATGTTGCCTTCCTACATTCAGGGCAGTCCCTCCCCACTCAGTCCTGTCACCATTCACTGTAGAGGAGTTTAAAAACCGTGGGAATTCCAGGATATCCTGCGGAATTTCTGGGAGCAAGCTCTTGGGAAATTGGACAGAGCTAGCCAAGGGCGGGGCATTTTCTCACCACTTTTCTCTGTGCTACTCTGGTTTCACTGGTCACATATCCCCAATGGACACAGCGTTCCCAGAGAGTGTGGAAGGAATCAAGAACCCCAACTCTGTGGGCTGGATCCAGCTTCAGCCTGATTTATACTCTAACGTCCTTCCCTCTGACTTGTATCGCTGTGAGCACGGCCACACAGAAAAGCTACCAGGAGGAATATAGCAGCTTTTTCCTCAGAAAACATAAATCTAGAATCTGCCCAGAAGCTGTTTCTCAGCATCGGACAAGAATAGTGATCCTGCTACACTGATCCTCTGCTCACATTTCCAGATAGACCTGGATTGTCCTGGGACTCCCACAACCCAGGGAAGTGGAGCATCAGGATTTTCTATGGCAATAATATGGCCGTAAGGGACAGAGTAGTACACTGCTCCTGTGAAAAGATTAGGAGAAACTGCTGGTGCAGATGGGATGACAGAGTTGGAAAGTTTTGAATCCTGCTTATCTCAATTATCATGAGGTAAAAGCTCATTTTCTTCTTCTAGGAATTTTATATGGAAAGAATAAGCCTCCTCTGATTTCTATTGGGTGCAAAAATTCTCAAATATAGAGAAGGCAATGTCAAAATCGCAAGGATGTGATTGCCCAAGGCAGGCAACAGATGCGGGAGCAGGAGGCACTCCCACATGCAGCTGGTGAGTGTGCAAAGGTTTTGGAAGGCTTTGGGCATGTGAATGAAAAAGCCTTATCAATATGTGTTACTTTGCCTAAGAAATTCCATTTTTTATGATCCCATGGAAACAATTAGGTTGTTTGCAAAGACTTTCCTGCAGGGTTATCAAAATTGTATTTATAATAGTGAAAAATTAGAAGCAATTTTAGCTCTTGGTTCCATAAATAAAGTCTAGATTTTTGAGGTATGACAGGTGGGGAAGAATACTCAGGTTGGGTTCCCCAGAAAGTTGTGAGATGGGATTTGTATGGAGGCTTTCACATCACAACCTGCAGAAGAGAAGGAGGTGGGATTGGGTAGAGGGAGAAGTTAGGCTGCTATGCAGTCTCAGTAAGGGCACTAGTTGACCCCAGGAAGAGCTGCAGAACTGAGACAGCCCTTCAAAATTACCTCAACTTTGAGTGGAAGGCCAGAACTTTGCCCCATGTCAACTAGTCATTGGCTGTGGCTGTCCCAGGAACCAGATGTGTTCCAGGGCGAGGGGATGCTCTTTGGCTGAGGGCTGTCTGCCAGCCGCACTCCCAGCAGCTGGAGAACAAATTCCTCTGTTCTGAAAGGGGGTCCTGGGTGGCACCAGCTGACAGCCGCTGCAGGCCACACCTTCCACCACTTGGATTCACTTCTTCATATAAGTTTTGGGAGAAACAATTCTAGGATTCTGGTGGGTCTCTTTTTCCAGGGAGAAACTTTAAGAGGCCGAGGGATGGACTACAGCCTCCCGGCCCCCTGCAGTTGACATTGATTGCCGCTCTCCTCTGCTATCCATTCCAGGTGCCCCTCAACCTCCGCTGGCACCTCTGCTGGTCTTGGTGGCTTCCTGGTGGCATGATCCAGACATCCATCCCTGAGTCCCTGGTCACCATGTGCCTCTCAGGCCATGGCTGCTGCACTTATCTATTTATCAAATGTTACTATCAAAATGGGGCAAGGTAGTCCAAGGAGCTTTCCAGTATTAAAGTGCATTACCTGGGTGCCAAACATATTTCTCTCTCCCCCCACTGTGTGTTAATCACCCTACTTCCTTCTAATAATCAGGATCAAATACCCTCGTTGGGATGGTGACTCCTCTGCTTGCTGGCTGGTTCCTTGGCAGCAGCTGTAGTTTACAGCTCAAAAGAACTCTTGATGTGTTTCCCAAGGGAATTGTTTCACCCTCTAAACCTACAGAATGGAGGTTTGTGGGATAGGGAAGTATATAACCTTCAGCTGGGCGGCCGGGAGTGATGGTGGGCAAGGACTCTCCTGTTTACATTCCTTGGTTCCCAGGCCGCGGATGCTGCTTATCAGGAACACAACCATGTAAAGGCACGATGTCCTTCGACTTACAATGCAATTACATTCCAATAAACCCGCCTTAAGTCGAAAATAAGTCAAAAATACATTTAGTACCCCAATAAACCATCATAAGGCTGCAAAATTGTGAGTCAAACCATCATTAGTTGGGGACCATCTGTAGTTGATCAGCGTGATCTACTGGTATTTTAGCTGTCTGCTAAAATAAGACTTAGCTCTATTTAGAGGAATATAAGTCAGGAATATCTATAATTTTTTCAACTATAATGTTTGTCATCAAATGAAATATTAGAAGTCATGCAGGGGAAAAGAAATAATCAACTGGCCAGATAGCAACATACCCAAAAGCAATTCATTTATTGCAGTTAACACCCAAGGATTTTAAAATAAATATTATTTAAAATAAATAATATATTCAAAAAAGAAAAAAGAAGGAAGAATTTTAGCAAATAAATAGAATCCATATAAAAAGAGTACTAAGATTCCAGAAATAAAACATCTGATTAAAATGAATAATTAAAAATATGGTTTTAATAGATTAAAAACAAGATAATAGCAGAAATACAGGTAAGTGGAAAGTACCCAGGTTGATGCACAGATAGATAAAGAAGAACGGGAGATACAGAAAACTGCAAGAGCCATCTGGAACATGAGGAAAAGTCCTAAGCTATCTATAACTGGAAACCTAGAATTAGAGAGAGAAAACGAGGTAAAGCAATATTTGAAGAAACCCAGGTGAGAATTTCCCCACACTGATGAAAGACATCATGACACAATCGCAAAAAGCTCTACAAACCCTCAGTATGAGTCAAAAGCAAAGAAAACCCCTGCACACCCAGGCACATTGCAGTAAAACCTATGACAGCTAACAGCAAAGAGAAAATCTGACAAGCAGCTACAGAAAAAGAAAACAATGGGACTCACAATTCACAACAGCCTTTTTAGTAGAAACGCTGGAAACTGAAGACAATGGGATGTCATTTTATTTTAGATGCTTAAAAAAAAAAAAAAAAAAAAAAAAAAAAAAACAAACCAGCCGGGCGCGGTGGCTCACGCCTGTAATCTCAGCACTTTGGGAGGCTGAGGCGGGCGGATCACGAGATCAGGAGATTGAGAAGATCCTGGCTAACACGGTGAAACCCCGTCTCTGCTAAAAACACAAAAAATTAGCCGAGTATAGTGGCGGGCGCCTGTAGTCCCAGCTATTGGGGACGCTGAGGCAGGAGAATGGCGTGAACCCGGGAGGCAGAGCTTGCATTGAGCCGAGATCGCGCCACTGCCCTCCAGCTTGGGCGACAGAGCGAGACCCCGAGACTCCGTCTCAAAACAAACAAACAAACAAACAAACAAAAGAAAAAAACAAAAACAAAAAACCAAAAACAAAACCCCAAATGGCAGCCTAGAACTCTATTTCAAGAGACATTATCCTCCTAAATGAATGTAATATGTATCTGAAAAGTTGACAGAATCCACTGGAAGACTATGATAAAATGCCAGAAGAGTTAATCAGGTGGAAGGAAAATGACAGCAACTGAAACAAGGAGCTTCAGGAAAGAATTAAGAGCACAAGAATAGCTAAATATGTGAGTAAATACAAGCAGACATTGCTCAAAAACAATAATAGTAATAATATCTTTGGGAGTTTAAAATAAATATAGAAATAAAGATCTATGACAACAATGGAACAAAAGGCAAGGAATAAATGAAATTAAACTTAGTTTTTTTTCATTGCTTTGAAATGGCAAAATATTAATTTCAAGAGTGTTCCAATGAGTCAAAGATACATAGAGAATTTAAAGAGCGATTATTTTCAAGCATTTCAGTCTCAGGACTGCTTTACCCTTTTTTTTTTTTTTTTGAAGCAGAGCTTTGCTCTTGTTGCCCAGGCTGGAGTGCAAATGCCGTGATCTCAGCTCGCTGCAACCTCTGCCTCCTGGGTTCAAGTGATTCTTCTGCCTCAGCCTCCCAAGTAGCTGGGATTATAGGCATGCGCCACCATGCCTGGCTAATTTTGTATTTTTAGTAGAGGTGGGGTTTCTCCATGTTGGTCAGGCTGGTGTCGAACTTCCGACCTTGGGTGATCCGCCCACCTCAGCCTCCCAAAGTGCTGGGATTACAGGCGTGAGCCACCATGCCCGGCCTGCTTTACACTTTTAAAAATTATTGAGGAACCCAAAGAGCTTTTTTATATAGGTTATATCTATTGATATGTACTGTACTTGAAATTAAAACGGGAAAAATTAAAAATATTTATTTTAAAAACTGGGCGGGCACAGTGGCTCATGCCTGTAATCCCAGCACGTTGGGAGGCCAAGGCAGGTGAATCACGAGGCCAGGAGATGGAGACTATCCTGGCTAACACAGTGAAACCGCATCTCTACTAAAAGTACAAAAAATTAGCCGGGTGTGGTGGGATGCACCTCCCAGCTACTCGGGAGGCTAAGGCAGGAGAATTCCTTGAACCTGGGAGGCAGAGGTTGCAGTGAACCGAGATCGCACCATTGCACTCCAGCCTGGACGACAAGAGAGAAACTCCATCTCAAAGAAAAAAAAAATCACTAGGAATGTGGAAAATTTGAAGAAAACTATTAACCAGCTTGATATAATTAATATTTATAGACTATTAACATCTGATAGCAGAATTTTCAAGTGAAAATTCGTACTTTTGTGTTATTTTCAAGTGAATATGGAGCATTTACCAAAATATACCAGAGGCTGGGTCATAAAATAAGTCTCAACAAACTTCTAAGGATTAAAATAATATAGTGTGAAGCTAGGCATGGCAGCTGATCACCTGTAATCCCAGCACATTGGGAGGCCGAGGCACGTGGATCACTTGAGGTCAGGAGTTCGAGACCATCCTGGCTAACATGGTGAAACCCCGTCTCTACTAAAAATACAAAAAATTAGCAGGGTGTGGTGGCACACACCTGTAGTCCCAGCTACTTGGGAGGCTGAGGCAGAAGAATTGCTTGAGCCCAGGAGGCCGAGGTTGCAGTGAGCCAAGATCTCGCCACTGCACTCCACTCCAGCCTGGGCGAAAGGGTGAGACTCTGTCTCAAACAACAACAACAACAACAACAACAACAACAACAACAAAACTTGACATTTCAGTTGGCAAGGCTGAAAGTACCTGAAACAATCATACATTGTTGGTGGGTTGTAAAATGGTACAAATACTTTGGAAAACAACCGGCAGTTTCTTATAAAGTTTTACATATATTTATCATATGAACTAGCAACTCCAAACCTAGAAATTGATGCAATATAAATGAAAAAAATATGTCTACACAAAAAGTTGTATATGACTGTTCATAGCAGATTTATTCATCATAATCCCAAACTGGAAACAACTGTCCATCATCGAGTGAGTTAATCAACTGTGGTCATATATGAATATAATGGTATGCTACTCGGCAATAAGAGAATGAAACACTGACACACACCAAATTAATGGATCTCAAAACTTTATGCTGAGAGAAAGAAGGCAGACACAGGAGAGTATGCTGTATCATTCCATTTATATGAAAGTCTAGAAAAGATAATTCTAATCTATACTGACAAAAAGTAGATTTATGGTTTCTTGGAGTCAGAGGTGGGAAGTATTGTCTGGGAAAGAATACAGGAAATTTTGGGGTTGATGAAAATGTTGTTTGATTGTGGTGGTGGCTATACAGGTGTATAAGTTTGCCAAAATTTATCAAAATGTAAAGTTAAACTGGGTACAAATTATTTTATATAATTTATGTCTCAATAAAGGTGATAAAATCTATTTGAAACAGCTAAATAGGTACTTTAAAGAAATGTATAGTGTTAAACACAAATATTAGCAAAAAAGAATTGAACATTGCTTATCTAAGATTTCATTCCAGGAAGCTAGAAAAAAACCCCAGTAAATCACACCCAAATAAAATACATAGAAGAAAATAAAGGAGCATAAATTAGTAAAAAAGAAATTAGCTCTATAAAAGTAGGTGGGTTTTTTTTTTTTTAAATTAAATGTTAAGTCCTAGAAAACCTAATCAAGAAAACAAAAAGAGAGTACATAAATTACCAACACCAGGACTGAAGAAGGGAACATCACTTTAGATCCTAAAGATATTAAAAACAGAACAGATACTATAAACCATTTAAAGCCAGTAATTAGATATTTTGGTGAAATTATATGGACATAATTTTTAAAAGAATTTACCAAAATGTACACGAGATAAAAAATCTGATTAATCTTATGTCTATCAAATCATTGAATACATAGTTAAAATTTTTCCAACAAAAATTTTCCCAGGTGTTACTCTGGTAATTTTTACACACAAAATTATAGCAAATAACACCAAAACCAATAATACCAATCTTACACATCTTACCCACACTCTTCCAGAGGACCAAAAACAAACAAACAAAAAACCAAAAACAAAATAAAGGGAATCCTCAACTCATGTTATGAGTCCATAATTCTGATACAAAGTCAAACAAGGTTATTACAAGAAAGAAAACACAGAAAATATGGACATAGACACAAAATCCTATACAAAATTTTGACAAATTTAATTCAATAGCATATTAAAAATATTACCCACAATGACCAAATGAAATCTATTCCAGGAATGCAAATTGCTTTAATATCGAAAAATCAATTTGTATAGATGAATCTTGAGGACATTATGCTAAGGGAAATAAGCCAGTTACCAAAGGACAAATACTGTATGATTCTACTTATACGAGGTATCTAGAGCAGTCAAATTCATAGAGACAGAAAGTAGGATGGTGGTTTCCAGGGTTTAGGGGGTGAAGTGGGGAATGGAGAGTCATTGTTTAATGGGTATTCAGTTTCAGCTTTCTAAGATGAAACAGATTCTGGAGATGGATAGTTGCACAATATGACTTAATAGCACTGAACTGTACACATAATAATGGCTAGGATTATAAATTTTATGTGTATTTTATGACAATTTTTAAATGTTTAAAATCAAACCACATCATTTAAACACATTAACAGAATGAAAAACTATAAGCATCTCAATAGTGGCAAAAAATGTATTTGATGAAATTCTACACCCATCCTGATAACAAACCTCAGAAAAGTAATTTGAGTGATAGAGACTATCTAAAATTTACACTTCAAGTCATACCAAATGGTAAAATGTTTTGTTTTCCTTTAGATTCTGGGAAAAAGGCAAGGATGTCTACAAATCCTATTTCTGGAGGTCCTAGCCAGTGCAATAAAGCAAGAAAAAAGTGGTATAAAGATTATAAAGAATGATGTAAAACTGACTTTACTACAGATGACATACTGTGTACACAGAAAGTCAAAAAAATGAACGATTATAAATAAGTGAATTTAGCAAGGTCACTGGATATAAGATCAACTTTAAAAATCTATTCCATATATATATATATATATATGATATACCATATACCTATACCGTGGCAACAATCAGAAAATGAAATTAAAATAATAGCATTTATACCATCAACAACGTCAAATACATAGTACTAATCTAACAAAACTTCTACAATTGAAAAAATACAGTAACTTCTATAATTGAAAAAATTGCAAAACATTGTAAAAATATAAAAATTGGTGAAATTTTGAGGTCAGTTCCGGAGGCGGGTGGATCACTTGAAGTCAGGAGTTCAAGACCAGCCTAGCCAACATGGGGAAATCCCATCTCTACTAAAAAAATACAAAAAATTAGCCAGGCGTGGTGGCAGGCACCTGTAATCCCAGCTACTCAGGAGTCTGAGGTTGCAGTGAGCCGAGATTGTGCCACTGCACTCCAGCCTGGGTGACAAAGCAAGGCTCCATCTCAAAAAAACAAAAACAAAAACAAAACACAAAACCCCCAAATGTTTAAAGTATCTATATAAATGAAATGTTTTGGAATACTCATAAATGTCTCAGTATTAATGTTCATACATTCATTTTTCCAGAATTAATCTATGTATCTGATGTAATGCCAACAAAATCCTAGCTTTTTGGTATGGGGTAATTGAAAAAAAAAAAATCATTCAACAATGTATATGAAAATGCCAAGGACCTAAAATAGTGACAATTTTGAACAAGAACAAAATTAGAAAACATACAGTTGACCCATGAGCACAGGTTTTAACTGTGTGGGACCACTTATACATGGGTTTACTTCTACCTCTGCCACCTGAGACAGCAAGACCAACCCCTCCTCTTCTTCCTCCACCTTAGCCTGCTCAACGTGAAGACGATGAGGATAAAGATCTTGATGATGATCCACTTCTACCTAATGAATAGTAAATATTATTTTCTCTTCCTTATGATTTTCTTAATCATATTTTTTCTCTAGCTTATGTAAGAATACAGTACATAATACATATACAAAATATGTTAATTGACTGTTTATGTTATTGGTAAGGCTTCTAGTCAAATGTAGGTTATTAGTAGTTAAGTTTTTGAGGTCAAAAGTTGTACAATGATACTTGATTGTGTGAGGGCTCAGTTCCCCTAATACCCGAATTGTTCAAAGGTCAACTGTACTATCAGTTTTCATTTAAAATACTTGGTATTATTACAATAATAAACGCACAGAACAATGAAACAGAGTATAGTCCAAAAGACCCTAACATGCATGATCATCGGATTTATCATAAATGTTCAACTGCAAAACAAGGGAAAGAGGGAAAGATGGCCTTTTTAATAAATGATGTGGAACAAATTGCTTATTTGTATGAAAAATATTTTGACCTCTACTCCATACCACACATAAATATTAATTTCAGATGGATCATACGCATTAAATAGTAGATATGTGGAAGAGAATGTAGAAAAACATCTTTATGACCTTGAGTTAGGAAAATATTTCTTAAACTGGGCAAAAAAGCATTAATCAAAAGAAAAGTTATTCTTTATCAAAATTTAGAACTTCTGTTCATCAAAGGACATCATTTGGAGAGTGAAAAGGTAAGCTGCAGATGAGATATTTGTAATACAGACATCTAAAAACACCCGTCTCCAGAATATATAAAGAATCCTACAAATGAGCAAATATCAGTTCCCACTAAAAAATGGCAAAAGTCTTGAGGTACTTCTCAAAGAAGATATTTAAAAAGCCAACACATATCGAAAGGGGGGCTCAACAGCATTATCCACTGAGGAAATGCAAATTAAAGCCATAATGGAATAGCGGCATGCACAAGAGCCAGGCCCTGGGAGCTCACGGTGCCACTGAAACTGCTCTCATCAGGTTGGTGTGGGTTATCTCCAGCCCCTTACCCAATGGATACTTTTCAGTTCTTTTGTCATTTGAATCTGCTGACCATGTTCCTCTTCTTGAAGCGCTTCCCTCTAAGGCAGGAATGGGAGGAAGGGTTTAGATGTAGTGAAGATTTGGAGGCAGAATGGAGGGACCAACAGAGTTGCATTATGACATGTCAACTGTGTGACAGCAGAGCTTCTTAAAGGTCTCTCAAACTTTTCATTCAGAAAGTGGCACATTAACTATCCTCAATGAGGACGGGTCTCTTAGTAATAGTTAATAGGTTTCACTATTAAACCTCAATCAAAAATGGTCATTTTAACCAGAATGTCAAACTGTTCATTCATGATGAAAGATAATTCACATCATTCATCCTTTACCTCCTTCCCAATGTTAAATACATATTTACCCTGGCATCGTGAAATAGGTATTTGATTTTCTTAGCCTCCCTGAAGTGTAACTCATCATGCCTTGCTCTTTTTGGATGTCAGGTCTTTGGTCTGTTAAGGGCTTTCTGGTATTAGGGACACAGCTTCTGGGTTCCCATTGTTACCCTAGGCCCCTCCTAGCAGAAGTATTTCATAGTGTTCCCAGAACTTCCAAGCCCTCATTTATAGACTTGGGAGTTATTGGCTATTTTCTCTCTCTACACTTCATCATGAAAAGTTCAGAGGCTTTACATAGCCTCTTCCATAAAGACACCTGCTGTTGCCATTATGACCTTTTCTTTGGTGGCATGTTGAAAGTGGAACTTCTTTCTGAGGCTTGTGGTCTTCTGGTCTACAGCCTGGGCAGAAGTTCCAGATATTCTTGGACATATTTTTCATCTATCTGGAATTTCTATCACCTCCTACAAAGGAAACTCAGTGGGTGGTAGGAATAAGGTGCTAAGTAACTTTTTTTTGGAATTTAGGTAACATCAGAACCAACTTCCATGCTCTCATATGCATGAGCACCTCTCCCCCTCATTGTACATCCGGCACTGAGGGTAGGTCCTGGCACATTGAAGGTGTCCAATAAATAAAATGCACAACAAAAAGATTTTTCCTTTTTATGTAAATACTACAGGTTCATTGCAAAGAAAAAAATTAACTTAAGAACACAGAAAAGAAAGTAAAAAACAAAAAAATCTGATACTCCACTAAAACAGAAATAACCATCATAAATTTTTTGGAGACCATCCTTTCATTCATCTCTCTCAAAAGTTCACATAAATACATAATATTACATATATAGTTTCATACCATACATGCAGCATTTACATTTTTCTGTTTTTATAGTCTCCCCTCCCCTTATTGCTAATTCTCCTTTTTTCACTCCCCTCAAGGTAATCAATATTAACAGCCTGGTGTATATTCTTCCATACCTGTCTCCATGTGCATCTAACCACACACACATAAATACAAAATAAATCGGTGTGATTATTTTAACAAAAATGATATATTGTATATATACATTTCTGTTATAAAGCAATTATTTATCAATACATTGTGGAAATACAGTGAAATGAGCTAGTATAGATATAGTTCATTTTTAAAATTACTCTCACACTGTTCCATAATAAGGATATGTCAGAATTTATCTAACCATTTCTCTATTAATAGGCATTCATTTGTTTGCAGTTGGGGCTTTGCCCCCCTCTACAAAAAATACTTCAACAAACATGTTTATTTATATTCTTATGCATTGATGCTGCTTTTATTTCTATGGGACAGATCCCAAAAGTGAGACTGCTGGGTCTAAGAGTATATATGTTTTAAACTTTTCAATATATATTATTGGACTGCTGGTGGAAGTATGTTATATAACCTTTAGGTAATAGTACATGGTTTCCCAAACCCCAATGGCAAAAGATCTCTTAATTTCTGCCAAATCCATGAAGGGGAAGTTTCATCTCACTGAGCATTTCAATTTGCATTTCCCTGAGTAATTTTGAGGTTCAAAATCTTTTCATAGGATAATGATCACCTACAGTTGCTCTCCTATGAAGAACCATCCAGTCCAGAGGAATTAAAGACTTAAGTGTAAAAAATAAAATCATAAAAATCTTAAAAATAAATTTAGGATACTATGTATAACCTGGAATTAAGGAGATCTCTTTTAAGTAAAATGAGTAAATAAAAAATCAAAAAAGGAAATGATATATTTTCCTATAAAAATGTTGTGCCATTACTATAAAGACAAATGCTAGATTAAGAAAAACATCTGCTACATAATGAAAAAGGATTAATATCTAAAATATATAAAAAGCACCTCCAGGTTTATAAGACAGATAAATGAATAGAAAAATAGGCAAATACATATATAGGCAATTAACTAATGATAATTTGTTAAATGAGTAAAGTATGAAATCTGGATGAAGGCTTTCATTTGTTCATTATTTTCCTCTAGTGAGAGTTTCCTTATAACTTCTAAGATTTAATGTTATTAAATGATTTCCCACATAATTGTTTATAGTTTCTCTATATACTTTCTGATGAATTCCTAATGAAGATTTTCCTATATTCATAAAATAGTTTATAAGATTCATCTTGTGGAGTTGACATCTAGGTGAATGACTTATTGTTCTTTATATTAACTTACTTTCTCTCTGATGTATTCTTTGATGTACAGTAAGGCTTGAACTACTCCTGAAGGCTTTTCCACATTCATTACATTTATAGGGTTTTTCTCCAGTATGCATCCTCAAGTGTACAGTAAAGTCTGAGTTAGTTCTGAAGGCTTTTCCACATTCTTCACATTTATAGGGCCTCTCCCCAGTATGAATTCTCTGATGTAGGGTTAGCTGTGATAGAGTAATACAACCCTTTCCACATTCCTTACAGGTGTAGGGTTTTTCTCCAGTGTGTGTTCTCCAATGCACTGTAAGGTAAGAACCCCTCCTGAAGGCTTTTCCACAGACATCACACTTATAGGGCTTCTCTCCACTATGGATTTTCTGATGTTCTCTGACATGTACCATCTGGCTAAATGCTTTCCCACAGTCATTACATTTAAATGGTTTTTCTCCAGTATGTGTTCTTTGATGTGTATTAAAGCCTGAGTTACCTGTGAAAACCTTTCCACATTCATTACATTTATAGGGCCTCTCTCCAGTATGCCTTCGTTGGTGCACAGTAAGCTGTGATGTATTAGTGAAGGCTTTCTCACATTCATTACATTTATATGGTTTTTCCCCAGTATGGGTCCTCTGATGTACAATAAGGTATGATTTACACCTAAAGGACTTTCCACAGTCATAACATTTATAGGGTTTCACTCCAGTATGAATTTTCTGATACTCCTTGAGATGTACCATTTTGGTGAAGGCCCTCCCGCAGTCAGTACATTTATATGGTTTCTCTCCAGTGTGAATTCTCTGATGTACAGTTAAGTGTGATTTTATTCTGAGAGACTCCCCACATTCATTGCACAGGTAAGGTTTCTCTTCAGTATGAATACGCTGATGTAGAATTAGAGAATAAGAACGCATGAAGGCCTTTCCACATTCATTACATTTATAAGGTTTCTCTCCTGTATGCATTCTGTGGTGTACAGTAAGGCATGAATAATTAATGAATGCTTTCCCACATTCATTACATTTATAGGGTTTTTCTCCTGTGTGAATTCGCTGATGTTCTGTGAAATTTGCAATGCGGTTGAATGCTTTCCCACATTCATTACATTCATAGGGTTTTTCCCGAGTGTGAGTTCTTATATGTACGATAAGGCTTGAATTACTTCTATAGGCTTTTCCACATTCATTACATCTAAAAGGTTTCTCTCCAGTATGAATCCTCTGATGCACATTAAAAATTGTGGTGTTCTTAAAAGACTTCCCACACTCATTGCACTGATAACGGTTTCTCTTCAGTGTGGGTCTTCTGATGTACACTAAGATATGACTTGTTCCTAAAGGCTTTCCCACAGTCATCACATTTGCAGGGTTTCTCACCATTGTGAGTTTCCTGATGTCTTGCAAGTTTTGATTTATCACTAAAAGCTTTCCCGCATTCATTACATTTATAGGGTTTCTCCCCAGTATGAATTCTCTGATGTAGGGTTAGCTGTGATAGAGTAATACAACCCTTTCCACATTCCTTACAGGTGTAGGGTTTTTCTCCAGTGTGTGTTCTCCAATGCACTGTAAGGTAAGAACCCCTCCTGAAGGCTTTTCCACAGACATCACACTTATAGGGCTTCTCTCCACTATGGATTTTCTGATGTTCTGTGACATGTACCATCTGGCTAAATGCTTTCCCACAGTCATTACATTTAAATGGTTTCTCTCCAGTATGTGTTCTTTGATGTGTATTAAAGCCTGAGTTACTTGTGAAAACCTTTCCACATTCATTACATTTATAGGGCTTCTCTCCAGTATGACTTCGTTGGTGCACAGTAAGCTGTGATGTATTAGTGAAGGCTTTCTCACATTCATTACATTTATATGGTTTTTCCCCAGTATGGGTCCTCTGATGTACAATAAGGTATGATTTAGTCCTAAAGGACTTTCCACAGTCATAACATTTATAGGGTTTCACTCCAGTATGAATTTTCTGATGCTCCTTGAGATGTACCATTTTGGTGAAGGCCCTCCCGCAGTCAGTACATTTATATGGTTTCTCTCCAGTGTGAATTCTCTGATGTACAGTTAAGTGTGATTTTATTCTGAAAGACTCCCCACATTCATTGCACAGGTAAGGTTTCTCTTCAGTATGAATACGCTGATGTAGAATTAGAGAATAAGAACGCATGAAGGCCTTTCCACATTCATTACATTTATAAGGTTTCTCTCCTGTATGCATTCTGTGGTGTACAGTAAGGCATGAATAATTAATGAATGCTTTCCCACATTCATTACATTTATAGGGTTTTTCTCCTGTGTGAATTCGCTGATGTTCTGTGAAATTTGCAATGCGGTTGAATGCTTTCCCACATTCATTACATTCATAGGGTTTTTCCCGAGTGTGAGTTCTTATATGTACGATAAGGCTTGAATTACTTCTATAGGCTTTTCCACATTCATTACATCTAAAAGGTTTCTCTCCAGTATGAATCCTCTGATGCACATTAAAAATTGTGGTGTTCTTAAAAGAATTCCCACACTCATTGCACTGATACGGTTTCTCTTCAGTGTGGGTCTTCTGATGTACACTAAGATATGACTTGTTCCTAAAGGCTTTCCCACAGTCATCACATTTGCAGGGTTTCTCACCGTTGTGAGTTTCCTGATGTCTTGCAAGTTTTGATTTATCACTAAAAGCTTTCCCGCATTCATTACATTTATAGGGTTTCTCCCCAGTATGAATTCTCTGATGTAGGGTTAGCTGTGATAGAGTAATACAACCCTTTCCACATTCCTTACAGGTGTAGGGTTTTTCTCCAGTGTGTGTTCTCCAATGCACTGTAAGGTAAGAACCCCTCCTGAAGGCTTTTCCACAGACATCACACTTATAGGGCTTCTCTCCACTATGGATTTTCTGATGTTCTCTGACATGTACCATCTGGCTAAATGCTTTCCCACAGTCATTACAATTAAATGGTTTCTCTCCAGTATGTGTTCTTTGATGTATATTAAAGCCTGAGTTACTTGTGAAAACCTTTCCACATTCATTACATTTATAGGGCTTCTCTCCAGTATGACTTCGTTGGTGCACAGTAAGCTGTGATGTATTAGTGAAGGCTTTCTCACATTCATTACATTTATATGGTTTTTCCCCAGTATGGGTCCTCTGATGTACAATAAGGTATGATTTAGTCCTAAAGGACTTTCCACAGTCATAACATTTATAGGGTTTCACTCCAGTATGAATTTTCTGATGCTCCTTGAGATGTACCATTCTGGTGAAGGCCCTCCCGCAGTCAGTACATTTATATGGTTTCTCTCCAGTGTGAATTCTCTGATGTACAGTTAAGTATGATTTTATTCTGAAAGACTCCCCACATTCATTGCACAGGTAAGGTTTCTCTTCAGTATGAATACGCTGATGTAGAATTAGAGAATAAGAACGCATGAAGGCCTTTCCACATTCATTACATTTATAAGGTTTCTCTCCTGTATGCATTCTGTGGTGTACAGTAAGGCATGAATAATTAATGAATGCTTTCCCACATTCATTACATTTATAGGGTTTTTCTCCTGTGTGAATTCGCTGATGTTCTGTGAAATTTGCAATGCGGTTGAATGCTTTCCCACATTCATTACATTCATAGGGTTTTTCCCGAGTGTGAGTTCTTATATGTACGATAAGGCTTGAATTACTTCTATAGGCTTTTCCACATTCATTACATCTAAAAGGTTTCTCTCCAGTATGAATCCTCTGATGCACATTAAAAATTGTGGTGTTCTTAAAAGAATTCCCACACTCATTGCACTGATACGGTTTCTCTTCAGTGTGGGTCTTCTGACGTACACTAAGATATGACTTGTTCCTAAAGGCTTTCCCACAATCATCACATTTGTAGGGTTTCTCACCATTGTGAGTTTCCTGATGTCTTGCAAGTTTTGATTTATCACTAAAAGCTTTCCCGCATTCATTACATTTATAGGGTTTCTCTCCAGTTTGAATTCTCTGGTGCTGATTAAGACGGGCACACTGGCTAAAAGATTTCCCACACACATTACACTGATAAGGTTTCTCTTTAGTGTGAATTCTCTGATGTACCATAAGTGATGAGGAAGCAATGAAGGCCTTTCCACATTCATTACATTTATAGGGTTTTTCTCCAGTGTGGATTTTTTTGTGCTGACTGAGATATGAAGGCTGGCTGAATGTTTTCCCACATTCATTACATTCATAAGGTTTTTCTTTAGTATGAGTTCTTTGATGTTGAATGAGCAATGACCTATAATGAAAGGCCTTTTCGCATGTACCACATTTGTAGGGTTTTTCCCTATTATTGGATTTTTTCCCCAAAGTAAGTTCTGAAGTCTGCCTTATGGCTTTGCTGCCTTTCATCTCCTTGCAAATTATCTTCCCCAAACGGGTATCTGTAACCAAATTTAAATTCTCTGTGAAATTTTCCTCTTGTGTTTGGCATCTGCTGTGAAGCTCTTCGGTGGCAATGCCTGGTTCTGGAATAAGAATAGATTCAAATCTAAAGCCTCTTTGACTAGTGGGAGTCTTCTTGAGTGGAATTATTCTTTGACTCAAATGATTCTCCTGATTATTTTGTAATCTCAATATCCTATCATTCCATTTCCATAACCCTTCCACTCTGGAATCCCACAGACCATTCTCCGTAAGTTTCTCTAGTACGGCATCCTGTGATAAATCTTCAGAAATATCCTTTGTTCGTGTAGCATTCTTGGTTGCAGGTTTGGGCTCCATGTCTGGAATAAAAAAGAGATAAATCAAGTAATTCCTTTCCTAAGCTGGAGCAATCTCACTAAACAGAACAATAAAAATAATAAATACATGGATAATGAATATATGGTTTTAATTGCTTTCACACTTGTTTTCTAGTGAGAAGAAGGTAGGGTTAAGGGAGGCTGGTTTAGCAAAAACTAAAGTAGAAAATTCACTGAAACTTTCCTGTTAAAAAAGTCCATTAAGCTAGGCACAGTGGCTCATGCCTATAATCTCAGCACTTGGGAGGCCAAGGTGAGAGAATTGCTTGAGCTCAGGAGTTTGAGACCAGTCTGGGCAATATAGCAATACACTGTCTCTACAAAAAAAATACAAAAATTAGCCAGGCATGATGGTGTGCACCTGTAGTCCCAGTTACTTGTGACACTGAGGTGGGAGGATTGCTTGATTCCAGGAGGTGGAGGTTGCAGTGAGCCAAGATTGTGTCACTACACTCTACCCTGGGTGACAGAGCAAGACTGTCTCAAAAAGAAAAAAAAAAAAGTGTTGCAGGAAGTCAGGGACCTCTAATGGAGGGACTGACTGAAGCCCTGGCAGAATGTGAAGATTTCATGGACATTTATCACTTCCCCAACCAATACTTCTCTGATTTCCTATGCCTGTCTTTAATCTCTTAATCCCACCATCTTCGTAAGCTGAGGATGAATGTTGCCTCAGGACCTTGTGATGACTGTGTTAACTGCACAAATTGTTTACAGAGCATGTGTGTTTGAACAATATCAAATCTAGGCACCTTAAGAACAGGATAACAGCAATTTTCAAGGAACAGGGGAGGGAACCTTAAAGTCTGGCTGCCTGTAGGCTGGGCAGGACAGAGCCATATTTCTCTTGCCTGTAGGCCTCTGAAATGGCCTCCCTGGGAGTGTCTGCCTTTATGCAGATGTAGATAGGGATGAAACATGCCCTAGTCTCCTGCAGCACCCCTGGCTTGCTAGGATGAGGAAATTCCAGCCTGGCAAATTCTAGTCAGACCGGTTCTCTACTCTTGAACCCTGTCAAAATGTTTATCAATGACAATGTGTACACAGCGGGACACAGAAGTTCATTAGTGATTCTAGTTTCGCCCTGACCTTGTGATCTCACCCTGACTTCCTGCCTTGTGATCTTTTGTTGCCCTTAAGCATGTGATCTCTGTGACCCACACTCTATTCGTACACTCCCTCCCCTTTTGAAAATCACTAATAAAAACTTGCTCATTTTGCAGCTTAGGGGGCATCACGGAACCTGCTGACATGTGATGTCTCCCCCAGACACCCAGCTTTAAAATTTCTCTCTTTTGTACTCTTTCCCTTTATTTCTCAGACTGGCTGGCACTTAAAGAAATAGAAGAGAACCCATGTCAAATTATCGGGGGCAGGTTCCCCCAATAAAAAAGTCCATTTGTGGTTTAGACCCAACTATTTTAGATGGTATTCTTCAACTTTTGACAAGCTCAAACACTGTCATACTCTCCTGCTATTTACTCCACAAACCAGACATTAGTCCCCAACCATACTTTCTATTTGTTCTTTTTTTTTTTTTTTTTTTTCTGAGACAGAGTCTTGCTGTGACACCCAGGCTAGAGTGCAATGGTGCGATCTCAGCTCACTGCAACCTCCGCCTCCTGGGTTCAAGCAATTCTCCTGTCTCAGCCTCCTGAGTAGGTGGGACAACAGGCATGTGCCACCACGCCCAGCTAATTTTTGTATTTTTAGTAAAGATGGGGTTTTGCCATGTTGGCCAGGCTGGTCTTGAACTCCTGACCTCAGGTGATCCACCCACCTCAGCCTCCCAAAGTGCTGGGATTACAGGCATGAGCCACCATGCTTGGCCTCTATTTGTTCTCATTCTTGACTAGCTTTGTTGTGAGGGCTTTCTCAAATTTCACTGGCAGAATAGTTTATTCAAGTCTTTGTATATACCTTTTAATAAAACTTTTATGGAAAAAAACACTGATTTTCAAAAAGAGCTAAACAATAAACTAATCAAAAGTTAATATTTATACTTACTATTTCATATAGTGATAATTATTATTTAATTAAGGGTAGATTTAACAACTTTTTTATGGCCCTAAGAACTTTTCTGCTAGTTTGTCAAAAATTCATTAAAAATTACACTGTGGGATACTGGTCTTACAATGTGTTTGTGTATGCAATTTAATATTTTATTTTTAAGACACTTTAATGCTTTTTAAAACTTCTAATTCATTTTCAGGTAATTATGCCTCAATGTTTAAATATAAGTTCAATAAAAACTCTTGTTGATGGTAGAATGGTTTTATGACTTTTTTTTTTTTTTTTTTTTTTTTTTTTTTGAGGCAGTGTCACTCTGTTGCCCAGGCTGGAATACAGTGGCACGATCTCAGTTCACTGCAACCTCCACCTCCTGGGTTCAAGCGATTCCTGTGCTTCAGCTTCTGAAGTAGTTGGAATTACAGGCATGCACCACCACACCCAGCTAATTTTTCTTATTTTTAGTAGAGAAAGTATTTTGCTGTGTTGGCCAGGATGGTCTCCAACTCCTGGCCTCAAGTGATCCACCCTCCTCGGCCTTCCAAAGTGCTGGGGTTACAGATGTGAGCCACTGTGCCCAGCCAATTTGATGATTTTAAAACTCATTTTTAAACAGTATGATTTGTCTACGTTATTTTACTTTTATAACATTTAAATTAACATTTTGTCATGTTGTTGCTATTTATCACTCTTACTTTTAAATAGTTTTAATTAGTTTGAGCATATTTTTTGCTGTCATAGGATATTATATTGCCAATATCTGATAAAAGAAAACAAAACTTTTGTTGTCAGAAAAAAAGCTATAAGGCTGAGTGTGGTGGCTCATGCCTGTAATCCCAGCACTTTGGGAGGCTGAGGCAGGAAGACTACTTGAGCCCAGGAGTTTAAGACCAGCTTTGGCAACACAGTGAGACCCCATCTCTACAAAAAATTAAAAATGAGCTGGGCATGGTGGCACACACTTGTAGTCCTAAATATTTGGAAGGCTAAAGCTGGAGGATCCCTGAAGCCCAGGAGGTTGAAGCTACAGTGAGCTATGATCTACACTGCACTACAGCCTGGGTGACAAAGTGAAACCCTGTCTCAAATAAATAAATAAAAGAAGGCCGGGCATGGTGGCTCATGCCTGTAATCCCAGCACTTTGGGAGGCCGAGGTGGGCGGATCACCTGGGCTCAGGGGTTCGAGACCAGCCTGGCCAACATGGTGAAACCCCACCTCAACACAAAAATTAGCTGGGTGTGGTGGCACACGCTTGTAATCCCAGCTACTCAGGAGGCTGAGGAAGGAAAATTGATTGAACCTGGTCAGGAGGTCAGGAGACGGAGGTTGTAGGGAGCCGGGATTGCACCACTGCACTCCAGCCTGGGTGACAGAGCAACACTCCATCTCAAATAAATAAATAAATAAATAAAATAAAATAAAAGAAGAAGAAAAGCTATAGAAAACATGTGTAGCACCAATTTGGAATTCAGAAACTAATAATAAATGTAAAAGGCCAAAAGAATATGAAGTTGGAAAGCAGAAAAATAATGAAAAACTTGCAAACATTAGAAAAGGAGACATCCAGGATAGAGTGAAAAGGTCTATCACAGATGTAACCAGAGTCCTAGAAGGTTAAAAAGAGAAGTGAGAGAGAATGGACAGAAGCTAAGTCAAAGAAACAATGTATTAGAATTTTCCACAACAGATAAAAAAAAAAATCAAGTCACAAATCATAGAAGCCAAATGAATCTTCAGCATGAGAAAGATGAAGAAAACTATACTAAAGTATACAGTAGTAAAACCACTGAAAACTAAACGCTTAAAAGCAGCCAAAAAAAAGAGACAGGGCCAGGAACGGTGGCTTACGCCTGTAATCCCAGCACTTTCGGAGGCCAAGGTGGGCGGATCACCTGAGGTCAGGACTTCGAGATCAGCCTTGGCCAATACAGTGAGACCCCGTCTCTACCAAAAATACAAAAATTAGCTGAGCATGGTGGTGGGTGCCTGTAGTCCCAGCTACTCAGGAGGCTGAGGCAGGAGAATCACTTGAACGCGGGAGGCAGAGTTTGCAGTGAGCTGAGATCACGCCACTGTACGCCAGCCTGGGCGACAGAGCAAGACTCCATCTCAAAAAAAAAAAAAAAAAAAAAAGAGACAGAGATATCCGGTTTTGTTTTTTGTTTTTGTTTTTTAAAAAAAACAGAGTCTTGCTCTGTTGCCCAGGTTGGAGTGCAGTGGATAGGATTACAGGTGGGTGCCACAATGCCCGGCTAATTTTTGTATTTTTAGTAGAGATGGGATTTTGCCATGTTTCCCAGGCTTGTCTTGAACGCCTGACCCCAAGTGATCCACCCACCTCGGCCTCCCAACACCTGGTCAAAGACAGATGTCCTTTAACGAGCAACAATTAGATCAGCGGTTACAAATTATAACCAATTTGGCCCACTGTCTGTTTCTGTATAGCCAGCAAGATAAGAATGATTTAATGGCCGGGTGCGGTGACTCAAGCCTGTAATCCCAGCACTTTGGGAGGCCGAGACAGGCGGATCACGAGGTCAGCAGATCGAGACCATCCTGGCTAACACGGTGAAACCCCGTCTCTACTAAAAAAATACAAAAAATTAGGCGGGCGCCTGTAGTCCCAGCTCCTCCGGAGGCTGAGGCAGCGTAAACCCGGGAGGCGGAGCTTGCAGTGAATTGAGATCCGGCCACTGCACTCCAGCCGGGGCGACAGAGCGAGTCTCCGTCTCAAAAAAAAAAAAAAAAAGAATGATTTTTTATATTTTATTAATTTATTTATTTACTTTCTTACTTATTTTGAGACCGAGTCTTACTCTGTCACCCAGGCTGGCGTGCAGTGGGCAATCTCAGCTCACTGCAACCTCCGCCTCCTGGGTTCAAGTGATTCTTGTGCCTCTGCCTTCTGAGTAGCTGGGATTACAGGCCAGTGCCACCATGCCTAGCTCAAATTTGTATTTTTAGTAGAGACGGGGTTTCACCATGTTGCTCAGGCTGGTCTCAAACTCCTGGCCTCAAGTGATCTGCCTGCCTTGGCCTCCCAAAGTGCTGGGATTACAAGCACGAGCCACCACGCCTGGCCAAATTTCACATTTAAAGTGGTTGAAAAATATATGAAAAGAATGATGCTGTGACATATTAAAAATGTATGAAATTCAAATTTCAGAGTCCGTAAGTGAAGTTTTAGTGGAGCAGAACCACACTACTTGGTTAATGTGTTGCCTATGGATTCCTTGGTGCTAAAATGGCAGAGTGGAGAAGTTGCAGCAGAGAGTCCTTATGATCCAGCAAAGCTGAAAATGTTGCTGCCTTGCCTTTTATATAAAAGTTTAGACAGATGGTTCACTTCTCAACAGGTTCTACATAAGACAGAAAACAACAAATGATACCTTTGAAATGCTGAAAAAATGTAACCGCAAATCTAAAATTCCAAGCTTACCAAAAACATCCTCCCAAAATGAAGGTCAAATGAAAATATTTTTAGAAAAAAAAAGAGAAGAGGCTAGGCATGGTGGCTCACGCCTGTAATCCCAGCACTTTGGGAGGCCGAGGCGGGCAGATCTCATGAGGCTAGGAGTTCGAGACTGGCCTGACCAACATGGAGAAACCCCGTCTCTCCTAAAAATACAAAATTAGCCTGGCATGGTGGCATATGCTTGCAATCCCAGCTACTCGGGAGGCTGAGGAAGGAGAATCGCTTGAACCTGGGAGATGGAGGTTGTAGTGAGCCAAGATCGTGCATTGCACTCCAGCCTGGGCAACAAGAGCAAAACTCCATCTCAAAAGAAAAAAATAAAAAAGAAAAACAAAAGAGAGTATGGCACAAGTATATCTGAGTAAAAGGAAATATTAAAGAGTGTTTTTTAGGCAGAAGAAAAATAATCTCAGATACAAGCTCAGCATTGAAAAAAACAAAGAGAAAGGAAAGGCAAAAATGTGGGTAAGTTTAAATGAACATTGACTGCATAAAGCATAATAATATTTTACGTGATTTGACATATGTAGAATTAAAATATATAATTTCAATAATGTATGTGAGGTTAAATGGAATAAGCTGTTCTAAGATCCTTTTATTGCTTGGGAAGAGGCAAAAACCTATATATAACTATTGAATCACGGATGCAGACTTTCATCTCAGGGTTAATCACTGAACAAATAATTTAAAATGTTATGATTACCAAGTGATCAGAGAGGGCAAATAGAACAATAAAAAGTGATAAATCTAAAGAAAGGCATGAATGGAAAGAAAAAGAATACAGAATGGGCAAAATGCTTTCACAGTTAAATGTAAATGTACTATGTATAAATAGACTGAACACTCCAAAAGACAGGAACTGTCAGATTGGTTAAAATATTAACAATAGGCCAGGCGCAGTGGCTCACGCCTGTAATCCCAGTACTTTGGGAGGCCAAGGCGGGTGGATCACTTGAGGTCAAGAGATCGAGACCAACCTGGCCAGCATGGTAAAACCCCGTCTCTACTAAAAATAGAAAATTAGCTGGACGTGGTAGCAGATGCCTGTAATCCCAGCGACGTGGGAGGCTGAGGCAGGAGAATCGCTTGAACCCAGGAGGCAGAGTTTGTGGTGAGCCGAGATTGCGTCATTGCACTCCAACCTGGGCGACAAGAGCGAAACTCAGTCTCAAAAAAAAAAAAAGAAGAAAAAAAAAATTAACAACATACTACTTACAAAATAAAGACAAAAAGTACAAGAATACACAGAAGGTGAAAGTGAGCAGATGAAAAAAGATATACCATACAAACAACAACCAAAAGAAAGATGCTGTAGTGATATTAACATCAGACAAAACAGACTTTAAGGCAAAAACCATTAAGAAATGAGATACTTCATAATGACAAAAGCCAATTTACCATAAAGATAACAATTATAACTTTGTATTTACATAATAACATAGCTTCAAATACAGAAAGAAAAAAATTAAATGAACTAAATAGGAAACAAATGTATAGTCTCACTAGCAGACTTTAAAAAATCTTTCTCAACTGATAGAATAAGCTGTAAGTACACAGATTTTAACAACGTAATTAACAAACTTAATCTCCTGACACATCTAGAAATTATACTTAATACGTATAGGCTATAAATTTTTTTCAAGAGCACAAAATGCTTACAAAATTCTGCAAAGACTGACATAATTCAGAGCATCTTGTCTGACCATAATAGAATTAAAGTTAATAAGATTGTTAGAAAATTCCCAAATGGCACAAAATTAAGAAAAACATTTAAAAATAAATGAAGGATAAAAGATATCACAATAGAAATATAACATATTTTCCACTCAAAAATTATGAAGATGCTACATAAAAAAGTGTGATACAGTTCTGATAGCCCTAAACAATTAGAAAAGAACAGCTGAAAATCAATGATATAAGTTATCTAATTCAAGAGGTTAGAAAAGATCCACAAATTAAGCTCTAAGAATGGAATAAAATAATAAAGAACAGAAAGTAATAAAACTCAAACATACAAGAAAAAGGACTAAAAACGGTAATGTTTTTAAAAGCCAAGTAATGTCATGCATGGTGGCTCATATCTGAAATCCCAGCAATTTGGGAGGCCAAGGTGGGAGGATAGCTTGAGCCCAGGAGTTCGAGAACATCTTGGTCAACATAGTGAGACCCCTCTACAAAACATAAAAATCTTAGGTGGTGGTGTGTGCCTCTAATCCCAGCTATGTAGGAGGATGAGGCAGGAGGATCACTTGAGCCCAGAAGTTCGAGGCTGCAGTGAGCTATGATCATGCCACTGTATTCCAGCCTGAGTGACAGAATGAGACCCTGTCTCAAAGAAAAAAAAAAAGTCGAGTAAGATTGATAAACTCTAGCAAGACTGAGTAAGATAAAATAAAGAAAACACAAAAAACCAGTATCAGGAATAAGAAGTGGCGCATCACTTCAGATCTGTATAAACATTTAAATGATAAGCAGAGGATACTATGCCAATAAATTTAAAAATTAAACAGAACAATCCCTAAACATAATTTGCTAAACTAAAACAAAAAGAAATAGGAAATAGGAAAAGTCCTAAGTACTGAAGGTATACAAGCTATAATTAAACACTTTTCCCAATAAAAGCTTCAGGCCAAGATGGCTTCCCTGGTGAATTCCACTACCATAAAAAATAACTTTCCCTCTCTCACAACTTTTTCTTCCCTCACCATAAGCTGATGATCTTGCCTCACATTTTAGAAAATATGGCAGCTATCATAATAGCGGCCTCAATCTTCCTGCCCTCAACTGACCTGCAGGTGCACCCATCTTCTCCACCTTTCTCAGTATTACAACACAGGAGGTGACCTCTCCACCTATTAAAGGTAAATCCCCCTTTCCATTCTAGATTTTATCTCCTTTAACCCTGTCAAACACTTTAGTCCTTCATCTTTGTCTTGCAACATCAATGTCGCTCTCTCCATTAAGGCGATCCTATCAGCACTCAAACATGTCATAGCAGCTCCCATCTCAAAAATAAAACAAGTGTTTTTTCTTGACTCCATTCTTTCCTTTAGCCACTGCTCCATTTCTCTTTCCCTCTTCACAGGGGAAAAAGAAGTCCCTCTCTAAAAAGTTATCTAAAACTATCTCTAATGTCTACTTTTCACTCAATCTTTTAAGCATAAATAATATCTGATATATAAAAATATGTAATGCATGTGTGGGTTGTTCATGGCATCATAATAAAATGAATCAGAATCTATTTATTTCTTTCCATCTCCACTACCATCACCCTAATCAAAGTTCCTCTCATCTCCTGGATAGACTATTGTAACAACCTTTTAACTTACTGCCTGCTTTATGCCTCAAGTTTAATCTCTATAAACAGGGTTATTTTCTAAAAACCCTGCAGTAAAATCTCTCCATGCTTTGGAATTCACTTAGATCATCTACAAAGCCCTGCACAGGCAGGCTCCTACATCTCTAATCTTATTCTGTACCAGTTTCCGCTCACTTTAGTCACAGCAGCTTCCTTTTGATTTCCAGAATACATGGCCTTCTTTGCTGTATCAGATCCTTTGCATTGTTGTTCCCTTAGCCTGGAATACTTCCCTTTTCCTCTTCCCCTCCCTGGCTTCTTCTTCTGACCCTTCAGGTCTCAGCTCAAATGTCACCTCTTCAGAAGCTCCCCTGACCACCCTGTTTGAAGGTGTCCTCATCCCACCCCAGTTACTCTTTCCTATCCTCCAATTTATCTCACAGCTGGGAGGTATGGCAACCATCATTTAGTTTGTTTTTATTTATTTGCCAAATTTCTGTTTCTCAAAATTTAATCTTCATGAAGGCAGGGACCTGGTCCATTTTATTAGGTGCTGTGGCCCTTGTACCTAAGCCAGTTCACAGCATATAGATGTATAATATTGATTAAATACATCAATACTATATTTTGATTCTCAACTGATTTCTTGTTTGTATTCTCAATTAGTTAAGAACCTGGAGGACAGGTGGTGGGTTCCTCCAAAGTTTCTGCAGCCTTGCAGGTGAAGAAAACTAAATAATGAGTAAATAAGTTTGCCTTAAGAGAAATCAGTGGGGACCCTTATGAAAGCATTTTCAGGCAAATGAAGGAAGAAATGTCAGATAATGGTGAAACAAATGAGAAACATAAAGTTAACTGGAGAAGATAGACCTGAAAGGGATATTTTGTGTATGTTTGAATGAAGAACAAAATAATAATTATGAAAAGCATGTCCCCAGGAAAGCAGAATAGGATGAGATGGTTCCCAAAAGTGGAGGACAGAGAGAGAGGATAAGAGAAGATGGGGGTGAGAGAGACAGGCAGCGAGATGGGGGATCTCTTCCTCTGAGACAGCTTTGAACAAATATATCTTTAAAATTTTTTCAGATGTTGTGTTGAACATCCCCCTATAGTCTGTTACTTCAAATAAATCCCATCTTCTTGGTTCTGTTTAACTCACCAGGATAGGGAATTCTTGAAATTTCTCTCATTGTCACCCATGGTCCTTTCCCATTCTCCAAATGAGATATCATGTCTGGTTTGGAAACTGCAAGCCCTGTCCAGAGAAAAATAAACAGGATTTCATTGGAGTCATGAGCAAGAACTCCTGCCAAATTCAGTCTCAGTTCTTAATCTTCCATGCGGAATGACCATTACAGGAAGTTCTAGAGCCGCACTGTCCAATACAGTTGCCAGTTGTCACATATGGCTATTTAAATTTGAATTTAAATTAAATAAAATTAAGTAAAATCTAAAATTCAGTTCTTCAGACGGACTAGCGAAATTTCAAGTGCTCAAAAGGC
The DNA here is from genome assembly GCF_024542745.1 of Macaca thibetana thibetana. NCBI lineage: Eukaryota > Metazoa > Chordata > Mammalia > Primates > Cercopithecidae > Macaca > Macaca thibetana. The sequence goes on from NC_065593.1 coordinate 5,551,818, forward strand.
ACAAGTGAGGCCGGGTGCGGTGGCTCATGCCTGCAATCCCAGCACTTTGGGAGGCCAAGGTGGGCAGATCACGAGGTCAGGAGATCAAGACCATCCTGGCTAACACGGTGAAATCCCATCTGTATTAAAAATGCAAAAAATTAGCCAGGCGTGGTGGCGGGCGCCTGTAGTCCCAGCTACTTGGGAGGTGAGGCAGGAGAATGGTGTGAACCTGGGAGGCGGAGCTTGCAGTAAGCCGAGATCGCGCCAATGCACTCCAGCCTGGGCAACTGAGCGAGACTCCGTCTCACAAAAAAAAAAAAAAAAAAAAAAAGGCACAAGTGACTAGTACCTGCCATATTGTACAGTGATGTTTTAGACAATTACAAAGACATCCCAAAGGAGCTCAACACTATGATTCTGGTTTGGTGGGATAACAGATTATGGGAATAATCTAGTGAGTTTAGAAAGAAATTGAATACATTTGTTTCTTTCTTCTAGAGGTACTGATAACTTCCATTTAAGGAAGTGACTAGAAAATACTTCGGTCCAAAATCTGTGGGGTTGTCAACAATCTCCAAGATTCCAGAGAAGTATGTGTCTTACTCTACAATGGGCAGATCATGTAGTTAAAAGTGAGGAATAGCATAACCCAACAATGTGCCCCTAAGATCAAGTACTTCAGTTAAATACTTTAGAGGCCTTTTATCTTTGGCAAACCCGGTCAAATGGGCAGATCAATCAACACACAAGAGAAGTTATCCTTACCCAGGGAGACCAGATTCCTGTAATTCTCTAGCATCACATCCTTGTGCAGGTTCCTCTGTGTAGGGTCCATCAATCTCCACTCCTCCAATGTGAAGTCTATAGCCACATCCTTAAATGTCACTGATTCCTAAAACAATTACACTGTGATCATTTAGAGACTATACAATTAGACTTGTTAGGCAGAATTATACATAAAAAACTGGGGAAGAGCCCCAGAAACCAGAATCACCAAATGATTATGTAGGTCAACCAGTTCATCCCTTATAGGATGTATCAATCTCTCCAGTGACAAGAACTTGAAGCCATAATATGCTGCCTATATAATCTTCAGAGTTTCATCTGATAGCAGAATTTCTTTTCAGACCAAGTCTGGCTTCCTATCAATTATAAATATTGGCTCCACTATATTATCTGGAGTCAAACAGCATGGTTTCCTCCTTCCCTAGAAAGTATTTAAAATATTTGATAACAAAGAGCAGTTTCTACCCAAATCATCTTTCTTCCTTAAAACCCTGGCTTATCTAAAATATCAATTTTCTTTCAGTTCTAATCTATAGACTATGACTTACTAAAAGATATATTTTATCATTTGTATTATGGATATAGAATACTATAAGCTTTCTCTTTGAAAAAGAAAAATAAAAAGTCAAGGAACTTTGGGGAAGTTCTTTGGTCAGGATATGTACACATATTAAAAAATGGAAGACTAGGCCATAAACATTTTTAATGGTTACCTACTGGAGAAAAGAGGGAGCAGAGAGGACTGGAATGAAGGCTAGACTCCTTTGGCTATTTGTTTTGTAGACTGGACTTTTGGACCATTTAAATACTTTATATTATAAATGAAATAAAAATTTAAAAAAAATCCCTAAAAATTAAGAGTAACATGAAACCAGGTGGTAGCATACTCATTCATTAGAAAGGAACTATTTTGAGTGATTTTAATAGAGTAATTTTTCTGTATATACCTCACAAGATACACCCTGAGAAAAATAACTGCAAAATAAAAACAAAACCAAAATATTTTCAGTAAATAATCATATTAATTATAGTGACAGACATGCTATTATGTACTGTTGTGTGTGTAGTGCTGGATAAAGCAAATCAGCATACTGATGCCATTGAGAACTAATACATTTGGCATGGGAGAAAGAAGACAGAAATGTACTATTGATAAGATTAGGTTAAAAACTCCATAGTTCTGAATTTGAATAGGAAGTATCACTAGAGATTCATGAAGCATTTTAAGGGGAAAAAAATATTTCCTAGCTTCAGCCACTGAAAAGGCCCAGAAACCATAACTAATAAGGTGGCATTATGCAAACCAGACTGTAGGCTCTAAATATTACTTCCGCCTAAAAGGAACCAGGGCCTAGAACACCCTGACACATCAAAAAGCAAGGAAGGTATCAAAGACTACTAGGGTCATATATAAGACACAGGAAACAACTTGAAGAGGCTTCCACTGGCGAATGATGTGACAATTTGAGCATCAATAAGGATAATAATTGCAATGGATTTAAAAAATATCTAATACAGTTATATTCATGATCCATTATTTTAAAAATCTCATCTATCATTTTTGGAGAATACCTGGAAACCGGTAAGTAAAGAGAAAGAATCAAACTTTCATCCTTTCTTACCTATGCAAAGTATACATAGTTTGTATTATAATCAAACATAATTAAGTAGTTGATGAGGGAAGGTTTCTCTTTATGGAAGTACTGTAGCTAATAAATGAAGAAGGAACAAAAGAATTAGAACATCACAATTTGCAACTTCTAATGAATTAAAGAACCATCAGCAGCTGCTAACATAAAAGAAAGGCCTCAGTTTGATGGTGTACGTCTTCTGGTGGTATATACCAGCAATATGAAATGACATTGCTGAAAATATTTTAAAAAATCAAAATCTCAGCCGGGTGCAGTAACTCATGTCTGTAATCCCAGCACTTTGTGAGGCCAAGACAGGAGGGTCATTTGAGCCCAGGAGTTCAAGACCAGTCTAGGCAACATAGGAAGACCCCATCTCTACAAAAAATAAAATAGAATAAATTAGCTGGACGTGGTGGTGCGTGCCTGTGGTCCCGACTACTTGGGAGGCTTATATGGGAGGAGCCCTTGAGCCCAGGAGGTCAACAAAGAGTCGCTGTTTAAAAAAAAATAAACAAAAAACATCAAACTCTGAATCTGATCAAGGATCTAACTAACAATTTAAAAGCAATACAGATAGGGGCAGAGGGGCATGTTAAATAATTCCATGGGGATGTAATCAGCAAAATCCATATCTTGTGAAATACTAAATTAATGCTGTCCAATAAAAATAAAAAGCAAGCCATATAGGTGATTTTATATTTTCTAGTAGCCACATTAAAAACAAAAAGAAACAAGTAAAATTAGTTTTAATAATGTTTTATTTAATCCAAATATATAAAATGTTATTTCAAAATGCATCAAAACAAAAACTCTTAATGAGATAGTTTACGTTATCTTATCATACTGTCTTTGAAATCTCGTGTGTGTTTTAAATTGACAGACCATCTCAATTCGCACTAGTCATGTTTCAGGTGGTCCAGTATCACATGTGGCTAGTGGCTTCTGTATTAGACAACATAGCTCTAAAGTACCAATAACCTGGTTTCTTTAATAAACAGTTACAAAGTGGTAAAAGAAAGAGGGGGAAACTTCTGCATTAAAAGTGACCTAAGAGGCATATTAACCTATTGGGAGCAAGTCCCCCAAAATCTGGCCATAAACTGGCCCCAAAACTGGCCATAAACAAAATCTCTGCAGCACTGTAACATGTTCATAATGGCCCTAACGCCTGCGCTGGAAGGTTGTGGGTTTACTGGAATGAGGGCAAGGAACATCTGGCCTGCCCAGGGTGGAAAACTGCTTAAAGGTGTTCTTAAGCCACAAACAACAGCATGAGCGATCTGTGCCTTCACGACAAACTCCTGCTGCAGTTAACTAACCCAATCTATTCCTTTAATTCAGACCATCCCTTCGTTTCCCATAAGGGATACTTTTAGTTAATTTAATATCTATAGAAACAACGCTAACGACTGGTTTGCTGTTAATAAATATGTGGGTAAATCTCTGTTCAGGGGTCTCAGCTCTGAAGGCTGTGAGACCCCTGATTTCCCACTTCACACCTCTATATTTCTGTGTGTGTGTCTTTAAACCCTCCAGCACTGCTGGGTTAGGGTCTCCCTGACCGAGCTGGTCTCCGCAAGTGGTGTCCATTCGTGGGGGCTCGAATCCAGGTCGAAGGGTCGCTGGAGCGATGGTTGGAATGGAAAAACTAAGCTGGAGGACACCCGAGTACTCTTAAAGCAATCCCCGTGGTGAGTAAGAAGGGGAGCTCAGAAGCGTCAGGGTAACAATAGGACAAGTGTGGGGTCTGGTTCGTTTCACCTGGGAACTTTTTCACACTGATGATGAGGAGGAAGGAGAGCATGGCAAAGTAACAGAAGAGGTTACAGAGCATGTTTATTTGCAGTTAAAGCTAAAGCGGCAAAGGAGGGAGAGGTTCATCCCTACCCTTCTGCACCCCTTCAACATTATTTTGAAGAAAAAGACCCTCCAGATCTTTCTTTTCTGGAGGACACTGGGTAAAAAGTAGTTGCCCCAGTGACTGTTTGAGCAGCACCTTGAGCAACTGCTCTTAGTTCTATTCAGGCAGGAATTCAGCAAGCTAGACGAGAGGGTGATTTAGAGGCTTGGCAATTCCCTGTTCGAATACACCCCCCAGATCAACAGGGAAATATTACAGTTACATTTGAGCCTTTCCCTTTTAAATTACTCAAAGAATTTCAATAAGCTATAAATCAGTATGTACCAGGTTCTCCTTTCGTATTGGGACTGTTAAAGAATGTTGCTGTTTCCAGTCAGATGATACCTACTGACTGGGACGCTCTTACTGGAGCTTGTCTAACTCTTGCTCTTACAATGTAAAGCAGCATTCTCCTGCTTACATTGTAAGAACATCTCCTGCTTACATTGTACATCTCCTGCTTACATTGTAAGAACTCCTGTTCTTACAATGTAAAACTCGGTAGGCAAATGAAGCTTACATTCAGGCTGCTCACAATGCCCAGGCCCAACCTCAAATTAATATAACTGCAGACCAACTTTTGGGGGTTGGCGGCTGGGCTGGCTGAGATGCACAAGTGGTCATGCAGGATGATGCCATAGAACAGCTTAGCAGAGTGTGCATTAGAGCTTGGGAAAAAATCACTTCAGGTGGAGAACAATACCCTTCCTTTAGTGCTATAAAACAGGGACCAAGAGAACTATACGTTGATTTCGCAGCTCAGTTACAGGAGTCTTTTAAAAAGATGATTGCAGATTTGGCTGCTCAGGATACAGCGTTGCAGTTACCTTACTAGCTTTCGACAATGCTAATCCTGATTGCCAGGCTGCTCTGCGACCTATCAGAGGGAAAGCACATGTAGTTGATTATATCAAGGACTGTGATGGTATCGGAGGTAATGTGCATAAAGCTACTCTGTTGGCACAGGCAATGGCAGGACCGAGAGTGGATAAAGGAAATACTCCATTTCCTGGAGCTTGTTTTAACTGTGGGAAGTATGGTCATACTAAAAAAGAATGTAGAAAAAATCAGCAAGTCAGGCTACCAGATAGGGGAAAAAAGAAAACTGCTGATCCTGAAATATGTCCAAAATGTGAAAAAGGAAAACACTGGGCTAATCAATGTCACTCTAAGTTTGATAAAGAAGGGAACTCGATTTTGGGAAATGCCATGAGGGGCCTGTCCTGGGTCCCCTTCTAAACCGGGGCATTTCCAGCTCAGGTCATTCCCTCACCCTTGTATAATGTCTGTCCTCCGCCACAGCTGGTGGTGCTACAGTAGATTTACGCTGCACAAAAGCTGTAAGCCTTCTGCCTGGGGAACACCCACAAAAGGTCCCAACAGGAGTCTGTGGACCCTTGCTGGGGGGACAAGAGGATTACTTTTAGGAAGGTCCAGTTTAAGTTTAAAAGGGGTACAAATACATACAGGAGTCATTGATTCAGATTACAATGGGGAAATTCAAATCGTTATAGCTACTTCTGTTCCCTGGAAAGCAGAGCCAGGAGAGCGTATAGCACAGCTCCTGATTGTGCCATATGTGGGAATGGGAAAAAGTAAAATTAAACAAGAGGATTTGGAAGCACAAATAAACAAGGCAAAGCAGCTTATTGGGTAAATCAAATTACTGATAAACGCCCTACCTGTGAAATAACTATTCAGGGAAAGAAATTTAAAGGTTTGGTAGATACAGAAGTGGACATTTCAATCATTTCTCTATAGCACTGGCCGTCTGCATGGCCAATTCAACCTGCTCAATTTAACATAGTTGGAGCTGGTACAGCCGCCGAAGTATATCAAAGTAATTATATTTTGCATTGTGAAGGGACTGATGGACAACCTGGGACTATTCAACCAATTATAACTTCTGTACCTATAAATTTATGGGGAAGAGATTTATTACACCAATGGGGAGTACAAGTTCTAATTCCAGAACAATTATATAGTCCTCAAAATCAACATATGATGCATGAAATGGGGTATGTCCCTGGTACGGGACTAGAAAAAAATTTTGCAACGTTTAAAAAGTTCTTGCCAAACATTAGGATATCATTTTTGATGGCAGCCATTGTTAAGCCTCCAGAACCTATACCTTTAAAATGGTTAACAGATAAGCCAATTTGGATAGAACAAAGGCCGCTAAGTAAAGAGAAACTAGAGGCTTTAGAGAAATTAGTTACTGAACAACTAGAAAATGGGCACATAGCTCCAACATTTTCCCTTTGGAATTCTCCAGTTTTCGTAATTAAGAAAAAAATCAGGTAAATGGAGAATGTTAACTGATTTAAGAGCCATCAATTCAGTTATACAACCTATGGGAGCATTACAGCCAGGATTGCCTTCTCCTGCTATAATTCCAAAAAAGTTGGCCTTTAATAGTCACAGATTTAAAAGACTGTTTTCTTTACTATCCCTTTAGCTGAGCAAGACTGTAAAGCAACGAAGTAAACAACCTGCAGTTAAGCAAACCTAAAATGGTTAACAGATAAGCCAATTTGGATAGAACAAAGGCCGCTAAGTAAAGAGAAACTAGAGGCTTTAGAGAAATTAGTTACTGAACAACTAGAAAATGGGCACATAGCTCCAACATTTTCCCTTTGGAATTCTCCAGTTTTCGTAATTAAGAAAAAAATCAGGTAAATGGAGAATGTTAACTGATTTAAGAGCCATCAATTCAGTTATACAACCTATGGGAGCATTACAGCCAGGATTGCCTTCTCCTGCTATAATTCCAAAAAGTTGGCCTTTAATAGTCACAGATTTAAAAGACTGTTTTCTTTACTATCCCTTTAGCTGAGCAAGACTGTAAATGGTTTGCATTTACAATTCCTGAAGTAAACAACCTGCAGCCTGCTAAGCATTTTCATTGTTTTGCAGATGGGTCTAGTAATGGTAAAGCTTCTTATTTGGGCTCAAAAAGTAAAGTGTTTCAGATGCCCTATACTTCAGGTCAAAAAGTAGAGCTTGTAGCTGTAATTGAGGTATTGACTGCTTTTGATATGCCTATTAATGTGATTTCTGATTCTTCATACGTGGTTCATTCCCCACAGTTAACTGAAAATGCTCAGTTATGATTTCAAACAGATGAACAACTGATGACTTTATTTACCCAGTTACAAACAGCAGTTAGGAGTAGAATGCACCCTTGTTACATGGCTCACATCAGGGCTCATACACCTCTTCCAGGACCTTTGACTGAAGGGAATCAAATGGCTGACCACCTAGTTGCTAATGCAATATCTAATTCTAGACACTTTCACAATTTAACCCGTGTAAATGCCTCTAGTCTCAAATGAAGATACAGCATTACCTGGAAAGAAGCTAAAGCTATTATCCAGCGATGCCCAACTTGCCAAATGGTATATTCCTCATCTTTTATAGGAGGAGTTAATCCTCAAGGACTGGAACCTAACTCTCTTTGGCAAATGGATGTCACACATGTTCCCTCGTTTGGGAGACTAGCTTACGTACATGTATGTGTGGACAATTTTTCTTACTTTGTCTGGGCTACATGCCAATGAGGAGAGTCTTCTGCCTGTGTTAAACTTCACCTTTTGCAGTGTTTTGAGGTGATGGGCATTCCAGCTTCTATTAAAACAGATAATGCCCCAGGCTATACTAGCCAAGCTCTAGCTACATTTTTCTCTATGTGGAATATTAAACACATTACTGGTATCCCACACAATTCTCAAGGACAAGCCATAGTGGAAAGAAAGAATCTGTCCCTTAAATAGCAGTTGCAAAGGCAGAAAGGGGGAGACAGACAATACAGAACCCCACAAATGCAACTGAATCTAGCATTATTAACTTTAAATTTGTTGAGCCTGCCCAAAGGCCAGATATTATCAGCAGCTGAACAGCATCTACAGAAACCAGCTGCAAAGACAGAAGCAAAACTATTGGTTTGATGGAGAGATCCAATAACAAAAAGTTGGGAAATAGGTAAAATAATAACTTGGGGTAGAGGTTATGCTTGTGTTTCTCCAGGCCAAAATCAACAGCTGATTTGGATACCATCAAGACACCTGACACCTTATTACAAGCCAGATGCCGAGGAAAAGACTCTGGGAGGATCCCGAGGACCCCCCCCGCTGCAGCCATGTCGAGGCTGATGCTGAGGAGGACCCCAACTGTCATGTCACCTGTCAAACACAGCCACCCACCTGGGGACAGATGAAGAAGCTGTCATAGATGGTGGAAGAAAACCTGAGGAAAGCGGGACAACCAGTCACAATGAATAATTTAATGGTAGCTATGATAGTGGTTATCACCACTGCCATGAGTATTCCCTCAATAAGGGCTGACACAGAGAACCATTATACTTATTGGGCATATTTATCAATCTTGGCTGGCAATAATGCCTGGATGTAATCACTCTATGACACAGTTTACACATGTTTTCTGATCTCAGTATTCACCATAACAAATCTGCTCAAAAAGTTGGGAAATAGGTAAAATAATAACTTGGGGTAGAGGTTATGCTTGTGTTTCTCCAGGCCAAAATCAACAGCTGATTTGGATACCATCAAGACACCTGACACCTTATTACAAGCCAGATGCCGAGGAAAAGACTCTGGGAGGATCCCGAGGACCCCCCCCGCTGCAGCCATGTCGAGGCTGATGCTGAGGAGGACCCCAACTGTCATGTCACCTGTCAAACACAGCCACCCACCTGGGGACAGATGAAGAAGCTGTCATAGATGGTGGAAGAAAACCTGAGGAAAGCGGGACAACCAGTCACAATGAATAATTTAATGGTAGCTATGATAGTGGTTATCACCACTGCCATGAGTATTCCCTCAATAAGGGCTGACACAGAGAACCATTATACTTATTGGGCATATTTATCAATCTTGGCTGGCAATAATGCCTGGATGTAATCACTCTATGACACAGTTACACATGTTTTCTGATCTCAGTATTCACCATAACAAATCTGCTCCTATAATTGAGGCATACCACCCTCAAAAACCTATTTGTAAACAGGATTGGACCGAGTTAGAAAAAATGAACGTACTTGTTTAGGAAGATTGCATTGCAGAACAGGCAGAGGTGCTGTACAATGATTCCTATGGAATCATTATTAATTGGTCCCCTAAGGGGATGTTTAGCTTGAATTGCACCTCTCAGTCTGCATGCCACGGCCACACTATGTTCAGATGATCTGAACAAAATGGTCAGATAGTAGAAATGATAAGAATTATGGCAAGAGTTCCTATGATCTGGAATCATGGTGGTATAGTAGCACCTCAACCTCAAATGATATGGCCCATTGTAGGATCTAAACATAAGGATTTGTGGAAACTATTAAATGCTCTTAGTAAGATCAAAATTTGGGAAAGAATAAAAAAGCATCTAGAAGGACACTCTACAAACTTGTTTTTGGATACAGAAAAATTAAAAGAACAAATATTTAAAGCATCCCAAGCACACCTGACCTTAATGCCAGGAACTGGAGTGCTTAAAGGAGCTGCAGACAAATTAACAGCTAGTACCCCATTAAAATGGATAAAAACACTTGGAAGCTCTGTAATTTCAGTGATGATTGTTTTTGTAACCTGTGTTGTTTGTCTTTGTATAGTCGGCAGATGTGGATCCTGACTCCTGCAAGAAGTAGCTCACCGTGACAAAGCTGCCCTTGTTTGTATCTCTTTGCAAATCAAAGAAGGGGGACATGTTGGGAGCAAGCCCCCCAAAATCTGGCCATAAACTGGCCACAAAACTGGCCATAAACAAAATCTCTGCAACACTGTAACATGTTCATACCAGCCCTAACGCCCGCGCTGGAAGGTTGTGGGTTTACTAGAACGAGGGCAAGGAACACCTGGCCTGCCCAGGGGGGAAAACCACTTAAAGGCATTCTTAAGCCACAAACAATAGCATGAGTAATCGGTGCCTTAAGGACAAGCTCCTGCTGCAGTTAACTTGCCCAGCCTATTCCTTTAATTTGGCCCATCCCTTCATTTCCCATAAGGGATACTTTTAGTTAATTTAATATCTATAGAAACAATGATAATGACTGGTTTGTTGTTAATAAATATGTGGGTAAATCTCTGTTTGGGGCTCTCAGCTGTGAAGGCCGTGAGACCCTTGATTTCCCACTTCACACCTCTATATTTGTGTGTGTGTGTCTTTAATTCCTCTAGCGCCGCTGGGTTAGGGTCTCCCCAGCTGAACTGGTCTCGGCATTAACCAATTACACCATACGAATCAACTGGGGAGACAAATACCAAATGAGTATTTGGTGAAACAAAGGTTCAGTGTTCATTTTTTTAGCTGTAATAATAGTAATATTATATAACACTAAGAATTTTAAAAATTGTCAGAGATATATAATAAAATAGATTAAATAATATAATGCTTTGTATTTGTATCAAAATAATTAGTGAGAGAAGGGTTACAGATGAAATGTGATTGTTCATGGGTTAACTGGTTAAGACGGCAATAGGTTAAAGGGATTCAAACTACTCCCCACTTCTGTGACTATAATGCTTATCAAGTATCAGAGACTGCTCTAGGGGCTTATAATGTATTGAATGAATCATCACAATAAGGAAGGTGCTATTTACAAATAAGGAGAGTGAGGCACAGAGATGTTAGGTGTCTTGCCCAAGGTCAAAGAAGCAGAAGAGTCTAGATTCAAATCCAAGCAGTCTGTATTGAGAATTCCAGCTTGTAACCTTGTTATCATTCTGATCTATGGTCTAGTAAACTAAGAGCCCTGAGTAGCTGACTACTCAGGCAAAGAAGTCAACTTAGATCATATCTGGCTAAGGTCTGTTCTAGATCAGAAGAAAGATTTCCTCTGGGGTGTTTTACTACCACTTAGATATGTATGCTTGTCATACATGTCTTATGTATACATATCCCTTTGGCGTTTTCAACCTTTAGGTTTTTGAAGCATGTTTTAGATAATACTGCTAATAATAAAACATGGCAAATGTAGGAGATGATGAGTTCATAAACTTTATTGCTAATCACTTGACATGTGTGTAATTCAAACTGTAACCAATATACTGGGTTTTGTTTTCTTTTTCCACCAAGAACTCAGCCCCAGGAAAAACCTGAAAAGGCCCTCATCTCTCATCTATGGTTCACCTTGAGGCTCTGTACAAGCAAGAAGTGACTAAGGCGGAGTTGTAACCTGCCTGCCTAAGAGGAAAATGTATGCCCAACACATACAAAGATCCCTCTGGCAGTTGCTGAAGACTTACTGGTTTAAGGCATAAAGAAATCTGTCTAATCATTAACTAATCACCATGTTAACCAAGCAGATATTTTAGTGGCTATACATGATAAAGAATACAGACTTTACAGATTGGTTCAGGAAAGTTTCTAAACAAAAATAGCAGCAGTGCCACCAACAACTGCAACAACAAACCCTAAAGAGGGGAGAATCTGATTTCCAGAGTTACCACATTATATTATTTAAAATAACTAACTGGTTTTCAACAAAAAATTATTAAAACACACAAAGAAACATGAAAGCATGGACCCACACACAGTAAAAAATAAAGCATCAATGGAAACTACCTCCAAGGAAGTCAAGATGTTGTACTTATTAAACACAGACATTAAGCCTGCTATTATAAGTATGTTCAAAGGCCTAAATAAAACCATGTATAAAGATTTAAAAGAAATTATGAGAATGATATTTCACTAAATGGAAATTTTGGAGTTGAAAAGTATAATTGAAATAAGTGTATCAGTAAAACATAACAAATTTAAACATATACTCACCTAACAAAACAGTCCCATAATATAGGAAGCAAAAATGTATAAAATTGAAGGGGCAAAGAGATAATTCAACAGTAGTAGCCGGACAAAGTGAAAGCAGTGCTCAGAGGGAAATTTACAGCTATAAAATGTCTACAATTTAAAAAGAAGAAATCAATAACCTAAAGTTATACCTTAAGGCGCTAGAGAAGGAAGAGTGAACTAAATTTTTTAGAAAGCAGAAGGAAGGAAATAATAAATATTAGAATGGAGATAAAATAGAGAACAGAAAAACAGCAGAGGAAATAAAAAAGGCAAAAGTTGGTTATTTGGAAAGATTAAAAAATGGCAAACCATTAGCTAGAGGGACTAAGAAAAAAAGAGAGAAGACACAGATTACTAAAATCAGAATGAAAAAGAAGACATCTCTACTGACCTTAAAGAAATAAGAGGATTATAAAGGAACACTATGAACAATGGTATGTGAACTTAGATGAACCGGACAAATTCTTAGAAAAGCATTAACTACCAAAACTGACTCAGTGTAACAGGAAATCTGGATAGATCCATAACAAGTAAAACTTCCCACAGAGAAAAGCCTGGGTTCAAATGGCTTCATGTGAATTATACCAAATATTTCAAGAAGAATTAATACCCATCCTTCACTAACTCTTCCAAAAAATGGAAGGGAACAATTCCAAACCCACTTTATGAGACCAATATTACCTAAACTAGACAAAGACATCAGATGAACACTACAGACCAGTATCCTTATGAATACAGACACAAAATTCTCAACAAAATACTAACAAAGTGGGTTCAGCAACAAATAAAATGCAGCATATACTACAGCCACATGGAAATTATCTTAGGAATAGAAGGTTTTGTATTTTATGTAATACAAAAAATCAATCAATAGAATAAAGAACAACTGCACAATCATCTTAATAGATTCAAAAATGCATTTGACATAATTCAACAAACTAAAAATAGAAGCAAACATCATCAACCCGATAAAGACTCTCTGTGAAAAACTACATCTAACATCATACTTAATGGTAAACAGCTGAATAGCTGAATGTGATCATAAACAGGACAACAATGTCCCTTCTCACTTTTCTTTTTCTTTTTTTTTTTTTTTGGATACAGGATCTTGCTTATCACCCAGGTTGAGTACAGTGGTGCAATTTCGGTTCACTGCAACCTCCACCCCGCCAGTTCAAGGGATCCTCCCATCTCAGCCTCCCAAGTAGCTGGGATTACAGGTTTGCACCACCACGCCTGGCTAATTTTTGTATTTTTTAGTAGAGTCGGGGTTTTACAATGTTGGCCAGGCTGGTCTCAAACTCCTGTCCTCAAGTGAGCCACCCACCTTAGGCTCCCAAAGTGCTGGGATTACAGGCATGGGCCACCATGTCCAGCCATTCCTTCTCACTTCTATTCAACATTATATTCTACATTTTTGCAAGGGAAATTAGAAAAGGAAAAGAAATACAAAGTATCCAGATAGGAAAGGACAAAGCAAATTTCTATTTGCAAATGATACAATCTCTCTATATAGTTAATGTTATCTTGCATATAAAAAACCCTAAGAAATCCAGGCATATACACACATAATTTAGTTCTATTAGAACTAATAAGCTAGTTCAGCAAGATTCAGGATACAAGATCTATATGTGTGTGTGTAAGTCAATTATTTGCATACACTACCAATAACTATTTCAAAAAGAAATTAAGAAAAAAAATCATTTATAACAGCAAAAATAAGAAAACAGGAATGAAGTTAACAAAAGATGTTTAAAATATGCACACTGAAAACTATAAAACTACAAAACTGAAAGAAACTAAAGAATACATAAATAAATGGGAGGACAACCCATGTTGAAGTATGGAAGACTTAATCTTGCTAATATAGCATTACTCTCCAAATTGATCAACAGATTCAACACAAGACTTACGTAAATTCCATCTGGCTTGTTTTTTTCTGAAATGGAAAAGCTGATCCTAAAATTCATTTGGAAATGAATTTGTTTTTCAAAACAATATTGAAAAAGAAGAAAGCTGAGGCACTCACACCTCCTAATTTCAAAACTTACTTCAAAGATACTTTCAAAACTTACTTCAAAGCTATAGTGCTCAAGACAGTATGGTACTGACATTAGGATAGACATTTCCATCAATGGAATAGGACTGACATTCTAGGAATAAATCCCTCCTATAATGGTCAGTTGGTTTTCAATAAGGGTACTAAGACAATGAGTAGAGAATAGTCTTTTCAACAAACAGTGCTGAGACAACTGAATATTCACATGCCAAAGAATGAAGCTGAATCTCTACCTCAGACCATAAACAAAACTTAACTCAAAATGGACTATAAACCTAAATGTAAGCAGTAAAACTATAAAACTGTAAGAACAAAAGAGGAACATCTCCATGACCTTTGATTTGGCAATGAATTATTAGATATGACACCAAAAGCACAATAGACAAAAGACAAGAACAGATCATTTGTACTTCATCAAAATTAAAAACTTCTGTGCTTCCAGGGACATCATTAAAAACTCAAAAAGGCAACCAAAGAATGTGAGAAAATATTTACAAATCATTTATCTGAAAAGGAATGTGTGTTTACATGTAAACAAATAACCCAAATAAAAAATGGTCGAAGGCTTTGAATAGACATTTCTCCAAAGGAGATATACAAATGGCCAATAAGTATGCTCAAAAGAAGATGCTCAAAGTCCTTAGTAATTCGGAAAATAAAATCCATAAGATACAGTAAGATACCACTTCACACCCAATGAGATGTCTATAATAAAAAAAGCCAGACAATATTAAGTGTTGTTGAGCAATTGCAACACTCATACATTGCTGGTGGGGATGTAATATGGCGCAGCTGCTTTGGAAAGCAATCTGACAGTTCCCCAAATGGTTTAACATAGAATTATCATATGATCCAGCAAAATTCCAACCCTACGTATATACCAAGAGAAATGAAAACATATGCTCACACAAAAACATATACACAAATGTATTAGCATCATTATTAATTGCCCCAAAGTAGAAACAACTCAAATGCTCATCAACTGACAAATGGATAAGCAGTATGTGCTATATCCATACAACTGGAATACTATTTGGCCACAAAAAGGAATACAGTACTGACACAAGCTATAACACACATAAGCCTTGAAAACATTATGCTAAAATGAAAGAAGACAGTCTCAAAGGACCATATATTATATCATTCCACTTATATGAAATGTCCAGAATAGGCAAATCTATAGAGATGAAAACATTAGTGGTTGTCAGAGGCTATAAGGTGGGGGAATTGAGTACTGCTAGTGGGTATGGGGCTTCTTTTTGAGGGTGATGGAATGTTCTGGAATTCCACACAGTGATGGTTATCTGGGGATATATTTAAAAACCACTGAAATGAATACTTTATGAATTATATGAATTACAACTTAGTAAAACTATCATTAAAAATACTGCCAGAGGGGTGGTTCCAAGATGGCCGAATAGGAACAGTTCCAGTCTACAGCTCTCAGCATCAGCAGCGCAGAAGACAGGTGATTTCTGCATTTCCAACTGAGGTACTGGGTTCATCTCACTAGGGCTTGTCAGACAGTGGGTGAGGGTCAGTGGGTGCAGCCCAACAAGTGTAAGCCGAAGCAGGGCGAGGCATCACCTCACCTGGGAAGTGCAAGGGGTCAGGGAATACCCTTTCCTACCCAAGGGAAGCTGTGACAGATGGCACCTGGAAAATCGGGTCATTCTCACCCTAATACTGTGCTTTTCCAACGGTCTTAGCAAATGGCACACCAGGAGATTATATCCCGCACCTGGCTTGGAGGGTCCCACACCCACGGAGCCTCGCTCATTGCTAGCACAGCAGTCTGAGACTGAACTGCAAGGCGGTAGCAAGGATGGGGGAGGGGTGCCCGCCATTGCTGAGGCTTGAGTAGGTAAACAAAGTGGCCAGGAAGCTTGAACTGGGTGGAGCCCACCACAGCTCAAGGAGGCCTGCCTGCTTCTGTAGACTCCACCTCTGGTGGCAGGGCATAGCTGAACAAAAGGCTGCAGAAACCTCTGCAGACTTAAATGTCCCTGACTGACAGGTTTGAAGAGAGTAGTGGTTCTCCCAGCACGGAGTTTGAGATCTGAGAATGGACAGACTGCCTCCTCAAGTGGGTCCCTGACCCCCGAGTAGCCTAACTGGGAGGCAACCCCCAGTAGGGGCAGACTGACACCCCCCACGGCCAGGTACCCCTCTGAGATGAAGCTTCCAGAGGAACGATCAGGCAGCAACATCTGCTGTTTAGCAATATTCGCTGTTCTGCAGCCTCCACTGCCTGATACCCAGGCAAACAGGGTCTGGAGTGCACCTCCAGCAAACTCCAACAGACCTGCAGCTGAGGGTCCTGACTGTTGGAAGGAAAACTAACAAACAGAAAGGACATCCACACCAAAATCCCATCTGTACATCACCATCATCAAAGACCAAAGGTAGATAAAACCACAAAGATGGGGGAAAAAACAGAGCAGAAAAGTTGAAAATTCTAAAAATCAGAGCACCTCTCCCCCTCCAAAGGAACACAGCTCCTTGCCAGCAATGGAACAAAGCTGGACAGAGAATGACTTTGACGAGTTGAAAGAAGAAGCCTTCAGAAAATCAAGCTTCTCCAAGCTAAAGGAGGAAGTTTGAACCCATCGCAAAGAAGCTAAAAACCTTGAAAAAAGATTAGACGAAAGGCTAACTAGAATAACCAGTGTAGAGAAGTCCTTAAATGACCTGATGGAGCTGAAAACCATGGCACGAGAACTATGTAACAAATGCACAAGCTTCATTTGCCAATTCGATCACGTGTAAGAAAGGATATCAGTGATTGAAGATGAAATGAATGAAATGAAGCAAGAAGTTTAGAGAAAAAAGAGTAAAAAGAAACGAACAAAGCCTCTAAGAAATATGGGACTATGTGAAAAGATCAAATCTACGTCCGATTGGTGTACCTGAAAGTAATGGGGATAATGGAATCAAATTGGAAAACACTCTGCAGGATATTATCTAGGAGAACTTCCCCAACCTAGCAAGGAAGGCCAACATTCAAATTCAGGAAATACAGAGAACGTCACAAAGATACTCCTCGAGAAGAGCAACTCCAAGACACATAATTGTCAGATTCACCAAAGTTGAAATGAACTAAAAAACGTTAAGGGCAGCCAGAGAGAAAGGTCGGGTTACCCACAAAGGGAAGCCCATCAGATTAACAGCGGATCTCTCGGCAGAAACTCTACAAGCCAGAAGAGAGTGGGGGCCAATATTCGACATTCTTAAAGAAAAGACTTTTCAACCAAGAATTTCATATCCAGCCAAACTAAGCTTCAGTAAGTGAAGGAGAAATAAAATCCATTACAGACAAGCAAATGCTGAAAGATTTTGTCAGCACCAGGCCTGCTCTACAAGAGCTCCTGAAGGAAGCACTAAACATGGAAAGGAACAACCGGTACCAGCCACTGAAAAACATGCCAAACTGTAAAGACCATCGATGCTAGGAAGAAACTGCATCAACTGATGAGCAAAATAACCAACTAACATCATAATGACAGGATCAAATTCACACATAACAATATTAACCTTAAATGTAAATGGGCTAAATGCTCCAATTAAAAGACACAGACTGGCAAATTGGATAAAGAGTCAAGCTT
Source organism: Macaca thibetana thibetana (assembly GCF_024542745.1). Lineage (NCBI taxonomy): Eukaryota > Metazoa > Chordata > Mammalia > Primates > Cercopithecidae > Macaca > Macaca thibetana. The sequence goes on from NC_065593.1 coordinate 5,569,584, forward strand.
CATCAGTGTGCTGTATTCAGGAGACCCATCTCACGTGCAGAGACACACATAGGCTCAAAATAAAGGGATGGAGGAAGATCTACCAAGCAAATGGAAAACAAAAAAAGGCGGAGGTTGCAATCCTAGTTTCTGATAAAACAGACTTTAAACCAACAAAGATCAAAAGAGACAAAGAAGGCCATTACATAATGGTAAAGGGATCAATTCAATAAGAAGAGCTGACTATCCTAAATATATATGCACCCAATACAGGAGCACCCAGATTCATAAAGCAAGTCCTTAGAGACCTACAAAGAGACTTAGACTCCCACACAATAACAATGGGAGACTTTAACACCCCACTGTCAACATTAGACAGATCAATGAGACAGAAAGTTAAAAAGGATATTCAGGAGTTGAACTCGGCTCTGTACCAAGCAGACCTAATAGACATTTACAGAACTCTTCACCCCAAATCAACAGAATATACATTCTTCTTAGCACCACATCGCACTTATTCCAAAATTGAACACATGGTTGGAAGTAAAGCACTCCTCAGCAAATGTAAAAGAACAGAAATTATAACAAACTGTCTCTCAGACCACAGTGCAATCAAACTAGAATGCAGGATTAAGAAACTCACTCAAAACCCCTCAACTACACGGAAACTGAACAATCTGCTCCTGAATGACTACTGGGTACATAACGAAATGAAGGCAGAAATAAAGACGTTCTTTGAAACCAATGAGAACAAAGACACAACATACAAGAATCCCTGGGACACATTTAAAACAGTGTGTAGAGGGAAATTTATAGCATGATATACCCACAAGAGAAAGCAGAAAAGATCTAAAATTGACACCCTAACATCACAATTAAAACAACTAGAGAAGCAAGAGCAAATACATTCAAAAGCTAGCAGAAGGCAAGAAATGACGAAGATCAGAGCAGAACTGGAAGATAGAAATACAAAAAACCCTCAAAAGATCAATGAATCCAGGAGCTGGTTTTTTGAAAAGATCAACAAAATTGACAGACTGCTAGCAAGATTAATAAAGAAGAAAAGAGAGAAGAATCAAATAGATGCAATAAAAACTGATAGAGGGGATATCACCACCGATCCCACAGAAATACAAACTGCCATCAGAGAATACTATAAACACCTCTATGCAAATAAACTAGAAAATCGAGAATAAATGGATAAATTCCTGGACATACACACTCTCCCAGACTAAACCAGGAAGAAGTTGAATCCCTGAATAGACTAATAACAGGCTCTAAAATTGAGGCAATAATAGCTTACCAACCAAAAAAAGTCCGGGACCAGACAGATTCACAGCTGAATTCTACCAGAGGTACAAGGAGGAGCTGGTACCATCCCTTCTGAAACTATTCCAATCAATAGAAAAAGAGGGAATCCTCCCTAAGTCATTTTATGAGGCCAACATCATCCTGATACTAAAGCCTGGCAGAGACACACAAAAAAAGAGAATTTTAGACCAATATCCCTGATGAACATCGATGCAAAAATCCTCAATAAAATACTGGCAAACCGAATCCAGCAGCACATCAAAAAGCTTATCCACCATGATCAAGTGGGCTTCATCCCTGGGATGCAAGGCTGGTTCAACATACGCAAATCAACACACATAATCCATCACATAAACAGAATCAAAGACAAAAAGCACATGACCACATGATTGTCTCAATAGATGCAGAAAAGGCCTCTGACAAAATTCAACAGCCCTTCATGCTAAAAACTCTCAATAAATTAGGTATTGATGGGACATATCTCAAAATAATAAGACCTATTTATGACAAACCCACAGTCAATATCATACTGAATGGGCAAAAACTAGAAGCACTCCCTTTGAAAACTGGCACAAGACAAGGATGCCCTCTCTCACCACTCCTATTCAACATAGTGTTGGAAGTTCTGGCCAGGGCAATCAGGCAGGAGAAAGAAATAAAGGGTATTCAGTTAGGAAAAGAGGAAGTCAAATTGTCCCTGTTTGCAGATGACATGATTGTATATTTAGAAAACCCCATCATCTCAGCCCAAAATCTCCTTAAGCTGATAAGCAGCTTCAGCAGTCTCAGGATACAAAATCAATGTGCAAAAATCACAAGCATTCTTATACACCAATAACAGACAAACAGAGAGCCAAATCATGAGTGAATTCCCATTCACAATTGCTTCAAAGGAATAAAATACCTAGGAATCCAACTTACAAGGGATGTGAAGGACCTCTTCAAGGAGAACTACAAACCACTGCTCAATGAAATAAAAGAGGCCACAAACAAACGGAAGAACATTCCATGCTCATGCATAGGAAGAACCAGTATCGTGAAAATGGCCATACTGCCCAAGGTAATTTGTAGATTCAATGCCATCCCCGTTAAGCTACCAATGACTTTCTTCACAGAATTGGAAAAAACTACTTTAAAGTTCATATGGAACCAAAAAAGAGCCCGCATTGCCAAGACAATCCTAAGCAAAAAGAACAAAGCTGGAGGCATCATGCTACCTGACTTCAAACTATACTACAAGGCTACAGTAACCAAAACAGCACGGTACTGGTACCAAAACAGATATATAGACCAATGGAACACAACAGAGCCCTCGGAAATAATACCACACATCTACAGCCATCTGATATTTTACAAACCTGACAAAAAATGGGGAAAGGATTCCCTATTTAATAAATGGTGCTGGGAAAACTGGCTAGCCATATGTAGAAAGCTGAAACTGGCTCCCTTCCTTACACCTTATACAAAAATTAATTCAAGATGGATTAAAGACTTAAATGTTAGACCTAAAACCATAAAAACCCTAGAAGAAAATCTAGGCAATACCATTCAGGACACAGGCATGGGCAAGGACTTCATGTCTCAAACACCAAAGCAATGGCAACAAAAGCCAAAATAGACAATTGGGATCTAATTAAACTAAAGAGCTTCTGCACAGCAAAAGAAACTACCATCAGAGTGAACAGACAACCTACAGAATGGGAGAAAATTTTTGCAATCTATTTATCTGACAAAGGGCTAATATCCAGAATCTACAAAGAACTCAAACAAACTTACAAGAAAAAAGCAAACAGCCGGGCACGATGGCTCACACCTGTAATCCCAGCAGTTTGGGAGGCCAAGGCGGGCGGATCACGAGGTCAGGAGATCGAGACCATCCTGGCTAACACGGTGAAACCCCGTCTCTACTAAAAATACAAACAATTTAGCCAGGTGTAGTGGCGGGCGCCTGTACTCCCAGCTACTCGGGAGGCTGAGACAGGAGAATGGCGTGAACCCGGGAGGCGGAGCTTGCAGTAAGCTGAGATCGCGCCACCGCACTGCAGCCTGGGCAACAAAGCGAGACTCTGTCTCAAAAAAACAAACAAACAAAAACCCCAAAAAACAAACAACCCCATCAAAAAGTGGGCAAAGGATATAAACAGACACTTCTCAAAAGAAGATGTTTATGCAGCAAACAGACACATGAAAAAATGCTCATCATCACTGGCCATCAGAGAAATGCAAATCAAAACCACAATCAAAACCATCTCGCACCAGTTAGAATGGCAATCATTAAAAAGTCAGGAAACAACAGGTGTTGGGGAGGATGTGGAAAAATAGGAACACTTTTACACTGTTGGTGGGACTGTAAACTAGTTCAACCATTGTGGAAGACTGTGTAGCGATTCCTCAAGCATCTAGAACTAGAAATACCATTTGACCCAGCCATCCCATGACTGGGTATATACCCAAAGGATTATAAATCATGCTGCTATAAAGACACATGCACACGTATGTTTATTGCAGCACTATTCACAATAGTAAAGACTTGGAACCAACCCAAATGTCCATCGATGATAGACTGGATTAAGAAAATGTGGCACATATAACCATGGAATACTATGCAGCCATAAAAAAGGATGAGTTCATGTCCTTTGTAGGGACATGGATGAAGCTGGAAACCATCATTCTCAGCAAACTATCGCAAGGACAAAAAAACAAAAACAAAAACTGCATGTTCTCACTCATGGGTGGGAACTGAACAATGAAAACACATGGACCCAGGGTGGGGAACATCACACACTGGGGCCTGTCGTGGAGTTAGGGGAGGCGGGGCGGGGTAGGGATGGCATTAGGAGATATAACTAATGTAAACGACGAGTTAATGGATGCAGCACACCAACATGGCACATGTATACATATGTAACAAACCTGCACCTTGTGCACATGTACCCTGGAACTTAAAGTATAATAAAGAAAACAAAAAAAGAAAGAAAGGAAAGAGCTTCAGGATCAAGAGTGCCCTAAAGTACAGCGGTCTGGATAACGCAAGTGTTGAATCAGATCTTTCCCTGCTGCCGTGTTCCCCAAATAATAATATGGGCCCTCTGTACAGATGCCAACTCCACTGACCCACCAGTATTTGAAAAGGATGCCATGGGGAGTTATTTCTGCTACTCTTTTAAAAAAATAATTCACTTATGAGATGGAAGTGGAAATTCACAGAGAATTGACAGGTATGGGTTATCTCTTGTAGGGCCTCAGAATAGAGCAATGCCAAGCACCCTTTGGGGGCCTGGTCTTGTGCTACTGACCTTACTGGTCTTCCAGAAGGGCTGCTCCCATTGGCTCTTGGGTGGGATGGTAAATGTGCTAAACCAGGTTCACTGCACCTTCCCCTCACAAAGGAGTATATATGCCTGGAGTGGCTCCATTGCTAGGCTCCATTTCCAGCACCTACCAACTGGCACTGTGTATTTTTAAAAGAACAACATTGAGGCTCCTTGCCTACTTTCAAACTGTGAGAGAGAGAAAGTTTCTATTCAGTGTTCTAAATGCTATCTGCTTAGTTTGATAGGGTTGTAGTGACTATCATAGGTGTTTTATTGAAGTCCAAAGTATCCCAGAAAATGTACATTCCTCTCTTTTCTTATTAAATGGTGCACAGGAAAAAAAAAATACTGCCAGAAAGACAATCTTTTTCTTCTCTCCCAGGGGAAAATCAGGTAAATAAATAATTATAAAAAATCAGAGGTTTGTGTGGCATGAAGAACGAATGAAATATTGATTGTAGAATGTGGAAGTGTGAATTAAGCTTTGAAACATAAAACTGCTGCAACAGTTTGGATGCGTTCCCCCCAAAACCTCATGTTCAAAACTGATCCCCATGTTGGAGATGGGGCCTAATGGGAGGTGTCTGTGTCATGGGGCTGGGTCCCTCATGAATGGCTTGGTGCCATCCTCACGGTAATGAGTGAGTTCTCCCTCTATGATTAATAGTTCCCATGAGAGCTGGCTGTTAAAAAGAGCATGGGCCGGGCACTGTGGCTCACGTCTGTAATCCCAGCACTTTGGGAGGCTGAGGTGGGCAGATCACGAGGTCAGGAGATCAAGACCATCCTGGCTAACACAGTGAAACCCTGTTTCTACTAAAAATACAAAAAAATTAGCCGGGCGTGGTGGCGGGCACCTGTGGTCCCAGCTACTCGGGAGGCTGAGGCAGGAGAATGGCGTGAACCCAGGAGGTGGAGCTTGCAGTGAGCCAAGATCGCACCACTGCACTTCAGCCTGGGCGACAAAGTGAGACTCCGTCTCAGAAAAACAAGAAAAAGAGGATGGCCCCTTCTCTCTCCCACTCTTGCTATGTGGTCTCTACACACACTGGCGCTCTTTCCTTTTCACTGTGAATGCAAGCAGCCTGAGGCCCTCACAAGATGCAGATACTGGCAGTATGCTTCTTATACAAACTGCAGAACTGTGAGCCAAATAAACTCTTTTCTTTATAAATTACCCACCCTTGGGTATTCCTTCATATGGCAACAAACAGACTAAAACAACTTCTAAGAATGTTGAGGGCATTCTGATCTTGGTGAAAGTAAATTCACTTAAGTATCCTTTATTCAGAAACTGAACTTTGTTAAACTGAAGAAACTATTATTATAACTAAAGTTTTATTTTTATTGCAAAAAGTTCCTAGGGAGCTAAAAGAGTACCCATTTATTTCAATTGCACCATCCCAGACCAACTCTATTCATAATTTAGACAAAATTGGAAACCTAATACATAATACCCGGAAATTGTTGATTCTAAGATAACACACTGATGCATACAATGGAAACCAGAAATCATAAGCCTCATATTCTTTACCTCAAAGACACTGAGAAAATAACATTAAGCCAGACTGATGTAAAAGTTTCTTTTTGATGGAGTTCGAGAAAGTAAAAATTAGCTTATACTGAGAAAGCAAAATTCTGCCCTTCTACACCTCAAGCTAGAATAGACACAGATAAAACCCACTGAAAAGTTAACAGCAAACAATATTTCTTCTAAGGTCATTCTGCAGCTGTAAAATGTCATAATTACCCGTTTTGAGCAACTACTGCTTTCTTACTCATTATGACACCTCGTCTTTTAAAGTCATAGGCTGTCAGAAATTGTGTAGTCTGAAATCATATCAGAAAGAACGAAAGTAACTTTGATGCTGAGAAGCAGTTATCTGCAACTCAGATGCAGACTTTCACATGAGGGGTTTCTGAATATGTAATTTTACATTTAACTTTGTATTTTCCAAGGAAATAGGATCCCAGGTCCATTATGCAGTCTGGACATGGCATTGACTCTTTTATACAGAGCCTATTTTGCTTTAAGTCTATCACATCACTGATCTCACTGAAATTTCATCAGAATTCCCTCCTTCATCAAGATTATATGATAACCCAGTCGGGTGCCATGGCTCATGCTCGTAATCCCAGCATTTTGGGAGGCTGAGGTGGGCGGATCACTTGAGGTCAGGAGTTGGAAGACCAGCTTGGCCAACATGGTGAAACCCTGTCTATACTAAAAATACAAAAATTAGCCGGACATAGAGGGGGGTGCTTAGTTCCAGCTACTGGGAGGTTTTTAAAGGCTTCTTATTATCTCCTGTTCATCTTGAGGTTATGCTTATCTAGTTGTTTGTTGTTGGGAAATTAAGTTGTTCACCAAAAGTTACAACATGCACACTGGCACTATGATACTCACTGTCCATGACCTCACTGGTTTTAGTTTGTGACTTCACTAGCATGTAAGTGTCTTAATCTTACATATGTCAGAAAATATCAAGACTCTTTGTCTTGATGTGTTCCTTTTGGGTCAGATTATAACAATCATGCAATAAGAGTTCTTCATCAATCTTCTATAGTTTCTTTGTTAGACGTTTGCACTAAAAAACATGTACCTGTAAAATAAAAGACATTTGGCATTGAAAGTTCTTCTTTTAAAGGACTATGCTACAAACAAACAAACAAACAAAAAAACCACTAACTGAAAATGTCAGCCGGGCACAGTGGCTCATGTTTGTAACCCAGCACTTTGGGAGGCTGAGGCAGGGAGGTCACCTGAGGTCAGGAGTTCAAGACCAGCCTGGCCAACACGGTGAAACCCCATCTCTACTGAAAATACAAAAATTAGCTGGGCGTGGTAGTAGGTGCCTGTAATTCCGGCTACTTGGGAGGCTGAGGCAGGAGAATTGCTTATACCTGGGAGGCAAAGGTTGCAGTGAGCCGAGATTGTGCCACTGCACTCCAGCCTGGGTGACAGAGTGAGACTTCATCTCAAGGAAAAAAAAAAAAAAGAAAATGTCAACAATAGTTATAAGAAAATCAAGCAAATAAAAAACCAATTAAATTAAATTAATAACTTATTGATAGTTATCATCAAATCATTGGTTCTATTCAAAGTAAAATTAAACTAAGCTATGTTCAGTATGTATAAAAAAAAGGATGCAGAATTTAGGGAAGAGCCAGACAGAATTAATCTTCTACCAGGGACTCCCTGTCAGAACAAAAACAAACCATACGAATTGTACACCATGCCGAAAAGTATGGCATTTTCCTAAGGTTCATGGTTCAAAGTCTAAAACTATGAATATTTCTACCTTAAGTTTTTAAGAATCTAAGTTATCATATGTTAAAAAAATTGAAAAATCATTTCAAAAATATTATGTATAAAACTGAATCTCAGAATGTATTTTCTCATAGAAGCAAAAGTAAAAACCACATTTTACATAAAACATCTCTGGAATAAAACCAACCTTCAAAGGATAATCTTAAAAAATTTAAAAACATAAATCTTCTAAAAGCATAGTGAATACTTGTCAAAGATTTACTTAAGTCATTAATGAGGGATCAGCAGCTAGACAAGACAAGTTTAAAGGAGATGCAAGAAACCGATATACAGATAGTGGAAAAAAGAATGCTGGAATAAGACTGCAAAATTAGACACAAACCTGATTAATGTCCTACAGGACAGTAATACCATAGCTTTGGGGATTATCTTTTATCCTAGCAAAAATAATTGCAACGTTTCAATCTTGTACAAGTTAATATCTTTTAGGATCTAAATATTAATTAATAGTAAATGGTAAGTCAAACAACATAACCCTCCCCTGCTATGTCAGATAACCCTTAGACAGGCTTGTTAATACAGTGGTCTAATATGACTCTGAAATGGCCTACATTTATCTATTATTTATTTCTAAGTTTTGGATAATTTTTCTTATCACAACAAATTTCTGATTTTTACTTTTTCTGGAAAAATCAAGTGGATTCAGTACTCACAAATAAGAAAGCCTTAATAAATAAAATGAAATAAAATATCTAAACCAATTTAAACTCATCTTAACACTATTTCCACAATGTTGATGTACTCTTGGTATTTTTTAATGGCACAGCATTGGGTCTTACGATGCAGCACAAGCATCAGACTATGTGATGATAGAATATTTTACCATTAGTAATCATGATGTGACTGTCTGGCTAGATTAGGGCTGCCACGTCTGAGAGAAATGAAATCTGTTAAATTGATGCCACCAGCCCTGGGGCTACCATACCAATCAAATAATCATTGTGAACTCGCAATTAACTGGTAACATTGAGAATCAGAGGTAGTAAAATAGGCATTTTCTCTGTATTCATTATATGTACAACGGTAGGTATTACCTTTACCAATTTTGTTTCTTCTGCATGAAGGTGAAGATCTTCATCTGGCTGGGTAATTTCAGGGCTCTGAAAGGATACAGGATAAGATCACTCAGTGATAGGCTGCCTATGACCTACAGCAGAGCCTCAACGAGCACCACCAATCCACTGTGGATGCAGTGTATATGGGATGACCTCGTCTACTGTTTAACTTAGGGCTGAAATCAAAGTCCCATTGTAACATGCAATCATAATCTTTCACTTTGTTTGGGACAATGACAAACACATGTAAGATTGACAAAGATATAACTGCTTTTAACAAAGAACCTATCGAAACAAAAATAAACTTACAATAAAGGGCCTTCAGACACTACGTAAGTCTGCTTTTTCATATTGGGATGAAATCTATTTCTCAGAAAGTATTTATCTTGCTCAAGAATAATATTCAAAACCTACTATCTGTTTTCTACAATTGAAAAATCATTATAGTGTTTCGTGGGGGGATATGGCTCAGCAGTCACTCAGGAAATACTTCAGCAACCTCTCATAACATTGTTTCCTTCCAAAACTTAGAAACTGTATCTCCATGAGGGCCTTATTTATTTATTTATTTATTTATTTTTGAGACAGAGTCTCACTCTATCACTGCCCAGGCTGGAGTGCAGTGGGGCCATCTTGGCTCACTGCAACCTCTGTCTCCCAGGTTCAAGTGATTCTCCTGTCTCAGCCCCCTGAGTAGCTGGGACTACAGGCACGCACCACCATGCAGGCTAACTTTTTGTACTCTTTTTTGTAGAGACAGAGTTTCGCCATGTTGCCCAGGCTGGTCTTGAACTCCTGGGCTCAGATACTCTGCCGACCTCAGCCTCCCAAAGTGCTAGGATTGCAGGCATGAGCCACCACACCCAGCCCATGAGGGCCTGATTTTATAAATGAAATGATATTTTACTTTATCTTCTAGTAATAGTTATCCATTTCAGATTTTGTGCCATTTAAAAAAATTATGGATAATAAAACTACATATTTAAAGATCATTATGAAAAAATGTCAGACTAACTCTCCCTCAACAACTTCTTGCCTAAAAATGCACAAATATTCAGATTCCAGAAAATTAATGATGATGTGAATCTTCAATCTCTCATAGAGACGGGTTGATCCAGTGATACATGACTAGACAAATACGGTTGTACCCAGTGATCAAGGGCAACATTTTGGTTTTATTTATCTTTTCAAGGGTATGTTTTAAGGACTATTTACATGTCACATGTTCTGGCTACAAAGAATAAAAGACCAGAATCACAGGTTATTACAGATCATTACTGTAACAAATTATTTTTGTTGGTATTCTCTTTCTTCGGAATCTATTTTAAAAAGTCACTGCTAAAGCACAGCTTTTATCACATTAATACTAATCCCAAGGACACTCAAACACACACACACATTTCAATGCCTTCAGGGAAACATTAAAAGATTCATCTCAACTATCTAATTTCCAGCCCTATCTGTCACAACTTTCCAGCTTGAATCACAAGCTCACCCCCTGTTCTCTGCCTCTGAAGCCTTGCGCTTCAACCCCTTTCTCACCTGAACTATCTTCACAAATACTTTATGACAATTAAAATCCCATTTGTAATTCAATACCAGCTTAAATCTAGCTATCCTCATGAACTTTCTATGACCAGTTTAGCCCACACTATCGTCCCATTTCTTTCTTTTCATAGTACTCATCATCTTTATCATACTGATAAGCAACTATTATTCACCTAAATAATGTAATTATTACTTTTGTACATTTTACCTCAATGAAACTGTAAATTCCCTACAGCCAAGCACTGTCTTAAACATATTCTTTCAATATAATCTATTAAATCTGATCACTTCTTAATGGGTAGAAAAGAGATCACTGACAGTGGCACAAGGAGAATGGCTCCTATAAATCAGGGCTGGGGTATGTGTTTGTGTACATATATTTTCCCCAAAATTTCCTAAATAAAATTTTCCAATTGAAAAATATTCCATTCTGCTGTCCCATAAATAACTGAAATTTCCTGGGAACAATACAAATTTAATATCAAAATTAAAGATGCCTGTCATAACTAATGACAGCTCAGATATTTTCTGAAAGATCATGTGTCCTGATACTTGGTTAAGTAAGTATAGTGAATCCTCCCATAGTTTACTGCCTTTACTGTGAACTCAATTTTCATGGGTCTATTTAGTTGAGTTCCCAGAAGCGGTGTCGGGGAAGTAGAGAAGTCACAAGCCTTCGGGAAAAGTAAACATGCTCTCAAACCAAGAGAGTAGGTCAAAAACAGGGAATCCCAACTTACCAGAGGTCCAACTGAAAAAAACACAGCAGCCATAATCTCTGCCTCTGGCTTCCCCTCTCTGGAAAGAGTGGAGTCTTGCAGAGACATATCTAAGGAAGAGAAATAAGCCATGAAAACCAATCCTGCCTGGGGAATTTCAGACTTACCAAGTTGGAATCCTGACATAGAAGTGAGCATGGCCTCCCTAAGGAAGCACAAGAGTAACCCTTAAGATCAGTGAAGGACAAAGACCCTTGCTCCTGTAGAGCTCGAGATTTTAGCACTGTTAACTATAGTCACAACTAACAGGCTAGCCATTGTACAAGAAGGTTTTAAAATATTTTCTCATGTTATTTTCACATCAACCTAATAGGAATAATATTCCCATTCCATAGATGAGGAAACTGAGTCTAGAAAAATTAAACTACCCAAGGCCATGCAAATACATGACTCCAAATCAATCTAATTCCAAAGCCCATACCTTTTCCACTGAATGAACATGCTGTGTGAAGTACAACAAAATAATACTTCAATCTTTCTTTGCCATAATTACTCACTCATCTAACAATTACATATTCTAAGAATCTCCTTGTCTTGCCTTTCCCACGAAGAGCCAATTTCTTAATATTTTCAGAGATCTGTTTCGTGTAAAGAGAACACTACAACTTTAAAATTTAAATGATATTGGAAGTCTTGACTTACCCCCTCCCAATCTGATATTCAAATAGATCTTTATCCTTTCTATATCAGGCAAACTTAAATAAAAAGGAAGCAGGTATAATAATAATAATAATAATAATAGAAGAGACATGAAATTCAGTGCACAAAGCATTAAGCTGTAGTCTTTCTATGCTGAAAAAAGTATATACCTAAAAAAAGTTTTATACTATGGAGGAACAGGGTGACAGAGATCTTTTCCAGGGATGCTTGGGCACTGCTTTTCTACCTTTGGCTAATGGTATGTATGGCCTTGCTGAGGCTGAGTTTGGTTCAAGAACCAGGAGTGCCTGATGTAGGATATCAAACAGTACAGATTGTTAATATAAATTCTTCTAGGATGGTAATATTAGCCTCATGAATAAAAGGGCAGTGACATAGTAAGTATTGAGTTTTTGAGAAACTCTACCTTGTGCAAAAAGTGTTATAAGCAATTATATGGTCCTGCAGCTAGGGCCTTTGTTATGCTTAAACATGTGGAATCTGCTCCTTCCCTGAATGTACACCTTGCTTCTCATAAGGTTCAGTAGCTTTGCTCAATAAACATAGCAGAACTCAATCTAACCTTACAGTGTCTAACAATCAGAAGCTCATCTGAAAAGGTATTTGAAGTACTTAACCATTATTCTTTGAAAAACAAGAATATTAATATATAAAGCAAAGTTATCATGAATGTAAAGAATATTAGAGATACAAAAATTAAATAATTAAATAGATATGGGTATACTGAAACTTATACTGTCAGATTAATGTACTAACTCAAGGAGGAGACCAGGGTTTAGTTAAATCAACAAAACACGTAAATATCTTGGCTGGGCCTGGTGGCTCACACCTGTCATCCCAGCACTTTGGAAGGTTGAGGCAGGCAGAGCACCTGAGGTCAGGAGTTCGAGACCAGCCTGGCTGACATGGTGAAACTCCGTCCCTACTAAAAAATACAAATCAATCAGCCAGGCGTGGTGGCGCACACCTGTAGTCCCAGCTACTCGGGAGGCTGAGGCACAAGAATTGCTTGAACTTGGGAGGTGGAGGTTGCAGTGAGCAGAGACTGCATCACTGCACTCCAGCCTGGGCGACACAGCGAGACTCTGTCTCAAAAAAAAAAAAAAAAAAAAAGTGAGTATCTTAAAAATGTAGAGTGGTTTCTTTCATGACACTGGGGCTTTCTTAGGCAAAATGAAAAGGTTTTGGGGGAAGAGAAACAATGAGAAGGTGAGGGAGGAAAGCAGTGCAGTGTGGAGATAAAAGAGGTAAAGAAAGAATAGTCTGAGGGGATTCCTGTATTGAAGCCTCAAGGTAACCAACCAGTAAGTGGTTTTGTCTTATACCAGTGTTTCTCTAGATTTTTCTGTTATACAGCCTTTTGCAAATCTAATGAAAATTATGACTCCTCTCCCATTTTCTAATGAAAACACTCCATGTATAATTAGAGGGGTCTCAAATAACTAACAACGCAAAAAACTCCCTGGATATTCTTATTAAAAAGGAAATTCTTTGGCTCCATCCAAGATCAAAATCAGGATCTCCAGATGTGAGGCACAGAAATACACATCGCTTGGTGGCCGGGCGCGGTGGCTCAAGCCTGTAATCCCAGAACTTTGGGAGGCCGAGATGGGCGGATCACGAGGTCAGGAGATCGAGACCATCTTGGCTAACACGGTGAAACCCTGTCTCTACTAAAACATACAAAAAACTAGCCAGGCGAGGCGGCGGGCGCCTGTAGTCCCAGCTACTCGGGAGGCTGAGGCAGTAGAATGGCGTAAACCCGGGAGGCGGAGCTTGCAGTGAGCCTAGATCCGGCCACTTCACTCCAGCCTGGGTAACAGACCAAAACTCCGTCTCAAAAAAAAAAAAAAAAAAAAAAAAAAAAAGAAAAGAAATACACATCGCTTGAACAAGTACACCTCAAGAAATATTTAGTTTAATATGTTAACATGTTAATTATATAACATGTAATATGTTAAATTATATAATGTTTTAGTTTTAGTGTAGTATTTTAAGAAATACTGTCCTGATACACAATAGGGATTCTGAAGGGTGAAGGAGTGGGAGGTGGGTGGAGAATAAGGAATTACTTAATGGGTGTAATGTACATTATTCTGGGGATGGATACCCTGAAAGCCCTGATCTCACCACTACACAGTCTATGCATACCAGTAAACCTTAACTTTTTTGGGGGTATGGACCCATCTGAGAATCTGACCTTGTCCACAGAATAATGCACATGCATATATGATGTTGCATATTACTTCAGAGAGCTTGAAAACTGACCCTCCCTCCCCAGCCCATACACTGACCCCCAAGTTTTACAAGGTTGCAAAGAAAAAAAATGAGCCAAGAATATTGCACACCCCCAAGCCTCGAACACTAAAGTAGACGTACAAAGAGCAACATAAGGCATTTTCAATTCCTCAGGTCTAGAGTAACAGTTTTCTGCATCTTTAACATTTATCAAGAGTGAGCTGAGTCATTTAAAAAATACTTGTAAATATTAATAAACTCCGTGAGAATACTTCATGTAAATTATGCTAGTAACATATGTTTAACAACCAAACTGCAATAAACACCTTGTTTTATTTTAAAATCAGAATGAACAATATTTAACATTTAATATATTCAGCTTGATCTCAATTGTGTAAATACAATGCATAGAAAAAAAGACTGTGAGTAAGCCAAAACTCTACTGAGACCTCTGACACCTGGGGCTGTGATGTTTACCCTTCTTTCTGCTTTTCTGTACTTTCCAAGTAGACAAGAAGAAGTATCTACATATACATAGGAGTCTGGAATAGGAATAAAATCCCAGAGCGGCTGGTCACAGCCCCAGGTTCTAACCGTGGTTTGGCTACTGTAGAACTGTGACTACAGGCAAGTCACTTGAGCACAATGAATCAGCTATTAGTACATGAGAGTAACCACATTATATATTTCTACTATCCCCTTTGTCATTATGCAGAAGATATCTAGGCCAATATTCCCCAGTTATAATTTCCCTAGATATTTACAAGCTCTGTCTTTCCAGCTATTGCAAAAGTATCCAGAGACTGAAGGAGAAACTTTACTTGTTTTGCTTCCTTGGCCAGTGTAGTTATTTAGAAATAACGAAGGGTCCATGTTTTTGCTAAGAATCTCAGTGCCACGCACCAGTCCAGCATTTCCCAATTAATGCAATAACACCATTGTCATGACAGGGAGTGACAAGTGATTAAAAGGTGATTACAGTATTTGAAATGCTACATTTCAGGAAAAGCTGCCTCGGTTACTGAGTAGCGCTGGTCCACCAATGTGAAACCTAGTTTCATCCCTGCCAGTTCAGAAGCCAGAGCGGGCATGGACATGCTCCTGCCAACCTCACCCTCTTTCTCTAACTGCTCTCCTCTACCCACTCCGGGTATGCCCTCCTCAGGGCCAGCAAGGCGCGGGGCTGGGAAGACAGGAAAGGTCGGGTCAGGGGCCCGCCCGCCCTACTCGAATCCCAGCTCACGCCCCGCACCCGGCTCTTTTTAACCCCAGCGCCGCCAGGCCCGCCAGGGAGGAGGTTCCCGGGTTCGGACCCGGGTTAACAGGCCTCAGAGGGCACGGGGCCCGACCTATGAGGGGGGCCGGCTGGTGACTGAACCCACACTCGAGAAGGAGGCCCAGCCCCAATCGCCTCTCCGGGGTGGGCGGGTCCGCTCAGGGTCTGGGGCTATAGAGGGAACGGCCACGCCCCAGACGCCGCCGGGAGCCAAGCGCCAAGGGAGGGGCGGCGGGCAACCGAGGCCAGGCGCCCGGGACAACGAGTACCTGGCGGCAGAACTGAGGACAACTGAGGGCACTCGCAGAGCAGGGCGGGAACGCTTCCAGCAATGGCGGCGGTTCGGCGGGGCCGGCCTCCAGGCAGGGCATTGCGCCTGCGCAGCCGGAGCGTCGGAACTACAGTGCCCAGAATCCTCAGCGCCTGAGCACCCCCGCCCCTTTTGTCTGCGTTAGTGAAGGAATTGGCTCTTTCGGGGTGCGAAAAAATGCCAATTGGATATACTTCTGTTGAGAAGCCTTGACTATGTGTCAAAAGCAATAGCACTAGAGATACAAATAATGACACAACCCTTGCCTTGGAACATTTAGGTGGGACGAAAGAAAGCCATTGAGAGAACAGATAGATGTGATCCAGACAAATATGTGAACAAGTGCTCGGAAACACTATTTCTGAACAATTCCCTTTATGACAATTTCCTCAGAGTTGGAAGAGATGGCAATTAATGACAACAATACCAATTAAGTAGAATGGATATGAACACCTGAAAATACAAATTTTAGGCCAAAATTATTCGAAATACAAAGAAAAAAATCTTTTATTTATTTATTTATTTTTTTTGAGACGGAGTCTCGCTCTGTCGCCCAGGCTGGAGTGCAGTGGCCGGATCTCAGCTCACTGCAAGCTCCGCCTCCCGGGTTTACGCCATTCTCCTGCCTCAGCCTCCGGAGTAGCTGGGACTACAGGCGCCCACCACCTCGCCCGGCTAGTTTTTTTTTTTGTATTTTTTAGTAGAGACAGGGTTTCACTGGGTTAGCCAGGATGGTCTCGATCTCCTGAACTTGTGATCCGCCCGTCTCGGCCTCCCAAAGTGCTGGGATTACAGGCTTGAGCCACCGCGCCCGGCAAGAAAAAATCTTTTTGAAGACAAATAGCTGTAGAAGTTCTCCTCGACGCATACAAATGATAATTCTTAAAACACAATGACTGAAAGTATTTATTTGCAACAAATTTATTTGACCACTTATTCAAGGGCTGCTTGTCCAAGAGCTATATTAAGATTTATTTACTTTCTTCCCTACCAAAGACGATATTTTTTGATGATAGAAACTACGTCTGATGGAGTTTATTACTCAGAGTGCCTACTTAGGAGACTGCTCGCATAATGAATGAAACCAAGGAAGAATGAATGAATAATTTAGGACCCTACCTCCCGACAAAATGCACACGGAATTGTCCACATCACTATCAGCATTTTGGTCAAAACCATTCAACAAGTCTCTAGGAAGCTCCAAATGTTCCCATATCTTCCTGTCTTTTTCTGAGCCCTCCAAACTGTTCCAACCTCTGCCCATTACCCAGTTCCAAAGTTGCTTCCACATTTTCCAGTATCTTTATAGCAGTGCCCCAAACTCTTGGTACCAATTTCCTGTATTGGTCCATTTTCACACTGCTATAAAGAATAACTGAGACTGGGTAATTTATAAACAAAAGAGGTTTAATTGACTTACAGTTCCGCATGGCTGGGGAGGCCTCAGGAAACTTACAATCATGGTGGAAGGCAATTGGGAAGCAGCAACTTCTTCACAAGGCGTGAGGAGAGGGAAGAGCCGGGGAAACTGCCACTTGTAAAACCAACAGATCTTGTGAGAAGTCGCTCACTGTCACAAGAACAGCATAGGTGAAACTGCTCCCATGATGCAGTCACTTCCCACCAGGTTCCTCCTTTGACACATGGGGATTACAATTTGAGATGAGATTTGGGTGGGAACACAGAGTCAAAGCATATCATCATGGTTGCTGGTGGATTCGTCGATATTCTGAGGTAGAGATACAATAATCTATCAGTTTGATTAGGAAGTCTGGGTTTTGCTTTTTCTATGGTAATGTAAAAGGGCAGGAATATCAGTATGTTACAAATTCAGTGCAATTACAAATCAGTCTCTGTGCATATAAGGAAGCACAAAATCACAGACCTAGGGTCTTGATAGATATGAAAGAAACCCTGTGTGATATCATGCCCTCATCTTTACCTCAAACTCTCACCTAAAATTACTAGTGAGGACTTTTTTGTCCTGCTGTTAATATTTGATAATTCTAGGTAGCATGCAATAAGATATGGAATATATGAATAATAACTTGATTTTATAATATTAATAACAGCCTAATTTTAAATATGTATGTTGTGCCTTGTACTCTACAGAAAATGCGCACTTTCCTTTTTTCTCTAAATTAGGTTTAATTTATTTCAGAAGTTTCTAGATTTTATTGTCTCTATTTAGCCAAAGCTACAAGAAAGGTCAAATTCATATCTTTAAATGCTTTCATTATCAATCAAGAAAGTGAAATGAACAAAGAATTTTACTCAAGAAACTAGTGAGAAATCAAAGAAATGTACAAAATGTAGAATACAAGAATTAATAAAAACAGATTAACAGTGGAATAAATAAATAATTCCAACTGGTTCTTTGTAATGGAATGTGGAAAGACATACTCTATTCTTCTGGATAGGAAGATGAAATATCATAATCATATCAATGCAAGTTTTATGCATGCTCAAACATGTATAAACTAAGAAAAAGTCTGAAAGGAAATACAGCAAAATGTTTGCACTTTTTTTCCCTTAGGTGGTGAGATTAAAGGTAATACTTTTTTTTTAATGATTTTCTGTATTTTCTAAATCTTCTGTAAAGAACAAATAATTTTATGATCAGGAAAAAATAAGACATTTCTTAAATGCCAAATTACCTCTCATTAATACATATAATGCAAATGCCAATCAAACTACCAGAGAGACAGATGAGGGACTGGGGAAGAACTTCAAAAAGGGCCACAAGGGAGATTAAACATTATGCAAAAGAGTAATGAGGAATTTTAAAGCAAAAAAAGAGAAAGTAATCCTATTCTACAAGATATTAAAACCTAATGCAAAGTCTGGCTAGTAACTTCTAATCAAATTGCTTCCATACTTTAAATAAAATACCTGCAAATTTAGAACACAGACAAAGATAGAAACTTCTCACATGACCCAGCACTAAGCCCATCGGATGGCAGAATGCAGAATCAGGTGGCAATGGACTGATCTTAAGACAGATGAAGCAGTGGAGAAAAATCTTCCTGGAGCTGATGGTATAATTTGCTTCCTGAAACAATGACAGTCCATGAAATAAGGTAGGAAGATGTTTTGAACCTCTCTCACCAGCAGATCCCTAAATCACAGACCCAGAACTTGGAGGAAACAGGAAACAGGAAGCCATCTCTGCACCTCTCCAGCACTGCTCTGGTTGGCGGGCAGAATATCATAAAATCATCATGATTCTTATATCAAAAACCAAAATTCTAGACTGATTAAATAATTATTTTTTTAAATGAGAAAAGTTATTGTTTATTTGATCTTGGGCTAGGGAAGATATTTCCAAGTAAAAAGGGTAAAAAGAAAGAAAAAGAAATGATTAACAGATTGGAATGCAATAACGGTGTAATATCAAGTGTTGGTAAGAGCTCATGCAAGTGCGTGTTCTCATGACTGCTGGAACAAATTGGTGTAATATTTCTGAAGGGCATTCTGGCTGAATATATTAGAAGTCTTTAAAATGTTTATGCTCTGACTCAGTAATTCAACATCTATGAATTTTTCCTAAATAAGTAATAAGAGAGAGATAAAAAAAGTATTTACAATATTGAAAGACTGGAAAGAACATAAATGTTCAACAATACATATATGTTCAACAACAGGGGACTAGTAAATATGAATTATTTATATGATAAAATACTATCTAACCTTAAAATAATATTTTAAATAATATTTAATGATGAGAATATGCTGAGAAAAGTTTAATCATTTTTAAAAAGTTAAATGTAAAATGAAAGTTAATAACATGTACAAGATTATTCTAATTTTTTTTTTTTTAGATGGAGTCTCAAACTGTTGTCACCTGGGCTTGTAGTGCAATGGAGTGATCTTGGCTCACTGCAACCTCCACCTCCCAGGTTCCAGCAATTCTCCTGCCTCAGCCTCCAGAGTAGCTGAGATTACAGGCACCTGCCACCATGCCTGGCTAATTTTTGCATTTTTAGTAGACACAGGATTTCACCATGTTGGTCAGGCTGGTCTCGAACTCCTGACCTCAGGTGATCCAACCTCCACGGCCTCCCAGATTACTGGGATTACAGGTGTGAGCCACTGCACTCGGTCTATTCTAAAACTTTTTAAACTTATGAGATACACATACACACACATGTATCTGGAAGAAAACTCCAAAATAGTGGCAATGATTTGGAGGGAACATTGGGAGTGATTGTAATTGTCTGTTACTAGCAGCTAAAAGCATGCCAATAGACCTGGCAAATGCCCACTCAATCTTCAGAACTCAGCTCAGCTGCCACTTCTTCCAGGAAGACCTCCTGTACTACTCACTCCTGTATTATACTAGGTATTCTGCTTTGCACTAGACTAGACTCTGGGCATAACTCTATGATTTCCTCCCTTTCTTCCTTCCTTCCTTCATTCCTTCCTTCCTTCCTTCCTTCCTTCGTTCCTTCCTTCCTTCCTTCTTTCTCTTTCTTTCTTTCTCTCTTTCTTGATGGAGTCTCATTGTGTCACCCAGGCTGAAGTGTAGTGGCATGATCTTCTCAGTTCACTGCAACCTCTGCCTCCCAGGTTCAACTGATTCTCCTGCCTCAGCCTCCCAAGTAGCTGGGATTACAGGCACCTGCCACCACTCCCAGATAATTTTTGTATTTTTAGTAGAGATGGGGTTTTGCCATGTTGGCCAGGCTGGTCTTGAACTCCTGACCTCAAGTGATCTGCCCACTTCAGCCTCCCGAAGTCCTGGGATTACAGGTGTGGGCCACTCTGCCCGGCTACTATTCTTTTTTTTTCTTTTCTTTTCTTTTTTTTTTTTTTTGAGACGGAGTCTTGCTCTGTCCCCCAGGCTGGAGTGCAGTGGCTGGATCTCAGCTCACTGCAAGCTCCGCCTCCCAGGTTTATGCCATTCTCCTGCCTCAGCCTCCCGAGTAGCTGGGACTACAGGCACCCGCCACCTCGCCTGGCTAATTTTTTGTATTTTTAGTAGAGACAGGGTTTCACAGTGCTAGCCAGGATGGTCTCAGTCTCCTGACCTTGTGATCCACCCGCACTGGCCTCCCAAAGTGTTGGGATTACAGGCGTGAGCCACCTCGCCCGGCCGATTGTTGGTGTTTTTTAAGAGTTGGGTTCTCACTCTGTCACCCAGGCTGGAGTACAGTGGTGCAGACACAGCTCACTGCCACCTCCAACTCCTGGGCTTAAGGAATTCTCTTGCCTCAGCCTCCTGAGTAGATGGGACTACAGGCATGCACCAACACACACAGTTGAAAATCGGGGAACTTGGAAAAGGTATATTATAACCTATTTGGTCTTGACTTTTGAAATAATTAGAATTGGATTTAAAATTTGGTCCTGGAATAGCCATAATTGATCATTATTCCAGGAAAAGTAAATATTGGTGCATCCAAGTAAATGCTTAATAGATTCAAATTTTATTAAATAAATTACAACAAAATGTGCTTTAGAACCTGCATTCACAGTTTAGTACTTCACTGGTTTTACTTCACTTGGTAGCCAAATTTGTCTAGTTTATCATAGTGACGACTGGGGATAGGCCAATGATAACTGCTATAAAATTCTGCTTTGGCCAATTAAAATTGTTACTCCAAGAATGTAAGAGAGCAAAAATGTATAATAAATCCTAAAGAGAAGAGATAACATTCAGCACTGTTCCTCCACAGATCTTGCTATGACATAACCTATAGTCAAGGTGTTTTGTTTTGTTTAACAATATTTAGCAATGAGATTGTCACGTTATCATTGATATTTGACCATTTAAAATACCAAGCTCTTCTCACTGGTTTTCCTTTACCTGGCAGGGAAATGTCTGATTTATCATAGTGACTACTGGAGACGTGCCAGTGGGAACCCATTCCCAGTAGGTACAAAACAAATGCTACAGCAAACTTACCTGAAGGAAAAATCAAGATTTGGCTTAAATAGGAATACATATTTATGTATGCACCAGAGACCGGGTGCAGTGGCTCATGCCTATAATCCCAGCACTTTGGGAGGCCGAGGCAGGCGAATCACTTGAGGTAAGGAATTCAAGACGAGCCTCGCTAACAAGGCCCTGTTGCTACTAAAAATACAAAAATTAGCCGGGTGTGGTGACCGGCAACTGTAATCCTGGCTACTTGGGAGGCTGAGGCAGGAGAATCGCTTGAACCTGGGAGGCGGAGGTTGCAGTGAGCCGAGACTGCGCCATTGCACTGCAGCCCTGGGTAACAAGAGCGAAACTCATCTCAAAAAATAATAATAATAATTAATTAAAAATAAAAATAAAATTAAAAGCTCCAGAGTATTGAAATTATGCATTGTCACTTGGTTTTGAAGAATAACTGTAACATGTTGAATCTGTATATAGCATACATTTTTCTGCTTGCATTACAGAGTTCCTGTTGATATAAGAAAAGCTTTGGCAGGGCGTGGTGGCTCATGCCTGTAATCCCAGCACTTTGGGAGGCCAAGGTGGGTAGATCACGACATCAGGAGATCGAGACCATCCTAGCTAACACGGTGAAACCCTGTCTCTACTAAAAATACAAAAAAAAAAAAAAAAAAAAAAAAAAAAAAAATTAGCCGAGTGTGATGGCAGATGCCTGTAGTACCCGCTACTCGGGAGGCTGAGGCAGGAGAATGGCATGAACCCAGGAGGCAGAGCTTGCAGTGAGCCGAGATCGCACCACTGCAATCCAGCCTGGGCGATAGAGTGAGACTCTGTCTCAAAAAAAAGCTTTGAGGTTTAAAATAAGTGTCTTTGTGGATTATACCAATTATAGATACTTAAAACATGAATAAGCATAGAGGAAAAAGGGATAGACAGTGGGGTGGGGTGGAACTTGAGGTATTAGAGAAATTCTTTATGTAACAGTTTCCCCTGTCTAAATCATCTATTGTTTGAAATTAGTTTCTTTAACCTTTGTGATAGCACTCATGTTACATGGCTTATTTTTATCATTTTTCTTGAATTTTCTTTGATTCCCCTTCTCCTATTATCAAAATTGCTTACTGGCCTGGCATAGTGGCTCATGCCTATAATCCCAGCACTTTGAGAGGCCAAGGTGAGAGGATTGCTTGAGGCCAGGATTTTGAGACCAGCCTAAGCAACATACTGAGACCCCGTCTCTACAAAAAAGTTTTGAAAAATTAGCTGGGTGTGGTGGCACATGCCTGTAGTCCCACCTACTCAGGAGGCTGAGGCTGCAGTGAGCTATGATCATGCCACCACACTCCTCCTTGGGCAACAGAGCAAGGCCCTGTCCCTCTGGGGGTGGGGAAAAAAAACTGCTCACCATTTTACCATTTCAACATTTGCTTCTTATAGGAACACTTAATAGGTTAACCAGATTACACAGAGACAGGATTCAATGATTCAATGCTGTCAAATCCCTTATGTTGAGGCAATTTTAGGAAAGAAAAAGAAAGAGTATTTCCCCCATGACATGGATCAGAGGCCCTATATTGCAAATGCAGGAAGCACTGTCTATGCTGAAAGAAGCTCCTTGTTATATTCACAATTTCCCGGTGAGAGACAAGGTAGAAACTGCGCTTGCCTGAGTGCATATGTCATCCTCAGTGCTACCTGTGAGACCACCAGGACCTTCCACGAAAAATGCTTCCACACTGACTCCATCACTTGGCCATCAGGCATAATGTAAGAAACTTAGCATTTTCCTAACACTTCAGGAAAGCTGAAATCAAAGCAGACATCAACTTCACAAATGATATATTAATCTGGGCTCAAATATGGAAATTATTAGTATTATTATTATTATTTTGAGTTGGAATCACGTTCTGTCACTCAGGCTGGAGTGCAATGGCATGATCTTGGCTCACTGCAACCTCTGCCTTTCTGGTTCAAGCAATTCTCCTGCTTCAGCCTCCGGAGTAGCTGGGATTACAGGCACCTGCCACCATGCCTGGCTAAATTTTTGTATTTTTAGTAGAGAGGGGGTTTCACCATGTTGGTCAGGCTGGTCTCGAACTCCTGGCCTTGAGATCTACCCACCTCAGCCTCCCAAAGTGCTGGGATTACAGGCATGAGTCACCATACCCAGCCAGAAATTATTTAATGATAAAACTAGATTTAAGTATATGGGAAGAAGAGAAATAATGTTCATTTTCTTTTAGCAAATGAATACATTTAAGGCTTGGGTCCTGTGAGTTGAGGTGAGATGTGTGCAGTGCTCCCCGCTACTCTTGCAAACAGGACCTAAATATTCGGCAGACATTTTTTCCGGCTGCCGGTGATTTTCCATAAAAACATACTTTACTATTTAGGCATTACATTCCTAATGCCTTTATTATGTTTTCTTCTTCACAAAGAATTACACTGAAATATAAATAAGTTTTCACCTTCTTTCCAGGTGTGCATTTGGACAGTCCCAGCTATTCAGGAGGCTGAGGTGGGAGGATCTCTTGAGCCTGGGAGTTCAAGGCTGTAGTGAGCCATGATTGCATCACTGCATTCCAGCCTGGGCACCAGAGTGACCCCAGTCTCAAAAAAAAAATAGTTAATTATTTTCTTTTTGATCATATATAAATTATACATTTTTAAATATTTAAATATCATTTAGAGTAAATCCCCCTGTGGCATGTTTATGATTCCTGCTTTGGTACTTGAGACTCAGCCAGGTCTGTTTTGTCCTAAACAACTGCTGGGACCTTTATTGTTTATTCAGCCATTTGTACATTGATTCTCCTGGTCATTTCTTTTACAGCTTTGTATAATAGCACAAACCTGGGAATGTTAGACAAGACACATGAATGGGCATTTAAAATATGTTGAGAAGTACAGTAACTATTAAAACTAGCACGGCTTTCAAACAGATGATGATTAATAAAACTGTGACTTCTTATTTTTCACACAGGAAATGCTGTGAATTTTAGGGCATTAAAAACCAATTGTTAACAGAGAGTGCAGCCTGACTGGAAGATTTTTAAATTGTTTAAAAGTGTCACAGTGTAGGAAGCCAGAAAGAATCGGAAACATAACTGAAAGAAAGAGACTGCTCCTTGCAACTTTTAGCCATGAGAGTAACAATACACATTTAGATAGAAAAGGCTATGAGATTCCAAAAAGTTCAGACAGTATTGAGTTTCAGAGAATAGCGGGATATAACCCAGTCCTTGGTGGTCAGCTGAACCATATTATGATTGTTTTTAACGTGGAAAGAAGAAGACTCTGCTCTCTTTTTAAAAACCTGCTGTTGAGCTGTGTACTCTCTGCCCCAGCTGATAGTCACAGCCTTGTCCTTACTGTGAGCAGAGTGAGGAATTGACCATCTCACCAGTGTGCAAGCTCTCAGACTTTTTCTTTACTGGAGTAGGTGCACCCTGGGTGCAGTGATGGTTTCTCTCTGTGCCCAGAGGGCTACTCCCTCCCTCACTGCCAGGACAGATGTCGGTGTGTGTTCTCCCAGCCAGTAGGACAGATGCAGTCTGTAAACAAAATAAACACAGACACACACACACACACACCTTCCTCCCTCAGCAACCCCAACCCCTGACAGTAGAGATGAATCATGTTACTCAAAGTAGAAAGTTGCCATCAGTAAGTGAAACTGACAAAAGGGTATCTTAAAAGACAATTGCCTCAAATTTAACATCTGTAAAGAAATATGGCTGGGCGCGGTGGCTCATATCTGTAATCCCAGCACTTTGGGAAGCCGAGGTGGGTGGATCACCTGAGGTCAAGAGTTCGAGACCAGCCTGACCAACATGGAGAAACCCCGTCTCTACTAAAAATACAAAATTAGACAGGTGTGGTGGTGCATGCCTATAATCCTAGCTACTGGGGAGGCTGAGACAGGAAAATAGCCTGAACTCAGGAGGCAGAGCTTGTGATGAGTTGAGATCATGCCATTGCACTCAAGCCTGGGCAACAAGAGCAAGACTCCATCTCAAAAAAAAAAAAAAAATGCAGTTGATTATGGAGATTGATTAAGAAGTAAACTGCATGATATAAAGGAAAACATATTAATCTAAAGTAGACTAATAAATTTCATTGTACAAATTTTTTCTTTTTCTACAAGTTAATATATAAAGGACAATAGCATAGAATTAAAGGTGTTGTGTTTTTATTCAAGAATGATTTTTTTTTTTTTTGAGGCAGAGTCTCCCTCTGTTGCCCAGGCTGGAGTACAGTGGCATGATCTCGGCTCACTGCAACCTTCAATTCCTGGGTTCAAGGGATTCTCATCCCTCAGCCTCCTGAGTAGCTGGGATTATAGGTACTGAGCCACCACATCCAGCCAAGAATATTTACTTTTTTTTTTTTTTTTTTGAGACAGAGTCTCATTCTGTCCCCCAGGCTGGAGTGCAGTGGCACGATCTCAGCTCACTGCAAGCTCTGCCTCCTGGGTTCATGCCTTTTTCCTGCCTCAGCCTCCCTAGTAGCTGGGACCACAGGCGCCCACCACCACTCCTAGCTAATTTTTTAATTTTTTTAGTAGAGACGGGGTTTCATCGTGTTAGCCAGGATGGTCTTGATCTCCTGACCTCGTGATCTGCCTGCCTCGGCCTCCCTGAGTGCTGGGATTACAGGCGTGAGCCACCGCGCACAGCCAAGAATATTTTCAAAAGCATGTCTCTCAGGCTATAAAAATTGAAGTGGAAATTGAATAATCAAGTTTATAGCCTGAAGCAATTGGGTCTATTAAAATAATAATTATTCATTTTATTTCTAAGTAAAAGAGATAAATCAAAGGCTAATAAAACAGTTCATTTGGGATAACTTTCTTTTCAGATGGCTTTCATTATGATTCTGCTGTTACTTTCAGATCAGTTAATACGTAGAAGACGACTACAATTTTGTATTGAGATTTAGAGTATAAACTAAGTTCCATTTCATTAACTAATAGAGACCAGCAGGTTGGTTAAGAAAGGAACCATTAATTTTACAAAGAGAGTTGTTCTAAACCGTTACAAGTTTTCCAGTACTTACTTTTTACAATCCATTAGCTTTTTAAATAGCAAAAAAAATTGTATATATGTTGTGTAAAACCTGTTTAGAAATAAGCAGATTGTGGAATGATTACATTGCACTCAGGAACATACGCATACTTATTTTTTGTGGTGAGAACACTTCTTGATTTTCAAGAATACAATACATTAACTGCAGTCACCATGTTGTGCAATATATCTCTTAAACGTATTCCTCCTAAGTATAATTTTGAATGCTTTCACTATGTCCCCAAGCCCCTGCCTCCCAGCCCCTGGTAACCTCCATTCTACTCTCTGCTTCTGTGAGTTCAATTGTTTTACATTCCACATAAGTCAGATCACGTGGTAGTTGTCTTTTTGTGCCTGGCTGATTTTAAGGAAGGAGACCACTACTACTCCTGCTGCCCTCCTCCCCCCACTTTGCCTAGTTCACAAGACAGGAGGAAAGAGAGAAAGCAAAAAGTTGGAAAAAAACAAAAGTAAGATAAATAGCCAGACAACCTTGGCACCACCACCCAGCCCTAGGAGTTAAAAAAAAGTAATAATAATATCAACCCCTGACCTAAACTACTTGTGTTATCTGTAAATTCCAGACACTGTATGAAAAAAACCTTGTAAAACTTTTTGTTCTGTTAGCTGATGTATGTAGCCCCCAGTCACATTTCCCACACTTGCTCGATTTACCACAACCCTTTCACGTGGACCCCTTAAAGCTGTAAGGCTTTAAAAAGGCCAAGAATTTCTTTCTCGGGGAGCTCGACTCTTAAGACGTGAGTCTGCCGAGGCTCCCGGCCAAATAAAAAACCTCTTCCTTCTTTAATCCGGTGTCTGAGGAGTTTTGTCTGTATTCATCCTGCTACATTTCTTGGTTCCTTGACTGGGAAGCGAGGTGATTTACGGACGGTAGAGGCAGCCCCTTAGGCAGCTTATGCCTGCCCTGTAGGCGGACTCTGGCCAGCTTGGGCGGATCCTGAGATGTACATCCTGAGATGAGGATCCTGAGAACGCTCCCGGGTAGGCATTTGCCACAGTGGAACGTCTCGTCAGGAACGTCTCGTCAGAGCAGTGCACAGCAGACCCCCATGGAGGATCAACACAGTGGCTGAACACTGGGACGGCACTGGCACTTTAAGTCCAGACATCTGAAACTTGGTAAGACTGGTCTTTAGAACTTGCCCACTCCATTTGAGTGGAAGCGTGGCCTGATCACCCATGGCGTGCCTGTACCGGCACTTTGGTTTTTGTTTTTGACTTGATTTGAATTAATTGCTTGATACTTTGGTTTTAGTTTTGATTTTGACTTGACTTGAATTGCTTGATAAACAGGCGTGCCTTTATTGGCGCTTTGGTTTTGGTTCTGATTTTGACTTGGCTTAAACTGCTTGACGAACAGTTGTGCCTTTAACAACACTTTGGTTATAGCTTTGATTTTGATTTAGTGTGAATTAGACGAGTGAGTGATCTTGTGCCCTTTCCTTCTTGTAGTGTGAATGTTGTTTTGTCGCGAGAGAAAAATAGGTCAGACACAAAGTAAGGCCACTCCACTAGGAAATGTGTTAAAAACATTTCAAAAAGAAAAAAGGAAAGTCATCAAATCATCAAAACTTACTCTATTAAAATGCATGTTACAGAACCTTAAAAAAGGTTTTGCAGGAGATTATAGAGTTAAGTTAACCCCCTAGAGGTTAAGAACTCTGTGTAAATTAGAATTGCCCTCTTTTGGTGCTGGATGGCCCACTGAAGGAACTACAGACAGAGAACAATTGGCCATGTATTTAAGGTGGTGACAGGGGTCGGAGGACAGCCAGTGTACCTAGATCAAATTCCTTTATATTGACTCATGGTTAAATATAAGATAGACAAAACCAGCATAAATTTAGCCCTGTTTAAGAGCTTATTGCAAAAAAGCCAAAAGCAAAAGTAAGAGCAGCTTCGCCAGCAGACACAGAGTTTAAAAAAAAAAAAAAAAAGGAGTCCCAGAAACAGCAAGAGAAGCCAGTTTTGCAGGAGTTGCCAGAGATAATAGAAATTCTTTCTCCATATGTCCCAGCCTACCCCGCTTTACTGAGGCCAACAGCCCCCTCAGAAACGAGATTCAGGAGCTAACATGACCCAGGTCTCACCTCGAAGGGGAGGATCGGAGCCTAGAGAGGCCAAGGAAGGAAGTCAAGATAGTCAAGTGGGCCCTCTCAGATCTGTTCTTGCTTGAGCTATGTAAATGCCTCTCAGGCAGACGCAAGGACCTGTCTATTATAATGACCAGGCCCACATCCAGGGGGGGCAACAGACTTTCATCTATCAGCCCTTTCCAACCATTGATTTACTAAACTGGAAACACCCTGAACCCGGCACCTTGCTCCCGGCAGCTAGAGCCCTGTCGAGCATAACTGTGTAGAGGTGTGTGGGACTCAAGTTTACTCTAGCAGACCTGACCTCCGGGACCAGTCTTCGGCATCAGTAGACTAGGAGCTATACAGCTTCATCAACCCACAAGGAGAGAGAGGTGCGGAATATGCGGTGGTAACCCTGGACACTGTCTTGTTAAGCTGAGCTCATTGCTTTAATTCGGGCCTTAGTACTCAGTAAAGGTAAGAATGTAAACATTTACACTGACTCTCGGTATGCCTGTTTAACCCTCCAAGTGCATAAAACAATTATATAAAGAAAAGAACAACAACAACAAAAAGACTAAAAGTAAGTGTAAAAAAAAGAATCAGAAGAAAACAGGAGAGACAGAGAGCAGTGTGCGGGGGCGGGGCCCGTGCCCTTGCCCCGCCCCACCAGCTGGCTGTAAGAGCAGGATAACTCAGAAGGAAAAAACAAAAAAGCAAATTAAAGACTTAAGAAAAAAAGCCAATCTGTTAGCAACAGCACTCATAAAAACAAAAATTAGCAATGTGAGAGGACGTGGATGTGAATATAAATGTGAAAGAAGTCAAGTTAGGCAAGGATTCAAGAGCCGGACAAGGCTAGAGAGAGATTAATGTGTGAGATGCAAAAAGAAAGGACACTAAAAAGGTAAATATTTAAAAGGCAATAAAAGAAATGGCCAAGGCTGCAAGACAAAGAGGCCATCGGCCAAGGGCTGCCGCACCTTGGAGGAACCAAATACTGACCTGATCAGGCTGACAGGAGCTGAAGAATGTATAGACTAAGGCAGACTAGGCACCTTATTTTAGGCTCCTAGGAGCCCATGGTCACATTAGAAGTTAAAAGCAGCAAGATTCTGCCGCATCTGGATTCCAACTACTCACTGAAGGCTAAGCCACTAAATAGTGTTACCAAGAGGGGGTGGGGGAGAAGAGCCCCTCCTCTAAGAAACTTAAACAAGAAAAAGAGCCATACCTTGTGAAAACTTGCGTATAGACTTTACAGAACTGCTCCGTGCTGGAGGCTGTCGATACATGTTAGTGCTTGTTTGCACATTTTCAGGGTAAGTTAATTTTCCCTGTCAGGACAGAAAAAGTACAAGAAGTGACTAAAGTACTGTTAAAAGACATTATCCCCAGGTTTAGAGTACCTCTAACTTTAAAGTCAGACAATAGGCCAGCATTTGCAGCTGACATAGTGCAAGATTTAACAAGACTGTTAAAAATAAAATAAAAGTTACACACAGCCTATCGGCACAAAGTTCAAGAAAAAGTAGAACGCATGAACTAGACACTTGAGCAGCTACTGAAAAAAATATTGCCAGGAAATTCATTTAAGATAAAATCAGGTTTTTGGCTATGGTCCTCCTCCGAGTCAGGTGCACCCCCACCAAACAAACTAGGTATTTGCCCTATAAGATTGTGTTCAGTCTGCCACCCCCAAATCATAGGTCAAATTAAAGGGGACCTCCAGAAACCAAAGGAATTAACCTTAAAAAAGCAAATGCAGGCTTTAAAAATAGCCATACAAAGTGTTCATAATTAAGTAAATGAAAATGCCTATAAGCCTGACACCCCTTTAACTCTAGTGACTCTGTTTAAAGTAAAATTTAATTTTTCTAGGACCCATATAGGATGGGCCCTGTACTGTAACCTTGTCCACTCCCACTGCTGTTAAAGTTGCAGGTGTTGTGTCTTAGATCCACCACAGTCAGATAACACTGGCAGCTCAGGACAATGGACCAGCCAGCAGGATGCAGATCACCCAACCCAGCCCATCCTGAGATGAGACCAAGCTGCTGCTGAGAACGACAGCCCTGCTCTAGTCACACACCAGCAGCTGACTAGTCTACGCACGGCCGAAGCTTGAGGACTCATCAAGCAAGTAGATGTAGTTAAAAATCTTAAGACTAATAGTTTTCCTGTAATACTAACTGTTTTCCTATTGTTCTGTGTCTGTATTCAACCTTTTTCCCAGGTAAGGACCTCTTTTGTCCTTGCTGGATATGAATATACTGTACATTGTTTTGTTGTTGATACCCCCCATAACCATGCTAGAAGAAACACCTATATAAGGTGTCCCCACTGTACACATACTACTTAGGAAACCCAGACCCGTCCAGCCCAGCAACAATTCCGAGTCTTTCAGTCATTCTTTAAACATATACACCAGAAGTTACCAGAACCTCCTCCTTCAGCAAAAAGAAAATAGAAAAAAACCTATTTGCTCAGCTGGCTGAAAACATTGCTGGCAGCCTGGATGTCTCTTTATGTTATGTTTATAAAAAGGCGAACATAAGAGACCAACAGCCTTGAGAAGCAAAAGAGTTAATGCCTCAAAATAACTTCACTTTAACTAAATCTTTCCCCAAACAGACGCCCCAAGTTCAAGCATCTGGCTCTTAAAAGTTTCTGTTATTAAAAAATACTGTGTTACTTGCTAAGAAAAAGCTTTTAAGACCCAGTAAAAAAACTAACTTGCTTAAGACATGACAAAGTTGGTACATGTGCCTGTACAGGTTTAACACAGGTTTGAACCTAAGTCTTCATTCAGAAAACAGTTTCCAACTACAAAAAAATGTAAAACCCTCATTATAAGTGTATTACTAGTAACAGAAATGTGCTTGCTGCTCCCCTGTGTATTAAACTTGCTCCTTCAAATGATGAAAGGTTTTGTAGCTACCATGGGTTCCTCAGAAGACTTCAGCACAAGCGTATTACATAAAACACTATTGCTCTGTCTCGCAAAGAGGCTCAGAAAGTAAAAATAAAAGTAAGAACTCCCACTAATTAGTATAAATTCTCAAAGAGGGGGATAAGGAAGGAGATCACCACTACTCCTGCTGCCCTCCTCCCCCCACCTTGCCTAGTTCACAAGACAGGAGGAAAGAGAGAAAGCAAAAAGTTAGAAAAAAACAAGTAAGATAAATAGCCAGACAACCTTGGCACCACCACCCGGCCCTAGGAGCTAAAAAAAGTAATAATAATAACATCAACCCCTGACCTAAACTACTTGTGTTATCTGTAAATTCCAGACACTGTATGAAAAAAGCATTGTAAAGCTTTTTGTTCTTTTAGCTGACACATGTAGCCCCCAGTCACATTTCTCACGCTTGCTCGATTTATCACGACCCTTTCACGTGGACCCCTTAATGTTGTAAGCCTTTAAAAAGGCCAAGAATTTCTTTTTCGGGGAGCTCGGCTCTTAAGACGCGAGTCTGCCGACGCTCCCGGCCGAATAAAAAACCTCTTTCTTCTTTAATCCAGTGTCTGAGGAGTTTTGTCTGCGGCTTGTCCTACTACAATTTCACTTAACATAATGTGCCCCATTAAGCTCCTGTGAATCCCAGTTTCTAACCTGCAATTGCTCTAAGTGTTTTTGTTGCCTTTTCATGGTTTCTACTAAGAATTCCAGAGCTCAGCTGCAATGTTTTCACTGCCTTGGAAGTTATTCATTGTTTTTCTTTACATCTTATCCACAGACACACAAATAAATTGTCTGGTGCAAGTGCAGCGGCTATATGCCCTTCCTGTGAAGGCAGGCCGGTTTGACATCGATTAAGCAAATCCATCTCAGCATTCGTAACAGCCTTTATATTGTTTGATATCAAGCTCAGTAATTTAAAAAATATGCCTCTGTCTCTGTAAGACTACCTATGGGTTGGAGACAACTTATGTAGTATTCAACCGAGCAGATAATGTATATAAAAATTATTTCATATGATTTAATGATCTTGAATTGATTTAACTGTTTCTATGTCATATTTGGAAAAAGCAGGGCAATTATAAAATTTAATAATGGCATCTCCATAAAAAGCAATAATTCATATGCTACTTTAAAAATCTTTCTCCAGCAGTTAGGTGGGCAGAAAACCCAAAGTTAGTAACTTTGAACAGTTCCATCACTACTTTTTTTTAAAGTTAACTGAAGCAGCCTTGGGCAGGTCTTTCAGGAGGTTTCCAGAAGAAGGCATTATTATCAAGGAGATGACAGCTCAATGCCTGTTACTGCCCCTGAAGGCCTTCCAGTGGGACAAGATGTGGCGGTAGAGGACAGTGAAATCGATGATCCTGACCCTGCTTAGGTTTAGGCGAAAGTGTATGTTTGTGTCTTGGTTTTTAACCAAAAAGGTTTTGAAAATAAAATAAATAAATAATGAAAAAAGCTCACAGAATAAGGTTAAAAGGAAAGAAAATATTTTGTATAGCTACATAATTTGTGCGGTTTTTCGTTGATTTGTTTGAGACAGGGTCTCACTCTGTCACCCAGACTGGAGGGCAGTGGCACAATCAAGGCTCACTGTGGTCTCAATCTCTTGAGCTCCAGAGATCCTCCCACCTCACTCAGGAGGACGCCAGTCCTGCAGGCAGACATCAGGCCCCAGGTGGACCCTCCATTGGTATACACCAGGCCCCAAGTTGACAACCAGGCCCCAGATGGACACCAAGGCCCTAGGTGGACAGCAGGCCCATGTTGAACACCAGACTCATGTGGACATCAGGCCGCAGGTAGACACCATGCCTTGGTAGACATGTAGGCTCCAGGCGGACATTAGACCCAAGGTACACACCCAGTCCCCAGGAGAACATCAGGCTCAGGTGAAAACTCAGGTCTTGGGTGCACATCTGGCCTTAAGTGGACACCCAGGTCCCAGGTTGATACCCAAGTCCCAGGTGATCACCAGACCCCAGGTGGACACAAAGCCTTAGGTGAATAACAAGACCCACTAGGCCATCAGGCCCCAGCTGGATACAGTCCCCGGGTGAACACAAGGCCCCAAGAGGAACATAGGCCCAAGGCAGACATCAGGCCCTCTGTGGACATCAGGCCTGAGGAGGACATCCGGCCCCCGGTGAACATCAGGCAAAGGTGTCCAAGCAGGCCCTGGGTGGACATAATGGTGTCTAGGTAAGGAGGTGTCCTGGGGGGAGGGTGAGCAGTCAGCAGCCCAGTGGAGTCCT
The DNA here is from genome assembly GCF_024542745.1 of Macaca thibetana thibetana. Classification (NCBI taxonomy): domain Eukaryota; kingdom Metazoa; phylum Chordata; class Mammalia; order Primates; family Cercopithecidae; genus Macaca; species Macaca thibetana. The sequence goes on from NC_065593.1 coordinate 5,603,660, forward strand.
GAGGAGGTCTTATGGAAGGAAGGGGCTGAGGGGACAGAACCTTAAAGAAGCAACCTCACCTCCTTAATGACAGACCTGAACAGAACTTAGAACTCTGGTAACCAGGCACCCATATCCTAGAGTCAGCACCGTAACCAGCTCACTTGGTGGGAGACGCTCGAGACAGCAATATGTTCTCGTGTTGCTTCCCCACTTCGAGAGGCTGCTGCTTCAGGAATGGAGGGAGTGAGAGCCTTTTCTGACGATTCCGAAGAAGGCTCATCCCTCACCCCAGACGCCTGTGGCCCTTTGTAAGAAGGCACACCCGGGTACCACAGGGCAGCCCGGGGCAGGCCCTAGCAGGGCAGGCCACACCAGAGATCCCATCGGGGCTGCATCTGCACATTGTCCTTGTCCAGGAGGAGATTCGGGAGCCCATGGAGGCAGAGGCACATGGTGAGGTGGCCTGCAGTCTGGAAGACTTTGCGGGGGCGGTGTTTAGGGGCTGGAGCTCCTTTAAATTCAGGGAGGTTGTTTCTGTGTTTGGAAATTCTAGTGGAAAGTGACTGACGCTGGGGACCCTTTCTCCTTTCTCAGCTCCTGCTCAATATGCAGAAATAGAAGCATTTCCAGCACCAGCTGTTGAGCCAGAACCAGCATGGGAAGAGCCCCCTCCAGAGACAGCGCTGGAGGTGAAGGGAGCTCCAGCCAAGGACCAGCCCAGAGAGGAGCTGCCTGAAATCACGGCACCTACTATAGCCACTGGCCTTAGCCTTGCAGCTGAAAGGGTGGCTGGAGAGACAGGTGGCAGGGAAGGGGTGACCAGCACGGCCCCAGCCAGCAGCTCCCATGCTGCCCCTAGTCCTGGGCATGGTGGCAAACATGGAGGCGGAGACCAGGGTTTTGAGCCTGGGTTCCTCTACCTCGCTGGAGAGAGGCTTGTGTCATTCACTAGAGCTGCAGTCCTGCTGCTGCAGGGCCTGTTTATTCTACTGCTGCTGGTGGGGTCTATCTGTGTGCAGGAGATGCTTGAGAGCATTAAAAGAAGGTTCAGAAGAGGAGTTCCAGCAGCTCCTCCTGCACCCAGAGGCGGCCTCCTCCTCCAGGCATGGATGTCTGTCTGCAGCTGGGCATCCGGGCTGTTTGCCCCTGACGTGCTGCCCAGGACAGGATCTTAACAGGTGGGCAGAGGGTGAGGGGACCAGGAGGCAGCTCCAAAGGGTACAGCAAGCAAAGCTTTTAAAGATAGCACTTGTGCCCCAGGCTCTCTGTGCCACCACCCGCCCTAGCATTTATTAATAGTGTTAGAATTGCAAGTTGATGAAACAATATTTCAATAAAGTTTGATTTCCGGAACTTCATGCCTTTTTGAACTCCCTAATGTTAGACGGTGTTTTTGAGGCGATCCTGAAAATCTCTGATAGTTGTGTCTTTTGTTGTGGTTGTTTGTGTGATTAAATTACTGTTGAGTCAACTGTTACTGGAAACTTTTCAGGTATGGCTTTTAGAAGACTTTGACTTACTCTTGCCTGTTTTGACTCTCTGGTTTATTGTGGAAAGAGGGAATGATGTAGGCTCATGTCTCTGGCAGATCAATCACCTTTTGTCATCAAGGATTTGGCATCAGAGTTTCCAAGAATTATGTGTGCAAGTTGACATGCTGGCACTTTAGCTAATCTTGGTGTCAAAACAGAATGCCACAGACTAGGTAGCACAGAAAATTGATTTCTCACAGTTCTGGAGATGGTAAAATCCAAGGTCAAATGGTCAGCAGATTCTGTGTCCGCAGAGGGCTGGCTTCCTTGTTCATAGACAGCCATCTTTTACGGTGTCCTTACATGACAGAAGGGATGAGGGAGCTCTCTGCAGTCCCTTTGATAGGGGCACCAATTCCATTCACGAGGTCCCTGCCTTCATGAACTTATTCACCCACCAAGGCCCCACCTCCAAATACCATCACATAGAATTAGAATTCAACACATGAATTTGAGGAGGATAGTAACATTTGCTTTACAGAATCAGGTCTCCCTGAGCCATATGCACTCACAAGAAATCTGTAATCTTCTATTAAGTATTTGCTGGTCCCCTCTGGGACTAGGGAATTTTTTTTTCTTTAAGAAAAATGATCTTTCATGTGATCCATGGTTTATTCATAGAAAAGCACTGTGAGTTCACACACTTGCTAAAAACAAGGGCAATTGTGATACAAAAATGAGAGTGATTTCTCTCTCTCTCCCCCTCCTCTCTCTCTCTCTCTGTCTCCCTCTCCTCTCTCTCTCTCTCTCTCTCCCTCCTCCCTCTCTCTCTCTCTCTCTCTCTGTGTGTCTGTCTTTTTTAACCAACCCATTGGGCTGAGACGTTGTGGGGCGCTTGGCTGGGCAGTAGGACTTGAGTAGCCACAAAAGGCAAATACAACTTCTTGGTCAGTTTTGAGTAGAAAAGCTGACAATTTGTCAACAAAAGAAAAAGTAAAGCAGATGGAGAAGTTCTTAGTTCGCATTCTAGCTACACCACCTCTTCCCTATCAAACCCCACCCCGGACTCAGGAACTAAGACATAAAAGAGTAAACACCAAGGCACTGGTAACCAACTGACTCTTCTGAATGCCCTTGCTATCTCCTACAACAATTCCAGGCTGAGCATAGGGGTCAGGAAGGTGGCAGGAACACAATGATTCACTGTGGAGGTCAGCCAGAGCTAAGACAGGGCTGCTCACTAGGGCTAGAAATTAGGAAGGGAGAGGCTAAGTGCAGACCAGCCCTAGCCTCCAAGTCAGCAAGCAATGAGACTGTGACAAAAGCAGGCAGAGGAAGCTTGAGGTAGAAAGGTAGAGGAAGAAAGCAAGTACGGGGCGAGAAGAGAACTGGGCAGCGAAGGCAGCTGATCTGATGGCAGAGGGAGGCTGGTGTTTAGAAGCTCGTTTGGGGAGAGAATGAATAGAGGCGGCACAGAGATGGGGAACAAACATTTAGCTGGTGAGAGAGATTTAAGATGAATGGGAAGAGAAATCTCACAAAAAGGACAGATTCATGCAGATCCTCTAAGATGAACATGCAGTCATCCCTACATGTAGAAATATGCTCAGTTACACATATAAAAACACAGATGCATGGAGAGCAAGTGTACACACAGACACATATTTCTACACATGCACTCATGTGTGCCCAGGTACACACACACTAAACATGCAAAACATGAGAGCATTTACACATAGATATGCATCCTCACATGTATGCAAATGTTACATCCTCACATAGAGACCCACAGTCCAGTGTGCACATATCCACACAGGTACGCAGCCATAGAACTGACATAGATGAGCATAAAGATGTAATGTGCACATACAGACAGGCATGCGCAGATTTATCTATGCACATAGACACGTGTACTCAGTCATACAGATACACACACTCTCTGACACAAAGGTGACCAGTGTAGATGAATATTGTGAGCTCAGTGGCCTCGCAGACCTTCATCTTTTCCCTGCGCTTGTTTCAAAGGTGCTCAGCAGACTCCTGGCGAGGCTGTGTGAGGCAGGGGCAGGAGCTCCAGAGTCCTCACAGGTTTGTGAGGCAAAAGTGTAAGTCTAGTCCTGGCTTCTGCCGTTCACCCACCACTGGGCTATTAATGCCCTGTCTGCAGGGGAGAGATTCTGCGTAGACTAGTCTTGGGATTTTTTCTAACTGGCCGTTTTTCTCCTTGGCACCCCCACTGTCCCACTGGGAAGGGCATACACTCTGCAAGGGAAACCTGAGAAATGGTTGTGAGTCTCCTCAGACAGTAAGCATATTCTCCACCCACAGCTACCTCAAGTGCCTATCAAATCAGAACCAGAATTATAAATATTTATGACTTTACAATAATTGGCAACACATATACTATAGTATTTACAGTACCATAAATGCATCTGTTTCTCTGGTTCAGCAATCTCTGAGATGGAACAGTGTTCTGTGTTTGCCAAGGGAGACAGCGCCAATGCCCAGGACACACAGGACGTAGGGGCAGAAGGTGGCATATCGTCGGGTTTCTGGTCGATCTGCAGGGCCCAGCTCCTCCATGAACAGTGGGCTGTAGTGAGAAGCTTGCTAAGGTATGCGTATCCACTAGAGCTGGGCTCTCCCCATCCTTAGCCCCGTGGTCCTTTGGCCTCAGCCACAGGTGCTCAGAGTCCTCTCAGGGTAGACAAATGTTTCAGTGTCCTCGGCCTGACCTAATAATTCCTGGGGACCCAGGCTGCCGGGCAGGTGAGCTATCTGCTTTCTCAGCCAAAGGGCTCTAGAACCAGCAACATCAGCTGGTTATAACCACTAAAAAAAATTATATGAAGACATATTCTTAAAAAAAAAACTATATATAAATCGAAATATAATTCTAAAGAAAACGTCCAAATAACCCAAAGGAAACAGGAAAAAGAAAACAGAAATAATAACCAGAGACACAAACAGAAAACAAAAAACTATTATTCCCTAACATATCAGTAAATATATTAAATGTAATGATCTAAATACACCAATTAAAAGATACATTGACAGAGCAGACTTTTTAAAATGATTCAACTATATAGTGTCTAGAAAAAAATTCACTGCAAATATAATGATTACAGGCAGGTTGAAAATAAAAAAATAAAAATCATACATCCTGCAAACATTAATCTACAGCGAACAGAGTAGTTATATTATCATATAAAGTATATTTCAGCATAAAGAAAATGACCAGAGACTGAGAGGAATATTGCATAATGATAAAAGGGTCAATTCACTGAGACATAGTGAGCCTAAATGTTCATGCACCTTTAAACATCAGAGCTGCAAAATAATGTGAAGCTAAAACTAATAGAACTGAAAGGAAAAATAAATAAATCCACAAATATTGTTGGAGACTTCAACACCTCTCAATAACCAAACTAAAGCAGTCCTAGGAGGGAACTAAATGTAACTAAAATGCTCACATTAGAAAAGAGGGAAGGTCTCAAATCAATAATCTATGTTTCTACCTCTAGAACCTAGAAAAAGAAGTACAAAATATACCAAAAGCAAGAAAAAGAAGGAAATAATAAAGATAAAAGTAGAAATCAATGAAACCGAAACCAAATCAATGAGCTGGTTCTTGGAACAAATTGATAAAATCGACAAACTTCTGACGAGACTAACAAAGAAAAAAAAGACATAATAGCACAAATTAATAACAGAAGTAAAACAGGGATATCATTACAGATTTTGCAGACATCAAAAGGATAATGAAGAATACTAATACAATTCTACAAATATTAATTTGACAACATACAGAAAATGGACCAATTTCACTGAAAAACACAGATAATTAAAATGATACTATAAATATTAAGGAAACTGAATATGTAATGTTATAACACACACAAAAAAATCTCCAAGCCCAGACGGTTTCACTTAAGATTTCTACCAAGTGTTTAAAGAACTAACGCTAATTCCATATAATCTTTTCAAGAAAACAGAAGAAACACTTTCCAATTCATTTTATGAAGCTAGTATTACCCTGATACCAAAACCAGACAAACTATATACAAAACCCAAAAATTTGTTAAAAGGGAAAAAAGAAACTATGGACTAACATCCTTCACGAATATATAGTAGTTCACCCTCTCTCCCATCGAATGGTTCCGTGGTTTCACTTTCCTGGGTTTGTTACTCACAGTCAGCCACAGCCTCAAAATATTAAATGGAAAATTCCTGAAATAATTTACAAGCTTTAAATTGCATGCCTTTCTGAGTAGTGTGATGAAATCTTGCATCATCCTGCTCCATCCCTTGTGGGAGGCAGATCCTCCCCTTTGTCCAGCGCATTCATGCTGTATACTCCACCTGCCCCTTAGTCACTTAGTAGCCGTCAGTTATCAGATCGACGGTGGTGGTACTGCAGTACTTGTGTTCAAATAACACTTGTTTTACTTAATAATGGCCCCAAAGCACAACAGTAGTGATATGGTTTGGCTGTGTCCCCAACCAAATCTCATCTTGAATTGTAACTCCCACAATTCCCACATGTCGTGGGAGGAACCCGGTGGGAGATGATTGAAGTATGGGGGTGCATCTTTTCGGCACTGTTCTTGTGACAGTGAATGAGTCTCACAAGATCTGATGGTTTTCAAAATGGGAGTTTCCCTGTACAATCTCTTTGCCAGCTGCTACCCATGTAAGATGTGACTTGCTCCTTCTTGCCTTCCACCATGATTGTGAGATCTCCCCAGTCACGTGAAACTCTAAGTCCAATAAACCTCTTTCTTTGGTAAATTTCCCAGTCTCGGGTATGTCTTTATCCGCAGTGTGAAAATGGACTAATACAAGTAGTGATGACAGCAATTTGGATATGCCAAAGAGAAGCCATAAAGTGCTGCCTTTAAGTGAAAGGGTAAAAGCTTTCAATTTAAGAAAAAAAAAATCATATGCTAAGCTTGCTAAGATTTACAGTAAGAAAAAAATCTATCTGTGAAATTGTGAAGAAGGAAAAAGAAATTCATGCTAGTTTTGCTGTTACCCCTCTAACTAAAAATGTTACAGCCATAGTCCATGACAAATTGCCTACTTAAGATGTAAATAGTTGGCTGGGCATGGTGGCTTATGCCTGTAATCCCAGCACTTTGGGAGGCTGGGGCAGATGGATCATCTGAGGTCAGGAGTTCGAGACCAGCCTAGTCAACAAGGTGAAACCCCGCCTCTAAGAAAAATACAAAAAATTAGCCAGGCACGGTGGTGGGTGCTTGTAATTCCAGCTACTTGGGAGGCTGAGGCAGGAGAATCGCTTGAACCCAGGAGGCAGAGGTTGCAATAAGCCAAGATCGCACCACTGCACTCCAGCCTGGATGACAGAGACTCCAAATATATATATATAAAGTATTTATGGCTGGGTGTGGTGGTTCACACCTGTAATCCCAGCACTTTGGGAGACTGAAGCAGGAGGAGGTCTTGAAGCCAGGAGTTTGAGACCAGCCTGGGCATTACAGCAAGACCCTGTTTCTACCAAAAATAAATTAATAAATATATTAAGCTAGGTGTGGTGGCAAGTGCTGGCATAGGCCCAGCTACTTGGGAGGCTGAGGCAGGAAGATCACTTGAGCCCAGGAATTCAAGACTGCAGTGAGGTATGCTTGCACCACTGCACTCCAGCCTGGGCGACAGAGCCAGACTCAGTCTCAAAAAAAAAAAAAAAAAAAAAAAAAAGGATGGAAAAAGTATATTGGGTTTGATACGAGGGGGTTCCTGGGTTGTTTCCAATCAGAAATGTGTTCCTACTGAGAGCAATCAGGTTCAGTACTACCCGTGGTTTGAGGAATCCACTGGGGGTGTTGGAATGCATCTCCTGCAGATAAAAGGGGACTGCTATACAAGCAAAAATCAACAAAATATTAGCAAATAGAATTCAGCAATATATTTATAGAATTATACACAATGACCAAGAGGGTTTATTCCAGGGATGCTGGTTTAATATTCAAAAATCAACCAATGTAATCCACCAAATTAATACTCTACAGAAGAAAAGCCACATTGATGCAGAAATTGATGCAGAAAAAGCATCTGACAAAACCCAACATCCATTCATAATTATTTTAAAATTCTCTCAGAAAAGTAGGAATACAGGGAAACTTCCTTAACTTCCTAAGAGTGTCTCTAAAAAAAAAACCTCCAGCTAGCATCATACATAATGGGGAAAGGCTGATTGCTTTCCCTCTAAGATCAGGAACTAGGCAATGATGCTCATCTCAGAATTCTTATTCAACATAGTGCGGGAATTTCTAGCCAGTGCAATAAGGCAGGAAAAGGAAATAAAAGGCATACAGATCAACATGGAAGAAATAAAATCTTTACAGATGACATAGTTGTCTGTGTAGAAAATCCCAGAATCTACAAAAAAACTCCTAGAACTAGTGAGTTCAACAAAGTTGCAGGATACAAGATCAGCATACAAAAATCAACTGTATCTCTATATGCTAGCAATGGACAGGTGGACACTGAAATTAAAATACAATACCACTTCCAATTGCTTTAAAAAAAAAGGAAATACTAACATCCTAATACGGGTGACACATTGACAGTTGCAGGAAACCACCATGGCACATGCATACGTATGTAACAAACCTGCGCATTCTGCACATGTATCTCAGAACTTAAAGTATAATAATAATAAAAGAAAAAGAAAAAAGAAGTCCACGCACAGTGGCTCATGTCTGTAATCCCAGCACTTTGGGAGGCCCATGTGGGCGGCTCATCGGAGGTCAGGAGTTCAAGACCAGCCTGGCCAACATGATGAAACCCTATCTCTACTAAAAACACAAAAGTTAGCCGGGTGTGGTGGCACATGCCTGTAATCCCAGCTACTCGGGAGGCTGAGGCAGGAGGATCACTTGAACTCGAGAGTCGGAGGTTGCAGTGATCTGTGATCGTGCCATTGCACCCTAGCCTGACTTCAGAGCAAGACTTCATCTTAAAAAAAAAAAAATTAGGTATATATACAACCCAACATGTACAGGAACTACTGAACACTACACAACACTGATAAGAGAAATCAAAGAAGATCTAAATAAATGAAGAGACATAATATATTCACGAACTGGAAGATTCTAAGATGTCAATTCTCACCCAATTGATAATCAATTTAACACAATCTTATCAAAATCCCAGCAAGATTGTTTGTAGACATGGACAAGATTATTCTAAAATTTACATGGAAAGGCAAATGAACTAGGATATTCTTAAATTAAAAAAAAAAGAAGGTATAATCCATTTACCCAATTACAAGACATATTACACATCCACAGTAATGAAGACTCTGTGGTATTAGTGGAAAGTCAGACACATGGATCAATGGAACAGAAGCTAGCAATAAACCAACACAAATATGCCCAATTTTGACAACGGTGCACAAGGAATTCAATGTAGGAAAGACGGCCTTTCAACAAATGGTGCTAGAGTGACCCTCGTCCATAGGCAAAAAACCAAAACCAAAAACGCCTCAAGCTGATACAAAAAGTAATGTTAGACAAAAAGTAACAGAAAATAGAACAAACTTAAATTGATAAATTGGACTTCATTAAAATTAAAAACTTTTGCTCTGAACGAAGTCCTGCTAAGGAAGATGAAAAGATAAGCCACAAAGAAGGATAATGTGTTTTGCAAACGACGTATCTGACAAAGGACTAGTATCTAGACTATATACTAGTATCTACACTATATAAAGACCCTTAAAACTCAATAGGAAAAACACTAAACAGTCTAATTAGAATATGAGCAAAAGACATGAGAAGACTTTCCACAGCAGATAAATAGTATGAAAAGGTGTTCAACACCATGAGCTATAGAGGAAATGCAAATTAAAACCACACAAGATGTTACTATACTCCTATCGGAATGGTTAAAAAAACAAATGGTGACAACACCAAATGCTGGCAAGGTCACAAAGTAAGTATATCTATCACTCATACACTGCTGGTGTGAATCAGTTTGGCAGTTTTTTAAAAAACTAAACATGCAACTACCATACAACCTAGGAACTGCACTTCTGGATATTTATTCCAGAGAATGAAAACATACACTCACACACAAACTACATGTGAATGGTTATAGCAGCTTTGTTCATAACAGCCCAAAACTGGAAATAACCTAGGTGTCCCCTCTTGTCATGGAATACGAGTCAGCAATAAAAAGGAGCAAACTACTGATCCAAGCAACAACCTGGATGAATCACCAGAGAATTCTGGGTGAAAAAAGCCAATCTCAAAGATTCCAGGTTATATGATTATCTTCACATAACATTCTTCAAATGTCAGATTTATGGAAATGGAGAAGGATTCCTGGGTGGCTGGGGACAGGGAGGAGGTGATGGAGACACTGGGTACTTTCTGCATTGTAGCCAGTATCCTATCCCAGATGTGGTGCCATACCACAATGTTGCAGGATTTCACCATCAAAGGACCTGGGCAAAGGAGTACATGGGATCTCTGTTATTTCTTACAACTACAGAGGAAACACAATTATCTTAACATAAAAAGTTTAATGAAAAAGGAAAAACAAAACTCAGCCACCGTGGCCTCTGCAGTCAGTCCTCAGGGGTCTACAGTGGATGGCCTAGTGACTCCACCAAGTTAAAGCAGGTTCCTTCCCCTGAAGCGTGCATCTTACCACCTTCCATTAAGGTGATTTCGCAGGGCAGGCTGGACAAAGGAAGTAGGGCCTTTCATCGCTCCTTCTGCCTCTTCTCGTCCCACACCACTCTCTTCTGTTCTTCCACAAGCTTTTGACAACTACCCTTTTGCTACTGACATTCTGTTTGTAAGAGCATCACCCTCAATATCCAGGCAAGACTCACTTTAGGCCTTTCCTGCTGCTCCAACTAAAAAGTGAATGCCCAACAGAGTGCATTTGCTAACAATTCAGCTCCCACTTTTGCATGCTACTGCATGTTCCATAGGATGTAGAAGAACTGGGCCATGAAGAAACCAAGGTTCCTTGTCCCTCGCACATTAGGCTGTTCAACTGAACTCCCCTTGAACCTTCTGCAAACCACCCTCCATAAACTGACAACCAAATACTGACAGTCAGTGAAGTTGTTCCAGGACGGCGGTCGGAGGGCAGAGGGAGATGCATGGGCAGAGGATGGCTCTGTCCTCTCTCGCCGGGAAGGACCCAGGCAAACTGAGAGGCAGGAGAGTGAATGGCTTCCATGCTCAGGTTTCCCACACAGCAGTTTCACACGGTTAGGCTTTGCTTTCCTGTGCTCTTCCCTCCTCTCTGTGTGGACCCTGGGTGCTTTCCCACAACTCCATGCCATTCTCCCAGGGAGCAGCATCCAGTCCCATTCATCTATACTCAAGGACAGCTGTCACCTGCTTTAGAAGGGCAGTGGTTTTCGCATTAAATTAATTGCCCTCCTCGTTAATGTGGGGAGGTGGGAGGAGTAGGGGAGTGAGGACTAATGAGCGAGTGCGGGCCTCACTGTCTAACAAGCCTGGAGCCTCATCCTGGCTCTGCCGTTTCCCGGACATGTGGACTGAACAAATCCCCTGGTACGGCCCACTCAGCACTTGTTAGCAGCTGCTTTGCAGGCTGTCTGCTCACCATATGCAGGTGTGGCAGAGCACCCCAGCGCAGTGCTCCCACCTGCACACAGATGGCAGTGCTGCATGCTCCCGAGGCTCAAGAGAGGCAGCGCTGGTCTCTGATCACCTGTGCCTGGTTTACTGAACAGTCTGAACTCACTGAGGGACCAAAGAAAAAGCTTAGGCTTCTCCAGCTACCGTCTTTTAATACGGTCCTTAGCTTTTGGATCATATTAAGTTATAAGGATGATCTTCTTTGGGCAATCAACAGTCATTTTCAGATTATTAATAACTCCTAGCTGGGCAAGGTGGTGTGCGCCTGTGGTCCCAGCTTCTCAGGAGGGTGAGGCAGGAGGATCACCTGAGCCCAGGAGTTCGAGGCCAAAGTGAGTAACACAGCCAGACCCTGTCTCTAAAAAATGAAACAAATGTTTTTTCGACTGAAAAATTTAAATCTCATATCTCTCTCACAACTTTTATCTCCTCAGGCCTTTAGGCCCAATAGTCACCTGATCTGTAACTTTTAAAAAAACAGTTTCATTCCATCAGTCTATACAATTCACCCTTATAAAGAATACCATTCAATTAATATCTATATATACACACTTAAATCAATGAATTTTGGTATATTTTGTTATTATATTTAAATTGTAGTAAAGATATGTAACATAAAATGTACCATTTAAACTCCCCTGCCCGCTTTTGTTTTTGAGACAGGATCTCATTCCGCCACCTGAGCTGTAGTTCAGTGGTGTGATCATGGCTCACGGAAGCCTTGAATTCCTGGGCTCAAGTGATCCTTCCTCCTCAGCCTCTCAAGCAGCTGGGGCTACAGGTGCATGTAACCATGCCAAGATTCTTTCTTTTCTTTCTTTCTCTTTTTTCTTTTTTTGGTAGAGATACAGTGTACTTTGCCCAGGCTGGCCTTGAACTCCTGGCCTCCACTGATGCTCCTGCCTCGGCCTCCCAAAGTGCTGCTATTACAGGCATGAGCCACCACACCCAAATGTCCTAACCCTCCCCGCCATTTTTTTTTAATAGATAAGATCTCATTATGTTGCCCAGGCTGGTCTTGAACTCCTGGGCTCAACGGATCCTCCGGCTTCAGCCTCTTGAGTAGTTAGGACTATGGGTATGTCCCCATGCCTGGCTTAATCCTTTTTAGGTGTACAATTCTGTAGCATTAATTGTATTCACAATGTTGTGCAACCATTACTACTATCTATTTTTGGAACTTTTTCATTACCTCAAACAAAAACTCTGTAACAGGTAAGCATGACCTTCCTATCCCTAACCCCAGCCCCTGGTAACTTCTAATTTACTTTCTATCTATGAATTACACCAATCTCACATAACTGGAAAGAAAGGTTACCTCCATTTGCAGATGACACCATCTTATATGGAGAAACCCACCTGAAAGTTATACAGAATCTTGAGGAATCCCAAATAACCAATCTTAACAAAGAAGAACAAAGTTGGAGGACATGCACTTCCTGATTTCAAAACACGCTATGAAGCTACAGTAATCAACATAATGTGGTCCTGGCATAAGAAAAGATATAGACCGATGGAATCTAATTGAAAGCCCAGAAATAAACCCTTGCATATATGGTAAGGTGATTTTTCAACAAGGTACCAAGACCTTCTTTGGGAAAGGACAGTCTTTCAACAAATGATGCTGGAAAAACTGACATCCACATTGTCGTGCACAGCAGATTAAATGGCAAAGGATGAGAGACACTGTGACTTAATGCTCGAATCACATGGTTTCTTGGCATGCAAACACTTCTTAACAATGTATGTATTTTATCCCCATTCACGCTGGGTGCAACTCCACTTTTTCACCCTGTTAGGAACAGGTGGGGAATCTTACATAAATAGGCACAGGATTGGTTGCAGAAGTCCTCAGGCATCGGGGAATAGGTTCCTCTGATGTCAAGGTTGGAGTCTTGAGGTCAAAGGGTCTTGTCGAGGAGATGGCAAAGTTGACTCCTGCCCAGCTAATTTTTTTTTTGTAATTTTAGTAGAGATGGGGGTTTCACCATGTTGGCCAGGCTGGTCTTGAACTCCTGACCTCAGATGATCCTCCTGCCCTGGCCTCCCAAAGTGCTGGGATTACAGACATGAGCCACTGAGTCCGGCCAACTGCTCTTTTTATAGTCCCTTCATGAGTATCTACCTATGTCTGGTTATCTTGGAGGTCGGCATGCCCTAGCGCATGATGTCATCTCACCTCAGAACATGCCAACACAGCTGGTCTAAGCAAGTTTGGGTGTTCTGGGCATTTTGGCAGACATCCACGCTTACAAACTAATTATGATGACATGCCCATAAATTGCACTGCTAACACACATGAAAAGAATGAAGCTGGACCTAAACACCATATACAAAACTTGACTCAAAATGGATCAAAGAACTAAATGTAGGTGCTAAAAGTATAATGCCTAGAAGAAAACAGGGGCAAATCTTCATGACATTGGATTTGACAATGATTTTTTGGATTTGAAAACACAGAAAAGACAAGAAAAGAATAAAGTGAATTAGCCAGGTTTTTAAGCTTCATCCTATCAACTTTTCAATCCAAAATCCCAAGCTCTTTCTTTCTCACATAAGTGCTGATATGGAAAATTACTGGAAAGGTAGGTTTCAGAACTAATATTTATTTTGTTCTATTAAAACAGAGACTAAAGTGGTTCTAATAACAAAGGGAAATTTATTCCTGCCTACAAATACAAGACTGCATGTGGATGGCCCCTAAAAAAGAAAGCACAGAATCAAAGACATAAGTACTGCCATGTATCCTATTTATATAGAAAGGAAACAGAAAACCAGTTTTCAGCTTCCACACATATACATGTAACCTTCGATAAATTTATGAACTCAAACAACACAGCAAAGAGGTAGATCTTTCTCCCAATTTATGGTTTTGTGTATTACAGCAAACCTTATAAAAACTTATTCATCTAGCAAAACTAAGGGCAGAGTTTATCAACCAGGAGTGCAGTGCAGTGGCACTGCAGCCTCAGCCTCCCTGATTTCAGCGATCCTCCCATCTCAAATCCTGAGTAGCTGGGACCACAGGTGTGCACAACCACACCTGGCTAATGTTAAATTTTTTTTTCTATATACTTGTAATCCAGCTACTTAGGAGGCCGAGGCAGGACAATCACTTGAACCTGGGAGGTGGAGGCTGCAGTGAGCCGAGATCGTGCCACTGCACTCCAGCCTGGGTGACAAGAGCAAAACTCCATCTCAAAAAAGAAAAAAAAAGAAATTGTATAGACAACGTTGTGCTATGGTGCTATGTTGCCCAGACTGGTCATGAACTCCTGGGGTCAAGCGATCCTCCTGCCTCAGCCTCCCAAGGAGCTGGGATTACAGGCATGAGCCACCATGCCCAGCCTTCTAAAGTACAAATTTATTTCCAACGTTCTGTGACCTTTTCAGCCACACTGAATCCCAGCCCGGTGTGAATAGTAGCCTAAATTGGTCTGAGAGTCAGGGCAGAAACATTCTTCATTTATCCTACTCAAAGCAAGCATCTACACTAAGTAGATACAATAGAATTCTATCACACCCACTATGTTCTGACCACTGTCTTCTCCCTTTCGTTTCTCCATGTCAGAAGTCATCACTCTCTGCTGATCCCTCTCCATGGATTAGTCAGCCTGGTCACCTGTGGCCGATCAGGGCCCTGTGTGTCCTGAAATGGAAGCTCCTCTTCCAGAAATGCCAGGGAGCTCACCGTTGCAACCTCAGCCCCTACATCCAATCAGCCTTTTCACAAACAGTTGCTCTTAGTTGCAAATGAGATAAGTTCCCTGGATATGACTCACTCTATTTTCATCTCTACTACTTAAAGCTTTCGTTAATATCAACTACCACTGTGTCACCTAGAAATTAAAGAAATGTTTCTTTTACAACAATTGTAGCTGTGGCAAAACAGCATGATATTGAGGCGATGGCTTCCACGTGTCCATAAGAAAATAGCTGGATCATAAACACATCATAAAGATAGAGGTATGTTTTGCCATCAATTGTCTCTAAAAAAAAATTTTTTTTAAATTAGCCAAGTGTGGTAGTGCATGTCTGTGGTCCCGGCTACTCAAGAGCCTGAAATAAGGGAATCACTTGAGCTGGGGAGGTCGAGGCCACAGTGAGCCATGATTGTCCGGGCAACAGAGTGAGACCTTGTCTCAAATAAAACAAAACAAAACAAAACAAAAAAATCAGACATACTTCTTGTGTCAGCCACAGTTAAAATGGTGGGATTTACTCTTTACTACATGTACTGCTTGTAGAGCTTTAAGGGACAAGGGTGACTGCAGCAACTTTATAAACTGGTATATTGTTTCCAATAGGACTTTTTAGGCTAATGTTTTTAAGACAGCATCAGATTATAGCATTTTATCAGGGAAAGGCCTAAAAATATATTTACCTGGAATTGCTAGGCTTACATGAACTATTTCCTAAAACAGGTCTCTGGCTTGGGCCCTTAGAAAGTGCTATTCTGAAGGATACCCTGCCAACCCTATAAGGATTCCAATGAAAATGCTATGTTGTAGGAGAGAAATTCAATGAACACAGTCAGAAACAAAACCAAGAGCAAAACTGAGTTTTATGTAATTTCCAGAATGTAGAATGAGTTTGATTTTGTAAGGCTGTGAAAGGTAAATTTATCTTGAGGCCACACACAGTGCTAAGGGAGCCTTTTCATGAACTGTGTGACTGGACACAATGAAACCCGTTGCTGAAGGCCATAAAATCACCTATGCATACCCAACCCCATGCTGACCTCAATGACCTCAGAATGCATGGAGCTCTTTCTTTGCAAATGTTTGCCTAATTTGATTCCTAACTATGTGTTTTAAAGGGAAAGATGAGGGTCTGATGTTTCATTAGCACTAACAGCACAAAGATCTCGTAACTTTTCACAAGAAGTCAGCTGGACATAGAGAGTGGGCCAGTCATTCACCACCCACGGTCACGTCAGATGCTAAGGCAAACTGGGGGCATGATCTAGCTGAGTTTGGCTTGTCCCTTTCACTTTCCTTGCCAAGTGTCACCAGTGGGCGGCATGTGTTATTTGAGATAAATGACAAAGTGGACTTTTGGAAGAGTGGAACTGCAAATCAAAACTCAAAGAATGGCAATTTGGGGGCCACAACTATCCCCATCTTGGAAGTTCGCCTCACCCAGGTTGTGCCGCTTTGACTTCGCATGCTCGTGAATATGCTTCTTTGTGAAACAGCCGAAGAAGATGCAGTAGAGGCAGGAATGCAGCCTGTCCAGGTGGAAGCCTCAGATGTGGCAGACGCAGGACTTGGCCTGAAATTGAGAGACTAGAAGGAGTGAGCAGTGTGTGACAGGACAGGGGTGCTCAGAGGAAATGCTCAAGCAAAGGATTGCTGCTCCCCCACACCTGCCCAGACAGCCGCTGGAGGAAAGGACAGGGAGTTCCATCCAAGGCTTATTACTCCAAAGGATCATTTTCTTAATTATTTCAATTCCTCCAAAAGAGACTTCCTTCATTTAGCTCAAAACTAGCTGTGGAGGAAAAGTTAAATATTAAATTTGAACTCAACTGAACATAGTAGACACAAACAATGGTCACCAAGTCCCGGAACAGGTTGTGTGAGCCCCTTGAGGTGTTCATCCAGTGCTGTTTGGGAGAAATCTCTATTTCAATCTATTCCTGTATGTTAGTTATTGAAAGACAATAGACAATCGCAAAAACAAGTTGACCTTTTTTGTGTTTCTTGAGCCCAGTCACGAAGGGCCCTCTGACTGGGCCTCATGCCAAACAACTTGTTACGAAAAGAGCAACGGTCCCAGATTGTGCCAAAGCTTCGTGAGACTCTCCTCGACTGTGCACTGAGGAGTAGCTGACTCTGGAGCCCAGGCTGTTGCTTCCCAATCTGGTGGTGAATTCTCCATAGTCTGGTGAGTGTAAATATCTACTCCCTTCTCCCCTTCCCATTGCAATTTCCTTATTATATCAATCTGCTTATTATATCCATCTGCTTATTATATCAATCTGCTTATTGTAACATTTGTTTATTATGTCTGCATTGCCATTTTCATGGGATAAAGCTTGTTTTCCCTTAAAGGTGTTGTGTGTATGTCTTTTCTTCTCCCCTTGCACGTTTCCCACATAGAACACTAGCTCCCCATAGGAAAACTCAGCCCACAACCTCAGCTGCCAAAACCCTGTAAGCTACAGGGATGTTACCCGATGTCCTCTTCCCAATCCTGACGGGCACCCCGAGCCCAGCTCCTGCCCCCACTGCAGGCCGGCAACACCTAGTCACCCTTAAACTGGACATCATTTTAGGTTTGAGAATCCAGGTTCCAAGGCCACAGCAAATTTGGAAGCAAAAAGAAAAAGGGAGGGTGACATACAGGAAAAAGAAAGAGGAGAGGGCATTACCGAAAAAACAGACCTCAGAAACCTGAAATGTTAATCACAGCAATGATGTGCGCAGTGGTAAACAACCCTTACACCCCCAACTACCCAGGAGCGCCACTGACTCACAACACTGACAGGACGTGTGAACACGGACAGGTGTCACTGGCAATATTTGCACAATTTGAGTATAAAAATGAATAATAAAGATTTTTTTTTTTTTGATACAGGGTCTTACTCTGTTGACCAGGATGCAGAGTGCAGTGGTGTGATCACAGCTCACTGCAGCCTCAACCTCCTGGGCTCGTGATCCTTCCACCTCAGCCCACCAAGTAGCTGGGACCATAGGCGTGCACCACCATACCTGGCTGCTTTTGAAATTTTTTGTAGAGATAGGGTCTCCCCTGTGTTACCCAGGTCATTCTCAGACCCTTGGGCTCAAGCGATCCTCCCACCTCAGCCTCCCAAAGTGCTAAGATTACAGGTGTGAGTCACCATGCCCAGTCAAGAATAAATTATTTATAATAAATTTTAAAAGAATCCCTAAGTCAATATTGATAAAGATATACATCTATTATGTACCCATAAAATGTTTTTAAAAAGAAATTAATATTATACATACAAACACACATTTTTTTTTTCCTGAGATGGAGTTTCACTCTTATTGCCCAGGCTGGAGTACAATGGCGCCATCACAGTTTACCAAAACCTCCATCTCCCAGGTTCAAGTGATTCTCCTGCCTCAGCCTCCCAAGTAGCTGGGATTACAAGCATGCGCCACTACGCCTCGTTAATTTCGTATTTTTAGTAGAGATGGGGTGTCTCCCTGTTGGTCAGGCTGGTCTTGAACTCCCGACCTCAGGTGATCTGCCTGCCTCAGCCTCCCAAAGTGCTGGGATTACAGGTGTGAGCCACTGCACCCAGCCACAAACACACATCCTTAAAGCCTTCTTCACAAGAGAATTCCATCTAATAAATGTCATAGAAAGACAAAAATACAAGATCTTCATTTTATAATCATCATACTAATAACTAGATTCAGGCAAGAATCATTAGTGGATGCTAGAACCATTGGGTAAAAAACACTGTGTCATTCACAACAGTCAAAATAGTAGAAATGGCCCAGATATTCATCAATGGATGAACAGGTGAACAAGCTGTAGCATATACCTAATGGAATATTAATTATTCCACCATAGAAAGGAATAACGCACCGGCCCATGCTACCACACAGGTTAACCTTGAAAACATCATGCTAGGTGAAAGAAGCTGGAAACAAACAATCACGTATCCTACGAGTTCATTTACATGAAATACGCAGAATAGGCAAAACCACTGGATATAACTGAGATTGCAGGTTGCCAGGAGCTGGGGAGAGGGAGAATAAGGAGCAGATAAAAATGTTTTGAAATTTGATAGAGGTAGGGCTGTGACTGCACAGCAGTGTGAACCACTAAATGTTACTGAACTACTCCTCTAAAATGGTTAATTTTATTACATAAGTTTCATCTCAATTTTAAAAAATATTAGGTTACATATACCGTTGTCTCTCAGTATCTAGGAATTGGCTCCAGGACGCTGTTCAGATGTCTGAAATGAGCAGGGGACAGCTCAGCCCTTCCACTATGTGCAGCTGGACAACTTAGTCACATTGTGTCCTCTACTCCCTGCCCTCAGACAGGTCCACCACCGGGTCCCTCCCCTGGCCATGTGGCTCTGTACTTCCTGTTCGCAATCCACAGCAAATCCCACTCCTGTCTCGCCAGCCCATGCAGGTGTCAGAGGACTGAGCAGAACAGACCTTAGCCCCGGACCCCGGGAGAGATACAGGGCAGAAGAGTGCACAGCAACAGTCACTGAGCCACTGAAAGCTGCACCATGGCACAAGTGATGCCAACAGGTCCTCACACAGCCCCCAGTGCTCACAGCCTGGGGCTCTATCCCTGGAGCCAAGATGACGCTCTGAGGTTCTGCCCAGTGCCCTCTGGGAAGGGGGCTTGGCTGGTGGTCACACGCAGGAAGTGGCTAACCTTGTCCCATGGAAGACAGTTCATCCCCAAGGAGCAACAGCCCTGTGGACGCCACCTGGGTCGTTTTGCTGTTGCAGAGGGGACAAACATTGGAACTCCCAGATTGTGCTCAAATCCCAGCTCAGCCATGTACTCGCTGCGTGACTGTCAGCGAGTTACTTCAAATTTGATACTCAATCTCTCAACCTGTGAAGGGAGTAAAAATGACCTGAAGGGGAATCTATTGCATCGGAGGTGGGCAAGGTTCCAGGTTTGGTGGGAAGTTTCAAATGCATCACTGGATGTAGGGAAAGCCTGTGGGTGGCCAGACATCAGGGTGGCAGGCATGGCCACTCACCTCTGTGGCTGGGCTCGTCTGCTCCTCTGTATCTGCACCGCCTCCACGTATATCTGCACTTCTCTCTCATGAGAGACATTACGCTAGATTAAAAGTGGCCACTAACTCACCATGGTTATAAATTTGTTCCCACTCCTTTCAATCTCTGAATCCAGTGGCACTGTGACTTGAATGAAATGCAGCGGCGGTGATGAAATGCAAATTCCCAGCTTAGGCGGCAAGAGGCCTACGTGCTCCTGTCCTCTGCACTCCTGTATCATCATGAGATAGACACATCTGGCCAGCCCACTGGTCCCAGGAGGAGGATGAGAGGCACATGGAGCAGAGCCAGCTGGGCACAGCTGACCCCAGCCAAACCCCTGACTTGCATTTGGGGATGGCTTGTTAGGCAGCAGCCGCTAACTGGCAGGACAGCAGACGAGAGCAGGAGATGCCAGGCTAAGCAGGGACAACAGGGTGCTGGGCAACCTCCATCATTAGGCACATAGGCCATGCCCTCGGGACCTTGGCGCTGAGGCCTGATCTCATGGAAACAATGTTATCACAGGAAAGTCACTGCAAAGGAAAGGAACTAGTCAGCTCCCTGAGAAGAGCAGGCCTGTCTCTCCAGGACAGGCCGAGAGCAGGGCAAATGCCATCGCTACTGTTTATGGATCCACACGGCATCCCCCTCCCGTCCTTTCTGATGCCACAGAGCAGGGCAGGTGCAATAAGAGGTGTTTGCTGGGAGGATTAATTAGATCATTTCTGATGCCTGACACTTAGCAGATGCCCAGCTCAACAGGACCCTTCTTCCCATGTCCAAAGTGGCCATCTCCAGCCATAAGCTTTTTCATTTTATGTATTTTTTTTATTCTTTTTTTTTTTTTTTTTTTTTTTTTTTTGAGATGGAGTCTCACTGTCGCCCAGGCTGGAGTGCAGTGGTGTGATCTCGGCTTACTGCAACCTCCGCCTCCCAGGTTCAAGTGATTCTCCTACCCCAACCTCCCAAGTAGCTGGGACTACAGAAGCGCACCACCGCACCTGGCTAATTTTTGTATTTTTAGTAGAGACGGGGTTTCACCATGTTGACCAGGCTGGTCTTGAACTCCTGACTCACGTTATCCACCTGCCTCAGGCCTCCCAAAGTGCTGGGATTACAGGCATGAACCACCACGCCCAGCTGAAGACTGGTTTTTCAAATTCACTCAGACAAAAATAAAGAAAAATACATTTTAAAAAATGAACTGCCGGGCGCAGTGGCTCACGCCTGTAATTCCAGTACTTTGGGAGGCCGAGGCAGGCGGATCACGAGGTCAGGAGACCGAGACCATCCTGGCTAACACGGTGAAACCCCATCTCTACTAAAAATACAAAAAATTAGCCGGGTGTGGTAGCGTGTGCCTGTAATTTCCAGCTGCTTGGGAGGCTGAGTCAGGAGAATGGCGTGAACCCAGGAGGCGGAGCTTGCAGTGAGCCGATATTGCGCCACTGCACTCCAGCCTGCGGGACAGAGTGAGACTCCGTCTCAAAAAAAAAAAAAAAAAAAAAAAAAAAAGAACTAAGCCTTTGAGAAATATGGGATTATATAAAGTGACCAAACCTACAAATTCAGGTATTCCACAGGAAGAAGAAAAAGTTAAAAGTTTGGAAAACATATTTGAGGGAAGAATTCAGGGAAATGTTCATAGTCTATCAAGAAATATGGAGCTCCATATATAAGATACTCAGAGAGCAAATGGACCATACAACAATTGAACCAAATACACATTTTAGAACTTTCTATCGAGCAACTGCTGAATACATTTTTATCGTATGTACATGGAACATTATCAAAAACCCTCCACGTACTTGGCCACAGAGCAAGTCCCAATAAATTCAAAAAAATCAAAATTGTATCAACTATTGTCTTGGACCACAGTAGAATAAAATTAGAAGTCAATATGAAGAGACATGCTCAAAACTACATAAATACATGGAAAATAAACACCTTGCTCTTGAATGATCTTTGGATAAACACATTAATTCAGAGATGAAAAAATTTTTGAAACAAATGAAAATGAAGACACAACATATCAAAACCTCTGGGATACAATGAAAGTGGTGCTAGGAGGAAACTTTACAGTATCAAATGCGTACATCAGAAAGATAAAAAGACCTGAAAATAACAACCGAGGCCAGGCGCGGTAGCTCATACCTGTAACCCCAGCACTTTGGGAGGCCAAGGAGGGCGGATCATGAGGTCAGGAGATTGAGATCATCCTGGCTAACACAGTGAAACTGCATCTCTACTAAAAAATTAGCCAGGCGTGGTGGCCGGCGCCTGTAGTCCCAGCTACTCGGGAGGTCACTGCACTCCAGCCTGGGCGACAGAGCAAGACTCCATCTCAAAAAAAAAAAAAAAAAAAAAAAGAAGAAGAAGAAGAAAAGAAGAACCAATGAAAGAGATGCTAAAAATTCTGGAGTCCCTAGAAGAGGTCATGAGAATTATCCCATTATAAGGCAGTTTTTCAAACCTGACAGGAGGCCAAGAGCTGAACCATGGTGGTTCCTTCCCTAAGAGTGGGCCTGGGGCCTTAAAGCTGTGCTGTTCCTTTCCCTCCACTCAGGCCTTCCAAGCTGCCAGGCTGCATTCAATCACCTCAACTGCATCTGAGGGTCATTGAGGCCAGTAGATCTAGGGGAGCGTTCCCTGGGCTGGGGTTCCTCCACCTTCATGTGCTGAACACAGCAGTCAGCTCTTTCATGATCAGTTTTTCCAAATCTAAAGAATATTTAACTTTCTGGAACACATCAAGAAATGTGAAGCTTACTTTCCCCTCAAAGGAAGTTTGGATTCTCTTTCATTAGCAGTGAAAGAGATACAGTACTTGAGATGCTGTACTTAATAAAACATGAGGATCTTTTATTAAAATTGAAACATTATCAAACTACATTTCACACAACAATGCTTTGTAAATATTTATGTATATATTAATCTTATAAGTGAACACTTGATTTTTTTCTCTATATACTTATTGTATTAAACTTTAAAAATATGGGCAGTTTATCTAAAAGTCTTTTAGGACTCACTAGCAACATTTTTTTTCTAGTTTTATATTCCCAGCAGTCATAAGTAGCATGTTTTGGCCTACATATGTACTCATTGGAAAATAAAAGAAGGTAATAGATTTCTTTTGTGATTGACTTAAATCATGCTAATAGATAAATTTATATTCAATATGTATATTCTAATATAATAATGCATAAATATTATTAAAATCAAAATTAATAAATTATGCAGACTTTTTTGTGCTACAAGAGTGCTGTAGGGAAAGATTTCTGACTAAGAAGAGATTCTCTTGGACAATATTGGTGAACCTTTAGATTACTGTCCCTTTCCCATCTCAAGTTCACCAAAAACACATCTTAGTGGAAAGCTGAGGAAAGCTGTCAAGGTCTTCACTCTCACAAAACTAAGCCATGGTAACCACAATTAGTATATTTAGTTACCAATTATATACCATCTTTAGGCAATGAGTACAGGTTGAATGTTATCATGGTGGAAGGTGTCAACTAAAACTTCCAAGCCCCACCCCCCATGCTGACTGAATAGACCCTCTTGTGCTAAAGGGGATCCCAGAAAAGCCTTAAAACTGAGTTTCCAGTCATGATAGGCTGGGAGATCAGACATGCCTCATTATACTCCTTCCCTTTTAAAGTTTAGACACATCCGACCAGCATGAATGTTAACATAGAGATCATAACACCAGCAGAGCAGACTCTTTTTGACAAGAGGATACCAAATTATAAATAGAGCCTAAAGACTTACCAGGCAAGGGTTAACTCATGCACTCTTACACTTAAAGAATAAACTACATTATAATGGCCACAAGGTTTTTCTTTTTCTCTAGCAGCTAAACAAGCAGAGCCCTGAAATAAGCAAGATTAAAATCATTACAACTCACCCAGCTCACCAGTCACCGACCATCTGACTCCCTGTTCCACTAGCTATGACTACAGCTTTCGTTGGGCAAGAGAATTACTTCAGTAACATTTTCCAGTTAAGACCACTCACAGTGGACTGCTTCTGGTCCATTTACAGAGATGCATGCATGCCTTCATGTTCTGAAGAGACCTTTTGACATATAATGCCTAATTTTAATAGATTTAAATGCTAAGTCTCTATCCCAAGGTGAATGTGAGTCATAGTTGACACCCATGTCGTTCAATACACGTGTCAGGACCATCTTTATGAATATTCATAGCTCTTCCTGTAATCTGTTGAATATGTACATTTAGCCAACTTGTTCAGCATAAAGCTTCTGCCCTAACCACTTCTCCTTCAAAATGTCTTTCTCTGGTGAGAGGCATGCCTGGTGAGAGGCGTGCTTCCCAGCCTGCAGGATGGCCACCTTGCAGGCTGTACTTTATTTAATTAATTAATTTATTTATTTATTATTTTATTTATTTATTTTGAGAGGGAGTCTCGCGGTGTCACCAGGCTAGAAGGCTGTGACATGATCTCAGCTCATTGCAACCTCCAACTCCCTGGTTCAAGTGATTCTCCTGCCTCAGCCTCCCAAGTAGCTGGGATTACAGGCATGTGCTACCACGCCTAGCTAATTTTTGTATTTTTAGTAGAGACAGGGTTTCACCATGTTGGCCAGGATGGTCTCAATCTCCTGAGCTTGTGATCCGCCCGCCTTGTCCTCCCAAAGTGCTGGGATTACAGGCGTGAGCCACCGTGCCCGGCTGCAGGCTGTACCTTATAAGAAATAAAATCTCCTTCTCCTTTTCTAAATTTATAAATTGTGGGGTTATTTTCAGTTAATACTAGTGTCCAGCCTTGTTTATTTCTGACAGCAAATACACATATATATACTCACATTCTCATATCCATATGCATATATATACAAGTAACAATACATGTATATAAATACACATTTATACACACATACATTTATATATATTCATAATGGATGACTTGTATTCACTACACATTTTGAAGATGTTACTAGATTTTAAAAAATATCTCATGCTCTCTGCATTTCTTTTCTGTTCCTTTGATCCCTGCCTTCAGTGCCTGAGCTTTCTTTCCATATTTCGTGCTATAGGAATTCCTCAAGTATGAAAAGGTCCCTCACCCCCATTCATGTTTATGTGATTGGAAGAAAATGGCTGAGTGGAGCTTGTGTGCCTATGTGGGGCCTGTGCCATTCTGGACTCAATGTTTCTTCTAGACAGTTGCATGTTCAACTAGTAACAGGCAGACAATGGCATTGCCCATGCTAGGCTCTAAAAATACACTTGATTTTCACATATTTCCCACAATGGCAAACATTCTGTGAATACACAAAACACTGACAACATACACTCCACTTTTATACTCATAGTTTGCAAATCTGCATGAGTATTCTAACCTCAAACTAAATCTTATAATGCACACTGCCACTTTGACCGCACACACACACTACCCAAAAACCCACAGAGACCACACTCTCAGAGTCCATAGTGACGTTATGCCCTCTGAGTGCAGACAGACATTGACAGAGCTCACCTACACACAGGCCTCATCATGTCCTACCATTCCCATGAGGCCCAAAGACTCAGTATAGATGGAAGGGGTTGAGGACAAAATGAGTTGTTCCACTCAATATTTTAGTAAAATAGCAGCTGGAAAATATTGCCCTTTATTCAGCATTACAGGACTTCATGATTTATATATGTGAAGTCATTTTAATCTCTACAGTCCACCTGAAACATTGTTAATAATTAAATGTATTGATGGGCACACGCTAATTTATTATAGGAGAAATAGAAGTAACTCATCCCTTTGAACTTGAAGTCTAGAAATTAAAACCAAATAAAGGTTGCGTATATGACTCTGAGTTTGTGGCTATGTATATTTACCTATTTGATCTTAAAAGTAACCCTCCCTTTATGTTTTTTTTTTCCATTTATTAAATGGTGTGATTTGAGATTCCAAAAGCTTTAGTGATATGACACATTAATATGGCTAGAAAAAATTGGGCCTGAAATCAAACTTCGCTTAGCTTGTCTCCAAAACTCAAATCTTAAACATGCTCATCTTGAGGAGACCCACCAGAGCCAGGCTTCACCTGAACATGCCCCCTGAACAGTGGGCAGGGACCCCTCCTCATTATAATGACCTCCTCTCCTCCTTCCAGTCACTCATGTAATTACTCCCCACACTCAGGTTCTCCAGCCCTAGAAGAAACTGGCACAATAATTAGATTCCCAAACATCAGCCAACACCATTCCTCATTTTTCCTACTCTGTTTAATTCACACTTAGAGCTTTAAACTTATATTCACTATGACAAAAGTTCTCACATCCCTCTGAGTTTTTAACTGATTCACCAATAAGGACCACAGACATAGATGACTCCAAATACCCGCGTCTTCAATGGCTGTTTCTGACACAGCACATGAGTAGTATAGTGACCTGTGTCTAAATACAGAGTCACAGGTCTCCCAGTGGTGCTTCTAGAATGTCTTTTCAAAGAATTAATCATCCAGACACAGATGGAACCGCCTCCTATACACAGATGAATTCAATAAATTGACAAATAGGTGTGTTTGTGTATATCTACTTGCATTTATCTGATGTGTGTTTTAGTATTTGGAGAGAGGTTCGGTTCTGCATACATTTAGATATGAGAAGAATATGTCTGCCTTCTCTGTGAGTGTAGAGAGTGTAGAAAAGTTAATTTGAAGGGTGGAGGTTTGGGATCCTCTGTTTTGACACAGCATTTTATAAAGACATGTATAAGACATGTACATTATTTTAGACAAAATCTGTTATTGTGCTCTTAGCTATAAAATATTTATAACTTATAAAGCTTCCCTGGATTGCCTCTATTATTTAAAAAGTCACCAATTTTTGCGTGGGTGCAGTGACTCATGCCTGTAATCCCAGCACTTGGGGAGGCCGAGGTGGGCAGATCACAAGGTCAGGAGGTTGAGACCATCCTGGCTAACACGGTGAAACCCTGTCTCTACTCAAAATACAAAAAAATTAGCCGGGCATGGTGGCAGGCACCTGTAGTCCCAGCTACTCGGGAGGCTGCGGCAGGAGAATGGTGTGAACCAAAGAGGCGGAGCTTGCAGTGAGCTGAGATCGCACTGCACTCCAGCCTGGGCAACCGAGCAAGACTGTCTCAAAATAAATAAATACATAAAATTAAAAAATAAATAAAGTCACCAATTTTTTTTTTATATAGAGATCTCTGCACACAACAAAAACTCAAACAATCTCAAATTATATTATAAAAAGCAAAGTACAACCAATAAATGGGAAATGAGATACATGAAACAATACAAAAGATGTTAAATTCTATGTTTTCTGGCCTTAATCCAATGGAGTGAGAAGTTACATCAAGAATTGTTTTAAAAGTCAATTAATTACCTCATGTTTAAAAAACTGTTTAAAAGCCAGCCAATTGATTACTTCATGTTTATAGCAGCATTATTCACAGTAGCTAAAATCTGGAAGCAACCCAAGTGTCCAGGAAGAGGAGAATGGATAATCACAGTATGATATATCCTATACAATGAAGTATTCAGCCTTGTAAAGGAAGAAAATACTGACAAGATGAATGAACCTTGAGAGCATTATGCCAATGAAATCGGCTAGACACACAAAAAAGACAACTTCTGTATAATTTCACTTATCTGAGGAGGTCTTTAGAGTAGGACAGTTATAGAGACAGGAAGCTCCCATGGTGGTTGTCAGGGGCCATAGGAAGGGGAATGGGAAGTTCTTGTTCAATGGGTACAGATATTCAGTTTTACAAGATGAAAGATTATGAAGATGAATGGTTGTAATGGTTACACAACATTATGAATGCATTTAATACCCCTGAATTGTACACTTAAAAAAGTGTAAGATGGTAAATTTTGTTATGTATATTTTACCACACAAAAAACTAATAAACTAGAAAAAAACACAATTAATAAATTTTGTTAATGAAGAGATAGTGCTATTGGAAACTCAGAAACATTTACATCTGAAAAATCACAATGTACACATTTCAAATTTTTCATATTCTCACAAAAGATTTTCCGAGAGAGACACACACAGTGAATATATATTTGCTAGGGAAAGGGGAGTATTTGAAATAATAGTCCAGCATTCAACTCAAATATTTGGAAAATAGCAATCAAATACATAACGAACAACAACAAAAGAGCAAATACTAAAACTATAGTTAAAATACAACAAAAAAGACAACATAAAAAAGATGGAATATTTTAAAATATTTATAAGCTGAAATTCACGTTGGGCACATTCATGGAAAAGAGAAAAGTTGGAAATAAATCACAGAATCAAAATGGGTCATTAATGATAGACTAGAGACTGGATATAATATTTAATCATATGACTAATTGTAAGCTCAAAATACAAGAAAACTCAGATCCAGAAGATAGATTCCAGTATGTGGAGGGAACAGACTCTATAAGAAATTATAGATTTAACTTCAGTGAGAAGAGGATCTTTTATTTAAGAAATGATGCAGCAATATCTGATAATCCATCAAGCAAGAAAATAAAGTGGAGCCATAAATTCCTGTCTCTTTTTTTATTTTTTTGAGACAGTCTTTCTCTGTTGCCCAGGCTGGAGTGCAGTGGTGCAATATGGGCTCACTGCAGCCTCAACCTCCAGGACTCACATGATCGTCCCACCTCAGCCTCCAGAGTAGCTGAGACCACAGGCAAACCACCATGCCTGGCTAATTAAAAAAAATTTTCTTGTTAATTTTTGCTTTTTAATTTTTGTCTTATTATGTTATATGGCTTAAATACTTTAGAAAGAAAATCCTGTTGAAAATCCTATGCAAACTAATACAAGAACAGAAAAACGAATCCCACATGTTCTCACTTATAAGCGGGAACTAAACATTGAGTACACATAGACAGAAAGAACGGAACAACAGACACTGGGGCCTACTTGGGGGAGGAGGGTGGAAGAAGGGGGAGAAACAAAAAACTACCTGCTGGCTACCATGCTTATTACCTGGGGGGACAATAAAATACTTATACCAAATCCCCGTGACATGCAATTTACCTATATAAAAAACCTGTACATGCATTCTGACTTAAAATAAAAGTTAAAATATACATATATAAGGGAGACATTTTGTAGTAAGGGAGACTTATCTTGTATCTTTCAACTTATCTTGTAGGTGGAGGGTATATATGAGGCTGCCCAAAAGAAAAGTCATTGACAAAAGTATGGTAAAATGCTATGTTTTTTGGCCACTGTGTTTACAGCGTGGTGGAGAAACAGTGTGGTGGTCTGTAATTGCTGAGTTTTATGTGCTTTAAGGAGTCATATTTTTTCATCATGCTCTGAAGAGTGGTGCTTACATTTCTCATTTTCTTTTTTTTATTATTATACTTTAAGTTCTGGGTTACATGTACAGAATGTGCAGTTTTGTTACATAGGAATACGTATGCCATGGTGGTTTGCTATACCCATCAACCCATCACCTACATTAGGTATTTCTCCTAATGTTATCCCTCCCCTAGCCTCCCACCCCCACAGGCCCCAGTGTGTGATGTTCCCCTTCCTGTGTTCATGTGTTCTCATTGTTCAACTCCCATTTATGAGGGAGAACATCTGGTGTTTGGTTTTCTGATCTTGTGATAGTTTGCTGAGAATGATGGTTTTCAGCTCATCCATGTCCCTGCAAAGAAAGTGAACTCATCCTTTTTTATGGCTGCATAGTACTCCATGGTGTATATGTGCCACATTTTCTTAATCCAGTCTATCACTGATGGGCATTTGGGTTGGTTCCAAGTCTTTACTATTGTGAATAGTGCCGCAATAAACATACGTGTGCCTGTGTCTTTATCACAGAATGATAATCCTTTGGTTATATGCCCAGTAATGGGATTGCTGGGTCAAATGGTATTTCTAGTTCTAGATCCTTGAGGATTCACCACACTGTCTTCCACAATGGTTGAACTAATTTACCCTCCCACCAACAATGTAAAAGCGTTCCTATTTTTCCACAACCTCTCCAGCATCTGTTGTTTCCTGACTTTTTACTGATCACCACTCTAACTGGTGTGAGATGGTATCTCATTGTGGTTTTGATTTGCATTTCTCTAATGACCAGTGATGATGAGCATTTTTTCATGTCTGTTGGCTGCATAAATATCTTGAGAAGTGTCTGTTCATATCCTTTGCCCATTTTTTGATGGGGCTGTTTTTGTCTTGTAAATTTGTTTAAATTCTTTGTAGATTCTAGATAGTCACCCTTTGTCAGATGGACAGAACACAAACATTTTCTCCCACTCTGTAGTTCGCCTGTTAACTCTGATGATAGTTTCTTTTGCTGTGCAGAAGAAACTCTTTAGTTTAATTAGATATCATTTGTCAATTTTGGCTTTTGTTGCCATTCATTTTGGTGTTTTATACATGAAGTCTTTGCCCATGTGTATGTCCTGAATGGTATTGCCCAGGTTTTCTTCTAGGATTTTTATGGTCCTAGGTCTTAAACATTTAAGTCTTTGATCCATCTTGAGTTGATTTTTGTATAAGGTGTAAGGAAGGGGTCCAGTTTCAGTTTTCTGCATATGGCTAGCCAGTTTTCCCAACACCATTTATTAAATAGGGAATCTTTTCCCCATTGTTTGTGTGTGTCAGGTTTGTCAAAGATCAGATGGTGGTAGATGTGTGGTGTTATTTCTGAGGCCTCCATTCTGTTCCCTTGGTCTATAGATATATAAATATATGTGTGCATGTGTCTATCGTAGAATGATTTATAATCATTCTGTATTTGTGCAGAGGTGTTTATTCTCTGGTGGTAGTTTGTATTTCTGTAGGATTGGTGGTGATATCCCCTTCATCATTTTTTATTGTGTCTATCTGATTCTTCTGTCTTTTCTGTTAGTCTTGCTAGCAGTCTATTTTGTTCATCTTTTCAAAAAACCAGCTCCTGGATTCAGTCTGGTATTGGTCTATATATCTCGTTTTGGTACTAGTACCATGCTGTTTTGGCTACTGTAGTCTTGTAGTATAGTTTGAGGTCAGGTAGCATGATGCCTCTAGCTTTGTTCTTCTTGCCCAGGATTGTCTTGGCTATGTGGGCTCTTTTTTGGTTCCATATGAAGTTTAAAGTAGTTTTTTCCAACTCTCTGAAGAAAGTCAGTGGTGGCTTGATGGGGATAGCATTGAATCCATAAATTACTTTGGGCAGTATGGCCATTTTCATGATATTGTTTCTTCCTATCCATGAGCATGGAATGTTTTTCCATTTGTTTTGCCCTCTCTTATTTCCTTGAGCAGTGGTTTGTTGTTCTCCTTGAAGAGGTCCTTCACATCCCTTGTAAGTTGGATTCCTAGGTATTTTATTCTCTTTGTAGCAATGTGTTCACTCATAATTTGGCTCTCTGTTTGTCTGTTATTGGTGTATAGGAATGCTTGTGATTTTTGCACATTGATTTTGTATCCTGAGACTTTGCTGAAGTTGTTTATCAGCTTAAGGAGATTTTGGCTGAGATGATGGGGTTTTCTAAATATGCAATCATTTCATCTGCAAACAGAGACAATTTGACTTCCTGTCTTCCTATTTGAATACACTTTATTGCTTTCTCTTGCCTGATTGCGCTGGCCAGAACTTCCAATGCTATGTTGAATAGGAGTGGTGAGAGAGGGCATCTTTGTCTTGTGCTGGTTGTCAAAGGGAATGCTTCCAGTTTTTGCCCTTTCAGTATGATATTGGCTGTGGGTTTGTCATAAATACATCTTATTATTTTGAGATATGATCTATCAATACCTAGTTTATTGAGAGTTTTTAGCATGAAAGGTTGTTGAATTTTGTCAAAGGCCTTTTCTGCATCTATTGAGATAAACATGTGGTTTTTTGTTGTTGGATCTGTTTATGTGATGGATTATGTTTATTGATTTATGTATGTTAAACCAGCCTTGCATCCCAGGAATGAAGCTGACTTGATCATGGTGGATAAGCTTTTTGATGTGCTACTGGATTTGGTTTGCCAGTATTTTATTGAGGATTTTCCCATGGATATTCTTCAGGGATATTGGCCTAAAATTCTCTTTTTTTTTGTTGTCTCTGCCAGGCTTTGGTATTAGGATGATGCTGGCCTCATAAAATGATTTAGGGAGGATTTCCTCTTTTTCTATTGATGGGAATAGTTTCAGAAGGAATGGTGCCAGCTCCTCTTTGTACCTCTGATAGAATTCAGCTGTGAATTCGTCTGGTCCTAGACTTTTTTTGGTTGGTAGGCTATTAATTATTGCCTCAATTTCAGAACCTGTTATTGGTCTACTCGAAAATTCAACTTCTTCCTGGTTTAGTCGGGAGGGTGTATGTGTCCAGGAATTTATCAATTTCTTCTAGATTTTCTAGTGTATTTGTGCAGAGGTATTTATTCTCTGGTGATAGTTTGTATTTCTGTGGTATTGGTGGTGATATTCCCTTGATCATTTTTTATTGTGTCTATTTGATTCTTCTCTCTTTTCTTTTTTGTTAGTCTTGCTAGCAGTCTATCTATTTTGTTTATCTTTTCAAAAAAACTGGCTCCTGGATTCATTGATTTTTTGAAGGTTTTTTTTTTTTTTTTTTTTTTTGTATCTCTATTTCCTTCAGTTCTGGTCTGATTTCAGTTATTTCTTGTCTTCTGCTAGCTTTTAATTTGTTTGCTCTTGCTTCTCTGGTTCTTTTAATTGTGATGTTAGGGTGTTGATTTTAGATCTTTCCTGCTTTCTCTTGTGGGCATTTAGTGCTATAAATTTCCCTCTACACACTACTTTAAATGTCCCAGAGATTCTGGTACATTGTGTCTTTGTTCTCATTGGTTTCAAAGAACATCTTTATTTCTGCCTTCATTTCGTTATTTACCCAGTAGTCATTCAGGAGCAGGTTGTTCAGTTTCCATGTAGTTGTGTGGTTTTGAGTGAGTTTCTTAATCCTGAGTTCTAATTTGATTGCCTTTGGTCTGAGAGACAGTTTGTTGTGATTTCTGTTCTTTTACATTTGCTGAGGAGTGTTTTACTTCCAATTATGTGGTCAATTTTAGAATAAGTGCAATGTGTTGCTGAGAAGAATGTATATTCCGTTGATTTGGGGTGGAGAGTTCTGTGGATGTCATTAGGTCTGCTTGATCCAGAGCTGAGTTCAAGTCCTGGATATCCTTGTTAAGTTTCTGTCTCATTGATCTGTGTAATATTGACAGTGGGGTGTTAAAAGTCTCCAACTATTATTGTGTGGAAGTCTAAGTCTCTTTGTAGGTCTCTAAGAACTTGCTTTATGAATCTGGGTGCTCCTGTATTGGGTGCATATATATTTAGGATAGTTAGTTTTCTCGTTGAATTGATCCCTTTACCGTTATGTAATGGCCTTCTTTGTCTCTTTTGATCTTTGTTGGTTTAAAGTCTGTTTTATCAGAGACTAGGATTGCAAGCCCTGCTTTTTTTTTTTTTTTTTTTGCTTTCCATTTGCTTGGTAGATCTTCCTCCATCCCTTTATTTTGAGCCTATGTGTTTCTTTGAATGTGAGATGGGTTTCCTCAATACAGCACACTGATGGGTCATGACTCTTTATCCAATTTGCCAGTCTGTGTCTTTTAATTGGGGCATTTAGCCTGTTTACATTTAAGATTAATATTGTTATATGTTAATTTGATCCTGTCATGATGCTAGCTGGTTATTTCACCCATTAATTGATGCAGTTTCTTCATAGCATTGATGGTCTTTATAATTTGGTATGTTTTTGCAGTGGCTGGTACCAGTTGTTACTTTCCATGTTTAGTGCTTCCTTCAGGAGCTCTTGTAACGTAGGCCTAGTGGTGACAAAATCTCTCAGCATTGGCTTGTCTGTAAAGGATTTTGTTTCTTCTGTGGTTTTCAGCTCCATCAGGTCATTTAAGCTCTTCTTTACACTGGTTATTCTAGTTAGCCATTTGTCTAACCTTTTTTCAAGGTTTTTAGCTTCCTTTTGATGGATTAGAACATGCTCCTTTAACTCGGAGGAGTTTGTTATTACAGACCTTCTGAAGTCTACTTCTGTAAACTTGTCTACTTCTGTCAACTTCTGTCTACTTCTGTCAACTCTTTCTCCGTCCAGTTTTGTTCCCTTGCTGGCAAGCAGTTGTGTTCCTTTGGAGGAGAAGAGGTGTCCTGGTTTTTGGAACTTTCAGTCTTTCTGCTCTGGTTTCTCCCCATCTTTGCGGTTTTATCTACCTTTGCTCTTTGATGATAGTGACCTATGGATGGGGTTTTGGTTGTGGATGTCCTTTTTGTTGATGTTGATGCTATTCCTTTCTGTTTGTTAGTGTTCCTTCTAACAGACAGGCCCCTCAGCTAGAGGTCTGTTGGAGTTTGCTGGAGGTTCACTCTAGACCCTGTTTGCCTGGGTATCACCAACGGAGGCTGCCTGATGCTTCCTCTGGAAGCTTCGTCCCAGAGGGGCACCCAACCGTATGAGGTGTCTGTCAGCCCCCACTGGGAGGTGTCTCCCAGTCAGGCTACACGGGGGTCACGGACCCGCTTGAGGAGGCAGTCTGTCCGTTATCGGAGCTCAAACGCTGTGCTGAGAGAACCACTCCTCTTTTCAGAGCTGTCAGGCAGGGATGTTTAAGTCTGGAGAAGTTGTCTGCTGCCTTTTGTTCAGATATGCCCTGCCCCTAGAAGTGGAATCTAGAGAGGCAGTAGGCCTTGCTGAGCTGTGGTGGGCTCCGCCCAGTTTGAGCTTCCCTGCTGCCTTGTTTACATTATGAGCATGGAACTGCCTACTCAAGCCTCGGCAATGGCAGATGCCCCCCCCCCACCAGGCTCTAGTGTCCCAGGTTGATCTCAGACTGCTGCACTAGCAGTGAGCAAAGATCTATAGGCATGGGACTTGCTGAGCCAGGCATGGGAGGGAATCTTCTGGTCTGCCAGCTGTGAAGACCACAGGGAAAGCACAGTATTTGGGCAGGAGTGTACCACTCCTCCAGGTACAGTCACTCACGGCTTCCCTTGGCTAAGAAAGGGAAATCCCCCAACCCCTTGCACTTCCCAGGTGAGGTGACACCCCGCCTTGCTTTGACTTGCCCTCCGTGGGCTGCTCCCACCGTGTAACCAGTCCCAGTGAGATGAACCAGGTACCTCAGTTGGAAATGCAGAAATCTCCCGTCTTCTGCGTCTATCTTGCTGGGAGCTGTAGACCGGAGCTGTTCCTATTCAACCATCTTGGAAGCAAACCCCACATTTCTCATTTTCTAATGTGGACTAAGCATGCCACCAGGTTTGAAATAATTTTCCTCCATTAAAATATATGACTAGAATCACTGCCTAGTCTCAAATTTAGTTGACTGATAATGACTCACTAGTTATTATAAATTTTTATGCATGAAAATAATCATACTTAATTTTCTTGGGTATAAAATATTCACAATGTTCATACATCAAAATAGAGAAAGGTTGTTTGCTGTATCACCTCTCATATGATTGCAATTGCATAATTATGACCACTATTTGTGCAACATTTTTTGTTGAATTATGGCCAGAAAATTTTCTTTTCTTTGATAAACTATTGTTCTGTTAAATTAAAAAGAAAACTTTGTCTATTTTTATTTTCAAATATATTCAATGCTTAGTGAAATTATTCACTTAGATGTTAGAAATTAGAATTTCAGTTTACTACTTTCAAAAGTAGTAAATATAAGTAAATATGAGCAGTTTATTGGTGACACAAATTATTTTTGTCAACAAATTCCATGATAGAAAGAATTATTTTCAAAAACATCTGATACTTCATAGCAGATGATGTCTTTTGGAAATCCACTTTTCTTCTTGTTAAAACATCAACTTTATTTTGAAGAAATGATTTGTGTTTTTATTTTCCAACTGTTTGGTAGCATGTTACTAACAACCACTGTCGCCACAGAAAAGATCAACAGCCCTTTTCACATTTGTACATAAGAAAATATTTCATTTATCTTTGAGACAAACTTGAATTTTGCAATAAAAAAAGAATGTAGAAAAATTCATAAATTTCACATTTTAAATAACCATCTTTATAATTTTGTTTGCTACCTTCTTTCAGATCTGATTAGGTAGTCATTGCTTCAGCAGCCAGTACATGGAGAGTTCCAATTTATAGTGCAAGCTGGGCATGGTGGCTCACACCTGTAATCCCAACCCTTAGGGAGGCAGATGCAGGAAGATAGCTTGAGTCCAGGAGTTGAGACCTGCCTTGGCAATACAGCGAGACCCCATTCCCCACAAAAGGGGAAAAAAAGCCAATTTATAGTACAGGCATCTCTTTGCCCATTTGCTCGATCACATGGTAATTAAACAATTAAAATTCACTTCAGCTGTTATTTTTTGGCAGTTTCTTTCCAGTCACTTGTCTATATTATAAGTATTATGTGAAATTAGACCATATAATCTGTATGTCCACACAATGATCTCACATAAACTACAGAATGTTACAGTGTGCTGAAAGTCCAGGAAGGTGTCAGTTCCGTGCCAGTCTCTGGGCATGGTGAGTGAATAATAATATAGACCACCCTGGGTGCCTGAGTGTCTCTCAGGGTGAATGTGTGTTGGCACTAGTATGAATCCACACCTAAATATTTCTAAGTCTATGAAGTACCTTCTTTCTAATAGTTAACATTTTTAGAGAAGAGTAATCTTGCCTATTTTCCAACTTTTATCCGTGCTCTTGGGATTCAACAGGAAAACACTTTCAAAGGGTTAATAATGCTGTAAGCCTGATTGATGGATATTCTTGCCCTCTTCCTTTAGGTATACTTTTTAGGTCTTATTTGTGGAATCTGATTTTGAGTAACATTTTTCTTGCATAAAATGTGTGCAAGCAAAAAACTGGCTGTTGGTTGTACAAATAGAAATTTTACACACAGTGTTAAGAATACTGTTATTCTTATCCACCAGACTCATCTCATCTTCCCACTGGTACCACAATTATTCACCCTTCCCAGCCTCTGTGTCCAAAGGTGTGGCCATAGGAAGGAGTCCTGGCCAAGTTAATGTGGGTGGAAGTGACACTCACTTGGAACAGGGCTGGCCTGTGAAAACATCTTCCATGGGGCTTTGTACATTTTTCTCTTTACAACTGAGTGGAATGAGACCAAGAACCACAGCCAGATTTGAAGACACATGTTGGCAATGACAAAACCACCAATGGAAGACATCTGGGTCTTTGAATCTCTTTCTGGAGGAAAACAGAAAAGCAGAGTCACATGTTATTTGAAAGCCTGTGTTGCAGTGGCATATGCAGCAATAACAACTTTCGTATGATGTTCAGATAGTTGATACTTTTGAGTTTATGTGTTGCAGCAGCTAACTTTATATTAATGTATAAAAGTCTGTTACAAAATATACTGAAGTTTGAGTGCAAAATTTCCTTTAAAATAATACAATACAGCAAATATTCCCTGAATATTCCAAAAGGTAGAGGAAAATATAAATCATAAGGTTATTTAAGAAACATAGATCATGTCCTCAACTGTAATTTTTTGGAAATTGAAGACGCACAAAATATTTACATATATTCCCAGGATTTAGTTTTATATATTTTACAAGTACAATGATATGAATGCAGATTGCTGCATTAATTAGAAAGGGTCATGACCATTTCTTATTTTCTGATTTTTCTTTGGCACATGTTAAATGAGAGAAAAGTACATGTATGTTTTCCCTCTGTCATGTTCCAAGGCACACCTGGCTGTTTTTCATTGTCTCAGGTACTTACTGATTCCTTGGACATACTTGGGCATACTTCTATATAGCAGTTCCCAAGTAGGGACAAGTGAGAAGACTTTCCACATTCATGTTCTGCTCAAGTTGTGTGATCAAACCTAGTGATTTATCACATTGGATCATATCTCTAATAGCACTGTACTCATCTGTGTCCTAAAAGGGTGAAGATCTGCAGAAGAATCTGATGGTGGAAATAAGTGGCTCGTGTCTTCTGGGTTTTCTTCTCCTTTGTTCTAAGGAGAGTTGGAGCAGGTGCTCTCATTCAGGCATGATTGAAATGGATTCCTTTTGGATTCCACCTTGTCTCCAAGCTATGTCACAGCCAGATGAGCAGGAACATGTGGGCTGTGAGAATTTCAACAGTTCAGCAGGAGGTCCAACAGGGGGCACCATAAACCAAACAACAGTCCTCCTAAATGCACCAAAATGCACGTGCACCATGCAGGCAGAAAAGGCAGGTTTCTTAGTCTCCTCCTGGCCACTGGGTCACAGCACAGGATGCTAAGAGCTCACTTCATAGCGGTTGTTGGGTGCCCCCTGCTGGAACTCCCACTGGAGTACTGAAATCTTGAATGCCCTAACTGATCTGCTGTCTTGGCTGGGGCATGTCTTGGATCCATAAAAACATAAAGTGAAGAAAAAATTATTCTTAAATTCATTGTCACTCTTTTTTCACTCCTCGCCTTTTATCAGATATAATACCTATCCAAAAAAACAGAGACCCAGAGAGGCTGTGGAAAGACCTTGGTGTACTAACATATCTATCTTATAGACACAGCTTCTCACAGGGAGTTTGGAAACTTCTGGTCAATCTCTATCCCACGTGAGCACAAGAAGGACCACTTCACTCTATTTGGAGACTCTGGGAGCACACGCTGTGTATTAATCTGAGCACAAAAGCTTTGATGGAAAAGATGGTGGGAGGTGATGGTTTACACAAGTAGAGCTACATCACTCAACTCCTATGTAAGGAGAGAAATGGCAGAAGGAAAACTATGGGGAGTTGAGATATCAGCATGTCTTGTCCTTTAAATGATGAACAGCCTTGGTTCCTTCCTCTGTGTCCATATTCCGGCAGGTCTGAGTGAGTGAGCTGAGCTCAGCGGAAAGTGAACTCAACCTCAAGTCCGTTGGAAGAGTGGGCAGGGCTGTCCTCTCCCTCTCTTTTTTATATGAACACCAGAGTTGTTCCTGTTCCCTTCCCCAAGAGAATTCATCTTCCAAAACTTTAATCCATTTAAGCCTAAATATTCAATATGAAAAACCCGGCCAGGCAAGGTGGTTCATGCCTGTAATCCCAGCACTTTGGGAGGCCGAGTCAGGTGGATCATCTGAGGTTGGGAGTTCAAGACCAGGCTGACCAACATGGAGAAACCCTGTCTCTACTAAAAATACTAAATTAGCTGGGCATGGTGGCACATGCCTGTAATCCCAGCTACTCAGGAAAGCTGAGGCAGGAGAATTGCTTGAATCCAGGAGGCGGAGGTTGTGGTGAGCCAAGATCACGCCACTGCACTCCAGCCTGGGCAACAAGACCAAAACTCTGTCAAAAAAAAAAAAAAAGAAAGAAAGAAAGAAAGAAAGAAAAGAAAAACCCTTAAAGATGGAAACAGGATAGTCAGTTCTAGGAAAATCAGAAGTATAAATAATGTTTAAATGAGGGAGAAGTGAAGCAAGATAGTGAAATAGGACCCTCCAGCAATTATCTCCTCACAGAAATATGAAACTAACAACTATCTGAGCAAAGAAGTACCTTCATAAGAGCTGAGAAAACCAGGTGAGAGATCAGAGGACCTGGTTTTATCACAATAATAAGAAAAGAGACATTGAAGAGGGTAGGAGTGGCAGAATCCCATTTCTCACCTCGCCCTTCCCTGATTCCCAGCAGTACAGCACAGAGACACAGCTCACTTGAGGAAGCGGAGTGATGAGAATGAAGGGCTTTGACCTGAAGCCCCATTCTGAGCCCATCACAGTAAAATTCAGTGCCAGGGAGAACCCCAGGGCCTCTAGCCCAGGAAAGGATGCATGGGCAGTCTCTGGACTCATCCCAGCACTAAGTTAAAAAACTGCAGCCCCAACAGGACAGTCTCATGTTCTGACCTGCATCACCTCTGGCTTTCTAAAGCGACATCAGGCCATAGGTGAACTTCAGCAGCAGGAAGGGCACATCAGTTCGGGCCTTAGGATACACTCCAGGGTTGTGCTGGTCCTAGTTTCCATGGGCTTTGGGCATCTAAAGAACTTATCATTACATCTAATATCTAATATCACATATCATTACAATGCCTTTTCATAAAATACAACACATAATTCCAGTTATTTAATATCTCTACAAGATAAGAGAGACATTTTTGAGCTCTCTAAGGGGCCTAAATGAAAAATCCCAAAGTTCATTTTAGGTCAAAAAATTTAGAATTTGATTTGGAGAAAACTGCCAAAGATGTAAAAGTCTTCACAACATTGAAATCACAGATTACTGTTAAATAATAGTTTTCTATATAACCAGACTAATAATCAAAATACTTCAAAAGCAATAGAGATAATTACATGAATGTAAAATCATTAACCTTTTTAAAGCCCAGTTTTGCTAAGTAATCAAATATCTAAGAAGACAAGATAGAAAATCATCTTGATAAAATATTACATCTTTTTTGTTTGCTTGTTTTGGGTCAGTTACTAAAAAGGTAAAGAAAAAAACTCTTGTAGTATTAATAGCTTCTCCTACAGAAAGTCCATTTAGGTATCTTGGAAGTCAAATTGATGAAATAGAACTTGAAGCTGATCAGACACAGGAAGAATGTGTCCAGGGTAATGAGTGTACACTATATTATAAGGAAGTATAAACAAGAGAATTATTATCTTGAGCAGAATAATACACAGTTCTTAGTAACAGCGTGGGAAGTTTCCTGGTTACATAGAACAATTCAGACATATCACGAAAATACAAGACTACAGAATCAAGTTATATTGGAGGAAAACATCGCTTTTTAGACTTTTAAGATAAACATTTCAAGCCATAACACTGAAGTTAGAACCAGAGGAAAAAAAAAACATAGGTGTTAATTAAAAGTCTGAAGGACAGCATTGTCACCCCAGATAAGCAAAAACATGTACTTTTCCAAGAGAAGAAAGAAGAAAAGCTATACTTCCTACCTGAGACTAGGAACATAAAACGGATCTCAGAAAGAAATGTGGCACAAATAAAACTCTCTGTAATATAGAATATAGCTGTTAAAAACAATTTTAGAATTTGAAATCAAAATCTTTTGCATTTTTACTAAGAGCAAATCAGTACTTTAAGAAAACCTTGCTCTAATGGAGGGGACCAAAATTGTAGTTCTATATTAGTCTATTTGTAATAACGAAGCTCAGTCTTTAGAAAGATGATTATAATTTTCTTTTAATTATAGCCAACTTGATCACATGCATATTTCATAAATTATTTTGTTCCAAACCTTATCACAAGTTACACATTCATGACATGCTTAGACTTTCTGCCTTGCGCTATACTTCCTCTTTCTTAAATAATGAATAATTTTACTACAGTACAAAAAAATTACCACAAAATATTATTTCTCATATGAAATTATTCTCTTTTCTTTTTAAACTTTCTTGCTAGAAATACATCTTCATACACATAACTTTCTTTATATCTCTCCTACTTACTGGTTTCTATCTTGTGAATTTTTTCCCTAATTCCATATTTCACAACAGCTTTTCAATAATCTTTAAGTTTGACAAAATTATTCTTCATCTCAATAAAGAATACATATTTATATCTTTCATAGTGATACCTAATGTCTACAAAAAAATAAAATTAGCTGGGTGTGGTGGCATGTGCCTGTTAGTCCCAGCTACTTAAGAGGCTGAGGTGGGAGGACTTCTTGAGCCTGGGAGGTCAAGGCTGCAGAGAGCTGAGATTGAGCCAGTGCACTCCAATCTGAGCAAAAAAGTGAGACATTGTCTCTCACACACATAAATATATATATTTTTGGCACACTTTATATACAGAATTATATATATGTTGATTAAAAATTAAAATTTTTAACCACACGCAGTGGCTCATGCCTGTGATCCCAGCATTTGGGAGGCTGAGGTGGAAGGATTGCTGGCCAGCCTGGGCAACATAGTAAGACTGTCTATACAAAAATATTTTTAAAAAATTAGCCAGGCTTGGTGATACACACCTGTAGTCCCAGCTACTCCAGAGACTGAGGTGGGAGAACTGCTTGAACCCAAGTGTTTGAGACTGCAGTGAGCTGTGATCACCCTACTGCACTCCAGGGTGACACAGCCAGACCCTGTCTCTCAAAAAAAAAAAAAACCCTAAAAATTAAAAAAATTAAAAATAAATCTGTCATGTTAAATTTTATTAAAAATCTAGGAAGCAAGAAATATTGAATTGCCTGTCATATCTGTGTTTTAAAAATGAGAAATACTGTATAACTTTTAGAAATATTTTTTCACATTTGTATGTATATTAATAGCCCCCCAAATATTTAGTCTTTCTATAAAATTTCAGAAGTCAAAAACAAATCTATGTTCAGCAATTTATTTTTTATATTATTTGGAAATGACCCACACATTTCCAAAGTATCGATTGTTAAATGTAACATAAATTTAGAAGTTTAAATTACATGAAAAGTTTATACATTTTTTTGTTTGTTTGTTTGTTTTGAGACGGAGTCTCACTGTGTCACCCAGGCTGGAGTGCAGTGGCCAGATCTCAGCTCACTGCAAGCTCCGCCTCCCAGGTTCACGCCATTCTCCTGCCTCAGCCTCCCGAGTAGCTGGGACTACAGGCGCCCGCCACCTCGCCCGGCTAGTTTTTTGTATTTTTTAGTAGAGACGGGGTTTCACCGTGTTAGCCAGGATGGTCTCAATCTCCTGACCTCGTGATCCGCCCACCTCGGCCTCCCAAAGTGCTGGGATTACAGGCTTAAGCCACCGCGCCCGGCCGA
This sequence comes from Macaca thibetana thibetana, assembly GCF_024542745.1. NCBI lineage: Eukaryota > Metazoa > Chordata > Mammalia > Primates > Cercopithecidae > Macaca > Macaca thibetana. The sequence goes on from NC_065593.1 coordinate 5,646,159, forward strand.
AAAGTTTATACATTTTTACCTCATTTATATTTACCTAATTTACCCAGAATATTAGAATATTAACAGTTTACCTAGAATACTCATAACTGGGATATTAGACAGAACTAGTCTGCATTTCAAGTTATTTCCTTGGTAATCATTTTTATGTCCTGTTATTATCAGGTGTTCACCTACGTAAGAACCTTAAAGTAAAAAATATAGGGGTATTTCACTACTAACTCAGAAGATTACAGCTATTTTCATTAAACTAACAATACTAAATTAGCCTTACTTATCAAAAAGTTATGTAAACAAAAATCACTCTGTTTTAGGTAGTGTTTATTGAAGGGGTGACCTGCTCCTCCACACCTGTGGGCGTTGCTAGTCAGGTGGGACGAGAGACTGAGAAAAGAAAAAGACCACAGAGACAAAAGTATAGAGAAAGAAAAGTGGGCCCAGGGGACCGGCACTCAGCATAAGAAGGACTGGTGCCAGCACTGGTCTCTGAGTTCCCTCAGTATTTATTGATCGTTATTTCTACCATCTCGGAGAGGGGGATGTGGCAGGACAATAAGGTAATAGTGGGAAGAGGGTCAGCAGGAAAACATGTGAACAAAGGTCTCTGTGTCATAAATAAGTTTAAGGAAAGGTGCTGTGCTCTGATGTGCACTACACAAACACACAAACATCTCGGGGCATTAAAGAGCAGTATTGCCGCTAGCATGTCTCACTTCCAGCCCTAAGACGGTTTTCTCCTATTTCAGTAAATAGAACATACAATCGGGTTTTACACTGAGACATTCTATTCCCAGGGACTAGCAGGAGACAGATGCCTTCCTCTTATCTCAACTGCAAAGAGGCCTTCCTCTTTTACTAATCTCCTCAGCACAGACCCTTTACCGGTGCTGGGCTGGGGGACGGTCAGGTCTTTCCCTTCCCACAAGGCCATATCTCAGGCTATCACATGGGGAGAAACCTTGGACAATACCTGGCTTTCCTAGGCAGAGGTCCCTGTGGTTCCGCAGTGTACTATGTCCCTGGGTACTTGAGACTAGAGAATGGTGATGATTTTTAACAAGCATACTGCCTTCAAGTGCTTTTTTAACAAAGCACATCCTGCATAGCCTTAAATCCATTAAACCTTGAATCAACACAGCACATGTCTCTGCAAGCACAGGGTTGGGGCTAGGGTTACGGATTAACAGCATCTCAAGGCTATTAATCTCAAGAATAATTTTTCTTAGTACAGAACAAAATGGAGTCTCTTATGTCTACTTCTTTCTACACAGACACAGTAACAGTCTGATCTCTCTCTTCCCCACAGTTAATAGTTTTCTACTTCTTTATGTCAAAGCCTGACACTTTAAAATACTGATCAGAGACAAATATTAAGCCATTTTGCCAGTAAACCCTGGCAAAAAAGTATGTTGACAATTTTTAGTTAAGTCACACTAATTTTTATTTACTAATAACTTTTAAATCAACTTATTTGTTAAAGATTTACTTGTCATGTGACCTAAAAGGCATCTGGGTGCCTATATATATTTTATATGAGTGCTTATTTATCCTCAAAAAGTTTCTGGCTAACTATACCAGATTTTACCATGTAGACATAATATAAAAACATAGTATGTATGATAGAGGCAGGAGGCAGAGAAATTCTAGGCAGATAAGGGCGGGTCCCTGGTGAAACCCCACCTTTGAGCCAAAAAGCCTGAAACCCATGGCCCAAAGTGAGAACTCCTCTCCTTGTTTGCCTGCTCTCTCCCAACTGGTTCTTTCTGAATAATGTCTTTTTACCAACCTTTTCCAAAACTACCCACCGGCCCACCCTGCCGCCATCCTGTGAAAGGAATGAAAAAATCAGGCACATTCCTTAGCCCCGGGCTCAACTTCCCAAGCCCAGTACAAACACATCCCCCCATATATCTCTCAACTTCCCGAGCCCAGTACAACCACATCCCCCCATATATCACTCAACTTCCCGAGCCCAGTACAAACACCACCTGGAAAGTCTCCGATAAGGACACAGCCATTCGTGGATTTACTGAAAGCGCGGGAAACAATAGAAAACTGCTAAATGTATAACTTAAAATGTTAACCAATTGTAGTGCTGTAACCAAAAGAATTCCTTTGTTCCTCTGTAACTTGACGTATCCTATTTATCTCGGGCTATAAAAGGCAAGCACTTGCATTGTTCGGGGCCCTCCTGTATGCGGTGGAACGGAGGGACCAAGTTCGAACTTGTAGTAAAAGATCCTTGCCGCTTGGCTTTGACTCTGGACTCTGGTGGTCTTCTTTGGGGAACAAACGGTCTGGGCATAACACCTGTTCCTATCAAGACCCCAGACACAGTTGGTAGAGGGGAGAGAAGTGGCTTGACTAGAGAGAGGTGACTTGACTTCAGAGGGACAACTGGACTTCGAAGGAGAGGCAGCTTGATTTCAGAGAAGAGCCTGCTTGGAGACGGCTGGACTTCAGAGGAAGATTACCTGCCTGTTGTGTCCCTTCTCCAGTTCCTCTCTCTGCTGACAGCCACTTCCACTGGTAAATAAAATTCTCCTCCTCTACCACCCTTCAAGTGTCCGCATAGCCTTACTCTTTTTAGATGCCGGACAACAGCTCGGAACCCACTGAGTACAGGTACCCAAAAAAGGCTGTCACAACTGGCCCTTTGCCCTTGCTGGCAGAGGGCAGCTGCCCCACTTGATGGGGCAAGGGGCCCACTCAGGTGATAACACACTGCTGTCCATGGATGGCAGAGCTAAGACAGCATTGTAACATGCCCTCTGGGGCTTTGGGGATTGCAGGCACCCCGAACTGGGCACCACCGTGGGGTCCACAAGGAGCTTGCTCCTGTCAGTGTCCAAAGTGGTCGGCTGGATCCTGCACTTGTTCGCCCATGCCTGGTCAAACCAACCGGCCTGGACGAAGCTTGCTCCTGCCGGTGCCCAAAGTGGCTGACTGGATCCCGTACTCACTTGCTCACATTCTCCCTCCCTCAAGGGGTCAAAGGGTCAAGTGTGGCAGACTAAGTAAATGGGGCACCCCCTTCACAAGTCAGAGGAAGAGGTGGAGAAAAATCCTGCATTATATACACATGTAAATAAACAGATATACAAAGATCTTATAGCTTCAATTTGAGAATTTTAGTCACGAAATAGTAATACAAACTCACCAGTTAGAGAGTTAGATCAAAATTAAATTTTTCATTGATACATAGTATCTGTACATATTTATGGAGGTATATATAATATTTTGTTACATGCATGGAATGTGCAGTGATCAGCTCAGGGCATTTAAGATATTTATCACCATCATCATTTATCATTTCCTTGTACTGAGATCCTGACCTCGTGATCCACCCGCCTCAACCTCCCAAAGTGCTGGGATTACAGCCACCAGGCCTGGCCTGTCACTACTTTTCTGTAATTTTTGGCATACTGTCTACTTTGATTTACGTTAGGGTAAAAAATGAGTGATAACTCAAAAGTGTAGACAGGTGAAGTAGCAGGCCCCATGCTTTGACATTAAGAAGAATGGGGTAAAGCATGAGGCTTCTGTGAATTGTCTCATCTATCTAGATACTAGTGATAATGACCCAGAGGCATGTTGTCCAATAGCCGCACATAGCTACTACATTTAAATTTAATTACAATAATATAAAAATTCGGTTAGTCACACTAGCTACCTTTCAAGTTCTCAAAAGCCACATGTGGGTAGTGGTAACACATTTCTTAGCATAAATACAGAACATATCCGGCATCAGAAAAAGTGTTGGAGAAAGCTTATCTGGACACTTAAGCACACACAGAAACGTCAAATTGGGTTAAGATGCTATCAAAAGCTAATGTTCAGACTTGACATTAGACAAATACATGTTATCAATGCCCTGCTGATATGAGAACTGAGAATAAAATGTGTGTTCCAGGTGTGGTGTAACTAAACAGTTGAATGCCTGACTACAAACATTTAAATCTAAGTTCTTGGATTTGGTGATTTGAACCTGGAATGTATCCTTAGTTTGGCTGAACATGGAAAACATTCTTCTCTTTCTGACCAACTTATTAAAAATATTTGAATGATAGCATTACATATATTATGCAAAATCTACCTTTCTGAAATATTGCAAGATATATATAGTATAGGAAACAACTACTATATGACTGTATTAGCAGTTTGACTGCTTAATAAATGCATTTTATATTAAAAAATTAATAAGTACCCAAAATGTAATTAGGGTATTCCTCCAAAATATTATAAATAATAAAATTAAACAACTATGGAAATGAAAAGAAAGGGTCAGCAGTGTGCGTTATGGCATGAACATTTGTTTCCCCCAGAATTTATATGCTGAAGAGCTAACTCTCAGTGTGACGGGATTTGGAAATAGGGCCTTTGAAGTTAATTAGGTTTACATGAGGTCATGAGAGTGGGGTCCTTATGATGGAAATAATGCCTTTATAAGAAGAGGCCAGAATGCCTGTTCAAGAACCAAATCAGCCATTGTCTTGGTTATAGACTTCCCAGACTCCAGGGCTGTGAAAAATAAACGTCTGTTGTTGAAAGCACCCACTTTTTAACATTTTGTTATAACAGCCTGAGCAGACTAATACAGCATGTAAATATCATATAATGACAATAGAATAAACAATGTGGGTAAAAAATAGATAACAAAAGCATCTGGGACCATTACACCCTAAAGTCTGTTACAACTAAATAAATAAATTAAAAAATTAAAAATGCACCTTCATTATGTCAAAAGCAGGTAGAAAAAATATAACAATTATTTAAGAGTGTTTGTGTCCAAGCACATAGTATAAAATATCTACATAATATATCATTAAATCTTCGTAACGAAGTAGTTTTATGCTCATGTGTCATAAATAAATGAATAAATTATGAACAATTGAAGCTTAGGGAAAATTATCAGCATTCCAGTTAATAATTAGTGGGTCTAGAATCAGGAAAATAAACCTAAATACGGTATAAGTGACTGAAGTATATTTAATAGAAAAATACGTTAAGGGGCCGGGCGCGGTGGCTCAAGCCTGTAATCCCAGCACTTTGGGAGGCCGAGACGGGCGGATCACAAGGTCAGGAGATCGAGACCATCCTGGCTAACATGGTGAAACCCCGTCTCTATTAAAAAAATACAAAAAACTAGCCGGGCGAGGTGGCGGGCGCCTGTAGTCCCAGCTACTCGGGAGGCTGAGGCAGGAGAATGGCGTGAACCCGGGAGGCGGAGCTTGCAGTGAGCTGAGATCCGGCCACTGCACTCCAGCTTGGGTGACAGAGCGAGACTCCGTCTCAAAAAAAAAAAAAAAAAAAAAAAAAAAGGAAAAATACGTTAAAATACTGAAGACAAAGAATGTTGTTCTGTAAGCTCGTAACGCAGCAATAAACAATTTCTATAAATTATTCCTAATATTAATGAACATGGAGAAATCAGTGAATAACACATTGAAAAATGAATGCCTAGGAGATGAAGTAAAACTTTGGTCTTTTTGGAATATTTAATAAATTCTTGATTTAATGCTGAAAACAATGAAGGCAATTCCAAATATGACAAACGAAAAGAGACATACAAAGAGATATGCGAGACATTTTTTTAATTCACAAAATGATACATGTTAACTCGAAGCTGGAAAACACAGATCACTAAGTGATTGTGCGAAGCAAACAACAAAATCATTAACTCGGAAGTTATACCAAAAATGCAAAGGAGCCTTCCCACCTCTGCACAAAACAACAAAAGCACAAAAGTTGTTAGGTTGAGACATTTCAAAGTAAATTATTTTATGACCTCAAGAAAAAGATCATATCAAAGCTATTTTATCAGTTCCAGGAAAGTTTCCAAAATGTTTAATCAAGTCAGCATAAAAATGATACCAAAATCTAGGAGAAAACGCATAATAAAATGCTGCAAAACACAGTTCATCCTCAGTTATATCAGTGAAATATCCTAAATTAAAGACTTGCCGATAGAATGCAGCGAAAACAGAGACAGAGCAAGAAAGGACGCCGAGCAGGAGCCCACGAGGTTCACGGTAAGAAAACAAGTGACCGAGCAGCCGGAGAGAAAGCAGCCCGGGGGATTCGGCCACGTGACGTGCGGTGGACCCTGCGGCAGGGACCCGCCAGGCTGCCCTGCGCCCCTCAGCCCCTCAGCCCCTCAGCCTCCACACTCCCTCAGCCCCTCAGCCCCTCAGCCTCCACACTCCCTCAGCCCCTCAGCCCCTCAGCCTCCACACTCCCTCAGCCCCTCAGCCCCTCAGCCTCCACACTCCGTCAGCCCCTCAGCCCCTCAGCCCCTCAGCCCCTCAGCCCCCTCAGCGCCTCAGCCCCCTCAGTCGCCTCAGCCCCTCAGGCCCTCAGCCCCCTCAGTCGCCTCAGCCCCTCAGGCCCTCAGCCCCCTCAGCGCCTCAGCCCCTCAGCCCCTCAGCCCCCTCAGTCGCCTCAGCCCCTCAGCCCCTCAGCCCCCTCAGCGCCTCAGCCCCTCAGCCCCTCAGCCCCCTCAGTCGCCTCAGCCCCTCAGGCCCTCACAGCCGCCTCAGCGCCTCAGCCCCTCAGCCCCTCAGCCCCCTCAGCCCCTCAGCCCCTCAGCCTCCTCAGCCGCCTCAGCCCCTCAGCCCCTCAGCCCGTCAGCCGGCTCAACCCCTCAGCCCCTCAGCCCCTCAGTCACCTCAGCCCCTCAGCCGCCCACGCCGCTGCTCGCTCACCCTCCCAGCTGCCTTAGGGGTCGGCGCTGCCCAACGGGCTCTAGCGCAGCCTCCTGCCCAGCGTCCCACCGGCCGCGCCTGCCTCTGGCTCCTGGCCACCAGCTAGTAGCCGCGCCCGTGAGCAGGGCCAGTCCAGGGGAGCAGACCCCGAGAGGCGCGACGGGATGGCAGGCGGTGTCTTCCAAACCCAAGCCTCCGAAAGCGGCAGCCGGGGGCGGGCTGCTGACCAACCAGGAGGTCCCGCTCTGTCCCAGCCTAGGCCTCCCGGAGCCATCACCCTCGAAGAGTCCCGGGCGGGGGGCACCGCCTGCTCCACGCTGTCGCGGGCTTCTGCCAGGCCGTGATCCGTGCCCAACGCCAGCAAAGGGCAGTTTGTGCCCTAGAGTCGGGAGAAATGCATGCTTCCCGGGGATCTGAAAACTCCAGGTCCTCCTGCCAGGAGCCCACGGCCTCAGATGGGGACCAGGACGCGCCCACCTTGGGGAAGCGCCCCCTAGACCTGAGCCCGATTGTCCCCAACAAACTCCACACCCGCAGGCTGACGTTTGGGCTCCGGGGTGCGGTGTCATATGAAATGGGCACCGCGTGCTTTCCATGCAAAAGACGCGAAGTCTGGAGTTTATGAAATTATTGACGGAAAGCCGCGCCAGTGCCAAGAGATCATGGCCCAGAGCTGGCAGAACTGATCAGATCAATGCTGAGCAAAAGGCCTGAAGAAGACCATCTGGAGGAGCATCCCGAGGGCCTTCCCCAAAGCACCAGATCACCTTCCTTTCCGAGGCCACAAAGGCCAGAATCTCCAGAAATAGCATGAAACACGGTGACTTGGTGACACCCAAGCCTGCTGCCACTGTGGTTTCCAGCAAGGCAGAATCAAGGCATGAAGTAATCCACCCCAACCACGCTCCTCTGAGGCTGAACAAGACATGATAATGGGTGAAGCCAAGTGTTCGTCCCAGGAGAGGCCCAGGGTGGTTGGTCTGTTAAGTCACCTGCCAGTCTGAAGACCCAGAGGACTTGAGCAATACCAAGAACTGGCCACGGTCAGTAGGGTAAATATTGACATCTTACCTGCAGAAGGGAGGGATGCAGCGAGCCAGGGCGGAGGTTGCAGTGAGCTGAGATCGCGCCATTGCACTCCAGCCTTGCACTCCAGCCTAGGGACAAGAGCGAGACTCTGTCTCAAAAAAAAAAGAAAAGAAAAGAAAAAGAAAAAGAAAAGAAAAGAAAAAACAAAGAGAAAAAGAAAAGAGGAAGAAAACAAATTTACTGTCTTCAGTGGTTTGAAATAGCAAAAACTGGTTGCCAAATACAGTATGTTAAATAACTCCTGCTTAAATTGTTTAAGAAAGAAATTATATAGGGCAAACACAATAAATTAGTCTTGTGTGACATATTTTGAGTAACTGAAAATTCTTCTATTTGAAAAAGGAAAAGGAGTTTTGACTCATCTTGGCCAGCATTTAAAACACAAGCATAGCAGACACGGTCCTGCAGCCTCTTCCCGATGAGGGTCTTCAGTGGCATTTACCACAGTTGTCAGCGGATACTGTGTCTCTCCTGGGCCTGGGTAACTTCAGAGACCTCACTGGCAGCTTCTCCTCTCCTCAGGCTTCCAGAAAAGTAACAGCCAACCAGGGAAATAGAAATGATCATTTTAAACAATCTTGGCAAATTGTAGAAATTTTATTGGTACTGCTCACATCTCTAGGTTTTTGAGCATTTTTTTCCCACAAAGATTAGATGATAAACATTGCGTCTATGCTTCTACATGTGTTCATGACTCAAATGGCCTTTTTGACACTTGAGTTGCAACACTATTCTGAGGAAGTGAAACTGTTGAAATATATTTATAAATACACATATTCTTATCTATAATTTATTAACATACATGTTCAACAAACTGAAATGTTTACATTTTGGCAAACATCAATGAAGACCAGTATAATATTCAGTGAAATAGCTTCTTTAATTTTTAATCTCTTTCAATTTATGGCTTATTTGTTAATTTGTGAACATATTGTGTGTGTATATATGTAATTTTTTTTACACAGAATTTTGCTCTTGCTGCCCAGGCTGGAGTGCAATGGCATGATCTTGGCTCACCGCAACCTCCGCCTCCCAGGTTCAAGCAATTCTCCTGCCTCAGACTCCTGAGTAACTGGGATTACAAGCATGTTCTACCACGCCCGGCTAATTTTGTATTTTTAGTAGAGACAAGGTTTCTCCATATTGGTCAGGCTGCTCTCCAACTCCTGACGTCAGGTGATCTGCCTACCTTGGCCTCCCAAAGTGCTAGGATTACAGGTATGAGCTACCACGCCCAGCCTCCTGCACCTATCTTTATCCAGATGCACATAACTGTTATCCTCTGCCTGTCCAGTAATGTATATTAGGATTGTGTTGGTAGAAGGGCTGAGGCAGGGCTTGCTTGTCTGACATAATGTAGAAGAGTCTTGGAACATGTCCTGGGTCTAGGGTCTAAAACCCCTCGTGGCCTACGGAACACCAAGCTCTGTGCCAAAGGATGGAAGGCTGCCCTGCTGCACTACAATCTAAGCCCAGTGCATAAAACCCCTTGTGGCTTGGAGAGCATCCAGGGCTCAGGGCATAAGGCCCCTCATAGCTTCTGGAATGTGTCCAGACTCGCTGGCCCCTTGCTTCTTGCTCTCCCAAGATCATAAATTAGTTGTATCTTGAATTAGAAGAATCTGTTCTCCCTTATCTCAAGTAGCAGAGCATATGCTAAAACATCACAGCTACGCTTGATGCACCGCTACCTTTCTACCCCCATGTACTCACATCCTCACCTGTCTACACCCACATCTGCATGTCCTCACCACCTGCTTCTTTGTTCGATTACCAATAAATAGTGTAGGCTTCCAGAGCTCACAGCCTTCGCATCCTCCATACTGGCATTGGTCCCCTGGACCCACACTGTGTACTCTTAACTTGTCTTGTCTCATTCCTTTGATTCCGCCAGACTTCATAGCCTCCATGACCTGGTGTTGGGTCTGATCACCCCAACATTTCTGGTGTGCCAATGTGGGGCTATGAAGACTCTGGTGAGGGAACACTAGAGCATGTGAAAGCAGGGGATCCATCGTCAGAGGACACCTGAGGACAACTGAAAGAAGCTTGGCGGGTAAGCTAGGTGCTCGGAAGAATCAGGGTAACAATGGGACAGAATGAAAGCAAACATTCTGCTTATTTAAACTTTCTAAGGCACTTATTATGGAGATGGGGAGCAAAAGTTAATACTCAGAATTTATTAAAACTCTTTAGTACAGTAGAGCAGTTTTGCCCATGGTTCCCAGAACAAGGGACTATGGAGTTGGATGAACGGGAAAGAATTGGCAGAGATTTTTAAAAGGCGTATAAAGAAGGAGCCAAAATTCCAGTTTCTGTTTGGTCGGTGTGGGCATTGATAAAGGCAGCTCCTGAGCCATTTCAAACAGATGATTAGGCAGATTCAGATGAGGAAGAGGAAGATGAGTGTAAAAAAAAACTAACTTCGGATTCTGAATGCAAGGAGCAAAAATCGGAGAAAATTAAAGAAAAGGGAAACTGAAAAAGGTATGTTTTACTAGCCCGTTGGCTGTGCCTGCTGAATTAAGTGAATGGCCACCTCCTCCCCTTCCCCGTAATGGGCGAGAAAATGAATTAGCTGTAAAACTAACTGCTCCTGTAGTTGCAACATTAAAACCTGGAGCGATTGTTGGTGCTATACAAAATTCTATTCAAAAAGCTAGAGCTGAGGGAGACCCAGAAGCATGGCACTTTCTAGTTACTATAACCTAGCAAGGAGGGCAAAATATAGCTAATTGGGCCACTTTTCTTTTAAGCTATTAAAGGAATTTAAGCAAGCCATTAGTCAATATGGGCCAAATTCTCCTTTTGTACAAACGTTACTAAAAAATATGGCTCTTGATAATAGATTAATACCATATGACTGGGATACTTTAACAACATCTGTTCTCACTCCGTCTCACTACTTACAGTTTAAAACCTGGTGGGTTGATAAAGCACAAACTCAGGCAAAGGAAAACACACCAGCACAGCCACCTGTGCCTATTTCTTTTGAACAGTTAATGGGGGTCGGCCCTAATTGGGAATGATTAGAAAATCAGGCAGTGATGGAGGATGTTGGCATTGCTCAGCTGTGCACCGTGTGCTTACGGGTGTGGGAGAGAATAAATGTTATAGGAGAAAAATATCCTTCTTTCAGTTCTGTCCGACAAGGACCTAAAGAACCATATGCTGATTTTATTGCTTGGCTCCAGGAGATTGTGCATAAAGCTATAACCGACAAAACAGCTCAGGATGTTGTAATACAGCCTCTTGCATATGATGATGCTAATACAGAGTGTCAAAATGCTATTAGACCTGTGAGAGGGAAGGCTCATTTGGCTGAATATATTAAGGCTTGTGATGGCATTGGAGGTAACTTACATAAGGCTACTCTTTTAGCTCAAGCTATGGCTGGACTAAAGGTGGGGAGAAATATGCCCCATTTCTCAGGCTCTTGTTTTAATTGTGGGCAATTTGGACACACAAAAAAGGAATGTGGAAAAGGAAATCAAAAGACAAAAACTATTACCATCAATCAACAGAAAAGTCCCCACGTATGCCCCCAATGTAAGAAGGGCAATCACTGGGCAAATCAGTGTCATTCTAAATTTAGCAAAGATGGGCAACCCCTTTCAGGAAACAGGAAGAGGAGACCACCTCAGGCCCCTCAACAAACTGAGGTGTATCCGGCACAGTCAGTGCCCTTACAAACGTACAACAATTGTCCCCCACCACAGCAGGCAGTGCTGCCGTAGATCTCTGCAGCACAATTTCTGTCTCTTTACTTCCTGGGGAGCCATCAAAGAAGGTGCCCATGGAAGTTCGGGGCCCTTTACCCTCAGGAACAGTTGGTCTATTGCTTGGAAGGTCTAGCTTAAATTTAAAAGGTGTCACTGTACCTGCAGGAGTAATTGATTCTGATTATGCCAGAGAGATTCAACTAGCTATTGGTTCCTCAACTCCATGGTCTGCTTCCCCAGGAGAAAGAATTGCTCAGTTGTTGCTGTTACCTTATACAAAACTGGGAAGCAGCAGAGTAAAAAGAACAGGAGGATTTGGTAGTACTAACCCAGCAGGAAAAGCTGTATATTGGGTTAATCAAGTGTCTGATAAGAGACCTATTTGTACAGTAACCTTTCAGGGAAAGGACTTTGAAGGGCTAGTAGATACTGGAGCTGATGTTTCTATTATTGCTTTAAATCAATGGCCCCGACACTGGCCCAAACAAAAGGTATCCGTTGGTATTGTTGGAGTAGGGGCTGCTTCAGAAGTTTTTCAAAGTTCTTTAATTTTACCATGTCAAGGTTCGGATGGCCAGGAAGGGATAATTCAACCTATTATTACACCTATTCCTGTCAATCTATGGGGTAGAGACTTATTGCAACAATGGGGTGCTGAAATATCTATTCCTATGGACCAGTGTAGTAATAACAGTAAACAAATAAGAAAAATGGGATATCTCCCAGGTAAGGGACTAGGAAAAAATGAAAATGGCCAACCAGAACCTTTAGAACTAAAAGGGCAAACAGATTGAACCGGATTAGGGTATCATTTTTAGGAGCGGCTGTTGCCGAGCCTCCGGCTCCCATTCCTCTTGTTTGGCTAACTGCCAAACTGGTTTGGATGGAGCAATGACCACTGAAACAGGAAAAACTGGAGGCTTTAAAAGAATTGGTGCAGGAACAATTGCAAAAGGGACACGTAGAGCCTACTTTCTCTCCTTGGAATTCTCCTGTGTTTGTTATTAAGGAAAATATGTTATGAAGGTAAATGGAGAATGTTTAACAGATTTAAGGGCTGTTAATGCTATAATTCAACCCATGGGCATGCTGACACCAGGGCTGCCCTCTCCAACTGTGATTCCTAAATACTGGCCTCTCATAGTGATAGATATAAAAGATTGCTTCTTTACCATTCCTTTAGCGATCCAAGATTATGGAAAATTTGCTTTTACTGTTCCCACTATAAATAACAAAAACCAGTGGATAGATACCATTGGAAAGTATTACCACAAGGCATGTTAAATAGCCTGACTATTTGCCAAACTTATGTCAGAAAAGCTATTAAGCCAGTTAGAGAACAATTTTTAAAATGTTATCCATTGCATGGATGATATTCTGTGTGCAGCTGAAACTAGGGAGGAATTAATGCTATGCTACAAACAGAAAAGGCTGTGACTGCAGCAGGATTAATCACAGCCCCCGATAAAATCCAAACTTCTACTGCCTTTCAATATTTAGGAATGAAGGTAGAACAAAGTGCTATTAAGCCTCAAAAGGTTCAAATTTGAAGAGATAATTTAAAAACTTCAAATGACTTTCAAAGATTTTTAGGAGACATTAATTGGATTCGTCCAACTTTAGGCATTCCTACCCATGCTATGTCTCACATTTTTTCTACCTTATGAGGTGATTCTAACTTAAACAGTAAATGTGCCCTATCCAAAGAGGCATTAGAGGAACTTCAATTAACTGAAGAAAAAATTCAACAGGCACAAGTGAAGCAAACCCTATGCAGCCATTACAGTTTTTAGTTTTTCCTACTAAACATTCACCTACAGGAAGTACTGTTCAACAAAATGATCTGGTTGAGTGCCTTTTTCTACCTCACAATACAACTGAAATGGTCACTCTGTACTTAGATCAAATTGCTGTACTAATAGGACAAGCAAGGCTGCACACAACAAAGTTAATAGGATATGATCCAAATCAAATTATAGTTCCATTAAACAAACAACAAATTCAGCAAGCTTATATTAATTCCCAGGAATGGCAAGTTAATTTGGCAGGGTTTTTGTTGGCATTCTTGATAATCTTTATACTAAATCTAAGATATTTCAATTTCCAAAATTAACATCCTGGATATCACTTTCTGTTACTCAAAAAGCCCCTATTGAAGGGGCCATTACTGTTTTTACTGACGAGTCTAGTAATGGAAAAGCCTCACTTGTGGGACCTCAACAACAAGTTTTTCAAACTGACATTGCTTCTGCTCAAAGGGCTGAACTTACAGCTGTAATTACAGTACTGAAAACTTTTAAACAGCCAGTTAATATTGTTTCTGACTCAGCTTATGTGGTGCAAGTCACACAAAATATTGAAAGTACTTTAATTCGTGATGTGATTGCTGAACAACTTAATCTTTTATTTCATTCTTTACAACAAGCAGTACAACAAAGACATTCCCCTTTCTATATTACTCATATAAAAGCACATACTAACCTCCCTGGTCTTTTAACTAAACTTAATCAAGGGGCAGATGCACTGGTTTCTGCAGCTTTTGCTAAATGACAAACATTCCATTCTTCAATGCATCTTAACGCTGCAGGCCTCAGAAAAAGATATGGCTTATCCTGGAAGCAGGCTAAGGAGATTGTAGAACACTGCTCTGCCTGTCAAGTCCTGCATCTGCCACATCAAGGAGCAGGAGTCAACTCTAGAGGTTTATCTCCAAATTCCATGTGGCAGATAGATGTAACACACATTCCCACTTTTGGAAAATTGTTCTTTGTTCATGTTTCAGTAGATACTTAGTCACATTTTATCTGGGCCATGTGTCAAACAGGGGAACCTACAGCTCATGTTAAAAGACGTCTTTTTTCTTGCTTTGCAGTTATGGGAATCCCAGAAAAAATCAAAACTGATAATGGCCCAAGGTATTGCAGGAAAGCCATGGCTACATTTTTTTTAACACTGAAACATTATTCACACTACAGGTATTCCATATAACTCACAAGGACAGGCAATAGTTGAAAGAGCTAATCATACTTTAAAAACTCAAATACAAAAATAAAAAGAGAGAGATCAGGAATGTAAAACACCTCATATGCAATTATATTTAGCTTTATTAACATTAAATTTTTTTAATTTACAAAGAGATCAACCCATGAAGCAGCTTAACAACACTTAACAGGACAAAAAGAAAATAAAAAAGCTGGACAAGATGTATGGTGGAGGGATGCACATACAAAGAGTTGGGAAAAAAGAAAAATAATTACATGGGGAAGAGGATTTGCTTGTGTCTCTCCAGGTGACAATCAGGTGCCTGTATGGGTGCCCACCAAACATCTGAAGATCTATCATGACCCTCACCGGGAAGAGAGGACTCTATGAAGAGCCAGAACTCCTGATGCAAGTGATAGCATGAATGAACTCTCAGAGACAAAGGAAAAGACCAAAAATACTCCCAGGCAGATCCTCCAACATGGGGACAAATCAAGAAACTGGTGCAGATGGCAGAAGACAATCTGAGAGCACAGAACAAACCAAAAACAACTAGTAACGTAACAGTGGCTATGATGGCAGTACTCACTGCGGCAGTAAGCCTCCCTACTGTAAGAGCAACTCAAAATTTTCCTTATTGGGCATATGTCCCATTTCCTCCTTTAATTAGGTCTGTGAGTTGGATGGAACCTGTTATGAGGTGTATACCAATGACAGTACCTGGATGCCTGAGCCCATAGATAACTGAGGGCCAATGCATGCTAATGAGGAAGGGATGAAAATAAATATATCAATAGGATATAAATATCCTCCAATATGCCTAGGACCTGCCACTGGATGCTTACAAATTTGCACACAAGTTTGGTTGGCAGTAATCCCTGGAAAAAATAAATCACAGGCTACCTTGCATATGATTTCAGGGCAAAGTTTAAAATACAAACATTCTCACCCTAAAACTCAGCAGTTCCATCCAAACGAACTCGAATGTAAACAAAATAGAGTTTGGTTTGAAGGTGTGGATGCTTGAAATTGGGAAAATTGTATAGCAAGTAAGGCTGAGGTGCTACAAAATAATTCCTATGGAATCGTCATTGATTGGTCCCCTAAGGGCATTTTTAAGAAAAATTGCACTAGAGGGCCTTCTTGTAAAATAGGCCAATGGAATCAGAAAAAAACTATACACAGTATATTCAGACAGAAGCTGATGTCTCTATCATATGGAGCCCTGGTGGCATTGTCACTCCTAGTCCAAAAATGATATCTCCTGCCATAGGACAGGAACATTCAGAATTATGGAAATTAGCTATGGCTCAAAGTTCAATCAAAATTTGAGAGGGTAAATATAATAAGTATAAAGGAGAGGGAGGGCCGGGCGCGGTGGCTCAAGCCTGTAATCCCAGCACTTTGGGAGGCCGAGACGGGCGGATCACAAGGTCAGGAGATCGAGACCATCCTGGCTAACACGGTGAAACCCCGTCTCTACTAAAAAGTACAAAAATCTAGCCGGGCGTGGTGGCGGGCGCCTGTAGTCCCAGCTACTCGGGAGGCTGAGGCAGGAGAATGGCGTGAACCCGGGAGGCGGAGCTTGCAGTGAGCTGAGATCCGGCCACTGCACTCCAGCCTGGGCAACAGAGCAAGACTCCGTCTCAAAAAAAAAAAAAAAGGAGAGGGAGGTAAAGATAAATATGTTCTCTCCTTTCTTTCTAACAGGACCTTTTGGATTCAAAGTTGTGTCCGGCCACCTTTTATGTTAGCAATAGGAAATATTACTCTTGACATGAATACCCGTTTTATTACCTGCCCTGAAGGTCACTTGTTTACTTGCATTAACTCAACCTTTGATAAAAACCAAACTATCTTGTTAATTAGAGCCAGAGAAGGAGTTTGGATCCGTGTGTCTCTAAATAGACCATAGGAGTCATCACTATCCATTCATATTGTAACTGAGATCCTTAAAACACTCTTATCCCATTCAGAAAGATTTATAGTTGCTCTTATATTTGCTGTAATTGGCCTCATTGTGGTTACCACTACTGCTGCAGTAGCTGGTGTGGCTTTACACTCATCTGTGCAAACTGTTGAATTTGTTAATAAATGGCAAAAGAATTCTGCAAAAAAAATTATGGAACTCTCAAGCGTAAATAGATCAAAAGATAGTTAATCAAATTAATGACCTCTGTCAGACAGTGACTTTGATAGGAGAATGCATTATAAGTTTAGAAACTAGAATTCAAATGCAATGTGATTGGAATACATCCGATTTTTGCATTACTCCTTGTGGTTACAATGAAACAGAACACCAATGGGAAAGAATTAAATGCCATCTAGAGGGAAGAGAGGAAAATCTCACCCTCAATATTGTAAAATTAAAAGAACAGGTTTTTGAAGTCTCTCAGGCTCACTTAGCCCTGCTCCCAGGAAGTGATATTTTAAGCAAGGCAGCCGATGGGTTGTCTGCACTCAATCCTCTTAAATGAATTAAGACCATTGGAAACTCTACACTTGGAAATTTTGTTCTAATAATTATGTGCTTGTGCTGTCTCCTTTTAGTCTATAGATGCAGAAGCTGCCTCTGGAGAGAATGCCGCCGCCAAGAACAAGCAACGATAGCTGTGGCAGTTTTGCAGAACAAAAAAGGGAGACATGTTGGTAGAAGGGCTGAGGCAGGGCTTGCTTGTCTGACATAATGTAAAAGAGCCTTGGAACATATCCTGGGTCCAGGGTCTAAAACCCTTTGTGGCCTATGGAACACCAAGCTCTGTGCCAAAGAGTGGAAGACTGCCCTGCTGCACTACAATCTAAGCCCAGTGCATAAAACCCTTCGTGACTTGGAGAGCACCCAGGGCTCAGGGCATAAAACCCATCATAGCCTCTGGAAAGTGTCCAGACTCGCTGGCCCCTTGCTTCTTGCTCTCCAAAGATCATAAACTGATTGTATCTTGAATTAGAAGAATCTGTTTTCCCTTATCTCAAGTAGCAGAGCATATGCTAAACCGTCACAGCTACGCTTGATGCACTGCTACCTTTCTACCCCCACATCCTCACGTCCTCACCTGTCTACCCCCACGTCCACACCACCTGCTTCTTTGTTTGATTACCAATAAATAGTGTGGGCTCCCAGAGCTCAGAGCCTTTGCAGCCTCCATACTAGCATTGGCCCCTTGGACCCACCCTACTACATACTCTTGTCTTGTCTCATTCCTTTGACTCCGTTGGACTTCGTAGCCCCCACGAGCTGGTGTTGGGTCTGATCACCCAAACAGATTGTTGGAGGAAATAACTTGTTTCTTTAGCTTCACAGGTCCACAAATTAAAAGTGTGCCCCCAGGAGCTGCACTAAATGATTTGTAACATCTGCACCTGATTTAGAACATTTAGAAGGTAAGATTTTAAACTTCAAGTTTATGATGTTTAGGGGCCATTTTGGACTTTGAGGTGATTAGACAATATGATTTAGATAATAATACTTTGGATCTGAGCTGATGATGAGACAAAATCTTTGAGAGGGAGTAAATGTATTTTGCCTTTAGGGAAAATAAGACCATTTGAAATTTAGAGGGAACTGTATGGTAGGTGATACGAAGATTTCTTCTCAGATTTTCTTCCATGGTAAACAATTACCATGCTGTAGGAAAGGCTGCATGCAACAGAATGGTGGGCAGCCTCTAGGAGTTGAGAGCAACTCTCCATTGACAGGCAAAAAGAAACCAGAATCTTCAGTCACGTAACTACAGGGACTGAATTCTGACAAAAACCACTGAGCTTGGAAAATGGCCTGAAATAAAATAACAGCCCTGCATCCAACTTGGAAAGGAAAACCTCAGATTCTCTTTGTTTGCAGGTGATACAATCTTCTATTTGGAGAAACCTAAAGACTCCACCAGAAAACTAACAGAATAGTTAAACAAATTTAGTTAAGTTGCAGGATACAAAATTAACATACAGAAATCAGTAGTATTTCTCTATGCCACAGTGAACAATCTAAAAAAGAAATTAAGAAAGAAATCCCATTTACAATAGATACAAATAAAACACTTAGGAATAAATTTAACCAAAGAAGTGAAAGATCTCTACAAAGAAAACTATGAAGCATTGGTGCAGGAAATTGAAGAGAACACACACAATTGACATATATTCCATGTTCATAGATCGGAAGAATCAATATTGCTAAAATGTCTATACTACCCAAAGCAATCTACAGATTCAATGCAATCCCTGTCAAAATACCAAGGACATTCTTCACAGAAGTAGAAAAAATAATCCAAATGGAACCACAAAAGACCCAGAATAGCCAAAACTACCGTAAGCAAAAAGAACAAAATTGGAGGCATCACATTACCTGACTTCAAATTATAGTACAGGACTATAGTAATCGAAACAGCAATGGACTGGCATAAAAACAGACACATAGACCAGTGGAAAAGAATAGAGAAGCCAGGAATAAATCCCCATGCCCCAGGGCCCTTTCCTGTCTCCCCTTGTGTTCAGGGGTGGCTGCTGCTCTGAGAACATTAGAACAGGGAAGAGAGATGGAGCCAGTGCATTCTTGGTGGGTATTATCCTAAACTTTTATATCCAAGTGAATCCCCCTTATTCACTATGGCATTGCCTAAGCATTGCCCTGTGACGGCTGCTAAAGAACTTCTCGCCGGAGGCAGGCAGTGGCCATGGGCACTGCCCCTTGCATTAGGTCTTGTGTTTGATGTGCTCTTGTGAATTTACTTTGTTAGAACAAAATATTTCCATGGTGGTCTTGGGAATCTCTTCCTTTAGCTCCCAATCTGCTATGAAACTCAGGAAAACACTTTTCCTTTTTCCTAGTACCCTCCTGTGTAGGTGCTGATTGTTTCAAAGTGTGTCTGATCACTGAGGGACCCCCTGGGTGACCCCAGACTCATTCACACCATGTATGAAAAATCGCCTGCATTTCTGAGATGCTGGCTGCCCGTTCAGTGCTTCACAGGAAGACACATGGGCTTTCCCTCTTCAGATGCCTGAAGGGAGTGCTTTGAGCTGAGTGGTTTGCTGGCCTCCCTCCAGCCCTAGGGCCCTCCATGGGTCTCGGCTCCCTGGAGGGTCACTGCAACCTCCCTGAAGGTTTCCTCTTGCACTGGCACCACTGCAACATATAGACCTGAGTACTATTGTATTCTGGCTTGGTGTGTATGCTTTTCACTTTGTAAAACTGCCGTTCTTTTGACAATTCAAGTGACTGTTTTGTTTACTATATCCTTGAAAACCAAAATTGTAACAAAAACATTCCCATGACAGTGCTGTGGTTGGAGACTTTATTACCAACAGATTTACACCTTCCTTTTCCCTCTCATTTTCAGGAGCTGTTTCAGGACTCCTCCTCCCCCTCGCCCCAATAACTTGAGTCTTTCCTATGTCATAATAAAGCTACATTTTCTTCTGAAAACTGGCAGGTTCTCACTTCCTAACACAGACAGCCTAGGAGAGGGTGGCAGGAGGGAGAAGAGCAGCCAGGGCACACCGGCCTGAATGGGGGCGTTCCTGGTACGAGTCAGTGGCCAGAGCTGCAGCCTGTTTTTGTGCCCGAAGTCTTGACTGGGGGTCAGGAAGGCCACGCATTCACATTTCATCTCTTTTTGTGACTGGTCTGCTGCTGGTTGACCTTTGTTCCTCCTTTTTTGGGCAGGAAGGTGACATCCAGGATTCAGGACAGCCTTCTGACTTGGGTGTGCATGAAAGTCACCTGAGGCCCTTGACGTGCAGGAATCCTTGCCAGGGTTGGATTGCAAGCCCCAGGCTATGGTATAGCAATGTGCATTTTGTAGCAAGCTCCCTGCGTGATGGGAGAGTCACAAATGGAAAGAAATACTATAATCAGTGGAGAGAAGATGTGCACAGCTATACAAGTGTACAGTTCTGTGACAGATCACAAGGTGGGGGTGGATCTCCCAGCAGTCCCACCTACTTCCCTTGCCCTCAGTGGGTCAGGAGTCTCCTGCTTGGCCTCATCTTCGATTCTGAAGCCTGAGTTCTGAACAGTTCTGCCCCCTACTTTTTCAGATGCCTCTGTGGCAAACCTGTTATTTGACTTTTATTTGACAGAGCCTCGCTCTGTCACCCAGGTTGGAGTACAGTGGTGCGATCTCGGCTTACTGCAAGCCCCGCCTCCTGGGTTCATGCCGTTCTCCTGCCTCAGTCTCCTGAGTAGCTGGGACTACAGGCGCCCGCTACCACGCCCAGCTAGTTTTTTATGTTTTTAGTAGAGATGGGGTTTCACCGTGTTAGCCAGGATTGTCTGGATCTCCTGACCTCGTGATCCGCCCGCCTTGGCCTCCCAAAGTGCTGGGATCACAGGCATGAGCCACCGCGCCCAGCCTATTTGACTTACTTTACATGGAAAAATCAAGAACACCAGAGAATGCCCCAGGGTTCCAGGCTTAGTCCCATCTCTTCATTTTAAATAGAACCATTGTTGTCTTCCCCTGGGGGAAGCTTCACTCTGCCTGAGTCCTAAGACTTTCCAACCAGCAAAGCTCCATTTCTCCAGGACAGGAATAGGAAAACTTTGTGACTGAGACATTCAGTGCAATACTGAACATCGTCCACTTTCACACTTTCACTCTGAGAACTACACCTTCTGGGTGTCGGAGAGTCAGTACCGTATACTGGACTCCAGTAGAAAGCGTAACATTTATCTTGTAAAACAAACCATCACTTCAGCGTAACTGAGCGATCCTAAGCCCAGTTGCTTCCAGGCGGCGACTGATGTGAGAACAGTTAGTTCCCTGGTCAGGGGCCACTGCTGCATGTCCCTCGCTGTGAATGAAGTGACGCGGTCAAAAGCAATGCCGTGTGTGCTGCCATGATGGTGACAGGAAGGACGAGCAAGTCTATATCCAGGTAGGGGTTCCCTGCAGTGAAGGCCAATCTCAGCCCCCTCCACAGTGTGGGCAGCCTGCCCACAGGTGGTCAGCCGGTCCTCCTGGGAAATAGTGCCAGCCCAGGGAGCCACACCAAGTCCCTCGTCAGCAGATGGGATGCTTGGCAGTGGTGTTGGCCTGGTCAGCCTTGGTCAGGGCACGTGCAGCATGCTGAGCCTCTTCTGTCCCATGCCTGTCTGATGGCCACTTTGTCCCCGTCTAACATGGTGGCCAGGGAAAGAAGCTGACTCCATCTCTTGGCATGCCGTTTTGCCCACCTTTGATCAAGAGCATCCTCTGCAGGGATTCTCTTTGGTGGGAACAATGGAAATGTGGATGAAACCACCTTCACAGTCTGAGCCCCTGAGGCTCCTCTGCATTCTAGGAAGCCTGACTGGAAGGAGCTTGGCAGCGGTGCCTGCTGTGGTTGTGGCAGCGGCTGAGCTGCAGGACGAGGCTTCCAGGAGGGGGGTGGTGTGGCAGGCAGGGCCTCAAAGCCTCCAGGTGGCATGTTGGCATAGCAGACCTGGGCACTCGGGGTGCTGTTGGGCCAGGCTCCGGAGTGCAGACTGCCTGCACTGCAGTGATGGAGTTGGGAAGAGGCAGCGGTGTTCACAGCTGTTGACCCCCTTGTGCCAGCTGCCCATATCATCACTGTACGGGCTCAGCATCTCTGGCCCAGCTTGCCCAGGTTGTCTGATGTGAATTCTCGCAGCACCCAGGGCTCGCTGTGCCCTAGTCCCCTGTGTGGGCCTGTGGTGCCCCTCTCCCCCTAGGACTCAGGTTGAAGGCAGGTCCCTCTGGGCCGGGGACTTGGGCCCTGGGGGAGGGGCTGTGACCCACAGGTGGGGTCAGGGGCCCCAGGGCACGCTGCTGCCTGGCTGGGGCTGTGGGAACCCCATGCTCAGCCTTCCCTCCTGAGGCCGTAAGGGGACCAAGTCCCCCACTAAGTATTTCCCAAGGCCCAGAAGACAAAAATATAAAATAAAAAAAAAATAACAGTAAAAATCAAGGTCCAGCAGCCATCTGGGGCTGCGAGGCAGCCGGGCAGGTGCTGCCTGGGCTCCCTCCATGCCATGTTGTTCTTCTACTGAGGGGAGTAGCGGGCAGGGGACACCTTGTTGCAGGGGTATCTCTCGAAGTGCCTCCTCCCTGTCATAAACCCAGGCAGGGCCTGGTGTCGCGGTCCCAGTGGGCTCGCTGGGCGGGGTGCGTCTTGTTGTTCCAGGGCTGCTGTCCACAGAAGATGGAGAAGTGACAGAGTCCCAGGAGCCGTGTTCAAAATGGCAGCACAGGAAACATGGACCCCCGACATGCGGGTCTGTGTGGAGCTGTGGTGTAGAGTTCCTGGACAAGTGTTTCCGTGTAATACAAAGCCTGACCTCACCGGGGGACAGGCTGCTGTCATCTTGAACCTCTGGGCACCCCAGAGAACGGCCTGTTGCCCTGGGTTCTTGAGAAGCCCCTGGGCCCCTGACATGCAGGTCTGTGTGGAGCTGTGGCATAGACTTCCTGGACAAATGTTTCTGTGTAATACGAAGCCTGACCTCACCAGGGGACATCCTACCCTCATCTCGAGCCTCTGGGCCCGTCGGACAGCAGTCTTCTGCCCTGGGTTCTGGGGAAGCCCCCTCAGAGTCCCAGGAGCTGTGTTCAAAATGGCAGCACAGGAAACATGGACCCCCGACATGCGGGTCTGTGTGGAGCTGTGGCCTAGCGTTCCTGGACAAGTGTTTCCGTGTAATACAAAGCCTGACCTCACCCGGGGACAGGCTGCCGTCATCTCGAGACTCCGGGCCCCTCAGACAGCAGTCTTCTGTTCTGGGTTCTTGAGAAGCCCCTTCGTGCTGATGGACCTCAGCCTGGGCCTTGGGGACAGCCCCGTTAGGCCAGGCTGGCAGAGGACAAGGCTTTTGTCCCAGGGGGACTGATGGCATGAGCTCCTGGAGCTGAGCTGGTGGGGTGGGGATGGCCAGTCTGTCCCCCTCATGGAGGGGCCCAATGCCAGGGGACACCCTCGAGGACCATTGCTCCAGCTCGGCTGAAAAAAAAGAAGCAGACATGGTCAGCATCTTCTCCAAGCCCATCTGGTCTCTTGAGGGCTACGCCCCACAGGCCTGAGTCTCTGGAGTCCTCTGGGTCCCTGTGCGGCCCCCTGGTCTGACACTGAGGATGACCCTGCAGGCTGCTGATTCCAGGGCGCGGTCTGTGTGCAGTCTGGGGTGGGGGAGCTTTCGGGGAACCTGAGGTTGCTCCTGAAATGGCCCCCAGGGTTCAGGGTGGCTCAGGGCTTCCTGCTTCACGCCCTCACCTCAGGGCAGTTTGGCAGCCCTGCTTCAGGACTCAGCTGGGAGGGATGTGCACTGTCACCCAGCCCCCTTGCCACCTCACATGGGGGCCTGTCTCCACAGCGGGTGAGAAGGGAATGGGCACAGCTTCCCCTCTACCCTCCAGGCCGCCTACCCCATGCCAGGGCTGCAGCGATCCCACACCGGGCTGAACTCTTGGTTGTGGCTCTGGGTCAGGGCTTCCCCCAATGCCCTCTGCCCGAATCCTCTCTGGGTCAGGGACACTGATTCTCTTGTCCCCCTGGCTTTTTGTTTTGACACCCTTGGAGGGCAGTAGAGAATGAGGGGTCTCTGCTGCTTGGAGGTGGGGGTGAGGGCTTCCACAGCTGGGTCTGACTGCCCCAGTGTCCCTCAGGGCCCTTTGAGAGGGTGAGGGGGACAATGTGGAAAGTGGAGGAGGGGTTGGGGGGTCCTGCCCATGCCCCCTGCTTGTCCACTCAGCATGTCCAGCACACGCATGCACTCAGTGCCTGCCCTGAGGACTGGCAGACCCATTTGAGTTTCTTAGAGGAGGAAGTGGAGGAAGAAGGGGTGCAGGAGGAAGGCCAGGTAGGAGGGCTGGTGGGGCACTCCCCACCATTGACTGTCCCAGAGGGAGACTTGGGAGGGGACCTGGTGCTGGGGCTCACCTGGGGGTGGCAGGTCCCAGTGTTTTTTTGTGAGTTCCTTCATAGAGGCTTGAAGATTCCTGAGGACTCTGTTGTCCTCCAGGGCCCAGCTCTGAGACAGTCGCTCCTGAAACTCCCAGATGGTGCTCCAGGAGAGCTTCATGAGGCGCTCTAGGGACAGGGCGGGCATCAGGCCAGCAGGGTTCCCTGGGAGGGGTCAGTGCCTGCAAGCCCATTTCCACCAGGCCCACCTCCCACTGGGTGGTGCCTGGTCCTTTTTGGCCACCCGGGGGTCCAGCTGTGCACAGGAGGCGACAGTTGAGGAAGGCCGGGCAGGGAAGTGCTCACCACACTCCTGACTTTCATCTGGGTCATGTCAGGGGTGGACTCAGTGTCATCATGCCTTGCCCAGCCCACCAGGCCAGACCCCCCAACCCGGATGGAGCAGACAGTGTAAGGACATGTCCCTCAGGCCAGCGGGGTCTGTCCCATGTGTTCCCCCAAGCACCCTCGGGCACATGGGACTTACTCCTGTGTATTTTGAATGATGCATGCGCCATGGCTGTCAGTAATCGCTTGCCCTCCAAGATGAGCACATCCCACAGTCTCATGGTGAGCCCGAAGGATTTCTGTGGGGACAGCAAGTGTGAGAGAACTCGGCCTTACAAGCTGGGGCCAGTGGCCTGAGCA
This sequence comes from Macaca thibetana thibetana, assembly GCF_024542745.1. Lineage (NCBI taxonomy): Eukaryota > Metazoa > Chordata > Mammalia > Primates > Cercopithecidae > Macaca > Macaca thibetana. The sequence continues at coordinate 5,671,192 of NC_065593.1, forward strand.
GGTCCCACTGGGGTTTCAGTCCCCTGAAGTGCTGGGGATCCCCTCCATGGGATGAGACCCCCCTGTAAGACTGAGTCAGACAAGGTCCTGTAGCTCCTCATGGGGGACTCATCTCAGCAGCGCCGTGACTTCTGGAAGGAGGGGTTTCCTGAGGACTTGGGGCTTCCCTGGGCCCTCACAAGTCGGGTCCTGCCCCAGTTTGCCCACGAGGCTGGGCCTGAGCCTTGGCCTCTGCCATGGGATGCCCCCTCTTGGGCAGAGCCTGGCTTGTGAGCCCTGCAAGGACCTGCCTGTGCCTCCTGTGGGCTGGAGGTAAGCCAGGCCCTCCTGGGGGAGCTGGACCCCTGAGCTGAGGGTGCTGGGCACTGCAGGGTAGAAGAGTCCCAGGGCTGGGGTCTCCCTGTGCCTCCTTACCGCATCAAGGAAACACCGGAGGAGCCTCATCAGCATGGAACCCTCAATGCACAGCCCTTCCTTGCCCTGAAGGGAGGAGCAGAGGTGCTCAGGGCCCCTGAGCTGCCCTGAAATCCTCCCACTTCCAGGCCCCTCTGCAGACCCTTCCTTAAGAGGCACAACCCAGGGTGATGGCCAGGGCTCCAACACCCGCCCCATGCACAGACACCCGGTGGACACACTTCTTTTAGCCCTGCTCAGCTGCAGCTCGGTCCTGGTCCCAGCGCCTCTGCCTCTGCCAGGGCAGGAGAAGGAAACCCAACACCGAAACCATGGGGAGTCTGCATCCCAGGTCAGGCCGTGGCTGGGACTCAGCCTCTTGCCAGCTCCATGAGGGACTCAAGCCTCCCCTGGCCTATGGGGCCCAGGGCCTCTGGGGAGGAGCCAAGGGTGTCATCCACTCACCAGGTGTCTCATGATCTTCGGGAAGGACTTGTGCAACACCTGCTTCTGGTGTGATAGGAGCCTCTCAAGCTGGGCAGCATCTGGGCTGTAGAATACTGAGAAGTCCCCGACCCATCACCCCATCAGATCCCACGCCCAAGATGTGGAGGCATCAGCTGGAAGATCTGGGCAGGGCAGGGGACCCCAGACCCCAAGGCCTCCCTCCCTCCCATCTGGTGACCCCAGCATGCAGCCTCAGCCTTGGCAAGGAGGGCCCTGGCTGGAGGTGCTGCCTAGTAGCATCCCGGGTCCAGGTGCCCGGAAGGCAACCTGCCTTTGACACCACGAGGCAGGCGCTGGTTGGGAGAACAGGGTGGAAGCTGGGGGCTATGTGGCCATCTCTTGGATGTGGGGTCACGCTGGGGGACATGGGATGGGCAGACACTGCCATCTTGGCTTTGTTGGCCCATCTGTAGGGAGGGAAGGTGGCTGGGAGCACAGCCAGCTGGGAGGCAGAAGGACTTTCAAGGAGGTGAGTGGCGCCTGCACAAAATTGGGGCTGGCTTTGGGCGACAGAGGGCGGCCTGGGGGAGGTATCCATGTCCTCTGATATTAGGGATGAAAGGCGTCTGACGTGAGGTGAGGGGGTCCCTGTCCAGACCCACGCTGCTGTGGGACCTCAGAAGGGACATCCTGGAGGCTCCAAACAAGCTGGGATACAAGGAAGACACTTTGCCTGGAAGTTGGGGTCACCGGCCAGGGTGGCCATCCCCTGGCATGGCTGTGTAAGGTCTTGGGGGCAGCTGTCCACCTACCCTGCAGGGAGTGTCTCTCACCAGCCAGCAGCTGGGTCAGCGCCCAGAAAGCATCTTCCTCTGGCAGATACAGGAGGAGGATGGCGGTGATGTGGCTCAGGTCCCTGTGGTAGCCCACCTCCTGCAAGAGCCAGAGTCACCGTGGAAGGATGTCACTTGGGAGGGCTGAGGCCACCTGGGAGGATTTACATCACTAGAGATGGCAGAGGTCCTTGGGGACACCTGCCTCAGGCCCCAGAAGATTTGAGGTGCAGCTGTGCACCCCTCCCCTGGCACTGGGCATGAGGACTGAGCAGATCACACCAACTCAGTTGACAAGGAGCATGGGTGGACTCCTGCAGCGAGCGTCCAAGCTCACATGGCCCGAAAGGGCACAGTCAGGGATTGTTCATGCTCCCTCCCCTGGGCCAGGCTGGGGAGGCCACTGTGCCAGGCCTGGGGCAGCACCTCTGAACTGCACCCGCCACGAGGGCAGGCAGCGGGGCGCTGACCACCACACAAAGGGTCCTGCAACCCCCCAAGGGCTGCCTGCCAGACACAGGGGGCGGCTGGGTCCTCCATGTGGACAGCTCATGCGGTCGGCTCAGTGGCTCTCCTGGCCTGGAAGGGTCTGGAAAGTGGGGGCCAAGCAGGAGCAGCCATCTGGGTGACCCCCTCCCTATCTGCTATGCTCCTATGGGGTCTGGGCAAAGGGGAAATTGGATCATTGCCAAGTTTCCAGTGAAGAAGGGGCTCCCCCAGGATGCAAACTCATTTCATGACAAGAGCCTGACCCATCAGGCACCTCAGCAACTTCTCAAACCTGTCTCCTATGAGGACCATCCTGCAAGGTCCTGAGGACCATCCTATGAGGCCCCTGCCAAGCTCCTAGGCTTTGGGGCAACACCTTGAGAGGAAGGTCATTTCTTCATCTGAGACGTGGTGATTGGGTCAAGGTGACAGCAGGAGTCTGGGCTTCAACCCTTTTCTGCCAGCAGTGAGCTTGAGTCCTGCCTACTACGAGCTGGTGGGTCACGAACACTGAATTTTCAAGAAGTGCCGACACCCCCAAGAGACACCCATGCCTGTGAATATGGGTACATGGCCCAGGAATATCGCTGCCCGGGAATACTCACAGGGTTATATGCAGAATAGGCCACAAGGATGTCACATAATTCCTGCTGCCTAGAAAAGAGGGAAAAGAGGATTTTGTTTGTTTTGTGCAGATGCTGTCAGTTTCATTTTCTCTACAAACCCAGACAGCAAACACAATTCTGGGATAAGATGATCCCCCAAACAAGCAGTGAGCTCTTCAGGACACCTGAGTTTTTAGGAATTTTTTTTCTGTAAAATCCATATTCCTTGCAATGCAAATATCGTAGGTGTACAGTTGGATCAGTGATTATTTTCACTCTGGTTGATTTTTTCTTCCCCTTTTTCTCAGTTTGCACACACAGAAGTCCAGTCTTTGGGATGTGCAGTTCCATGGTTCTGAACCAATGTGCAGAGCCTCCTGTCCACCACTGCAGCCCCTCCCAAAGTGGCTCCTTCAGCCTCCAAGTCCCCAGTGTGTCCCCTTTGCAGCCAATGTCTCCCAGCTCTGTCAGCCCCTGGCCATCCTGACCTGTTCTCTGTCTCTATGGTTTGCCCTTTTCCAGAATGGCCTATGAATTAGAATCCCACGGTGGTAGCCTGTGGGGTCTGGCGTCATTCCCTCAGCAATACACATCTAAGATCCACCCATGTTCCTGCGGGCATTAGGGGTTCGTTCCTTTTCCTCCCTGAGTCGTCCCTCTGTGAAGAGTGGAACCCCCTTCCTCCTAAGTTCCCGTGTTGAAAAGCATCTCGGTAGCCTCCGGGTGTGAGTGACAATCAATCAAGCAGTGAATGTGGCATGCGGGTTTTACTTGAACCTCAGTTTTCAAATCAGTGTGGTCAATATCTGTCACACTTTGGGAATGTGTGGTACAAGGCCACTGAACTTTGTGAGTCACAGCCCATCTGACTTACAAAGTGGCTGTGCCCTGTCACGTTCCCACCAGCCAGGGATGAGAGTTTCCAGAGCCCCGCATCCTTTCTAGTATTTTGGGCTGTCAGTGTTGCCCGGGAAGGCTCCCAAGCCCTGCCATCTTGCCACCTTCTCATGGGTCCCTATCCTGGGTAGTTGTGGGTCATGGAGAGCACTTTTCACCGTCTGCATTATTATTATTTTTTTTTCTGCCTTCCATCTCCTTGTGAGCCACCTGGGTTCTGGCCCTAAACGTCCCAGCCCGGCGCAGGGTTTAGAGCCAGGGAGGTGCTCGGTCCATGGTGCTGGCTGCTCCCTGGGCTAGGAGAGCCCTTGGTGGCTCTGTCACCCCTCCTGGGTGACCCTGGCCTCTGCCCTGGGTATGCCCTCATCCCTCTGGATTGCCCCCATCTTCCCTGTGACCCCTGCAGCCCCCATAGGCCTTACTTGACTCCACATCTTTGTATGAACATCATGTGGTTCTGCAGGGTGCTGTTGACATCTAGCTGGATGCGGTGGATGATTCTGGAGGACCTCTTGCCCTTCTCCTTCATGACCTGTAGGGCAGGGCCAAGAGGAGGAAGCAGCCTCAGAACAGACAAAAGATTTCCTGCCCCAAACGGCAGTCATCCCACAGTCAGCACTTCTGGAAGGAAGCAAGGAAGGTTTCCTTCTGCAGAAAGCTCCTTTTTGCCTTGTTTCTGAAGCCAGGGAGGGTCACGGAGCCCAGTGCACCTGTGGTGCCTGAGTCACCATCTGTGCCCAGGATGTGCATCTGACCACAGCCCCCATCCCCAACCCAGGCTCTACATTCCCTCCAGCTGGAGTCCTGGGCTCCTGATACAGCCTGGCTTGTTTGTCCTGCCCTGGCTGAGTGTGGGAGGGACTTACCTTATATTTGCCTGGATTCTGGGACTTGACTTTGTTAATATCTAGCAAAAGTGACCATGCCTGGCCCCGCACCGCCAGGGGGATGCCTTTGTATACTCTTTGAGACAGCTATAGACAGAAGAACACACCAGTGAGACAGGACACAGGGTGACTCCGCAGAGGACAGCTGGCGGACAGGCCTGCTGTGCTATGGTGAGGAGGGGGTGCCACCCACCCACTGAGGCAGACAGTGCCAGGTCTGCTATGGGTGCCTGTCCCCTGGCTCTGCAGAGAGCTGTCACGGGGGCCACTCCCTCCCCATGTTACCTTCTTGGTGTTCCTATATTTTGGCCATTCTGCAAACATCTTTAGCCACTTGTTGGTACGTTTACTTTCCTTGCGTCTTTGCTGTCAAATGAGCCATGATGGAGTTAGTGGAGCTGCCAGGCCCCTGGCAGTGGCCCATGGATGCTGGGTCCAGGGCTTTGGGGCCCTGAAGAGACCCAGCCTGAAGGAACCAGGAAAGGGCAGACCCCGGGGGCTGAGACCCTCTGAAGGAACCAGAGCTGGTAGTCTGGACTGGTGATGCCAGAACAAGCCATCCTCAGGCCATAAATGCCCCGAGTTTGGGTTAGGTCCAGCCTTCAGCTGGGGTCTTGGTTCAAACAGGCAGTGGACTCTGAGCCAGGACTGCAGTTCTTGGTTTGGGTTTTGGTCAAGCCCTCATGGAAACAGAGTGAAGCAGGAAAGGTTGCCCCTCCCAGTGACAGCTGTGGCCCACTCACCACCACACAGGCCCATAGGCCACCCCCTCTGCCTCACTGACCACCCGATTCCTGGTCCCTGGAGCGGCCTCCCACGCAGCAGGCACAGACTCTTACCTTCACCTCCAGGGCTCTTATCGGGGGCAGTTCCGTCTCACTGTAAGGCAACCCAGGCAGAGCTGAGGACCTGGCCGGGCCAGGAACCATCCCCCTACCTGAGAGGGCCCCAGGGAAGGACCAGCCTATCCCCATCCACCCTAAGTCTCAGCCTGGGAGAAGACACAGAGAAGGACGGCAAGGGCCTTCCTGCGGATCTGACACCTGCGAGGCACTGGGACCCTGGAGAGGAGGGAGCTCGAGGCTGGTCTGGTGGCGGCCACTCAGGGCCCATGGGGTGCCTTGGGCTGCACAATGGGGCTGCTCCTCCAGAGCTGGAGGTGACACCCTCTGTGGATGCTGAGAAAGTCCAGTTCTGAGACGGGATGGGTGCCACCCCGGGTGGGTGGCCAAGCCCTGACTTACAGCAGTGCCTTAGGAGTGACCACATCACCCACCAGAGTCCAGGGAGCCTGGCCTGAGTGCTGCCTGGTGCCCTGAGGACACACCTGGAGGCCATCCCATCCGACACTCCACATGGGCCTTGCAGGGTCTGATCTCCCAACGTGCACCTGCATCCTGGACGCTCACGCTGCCTGCTCCCCATCTTCCCCCATCCTGCCTGGCCCAGAGACTGTGACCCTCTCTCCGGCCACCCTGGCCCTTCTGTGACCCCATCCTGTCAGAACCTCTGAGTGAGACCTCCCAGATACATCCACACCCATGCCTTGGTCACTCTCTCACTGGGCTGCCCAGCACTGCTGGGGAGATATCCAGGGCAACAAGGGTGACCAAGGGCCCTGCAGGCAGTGGGGCTGGCCCCACCACTCCCGCTGCAGCCTCAGCTGGCTCTCACGGTAATTGGCCTTCAGCCCTCAGCCTTCTCCCAGCCACTGCAAAAACCAGGACATGGGATGCCTGCCTGTCCTCCGCCTACTGTCCTGTCTGCCCCGACTTGGCCCCTCCATCCACCCTGCACAGTGCTGACTGAGCCAGCAGGAAGCAGAGTCTCTGGAGGGCCACACAGAGCCTTGGGGACTGACCGAGTTCCCCCACTGAGGGGTCCCAGATGAGCCACTGTTCCCTGCCCACCCCATCTGTTGTCCTGCCCAGGCTGTCAACTCCACCCTGGGCTGGCTTGGTTCAGGTACGTTCCAGAAGTGGCAGGTCTCAAGGTCTCACCCTTCCCCCCTCCCCCAGGCTCCTCCCTCTCTCCATCCTGTGAGTCCTGAGGGGCTGGCTCCAGGCTGGGCTCCCCTTACCAAGCGCAGGTCTCTTCCCAGCACCACTCCCAGGGCCTTCAGCTGCTCGCTCTGTTGTCCCCCTGGCCTCAGTGAGAAGCCAAGGCCAGGACCCTGCCCTTCTTCTTCCACAACCTATCAGGGCCAGGGCCAAGGCCCTCACTGTCCCCATGCCCCTTCCTCTTGGCTGAGCCCCCTGAGCCCTCAGAGGTCTGCTATACAGCTGCCCACAGGCCAGGCCAGATGCCCCCTTGCCCTGTGGCCACAACCCTCAGATTTCACCAAGGCAGGCCCTAAGGGGACAGGGCCAGATCCTCAGGCTGCCTCCTCCTCTCCAGCTTACTTGGAGACGACAGTGCTGAGAGTCCACGGGCCTGCCCTGAGAGTCCCCTCTCTGTCCTGACTCCCTCTCCTGAGCTCCCTAAATGTGTCATGAGGCTATGCCCTAACCGTGACCACGGGCTGGGCCTGCAGGAGAGCCTGGAAGAGTTCTGACCCTGGAGAGGAGATTGGTCCAGCCAGGGAGACGTGTCCTACTTCAGAGAAGCCTTTCTAAAAGCAAAACCCATCCCTGAGGTGAGATTGGTGGCTGGGGGCGGGGGACAGAAGACTCACTGCACAATCCCGAGGTGATTCATGTATTTCCTGATGTTGACCTGCTCATTCCCCGTGTCCGCTGCTGCCCCAGCTCGGTGTCCCTGAAACCCAGAGGAGGCCAGGGTAAGCGGGGGCAAGGTGAGAGGTGTGGGGGGCCCAGGGATGTGGGCAGCCCCTCTCCACCCGGTGATCTTAGGGAGCCCAGGACCCTCTGACCAGGGCACAGCGGGAGAGGCAAGGTCCTGCCTCCCTTGAGGGAGCAGCCCAACCTGTACCTGCTCATACTTAGTAATGATGGTGTTGCCTTGCCCCTGGGCAGGCAGGGTATCCGGGTCCTCATCCATCTCCATCCTGCAAGACAAAGTCATCCAAAGGCTCTGCCGCACCCGAGATCTCCAGAGCACAGCCGAACCACGCTCACTGCACTGCCAGACACACTCCAGTCTGGTGAGCCCCATTCCACCACCCCTCCCAGATGACAAGGGGCCAGACTACGTGGCCCCACCCCTGGCTGGATCTCTGGAGTCCTTGCCTCCAACCAGTGATGGGCTCCTTCCTGAGGACTTGAGCACATGGAGACCCATTCGGGGACAGAGAGGCCCATTGTCCCCAAACACCCCAAGGCAGACACACACCTGCCCCGGCAGGACAAACGGTGTCCACTTGCAGATGGTGAAGGGCCCACGATGGCCTGTTCTGGGCACCTGGAGGCAAGTGGAGTCAGGGACCGGATGTCTCTTAGGATCGTTCAGAAACCAGGAAGATACTCAGTTTTCTGTAGGAAGCAAGACATCTTGGTGACTGCTTCATTCTGCCCCAATTCTCACTCACTTTAGCCAGTGAAGCCACTTCAGGAACACCACCAGCCAAGCAGTTTGGTTTGAGGAAAAGGTGATCTATTGACTCCGGAGCAGCCTCTGTGCTCGTGGAGACCCCGTCTCAGGTGGAGGATGGCGGACACCACAATTCCTAGCTGTCAATACCGGAGGGGGCTTTGTTTTCCTGGGTCACCAAGAAAGAACAAGAGAACTCTGGGGCCTTAGTCCTAGAGAACACCCGGGGGGACCGTCCCTGCTGGGAATACTCGGGGCAAAGGGAGGGTAAGGCCTCTAGAGGATCAGACAGAGAGAATGGGACGCTGCGGGAGGGTTCCAGTCCCCAAGCCCCTTTGACCAGAAGGGACGATCGTCACCCTCCAGGGCTCCTTCATTTTCCACAACTGCTTGAGGGCAGAGGGATCCCTGCCCCACTCCTAGACAAAGGATCCCATATGTCCAGTGGGTCCAGCAACCATCAGTGACCGCACCTGAAGTCTGAGTTGGTGAGCCCTCCTCCTGTGGGGACTCAGCTTAGGACCCAGACTTGGACTGAGAATTGCAACCTCCACCCCACCCACAGGGGCTCTGTCCCAGTGGCTCTTCCAGGACCAGACCCTGCCTCCTTGAAGTCCAGAACTCCAGGAAGATTTGGAATCTACAGTAGGGAGGCCACAGAGGTCAGAGCTCAAGTCCAGCATGGCAAAGGGTAGGGCTGAGAGCAGAGACCAGGTCACATCTGGGTCTCTGGGCCAGTCACCGCCTCTCTGAGTCTACACATCTCACCTGTGGAATGGCTACATTTGGGGACAGCACCCACCTCACAGAGTCACTGTGAGGACAAAGGAGAGGGCGGTCCACTTAGTCAGTGCAGAACATGCACCTGGTGAGTGCTCAGGGGTGACCCTCCTCGGCATCTGCCCAGAGGTCACTCACCTGAGTCTGCTGAGGCAGCTGTGTCTCTCTTAGAAAAGTCGTTTATGCACAGAACCAGACACCTGTCTGTGTCCTGTGTCCAAGTGCTGCACAACACAGAGGTGGGCGGGTGGGCGGATGGGCAGTCACTAAGCACCAGTGACATTGTGGGGTCATGGCACCCATCACAATGGGCCACTGCCCAGGTCAAGAGGGCCCAGAGTCAGTGTCCTCCAGCCCCCAAGGTGTCAAAATGTGTTTGTGCAGGTGAGCATGCACGTTTATGTGGGTGAACATGTGTGTGCACAAGTAGCTTCTCTGGCCGGGGCTGGCTGTCCCACTTACATGTGCACCCAAGTCCTCATCAAGTCCTCAGCAGTGTCACCTTCCCTTGAGGCCTGTGGCCAGCATCAGAGCATCCATGGGTCCTCCCCAACCTCAGGCCTCCCCACCCAGGGCAGTCCTGAAGATGCAGATGGGGGATAGGGGGTAGAGGGCATGGGACAGGGCCCCTCATTAGGGGGAACTCAGCTAGACTGTAAAATGCTAGGTGTGAGTGGCAGGGTCGGATTCCACACATCTTCTCACCTCCTCCTCCCAGAAGCCTTCCGGGGTGCCATGACTCATAGCTGCTACGGATGGAGGCAGGGAGGCTCTAAGGACAAACCCCGTGCCTGAAGTCACCCAGCAACCATCTGGCCAGGCCCCCACTAACCAGACCGCTGCTGGCCAGGCTTTCACTGACCATTTTCCCAGTGACCAGGCCTTCTGACTAGGTCCTCGCTGATCAGGCCCCTGATGACCAGGCTCTAACTGACCATGTTCCCACTGACCAAGTTTTAATTGACTAAGCCCCAGTGGCCAAGACTCTGCTGACCAGGCCCCTGATGACCAATTCCCCACTGACCATGTCCTCGCTGACCAGTCCCCCAGCAACCAGGCCTTCCTGACCAGGTCCCCACTGTCCAGGTCCCCCCTGCCCAGGCCCCAGAGCAGCAGTGCTCAAGGTCCGCTACCAGAACTGCCCACAGGCAGAGGGCTCCCTACTCCCAGACAAGGGACCCCATGTGTCCAGTGGGTCCTGCAGGGACCATCAGTGACTGCATGTGAAGTCTGAGTTGGTGAGACCTCCTCCTGTGGGGACCCAGCTTAGGGCACAGACTTGGACCGAGCACCACCTCCCTCCACCCCACCATAGGAGTTCCATCCCAGGGGCTCTTCCATGGCCAGACTCTGTCCCATCAGGCGGCAGAAAACCCTGGGCAGATTTGGAATCTAGGGCTACAGAGGTCAGGGCGTGCACAGGGCAGGACTGAAAGCACAGGCCAGGATCACATCTGGGTCCCTTGGCCAGTCACTACCTCTCTGACCCTAGACATCTCACCTGTGGAATGGGTGCATTCGGGGACAGCACCCACCCCACAGATTCCACCAGGTCAGTCCAGAACAGGCACCCGGTGAGTGCTCAGGGATGACCCGCCTCAGCACCTGCCCAGAGGCCAGCACTGCCCACCAGGTACTGACTGTCCCCAGGTCAGCAGGGAGGGAACAGAGCAGGTCACACTCACCTGAGTTGGTTGAGTCGGTTGTGTCTCTTACTTAGCAAAATCTCCTCTTCTGAGAACCAAACAACTCTATGTCTTGTCTCTAAGAGCTCCAGACATAGAGAGGGCAGGCAGGCAGGTGGGCGAGTGCTCAGCACCAGTGATATTGTGGGGTCATGACACCCATCACAATGGGCCCCTGCCTGGGTCAGCAGGGCACAGTCAGTACCCTCCACCCTCTGACGTGTCAACATGCTTGTGTGCAGTTTGTGCATGTGAGCAGGCACGTGTATGTGGGTGAACACATGTGTGCATGCCTTTGTCACTGCTCTGGCTGGGCCCGGCTGCCTCACTCATATTGCACCCAAGACACTGGGTCACCCTTGTCACTGTCTCCTGCCTCGGGACCCATGGCCATCGTCAGAGCATCCACGGTGTTCCCTAAACTCAGACCTCCCCATCCAGGGCAGTCCTGGCATTGCAGATGGAGGATAGGGGGCAGAAGGTTGAGGGTTGGGGGCAAAAGGCAAAGGGCAGATCCCCTCCCTAGCAAGGGACTCAGCTAGGCTGTAAAGTGCTAGATCTGTTTGGCAGAGCTGGATTCCACACATCTGCTCACCTCCTCTTCCCAGCAGCCCTCTGGAGTGCCATGACTCGTTCCCACTACAGATGGCGGCAAGGAGGCTCCAAGGACAAATCCTGCCTGAAGTCACCTAGTAGCCACCTGGCCAGGCTTATGCCAGCCAGGCCCCCACTGACCAGGTTCCCACTGACCAGTCCCCCACTGGGCAGAACCCTGAGCTGCGGTGCTCAATGTCCCCTGCCAATGACTCCTCCCTCAGTCCACAGACCTCCCTTTCCCTCATCAGCACCCACAGGCCATGCCCTAGGGGGTCTTCTTGGTCAGGCCCTTCCTCCAGGACACAGGGAGGGACAGTTGGCCTCAGCCTCTGGGTGCCCAGCTTCACACTTGCCCCCAAAAGCCCTCTGGGCTCCCCTCAAAGGGGGTAGTGAGGTGGCCTGGCACTGCCCGGACATGATATCTCAGCCTATTCCTGAGCCGCAGAGCCAGAGGAATGGGGGGACATTTTTCAGACCAGGCAACCCATTTTGCTGGGTCTCCCAGGGTTCTTCCTAGGCACAGCACCGAGGCTGCAGGATGACCGGCCCAGAACCCTTGAGACTAGGCTGGGGACCGCATGAGAACTGTCCCCAGATGACCAGAAGACCCTTTGCTAATTTCCTGGTACCTCATTTCTCACCAGTTACCCTTCCCCCACCAGGAATCCCCTTCTTGCAAAGTCGATGAGGAGAGGAAGATGGTCACAGAATCCATGGAAAGAAAGAAAACAAAATGACAATAGAGCGTCATCTATTTCCTGTCCATCCAAAAGGAAAGCCTAAGGAAGCCTATTGGGTTCCATCATCCCGAGGGTCCCAAGGATGGCATCACACAGTGCAATGCCCAACAGCAGGGGCTGTGCTCCATCCCTGCAGACGTCACTGAGGGCACAACTGGGGTTGTCCAGGGTCACCGACCTGGCCACACAGCAGAAACTGGGTCAACAGGAGTGCACACATGCACACATGTGTACACTCACATACTGGAATAAAATGAATTGAATTTTGTAGCAAGTGTCCACGTGAACACGCATGCACACACACACACACACACACACACACACACACACACACACATATAAACTTGTTGCTGATCTGTTGACTTATCTCATTGGCATGAAACAGCAGCTAAGCCTGTAATTGCTCTGCCTTTCCCGGGATTTTTCCTTTAGTTTCTCTGACTGCTGGGTTACTGGCCTATGTTTAGCTTCATGAACATGGGTTTCACTTTATTTTTATAGGGTTCCAGCTCTTCCTCATGGAATCCCTCCTTGCCTGTTCTGTAATCTTCCCTTGTTTACTGCCTGTGGACTTCAAGAACCAGACACAGAGAAAGCTTTGTAGAGACTGTTTACTCCACCCCTACAATTTCCATGGCAGGTCTCTTAATTCCCATCACCATCCAGGGAGGGTCATTGCTGGGATCCTAGGAATCATGTGCCTTGTCTCGATGGCCACAGTGGTAACCATAATAGTCAGTTCTTCCCTCTGTGCAATTCTGGAACATAAAAATCTTCTCTGGTAACAAGACTACAGAAAGCAATGAAAGTAACATTAAACAGAGTTTGTTGGCCTGTGTTCCTAAGAAATTTAATGTTTTTACATAAATAATGAAGAAGAAATGACTTTTCTAAAGTTCCTATCATTTATGCCATGGATTGGACTCTTCTGTGAAAGCCGTTTCATTGATGGATGTGGATAGTTAGCTTAATTTCAAGTAAAAGGTTAGAGAGCAAATTGTAAACACAACTGTGCTTTTTGACACTCAAACGACATTAATTAGTTTTGGATCTCTAGAAATACATATTTGCATGCATAGGTTCTATATTGAAATACCCAAGTGTGGAATCCTTCGGGTGACTTATTTTTCATCAACTAGAAATAATATTAAAATTGCAAAGATTTATTATAATTTGTATTATTTGTCCTAATGGAAAAAAGGAATTCAAATATATTTATTCAAGTATAATATACACAGGAATCCTATTATTCTACTACTCAGTGATTTCTCACAAAGAGGAGACATGCTTGGAACTACCACACAGTCCAAGAAAATGAAATAAAAATAACAATCTGGAAATCCCTCTCCTGAAGCTCTGCTCCCTAACCACTGCCCATCTGTCCTGCCAAAGCAAAGAGTCACCTGGTTTTTAGCAGCCTCAGTTAGTGTTGCCTGTTTCATAAATGGATGCATGGAGGGCCATTCGGTAGCAATGGTTTTATGTGTGGCTTCTTTGGCCCAGCATTACATTTGTGACACTCCTTCAGGCAGTTTCATGAAGCAGTTCTTTTTTTTTGAGACGGAGTTTCGCTCTGTCGGCCAGGCTGGAGTGCAGTGGCGCGATCTCGGCTCACTGCAAGCTCTGCCTCCCAGGTTCATGCCATTCTCCTGCCTCAGTCTCCCAAGTAGCTGGGACTACAGGCGCCCACCACATGCCCGGCTAATTTTTTTGTATTTATAGTAGAGATGGGGTTTCACTGTGTTAGCCAGGATGGTCTCCATCTCCTGACCTCATGATCCATCCGCCTTGGCCTCCCAAAGTGCTGGGATTACAGGCATGAGCCACCGTCCCCGGCCCAAGCAGTTCATTTCTTTTCCCCGCTTGATAGTGCTCTGTATGAATATGGCGTATCTATCAATTCTACTGTTGATGGACATTGGTTTGTTTCCATTTTGGGACTATTAGCAATAAAGCTACTATGAACATTCTTGTTAATTTATTTTGGTACACATGCATAGATATTTTAGTTAAGTACAGACCTACAAATAAAATAGCTTGGTCATAGTAACTGCATATGTTCAAATGCAATGCATGTCACTAAAAATTTCAGCTAGGACGAAAAGCTCAAGAGCTCTATTGTACAACATGTTGACTACAGTTAATAACAATGTGGTAAAACTTGAAATTGTTGAGACAGCAGATTTTAAATGTTCTCAACACACACACACACACACACACACACACACACACACACACACAAAAGATAAGTATCTGAGGTAACTGATACGCTAGACAGCTTGATTTAGCCATTCTACAACGTATGTCTGTGGCTATACATACATACACAGATTTAGCTATTCTACAATGTGTGTCTCTGTGTGTGTGTGTGTGTATATATATATGTAAAATGTGGTACAGCACAAATACATACAATTTATCAATTAAATTTTAATTCCAAAGACTTTTTTGACTAATATATAACCCAACCACAAGTTTGAGTTCTAATTAGATGTCCTTTCCAACGCTTGATTTTGTCAGTCTTCCTTTTATATAATCTGGTTAGTGGATAATGTTATTTCATTTTTATTTATTTTGGTCTTCTGATTATTAAAAGGCCTGAGACCATTTTCATAAATGTTTATTGAAAATGTATATAATCAGGCTGGGCACAGTGGCTCATGCTTGTAATCCCAGTACTTTGGGAGGCCAAGGTGGGCGGATCACTTGAGGTCTGGAGTTTGAGATCAGCCTGGCTAACATGATGAAACCTACTAAAAACACAAAAAAATTAGCTTGCCATGGTGGCAGGCGCCTATAATCCCAGCTACTTGGGAGGTTGAGACGGGAGAATTGCTTGAAACGGGGAGGCAGATGTTGCAGTGAGCCAAGAACATGCGTGCCATTGCACTCCAGTCTGGGGGACAAGAGCGAAACTCCATCTCAAAAAAAAAAGACCAAAAAAGAAAAGAAATTAGCCAGGCACATGCTTGTAATCCCAGCTACTCAGGAGGCTGAGGCAGGAGAATCGCTTGAACCCAGGAGGCAGAGGTTGCAGTGAGCCAAGATTGCGCCATTGCACTCCAGCCTGTGCTTCAAGAGTGAAACTCAGTCTCAAAAACACAAAACAAAAAAGAAAACGTATATAATCATATTTTCAGGGGTCTATGCAATTTTTTATACTTTTTCTACTGTGGTATCAATCTTTCTAAATGATCTTTGAGAAGTTTTTAAAAATAAATTATTGGCATAAGTTTTTGGGATTTTTGTCAGTTAAAGGTGGAAATATCTTCTCTTCATGAAAGATTTTGGTTGGGCGTGGTGGCGCATGCCTGTAATCCCAGCATTGTGGGAGGCTGAGGCAGGAGGATCACGAGGATCACGAGGTCAGATCCAGACCACCGTGGCTAACACAGTGAAACCCCATCTCTCCTAAAAACTACAAAAGAATTAGCCGGGTGAGGTGGCAGGCGCCTGTAGCCTGTAGTCCCAGCTACTCGGGAGGCTGAGGCAGGAGAATGGCGTGAGCCCAGAAGGTGGAGCTTGCAGTGAGCTGAGATAGCGCCACTGCACTCCAGCCGGCGACAGAGCCAGACTCCGCCTCAAAAAAAAAAAAAAAATTTAAAAAGAGCTTATTAAGCCGGGCATGGTGACTCACACCTGTAATCCTAGCATTTTGGGAGGCTGAGGCCAGCGGATCACAAGGGCAGGAGATTGAGACCATCCTGGCTAACACGGTGAAACCCTGTCTCTACTAAAAATACAAAAAAATCAGCCAGCTGTGGTGGCGGTCACCTGTAATCCCAGCTACTCAGGAGGCTGAGGCAGGAGAATCGTTTGAACCCAGGAGGCTAAAAATACAAAACATTAGCCGGGCATGGTAGCGGGCACCTGTAATGCCAGCTACTGGGGAGGCTTAGGCAGGAGAATCGCTTGAACCCAGGAGGCGGAGGTTGCAGTAAGCTGAGATCGCACCACTGCACTCCAGCCTGGACTACCGAGCAAGACTCCGTCTCCAAAAAAAAAAAAAAAAAAAGCTTATTAATGGATAATCAATCATTGGAGATGTTAAGTTTTAGGTGAGATAGAAAAAAGGGTCTTTTAACATAGTTGTATTATATATATTTTTGCCTTGTATTTTTACGTTACAGAATGGGTCTAACTTTGGGTCAATATATGTGTTCGCTTAGTTTTTTTTAAATTTGGAAGTAACCTGAAACTTACACAAAGACTGCAATAGAATTACAAAGGATAGCCAGGTTCCTCTTAGACTGACACAGTTAACATTTAATCCTGCTTGTTTTATCATTTGCTCTTTCTATATACAAATTTTTCTTGAATCATTTGAGAGTAAATTTCGTACATTACTCTTCCTTACCTCTAAATACTTCAATATGCATTTCTCAATAATGAGGATATTATTAATACTTTACACAACCATGATATAGCTATCAACTGCAGTAAATTTAAAATCAATACATTAATCTATTCTATTGCTTGTATTCCAGTTTTGAAAAATTGAACCAATAATGTCTTTAAGAGATTTTCTCTCACACAAGACCTAGTCAAAGATCCTGTATTGTATTTGGTTGTCATGATGCTTTAGTCTCTTTTAATTTGGAATAGTTATTCAGCTTTTCCTTGTGTGACATTAATATTTTTGAAGAATGCAGTCCTTTTAATAGTCCTCATTTTGGAGTTTGTCAAATATTTCCTCATGATTAGATTCGTTATGCATTCCCAGCCAGAATAGTATACACATTATGTTATGTCCTTCTCATGGCATCACATCTGAGGCACACAATGTCCATGTGCCACTTACTCATTATATTAATTTTGATGATGTAATCAAAGTTTTTCCCAGTTCTTCCACAATTATTTTTTGCCTTGCAATTGCTAATCATAACAATCTCTGGAAAAGATACTTCAATTCTATGCAAATATCCTGTTCCTCATCAAAATTTCCCCTTAGATTTAGCATCCATTGATGATTCTTGCTTGAATCAGTCTTTACTGTTATGGCTACAAAATGATAGTTTTCCAGCTCCAACATTCCCTTCGCATTTACCCATTGGCATAGGGTATTCTGCGAAAGCAAGGGTCCTCTGTTATCGCTCATTTATTTACTTATTATCAATGTGAACTCAAGGACTACTACTTTTTCAATGGTTTACAATTCATCATTTTCTTGTTTTGCTGCTCAAATTGTTTCGGATTTAGTCAGTGAGGGTTACTTCCTGTGTCTTTGTGACCTACCTCATCATTTTTTTGAGTATTAATTTTTTTTTTTTCTGGAATAAGATGTTCCAAGATCTTCTTGGAGTTCCTTCCCTTAGACCTGCAATCAGCCATTTTTGAGGAGCCTTGGTTCCTTTTAGTAGAGAACAATGTCAGAAACCAAGATCTGGGCTCATTGCAAAGGAGGTGTCATTGCTTTCAGCCCCTTTCAGTAGACAGAGCTAGGAAATGTGTGTGCTAAGAAGGTGTAAAAGGGATGTGTGGCTGCAGGAGGTCATTTTATATGTTTGTGAGTTTTGCTCATCTGCTAAGCTGCCTGTCAACGTAGAGAGTTCTGATTATCTACATCCCAATTAATTTCTTTGGTTAGCAAATTTGTGATTAATATGAGTGGCCGGGAGGCTGTATGAAAACAACAGTGTCAACGAAACTGTGCAGAAAAGTTAACATAGCAAGTCCGAGCCTGCTATCTTTAGAAAGACTTGCCTACAAGATTGGCCATGGCTGGCATCTGGGAACTATAACTTTGGGATCATTCCCACTAATTCCAGAATTAAAGTGAATCACTGCTCCTAAACTGTCTGTAAAAACAATGCAGTTTATGCTGAACACCTGCTTTCCTTTTGGAAGTCTGGAGTTTTGGTACATGCTACACAGAGAGTGCCTATGTGACCAGCACCCAGTACAAACCTTTGGAATTGAATCTTTACTGAGCTTCCCTGATAGATTACATTTCACACATGCTGTCACAACTCCTTGCTGGGGCAATTGGGCAAGTCTTGTGTGACTTCACTGGGAGAGGACCCGGGGAAGCTTGTTCCTTGTTTCCTCCAGACCTTGCCGCCTCATGAGCCTTTTCTGTTTACTGGTTTTGCTGTGTATCCTTTCACTGTAATAAACCACAGCCAAGAAAATGACAACATGCTGAGTCCTGTGGATTCTTCTAGTGAATCATTGAACCCGGGGGTGGTCTTGGGGATCCCTAAACATGTAAAAAGAAAATGTGATGTTTTTGTTTATCCAAAGAAAACAGGACTATTTTTCTCTTAGAGTGAAATGTGTGGTTGTTGCAGCATGCGAAAGATAGTAACACACAAAACTGGAGAGGATGCTGTAAGTTTTGGAAGGTTTGGGGAAAGTGAACTTTACTTGTGCTTTATAATAGCTGCGAATACTGAAAAGAATAAAATATATTAAAATTTGGACAAAAGTTGGCTTGATTTTGATGGGTTTATTCATTAAAATCTTTGTAAAATCTTTAATTCAAAATATTATATTTAAAAATATTCACCTTTGGTTATCTTTGCTTAAGTGATAGTTTGTTCAACAAGAGAAAGAGAAAGATTATTTACCTTCTGTGTAATCTGCCCAAATAGCAGAAATTGTCTCTCATCAGAACTACAGTTTTGTGCTTTGTTCTGTTATGCTTTTCATTTTATATATATATATACACACACACACACACACACACATATATTTATATTTACATAAATGAACAAAGTCAAAACAGACCCTTATCTTGGAGCCTATGATATGGCACTCATAAACAGGAAAATGTAAGAAATACTTGGGTTTGTTTGGTATGTCCTATAGTTATTAATTAGTTCAAAATGATTGTAAGAGCTGCTCTGTTATGGGAAGAGGTGTCAGATCAAAGAGAAGGGAAACCTTCCCTAGTTTAATTTTGTATAGATATGTTACTAAAATAAATGTTTCAGAAACTATATACTTACTTATGTTTGGAAGGTCCTGGAGATGTCCACACTGTATATAATGCATTCTTACTCTCAGGGGAACACTGATCAACTCCTCTTTGAAATAATCATGTGTTATACTCCAATAAAGGATTTTACTCTCCTTCATTCTGATAATTATAATAAATTATAAATCGTTATTTATAAATTCAGATAGAATTACATGGTGCTGAGATAGCAAGAGAATGATCTGATGACATCTTCTGAATATCTGAATCCAGTCATATCTGAAGCCAGATCTCACCATGGGTTTTTAAAAATTACAGTCCTGGGGTGGAAGCGGTCACTCACACCTGTAATCTCAGCACTTTGGGAGGCTGAGGTGGGCGGATCACAAGGTCAGGAGATCAAGATCATCCTGGCCTGCATGGTGAAACCCCATCTCTACTAAAAATACAAAAAATTAGCCAGGCATGGTGGCAGGCACCTGTAGTCCCAGCTACTCGGGAGGCTGAGGCAGGAGAACGGTGTGAACCTGGGAGGCGGAGCTTGCAGTGAGTCGAGACTGCACCACTGCACTCCAGCCTGGACAACAGAGCAAGACTCCGTCTCAGAAAAAAAAAAAAAAAAAATTACAGTCCTGGATAACCCAGCAGGTTTGAGTCACTACAACATGAGATGCATAGGTCACAAGACTGGGAACTGAATCAACCATACATAAAATTATGTTGATATGGCAGAAGAAATATTTATCTTGGTGGCTGCCCTATACCATATCGGGTCCCTAAATGACTACTGATGAGCAAAGACTCCCTGACCGGTCACAAAGGACAGGTAGCACAAGTTAGCATTAAGAACTGGCACCCTGGTGAGAGGTCCATGCTTTTTGTATAGCAGAGCCTGGCATCAAAGAATAGAAAATTATCACCAAAATATAACTCAGCAATGTGCAACAAAGCCCTTTCACATATATAATTTCACATAACCCTCACAGAAACTCTATGAAATCAATGTTGGAAATACTTTCTTAGGTTTTGTTTTGTTTTGTTTTTGAGATGTTGTCTTGCTCTGTCACCCAGGCTGGAGTACAGTGGCACGATCTCGGCTTCCGACCTCAGGTGATCTGCTTCCCTCAGCCTCCCAAAGTTCTGGAATTACAGGCTTGAGTCACTGTGCTTGGCCCATTTTGCCTAATTTTAACTGTGCTTTTTATACGAAGTTCTTCCCTCCCTTTCACCCCAATTAGCCCTCCTGAATGGTGCCTATACCTGGCCTGGGGACTTAGCACTACTTGTTAGGAACTGTCGTCTTCTACTCCTTAACCTTCTTGTAGATACTTGGGCTGCTGAGGGTATCTCCCATTCCATCGCTCCAGAAGTTGTGAAGCCAGATGAACAGCTAGAAATCGGACTGGTATTCTGAACGATATGGAGATATTTTCTGGTTGGTCCTTCATTACATCTTAAAATATATTTTAAAAAGGGAAGAATTTAAAAGCAATTTATAAAAGTTTCTGACAATACATATAAAACATCTTTATTGACAAGTGAGCCAATAAGAACACATTTAGTTCACAGATAACCAAAAAATTAGAAATGCATAACATTAAAATTTCCAAGATTCACGTTGCAGTACAAACATGTGGCAGGTTAAACATCAGGCATAAAAAGGACAAATACTGAAACACAAAGGGCCAGAGATCCCAAGTCCCTTAACACTATTTAAAATGTTACTCAACTGCAAACTTCAGCCTCTGGAACCATCCCAGATAGCTACTGGTTAAGTGATATGAAGTAGGAAAAAGAAGGTTCTGGATGGTCTCAAGGAGGCTGTGCAAAGAACAGCACCAGATGGAAGCAAGAGCAGAAAGAAGTCAAGTCCCATCTTTATGATAAGCCAGAGAACAGGATGGTCACAGTTCTTCACGGGTAAACAAAAGATGGGGAAGACACAGCCACCCTTAAGTAACTTCTACTGACAGATGCTCCAGCACTTCTCTATGTAGGGGAGAGAGAAAGAGAGCACCAAGCAGGAGTGGGGGACTCTACATTTATTGTCTTCCAGTTCGTTTATATGCATTGTCTTATTTAATCCTTATGACAACTTTATGAGAAGCTGATGATTTATTCCCTTTGTTGAAACCTAATACAGATAAAGAAACTAAGACTCAGAGTAGGGAGTTTTTCAAAGTCACATGACTGCTTAGTGGGGGTGGCAGAATTCAAACTCAACTTTGGAAAGCCCATGTTGGTCTTCTTTCCTTAGTCAAATTTTTGGCCCTCAAATGAATTTATTTTCACTCAAGAATTTGGCAAGTTTCAATAACTTGAATTCTCCTGACAATATATACTAACATCCCAGAGGTAGGAGTATTTTGATACATCATTTCCCATCTCTTTTATTTTTCTGACCCCTATTAACTCTCAGTATGTTCAACTTTTCTATTCCACCTAATTTCTCTGACTGGTTTAAATCCTTTATCCCATTTCTTGATGAATGCTCTACAACAGGGGCCGAGCAAATATTTTCTGTAAAGAGCCAAATAGTAAATATTTTAGGCTTTCAGGGACATACAACCTACTATGGGCTATATCCCCACCAAAGTCATATAATGAAACTTAATTGATGGTATTATGAAATGGGGCCTTTTGGAGGTGATTAGGTCATGAGGGTGGAGCTCTCATGAATGGGATTAGTGCCCTTATAAGGGGCTGAAGATACCAGAACTCTCCCCTTCTATCATGTGAAGACACAGTGAAAGGTGCTTTCTATTAACCAAGAAGCAGACCTCCCCTATACCCTAAATATGTTGACATCTTCATCTTGGACTTCCCAGTCTCCAAAACTGTGAGAAGTAAATTTCTGGTGTTTATAAGCTGCTCTGTTTGTGATATTAAAGCCAAAGGCACAACCTCCGCTGCAGCTACTCAGCTCTGACACTGGACACAAAAGCAGTCAAGGACAACATGTAGATGAGTAAGTGTGGCTGAGTTCCAATAAAATTT
The DNA here is from genome assembly GCF_024542745.1 of Macaca thibetana thibetana. Taxonomy (NCBI): domain Eukaryota; kingdom Metazoa; phylum Chordata; class Mammalia; order Primates; family Cercopithecidae; genus Macaca; species Macaca thibetana. The sequence goes on from NC_065593.1 coordinate 5,692,950, forward strand.
TCTTCTGAGAAACAGGTGGTGGGCCAGAGTTGGTCCATGAATCCAGGCCACAGTTTGTCAATTCCTGCTCTAAACCATTGGTACTAAATACTAAGACGATAAAAGAGGTGAGTTCCTTTTCCTGTGTGTGTGTGTTTTTTTTTTGTTTTTTTGTTTTTTTGTTTTTTTTTTTTGAGTAATGATATGGTTTAGGTTTGTATCCCCACCCAAATCTCATGTTGAATTGTAATCCCCAATGTTGGAGGTGGGGCCCGGTGCAGGGTTACTGGACCATGCAGGTAGTTTCTCATGAATGATTTAGCACCATCCCCCTAGTACTGTCTCGTGATAGAGTTCTCATGAGATTTGGTTGTTTAAAAAGTGTGTAGCACCTCCCCTCTCTCTCTTCCTCCTGCTCCTGCCCTGTGAAGATACCTGCTCTGGCTTTGCCTTTTGCCATGAGTAAAAGCTCCCTGAGACCTCCCCAGTCATACTTCCTGTACAGCCCATGGAAGTATAAGCCAATTAAACCTTTTTTAAGTTCAGTCTCAGGCATTTCTTCATACCAGTGTGAGATTGAACTAAACAGAGGAGGACAATAACAAAAAGTAGGTAAATACGAAGGCCAGAGAAATGGCAACTTCTTCATGAAGGGAAGCTGCTTATCCTTAAGCAAGTCAGTTGAGGACTATCTTGTGAGCTATTTTCTGTACCTGTTTTCCACTTATACAGGGAAGTATGCCCTGTGTCTCACAGTTGCTTCAGTTCTTCTTTACTGAGACCCTAAATATAATAACACACTGAGCCACTCAACTTCTCAGATCCTCAATATCCCTAGGGCTTTTTCTCAAATGGACACAGCATAGCTTACAGAAAGCTGAATAATGTAGACAAAGGAAGTCTCCCTGACCCTTTGATTATAGAAAACCAAGGATTCATTCAGTGCCAAGGATAAAAAAGGAGGGACTTGATCAACAACCACCGTTAAGATTTTGACCTATCTGCTACTTCACGTGAACTCCCAGGGAAATGGAAAATGAAAGAAGGTCTCCACAGTAGAGGGGTAACAATGATATAAATCAATGATGATGCCAGGCGTGGTGGCTCATGCCTGTAATCCCATCACTTTGGGAGGTCAGGAGATTAAGACCATCCTGGCTAACACAGTGAAACCCTGTCTCTACTAAAAATACAAAACAGTAGCCGGGTGTAGTGGCATGTGCCTGTAGTCCCAGCTACTTGAGAGGCTGAGACAGAAGAATGGCATGAACCTGGGAGGCAGAGGTTGCAGTGAGCCGAGAATGCGCCACTGCACTCCAGATGGGGCTGCAGAGCAAGACTCCATCTCAAAAAAAAAAAAAAGATGAACACAATCCATATGAACATAACTTAGAATTGTCTGTAAATATTATATATCCTAGTTATGGTCATCAAATTAGACAGCAGCTTGTTGAGGGAGGAAGGGAATGCTAAGGACTTTCAATGCAGCCTTTTTGGTTTTTATGGATAAAAGAAATGACAGTCTAGAGGAATTGTACCATATGTATATCTAGATCTCTACTTGGGACTCAAAGAATAATAAATAACAACATTGTGTCTTCCTGATGATAAGGATATAAACCCTCAGCCTAACCTACCCAATAAGAGTTCCCTTACAAAGCAAGAGGCTTACAACAAAGCTCTGACATAACCAAGAGAGGGGAAAACTGAATTTCACAATGTTTCTACTGCTACCCACTCTCAGGGACTTCTTGAATTTCCACAAATAGCTATTTGGGAGGTTGGAGATTAAAATTTTGAAATTTCTGGCTAGATTTCATAATGATCAAATTAATGGACATAAGGAACCTGCCTATGGCTCAAAACTATGTATTACACAAATGAAATTAGATGTATACAGAATTGGTCCTCACATGCATATTATGGATGGATCTTCCACCTAAACACACAAGTATTTAATACAGTGATAAAACCAACTTACATTTCTTCACATTAATTTTTCAGGGTTGCTCTTCAGTGTGAACTCTTTGATGTCTGATGAGAGATGAACTGCACTTAAAGCTTTTCCCACACTCATTACATCTAAAGGGTTTCTCTCCGGTATGAGTTCTCTGATGTTGAATAAGAGCTGATGAATGAATGAAGGCTTTTCCACACTCACTACATTTGTACGGTTTCTTTCCAATATGAATTCTTTGATGTTTAGCAAAATTGGAGCTCCGGCTGAAGGTTTTCCCACATTCATTACACTCATAGGGTTTCTCTCCAGTATGAATTCTCTGATGTTGAACAAGATGTGTGCTCTGACTAAAAGTTTTTCCACATTCACTGCATTCATATGGCTTTTCTCCAGTATGAACTCTCTGATGCTTAGTTAGGGATGAGCAATGGCTAAAGGCTTTCCCACATTCTTGACATTTATAAGGTTTCTCTCCAGTATGAGTTCTTTGATGTTTAATGAGTGCTGATGAATGAATAAAAGCTTTATCACATTCGTTACATTCATAAGGCTTCACTCCAGTATGAATCAACTGATGCTGCACAAGATGTGTACTTCGATTAAAACCTTTCCCACATTCATTGCATTCATAAGGTCTCTCTCCAATGTGAATTCTCTGATGTGTTGCAAGGGATGAGCTTTCTGTGAAGGTTTTCTTGCATTCACTGCATTCAAAGAGAATTCTAGTATGAGTTCTCTGGTGTTTAGTTAAATTAGCTCTGTGGCTAAAAGATTTCCCACATTCATTGCAGGTATACGGTTTCTCTCCAGTATGGACTCTCTGGTGTCGAATAAGCACTGAATGGTAGGTGAAGAGTTCACCACAATCATTACACTTATGAGGTTTTTTCTCTTTATAAGTTTTCTGCTTTTTCATTAAGTTTGATTTTTGTTTCAACCTTTTTTCAAGTGTATGAAAGGCATAAGATCCTTTGGGAACTCTGTCTTCAGTGATAAGGACAGATTTCTGATTGAAGCTTTTCCAGCATACATCATGCTCATGGTCTGTTTCCTCAGAGAGTGAATTCATGTGAGTGAACATTTCTCTCAAATGTCTCTCCTGATTTCCTGGCTGATTCTCTAACCAATTTTCACATTCAAGAGCTGCTTCTAAGTTGGAGTCATAGACACTATTCCGTGTCAGTCTGTCTATTAGTGCAACTTTGCATGATTCTGCTTTGGAAAAATCTTGCACTGAAGTTGAATCCTTGCTCTGTGGTCTAGTCTCCACGTCTGAAAGACATTGGAAATGCAAATTTCCTTCGTTTTCTGTGCTCAACAAAAAGGCAGTTCTGTAATAGGTAAGAGTTAATGAAAGTGAAAAGCATGCCTTCAAGGAGCAAGTGGATTTGACTCTTTTAGATGATTTGCAAAGAGAAACAAATGGAGGAAAACAAATGTTCAGAATATGCAGAGAAAACGACTACATCCTATCCAGGAGAGTCAGAAGAGGGGAAAGATGACAAGAAATATAAGAGTAGAGATGCTGATGAAGCAATATATCCACAGATGAGCAGGCAATGCATACACAGATCAGGATGGGAAGAAATAACTTTTTATAGAATACCTACTTGTTGTGATAAATTTCTAGGCACACAACCATCTTAGTGTACAGCACAGTTATGGCTTCTAAATTTTCACTATTCCCGTCCTACTTACATCCAAATATGTATTCCATTGCCAGTTTAATCTTCCTAACAATGCTTTTATAACATTTCGCTGATCAAAAACCTCCTATGATCTCCCAAAGGCGTAATGACAAATAAATGAAATGATATATGCACAAGGCTTTGTTGAAGCACTAGTCGAGGTAGCAAAAGACTGATAACATCTCACATATCCTACCATACAGAAATGATTCAACATACAGCGGATACATACAATGGAATACCATGCAACTCCTTAAAAAATGACAAAGATCTTTACATATTGCTATAAGGTGACCACCAGGATATATTAAGTTTAAAAAGAAAAAGCAAGATATAAATAAGTATGCACAGTTTGCTACTGTTTTATAAAGAAAAAAAAAGGGGGTACAAATACATATACTATTTGCTTACATTTTAAAAAACAACAAAAAAAGGATAAACGAAAAACCAATAAAAATTTGTACCTATAGGGAAAACATCAGAACAGGGGAGAGAGGGTAGAGATGGAAGCTTAACCTCTCTAAATATATCCAATATAAATATAGTAGAATTTTTATATCCAATACAAAGCTAATTTATGTAGACATAAAATATTTTCAATAGTGTAGTTCAAAGAAATAAACAGAGGAGTAAAACAGAAAAGCAGATACAGAAATAGAGTATATGTAAGAATTAAAGATAACATGAAGGTGGTATTTCAGTCAGTGAACAAAACATAGACTTGCTTTTCCAATGATGCCATGGAAACTGATTAACTATTTGAAGAAAATTAAGTTAGATGAGTCACTCATTTCATCCACTCAAATAAATTATATTCATTCATCTATCTATTCATCTTCTATCCATTTTATTCAACAAATATTTATAGAATATCTTCCACGTGCTAGGCTCTGAACTAGTCACTGGGAAAAAAGAGTCACTATGCATACAGAGGAAGAAAGAATTTAATCTAACATTCACAAGCAAAACCTGAATTGCAGTTCTGCCGCTTACTAGCTGTGTGATACTGGATAAGTTATTTAACCTCTTTATTTCAGTTTCCTTATGTGTAAGAGGGGATAATAACAGTCCCCATCTCACAAGGAATGATAGCAATACCTACCTTAATGAGCATTAAATGCAAATATTTATGAATCACTTAAAAATGCTGACACAGCATAAGTGCTACATTAAGTGTTTGTTAAATAAATAAAACATAAATTGATAGAAGGCTTGTATAGGTAGGTAGAGGCAAAGATCCTCAAGGATGGTCCATGGACCCCTGGGAAACAGTAAGTTCAAAACCGCTTTCAAAATAAGATTTAGATGTTATTTGCCTTTTTCATTGTCTCAACATTTTCAATGATGTTGTAAAGTAATGGTAAAATTGCTTACAACTTCAAACAAATGAACACAATGATACTAAACTTACTAGTAGTCCCCATTATGTACTCTTCGTTTTTCTTTTTTAATTAAAAAAAGCCAGTTTTATTTAAAAATGTCTGTGGAAGCATAAATATTATTAATTTCATTGAATTTTAACCCTTGAAGTGCCTTTTTAATATTCAGGGTTAATGAAATAGGAAATATTCATAAGGCAATTCTGTTTATACCAAAGAACAATGGTCATCTTGAGGAAATGAGTTGTGAGCTGAACCAGCCACTTGTTTCACAGACCACCATTTTACCTGAAAGGGTGACTGAATGGCAAACTATGTTATCTAACTTGGGTATCTGGCAGACAGTTTCTCCAAAATGAACAGAGTAAACCTGTCGTATCAAGGACAACAAATGAGTTTTTTATAAAATTTGAGCTTTCAGGCAGAAATTACAAGGTTTGGAAAACTTCTATCTACTACCGAGAGCTTAATGGCTTCCTAAAACTTAAAGGCTTTTCTGGTAACATCAGTTGTGATACTAAAAGTTATAATATTCAAAAATATTGCACAATATAAAGTGTCAACAAAGATCTGCGTAACTTAGTGAACCAATATTGTCCAAAGACTGACAGATTTCAATACATGAAAAATTCACGGATGTGGTTTCAGATTCTACATTGAATCTAATCTTTCAGAAAGTACCACTTGTTCAGTTTTAGAGCTGTTTCAAAGAAGAATAGCCATAATTACCTGAAAAGACTATAAAATACTCCTTCCTTTTCCAACTTATACCCGTGTGATGCTGGATTTTCTCCATGCATGGCAACCAAAACAACAAGTCATATCAAGTTGCATTCAGAAGCAGTTGTAAGAATATAACTACCTTCTATTATGTCATACATTAAAGAGATTGGCAAAAGTGTAAAACAATGCCATATTTCTTAATAACATTTTTTGGTTAAAGAAAATAGCTGTTTTTAAGTAAAAAAAATACTGTGCTAACACGTAACAGGTTTATAATTTTTTATTTCTATTTTTATTTTAAGAGATGAGGTCTCACTTTACTGCTCAGGCTGCTCTCCAACTCCTGGGCTCCATCGACCCACCCACCTTGGCCTCCCAAGGCACTGGGATTACAAGTGTGGACCACCACACCGGCCAATTATTATTTTTTTATTTTTATTTTTTTGAGACGGAGTCTCGCTCTGTCGGCCAGGCTGGAGTGCAGTGGCTGGATCTCAGCTCACTGCAAAGTGAATTAGCTAATAGCTTAAATTTTTTGTTTTAACTTGTAGTATAGTAACTATTGGCAGATATAATCCACATAAATGAAACATCTTTAGGGTCTTTAATAATTTTTATAGTTACAGTAGGTCCTTTGATGCCAAAGCATTCAGAACTGCTACCCTAGAGCACAGAGAGGGAAGAAGAGTGGCTGTGAAATGAAGTTGGGATAATGAGTAAAAGCCAGATTTCGCAAGTTTTTGTAGACCTCCAGGATTCTGTCTGTTACCCTGAAGGCAGTGAGAAGCCATTCAAATGTTTCAAGCAGAGTGATGGCAAGATCAGATTTGATTACGCAAATACCAGTCTTACTACAATGTTAAGAATGAAGTATATGGGGCAAAGGTGGAATCAGAAAGATTATCACAGTAATCCAGGCAAACAAAAAAATATATAAAGGAAAATTGACCGTGAAGAAATACTTAGAATATAATTAGGTAAATACAGTAATGAATTGAATAAAGGAGAGAGGGGGAGATGTAAAGACTGTGCATAGATTTCCGCCACGTACAATTTGATGACAATAAGTACCACTAAAACAATTACTGGAAAAGGATCCTATGAGAGAGATGGGAAATTTAGACTTATTTTAGATATTCAGTTTTAAACATGCTGTATTGAAGTATCTTTGACATAAGCAAACAAAGGAATCAAATAGTTAAGATGTTGAGAACAGCCCTGAGGAGAGCTCCAGGATGGAAATACCAATTTGGGACTCATCTTGATAGAAGGTAACTGGTTGTGGGAATGATGAGACTAATGAAGGAGTAAGTAGAGGCTGCAAACAGTTGATCAGTTGGCCAAATCGGACCTTAGACACATTTTCTTTGGGCCACACTGTTTATGCAAACTTTTAAAATTAGTTACGCACAGTTAAAAATAGGGAGATTGCAGCTGGACGCAGTGGCTCACACCTGTAAACCCAGCACTTTGGGAGGCTGAGGCAGGTGGATCACAAGGTCAGGAGATCGAGATCATCCTGGCTAACACGGTGAAACCCCATCTCTACTAAAAATACAAAAAATTAGCCAGGCATGGTGGCAGGCACTGGTAGTCCCAGCTACTCGGAAGGCTGAGGCAGGAGAATGGAGTGAACCTGAGAGGCAGAGCTTGCAGTGAGCTGAGATCACACCACTGCACTCCAGCCTGGGCGACAGAGACAGACTCCATCTCAAAAAAAAAAAAAAAAAAGCGGGGGGCGGGGGGGGAAGATTACAGATAAATGCAAATTTAGGGTTTCTCTCTTGAAAACAACTGGAAGCATACTGAACGGCAACAACCATTTAGAGCAGGGATTGGCAACTACAGCCTGCTGTCTACTTTGCTAAATAAATTTTTACTGGAACATACCCATTTATGTTATATTTTCTAGGGCTGCTTTCATACTACTGTGGCAGACTGAATGGCTGCAGAGTGACCATGTCCCACAAAGCCTAATTATTTACTATCTAGCCATTTACATAAAAAGTATGCCAGCCCTTGAGCTAGAGCTAAGGGAGTAATGGTTACTCCTTTCAGTTGAGGCCTGTAGTCCTCTGGTTCACCAGTTTCCACCTTGCTTGCTTAACTCAGTGATATTACCTCCTGGCCCATGTAAGTACTCAAGTTTATGACTCCAGGTATACAAAAGGAAGGGAGATTAAAATCAAATTTTGAGGAATTAGAATATTTAACTGTTCAAAAAAGAAGGCTAAGAAGATACACTCAGAGAAGTAAGAAGCAATTCCAAATGGATTAAGAATTTAAAGAAAAAAAATAAAGAATATACTAGGAAACAGAGGCAAATATATATGTAGCCTTGGGGTAATGAAAAACGTTTTAAACAGTACTGAAAGGGCAGAAAAAAAAAGATTGCAAAAATTAAACTTGTACATCAAAATGCATAGCAAAACTGAAAGGCAAAAACTAGAAAAAATATCTGTAACATAACAAAAGGTAAAAACCTCATACATAAGGACCTCTTAACAGATCACCATGAAAACTGCAATACCCCAAAAAAGGGAGATGGGTGGTGAGTGGGTAAGTCACAGAAACTGACAGGTCTCTGAGGTGAAACAGACATATCCATAATCACAGGGATTTTTAAAACTCTTTCAATATTCAAAAGCATAACATTTTTTAAAAATAAGAATATCCAGGAAGGATTTTCTTTATGAGCTATACATACTACTAAGTATACTAATTAAAACAGTATGGTATTGGACACAGACAGACAAGAAACAGAAGCAAGTATGCAGGGGAACTAGGTTTACCACAGCTAGCATTACAAATCAGTAACAGAAGATTATTCCATGAACAATGCTGGACTTACTGGCTTTAAGCATGGAAAAAGACAAAATTAGTTTTCCTATTTCATACCATATACAAAAATAAATAACTGTAAAACAAAATTGAACATTTTGGAATAAAATAATCTTTCTGACACTGGGATAAAGTAGATAGACAATTTATAAAAAGCAATATTTTAAAAAAAATCTGTTACTAAAAATTTTAAATGCTATATGCCTAACACACCAGAAAATAAAATACGCCAAAGATTAGAAGAGCCAATTTCTTCTCACTGATTTGCAATGCTACTTCTGTCATATATTAGTACCTAAAATATATGAAGAACTCCACCAAATCAAGAGAAAAGATATAAACAGCCCAATCTCAAAAAGCAGGCAAAGGTTATCAACAGGTAACTCACAAGAAGAAACTTGAATAGCCAACAAACATGAAATGCTGAAACTTGTATTTATCACTCAGAGAAATAAAAATTTTAAAACATCATTTTGCATCCGTCAGATTGACAAAAATTACCAAGTCTGATAACTCAACTGTTGGCAGTTCCTAGTAAAGCTAAACATGTGATGATTTAAAACCTACTAATTCTTCTTCTGGTTATTTCCCTAAACCAGCTCTCAAGATGAACATAAGGAAAAAAAAAAAGATGAACATAAGGAATCAATAAAAGGACGATCACTGCAACTGTTACTAATGGCAAAAAAATAGACTATTCAGTTTATTCATACAATGGACTTATTACTCCACAGTAGTTAAAATGAATAAACATAATTCACATATATTAACAGATTAATATCAAAATACAATGTGAACTTTAAAAAATCAGACTACATAAGAAAAAGTGTAACAAAACACATATTGTTTTATACACATATGTATATATGTCTCTGTGTATATATACACATACACAAACACTGAAATGATTCACACCATTTCAAGATATAATGGTTACTTCTAGGGGAGAAAGAGAATAAAAGCGTTTCTTTTTTTTTGTTTTGAGACAGAGTCTCTCTCTGTCGCCTAGGCTGGAGTGCAAAGGCATGATCTCAGTTCACTGCAACCTCCGCCTACTGAGTTCACGCAATTCTCCTGCCTCAGCCTCCCAAGTAGCTGTAATTACAGGTGCCTGTCACCATGCCCGGCTAATTTTTTGTATTTTTAGTAGAGACAGGGTTTCACCATGTTGGCTAGGCTGGTCTCAAACTCCTGACCTCGGGTGATCCAGCCATCTTGGCCTCCGAAAGTGCTGGGATTACAGGCTTGAGCCACCACGCCCGGCTAAGAATAAAAGGGCTTTAACTGAATATGTAATATTTTTTATTTCTTAAAAAATAAAAGATGTCACATAACTCAAAAGGAGGGCTAAAATGAAAACAAGCAATACTAAGTGTTGATAAGCATGTGAACAACTAGAACGCACATACTCTGCTGCTGGGAATGTAATTGGTACAATGACTCTAGAAACTTTTTTGGCACTATCTACTAAAAATGAGTATGTATCTATCCTATGATAAAACAAGTCTACTTGTATGTATATATCCAAAAGAAATGCATATATTTGTTCACCAAAAGGCATTTAAAAAGTGTACATAGCAGCATTATTCAGACAGCTAAAAACGGGAACTATCCAAATACTCATCTTCAGAAGAATAAACTGGTATATTAACAAAATGAAAAATTACACAACAATGAAAATGAATAAATTACAATGACATGCAACAACATGGATATATCTCACAGCTAATGTTCAGTGAAGGAACCCAGACACAAGAGTATATACAATATGATTCCATTTATAGAAAGTTCAAGAACCATCAAAACTTGGTGCTATAAGTTAGGATAAGGTTACCCTTGGGAGGAGGGAGGGGCCTGAAAGAGGGCACAAGGGTGCTTCTAGAGGTGCTGGTAAGGCTGTTTTCTTGATGTGGGCAATCATTACATGAATGTGCTAAATTTGTGAAAATTCATCCAACTGTATGAGTTTTATATTGTAAGAAAAAGGAAGAAAGAAAAGAGGCAAACAAAGCAAAATATTAGTATGTGTCTAATCTCTGTGATGGATATATAAATGTTATTTTATTTTCTGGACTTCTGTATATATTTAAAATGCTTTAGAATTTTTAAAAAATTAAAAAATAAGGGCACACAGGTACTTTCTTAAGCACCAAAAAGTATTTCTTCATTGTCCTGCTGGGCTATCATTTCTGAAGACTCCCATCTATCTGGCTCACCTGAATAGCTGCTTTTGGGGGTTTTTCTCTCAAGCTTCAATGGTTCTTTTCCATTCTCCAAGTTGTAGTTCTCAGGTTTGGAAACTGGAAGCCCTATTCATTTAAAAAAAGAAAAAGACAGAAAGAAGAAAGTAATGGGAGTAAGTTATTTGTGGAAGTTTTCCTCCAGCAGGTTGAATTGTTACATATTCCTTCGTGAATTCCAACTTTCTTTCTTATTTTTTTAATTTATAAAAATTTACTTTTTACTTTTTATTTTTAAAGTTAATGGGATCTCACTATATTGCCCAGGCAGGTCTCGAACTCCTAGGCTCAAGCTATCCTCCCACCTCTGCCTCCCTAAGTGCTGGGATTACAGGCATGAGCCACCACGCCCAACTTTCATGGCCACTGTCCTGCTGGACTTATTTTTTTGCAATGGGTATAAAGATCTAAATTGGAATATGGTCTCAACCTCTTGATCTACAAAGACAAAGTATTATAGGAAGAGCTGAAGTAAGGGAGGGTGAACCTCTAAATAAAGCTTAAAATATCTACAGCAAGAGTCTGGGCCTGGTAAGGAGTTCAACTGGATTTGTAAATACAAATATTTTCCACTGTCAGAAAAGAAAGGAATTTCTCTTTATTTCCTTATTGTGCGAGGAAACTTCAGAGAGATATTGCAAATTGGTCCTTACCTCAGGAAAGGAGGAAAAAGTGGGACCTCAATGGCAGCACCACGTAACTGTAATGGTGGTAACTGAAGTTTTATCTTCTAATGTTTTTCCTTTCCTTCTTCAGTTACTAGAAGTCACTTTCTTAGGGGATTTTTTTTTTTTACATGAGGTTTGGGAGGGGCTAACAGTCCCCTCCACCCCTCACACAATCATATGCATGCACGTGTGTATGCGTGCATGCTGGTAGGCCCAGGATCTAAAACTGGCCACAGAGTACTCAATCTTTCTGGCACTAGAGATTGTTTCACCGATGGGCCTGTGACCTTATTTGCTGAAACCCCCAGGAAAGAAGCATTTTCTTTTTTAGCTTAGCTATCTAACTGGAAGAATAACATAACCCTGGGATCGCCACTGGCCATCTTTGCCACACAAGGAAATCCTAAGAATAAAGCTAATACAGAGCAAAACCAAGCCAATTGATTAAAATAAATTAATGAATACAGGAAATTCTTGATAATATATTTGGATCCCTGAAAAATCAAGATTTTTTTCCCCTTTAAGCGTATGAGTTAAGTTTCTGTCACTTAAATCCAAAGAATCCTGATACAAAACAAGCATAAACATTTCATCAAGAATCTAAAGCAAAAACAAATTTTCTACATAGGCCAAAAAGAATTAACACTTTTTGACTCCTGAATCCAAAGGTGAAGGCTTTGTTATTTCACTTTCATTAAAGTAATGATGTTCCCATAAGCAGATTCCAGAATCACAATGATAATCCATTCTTACAAAGTGAGACCAGGTTCCTATAGTTCTCCAGCATCACATCCCTTTGTGCAGGATCCAGCTTCCCCCACTCCTCTGGCGTAAAGTCCATGGCCACATCCTTGAATGTCACTGTTTCCTAAGACATAAAACATCTTTTTCAACATCTTTCCCTTGATAACCTCTCTTTCATCCCCCAGTTTCTGCTGGCCCTGGAGCAAAAGCCTGAGATGCACTTAACAGGGGAACTGACTATGATAAATGACAAGTATTCTGATGGTCATCAGATTCAGAGCACTTTATGTAAAGGGTAACTATCAATTATGTGCCAGGCACACTATGCTAGATTCAATATGAGAACTAAAAGATGACCCTGGTTTCTCCATTGAGAGACTACAATTTTTCTGGGGAATAAAGTATTAAAATATGAACCAATGAGTCAACAATGTAGTTTGATTAAAGTAAAATATAAGAAGAGGGAAATATATGTCATGTCTACATAATGCTTCTCTGAGTCCTCAATAAAAAATTGATGAGTCAATCTAGCCAATCACAAGATGAATTGCAATACAGAACTTGGAAATGGAGAAGTCGTGGAAAGAAAAGACAGCAAAAACCAATCCAGTTAAACATGAATTAATTCAAGGCAAAAAGCATTAAATTGGAAAATAGCTCCAATTTATGAGATACGACTCATAAATATTTACATATAAAATATCATAAGATTATACTTCTATAAGACAAAAAATACAAAAACCTTTAAGGAGATAGATACATATCTGCATTGAACATGCACCTTTAAGTAAACCCATAGACAACAGGAATAGTATTTCAAGGTTACTGAAAGAAATATGCGTCAAATGCTCCAACTGGATAGAAAACACCTTCTGTTTAAACATTCATGTAACATTTGCAAAAAGTAACAAAGTAAATTTCAGTACATTCCAAAAATAGAACAGAATAATTTATAATAACTGAGAAAATATATCAAAATACGAAAATGATGATGAAATAAAATAGGAAAAAAAATGCCAAATGGCTAAAACTGTATTCAGAGGAAATTTCATAGCTTTAAACACTTCCATTTCATTTTTTTAAAACGTAAATAAATGACCAGAGCACACAAATCAAGTTAGAACAAAAAACAAAAGAAAAGAGAAATATTTACAACATAAAGGCAGAAATTTTTACAAGAGAAAAATAAGACAGCTGGAAAATCTGAATAAGGTCAGTAGGTTATAGTATTATGCCAATGTGAATGTCCTGATTTTGAAAAAAGAATAATAAAGCAAAGTAAAATATAAATTTTTGCAAAATCTGGGTGAAGCATATGCAAGTTCTTTGTGCTATTTTCCACACTTCTTATGTCTAAAATTATTTCAAAGTAAAGCTACTATACGGAAAATAATCTAAGATTTAAGAAATAAGAGAATTATTCCCTTAAGATAAAATAATACGTAAAAATCACTCAGTAGCCCCTAAGTAGAATAGACATTATGAGGAAAAATGACCTTTAGCCTAGAATCTGCATATACATAACTAAATCAACATTCAGTGGGGATTAAGTGCCAAACGATTAGAAGAAAAAGCCAGAACAACAAAGATGCAAACCATTGCACAAACAGCAGGAAAAAATACAAAAGAGGAAACAATAAAGCACAGGAAACAGAATTATAAAAATCACATGGCAAGAAAAGTTTGAAATGCATGTATTACACGTGAATGAGCAAATTTCCCTTATAAAAAGGTTTTTTAAAAAAGCCACATCCTATATACAGAATAGGCCATCCAAACAAAATATTATTGCTAGGTTGGGTACTGGTGGGTAAATGGAAGGAAATATAGTATACCGTATGTCTGAATATAGTAGTGCAAGCACAACAAAAAATGTGAAAAAATATACATAGTAGAGAGAGGCAGGGACTGAATTTGAGGGGAAAGTAGCATTACCTTTACATTTCTGTATGTCTGTGTTGTTCACTTTGTTACAATGAAGAAGAACTAAAACCTTAATATTTTTAAAAATCTATTAAATCAAAGATAAAAAATAGCCCAGGCAAATTCTAATAAGAAAAAAAGCTCCAACATTGCATTTTAAATATCTAATAAAATGCACAAAGAACAAAGAGAGTTTTTAAAATTTTCCATGATAGTTTCAATCAGCTTGATGCTGTTAATAGTGTTGAATCTGATATCAAAATATTGAAATATATATTCACACTTCTGGTACCTGTGCCCTAATTTTCCCCTAGCTACTATGCCTGGCCACTTTGAATCTGTGTAGTTCAGGTAGTACTGACTCCATCTCTGACTCACGGGTGGGATGTGTGCGTGTGCGCACGCACGTGTGTGTGTTTGTAGGTATATTTTATGGAGAATTACATTTCGATTTGGCCAATATCTCATCCAGGAATAGGCCTAATACCCCATTAGAGTCAATCCCAGCATTTCTGCAATAATGACTAGAAAAGAATCTGCCCTTTTTCTCTGGCCTTCAACACAGGAAGATGTAAGCCTAAACTTGTTAGGGGCAACAATAGGAGAAAATCCTGTTTAACAACAAAACGCATGGCGAGAAAAGAAAAGGTCAGCAAAATGAAGAAATAGATTTTAACATTCTTGTTTGAGCCCTATATGTAGCCAGACCTAGATTTTTCCATTAGTCAGTAGTTACTTCTTTTCACTTAGGCCCATTTGAAGTGATTTCATCAGCTACAACTTAAAGCTTCTTGACTAATAAAGCCTTCAAGACTAATGTAAGACAGGTAAGAAGCCAATGGAGACAGGCAAGTACATAAAGGACCCTGAGAAGTCACTTTTACAAACACTATGAACATGCAGTATCTGCTTTTCACACCTTGGATTATAGAAGCAAAGAGAAAAGCTTATTGAGGAATCTCTGGGTTGTAGTATGCCACACATACCATGGAAAGCTCCTTTTTTCCTACTCCTTTTTTTTTTTTGAGACAGTTTCACTCTCACCCAGGCTGGAGTGCAATAGCCCTATCTCTGCTCACTGCAACCTCTGCCTCCTGGGTTCAAGTGATTCTCATGCCTCAGTCTCCAGAGTAGCTGGGATTACAAGCATGCGCCACCACGCCCAGCTAATTTTTGTATTTTAAGTAGAGATGAGGTTTCACCATGTTGGTCAGGCTGGTCTTGAACTCCTGACCTCAGGTGATCTGCCTGCCTCGGCCTCCCAAAGTGCTGGGATTACAGGCATGAGCCACTGTACCCAGCCCTAACTTCTTTTAATAAAAGTTTCAAACATACAAAAGTTGAAAGATGAATGCAATAATCACTGATACAGTACAATCACCACTTAAATTCAAAAATTATTATTATTATTTTTTTTTTTGAGACAGTGTTTCCCTCATTGCCCAGGCTGGAGTGCAGCGGTGCGATCTTGGCTCATTGCAACCTCCACCTCCCAGATTAAAGTGATTCTCCTGCCTTCGCCTCCCGAGCAGCTGGGACTACAGGTGCGTACCACCACGCCTGGCTAATTTTTTCTATTTTTAGTAGAGACGGGGTTTCACCGTGTTAGCCAGGATGGTCTCAATCTCCTGACCTAGTGATCCACCTGCCTTGGCCTCCCAAAGTACTGGAATTACAGGCATGAGCCACCACGCCAGCCAAAAATTCTTAGTATTTTTCATATTTACCTTTTAGGAGACAGGGGCCAACAATATAGAAGTAAGTTGCAGACATGATCATACCTTAGCTTTCACCATCTCAGAGGGCTGGATTCTAACTCTTTAAATTATGTCTTCATAGGCTTTCCTTTTCCAGTAGTTCTTTGAACTATGTGAGTACTTATTATTATTATTATTTTTGAGACAGAGTCTCCCTCTGTCACCCAGGCTGGAGTGCAGTGGTGCGATCTCGGCTCACTGCAAGCTCCGCCTCCCGGGTTCATGCCATTCTCCTGCCTCAGCCTCCTGAGTAGCTGGGACTACGGGCGCCCGCCACCACACCCGGCTAATTTTTTGTATTTTTAGTGGAGACAGGGTTTCACCGTGTTAGCCAAGATAGTCTCGATCTCCTGGCCTCATAATCTGCCCGCCTCAGCCTCCCAAAGTGCTGGGATTACAGGCGTGAGCCACCACGCCCGACCGAGTACTTACTACTTTTACAATCACTTCAGCATTTAAGTGCTCTCTTAAATTGCTACTTAAAGTCACATACATGCTGTTTCCTCTAAAGAAACAAGTTTTAAGAGGTATGTACCACATTATATTTAAAATAGTTTCTCACATTACCAAGCACAGAAATGAGCATAGTAGGCTAAGAAAGGGAAATGCTGCTTACCTGTCTGTTGAGGGACAATAAACACTAAATAGGGAAGAAATCCATCCAGTGTTATAAATAGAAAACATTTTCTTCTGAGTCCATTAGTCTCTTGACTAGTCTCTTAGATTTAGAACTCAGCTCTGTAGATGGGCTTTAGTGGATAAAGAAACTCCACATAACGAAGAAGGGAGCGTATCTGTAGTCAAGAAACAAGGTGTAATTCCAATAATTAGCAGACTCACTCACCTGGGATCTGGCCGTGAGGCGCAGAGCAGCCACTTCTCCCTCTTCTGTGCTCTTCTCTTGGAAATGGGGAGAGTCCTGGGAAGACAGAGCTAACCACAAGAAAGCAGTAATGATGAGACCTAGACTTAACTTGCCATTCAGATTTAAAGTCTAAAAACTGCTTCAACATACTATATGTGCTGCCTACAAACACTGTGACTGAAGGTACCCCAAAACAACCGACCTCCTCCCAGGACCCTTGTCCCAGGATGTACGGGAATATTGCTACTCTGGGCTCAAGTTCAGTTGCTATAATCATAACACATTCTGTAAGATGGCATCCTTTGATCTAGAAATTAGAATATGTCAATTTCCCAGCTTAATCGATACTCATTGGTTCTCACTCTGAAAGTTTATTTATAATGTAGATTGCTGGACGCCAACTCAAAGTAATAAGCATTAGTTGAGCCTGGGGTACAATCTAGAAATCTAACAACCACCCCAGGGGGAATTCTGGTATAGGAGGTCACAGCACAACTTTCATGAAACTGGTCAGGTAGAATTGAAGTCAGTCATTAACTACTATGCCTGTTTTCTCCTATGTAAAACAAAATATTTTTGACAACCAAAGAGCTAAATTCTCAGCCTCAATGGAGACTAGCATGATATAATCATTTGGGAGGAAGAGTACATGAGAAAATGAAGTAATTGAGGCTTTTTTGCTCATGCCACAGAACTTAACATTTCACTCACATTTTGGGGGTAGCTGTGAAGAGTCCACAGTGTGTCCAGCTGCCATGGAAAGGGCAGTGCTCCCATACCAAGCCCTTCAGTCTCACTTAAAAAGCCCATCCATCCCCAAGACAATGGAGACAGCCAGCCAAGAGCCACCTCCCTTGAGCCAACCGTTCTCCCTTCAGGAGCAGGAATTTCGTCCTTTCACGCCACAAGTTCAACACGTCCGCAATTCTCACCTCTTTTCTCAGGCATTTCAGTCAAATCTGTCTCCATGATCATCACCTCCTCCTTGTTCTGGAGATTCTGCTCTTCAGCCCAATTCAGATCTCCCTGGCCAGACGAGTTAGAAGACCCCCGGGCCTCGGGGTCCCACTTCCTGCTTCCCTCCTGGGCTCTGATGAAAGGCCTGGGTTAGATCGGGTCGGGTTTCTTTCTCACCGTGGAGTCTGCCTCAGTCCTACGGCGCTGGAGCCTGGAAGCCCGGGGACAGCATCCCTGAGGCTGGGTCCTCAGGTGTCTGTCCCTACCGCTTGGAGCTGTCCCTGGGGGAACCGGGCGCCTGGAAGAGGTAACGCTGGGGCATCAGGAGTTTGGACAAATTCTGCCGCGCTCGGGGCACTGACCCAGGACCCCGCGACCGCCCCGCCCGTCGCACAACCGCGTCCCCGGAGGAGAGGATCAGGCCAGAGTGAGAAGGGACGGGGCTCATGGTCTGCCCTCGAGGCCCCTTTAACAAACGCGCACTCTAGCCCCGACTCGGCACACAACGACCCTGGTAACCACCGCCGAGGCCGAGCGGAGACGAGCGACATCACCACAACCAACTCACCTCCCATCCCGGGCCTCACAAAGGGTACGAACTTCTTTGGCCAGCTCGGAGTCGCGCATGCGTAAGAAGGAGCGGAGCCAGGCGGGCCGCTCTCATCCCGCCCGGAACTACAATTCCCAGAAGCCCCTTGGCATCTCCAGACCCCGGTTCCCCGCAGGTGGGAGCACCAGTGGTGCGGCTGGGAGAATCGGAGGATCGAAGCGCTCCGTCCGTCTCGCGAGAGTATGAAATAGCATCTCGGTGTCTAATCCTCCGGGCAAGGGAGGGAGGGAGCAGGGGAGACGCGGAAAGAAGTCAGGGTCAGTCCCCGCGCTTTGTCTGCAGAAGCTCCTGAGGCACAGTGCTTAGGGCTGCTGAGTTCGACCGAAATTACTCCGGTGTAAGATGCATTAAAATACATCGCTTTTATCCATATTTTGTGCTCCCAGAACTCATCCTTTGCTTTCAAAACATATGAAGGATATTTTTAGGAAGAGCAGGTCCCTCTTTGTACACTGAGTCCGATGTTCCTGTATCCACAGACTACTTGTAATCCTAAAAATTCATGTATTTAAAATGAGTTGAAAAGATAGAACCTGTTTTAACAAATTTAAGCAACAGGTTCTTTGCAGACATAAACATTAGTTTAAATGTATCATAAAAGGTGATTCTTTCAAGGGACCGTTATTCAGTCTCTCCAATTCTGTTAGGGGACTAACCCATCCACCTCCAACTTCGTGTCTAGACTGCCCTCCTTTGCTCAGTGAATGACATTACTGCCCACTCATTCGCACAAGCCAGAACCTGAATATTCTTAACTCTTTAATCTCACCATCTATCACCAACTCCTATTCATTATACCTTAAATAACTCCATTGTTTCCATCTTTCTCCATTCCCAGTAGCATTACCTTACTTGGGGCCACCACCATTTCACTAGGATTGCCATTGCAGCCTGATAGCTCGATTCCCTAACTGAGGTTTTCTCTATCACCAATCTGTTCTCGACACTTTCTGGCTAGTGCTCATTCTAAAACAAGAACATGCTGTTACTTTACTGCTTAAAACCGTGCAGTGGCTTTTAGAAACTTCAAGGAAAGATGATTTCCAGTTCCCAGATGGGATTTGTGACTCCCATTATCTCAGCCCCCTGGTAGTTACACCTTTGTGCAATCCCCTCCTCTTGTGTATGGACTGGGACTTGCTTCTAACCAATACAGCACAATAAAGGTGACATAAAAGTCTAATTTGTGTCTTGCTAGGAGACTTCTCTCTTGCTGGCTTTGATGAAGTGGTGGTGACGTTGGGGAGGCCCATATGACAAGGAACTGAGGATGGCCTCCAACCAGTAGCCTACAAGAACCAAAGGCCCATGGTCCCACAACCTGCAAGAAGCTGAACCCTTTAGACAGCTCTGTGTGCTTAGAAGTGAATCATTCCTTGTAGAGTCTTCCCATGAGAACCCTGTCTTGCCCGACGTCTTCATAGCTGGCTGCAAAGAACTCAGTTAAGCTGTGCTCAGTTAAACGTGTGTTATTTTGGACCACTAAATATGTGATCATATTGCTATGCAGGAAAATTTAACTAATACAGCTTTCTAACATAAAAGGTTCTTCTTTGTCAAAATCCAATCTGGAGATTGTCTGCAAGAGGGAAAATTGTTGGAATGAGCAACTATTGAAAAGTTTATTTGAAACCCACAGGAATACAAATGGCCACGGTTGGTCCTAGGAGGTGTGTGGCCTGTACATGTACTTTTAAAAAGCTATCCTAAGAATGGTAAAGGAGGATACAGGAAATATCAAGCAAGAACTTGTCATAAAAATAAAAACAACAAAACTGTGTGTCAAAATATGACAGTTAATACTAGATTGGATAGCAGAATGTGTGAAATTGAAGAGTGAATATCTAGAATATTCTAGTGGAGCTAGAATATCAGGCTAGGGAACTCTACACTTCCAGAAGATATCAGGAAGGGAGAAAAAGTTGAAAAATATGAAAGAAATGTTAAGCAATGTGGAGACTGACTAGATTTTATGAGAATCCAGGAGGAAAGAAAAACAGAGAGGAGGAACTATTTTAAAAAATAATCAAGAATTATGGAAAAATAAAAAAATTAAAGACTGCATATTGAAAGTATTCATAGAGAGTCAAACAAAATTATGAGAAGACACCACATATTACAGTGAAATCTAACAAAGAAGAACTTCTAAAGTCTTCCAGAAACAAAACATAGATCACCTACAAAAGAAAACAATCACAATTTTAAAAAAATTCTCAGTGTTAAAAACAGTGCCTGGCATAGGACCAGGTAGTGTCAGCACTCCATCAGCCTGGACAGTGGGAACTAAACTGGTGCATTCCCCACACTTACCTTCCCGTGGGTTGCTGATGAGAGAACCTGAAAAAACCTACACCTCTACAACAGGTCGAATTCATGACCTGAAGCTGAAAACTTCCAGCGTATTTGTTCAGGGTGTAGATAGGAATAAAGTATCTTTGCAGTGCTCTGTTCCCTCCATCTCCCCAGACATCTGACACCCTAAAAGTCATCCACAGCTGTGGAGCCTGAGCGACACCTTGATTTGTGTTGTCACCTGACCAAGCCTAAAGACCTCCAGCTCAGTCCCCCACCTTCATCCCACCCCCCAGATGATAAAATTCAGACCTCTCTCCTGAAAGGCAGAGGTTAAACATTCAGGACTGTTTCTGACCGAGGACTTCTTCCAGTTAAAACCCCCACCGTGGGCTGTCTCCCCTCGTTTCATTTTTCTAAAGGGGCAGAGGCCTTTTTAAGAAAATAACAAGATGCAATGTGTGTGATTTACTTTTCTGATCTCTTTGAGAAATAGGGAAATACAAAAGTGTGTTCTTAACTCCAGAACCATTCTTTTTGCATAAACACCTCATTGGGCAGCTTTCTAAGTGTGATTTTCCTGAGTCTCCCTTTGTTGGATCTGCCGGAAGACTTGTCAGGGAACCTTTAGTGAGGTTACTTCTTCCTATTTTTCTTCTGTTTTTGGAGGTATACACATTCTGCATAACCAAAACAGTGGCTCAATTGTGTTCAGCTTTGTATTTTGATTGCTGAGAACAAAAAAAAGTATCAATGTGAAAAAAAAAAAACAGTGCCTGGCATTTTGTGGCTTCTCAACGAATAATAATTAAATAAATAAATCTGATTTGTCAATAGTAGGACTGATTACAAGAAGAAAATGTAATATTGATAAATAATATTTGTATGTATTTATGGGATACATGTGATATTTTGATACATGCATAATACATGTAATAATCAAGTCAGGGTATTTAGGATATCCATCACCTTCAACATTTATCATTTCTTTGTGTTGGGGAAATTTGAAATGTTCTTTTCTAGTAATTTTGAAATATACGATATATTGTTGTTAACTGTGTTATTAAAGATTCTAACTTATTCCTTCTATCTAACTCTGTGTTTGTACCTGTTAACCAACCCCTTTTCATCACCCTCCACACCCTTCCCCGCCTCTGGTTATCATCATTCTATTCTCTACCTCCATAAGATGAACTTTATTGGCTGCCACATATGACTGAAAACATGTAGTACTTGTCTTTTTATGCCTGGCTTATTTCACTTAACATGATGACCTTCAGTTACATCCATCTTGCTGCCAATGATAGTATTTCATTTTTTTATTATGGCCAAATAGTGTTGCATTATGTATATATACCACATTTTCTTTATCCATTCATCCACTGACGGACACTTAAGTTACTATTGTGAATATGACTGCAATAAACATGGAAGTGCAGGTATCCCTGTGATATACTAATTTCCTTTCCTTTGGATAAACACTCAGTCATGGGATTGCTGAATCATATGGTAGTTCTATTTTCAGTTTTTAGTCCGGGTGTGGTGGCTCACGCCTGTAATCCCAGCATTTTGGGAGGTTAAGGCGGGTGGATCACTTGAGGTCACGAGTTCAAGACCAGCCTGGCCAACATGATGAAACTCCATCTCTACTAAAAATACAAAAAAACAAAACAAAACAAACAAACATGGTCGGGTGCAGTGGCTCACGTAATCCCAGCACTTTGGGAGGCTGAAGTGGGTGGATGACCTGAGGTCAGGAGTTCAAGACCAGCCTGACCAACATGGCAAAACCCCGTCTCTACTAAAAATACAAAAATTAGCCAGGCATGGTGGCACACTCCTGTAGTCCCAGCTACTCAGGAGGCTGAGGCAGGAGAATTGCTTGAACCCGGAAGGCAGAGGTTGCAGTGAGCCGAGATTGCACCACTGCACTCCAGCCTGGGTGACAGAGCGAGACTCTGTCTCAAAATAATAATAATGATAATAAACAAACAAACAAAAAACAAAACAAAAAAATTATCTGGGCATAGTGGCATGTGCCTGTAGTCCCAGCTACTCAGAAGGCTGAGGCAGGAGGCAGGAGAATCACTTGAACCTGGGAGGGGAAGGCTGCAGAGAGCCAATATCATGCCACTGCACTCCAGCCTGGGAGACAGAACGAGACTCCATCTCAAAAGAAAAAAAAAAAAAAAAGAGGCTGCGCGCAGTGGCTCACGCCTGTAATCCCAGCACCTTGGGAGGCTGAGGCAGGCGGATTACCTGAGGTCAGGAGATCGAGACCATCCTGGTTAATACGGTGAAACCCCGTCTCTACTAAAAAGTACAAAAAACTAGCCGGGCGAGGTGGCAGGCGCCTGTAGTCCCAGCTACTTGGGAGGCTGAGGCAGGAGAATGGCGTGAACCTGGGAGGCGGAGCTTGCAGTGAGCTGAGATCTGGCCACTGCACTCCAGCCTGGGCGACAGAGCAAGACTCCGTCTCAAAAAAAAAAAAGAAAAAAAGAAAGTATGGAAAAGAGAAAACGCAACCCTGTCTCAAAAAAAGAAAAGAAGGCCGGGCGCGGTGGCTCACGCCTGTAATCCCAGCACTTTGGGAGGCCGAGGCGGGCGGATCACAAGGTCAGGAGATCGAGACCACGGTGAAACCCCGTCTCTACTAAAAAGTACAAAAAACTAGCCGGGCGAGGTGGCAGGCGCCTGTAGTCCCAGCTACTCGGGAGGCTGAGGCAGGAGAATGGCGTGAACCCGGGAGGCGGAGCTTGCAGTGAGCCGAGATCGCGCCACTGCACTCCAGCCTGGGCGACAGAGCGAGACTCCGTCTCAAAAAAAAAAAAAGAAAAGAAAAGAAAAGAAAAGAAAAGACAAAATAAGAGCTATTATATCATATATCACCATAAATGTAAATGGGTCAAACTTATCTGTCAAAAGGCTAAGAATCTCCATTTGGATTAAAAACTAATACGTAGGGCTGTGCGTGGTGGCTCACACCTGTAATCCCAGCACTTTGGGAGGCTGAGGTGGGTGGATCACAAGGTCAAGAGATCAAGATCATCCTGGCCAACATGATGAAACCCCGTCTCTACTAAAAATACAAAAATTAGCTAGGTGTGGTGATGGGCACCTGTAGTCCCAGCTACCCAGGAGGCTGAGGCAGGAGAATCACTTGAACTCAGGAGGCAGAGGTTGCAGTGAGCTGATATGGTGCTGCTGCACTCCAGCCTGGTGACAGAGCGAGACACCATCTCAAAAAAAAACAAAAAACAAAACAAAACAAAACAAAAAACCTATTAAGCAAAAAAAAACAAAATGCAGCAATATGGTGGTTTTTTTTTGTTTTTTGTTTTTTGTTTTTTTTTACAAAACATACATTGGAATTCAAGCAAAACAAAAATATCAAAATCTAACTTATTACAAATATATACCAGGCTAAAATGAACAAAAAATAGACAGATAACAATGTTATTATTAATAAAATTAAACTCAGCCGGGTGCAGTGGCTCATACCTGTAATCCCAGCACTTTGGGAGGCTG
Source organism: Macaca thibetana thibetana (assembly GCF_024542745.1). Classification (NCBI taxonomy): domain Eukaryota; kingdom Metazoa; phylum Chordata; class Mammalia; order Primates; family Cercopithecidae; genus Macaca; species Macaca thibetana. The sequence continues at coordinate 5,717,104 of NC_065593.1, forward strand.
AGGTGGGGGGATCACGAGGTAAGGAGTTCAAGACCAGCCTGGCCAACATAGTGAAACCCTGTCTCTACTAAAAACACAAAAATTAGCTAGATGTGGTGGTGGGTGCCTGTAGTCCCAGCTACTTGGGACCTAGAGGCAGGAGGCTGAGGCAGGAGAATTGCTTGAACCTGCGAGGCGGAGCTTGCAGTGAGCCGAGATTGTGCCACTGTACTCCAGCCTAGGCAACACAGCAAGACTCCATCTCAAAAAAAAAAATTAAACTCAAGGTTAAAAAAACATTATAATGGACAAAAAAATGGACATTATATTGTAAAATTCAAGGAGAGGGATGATCTATTGTATTTGACCATATTTTTACTTTTTCTATTGTTCCTTTCTTCCTTCCTTCCTGATACTCCCTGATACTTTCATTTATCATATTCTTTTTGTTTAGAGAATTTCCTTTAGCCATTCCTTAAGGCTAAATCTGATAGCAACAAATTCTTGTAGTTTGCATACATTTGAGAATGACTGGATTTCCTCTTCATTCCTGAAGGGTAATTTCACTGGATACAATTCACAGTTTACAGTTCCTTTTATTTTTCTCTTTAAGTTGGCAGCACTTGAAAAATACGCTATTTGTTTCTGGCCTTCATGATTTCAAACATGAAACCTCGTGTCATCAAATTGGTGTTCCCCTGGATGTAATGGAAACATTTCTCTCCACTGCTGTTAATAATTTTCTTATCTTTAGTTTACAGCATTTTAATTATGATGTATCTTGGCAGGAATTTCTTTGACTTTATTTGGGGTTTGTTCAGCTTCTTGAATCTGTAAGTATATGTCTTTCATAATTTGGAACATAAACCAAATTTGGGAAATTATTTTCTACTATTTCTTTAAATACTCTCAGTCCTACTATTTTTTTCTCTCCTGGGACTCTGATGTTAAGACTGCTGAATCTTTTGTCATTGTCCCAAAGAAAGGTCCATGAGGCTGTGTTCATTTATTTTTAGTCCATTTTCTTTTTGTTGTTCAGATCGGGTAAATTACAGTGATCTCTCCTCAAGTTCCCCGGTTCTATTATTTGTCATCTCCATTCTACTATCAAGCCCATCCAGTGAGTTTTAAATATTTTAGTAGTTGTATATTTTTAATTTCATAATTTTCTTTTGATTCTTTTTTATAACATATTTATTTGCTACGATTTTTTATCTTTTCATCTGTTCTAAGACAATTTGTAATTTCTTATTGAAACTTTATTATGATGGCTGCTTTAAATCCTGATAACATGATTCCAGAATCTGATTCTTCTCAGTATAAGGATTAGTTGTCTTTTGTCTTTCAAGTTGTGAGCTTCCTATTTCTTGGTATGATGGGTGATTTTGGATAGATTTCTGGATATTAAGAGACTTTGGGTTCTATTTCAATCTTTCACTTTTTAGAAGACTTATTTAGGTTTAGTATATAGTATATAGGCCTTGGTCTACTTTTTGTGGTGGGCTGTGCTTCCAGTGACTATTTAGTCTTCACTAAATATTTTGATCCGCTCTGGGTTATCTACTGATCCCTGCTCGTGTTGCCTGAATGAGTGGAAAGAGCTTGCCCAGTCTGGGCCAAGGTGGGGGAAGGGATTCTCCAGTCCATATGGAAGCAGAGTGCTTCCTGTGTGGAGCCCTCTCTCTCTAAATGATGGGATTTCCAGCTGCCTGTACTAACCAACCACCTGGTGTTTCTAGGGGTGCGTGTGTGTGTGTGTGTGTGTGTGTGTGTGTGTTTGGGGTGGGAGAATGGGAATTCCTAGGTCTGATTGGGCTAGTGGTTGCTGTGGCAGGTCCCCTGTGATGGTACTGCCCATCCACCTGTTGCTCTAGATGGGAGAGGAGAGTCTCAGGCCTGATGGGATCCCCTCTGGCTGCTTATGGTTAGTGGGATTTCCAATCAATTCCTCCAGGCTTACCTGGTGTTGTTAGTGGGGCCCTTGTTCCACAGGGGGAGGAATAAGTCTACGTGGGCCATCTCCTATTGCTAGGCTCTGGGTTATAAGATGCCCTACTAACATGATGTTCCTCCAGTCCTGGGGTCCCTCTCTACCCAGTCCAATTTCCTTTTTCTACCTGTCAGAGTTCTTGTTTGTTATTTCTAGTGTTCATAGTAGTCAGCAGGAAGGAATGAGGAAAAATAAATCTACAACACCTTGTCTGGACACATTATAAACTTATAAAAGGAATGTGAGATCAAGAAGGTATAATGACTGAAAGAAAAATCAGTAATTGTAGTAGGAAAATTTTTCATAATCCTCTGAAAAACTAATATATCAAGTAGACAAAAGGAAGGAGAGCTTTAGGAGTTTCAGTAACAGGATTATGAATCTCAAGGTAATAGATCTACATGCAACTTCATATGCGACAAACAGAGAATATACATTCTTTTCTAGCACACATGCATTATTCAGGAAAGTTGGCCTTATGCTAAAACACAGATGATTCTTCAGTGAATTTAAAATAATTCATATATATCAATACCACTATATATAGAGAGAAATATAATGTCAGCTACATATGTAATTTTAATTTTTAGTTGCTCTATTTTAAAAACTTTTTAAAAGAGGTGAAATCAATTACATAAACATATTTATTTAACCCAACATATCCAGCTACATATGTAATTTTAATTTTTAGTTGCTCTATTTTAAAAACTTTTTAAAAGAGGTGAAATTAGTTACATAAACATATTTATTTAACCCAACATAGCCAATATATTTTATTTTAGCTTGTAATCAATATCAAACTTATCAATAAGATACTTTATATTGTTTGCACTGTCTTCATAATTTGGAGGTATTTTACACTTACAACGCTTCTCAATTCAGACTAGGCAGACTTCAAGTGCTTGGTACGCCCATATGGCTATATTGGCTGCCATTTTGGACAGCACAGATCTATTGCTGTTTGAGATAATGCAATAAAATTAGAAATAAAAAAGAAAAGAAAGCTAAAAATGTTTTCTGAATATTAAAAACAAAAATAAAGAAAACCCCACAATACTAAGTAAATTTGGGGTTAAAGAGATAATAGTGTAAGAAATTACAAAATACTTAAACCTGAATCACAAGTTATACTAAAATTTTAGAGTACATCTAGAAGAGTATTGGCCGGGCGCGGTGGCTCAAGCCTGTAATCCCAGCACTTTGGGAGGCCGAGATGGGCGGATCACGAGGTCAGGAGATCGAGACCATCCTGGCTAACCCGGTGAAACCCCGTCTCTACTAAAAATACAAGAAAATTAGCCGGGTGAGGTGGCGGGCGCCTGTAGTCCCAGCTACTTGGGAGGCTGAGGCAGGAGAATGGCGTGAAACCGGCGGGGCGGAGCTTGCAGTGAGCCGAGATCGCGCACCACTGCACTCCAGCCTGGGGCACAGCAAGACTCCGTCTCAAAAAAAAAAAAAAAAAAAAAAAAAAAAAAAAAAAAAAAAAAAAAAAAAAAGAAGATAATTTACAAAATATGTATAATTTAAATACATTTAAGAAAAATTGGAAACAAGTGAGCTAAGAAGTTTATTCAAGGAGCAGGTTAAGCCAAAGGAATACTAAACACAGAAATAATAAATGCTCAAAAATCAAGGAAGTCCTGGCCAGGCACTGTGGCTCACGCCTCCCAGCACTTTGGGAGGCCGAGGCAGGCGGATCACAAGATCAGGAGATTGAGACCATCCTGGCTAACACAGTGAAACCCCATCTCTACTAAAAATACAAAAAAACTGGCTGGGCGAGGTGGTGGGCGCCTGTAGTCCCAGCTACTCAGGAGGCTGAGGCATGAGAATGGTGTGAACCCGTGAGGTGGAGTTTGCAGTGAGCCGAGATTGTGCCACTGCACTGCAGCTTGGGGGACAGAGAGAGACTCTGTCTCAAAAAAAAAAAAAAAAAAAAAAAAAAAAAAAAAAAAAAAAAAATTCAAGGAAGTCGTGTACACAAAAACCAATAAAAAGATTATTGAAACCAAAAGCTGGGCTGGGCGTGGTGGCTCACACCTGTAATCCCAGCACTTTGGGAGGCCGAGGTGGGTGGATCAACTGAGGTCAGGACTTCAAGACCAGCTTGATCAACATGGTGAAATCCCATCTCTACTAAAAATACAAAAATTAGCTGGGCGTGGTGGCACATGCCTGTAATCCCAGCTACACAGGAGGCTGAGGCAGGAGAATCGCTTGGACCTGGGAGGCAGAGGTTGCAGTGAGCTGAGATCGTGCCACTGCACTCCAGCCTGGACGACAGAGCGAGACTCCGTCTTAAAACAAACAAACAGGCCGGGCGCGGTGGCTCAAGCCTGTAATCCCAGCACTTTGGGAGGCCGAGACGGGTGGATCACAAGGTCAGGAGATCGAGACCATCCTGGCTAACCCGGTGAAACCCCGTCTCTACTAAAAAATACAAAAAACTAGCCGGGCGAGGTGGCAGGCGCCTGTAGTCCCAGCTACTCGGGAGGCTGAGGCAGGAGAATGGCGTGAACCCGGGAGGCGGAGGTTGCAGTGAGCTGAGATCGTGCCACTGCACTCCAGCCTGGACGACAGAGCGAGACTCCGTCTTAAAACAAACAAACAAAGACCAAAAGCTGGTTTAATGAACAGATTAATAAGATACACAAACTTCAAATGAGAATGATGAATTTAAGAGAGCAGACGAAGTTATACAACTGCAGATTGAATAAATAGAGAGGTACATCGTACATTATTAACCACCAATACATTTGAAAGCACAGATGAAGTAGATAAATTTAGGAAAATATGAAATAAATAAAAAGGTACAAAATGAAATTGGAAACTTCAATAGCTCAATTACCACAAAAGAAATTAAAATGTGGGGCCACACTCCAAATTCTACCAAACTTTCAATGTACCAATCTTCTCTGTCTTATATAAAAGGTGTTCTAAAACAACTCAGAGGAATGAAAAGAGATAAAGCTGCCAGATTTATTTTAGTAATTTAATATAAACTTGGTTCTTAAAATGGATAAGGATAATACAAGGAATAAAAATGAAAATTATAAGCCAATTTTACTTATGGACGTAAGTACAAAACCTAAATAAAATATTAGCCAACTGAATTTTTCATTTTTTTTTCTTTTTCTTTTTTTTGGAGACGGAGTCTTGTACTGTCGCCCAGGCTGGAGTGCAGTGGCTCAATCTCCGCTCACTGCAAGCTCTGCCTCCCAGGTTCACGCCATTCTCCTGCTTCAGCCTCCCGAGTAGCTGGGACTACAGGCACCCGTCACCATGCCTGGATAATTTTTTTTTTTTTTTTGTATTTTTAGTAGAGATGGGGTTTCACTGTGTTAGCCAGGCTGGTCTTGATCTCCTGACCTTGTGATCCACCTGCCTCAGCCTCCCAAAGTGCTGGGATTACAGGCGTGAGCCACCTTGCCCGGCCAGCCAATTGAATTTTTTTTTTTTTTTTTTTTGAGATGGAGTCTCACTGAGTCACCCAGGCTGGAGTGCAATGGCACGATCTCGACTCACTGTAACCTCTGCCTCCTGGGTTCAAGCAATTCTCCTGTCTCAGCCTTCCAGTAGCTGGGACTATTCCCGGCCACTATTTCCAGCTAATTTTTGTGTTTTTAGTAGAGATGGGGTTTTACCATATTATTTGTATTTTTATTTTTAGTAGAGACGGGGTTTACCATATTATTCAGGCTCATCTTGAACTCCTGACCTTAGGTGATCCACCCGTCTCAGCCTCCCAAAGTGCTGGGATTATAGGCGTGAGCCACTGCACCCAGCCAGCTAACTGAATTTAACCTATATCATGATCAAGTTGATTTTAACATCAGAAAATCTAGCTATGAAATTTTCTACATTAATGGATTCTAAAGGAAAAGTAAAACCAAATAACTCAATAGAAATCATTGATAATGTTCAATATCTATTAATAATTAGGTTAAAAGTTAGTTTCTTAATTTTGATTAAGAAAAGTTTATAACAAAGAGAGAGCTGGAAATAGAGCAAGATGGCTGACCAGAGATGTATGGATCTTGCCCCTGCTCCTCCTACCCAGGAAGGACCAAAGCAATGAATAAACAGGTAAAACAGCTACCATTTTACTGAAATGTTGAAGGGAAAGCACTGGAGTGCAGTAGGGGAGTGGAGAGGCAGCTGAGGTGATTGGAAATCCAGGAGAGCAGTGTGGAGTTACCCAGCCTCTGCAGCCCTATCTCCCCCACCCAGCTTCAATCATCCTGGAGACAGGAGGGACTTCCCTTTACAGGAAAAAGGTAAGCAGAACAACTCCACCAGCCCCCATAGCCTTACCCACAGTCCTTACTACAGGAGAATCCCACAGTCCTTGAAAGCCCTGAGCCTAATTTAGAGAGCTGTCTGAAGTTCTTGCTACCGCACTGCTCTGGATTAGGAACAGAAAGGGTGTGCTCCCAACCTCCACTCACCCGCTGTGAGCCAAGCTGTGGCAGCAGCAGCATCGTGCCATCTTGAGACCAGAGCCACCTCTGGAGTGCACCATTCTATGGGGTCAATAGCCACTGCACCTCTGCAGCATCAGGGCTCCATCTTCTTTCTACAAATCTCACAAGGGTGGCTAAACTCCATAATCCCAACTATGCATAGATTGGGCCTAGGATCAATTGTGATTCTGGTCCTGCATAACAGAGAAGACAACCCCAACCGTCTGCACTTCGAGACAGAGGAACCACTTGGCAATCCTGCCCAGGGCAAATATGTCTTGAGCTGGCCAAACTGCTGACCACCATCCACAAAGCAGGAGAGGGCCCTGTGCCACCGAGCAGCCGACATGCTGCCCTGTCAGCAGAATGGCTATATTCCTGTGCCCACGGCCTGAGAAACAGCCCTGTGGTACCCACTCCCATTGTTGACGTGCCCCTGTCCTGCCCAAAGGCCCAACACCCCGATCAGGGCCTATGATGCAGCATCGTGGCTCACTCCTGGCAGACATGCCCTTCGGGCTGGCTGACCAGCTGTCCAACCACATCCCAGGCCTGAGAAACAATCCCACAGGGTGCCCCTGGAAGGCACGCCCTAAGGCTGATACAGTAACTGTACCCGCACATTTCCAGCCTGAAAAAGTCTTTCAGGCCGCCCCTGGCCAACCAAGAAGCCAGGAGTCCACATCCTGAACTTGAGGAAAAACCCTGTGGGCCATGCTTAGCAGACATGCACGCAGGCCAGCCGAGAAGCCATGTGTCCGTGTTCAGGGCCTGAGAAACAGCTTCACAGGCTGCCCCAGGCAGACACCCCACCAGGTCAGCTAAGCAGTGTGCCGACATCCCAGACCTGAGAAATAGTCTCATGGGCCACTCCAGGACACACATGTCCCGGCCAGCCAAGCAGCTTTGTGCCTTTGTTGCAAGCCTAAGTAACAGCCCCGCAGGCTTCGCTTAGAAGACATGCTCCCAGGACAGCCAAGCAGCTGTGCTCCTGTGTCCAGGGTCTGAGAAACAGAGCCACAGGACACCACTGGCAGGCACCCTCTAGGCTGGCCAAGCAACAATGCATTCGTATCCCCACCCAGAGTTAACAGTCCCATAGCCCCAACCCCAGTGAGCCAGACCCCAAGTTGGTTGACCCACCATGTGCACAAGTGAGCCCCTGACTTGAGAAACAGCCCTGTGCAAAAGCCACATGACCACCACCACCACCTCTTAGCCTAGGCCGCTGAGACATTCACAAATGTCACCAGCATGCTTTCTTGTTTGTTTGTTTGTTTGTTTGTTTATTTATTTATTTTTAAGACCGAGTCTTTCTCTGTCACCCAGGCTGGAGTGCAGTGGCGTGATCTCGGCTCACTGCAATCTCCGCCTCCTGGGTTCAAGCAATTCTCCTGCCTCAGCCTCCCGAGTAGCTGGGATTACAGGTGCCTGCCACCACGCCTGGCTAATTTTTGTGTTTTTAGTAGAGACGGGGTTTCACCATCTTGGCCAGGCTGCTCTTGAACTTCTGACCTCTTGATCCACCTGTCTCAGCCTCCCAAAGGACTGGGATTACAGGAGTGAGTCACCACACCCAGCCTGTCATTAGCATGTATTACAGCTGAAGAAACTATGTAGAGAATGCACTACTGCATCCACCTAGAACGAAAGCTAACACACTCCATTGAAGAAACACCCCAAGACCCATACGAATAAATCTTTCCCTGCAGAAGCTGCTCCATGAAATTGGAACGGTGATTGTTTCATCATATGTGTATAAATCAATGTAGAGCTGGGTGTGGTGGCTCATGCCTGTAATCCCAGCACTTTGGGAGGCTGAGGTGGGCACATCGCTTGAGCTCATTCAGGAGTTCCAGACCAGCCTGGCCAAAATGGTGAAACCCCGTCTCTACTAAAAATACCAAAATTAGCCTGGCATGGCAGCACATGCCTGTAATCTCAGCCATTCGGGAGGCTGTGGCAGGAGAATCCCTTGAACGTGGGAGGCAGAGGTTGCCATGAGCCAAGATCTCACCACTGCACTCTAGCCGACAGAGCAAGACTCTGTCAAAAAAAAAAAAAAAAGAAAGAAAGAAAGAAAAAGAAAGGAAAGGAAAGGAAAGGAGGAAGGAAGGAAGGAAGGAAGGAAGGAAAGAAAGAAAAAAATGTAGAAACACATGAAACATGAAAAAGCAAGGAGCAGGACACCTCCAAAAGAACACAATAATTTCCAGTAACAGACACCAATCATAAGAAAATATACAAAGTTCAACCATAAGAAAATATACAAAGTTCCTGCTGGGCGCCGCGGCTCACGCTTATAATCCCAGAGCTTTAGAAGGCTGAGGCGGGCGGATCACGAGGTCAGGAGACTGAGACCATGCTGGCTAACACGTGAAATCCCGTCTCTACTAAAAATACAAAAAAATTAGCCGGGCGTGGTGGCAGGCGCCTGTAGTCCCAGCTACTCAGGGGGCTGAGGCAGCAGAATGGTAGGTGGAGCTTGCAGTGAGCTGAGATCATGCCACTGCACTCCAGCCTGGGCGACAGAGCCAGACTCTGTCTCAAAAAAAAAAAAAAAAAAAAAAGAAAATATACAAAGTTCCAGAAAAAGAATTTAAAATAATAATCTTTTTTTTTTTTTTTTTTTTTTTTTTTTTTTTTTTTTTTGAGACAGAGTCTCGCTGTGTCTCCCAGGCTGGAGTGCAGTGGCGTGATCTCAGCTCACTGCAAGCTCCGCCTCCCGGGTTCACGCCATTCTCCCGCCTCAGCCTCCCAAGTAGCTGAGACTACAGGCGCCCGCCACCACGCCCGGCTAGTTTTTTGTATTTTTAGTAGAGACGGGGTTTCACCATGTTAGCCAGGATAGTCTCGATCTCCTGACCTCGTGATCCACCCGCCTCGGCCTCCCAAAGTGCTGGGATTACAGGCTTGAGCCACCGCGCCCGGCCAAAATAATAATCTTAAGGAAACAGTGGAATTCAAGAGCATACAGTTACACAATTCAATTAAATCAAGAAAACTCATAATTTGAATGAGAAATTTAACAGAGATATAAAAAAGAACCATACAGAAAATCTAGAACTGGAGAATTCAATGAATTAAATGAAAAATGCTATCAAGACTCTTAAAAACAGACTAGACCAAGCATAAGAAACAATTTCTGGGCCGGGCGTGGTGGCTGGCACCTGTAATCCCAGCACTTTGGGAGGCCAAGATGAGTGGATCACCTGAGGTCAGGAGTTCGAGACCAGCCTGGCCAATATGGTGAAACCCCGTCTCTACTAAAAATACAAAAAAAAAAAAAAATTAGCTGGGCATGGTGGCGGGCGCCTGTAATCCCAGCTACTCGGGAGTCTGAGGAGGAGAATCGCTTGAACCCGGAAGGCGGAGGTTGCAGTAAGCCGAGATCGCGCCACTGCACTCCAGTCTGGCGACAGTGCTAGACTCCGTCTCAAAGAAAAAAAAATTCTGCTCTATAACTTCACTTTTAACATTGTTTAGGTTTTTTTTTTATTTTTTTTTTGAGAGGGAATCTCGCTCTGTCGCCCGGGCCGCTCCGGACTACATTTCCCAGGAGCCTCGAGGCGCACTTCCGCTTCCGGCCCCTGTCTCTGTAGGGGTTGTTCGCGTGGCGAGTGTCTGTCCTCCCTGTCCTGCCTAGCAGAGTCCCTCCCCGTGTGTGGACCGAGGAGGAGCAGACGCTGGACAGGGTGTGTGTGTTCAGCAGTGGATTGTCAGCCTTGGGTCCCAGCTGCTCCCCTTTGGACCTCTCCCTGGGCCCGCTGATCTGACTGATTCCTTCTACTTGGAGCTAGGACTCGGCCACCTTGACGCGCCCCCTCTGCCCCTTGGGTTTTGTGTGTGGGGGAGTGGGGGTGTATGTGTGTTTCCTATCTGAGACACCTCCGGGTCGTTTGCTCGGAAACAGGATGAGGGCCCGCATAACTTGGAGCACTTGGCTGGAAGGTGAGGCAGGTCGTGTCCAAGGCTCCCGTGCCCGGGCCAGGTTAGGCACCAACGCGTCTCTTATGTCTCTGCAGCCTGCAGTGTGGTGGAACCGTTTTATAGACTGACAGTGTGAACGTGGGAGGGGATGGATATCAGAGATTCGTTTATCTAGATTTTCAGAGAAAATGCTCTGATGTGAGTGTAAGCAGGTTACTCTCTGTGTCTCGTGTTCTTTACCTGTAATTTGAGGTTTGTTTTACCTACTTTTAAGTGGTGGTTGTGAGGATTAAATGGAATTTTGACATGCAACAGTTGACACAGGGCCAGACACCAAGTAAGGGATCAATCAGTTGTCGCTTTTATTAATAGTAGGCATCCATCTCCCCATTTGTTCATAAGAAGGAAACACCCAAGAAGGAAAAGTAACTTGTAGGGCACCCAGCCAACTAGCACATAGTGGAAATTAGAATCCCGGCACTCCCAGCAGGGCACTTTCCACCACCCTGCACTTTTGTATTCAGCAGGCACAGTATCTTTACTGCTGTCTGTAACTAGCTGTCTATGTTCCCAGCGTCTGACTCTGCAGGGCCCTGGTGGTATAAAGGTACTGAGACTTGCCTGTGTTTAGGGCTTCCTGAAGATTAAATGGCTGCTGAAGTTCTTGAGTTTAGCTTTGGCTCAAAAGATACTGCTTCAGACTCTGTGTTCTGAATAGAGTCTCAGAGAATGAAAAAAGAAATACAATGAAAAAGGAAAAAACTTCAATCCAGAATCTCTTGCCAGAGTTTCTGGGAGAATGCTGGCAATTCCCAGGGAGATATGTGGAGAACGGAAAGGTTGCTACACCCAAATAGTGTAGCAAAGGCTATGATTATGGAGGACTGGACCTGCAAACTCCAGAACAGAGGTAAGAAATAGAAATAAAGGGTCTTGCCATTAGCCGAGAATCTACAGTGTGCACACACAACCTCATTTTAGTTTTTCTTTACAGAAACCTTATAAAATGTATGTGGGCAGCATAGAGACCTTGGGCAAGTTAACAGTTTCTTCATCTGTAAATAGTGATTTATGGAAAGCACCTGGTGCATGGTGAGTGTGCGAAGAATGTGATTTTACTAATATCATTCCCTTTTAATTTGAAACTCTGAAAAACAAGATACCTTACTTCCATACTCTTTCCATTATGCCACCTGCCTCTCTGAAGGATGAGGGGGGATAAGTCAGACTCCTTGGAAGAGGAGAAAGAAATAGGTATGGAGAGGCTGATGACTTGATTTGGCATTACAGCACATGGGAGAGCCCTAGTCCCTTGAAACTTCTATGAGCTCAGGGGTAGAGCTGGGGCCTGCGTCCCCAGGGTCCATGGCCCTGCTGCTCATTTCTGGCAGAATTAGGGACTGCTCCTTGGCTCTCTTTCAGTTTGCTCTCAAAAAGTGCTTTCTCTTAAGGAGATACAAAGGGATGTCCCAGATTAGAAGGGACTTCCATAGTCTATCTCTAGTCTGTTTGGCTCTCCTACAATATCCTGCCCTCAGGCCCTCTGATTTCTGGAAGTCCTGGAACTTAGGAGTTCCTAACTCTACCTTAGCTCCCACTGATTGCCAGTGCCCAGTACAGGGAGGGCACAGGCATCTTGTGGGGAAGTTGGATTTGGGAGTAGGACCAAACATATCGATTGTACCTTTTTTCCTTGTAAAACAAAGTATAGAAAGAAAGTGCCATAAAGTCTTGGTTAATGTTGATATGCAGAAAATATTGAGAGTAATAATTAACTGATGATTAAATGACCTTTCCTGAGTGCTTATTCTGTACCAGGTACTGGTTTGGGCCATTTATGTGCATTAACGCACATTGTAGCAGGGTAGGTACCATTATTATTATATTTTTTGAGACTGTGTCTCACTCCGTTGCCCAGGGTGGTGCAATCTTGGCTCACTGCAACCTCCGCCTCCAAGGTTCACGCCATTCTCCTACCTCAGCCTCCCGAGTAGCTGGGACTACAGGCGCCCACCACCACGCCTGGCTAATTTTTTTTTTTATTTTTAGTAGAGACGGGGTTTCACCGTGTTAGCCAGGATGGTGTTGATCTCCTGACCTTGTGATCTGCCCGTCTCGGCCTCCCAAAGTGCTGGGATTACAGGCATGAGCCCCTGTGCCTGGCCATTATTCTCTTTTTTAAAATTAGGAAACGGAAGCCCAGAAGAAACTTGGCTATGGTTATACAGAGCCAGGATGTAAAGGCAGCAGGCAGGCAGACTCCGGAGCCAGAGTTCCAATGACAAAGGATTACAGGAGGCATGAATTCTACAAAATTGTGAAACCCTGTACTTGATAATAACTGAGGCCTAGAAAGAACTACTTCTTCCCCCAAACACATCCACAAGGAGCTTTAAGTACTGCTTTTTGGAGGTGGGTGGAGAGAGGATCAAAGAAATAATAAACTGTAAAATATTAGGAAAATATAGATTGATATGTAGAATAAGATAAATAGCATGTAACCCTACTACCTAGAGAGAAGCTCAAAGAAGTGCTCAAAGGTAATATGATCAGCAGTTTTCTCCCTACAGGCAAAAAATCAAAATGGAGAAGTAAATTATGAGCGGAAGGTTGCTTGTTGGGCATAGAATCAGACCGAGGGAATTTGGGGCTCATTCATTAATTCGTTCACAATACTTAGGGACTACTGTCTGCCAAGTACACTGTGCTTGGTGCTTAGGACGCAGGGGTGAATGATATGACACATGCAATTTAGTGGAGCGTGTGTGGTGGAACAGACCTAAGATGGCCACAGACTCACCGTGGGCCTGGAATACTCACGATGGGGTGGCTGAAGGTGTCTGTGACCATGACTGCTGGGGTGGGCACTGCTGCCTTTTGCTGCTGTGATTCCCTTTTTCTTGTTCTATAAAATTGGTCACTTTCTCCATTTGAGAATAAAGGAGTTGAGCCTGGAGGTCTTTAAGCACCTCTCCAACTGTAACATTACACTTCTTGTTTTAGGGTTTTTTGGTCCCAAGGAACCTCATTTTCAGAGCAGTGGCTCACGCAGATCCTGAACCCAGTTAATGGTCGTACCTTTCCCTAAGTTTACGTTCCTTCTATCCTCTGAGATTATCTTTGAAGTCTCATTATATAGATGTCTGTAAAATCCTTCAAGCTATGGACAGCCAAGGTCAGAGGCACATTTTGTCATGAGTGGCTGTTTCTAAACTCACAGGTTTGAGATATGTGAAGATAAACCAGATTCCTTTATGTCGATTTCCTCCCAGTTCTGCCTTCTGAGGACCCTGCTGTTTCCCAAAAGAGGTGTCTTGAGAAGGAAAATATGGCTGCTCTTTGCCGGACAGCAGAGTCCCAGGTGAGTTGGGGATTTTCCTCTCTTCTCGGAAATCTTATTTTAATTGAGTTGGGGATTTTCCTCTCTTCTCGGAAATCTTATTTTAATTGAGTTGGGGATTTTCCTCTCTTCTCGGAAATCTTATTTTAATTGAGTTGGGGATTTTCCTCTCTTCTTGGAAATCTTATTTTAATTCCTGAAGCAAATTTCTTTCTCTTAGCATGAAGCTTGTCAACCGCATTAGCCACAGCAGTTTGAAAGGAAAGGATCCAGTGGCGGGGATGGACTGCCAACGATATGGCGTTCGAGTGTTCCTCAGTTGTATGGCAGCAGCAGTGAAGGTCAGGCGGCTTGGTAGCCTTGCCCATCAGTTGGCAGTGTAGAGAAAGGATGGGGGCGGCGGGGTGGGAATGAGGCCTCTTTAGCAGATAATTGAGGAGCATGACTCCTAGAACATGGTTGGGTGAGAATCAAGCTTCTTTTTGTTCACTTGAGACATTTGGCGTAGATATGCGAAGGCACGTGAAGCATTTCTTTCTTCCATCTGTTTAGAATATTTTGGGGAGAAAAGATGTACACAAATCTATGTGGCACAAACCAGCAGATTTATTGTTCTTAAGGACCTTATTATTAAGGGCCCTTATTGTTAAGGGCCTATTCAGTAATAAAGTGTCTTAGGGAAAATGCTTTTTGGACTTGGAGGAGCAGGAGCAAATGTTTCTGGCTAAGAGAGATTTAGGAAGGTTTTATTCATTCAACTAGCATTTTAAAGTTCTTTTAAGCAGCTCCTAGGCTAATGAAAGTAGTAAGATTTGATGTGGGCCCTGAAGGCTGAGTAGAATCTTGAAGGGTTTGTAGAAAGTTAGTGACATAAATGACTTAGAATCAAAGCAAGATACTGATTCCTCTGGCACAGGAAAAAAGTCAGTACATTGAAATCACGGAGATGTTGTTCCACAAAAAATTAAAGGCTTCTTATACTCAAAGTTCTTTCCTAGATATGATTCTCAAGTTTGGCCTATTTCTTTTTTTTTTTTTGAGACAGAGTCTCGCTCTGTCGCCCAGGCTGGAGTGCAGTGGCGCGATCTCAGCTCACTGCAAGCTCCACCTTCCGGGTTCACGCCCTTCTCCTGCCTCAGCCTCCCGAGTAGCTGGGACTACAGGTGCCCACCACCACGCCTGGCTAATTTTTTTGTTATTTTTAGTAAAGATGGGGTTTCACTGTGTTAGCCAGGATGGTCTTGATCTCCTGACCTTGTGATTTGCCCGCCTTGGCTTCCCAAAGTGCTGGGATTACAGGCATGAGCCACCGCACCCCGCCAATAGTTTTCTTGTAATTGAGTTCTATATATAAAATTACTGTAAAATAAAACTATCAAATTAGGTCAAAGGGGTATACGCATTTTAAGATTTTAAGATTCTTTAATATACGAGTCAATAAAATCTTGTCTTTGACACTGTGAACATAGTTTAATCTATTTCCTCTTCATCCCATTAGTCTCCCCTAATTATGCCTCATTTAACTTTTTCTTCAGAACCCCATGCAGGTGTTTCAGGGCTTTGTGTCATTCAAGGATGTGGCTGTGAACTTCACTGAGGAAGAATGGAGAGAACTGGACCCTGCTGAGAGAGTCTTGTACAGAGATGTAATGCTGGAGACCTATAGGAACCTGGTCTCCTTGAGTAAGCTTGGGTCCTTCCACCCCAGATTGACCTTTCAGGATACCTTTGCCTTCTTTTTTTTTTTTTTTTTTTTTTTTTTTTTTTTTTTTTTTGAGACGGAGTCTCGCTTTGTGGTCCAGGCTGGAGTGCAGTGGCCGGATCTCAGCTCACTGCAAGCTCCGCCTCCCGGGTTTACGCCATTCTCCTGCCTCAGCCTCCCGAGTAGCTGGGACTACAGGCACCCGCCACCTCGCCCGGCTAGTTTTTTGTATTTTTTTTAGTAGAGACGGGGTTTCACCGTGTTAGCCAGGATGGTCTCGATCTCCTGACCTCGTGATCCGCCCGTCTCGGCCTCCCAAAGTGCTGGGATTACAGGCTTGAGCCACCGCGCCCGGCCACCTTTGCCTTCTAAAGATTCCCTTGCTTCTATTAGGGGATGATAACAAATGAGGCTTTGGTTATTTTCCCCCACAGAATCCAGATCAGATCCTTAAACTGTTTCTCCCCCTACTTGGGTAGAAATTATTTAATTGCTTTTGACAATTAGTTATTTCATTTTCTCCTCTCTAAAATGCAACAGAGTGGGACTGAGAATAGGGTGGTCCTTTCTCTTTTGAACTTAAAATTACATTCTGTTTGTGTCTCTTAGTAGGATGTCCATTTTCCAAACCTGCTATCATCTCCCAGTTGGAAGAAGTGGTAAACCCACGAACGCACATGCAGGAGGGAGAGGTGCCAAGAAGCAGCTGTACAGGCAAGTGAGAACAAGGCAGATTGCATCTTTAGAAATAAGAGTTAGGGGTTCTTCCCAAATCCTCCAGGCCTGTAGAAGATGTTGAATCCCCCTGCAGTCTCATCTTCACTTGACCACATCAGAATCGTAATAGCTTACCCCTCTATTTCTTCCCAGACTCAAGGAGGAGATACTTCCTCCTTAAAGTTATAACACCAACACATAATCCGGAGATCACCTTTGTGCCTCATCCTGAGGCATTTTATG
The DNA here is from genome assembly GCF_024542745.1 of Macaca thibetana thibetana. Lineage (NCBI taxonomy): Eukaryota > Metazoa > Chordata > Mammalia > Primates > Cercopithecidae > Macaca > Macaca thibetana. The sequence continues at coordinate 5,733,468 of NC_065593.1, forward strand.
AGGCTATTCCCCTTTCCTCTTTAGTAACTGGAATCACTTCTTCATTTACTATGTCTTCATCCTACCTAGTTTTCTGCTGTCTAAGAAATACTAAGAGAAGGAAATAATTTGAATAATTTTAAGGTTATAAAATTGACATGATTTGTTGTATAGATTTGAGAGGTGAGGGAGTAACAGACAAAGAAAATTCTCAGGTTTCTGGTTTGGATGTGTAAATGAATAGAAGTTCTCTTCCCTGAGATGGAGAACACAGGAGAAGTAGCAAGTTTAGCAGGTGGAAGATGAGTTCAGTGTATCTTAAGTTGTTTGAAGTGTCTGTAATAAGTCTAAACCAGTGGTTCTTAACCAGGGACAAGTTTGCCCCCCAGGGGACATTTGGCCATGTCTGAAGTGTGCTATGGGCATCTCATGGGTAGAGTCCAGGGATGCTGCTAAACACCCTACAATGCACAGGACAGGGCCCCACACAAAGACATGTCCGTCTAAAATGTCAATAGTGCTGCAGTTGAGAAAACCTGCTCTAAGTGGTGATGTCTGGAGGCTAGATGAATATGAGGAGGACATGCCAAATGTATCTTAGTAAAGGAAAGAGATCTTAACTGGTGATACAGAGTTGGGAGTTGCCTGAGAATGGATGGTAATTGAAGCCATGGGAGTGGATAATATCACCCAAAGAGCACAAAAAGAGTTACAAGAGAGCCTGGAACCCTAATGAACACAAACATTCAAGTATCTGCAAAAAAATAAATAAACAAACAAATATATGTATATAGTATATAGTACATATATTTTATAGTATATATGCAAATATATATGTGTATATATACTAAAACTATAGTTATAATTTCAGCCTTAAGGAAGGGGGGAAAAAAGAAAATTCTAAGAAAGGGGAGATGGAAAAAGCAAAATAGATTCCTCATCAACAGAAGATACAATTATATAATTTTATAATTTATATTCTATTATAAACATAATATGTATGTATGTATGTATATACATATGTGTATGTACATATGTATATATATATATACACAGGGCTTCTCTCCAGTGTGGATCCTCTGATGTTGGGTAAGACGGGCAGTTCTACTGAAGGCTTTCCCACACTCCTGACAATCAAACGGTTTCTCTCCAGTATGAACCCTCTGATGCTGGGTAAGAGATGAGCTCTGGCTGAAGGCTTTCCCACAGTCTTTACAGGTGTAGGGTTTCTCTCCAGTGTGGACTTTTGTATGTTTTGTAAGAGTTGAGCTCTGACCGAAGGCTTGACCACATTCTTTACACTTGTAGGGTTTTTCTCCAATATGAGTTCTGTCACATAAATGTGGCAGAGCTTTCAGGTGTAGTTCAGCCCCCTCAGTAGACATCAGAGACTTCACAGTGGAGAATCTACCTGAATGTCTGGGCAAATCCACTCAGACTCTTCATTTTGTTAAATACCAAAGAATTATACTTTCATAGGTTGTTACAGTGGCGATGCTTTTCTATTATATTTTAAGGGATGAAAATTCCCCCCTCTCCTACCTTAGTTATTTTCTCCTGCAAAGCTATCAGAGTATCACAAATCCAAGTGAAGAAATACTGAACTGAAATCTGGAATATCCTAATAGACTCTAAAGCTCAATTTTTTTTTTTTTTTTTTTTTTTTTTTTTTGAGGCGGAGTCTCGCTCTGCCACCTAGGTTGGAGCGCAGGGGCCGATCTCGGCTCACTGGAAGCTCCGCCTCCCGGGTTCACGCCATTCTCCTGCCTCAGCCTCCCGAGTAGCTGGGACTGCAGGCGCCCGCCACCATGCCCGGCTAATTTTTTGTATTTTTAGTAGAGACGGGGTTTCACCGTGTTAGCCAGGATGGTCTCAATCTCCTGACCTCCTGATCCGTCCGCCTTGGCCTCCCAAAGTGCTGGGATTACAGGCGTGAGCCACTGCGCCCAGCCTATTGTGTCTTATGTTGATGAGGAATCTATTTTGCTTTTCCCATCTCCCCTTTCTTAGAATTTTGTTTCTTTTTTTTCCCCTTCCTTAAGACGAAATTATAACTATCACTTCTCAGAAAGTAAGAACCATTTACCTTGGAAACTGACAGCCTTACATAGTAACTATTATGCAATCCCAACAGAAGAGTTAGGGAAGATTTAGTCAACACTTTTAGAAAACATTTTAGAAAAAAATAGTCATATGAATTTGTATCAGACTGTCACCAGATTAAGTTACTTGAGGCTGCCTGATGAACATTCCTGTATATGGCTCTAAGAAATTTTATGTGTACCTAATAAAGCCAGGCATTATTTTTTGGTTACACTGTGGCTCAACACATACATGCAAACTTTTTTTTTTCTTTCAAATCTTCCTAAGCTTAAACTGATGTTAGAGTCACTTTTTAGGTTTCCATGAATTATTTTCCCTGCCTTTTTTTTTTTTCTTTTTCCTATTTTAGGTGCGTTTCAGTTACCTGAGAGTAATCCAATTGTATAGGATTGGAATCCCTTGATTTTCCCGTATCATTCCCAGTGTACTAGCCAGAACCTGAGATTTCCGTGCTTTCTATTTTTCTCACTAAAAGGGCTATTCTGAACTCTCTCTCCTCACCTGCTTTCCTATCCTTCTCTTCTATTTAAAGAAGTCCGTGTTAGTACAGCTTGAAATTCAACAGGGCTTGAATTACAGAAGGCACAACTGAATTTAGAGAAGAAAAGATTTTTGTTCTGAAAATTAACGGTGAGACAGACCACTCTGAATAAATGGTAATATCTGGAAATAATTTTTGAAATGCCCAAAATCCTTAGTAATTTTAAGAAATTGAAAGGGGGTGGAGAGGATCATCTATAAGAGTGTCTGCATTAGAATAGGACTTCTTAAAGTAATGTTTGTTAACAATTTCGGTAACAAGGTCATTTCCAAACATTATTCCTGGCGCCAGTTAGCTTTGGATTGGTGGAAATCATTGTTGTTCCTTCAGAGGCCTCATCTGTGGTAATTTGTTTTAGAACTAAAAACTCAAGACAGATGTCCTTGAGCTAAAGGTCTGTCCTAGAATGGGTGGATTGCATGAATTCATGGATTGTACTATAGTGAATTTGTATAATTCCTTGTAGCCTAAATATAATTTGGATCCAGAAATATTAAAATTTCGAGGACATCATAGTGACAAAATATTTGAAATCAGAACAGTTCTAGAAATGTTACGACTGAGACTGGGACTTACAGAGCCTTTTTGGTTTTGTTTCAGTTTACTCTGACTGTACTGTTAGTAGTGTGGTCTATGCTTCTCCTCTCCTCTCGGATTTGTTTGTTTGTTTGTTTGAAACAGGGTTTTGCTCTATTGCCTGGGCTGGAGTGCAGTGGCACCATCACAGCTCACTGCAACCTTGAACTCCCAGGATCCTTGATCCTCCCACCTCAGCCTCCTAAGTAGCTGGGACCACAGGCAAACGTCACCACGCCTGACTGGTTTGTTTGTATTTTTTGTAGATGGCATTTGCCATATTGCCCAGACTGTCTTGAACTCTTGAGCTCAAGCAGTCTGCCCACCTTGGCCTCCTGAAGTGCTGGCATTACTGGCATGAGCCGCCATGCCCAGCATTTGGATATTTCTATAACAGGATTCTCTCTCGTGTGCTGTAGTGTAGACCACACTTACCCTTCATGATGGAGAATATAATTCCTCTCCTTTTATAATCAAGCTAAAGCTCTGTGTGTTTGTTTGGTTATGGTAAAGTCTGGGGCAGGTTTTTGATTTGGAGCTTTAGATAGTACATGTTCTGATATTTTTATCTCTTTTTGGTAGGTAATCTGGATTCTTTAGTTTTTAAATCATGAGTGTCTAATTTTATAATTTATATGTTAAAATTGCCTGTATGCTTGGCTGATACGTGTCCAGTGAAGGGAAAATTAATTTACATGTTAAATTAATTCCTCCAAGCAAATTATCCTGAATAATTTGCACTGTTGTGATAAGCTAACTAGGGTGACCCCAGGCTGGATTTGAGGATTGCAGGAAGAGATATTTAGTGATTAAAGCAGGACTTTCTGTCTTTTTGGAGGAGGCATTAATACTTGTTAGGTTTTCTTTAAGTTAAGAGCCAGTTGTCACTTTATCACTCTTTTCAGTTTGCAAGTTAGTCTCCTTTAGGACCCAGCTTAAGGTATCACCTCCACCCTCACTTCTTCCTTGTCCACTGTCACTGAAAATAATCTCCTCCTCTGAATACCAGTACTGCTCACTATTTATATCATTCACATATGCCTATGAAACATGACAATTCTGGTTTGATACTAATATCCGGCCTTATTCTCAATTTTAACATCATCAGGGATCATGATTTTAACATCATTGTCATCATGAGGGAAACCTATCTTTGTTTAGGTCTTTTGTTGCTGATTTTACACAAAATAATACATACGGTTAAAAAAATTCACATGAAATAGAGTTTTTCAATGAAAAGTCATTCTTCTGGACCTTTGACCTATTAGATATATATCATATATTTGATGACTGCTGGGTATGTTTTGCCAAGAGTCATCTATGCAGAATACAGTGGCTTGAGATAAACATCTCAGGAAAAATCATCTCCTACTTACATTTTACTTAACAAGAATTCACCCATATGCACCAAGATATGCCCCCCAAACCAAAAGATAAATTAGTGTAATTAAGAATACTATAAAGTTGGCCGGGTGCGGTGGCTCACACCTGTAATCCCAGCACTTTGGGAGGCTGAGGCGGGTGGATCACAAGGTCAGGAGATGGAGACCATCCTGGCTAACACGGTGAAACCCCATCTCTACTAAAAATACAAACAGTTAGCCGGGCATGGTGGCGGGCGCCTGTAGTCCTAGCTACTCGGGAGGCTGAGGCAGGAGAATGGCGTGAAACCAGGAGGCGGAGCTTGCAGTGAGCCGAGATCGCTCCACTGCACTTCAGCCTGGGCGACAGAGTAAAACTCCGTCTCAAAAAAAAAAAGAATACTATAAAATTATGTTTTGCACACCTGCATAAAATTATTTATTTATCTATTTATACATGAGTTATTATCAGAGCTATACACAAAACTAGCTGTATTTTATGGGCAAATTCAAGGATTTATAAAGACAATATTGGTATTGCCCTATTTTCATCTTGCACGCTGACTGTGAAAGTAACCTTGTGTAAGAGCGTGACTCCAGTGAGTCTAGAGGCCCAGCCAGTTCATTCGTGTGCTAGTTTATTCCTCTCCCTGAATGTTTTTGCTTCGTTTGCCAAAGTTGACTGTATCAGACAATATGCCAATTTATCCTAGTAGGAAGATTGTTAGGATACAGCAACACGGTGAATTAAGAAGCACACCAGATTAATCCAAGTCCAAAAAAAAATCCACTTAACCTTAATCAGCTTCATATATTAGGCCTGGAATAAATATGACTATAGTGCAAATGAGAAGACATTAGACAATATTCATTTGTATATTATTGTTATCAGATGAGGCACACTGACATAAACAAAACCCTGGAAATACAGTAACTGTATAGTGAAGCCATGGCTTAGGATTCTTTGCTTATTCAGTATCACGGTTTTTGTAGGACCCCAACACTAGAAATTAAAGATTCCCAGTAACACCAACTTAATTGCATGTAGAATAATCCTTAATGGAGAAAATACTTAAAATTGTATAGAAAGCCTACAGTGGATCGTTTGTTATCATCCCTGTTCATAGATTTTAGAACCAAAAGGGAACTTTGAATATCTAATATGGGCCTTTTATTTTGCGAGTGAGGAGATGGAGATCTGGAAAGGTTAAATGATATGCCTATGCTATTTGGGGTGAGGGCAGTGGATAGCGGAGCTGAGCTTCCACAGACCTCCCCGCCCTGCATCAAAAAATGACCTTTCTGTGACATGTAGACCATAGAGAGCATCTGGGAGAGCAATGGGCATAGGGACGCTTGGAAGTGGAGGAAATTAGTGGCTGAATGAGGGACAGGAGGGAGCTGGTTTACATTAAGTAGTAGTTACTGACTGGAGCGCTATGATGAGGCCATGGTACAGAGTGCTTTGAAGTCCTGCCCTGGGCCTGGGAATGGAGTCTGGACACATGTGATAGGCTTTTCATCCTTGTTGCTTCTGCCCTGTGGCAATTGGGGATTTACTGGATGAAAATGGGTTTTCTTGTTACTAAATTTAAACTGCAGAATATCTCCAAGCTATGAAAATAATTCTGTGTGCGTGCACCTGTGGGTTAGAACACTCATTCTAACCGACACGAGGAAATTATCTCATGAAGACTTTACCTGGTGTGATATTCTTATGAGTGAATGAATGAACACCTTTTGTTTCTCTACTTTGCACTCACAAGACTCATTCTTTCACATTAGTGGTTGTCAACCAGGGGTGATTTTTCCCCCTCCAGGAGACAACTGCCAGTGTCTGGAGACAGTTTTGGTTGTCACAATTGGGGGAGGGAGTGTTACTGGCACCTAGAGGATAGAGGCGAGGAATACTGCTAATCGTCCTACAACGCACAGGACAGTCCCCACAAAAAAGGATTGTCACACCTAAAACGGCAGTAGCACTGAGATTCAGAAATTTTTAGATAAACAATTTACTGTGGCAGTATATCCCCACGAGGTGGCGGTACAGCCTCCTGCTGCCAGGTTAAACTCAAACTATAGTAATTCACCCTGAGCAGTTGATTGTAATAGCAAATCTATTCTTTTTCAAAAAGTACACTTGAATGTTTTTTACATTACAAAAGTGAAACATTCTTTGTGACAGATTCAAATAGTATACTGTAGAAGTGTATAAGTAAAAGAAAGGGGTTCCTGAGTTCCCCCTTCACAAATCCTACCCTTTAGAATTGATGTGTATCTTTTTAGATTCTTTTCTTGTGCGTGTGTATGTACGCATGCATAACTAGTAGTGTACTGTTTTGTTTTTCAACTCACTTATAACTTTCAACATTATGCTGTAGACATCTTTAAAAATAATTTAGAAGTATCTCATTTTTTAAATGGATGCATTGTGTTCTGATGTATGGATGTCCTATAATTTCTATATATTCTTATTAATGGGCATTTGGGTTCTTTCCAGTTTTTTTCCTGATACAGGCAATTCAGTGGTCATGCCGCTATTTCCGTAGGATAGATTCCTGGAAATGTGAGAGCTGGGTCAGAGTACATTTAAAATATTGATGAATTGGCTGTACTAGTTTATACTCTAACAGTGTAGCAGAGTGCCTTTTTCTCTCCCTAACATTGGATACTGTCAAGATTTTATTTTTAATATATATTTTATTATATTTCATTCTTAATAATGTTGAATGTCTTTTCCTATGTTTATTTTTTCTGTGTTTATCAGTTATTTGTAGTTCTTCCATGAATTGCCTATTCATTTCCTTTTTCCATTTTTATTGGATTGCTTTCTTTTTATCAATTTGGAGTAGCTCCTTATACATTTTGCTTATTAATGCTTTGAAGTTTCTTTTTGAATATGGGGTAAGTTAAGGATAACATAGCTAGCCAATGGAACTAACTGTCCTTATTGAATAATTCCTCCCTTTCTCACTGAGTTGAAATATATACATATATGAGTCTGTTTTTGGACTCTGTTCCATCTAATGCTGTGCTAGTTTCACAGTGTTTTATTTATTGTGGTTTGTAGCTGGTTGGTGAAGAAGAATGGGAAAAATGTTAGGCGGTGTGTTTTCATGTGCAAAAGCCTAGAGATAGGAGAAAACAGCAAGGGAGTGAAGGAAGGCCAGAGGCTAAGGAAGGAACGAGGACATGAGGAGGAGGGGGAATGAGGCAGAATGATGCTGGAGCACAGATGGGGCTCAGATCATACAAGACCCCATGGGCCATTTTCAAATTTGGATCTTTATTCTTAGAGCCATGGTAAGATTTTAACCAGAGAAGTGACATGATCAGACTTATATTTTTTGAAGCTTTCTTTGGACTTCTGCTTCTGGCTATGATGGAGTAACTGGTACTAGGCTAGCCCTCCCACCATAAACTGCTATACAACATGACAAAATAGATGAGACAATATTTTCAGGCAGTGGACAATAGGTCGCACAAAACTACTGATCCCAGACAGAGGGAACCTCATGAGGTGAACCCCATGATCACCCAACTTTCTGTCTTAGAACTACTCCCAACCATGGCACAGATAGCTGGAGTCCATGTAGAGCACAGTGGTCCCACTGAGTGGAGGATATGGAGATTGGGGTTCAGAGCAGCGGAAGCAGACAGATAGTGTGGGGTGAGATACAGAGAGGAGGGAGTTGTATAAGAGTGTCCACAAGTACATGGGTAAGTCCCTCGTAAGTCAAAGGTTGAGAAGCAAGCTGAATGTGAGCTAGGTGGGATCACTCAAGAGTTACGAGATAGCGGCTACTGTGGGATTGAGAGTAGAACAGTGTCACGGTGGGATCCTGGGACATACAAAGGACACTGGGAAAAACCAAGGAAATCTGAGTAAGAATGGACTTCAGTTAATAATGTATCAATATTAGTTCATTAATTGTGACCAGCTATCATAGAGTAACATAAGATGTTAACAGTAGGGGTATTGTATACCCCTATGGTAGAAAGATTGAAGGGTTTTATGTACCCCCATTGGGTGTGGGGTATATAGGAACTCTTAAAAAAAGAGTTTGATCTACCATGGTAGAGAATTTATTCTTTCCATAGAAATGAAAGAATTCTTAGATGAAGAAGCATTCAAAGAGAAGTCAGCCAAAACATATAGGAAGAAGAAAGTCATAGATATATATCAGGAAGTTAATTGATTAAATATTCTCTCTGGGAGAAAAAAAAAGCTACTTCTTGCATCTTACACAACTGCACATGTACATTTTTTGCTGGAAAACCATCAGAAGTCCCATTTTGTCACTTAGAATGTTATAAAGTCAGGTACTCCAGATTTGAGATATAATGAAATTAATAATTTTTACTGTTGTTGTCAAGTACATTCTTAAGTGAAACTGGCTTCTTTTTAAAATTTATTTTCAATTTTTGAGTGTGTGGAAAAGTACAATGACTGCTAGCACAGTTTGATGCCACTGCTTTGATATGTGTGCTGAGGCCCCAGCAGTTTTACTCACTATTGCTCCTGCATCATTGCACAAATGACAATATGGTGAAAAAGGCAAAGAATACTCAAGTATTATCATGAAAATAGTTTTGACCTCGCACATCCCTGAAAGGGTCTCAGCGAAGCATCAAGGGTCCACAGATCATGCTTTTAGAACCACTGGGTTAGCAACAGGTACCTGGAGTTTATGTAAGACGAAGGAAAGCAAGCCTCTACAAATACTTTATGCTGTTAGACTTATCCTATTCATAAGCCTATTAGTTCTGCTCCATCCCACCCACCCCCACCAAGGCAGAGATTATTAGACTGAATAAAAAGCAAGACTTGCTTACATGATGTCTATAAGAGATGCATTTTGAATATCAAGAGCCAGGTAGGCTGGTTAAAGGATGGGGAAAAGATAATATCAAATAGCCCAAATGTAGAACAAAACCAAATGCTCATCAGTGGGGTAATGGGTAAACAGGCTTGGCTATAGAAATAGCATGGAATGCTACTCAGCAATGAAAACAACAGGCTATGAATACACACCATGACATGGGTGAATCTCATACATGTTTTATTGAGTGAAATAAGCCAGACACAATAGTGCCTACTGTATGTTTCCATTTATATGACGTTCCAGAACAAGCAAAACTAATTTATAATGATGAAAATCAGATTCTTAGTTGCCTGGAACCAGGCATGGTAGAAAGATTGAATAAGAGGGCATGAGGGAGCTTCCTGGGTGCTGCAAATATTCTCTATCTTGATTGGGTGGTGGTTACCAGAATGGAGTTATTTGTCAAAACTCATTCACCTGGACACTTAAAATAGGTGAATTTTATTGCGTGTAAATTATACCTCAATAAAGTTGTGGTAAAAAAGCTTTCTCTGAGGGTGGGTACGGTGGCTCACGCCTGTAATCCTAACATTTTGGGAGGCCAAGGCAAAAGGATCACTTGAGACCAGGAGTTCAAGTCTAACTTGGGCAATATAGTGAGACCCTATCTCTAAAAAATAAAAATAAATAAATACATAAATGAAAAGCTTTCTCTGGATGCAGAATGGAGAATGGATTGGCAGAAGCAATGAGTAGATGTAGGAATTCTAGTTTGGAGCCTATTGCCATAATCCAGGTGAGAGACAATGATGGCTTGGACTCTAATAATGGCAGTGGAAATATAAAGGGTAAAGGGTTTGGAGATGTGTGAGATGTAAAATGGTGATGGGATGGACATGGGTTGTGAGGGAAAGAGTGGAGGTAGGGATGCTCCCTGGGTTTCTGATTTGTAGTCTAGTTGGGTGCTGGTGGCAATCTCTGAGAAAAGAACCATGAGGAGGGTCAAATTTGTTGTGGTGGGATCTGGGAAGGCCTTACGTTTAATTTTGGATGCATTAGATTCAAGGTGCCTGTGAGAAAGTCAAGTCTTTATACTTAGAAAGTAGTTGGATATACAGGTCTGAAAATTGAGCTGAGACATCAGTTTATGAGCCATAAACAGGTGGTAACTGAAGTCGTAGGAATGGATGAGCTCATCTAGGAAGAGAGACTAGGTTGGGAAGAAGAAGTGATCTTGGGTTGAACTTCAAAGAGCCTCTCACCTTTTCAGGCAGAGGAAGAGGAATAAGAAAAGTGGACTGAAAACTAATGGCCACCGAGATGTGGGCAGCCAGGAGAATGTGTTATCACTTGAATGTTACCCATTCATTATCTGGTTTCCTGATACATTATGTTGTTTCCTTTCCTTTCGTTTCCTTTCCCTTTCCCTTTCCCTTTCCTTCCCTTTCCCTTCCTTCCCCTACCTTTCCTTCCCCTTCCCTTCCTTCCCCTTCCCTTCCTTCCCTTTCCCTTTCTTCACCTTCCCTTCCTTCCCCTTCCCTTCCTTCCCCTTCCCTTCCTTCACCTTCCCTTCCTTCCTCTTCCCTTCCTTCCCCTTCCCTTCCTTCCCCTTCCCTTCCTTCCCCTTTCCTTTCCTGGCAGAATCTCCCACTCTCACCCAGGCTGGGGTGCAGAGGTGCCATCTCGGCTCACTGCAAGCTCCACCTTCTAGGTTCGCACCATTCTCCTGCCTCAGCCTCCAGAATAGCTGGGACTACAGGTGCCCGCCGCCACCCCCGGCTAATTTTTTGTATTTTTATTAGAGACAGGGTTTCACCGTGTTAGCCAAGATGGTCTCGGTCTCCTGACCTTGCGATCCAGCCACCTCGGCCTTCCAAAGTTCTAGGATTACAGGCGTGAGCTACCGCACCCGGCGTTGTTTTCTAACTTAGAATCTTACAGTAACCCCAACAATCAGACAAAACAGATAGTACTCTAATTTTACAGGTGAAGAAACTTGAGTCTCTGCAGGCAGATGGCTTCTAGTGAGTGTCAGGCAAATGGCTGAGCTGAGAATCAGCCCAAGTCTTCTGACTCCTAGATCCTGAGTGGCTCTGTTGGTGAAGACACTCACTGAGCCACCATAGGAGCTGTGTCAACAAACAGATTTGCTTTTACGTTACTGTTTTCTAATTATTTAAATTATGCATTGTTATTTTACAAATTAGAAAATATAGGAAAGCACAGAAAGATGACTACCTACAATGATTTCATGCAGACACCCAACATTACCATTTTTATCTCTTCCTGGTGTGTACATTTACACGTACATACACTTAAAGCTCTTCTTTTGACATAGTTGGGCCCGTAGTGTACAATCCACTCTACAGCCTTTTTAAAACTACTTAATGTGATCCTTTTCTCATGCCATTAAATAATGAAAAGTTGGTTTTCAGTGAGTTGTATAGCAGCAGCTTAGAAAAGCAAATAATAAAACTTTCCAGGAGCAAACACACCCTGTTGAGCAGGTGGTTTACAGTACCACCCAACTGCCTATGCCATTTTTTATTTTTGTTTTTTGAAGTGGAGTCTCACTCTGTTGCCCAGGGTGGAGTGCAATGGTGCCATCTCTGCTCACTGCAACCTCCACCTCCCAGGTTCAAGCAATCCTCCCACCTCAGCCTCCCAAGTAGCTGGGATTACAGGCGCATGCTATCACACCTGGCTGATTTTTATATTTTTAGTAGAGTCAGCGTTTCACCATGTTGGCCAGGCTGGTCTCGAATTCCTGCTCTCAAGTGATCCGCCCACCTTGGCCTTCCAGAGTGCTGGGATGACAGGTGTGAGCCCCCACACCCGGCCCTGCCTGTGCCTTTTAATGTACTCTTTAATAAAGCCAAAACACCTACCTTCACTTTTTGGAATGGAGAGTGGCACAGGAAGTAAAGTCTCCAGAACACAGATTTGTCATCCCTACCACTCTGACATAACCTTGGAGGGTGTGGGTTGTGTGTCTCCGCCCAGTGTGATGTTACCCTCCCACAGATAGGCACTGAGGGATGCACGGCCCAGCTGCTCTACCACTGGCCCAAGTCTGAAGAAACATTCACAAACCTGCTAGTGAGTGACCACTGCCCTTGGATCCACCTCACAGGCATATGTTTCTAGTCTATGAGGACAGAATGAACACACTCTTCCCTAGGTTCCCAAGATGAAGCCACACCGTATTTGAAAGATGTAGCTACCAGTATCTCTACTCTCAACTGAGGGAAACAAAACCAATAGGTCAATATAGATGTCAAGAGAGGCACCAAGCAGAAGCCTTCCAACCCAACACAGATTGAGAAGCCACATAGTCAAGTCCGGCGTGGCAGGGGGAGCACACTTGCTCTAGAAGTCATTGGAAATAGTGTTTCCTGGTTCTTGGTCGGGGCAGCAGATATAAGACACATCATGACATTGATACCATGACAGGAGCCACGTGACTCAGGAAGCCTCCCCGAGGCGCATTTTCCAGGATGTAGTCTGTCTAGCTCTGAGACGCTAGAGCCGATGGGTCCTGCTGGGGAGAGAGCGCAGATCTAAACAGAACAGGGCGTGTGTGGCCACAGGTCATCTCTGTCTGGATCACATCAGTGTTTTGCCCACCTTTGTTGTCATTCAAACTCCTGACCTCAAGTGATCCGCCCACCTCGGCCTCCCAGAATGCTAGGATTACAGATGTGAGCCACCATGCCTGGCTGGCTTTGACTACTCTCACTCTCCTCCAGCTCTCATATTTACTTCTGTGCTTTACAAATTCTGTAACCAGTTGTGGCCAAACCTGATGCTGAATAGATTCATACTTTTTCAGCTTAACCCAAGCCTAGGTTCCCTAAGGCTACATCCAGTCCTACTACATGCTCTGTTTTGAGTTTCACCTATGCCCGCTTCTCTGCCCTAGAAGAGAAGATGGGATCACCTGTGCTGCTTCTTCAGCCTTAAAATGGATTTCTTGCCCTTTTCTCCCTTTTTAAGTATCAGTGTATGAAATCCACCTGTACCACCCTTTCTGCCATACAGCCGCTACTGTGTCTGGCTCCTGGAACCTGTTCTGCTTTCATAGATGATCTCAGAAGCAAATGTTAACTTCATTTTTAAACCCCATCTTAGCGGATGTGTTGCTGTGGTCTGCTTGTATTTACCACGGGGCCTGTACACACCACGTGTGGTTTTAATCAAACACAGTGCCCTCATTTGTGGCCACATGGGAGACCCATAACCCGATATAGCATCCTGGGCTGATGACAGCACTGCATCTGACCAGACACGGGATTGACCCAGGGGTGGGTAAGCGGAAAGAACGGGATCGGCCAGAGTTCTTTCATGGCATTCATTGTATGGAGACCAGTAGGGACAAGGTCCTTTCCCGTTTTGGACCCCAAACTGTAAGGAGACAGTTTGGGCCGCTATTTGGCATCTTTCTTGGCACCTGGAGAGAGTATATCATTTAGGATGCTTCCGGCTGGAGCAATAAGGACACATTATCTTATATGACTTAAAGCCTGAAAACAAGCAGTTTAGATAGTTTAACAGCTCAACAGTGTCCCTAGGGCTCTTTCCGTTTTTCTGTGTCTTTAACCTCAGCTTACTGACCTAGTCCTCACGTTGGTTCTCATGATTCACAGAAGGCCTCTGCAGCCTGAGAAGCAAAAATATCAGTCAAATTAGAAGGGAAGGTGGAATTCCAGAGATATTGTAAATATAGGACTGGCAGCTGTGCTCTTCGTGGGCAGGGCTTGTGTCATATTCTATACTTATTTTGTGACCTCCACAAATAAGTATCTAGTGTTCAGCATCTAATGGATGCGGAATAAATAATGAATAAATGAAGCGATCCTGAGTGGAGAGGAGAGTGCCATGTGCAAATGTTTTCCAAGTTATTTGCCAGGCCAGGCCAGACTCTGGGACAAATGGACATATCCAGAGGGCACTTGGGTGGTTGGGAAAGAGTTAAAATGAGGGAAGATGTTTCAGGAGAAAGAATAAATGCCAGTTCCCGAGGGGGTATTGTGCCCTGGTCCTCCTCTCTTGAGGAGGAGAAGGCTCCCAAGAGGACAGAGCTGAAGGTCGGTTAGGAACTGAGGGTTAACAGCCCAGCTTCTTCACCACCAGCCCAAGTCTAAAGAAACTCACAAATCTGCTAGTGAGTCACCACCTCCCTCTCTACTGAGCAACTGTAAGATACTTAGGAGTAGCCCTGCCCTATCCCAGAATTAGCCAGAATGTCCCCACATAGCCTACCAAGACCATTTCTGGCCCTGAAATCACCAGTGTGCATTTGAAGTCTGACTCCACTATATATCATGGCTTTGGGCCAGTTACCCAATCTCATTAAGTTACTGTTTTTTCATCTGTAAAACCCTGTCTCATGGAGATAATGTATTCCCGGCTTAGCACAGTCCCGCACAGAATGGGTAGTCAGCTATGATGGTGCTGGTGGTGGCGGCAGCAGTGGCAGGTTTCAAAGGCAGATCTGCTCTCAAGCTCGAGACAACACATGAATGAAAATCACAGCTTTGTGCTAGAAATGCTCTTTGATTGGGAGTTGAGGCTGGCATGTTCTAAGGGTCTAACTACGGGAAAGATGAAATTTAAGAACTGAAAACCAAGAGATTCAAAATAGAATGTGTGCGATGTGTGTAAATAGTAGAAGAAACGGGTGAGTATCATGAAGTTTAAAGAAAGCCCAGTGAAGTAGTGGTAAGGAATCTGGGACTCATGAAAACTGGAGGGACTCAGGAGCAGCCACTTCCTATCCCAGGATCCACAAGAAGGTCCCCCTCAGTACCTTTTTTAGCTTTGGAATCACAAGTGTGCATTTAAATTCTGACTCCATCGTTGGGAGTCAAATGGGAGTCCCCATTTCTGACTCCTCATGGAGAAAGAGGCTGGTTTTCCAAATATCTCTTTTAAGAGCTGAGGACACTCCATCAATGTTCTTTTCATACATCATCAGCTTAAATTTGCGAAAACTTCTTCATCCCTGAAACAGTCACCACTGGCCGGCAGGCTGCAGTAACCAAGTCTGGTGCAGATAAACAGAGCCCATCCTGGGAGCTGGAGTGCATGGATGTTGGAGGGTCATGTTTTCTAAACTGTGGAAGAAAAAACAGAAAGCTATATTCTTCCAGGAGGTATTTAGAACAGAGGTTGAGTTTGGGATTCAGATGCCTGCGCCTGTGTAGTGCACTTGCGGGACACCCCAGCAGGGGCCTCCTAATAGAAAACGCATCCTGAGAGAAGGAGTTAAGTATAGGCTTAGCTACACCTCAGAATTTCAGGGTCAGAGTGGGAAAGTGGTTCTAAGTAGGCCAGAATCTATCACTAGGATCTGCTCTCAAGCCAGCTTCCGTGGCATCATGGAGCTTAAGGGAGAAAAGGCGCTCTGAGTAAAGAGAGAATGAGCAGTTTCCGTAACATTGGAGGGACACTTTGTACCAGGCATCCTTGCTCTGGGCTTCGTCTCACAAACAGAATATATTATACTTCATTACCAGGCAACCTGGGCACCGTTTGGACTGCAGGGCATCAGAGGCAGCCATGGTAGGAGAAGAAGGTGCCCAGTGGAAGACAGTGCTCCAGGGACTCCAAGAAACGCTGAGAGGAGGGGTCGGGCAGGTCCAAGACCCTTGCTTAGTACATAGGGACAGGAGCTGCGAAATAAGAATGTTGCCTATAAATCTGACAGGCTTCTGGGGAAGTTGGGGTTTTCTTACATTTTAGAGAGAGGAGGGTGATCCTTGGCCAGTGTCTTGTCTCACAGCTTAAGAGAACTCACTGGAAGGAGCCTTCAGCTTCTCAAATCCTGCTGTGTTTGTGCCCATAATATGATTAGCATGCAAGTTTCTTTGCATTTGCATGATGTGTTCACTTTCATTTTCTCACAAACTGTAAGGTTTTTGTAAGGTTATTGGAGCACATATTACATCCCCATTTTAGAGAAGGAAACAGATTCAGAGAGGTAAGCTACCTACCAAGGTCACACAGCTAAAAGGTGCTGGGATCAGGACTCCGACGACTTAACACTTCTAACTCCAGATTTTCTTTCTGACCATAACAGGAGCCCTCTATAACATATACCATTTACCAAGTCTTCTGATTAATATGGCTGTTTCCTTCCTACTAAAACACTCTTGGCAAGGCAGTGGTTATTTCGCTGTCACGGAGGCAATATCCCCTCTGTGTTCCCTTTTTTTTTTTTTTTTTTTTTTGAGACAGAGTCTTGCTCTGTCACCCAGGCTGGAGTGCAATGGCGCGATCTCGGCTCACTGCAAGCTCCGCCTCCCGGGTTCACGCCATTCTCCTGCCTCAGCCTCCTGAGTAGCTGGGACTACAGGTGCCCGCCACCATGCCTGGCTAATTTTTTGTATTTTCAGTAGACATGGGGTTTCACCATGTTAGCCAGGATGGTCTCGATCTCCTGACCTTGTGATCTGCCCACCTCGGCCTCCCAAAGTGCTGGGATTACAGGTGTGAGCCACTGCGCCTGGCCCCTCTGTGTTCTTTGGAGCATTCTTGCTGCTTTCTTTGCTTCCTGAGTTTATGCACATGCTTGGAGGAGGGCTGCCTCTCATCCCAGGAAACCCACATATAGATATTAGGCTTCCTCCACGCAGACAATCAGGGTATAGAAATATGGAGTGTTTAACCATCTGGTTTTCAGCAGGGAGGTGGAAATCAAAACCATTTGAGCAAATGAGTGTCCCAGGGGAAGTGGAATGAAGAATTGAGCTTCAGTGGCTGCTGAGACATAAGCCATCCATAGGGGATTTGGCTGAGGCCGACTATGTTATTTATAAAGAAACCGGCTCGTCCTCTGGCCCTGGCCACAGCAATCGAGGGAGGGGCACATTTTTGGCCCTTGAATGAACAATGTTTTTTCCTTCCTTTGTTGAGAGATCTAGGTCAGCCGTCCTTACTTATTGTTTAAAAAAAAGAAAAAACAAACCTCTCAGTAAATATTGGGAAGGTGAAGGGTGGAGGGGATGGGTTCCTGAGATTCCTTCCAACACTGAAGGGCTACACCTCACTAGTAAAAGCAAGAGGACCCTCACCCCCACCCTGTAACTTGTTGCTACCTGAAGGTGTCTGTCCGCTTGCCTACCTGTGTGCTCCTGTCGAGCAAGCCCAGCCTGCCCCGCCCTGGCCATTGGCCTTGCTGAGCTGCTGAGCTGCTTCTCTCAGTGCCCTGGAGGCGTTCACACCTGGCCTGAGATAAGTCTGCCCTTTTCGAAGGTGAGTACGGCTCCCTGGAATGTGTGGTATCCCAGCAAATAGCAAGATTAGAGGTGCCCATTTTGACTGGGAGCTGGACAGCTGCCCAAGTTCTAGAAAACCAACAGTGCTAAAACAACAATTGGCTCAGGGCCTCAGGGGAGCCGGCCTGGGAAACCATCTCCTGTCCCAGGACAAGGGAACTGTTGTTACAGATTTTTTAAAGATTTACTTCATTTATTATGTGTAGGTTGTTTTGACATTTTTAGGCAAAACCCATAAAGGTAACTAGAGTTAGATTTGTGTGATTATTTGGGTTACATACCAATGTTACAGTTATTACAGAGGTTGATATGGAGGTTCAACAAAGCATCGTTCAAACGTGCTATGTGCCGCATAAAATGTCACGCCCTTGTGTCTGGAATTTACTGAAGGTCATTTGAGATGTGGTCAAATTCTTGAGCTCTCCATTTCCAGGGCATTGCAGACTCCCCCAAGTAGGTTTCTAGGTGGTCCAGCTGCTAATTCTGGCCCCGTAAGCTTGGGTGGTCTGAGAAGTGATCAAAGTGGTGCCTGTGCACCACAGCCACACCCCACTGGAAGACAAAAGAGAACCCTAGAACTGCCCAGGACTAGACCTTCAGAGGCTTAGGGGAGAAATGACTGTGCTGCACCTCCTTAACTGGCAGATGTCTGTCGCTGAGGGCACAGTTGAAGCTGACTTCGGTGTTTTCTTCATCCAGTAGTGGGGTCCTTCAGGCTGTGTGCCAGGTACTGAGCTGGCGGTCTCGTCTTCTGTACCAACAGGTGTGTCCTCCTGTCTTTGTGAAGGGAAGGCACGTGCAGTGCCCTGGGACAGCCCCTCCTTCTTGGGGAGGAGCCGTCATCACAGCAATCATGTTCTGAGACTAGGAGCAACAGCCCTTAGTGTCTGTAATCCGCTGTTCTTCTCACCTTTATTTTGTTCCTTTGTTAGTGGTAATTAATTACCAAAGTGATCCAAGAGGCCATCTTATTTTAGGAGAAAGACAGGGCTGGAGACCAGTTTGCTGATAGTGACCCCAAACCAGAAAGTTCACTGGGCCCGCACCTCCAGGTAAGCCAGGAAAATTCTGGGCTGGTTTCTGGAGGAGTGATGCGACTTCCAGCTCAGTGGTTCTCAGACTTTGAGATTTTACGAGAAAAATTGCAGAGTGAATTTGGAGGACTGACTTAGATGTCGCTGTTCCAGACATTCCCAGTCCTATACTCATTGCTATTATTTCAGAAAAGATAAGACCTTTAATTCCAGAAAAGGGGGAGGACATAAGCTCAATAAAGTACAGTCCCATAAATCAATCAAATTCAGGGTTATGATCAGTTTATTATTTTTATTTCTCTCAGTCTGATGGGCTGATTTTTCTTGAAGTCGGGTGGACAAATATTACCTGTGTTTGTGAGTCATAGCTCTGCGTGACTCAGCAGAGGTACAAATGAAGAAAAAAATCCAGTGAGATTTCTGAAGAGACAAATGAAAGGCTGCTTTTGCTTAGCAAAAAAAAAAAAAAAAAAAAAAAAAGCTTGGATGGCTTTTTTAGCCAGAAACTGCTAGAGAGAGTCTTTGGGTTAAGAAAACTCTTCTTCCTTGAGTTAACCTAGAGTCCTCAGAGTGATGGCCTTAAACCCCTAAACCAGGAGGGGTCCTGTTGGCAGGCATTGCTTATATCCTTTCAGAGGACATAACTTTCAGAGTTTGTCCATTGGTGGGATTATTTGTCACAGACCCAATGGGGTGAAAGCTGAATAATTACCTGCCTACTACCAATTGCCTACCACATCTCTTGGTAGCGTTTGAGTCATCAGAATTCAGGGTGGGGATTCCTCCCTCAATTCCGGAAAGGAATCCCGAACCACACCTTGACCTCACATTCCTAGTGGTAGGTTTGGTTTAGGAAAACAGAATATTGGCCGGGCGCGGTGGCTCAAGCCTGTAATCCCAGCACTTTGGGAGGCCGAGACGGGCGGATCACGAGGTCAGGAGATCGAGACCATCCTGGCTAACACGGTGAAACCCCGTCTCTACTAAGAAATACAAAAAACTAGCCGGGCGAGGTGGCAGGCGCCTGTAGTCCCAGCTACTCGGGAGGCTGAGGCCGGAGAATGGCGTGAACCCGGGAGGCGGAGCTTGCAGTGAGCTGAGATCCGGCCACTGCACTCCAGCCTGGGCTACAGAGCGAGACTCCCTCTCAAAAAAAAAAAAAAAAGAAAACAGAATATCTAGGTGAAGTTACATTTGTTTTGTGAAGACAAGAGAGACACTTCATTTTATGCAAGAGAGACTTCATTTTAGCCCCTGAATGCTTGGGGTTAAGAGGAAGCCAGTGATGTCCAGTCAACACCTGATGAACCTGAGACATTTTTTCCACCGGGCATTTAAGCAAGCTGTAGGTAAAGTCAGAGAGAAGATTCTCAATTCATAAATTTGGAGGTTGGGATTTCTGTTGAATGCAAACTCCAGGTGTGAGGAAGGAAACTCAGACATGTGCTATGATATGAATGAACCTGGAGGACATTACGCCCAGTGAAATAAGCCAGTCACAAAAAGACAAACACTGTATGATTTCACTTTTGTGAAGTGCCTCCAGTAGTCAAAATTATAGACAGAAGTAGAATGGTAGCTTCCAAAGGCTGGAGGGAGAGAGGGAATGAGGAGTTATTGGTTAATGGCTACAGTTTCAGTTTTGCAAGATGAAAAGAGTTGTGGAGATAGATAGTGCTGATGACTGCACAACAATGTGAATGTACTTAAAGCCACCGAACCATACACTTAAAATGGTTATAATGAGCCAGGCACAGTGGTGTGCACCTGTAATTCCAGCTACTTGGGAGGTTGAGACGGGAAGATCACTTGAGCCCAGGAGTTCAAGGCTGCCATGAGCTGTGATTGCACCACTGCGATCTAGCCTGGGTGACAGAGGGAGACCCTATCTCAAAAACAGGCAAACAAACAAAAAACCCAGTCTGAGCAACATAACCAGATCCTGTCTTTTAATAAAAACAGTTAAGATGGTAAATTTTGGCTGGGTGCGGTGGCTCAAGCCTGTAATCCCAGCACTTTGGGAGGCCGAGACGGGCGGATCACAAGGTCAGGAGATCAAGACCATCCTGGCTAACCCGATGGAACCCCGTCTCTACTAAAAAATACAAAAAACTAGCCGGGTGAGGTGGCGGGCACCTGTGGTCCCAGCTACTTGGGAGGCTGAGGCAGGAGAATGGCGTAAACCCGGGAGGCGGAGCTTGCATTGAGCTGAGATCTGGCCACTGCACTCCAGCCTGGGCAACAGAGCGAGACTCCATCTCAAAAAAAAAAAAAAAAAAGATGGTAAATTTTATGTTATTTGTATTTTATGTTAGGTGTATTTATGTGTATTTTATCACAATTAAAAATAAAAATAAATCCAGGTGTGGGTGGTGACCATAGGGTAGGTGGCAAGCATTTAGAAGCTAGATGCAGTAGCTCACACTTGTAATCCCAGCACTTTGGGAGGTTGTGAAGGGAGGATTGCACAAGCTCAGGAGTTTGAAACTCGCCTGGGCAACATAGTGAGACCCCATCTCCACAAAATTTTAAAAATTTACAAATTAATGAAATTAAAAAAAAAAATTTACAAATTAGCCGAGTGTGGTGGAGGACTTGTAGTCCCAGCTACTTGGGAGGCTGAGGGCTGAGGTGGGAGGATTGCTTGAGCCTGGGAGGTTGAGGCTGCAGTGAGCTGTGATTGCACCACTACATTACAGCCTGGGAGACAAAGTTTTGAGACCCTGCTTCAAAAAACAAAAACAAAACCAACCAAACAAAAAACAAAAACAAAAACCATTCAGAGGTAGAACATTCTGAGAATGACAGAGTTGGGGTAGAGGGAGAGGCTGGGAGCCAGAAGCGTAAATCTGCCACTAAGGGAAATGACTGAGAGGCTGTAGAAGACAGTCAGGAAGAGAGGAGGGGTGGTCTTTTGGGGCACATAAGGGGAGCAGGTTTTGCAAAGGGGCTGGGGAGGGGCAATGGTCTAGATGTTGTGATGGGGGCTGAGGGGGACTCCCATCCCACCTAGGCATAGGAGATGAGAGAAGGAGCTACACGGTTGAGAGGTGGCAGGAGAAATTGTCTTTGGGGGACATTCAAATGTTGGTTAAGACAACAGGCAAAGCAGAATCTAAGGAGAGACAGAATATCAAGATGCCCCAGGGCTGCTTGGGAGCAAAGTGGGGTGGTGGCTGTAGAGCCTTTGAAGTAATAGGGAATTTGAGTTCAGAAGAATCATGTGACTTTCTAGCCTCAATATTTGGGTGCCGGAGGTTTGAGCATGGGCATTTGAGGCTTGATGGGATGTGTCACAGTCCCTGGAAGCAGGATCAGAGCTTGGGCCTAGTGGTATTCTGCTTCGAGGGTTGGCATTATAGGGGACTTAGAAGTTGTGGTGAATTCTGTGGTCCCAGAGGGCTGGAGACCAGCCTCCAGAGGGGCCACCACTCCCAATCTCATGCCCCTGCCAGACATCCCAACCTGAGCATGATGCCATCTCCCAGTGAGCTCGGACATTCTCTTAGACCCTGCCACAACAAAATCCC
This sequence comes from Macaca thibetana thibetana, assembly GCF_024542745.1. Lineage (NCBI taxonomy): Eukaryota > Metazoa > Chordata > Mammalia > Primates > Cercopithecidae > Macaca > Macaca thibetana. Next base: position 5,755,697 of record NC_065593.1, read on the forward strand.
TCAGAGAACCAAACTAGAAATCGATTTACCGGCCTTGACTTAGGACAACATACTCATTTCATGGACAAGGAAACTAAGGTTAAGAGAGGACACAGGCTGGGCGTGGTGTTTCACACCTGTAATCCCAGCACTTTGGGAGGCTGAGGTGGCAGATCACGAGGTCAGGAGATTGAGACCATCCTGGCTAACACGGTAAAACCTCGTCTCTACTAAAAATACAAAAAATTAACCAGGCATGGTGGTGGGTGCATGTAGTCTCAGCTACTCGGGAGGCTGAGGCAGGAGAATAGTGTGAACCCGGGAGGCAAAACTTGCAGTGAGCCGAGATCACGCCACTGCACTCCAGCCTGGGCGACAGAGTGATACTCCATCTCAAAAAAAAAAAAAGAGAGGACAAATGATTGGTGCAGGCCAGGCCAGGGCCCACATTCCCATTTCCTGTTTTCCACACAGCTATGGAATGTCTGCTAACTCAGCACTTCAGTGGGGCATTGATGAAGGGCTGAGCACTCCCATGAACTGCTCTGAAAGGGTTAGCCATAGAGAAGCAGGTATGAAACAATTCATGAGAGAAGAAAGGGTGGGAATGAGATAGGGAGGGAAAGAATGAGGAAGAAGTGAGCCACGTGGAAACCCAAGCAGACTCTATGCCTTCTGATTTCTACTGAAGCTGTAGAAAGAGCCAGGCAGGGCAACTACCTTTTCTTCCCCCTTCTCGGAGAGATCGGAGGCCCTGTGGCATGCAGGTGGACCAGTTTGGCCTCCAGTACCAGGTCACTCTGAAAAGGGGATTAAAAGTTAAGCACACTTGTCCGTTAATACTGGAGAAAACACTGACAATGGTCTGGACTGGGAGTAGCCAGTCCTGGCTGGAGACATGAAAACCATGGAATTAAATTCCAGAACTCTGATAGAAGCCTGTGTGACTTTGTGTGGTCTGAAAAGCTACTTTTTTTTTTTTTTTTTTTTTTTCAATTTTTAAGAAGGACCCAAAATATAAGGACTTCAATGACAGGACAGCCATTCATCTTTCCGCATCTCATAGTGCTGTGGGATAATTAAGGAATCAGAGAGACTGAGGGGTTGAGGAGGATACTTATTTATTATTTAGGTGCACTGGCCCAGTCAGATTAACATCCAAAAAGACTGAGCCCTGAACAGAGTCCGGTTACCTTTTAAGCATTTTGTGGGGTGTGGGGAGATCTGTGCAGGGGGAAGCATATTACAGATGCAAGAAACAAAGACAGTTATTCAATTAAGACATGCAGTACATAATTTACTCTTCAAGGAAAAAACATGTTTTACAACTTGAGTTTATCTGCCTAGTGACCTTGTAGCTGCACAGCTGGAGAAACAGGGTCTTCACAATGCCTGGGAAAGGGAGAGATAAGGCTCACTGGCCACAGACAAACAGGCAGTTAATTTTTAAAGGACTTCAGCTCTTTCTCTTCCTCAAGGGGAATTGGGTTTTCTTACATACAATGAGTTTTTGGTTACACGTTCTTGGATTTATTTTAATTCCTGTTCCAATAGAACTGGACCTGAGGCAGCTAGGAATAGGATGCATGTTTCTGACCCTGGCCAGGATCAGAAAGCAGGAAACCTCTCCTGAGGGTCTTCAGCAGTGGAAGAGGGCAGTCAGGACAGGGACAGTGAGGAAACATTACATCGCTAAAAACAGCTACTTATGCGTATTCTATGCATGGTTGAAAATAAACAGCGCTGCTCTGGAATGAATTTGTAAAGTCTTCTGTGCCTTCCAACTCTGAGTAGTCACTAGGTCTCTTGGATTTCTGAAAAGTCCTAGTCAGTGACAAGAAACATCCCTGTGTTTATCTAGTTTGATCCAAATCCTGTAGAACTCACCCCAGAGGTGCAGAGCCATAGGGAGTATAATATCTTGGAACCATCCTAATGCCTAATCCCTGGGGCTAGCTGGATCTGACCCCTCCCCCTCCATCCGATCTCTCTCTCTTCCATTCTCCTTCCAAATCTATTTGAGTTCAAATGTATCTGATTAAATAATCCCGGGGAAAACTGTAGAAAGCTCTAGGATACAGAATTTGGGGTCCAGGTACCCTGGAACAATCCTGGATTCCTTCGTATCCATTTGCAAACGCTAGGTACACTGTGTATCCCCATCCAGGGGTCATGCCTCACAGCTCCTTTCTTCTAAGGAACTAGAGGCTTCCAGTCTCATGCCCTGACCATGTGTTATAGGCTGAATTGCATTTCTTTCTCCTACAAATGTGTATGTTGAAATCCTTGCCCTTAGTACCTCAGATGTGACTGTATTTGGAGAGAAAGTCTTTAAACAGGCAATTGAGGGTGGGCCATAATCTAGTCTCACTGGTGTCCTTAAGAGGAGATGAAGACACAGATGTGTACAAAGGGAAGACCATGGAAGACACGGGAGAAGCCACCTGCAAACCAAGGAGAGAGGCCTCAGAAGAAAGCAGCCCTGCCAATGACTTGATCCAGCTTCTAGAACTGTGAGGAAATGCATTTCTGTTGTTGAAGCCAGCCAGTGTATGGTTCTTTGCTATGGAAGCCCTGGCAAACTCATACACCATGTGTCTTAGTGTGTTTGTGTTGCTGTAAAGGAATACGTGAGGGGGTGGGGGTAATGTATAAAGAAAAGAGATCTTTTGGCTTTTTGCCAGGCTGTACAAGAAGCATGGTGCTGGCATCTGCTTCTGGTGAGGGCCTCAGGCCGCTTCCATCCTCAGGGGAAAGGGTAGGGGAGCTGGAGTGGGCAGGTCACATGGAGAGAGAGGAAGCAAGAGAGGGGGTGATGCCAGGCTCTTTTTAACAATCAGATCTCGTGGCAGCTAATATTAATAGAACGAGAACTCACTCATCACTGTGGGGATGGCCCCGAGCCATTCATGAGGGATCTACCCCCATGACCCAAACACCTCCCACCAGGCCCCACCTCCAGTATTGGGGATCAAATCTCAACATGAGGTTTATGGGAACAAATGTCCCAACTATAACACATGTCTAGGAATGTTTTGTTAAGTGGGCAAAAGGGCTATTAACCTGAAGGGGCTGAATGGAGCATTCTGTGGAAGGAGACAAGTCTTCCCTGACCCTCCTGATCTCCACTGAGTACTCTCGTGACATTCATCTCCTGGAGTTCGACGGACATTACTGGAATGTTCAGGAGGATAATGTGGAAAGGTCAGCATCAGAAGCATGCATCCTGGCTGGGCACGGTGGCTCATACCTGTAATCTAAGCACTTTGGGAGGCGGAGGCAGGCAGATCACCTGAGAATAAGGGTTTGAGACCAGCCTGGCCAACACAGAAACACTGTCTCTACTAATAATACAAAAATGAGCCAGGTGTGGTGGCAGGCGGCTATAATCCCAGCTACTCAGGAGATCCAGACAATCCTGGCTAACACAGTGAAACCCTGTCTCTACTAAAAATACTAAAAATACAAAAAAATTAGCCAGGCGTGGTGGCGGGCGCCTATAGTCCCAGCTACTCGGGAGGCTGAGGCAGGAGAATGGTGTGAACCTGGGAAGCAGAGCTTGCAGTGAGCCAAGATCACGCCACTGCACTCCAGCCTGGGTGACAGAGTGAGACTCCGTCTCATAAATAAATAGGCCGGGCGCGGTGACTCACGCCTATAATCTCAGCACTTTGGGAGGCTGAGGCGGGTGGATCACAAGGTCAGGAGATCGAGACCATCTGGCGAACACGGTGAAACCCCATCTCTCCTAAAAATACAAAAAGTTAGCCGGGTGTGGTGACGGGTGCCTGTAGTCCCAGCTACTCGGGAGGCCCAGGCAGGAAAATGGTGTGAACCCAGGAGGCGGAGCTTGCAGTGAGCCGAGATCGCGCCCCTGCACTCCAGACTGGACGACAGAGCCAGACTCTGTCTCAAAAATAAATAAATAAAATGAAAACAAAAATATATAGCTTGTCAGACCACACAAAGTCACACAGGCTTATGACAGAGCTCAGGAATCTCCAGTCCTTTCCAGAGCAGGCACAGAGACACGTGGTCTTCAGCAGAGCCTATACGGTACAGATGATTCACATAAGAAGTTTCAGGGCTGGACCTGGGGAGGAAGCCTGAGCCTGAGCCGGCTGTCCTGAGCCTGAGTAATCTAGCTGCCTTGTCGTCATCACATCTGGCTGCCATCCAATGCCAGGACACGGTAATGAGAGACTGAGCTTCCTCTGGGAGGGAGGAAACAGTTAAAATCTTGCAGCAGCTGCAATCATCTAGGCGTGGTTCTCTTGTCTGACTTGGGCTGCACAGATCCTGGGCCAAGGGACAGAAGAAAGACAGCCCAGGAGCAGAGCCTCCCAGATGGCTGAATTGGATCTGATGGCTCCAGGGCCACTGCCCGGGGCCACTGCTCAGCCCCCAGCCCTTCTCAGCCCAGACTCTGTGTCGGCCAGCCCAGTGGAAGAAGAGGACATGGGCTCCTCAGAGAAGCTTGGCAGGGAGACAGAGGAACAGGACAGCGACTCTGCAGAACAGGGGGATCCTGCTGGTGAGGGGAAGGAGGTCCTGTGTGACTTCTGCCTTGATGACACCAGAAGAGTGAAGGCGGTGAAGTCCTGTCTAACCTGCATGGTGAATTACTGTGAAGAGCACTTGCAGCCACATCAGGTGAACATGAAACTGCAAAGCCACCTGCTGACCGAGCCAGTGAAGGACCACAACTGGCAGTACTGCCCTGCCCACCACAGCCCACTGTCTGCCTTCTGCTGCCCTGATCAGCAGTGCATCTGCCAGGAATGTTGCCAAGAGCACAGTGGCCACACCATCGTCTCCCTGGATGCAGCCCGCAGGGATAAGGGGGTGAGTGCTTGGGGTCCATTCATCCATTTGGGAGAGGGCGGTGGGGGATGGGATGCCTGGCTGGCTGCAGCTGCTGGGTCCACTGACACCACTACTATGCGCTGAGCATACCTGTAACAGACGTTAGTCTCAGCGTCTGCCTGCTGGGTCAGTGTAAATATACATTGCACTTGGTTTTGGAAACTGTGGAGTAGGTTGCTCTGTCCCCATCTCTGTCCCACTGTCTCTGTGCGATCTCTGTCTGTGTCGCTGTCTCCTCCTGCTTGCTGGTTTCCTGCTGTGCCTTATACAGCTTTTGGTGATGTGTGTTTGGGTGGAGGGCGCGGAAGTTGTGGGGCTTAGGACGGTGATATGTCCCTCTGGCTGGATCTGCATGGCACATCCATTGTCAATTAATGAAATAAAACCTTGGCAGAAATTCAAGAGAAAAGAACAACTCTTTCTCCTAGTTTCTCTTTTTCTCTTTACCCCAAACAAGAGAGCAGTAGAACGGACCCCTCTGGAGATAACAGGAAATCTAAGAGCTTGAAAAGCGCTAAGATAGCAGAGAATTTGAAACTTAGGTCCAGATATAATGTCACAGGTGGCTGAGGGAAAATAAAAGTTCCTCACCAGATGGAGGTATCAGGAGAGACTAAGAAACATCGTGCTCATAGCCTGTCGTTTTTATTTCCATCAGATAAGGAAACTGTTTCTAGAACAACTCGTTTTTCTTTGCCCTAAAGCTAGATCCTGGAGAAGTTCCTGGAAATTGGTTTGGCACTTTATATGCTTTTTTTCTTCTACTTTGACTTTCAGCGAACACTTTTAGTTTTCAGTCGGGAAGTGTAGTTGACGTTTGTCCCACATTTCTTACGTTCATCATCAAGGAAGTTCCCTGTTGACACTGCGTGCAGATGGCAGACCTATGGCCATTTCTTGGCAAATGTTCCCTGGCATCAAAGGAAAGAGGTTTCTGGGAAAGGGGGTCTACTTGCCAGGGCCCCTCCTCTCTGCCAATCCCTAGACATCGATTTTAGCTGGTGCTAGTGGGATTGTTCTGGAAACCTCTGTATTCCAGATGCCAATGAGTCACCGTTTCCGGCCCGGGAAGCCACTTGCCAAATTGTTTCCAGTGTTTCCAGGGTAGGGAGTGTCCCATCTGGAGGACAGGTAGATCAAAGGACAAAGCTCCATAGAGTTGAGGAAAACAGCCTTCACTGAGTATTGCCATGTGCTAAATGCTTTTTGTGGATTTTCTCACCCAATCTTCAAATAACTATGAAGTTATCTCATATCCTCATTATCTCCACCACACTTGTCCAAGCTTATAGTCGACTAAGTCACAGAGTGAGGAATGGAAGCCTCTGGAAAGCCATCCTACTGGAGAGACATGAAGAAAGGACACAAAAATCACAACATTATACTCTTTTTTTGGCACCAAAACCTGCCACACATATACAAGAATGTTATTATTTTTAACTGGAAAAGTGATGCATGAAGATGTTAAACAATAATCTCCACCAGCTGGGTGTGGTGGCTCACGCCTGTAATCCCAGCACTTTGGGAGGCCGAGGAGGGCGGATCACGAGGTCAGGAGATTGAGACCATCCTGGCTAACACAGTGAAACTCCGTCTTTACTAAAAATACAAAAAATTAGCTGGGCATGGTGGCACACGTCTGTAGTCCCAGCTACTAGGGAGGCTGACGTAGGAGAATCACTTGAACCCGGGAGGCAGAGGTTGCAGTGAGCCAATATCAGGCCACTGCACTGCAGCCTGGTGACAGAGGGAGACTCTGTCTCAAATAATAATAATAATAGCAATCTCCACCAAACAGTGCAATCGAATTTACTGGGAAAGGAGGGTCCCCAGTCCATCCCAGATCACCAAACCTCCCTCTTCTCCTCGAAGACTAATACTGTCTACACTTTCTTGTTTCCTTGCAGAAATGTTCTATGCCTGTACCAACAGAGATACAATGTAACTTTTAAATATAGGGCACCTAATGTATTACAGAGACGTTGGGTAATTGCAATTCCGAGCAGGAGGAGTTGTGTAGAGCACACGCAGAACTCTGAATTCAGACATCCTAGGAGATAAATGTATAAGGTAAAATGAGGACAACCGAGGAATGGGCTTGAGGGCAGTTTGGGGCTGAGAAGGAACATGGCTTTAGGTACAGTGCTAAAGCCCCATTCCCCAGACCCCTCTGCTTTCTGGTCTGCTTAAAAGAACTCTTGTCCTTCCCATCCTGTGTCCTTGTTTTCAGCTCGGAGAGCAAGTTTACTTTGTAAGTGTAGCCACACTCTAGGTGGCTTGTCCAAATCTTAGAAGCCAAAAGGTTTCTTGCAAGGAGCCCAGGAGACCAGCCTAGAAGACACAGTACGTTGACGAGGCTAAAGCCTCCACCAGGATGATTTTGAAAGTCATCAGACATAACTAAGGCTCCGGAAGCCCAATAGTCCTTTCAGCTAGCCCAGGCCTGCTGGAGTTACTCGCTGAAGGTCACTCTTTGGGTCGTGTGAAGGGCTAATTACTCAGGCAGTCATCCTGTGTATAGGAAACTGCAAACAGCAGGGTCAGCCATGAAGACACAAAGTGGCTGAGATCCTGCTTAGGGTCCACAGAACGACTCATTTCTCAGTTAACCAAGTGAGCCATTTCTGAAGTTCCTATGGTTTCTAGCCACATTGGTGGGCAGACACTGTGTGCTTTGAGAAGTGGGTGTTCCTTGATTGTCTTTTCTCTCCTGTTGAGCTTCCAGAGCCCAGCTATTTTTCATGGGGACCTCAGCACTTCCCTTTGACCCAGCCCAGCATCTCCAGGCCCCTTTGGTTTTTTTTTTTTTTTTTTTTTTTGAGACGGAGTCTTGCTCTGTCGCCCAGGCTGGAGTACAGTGGCATGATCTCTGCTCACTGCAAGCTCCGCCTCCCGGGTTCATGCCATTCTCCTGCCTTAGCCTCCCCAGTAGCTGGGACTACAGGAGCCCGCCACCACGCCCAGCTAATTTTTTGTATATTTAGTAGAGATGGGGTTTCACTGTGTTAGCCAGGACGGTCTCGATCTCCTGACCTGGTGTTCCGCCCACCTCTGCCTCCCAAAGTGCTGGGATTACAGGCGTGAGCCACCGTGCCCAGCCGCCCCTTTGGTTTTAAGAGCAGCTGGTCTTGCCTGCTGGCTGCCAAGTCTTCTCACCTTCTCTGAATCTCAGGCTTGCTATGTGGAAATGAGATCGTGTGTGTGTGTGAGTGTGTGTGTGTGTGTGTGTGTGTGTATGGGAAATCTGGACTCCTTCTATGACTGCCTTTCCTGTTTGTTCTGATCCATGAAGCAGGTATGGTTCTTTCGTGTTCCTCAACCATATCAAATGTTACTAAGTGCTTCCTATTGCTAAGTGCTGGGCTGCACTGTCTCGCCTCCAGGAGCTTGGACTCTAATCAGGAAGCCAAGATACACACCCTAACTCCACGGGGTACCAAGAGGCTGGCACAGTGCAGTTACTGCACCTTTGGAGCCAACCCTGGGAGCGAGGTCAGGGCAGGTTCCTAAAGCAGGAAGACCTGAGCTGAGCCTTGTCCTAGATCTTTGGAGAGCATTAATGCCAGGCCATGACACCGAACCTCTGCATCAGTCCCAGAAAGTTCAGGGCTGGATGCTGACTGCGGACAGTCTCCATGGTGAGCAGGAGCCAAGTATCTAGAGCCAAAAGTATCCATGCTCATTTGGGGAGCAGTTAACTGGCATCACTCACAGCCTGTTTGCTGGCAGCCGAAAGGTGGATGATATGTGTATGTGGCCACTTGGGAAAGGAATTACTTGGGCTGGGAGCAGAGGCTCACACCTGTAATCCCAGCACTTTTGGAGGCCAAGGCAGGTGGATCGCCTGAGGTCAGGAGTTCGAGACCAGCCTGACTAACATGGTGAAACCTTGTCTCTACTGAAAAAATACAAAAATTAGGCCGGACACGGTGGCTCACACCTATAATCCCAGCACTCTGGGAGGCCGAGGCAGGCGGATCACGAGGCCAGGAGATCGAGACCATCCTGGCTAACACGGTGAAACCCCGTCTCTACTAAAAATACAAAAAATTAGCCGGGCATGGTGGCAGGTGCCTGTAGTCCCAGCTACTCGGGAGGCTGAGGCAGGAGAATGGCATGAACCCGGGAGGCAGAGCTTGCAGTGAGCTGAGATCGCGCCACTGCACTCCAGCCTGAGAGACAGAGTGAGACTCTGTCTCAAATAATAATAACATAATAATAATAATAATAATAAGTATTCACATAGTTCAGAGAACTACTGGAAAAGAAAGCCATGAAGGCATCATTTAGTTAGAATCCAGCCCTCTGAGATGGTGAAAGCTAAGGTATGATAATGTCTGCAACTTACTTTTATATTGTTGGCCCCTCTCTCCCAAAAGGTAAATATGACAAATATTACAAATTTTTGAGTGGGCATGGTGGCTCATGCCTGCGATTCCAGCACTTTGGTAGGCCGAGGTGGGCAGAACACGAGGTCAGGAGATTGAGACCATCCTGGCCAACATAGTGAAACCCCGTCTCTAATAAATACAAAAAAAATTAGCCGAGCGTGGTGGTGCATGCCTGTATTCCCAGCTACTTGGGAGGCTGAGGCAGGAGAATTGTTTGAATCAGGGAGTCGGAGGTGCAGGGAGCCAAGATCGTGCCACAACACTCCAGCCTGGCAACAGAGTAAGACTCCATCTCAAAAATTAAAAAAATAAAAAATAAAAAAAAGAAGAAGATAATATATTGTCATTTGCAGTTGATAAGACTGTCTACATAGAAAAACGAACTATTGGCCAGGCACGGTGGCTCACGCCTGTAATCCCAGCACTTTGGGAGGCCGAGGCGGTTGGATCATGAGGCCAGGAGATCGAGACCATCCTGGCTAACATGGTGAATCCCCACCTCTACTAAAAATATGAAAAACTAGCCGGGCATGGTGGTGGGCGCCTGTAGTCCCAGCTACTGGGGAGGCTGAGGCAGGAGAATGGCATGAACCCGGGATGCGGAGCTTGCAGTGAGCTGAAATTGCACCTCTGCGCTCTAACCTGGGCGACAGAGTGAGACTCCGTCTCAAAAAAAAAATATTAGCTGGGCACAGTGGCGGGTGCCTGTAATCCCAGCTACTCAGGAGGCTGAAGCAGGAGAATCGCTTGAACCTGGGAGGCAGAGGTTGCAGTGAGCTGAGATTGTGCCATTGTGCTCCAGCCTGGGTGACAGCAAGACTCCATCTCAAAAAAAAAAAAAAAAAAAAAAAAAAGAATTTCTTTCAGCCATTTTGAGGAATGCCCAGGACTCAGTATCACATAACTTGGTTTTTCTTATTCTCCCAGGCTGTAAGTATTTTGAGATGGGGGAGTGTGTGTCTTATGTGACTGAGCTGGCATGTACTGTATGTACTATGGTGAATTCTGACCAGCTGACAGAGGAATGCAGTCAGCATCCAGGTGAACGCTAGCGCTGCCTTCTCTAGAAGGGCGAACCCTGCGTGCTTGGAATACAAAGGAAATGGCACAGTCTGGGATGTTCTTCTCTCTTCTCACTCCCCCTGTTCTTCCTATTTTTCATCTCTAACATGACCTGGCTGTCACTCTCTGTGTGCCACCTTTGCCCTGTAGTAGAAGGAACCCTTCTGTTAGCATATTGATGTAGTCTTGCACCAGATAAGAAGCTAAATGACTTGAATGGCTTGATAAAGCCCCTGTGGCCAGGAAGTGACCGGTCGCATAATATTCTGGACTCTAAATAGTGTGCCTTTGACACGTTTGTCATTGTCTTGCTGAAGCAGGCAGAGCTGTCTGTGCCCTGCCTTCCAGAGCTTTCTGTGCTCATGGGCACCACAGTCCTGCCTCTGGGCAGGGCCCACCCTTACCTGAGATGTGTGTGTGGCTGACCTCTTGGGAAACCCTGAAGCCAGAGTCGGAGGCACCCCATCATTTTCTAGGAACGGGAATAACTGGAGAAACAAGTCTTGCAAAGTGGCTCCACCTTTTGAGGTAACTGGGAGTGCCTTTTCTTGGGGTGACTCACTCAGGAGGGTCCCCGATTGTGTACTTAAGGAGTCCTTTTCTCTCCTTTTATGGTAGTCTGCAAATAGCAGAGAGAAGCCCCTTTCTCTGGATGCTCCCTGGGTGCCTCCCTATGGCCCTGCTGCTGCCGACTGCTTTAACACATTCTTCTGTCCCTTCTGTTGAGATGCTGTGTTGTAGGAGCCTGTTGCTAGGGTGTGTTCTGTTGTGTCTTCCACCACCTTTAAACAAGCAGCTCATGTTCTTTTCTCTCCCCTGGAATGGATCACTGTGTAAGCCTTTTTCATAGGTTAAGAATCCAGGATTGCCCCCAAATAGGCCAGACCCACCCCCACTCCCCACTCTCAGGCATCAGGTCTCAGGTGTCAAGGGTGAAAGGTCACTGGGGCCCCCTCAGCTCCACTCTGAGTGACCTGGAGCCTAAGCAAACATTTCCTGCCTTCTGCAGTGTCCTGGAGAGGCGAGTCCTCTGCCTGCAGCAACTTCCCTCCCCGGGGGCGCCTGGAATTCCCCGCCTCCGCCGTCTTCAGTGGAGAATGGAGAGACAGTTTATGCCCTCTGAGTTCTATTAGGGCATAATGACTGGCAGCTTTAAATGCATATGGAAGCTATTAAAAGCAGTGAAAGCTATTCTTTTTTTTTTTTTTTCTTTTTCTGTATTGCCCTTGTGGAAGTAGGAAAGTGACAGGGTCTTTGAAGTTCGCAAAAGGCTTAAGTGCTCCTTGGCACACATCTTGGTGGAAGGTGTTTAGTGCATCCCAGGAGGCAAGATTGAAGCTGAGGCCAAAGCAGGCAAACCCGAGGTTCTTGGGCAGGCACTTGCCTGGGCTAGAAGGTCTGGCTCTGCCTTCGAATACAGAACATGAATGCAAAGCAGCCATGGTAGCAGGAGTAATAATGATGATGATGACGATGCTGGCACCCACTGACATTTATGGAGCTCATTAATAATGTCCCTGGTACTATACAAAGTCCTTATTGACATACGTTATCTCATTAGTCCATTCTTTCCTAATCCTATGAAGCAAACACTTTACTGATCCCCATCTCACAGGTGAAGAAATGGAAGTTTAGAGATATTAAGTTCTGAAATAAACAGGCCAGGCATGGTGGCTCACACCTGTAATCCCAACACTTTGGGAGGCTGAGGTGGGCCGATCACGAGGTCGGGAGTTCGAGACCAGTGTGGCCAACATAGTGAAACCCTGTCTCTACTAAAAATACAAAAGTTAGCTGGATGTGGCGGTGTGCACCTGTAATCCCAGCTACTCAGGAGGCTGAGGCAGGAGAATCGCGTGAACTCGGGAGGTGGTGGTTGTAGTGAGCCAAGATTGCGCCATTGCACTCCAGCCTGGGTGACAGTGTGAGACTCCGTCTTAAAAAAAAAAAGAAAAAGAAACTTAGGTTTGGTCTCTGCCCCCATTTCCTGGCACCCAACAGCTCTTAGAACCCCCAGATTCTGAAGTGATAAGCGTCTGAATGCCGATGAGATGACTGGGTGACTGAGGGGGCTCCCGAGAGCCTCAGGATGGGGGCTAGTTGCCAAGGGAGCCAACCCTATGATTAAAGGGTTTGACTTCCAGCCCCATCTCCCCAGTCTCCTCCAGGGAGGGAAGTGAGGCTAAAGGTTGAGAGGCTCACCAATGACCAATGATGTAATCAATCATGCCTGCATGATGAAGCCTCCATATAAACCCAAAAAGCGTCAGGCACGGTGGTTCACACCTGTAATCCCAGCACTTTGGGAGGCTGGGGTGACAGGCAGATGAGTTCAGGAGTTCGAGACCAGCCTGACCAATATGGTAAAACCCTGTCACTACTAAAAATACAAAAAAAATTATCCAGGTGTGGTAGCACATGCCTGTAGTCCCAGCTCCTTGGGAGGCTGAGGCAGGAGAATTGCTTGAACCCAGGAGACAGAGGTTGCAATGAGTCGAGATCGCACCACTGCACTCCAGCCTGGGAGACAGAGCGAGACTCCATCTCAAAATAAATAAACAAACAAACAAACCCAAAAGGCTGGGCTTCTGGGAGCTTCTGGATTGCTGAAGGAGTGGAAGTCCCTGGAGGGTGTGCACCCTGCACCTGGAGAGGGCATGGAGGTGTCACTTCCCTCCCACATCCCTTGCCCTGTGCATCTCTTCCATCTCCAAGTAGGGAGTGTCAGAATTGAGTTACATTTTAGGACACCCAGCTGATGTTGGAGAATGGCTTTGTGCAAGTGTTCTGTGTTGTGTGAGTATAAGACAAAGAAAGTTTGTTTTTCCTATTCATAAGTAAATTTGCCCAAATTCTCAACTGCTAAGTAAAAAAAATGTGGACTTCCCACCTGGCCATCTGGCTCCAACCCTGCACTGCCTATGAGGCTCTTGTGGGGTCAGCCTGGGCTCAACTCCATTGATGAACTTGGAAACACGACTTGATTGTGTCACCTGTACATTTGAAATAATAATCATGTTTACCTGTGTTGACAAAAGGAGTCAAACTCTGTAAAATATTTGAAGATATTCATCCTGAGCCAAATATGGGAGACCAATGGGAGACCCTGAGAACATGTGCCCAAGGTGGTTGGGGTACAGCCTTGTATACGTTTTAGGGAGACATGAGACATCAATCAAATATATGTAAGATGTAATTTGGTTTGGCCTGGGATGGTGGGACAACTGGAAGCCAGGGCTTCCAGGTCATAAGTAAATTCAAAGATTTTCTGATTGGCAGTTGGTTGAAAGAGTCAAGTTATTGTCTAAAGACTTAGGAATGTCTGAGTTAAGATAAGAGGTGGTGGAAACCAAGGTTTTATTGTGTGGGTAAAGCCTCCAGGGAGGAGGTTTTGGAGAGAACAGATTGTAAATGTTTCTTATCAGACTGAAGGAGTCTGCTGTATCAGTAATTCCAAAAGGGAGGAGGTTATAATGAGCCATGTCTGACCCCCCTTCCCATCATGGCCTGAACTACTTTTTCAGGTTAACTTTGGAATGCCCTTTGCTGAGAGGAAGAATTCATTCAGATTGTTGGGGGTCTTAGGACTTTATTTCTGGTTTACAGCTAGTATGGGTATGGCAAGGATGGTGTGGGGTAATCCACAAAATGCTTGAAATGGTGAGCAGCATGGCATATGTGCTCACTGTATTTTTGCTGACTCATGCTGACTGCAGCCCCAGGAGGGCATGGGCTCACCGCTGACTCCTCATGCCTCCCGGCTGGTTTCTGAGATCAACCACAGAGGTTAAACTTCATTCCAGGGAAGAAGGGCAGGGATGTCAGAGCCGGAGAATGCCTGGGTCCTTCTCTATGCATTGGGCTCCTTCCTCCTTAATTCTCTGCTTTCCACTTTTTAGGCTGAACTCCAGTGTACCCAGTTAGACTTGGAGCGGAAACTCAAGTTGAATGAAAATGCCATCTCCAGGCTCCAGGCCAACCAAAAGTCTGTTCTGGTAAGACCAGCCTGGGTCAGCCAGGCCCTTCTGGGGGTGTGGGACATGGTACTGCATGCCTAGCCTCCATTCCTGTAGGTTCCTCGGGGTTTCTCCGCACAAGAGAATTGTAGATACAGTTGACTACACCATGGGGTAGCCTCACCTTGATGTCAAGATTTGTTATGAAATTAGTTTAAGTTTTAAACCTGGCAAGTGATTTGCTTTTTAATAATATAAATTAGAACCAAGATGAATCCTATAATAACAACATTCTTATTTCTACATTTGCATATGCTGTCTGGACAGGGTGTATGTGTGTGCGGGGCTGGGTGTTTAGTCAGAGGTCCAGAAATTATATGTAATCTTGGCTTCTTCCATTATATGAGTCTCACCAGTCCTAGGACCTGGCAACTGGAAAAAAGGAGTTGAGAACTCAGGATTAGTGATGGTATTTGAGAAGGCCATGGTGTGCCAGGCTAAGTAGGCAGTAAGTGGTCTTCAGGTGGACTCTGAGGAGTTCTGCAAATGCCTCTCATCAGTGGCAAGCCAGTAACCACCACTCAGGAGAAAATGCAAAACAGGCTGGGCGCAGCGGCTCACACCTGTAATTCCAACACTTTGAGAGGCTGAGGCGGGCGGATCACTTGAGGTCAGGAGTTCGAGACCAGTCTGGCCAACATGGTGAAACCCCGACTCTACAAAAAAATACAAAAATTCGCCAGGCATGGTGGTGCGCGCCTGTAGTCCCAGTTACTCAGGAGACTGAGGTAGCAGAATTGCTTGAATCCAGGAGGCGGAGGCTGCCGTGAGCCAATTTTGCACCACTGCACTCCAGCTTGGGTAACAGAGTGAGACTCTGTTTCAAAAAAAAGAGAGAGAGAATGCAAAACACCTACCCTATGGAAGTGAATCAGCATTGTCATCTTTATATCCTGAGAATGAATGATTCCATCCATCCTCCATCCATCCATTCGTCTACCCCTAATGCATGTATTCATTTCAATTTAAATTTTCACCTCCTGGGTGTTTACGACCAACTAGCTACTGAAGGATGAAACACCTCTTTCTTACTCACAATATTTTATTAAAGGAAGAAAGAGAATTATCCCTTTAAAGCCATATAAATCTTCAGAGATAATGGATTTCCAGGCTCAAGATAACCTGTAGAACCACATGGAGGGTCTTGTGTTTCCCAGCTCTTTAATTTCCAGACACTTTGATCCCTCCTCAGTTCTCATAAGTACATGATGACCAGGGGAGGTAGTTATTACAATAGCTACCATGCACAAGGGGCATGAAGATGACAAGACTTATCTAGGGCTATCTAGATTGATGGAACGGGAGAACCTAGAGTTGTTGCTCCCTTGACCTAGGAATGACTCAGTATATTGACAGGCATGTACACCACCCTCAAATCTTTAAACCATTACCTGCTGGCTCCTTGGATGTGTTGAGGCCTCTCCTGTCTGTACTATTTCTGCTTTAGTAATGCAGTAAGTAATGCCCTTTGCACATTACATTTACATGCAAGAAAGAAGTGTTTCTCAATGGGAAGGTTTAGGGAATGAGAGGCCAGGCCATAGCAGAAGTCAATCTCAATCCACCAATATCATCTGACGCCTCCCTTCCACCATCCTGCCTCAGGATGGCCTCAGATGGGGCTGGGGGTGAGGATTTGGATGCTGAGTTTGTCTTTAGTCTCCTGCCTCTTAGTCTTGTGGTATCTGCTTCTATGAGGAACCTATGGGTCTTAATTGTAGACGGGATTCTGCTCCTTTCCCACAACATCCTCATGCTGGTTCCCATGCTGTGTCCTGCTCCTGCTTTCTGGAGGTGATCGGGAGTGGGCAGTGCGGGCAGGGAGTACTCTGTGGCCTCTGTGAGTCGTAGAGCCTGGACACCTGGAGCCTGAGTGGACATGAAGGGTGAGTAAGCCGGGGAACTAGGACACATTAGCTAACACAGAGTCTGGATCAAACACTACCACCACTATTTGCCCCTGCTCTCCCAAATGGTTATAAGCACAACTCTCCTGTCTCCTGAGGTAGATTTCTTCATCGTCGCTTCTTTGCCGTATGGAAATGTAATTTGACTTTTAGATTTGAATCCAGTCGTGATTAATATCTCAGGATTTATAGTATTTACAGTGTCAGGGAGGCAACACCTGTAAACAGTTGGTTCAGAAATTGCTGGGAGGCTTGGCCTCTTTCCCTCTTGGTCGCCTGCTCAGCAGCAGCCTGTGTATTTAGTCCATTATGGGCATAGGATGTTCCCCTAACTGGTGCCCACAGTGGACAAGGGGCTAGGCCCTGTCTCTCGTCGGGTCTTGGGAGAGGGCCGAACTTAAACGTCCTTCCCTGCAACGTCCCCCACAGCCACAGCTCATGGGCTGAAAGAAAGCTCAGCTGAACTCCTCGTGTGCCTCCCCAGCTCGTCCTAGTGAATGTGCCAGGGCCCAGAGGGAGAGGTCAGGCTGTGCCAGCTAGGTGCTATACTGCAGACACATGGATCCCCAACCCTGGGCCCTACTTCGAGGCAGTGTGGAATGGTGGTCAAAGGGATGGACTCCAGAGACCAACAGTCTGGGTTCAAACCTTGGCTGTGTGATCTTGGGCAAATCAGTCCATTTATCACTGTCTCAGTTTCCTTATTTAAGAAATAGAGACCGTAATAGTACCTACCTTTTAGGGTTGCCAGGAGAACAGTGCCTGGCACATAGTAAGAACTTACTACATGTTGGTTGTTTTTATGATTATTGTTATATAATTAGAAGAGTGACCAGGCTGGCAGCAGAGGGTCCTCATTCCCAGGAGAGTGGCAAGAGGGAGAGAGGTAAAGTGTCAGAGGGCTGCAGAGCCTACGCCTGGCAGAGCCCCAGGCAGCAGGTTTGCCACCTGGGGGGCCTTGGTGGGGCCCAGGTAGCTTTCCTGGATCTCAGGTCTTCACTCTTCAGACAGTGCTCTGAGCCTCCCATCCACAGTCCAGAGCCCATTCTCTGCCTGCCTCCTTCTCCACTATTGTCCCTACCTACAGTCTCTCTGAGCAGCTGATTCAGGTGCTGCTATTCTCCTACCAAGGGTGAGGGCCAGCCCTGAACAACAGGGCTCTGGTTTCCCAAATCGCCTCTCCTGCTGCCCTGGCTTCTCAACACCATCACCTGTCTAAAAGCTTTTCTTGGTGTGGACTGGAAGAATTTGGATAAAGTCTACCATCCCCACTCTTCCTTAATCCTGTTACCACAGTTTATTTGCTCCCAGCTCTGTCCAGCTACCTAACCTCAAGGAAGCCAACAGGTAATAGAAAAGTTGGCATAAAAATGAGAATGTAGGCCGGACGTGGTGGCTCACACCTGTAATCCCAGCACTTTGGGAGGCCAAGGCAGGCAAATTGCTTGAGACCAGGAGTTTGAGACCAGCCTGGGCAACATAGTAAGATCCTATCACTACAAAAAATACAAAAATTAGTTGGGCATGAAGGTATGCACCTATGGTCTCAGCTACTTGGGAGGCTGAGGTGGGAGGATCATTTGAGCTTGGGAGGTCAAAGCTGCAGTGAGCCGAGATTGTGCCACACCAACCTGGCAACAGAGGAGACTTTGTCTCAAAAAAAAAAAAAAAAAAAAGAGACAGAGAATGTAGGGAGATTGTCTGTGTCTTCCCACCATTCCCCTCCAGTAGGGATACCCCTTGCTTTCTTTCCCCTGCTTATTCTTCCCTTTGCCACCAGACTGAAGACTGATCAGAGACCAGTCATTCTTGTGGACTGAATTCCTGAGCCAGGCAGAAGACCTCCTATCTGGTGTCATCATTTTTTCTTCCCATCTCCCTCCAAACCTCTAGGCTCCTACCCAACCTGGGCCCAGAATCCCGTCCTTTCTGAATCCTCTCCTTACTGTGCTCCCCTTTTTGATCCGGGTCTCATTCTCCTCCCTCTTTCCTTCCTTGCCAGGGATGGGAGGTGCCCCTGGAGCCTCTGCCCAAGGATATCTGCTGTTTGACTCACTTTGGAGCCCTGATGTTCAGAGCTGGCCCTGAACATTGGGAGGAGAAAGAGAAAACAGCACCTGGAGGGGTGCTCAGAAAGTCTCAGATGGGATAGAGCTGGAGTGCAGTGCCTCGATCTTGGCTCACTGCAAGCTCCGCCTCTCAGGTTCACTCCATTCTCCCGCCTCAGCCTCCCGAACAGCTGGGACTACAGGGGCCCACCACCACGCCCAGCTAATTTTTTGTATTTTTAGTAGAGACGGGGTTTCACCGTGTTAGCCAGGATGGTCTCAATCTCCTGACCTGGTGATCCGCCCGCCTCGGCCTCCTAAAGTGCTGGGATTACAGGCGTGAGCAGCCACCATGCCCGGCCGTCTGCACCAATTTTTTTTTTTTTTTTTTTTTTTTGAGACGGAGTCTCGCTCTGTCGCCCAGGCTGGAGTGCAGTGGCCGGATCTCAGCTCACTGCAAGCTCCGCCTCCCGGGTTCACGCCATTCTCCTGCCTCAGCCTCCCGAGTAGCTGGGACTACAGGCGCCCGCCACCTCGCCCGGCTAGTTTTTTGTATTTTTTTAGTAGAGACGGGGTTTCACCATGTTCGCCAGGATGGTCTCGATCTCCTGACCTCGTGATCCGCCCGTCTCGGCCTCCCAAAGTGCTGGGATTACAGGCTTGAGCCACCGCGCCCGGCCCCAATTCTTAAGACTACCAGAGAAGAGGAAACCTTCAGAATTTGGAAGGATGTTGTAAACATGATATTGGTCGGAGGCATTCACAGAGGATGCTAACCATGCAAAAGAGTCCACATGCATATGCCCAATCGTTCAAACCCTTAATGTTTCTCACATGAGTTTTCTTTTATGTTTTATTTGAATGTCACATTCTGTTCTGCATATACATGCTCGTCCCGGAATTGCTTGGGTGCCATGGTCATCTACACCGTAAACATTTTGTGGTGATTCTGTATAGAGACAGTATCATCTTAGACGTGCATTTGGCTCTGATGGACTCAGTGTTCAGTTTAACCAGGCATAATGAAATGCTAACTCATGCTGATCATACAAAAAAAAAAAAAAAAAAGCCAAATTCTTTACCTCTTGAAATATAACTATCAAGTAGACTGAGTACACGCATTGCTCTGGTAGGAAAATCAATTTCGGAAACTTGATTAACAATCCCAGAGTGTCAGGATTGTGAGGGATCTCAGGGGTCATAGAGGAATTCACTCTCTCATCAAATGGATGAGGAGACCAAGTTAACAAGTAAATCCTTTTTCCAGGAACCTGGAATTCACATGAGAATAAAGGATTCCTTTTACAATAGGGAACTGCTCCCTAGTATATGTTTCTCAAGCTGACATTTCTGTATGTTGAGCTTCTATCAAGTTGGACGCCTCACTAAGAAGTGCTTGGCTGCCTTCCACCCCATCCCCCCACCAGGTGTCGGTGTCAGAGGTCAAAGCAGTGGCTGAAATGCAGT
Organism: Macaca thibetana thibetana; assembly: GCF_024542745.1. Lineage (NCBI taxonomy): Eukaryota > Metazoa > Chordata > Mammalia > Primates > Cercopithecidae > Macaca > Macaca thibetana. The sequence goes on from NC_065593.1 coordinate 5,775,433, forward strand.
TTGGGGAACTCCTTGCTGCTGTGAGGAAGGCCCAGGCCAATGTGATGCTCTTCTTAGAGGAGAAGGAGCAAGCCGCACTGAGCCAGGCTAACGGCATCAAGGCCCACCTGGAGTACAGGAGTGCCGAGATGGAGAAGAACAAGCAGGAGCTGGAGAGGATGGCGGCCATCAGCAACACTGTCCAGTTCCTGGAGGTATGGGGGGTGAGGGAGTGGCGGCATCCCACAGATGCCTCACGAAGCACCCTCGCTTTGCTAGGCCCATGGCCATCTGTGAATGGAACTGGTTTTTGTTCAATGCTGTGCACAGGGAGCTGTGGGAACAGGGAGAAGCAGATTCTTCATTCAGCAGAGTATAGGAGGGGTAGGGAGGGAGGACTGCTCAGAGCAGGGAAGCTTGAAGCAGGTCCTGGAAGATGAGTCAGGTTCAATGTGCAGTATGTTCCAGGTAGAGGGAACAACATAGGCAAAGGCAGCGAGGTTTGAGGAAGCACAGCTGACTTGGGGAACCAAGGTACTTTAACAAGGGTGGAGCCTGGGGTGCTGGGTGCAGAGTGATGAGGCTGGCACGGCCAGGCAGGTGTCTGGCTGGGAAGGGCTTCAGATGGGAGAGGATGAGACTCAGTGAGTATGTTTTATAAACCGCTCCAGCAGTCCACTGCATGGAGGTTTGCTGGGTAGGGATGAGACTGGAGCCCTGCTGCTTTTCAGAGAGGGCTGTGGCTGGAGTAATTGAGGAAGGCTCAGAAGAGGAAATGCTTTTCATTACAGTATATCATTAGACATTAAACTGTAAGCCATTGGAACCAGGAAATACTTTTCATTACAGTGTATCATTAGAAATTAAAATGTAAGCCATTGGAACCAGATCTGAAGAACATGTAACCTTTCAGGGAAGGAACACTAGGTTGGGGGTAAACTACAACATCCTGAATCGGTCACTAAACAGGTCTGTAACAGCTCTTAACATCCCTGGGTCTCAAATTTCTCATTTATCAACAAGCCCACTGGAGTATATAATTCAGAAGCCTCCATCCAAGCTCTGATATTCTGAAATATAATTTTTTTATTGCTTCCATTTGTGAAAATATTCTCTGCTAGTTACAAAAACAAATGTTTATTGTGAAAAACTTGGAAAATACAAAAAAAGAAGAAAAAAATTATCCATAATCCCAATACACAAATACAACATAATTAACTTTTGAATGAGTAAAAGAGAAGCAGAGAAAGACAGACAAAAACCCCAACAGAGTTTCTCTCTTTCTGTCAGTTTCTTTGCTTTTCAATATCAAAACACAAAGAAAATATGAACAATCATTTAATAACCATTTGGCTTCCCACCTCACAAGTTTCCCTTAAGATCTACCCAAAGAGTATACAAATTATTTCTCTTTTTTCCTTTTGTGACTTTATTTATTTATTTATGTTTTGTTTTTTGAGATGGAGTCTTGCTCTGTCACTCAGGCTGGAGTGCAGTGACGCGATCTTGGCTCACTGCAACCTCCTCCTCCCGGATACAAGCAATTCTCTGTCTCAGCCTCCACAGTAGCTGGGATTACAGGCGCCTGCCACCACGCCTGGCTAAGTTTTTTTTTTTATTTTTAGTTGAGACGGGATTTTACCATCTTGGCCAGGCTGGTCTCAAACTCCTGACCTTGTGATCCACCTGCCTCGGCCTCCCAAAGTGCTGGGATTGCAGGCGTGAGCCACCGTGCCCAGCCTGTAACTTTATTTTTAACATAAAAGACTTTAATACATATAACATAAATTTTAGTATAAGATAACTTACTTATTGGCCAGGCACGGTGGCTCACGCCTATAATCCCAGCACTTTGGGAGGCCATGGCTGGCAGATCATGAGGTCAGGAGTTTGAGACCAGCCTGACCAACATGGTGAAACTCTGTCTCTACTAAAAATAAAAAAAATTAGCCAGGCACGGTGGCACGCACCTGTAGTCCCAGCCACTCGAGAGGCTGAGGCAGGAGAATCGCTTGAACCCGAGAGGCAGAGGTTGCAGTGAGCTGAGATTGCGCCATTGCACTCCAGCCTAGGTGACAAAGCAAGACTATGTCTCAAAAAAAAAAAAAAAGATAACATTTATTTTGGCAAAAGATAACATTTCCCCCAAAATTGTTGGTTAGGCATTCAAAACAACATTTATTAAATAACTTATCCTTCTCCCACTGATTTAAAATGCTACTTTTGTCATGTACAGTATATAGCATTAAAATGTTGAATTACCCTTTTCAATTTTCTGGTTTTGATTTCCATGGCTCTATCTAATCATTTTCATATAACTGTTTTCATTACTATGTTTTCTGCTATACCTGGTCTGTTCTTTAATGCTTCAGTTGTAGCTGAAGTTTGATACTAAGTTATATCTGAAAGCATCTTTCCTGATCACACGTTGTTTTGAAACTTACATGAAACTATGTGATTATCTGTGTGAAGACACTTTCCGAATACTAAAGCAAGGTACAAGAATTACAGGAATTTATGCATTGGATGAAATTGACAAGGAAGAGGCAGCACTCCTGCCTGAGAGCTCCTCCATTTTCTACCATGGCTTGTGTTTGAATTGTCAAAAAACAAGTATTGACGGAATTAACAAAGCAAGAATGTCTTTATTTTTTGGTCCCCAGTCTGGACTATGTATTGGAGCTCTTCATGGCCATCTAGTACATCTTGATTTTTAAAAGCCCACTTTCTCACTTAGTTTTTTAAAATCCCACTTATTCTGAGGGTCTAGCAGCTAGAAAAGTGCTTTCTATTTTGTTAGACCCTGAGCTTGACACTTTACATGTACTTTCTTTGTCAAGGACACGTTACTGTCAGCCCATTTGACAGATGCAAAAAGTGACTTAATGAGGAGAGAAGCCTAAGTTTAGAAATATAGAAACCACAGCAAGTTCTGCTGTTTCCTTGTCCGCAGGAGTACTGCAAGTTTAAGAACACTGAAGACATCACTTTCCCTAGTGTTTACATAGGGCTGAAGGATAAACTCTCCGGCATCCGCAAAGTTATCACGGACTCCACTGTACACTTAATCCAGTTGCTGGAGAACTATAAGGAAAAGCTCCAGGAGTTTGCCAAGGAAGGTGAGATGCATTCTGGGCCATGGACTATAGTGGGTGTGTCTCTAGCAGTAGATGATGGGAAGGTGAGAGAGAGTCAGGGAAGGGAGGATGAAATCAGGGGAATGTCTCATTTTGTTTTCTTTTCTTGTGTGTGTGTGTGTGTGTGTGTGTGTGTGTGTGTGTGTGTGTGTGTGTGTGTGGTGTGTGAGACAGTGTGTTGCTCTGTCACCCAGGCTGGAGTACAATGGCGTGATCTTGGCTTACCGCAACCTCCACCTCCTGGGTTCAAGGGATTCTTCTGCCTCAGCCTCCCTAGTAGCTGGGATTACAGGCACCTGGCTAATTTTTGTATTTTTAGTAGAGACGGAGTTCCAACATGTTAGTCAGGCTGGTCTTGAACTCCTGACCTCAAATGATCCGCCCGCCGTGGCCTCCCAAAGTGCTGAGATTACAGGTGTAAGCCACTGCGCCCAGCCAAATGTCTCATTTTCAAAGCCATCCTTCAGACAGTGTGTGTTACTAATGGACTCTCATCTTGATGATTTTCTTTTACAGTTGAGACCCAGAGAAGGAGAATTAGTCATGCTTATATTATGCCATCAGCTGGCATTTCTATGACTAGCTTCCCAGGTTGCTGATGCCTATACTTTTAAGTTAAGTCCAAGACAGTCTGGATCACTTTTTCAATGGTTTATGCCTTACCTATGAAAGAAATGTAGTCTATTGAGCATATTTCTGTGAAACATTTCTAGGCTTCAGTCCCTTCTTTCCCCAGGAAGTCCAGGGAAGGGTGGCTGGGAAGTCCTGATTTGCAGATTCTGTGCATTCACAACTCTCTGATTTTCTAGAGGAGTATGACATCAGAACTCAAGTGTCTGCCGTTGTTCAGCGTAAATATTGGACTTCCAAACCTGAGCCCAGCACCAGGGAACAGTTCCTCCAATGTAAGTTGTGAACAGCACCCCCTTCTCCATTGTTGATATCAGTGCAATGCTTTGCTAAGTAAGAACCGTCATCTCTCATCTAGGTTTCAGGTTCTTACAACTTCATGTCTATCCCTAAATCATATACTTCTTAAAATTTAATTTAAACAATTTTTTAACTTTTCATTTTGAAATAATATGAAACTTACAAAAATATTACAGAAATAGGACAAAGAATTCCCATATATCTTTCACTCAGTTTCTCCTAATGGTAACATGTTACATAACTACAATACATTGATCAAAACCAGGGAATTAACATTGCTACAATGCTATCAACTAATCTACAGAATTTATTCAGCTCTCACCAACTCTTTCATCAATGCCCTTTTTTCTGGCCCAAAGTCCAATCCAAGGTCACAGATGTTTCCATGTCTTCTTAGTCCCCTTCAATCTGGATCAGTCTTTCAATCCTTGTGTTTCATGACCATAGCACTTTGAAGAGTCCTGGCTAGTTACCTGGTGGTTCATTTCCATGTATGACTTGGCCAGAATTGCATAACTCATTGACCTGTCATTAAGTGGTATTGACTTGGTCCATTAGCATTTTTAAAACACTGCACAGTTGACCCTCGAACAAGGTGGGAGTTGGGATCCCAATCCCTCATATTGTTGAACATTCACCTGTAGCTTTTGATTCCTCAAGAACTTAACTAGTAATAGCCTTCTGTTAATTGACATAAACAGTCAAGACATATTTTGCACATTTACATATATATATGTAGACATATATATGTATGTATGTATGTGTATTTTTTGAGAAAGGGTCCCACTCTATTGCTCAGGCTGAGGTGCAGTGGCTTGATCATGGCTCACTGCAGTCTTGACCTCCCACATTCAAGCAATCCTCTTCCCTCAGTCTCCTGAGTAGCCATAGGCACATGCCACCACATCTGGCTAATTTAAAGAAAAAATTTTTTAACAATTGTAGAGATGGAGCCTTGCTGTGTTGCCCAGGCTGGTCTCAAACTGTTGGCCTCAAGTGACTCTCCCATCTCAGCTTCCCGAAGTGTTGGCATAAGCCTCTGCACCCAGTGAGAACTTTTTAAGTTATGGAATTTTAAAAATAGCCTTTAATATGCTAATTCATTTGGCAAGCGTATACTGAGCATCTTCTCTGAGCTAGAGAAGAATCCCATGCAAAATGCGAAGCTCATAGATTAGAGGGAGGACAAGCGGGAAACAAATACTCACATGAATATATTATTACAAATGGGGAGGGGTGCCAAGTTTAAAAAGCCATGGTGCTCTGAGAGAGAGTGATTTAGAGTCACAAAGGGCCTCTTCAAGGACATGAACTTTCGGTTGTAGCCTGAATGGAGCAGTAGGAATCACCAGACTCAAGGTAGGGCGTGATCACATCTTGGAGGGAACAGGTTGTACCAAAGGCTCAAAGAGGATTGAGTGCTGAGTAGGTCTGAGATCAGCATGGTGGGAATGTAGCAATCAAGGGAGAGAGTCAGAGACACAGGAAAGGACCAGGGATGCGGGGCCTGGTAGGCCAGGGCGAGGGGTTCCTGCTTTATTGTAAGAGCAAGGGGCACCATGAAAGGGTTTTAAGCTGGAACAACATGACTGGCCTCAGCCTACCAGCTCTATTGTGGAGAAGCTCTTGAAGTGGGCAAGAGAGATCAGCGAATGACCAGTCAGGAACCCATTGCACGAGTCCAAGTGAGATGAGTGTTGGCTTAGGTTGGGGGTAAAGCACGGGGCTGGAGAGAAGTGGTAGAATCCATAGGAGTTGCTGCTGCCTGTGTGTGTGGTGAGGATGGGGAATGAGGGTGAGGGCAAAACAAATGTCAAAAATGACATAGAGCTTGACTTAAGCAATGGGGTGCATGAGACCCTGTTATGCTTTGGGAGTGGGAGGAGAACAGGAGGGCATGTTTGAGAGTTCTTCATGCTCCATTTGATCCATTCATTCATTTTTAAGATGTTTTTCAAATATTTTGAAAAATGAATGAATGGATCAAATGTGGGTATAGGAGTACCTGCTTCCCCAAACACTTGGCAACACTGGGTAGGATAATGCCAGGCGTTCAATACATGTTTGTTGAATGAATGAATGAATTAGTAAATTAATATATTTCTTCATTCAGTTCATCAAATAATATCATCAATGTCAAGCAATTTGAGCTTCATAAGGGAAGGGAGTAGATGATTTGTGCTCTCTGTTTTCTGTTCTTCACTCACCTCTTTGCCTAGGGAAACAGCAGCCTGGGTAAATAGAGAACAGAGAAATGGATGTTTTCTCATATGTGCTTTGGAGCCCAGCTGGGTTTAAACTGTTCGTCTGAATCAGCTGTCAGTTCCTGAACCACTCTCCTGCCTTCTGTGTCTCCTCAGATGCTCATGACATCACGTTCGACCCGGACACAGCACACAGGTATCTCCGGCTGCAGGAGGACAACCGCAAGGTCACCAACACCACGCCCTGGGAGCACTCCTACCCGGACCTCCCCAGCAGGTTCCTGCACTGGCGGCAAGTGCTGTCCCAGCAGAGTCTGTACCTGCATAGGTACTATTTTGAGGTGGAGATCTTCGGGGCAGGCACCTACGTTGGTCTGACCTGCAAAGGCATCGACCGGAAAGGGGAGGAGCGCAACAGTTGCATTTCCGGAAACAACTTCTCCTGGAGCCTCCAATGGAATGGGAAGGAGTTCACAGCCTGGCACAGTGACATGGAGACCCCGCTTAAAGCCGGCCCTTTCCGGAGGCTCGGGGTCTATGTCGACTTCCCAGGAGGGATCCTTTCCTTCTATGGCGTAGAGCATGATGCCATGACTCTGGTTCACAAGTTTGCCTGCAAGTTTTCAGAGCCAGTCTATGCTGCCTTCTGGCTTTCCAAGAAGGAAAACGCCATCCGGATTGTAGATCTGGGAGAGGAACCCAAGAAGCCAGCACCATCCTTGGTGGAGACTATTCCCTAGACTCCAGGAGCCATATCCCAGACCTTTGCCAGGCACAGTGATGGAATTTGCATTTTAGGGTGATTTGGGGGCAGAAATAACTGCTGATGGTAGCTGGCTTTTGAAATCCTATGGGTCTCTGAATGAGAACATTCTCCAGCTGCTCTCTTTTGCTCCGTATGGTGCTGTTCTCTATACGTTTGTAGTAATTCTTTTTTTTTTTTTTTTTTTTTGAGATGGAGTCTCGCACTGTCGCCCGGGCTGGAGTGCAGTGGTGCGATCTTGGCTCACTGTAATCTCCGCCTCCCAGGTTGAAGCAATTCTCCTGCCTCAGCCTCCCGAGTAGCTGGGATTATAGGCGCCCGCCACCACGCCCAGCTAATTTTTTGTATTTTTAGTAGAGACGGAGTTTGACCATGTTGGCCAGGCAGGTCTCAAACTCCTGACCTCGTGATTCACCTGCCTCAGCCTCCCAAAGTGCTGGGATTACAGGCGTGAGCCACCGCGCCCGGCCTGTTTGTAGTAATTTTTAGGCACCAAATCTCCCTCATTTTCTAGTGCCATTCTCCTGTCTGTTCAGATAAACGTCACACTGTGCCTCGAATGGATGGCCAGGAACCTTCAGAGTGGCTGAAAAGAATGCAGAGTTATCATGATAAATTGCTAACTTGTGTATTTCCTATGTGCTAGATACTGTCCTTGTGCTTTCTGCACGTTAACTCAGTCCTCACAGAACACCCGTTGGGTAGATGCTCATATCATCCTTTTTTTGCAGATGGAGAAACTGTCTGGGGCAGTTAGCTAATTTGTTCAAGGTCACTCTGGTCACATGGTGACTGAGTGACAGAGCTGGGATTCAAGTCTGGCTAGAATGACACTGGACTTTTAACCACCACATCATATTGTCTTCCTTATTACATCATGCACATTGTATGGAATAAAGTGCATAGCAGAGAAACTTCTTGAAGTTTGCAAATCCACACACAACATCTGACTCAGCCATCCCGCCATGCACTGGCTCACTGGCTCACTGGCTCACTGCCTCACACAGCAGCCCTTTCTATTTGGGGACAGCAAGGATTAGAAGAAATGTCTTAGCAGAGTCTTGAGTTTTAGTCCCTGTCACCTCTGAAAAGGGGTCCTACTCCTCTCCTCTAAAGTAACCTGGCGTATGTGGACTTGTGTGATTTCTCATTCAAAGAATGAGGTGCTTCAAGAACTGTCACGTAACCCCCACGCCCCAGATGTTCTTGTTTGCATATTAAATTTTCCACCTTCCTTTACGGTTCTCACTCCTTTCTCCCGATTATTTCATTCTTCTTTTGGCAGATGAGCTTCCTAAGATTAATCCCAAGCATTCATCAAGCCTTTAGGCAAATGGCAAACTGTCTTTAAATGAATTTGTGAGGCTATAACCTGAAGTCTCTGGTGGGATTCACCAGAAATGTAAATTTTGAGTCTGTTCCTGTGACCTTTGTCAAGGCCACAGGAACTCTTTTTCTTCAGTCAGTCTGATTGGCCTGTCTCAAGAGTATATTACTTTAGCATAACTTGACTTGTTACCTATATTTATATCTAGGGATGTATACAGTGTAGGATTTAAAATGATTTTACTTTGATTTCATCACATCATTGCTTTATGCTGAGATTCATGATTCCTCATCCAGTATATTTGCTCTCCTTCCTAGCTTAGTGTCACCTGCACAATTGGTAACCCTTTCTTCTTAAGTCTTATCCTTGTTGCTAAATATCTTTTTTTTTTTTTTTTTTTTTTTTTGAGACGGAGTCTTGCTCTGTCGCCCAGGCTGGGGTGCAGTGGCCGGATCTCAACTCACTGCAAGCTCCGCCTCCCGGGTTCCCGCCATTCTCCTGCCTCAGCCTCCCGAGGAGCTGGGACTACAGGCGCCCGCCACCTCATCCGGCTAGTTTTTTGTATTTTTTAGTAGAGACGGGGTTTCACCGTGTTAGCCAGGATGGTCTCGATCTCCTGACCTCGTGATCCGCCCGTCTCGGCCTCCCAAAGTGCTGGGATTACAGGCTTGAGCCACCGCGCCCGGCCTTGCTAAATATCTTGATGAGATTAGGACCAAATCTAGAATCTTGTGGCACTCAGTCACTAGCTTCTAGGTTTAGTTACATACAAATTATGCACGGGCGGAACTGTGCAAATAATGTGGCCCCACCTTTTTCACCTTTATCCACTGAACTTGATGAAAGACGTTTTCAGTGGGAGAAATCAGCATATGCTATGTTTAGGCCAGGTGTGGGGGCTCACGCCTGTAATCCCAGCACTTTGGGAGGCCGAGGCAGGAGGATCACCTGAGCTCAGAAGTTCGACACCAGTCTGGCCAACATGGTGAAACCCTGACTCTACTAAAAATACAAAAATTAGCCGGCCATGGTGGCACGCGCCTGTGATCCCAGCTACTCAGAAGGCTGAGGCAGGAGAATTGCTTGAACCCAGGAGGTGGAGGTTGAAGTGAGCTGAGATTGTGCCACCGCACTCCAGCCTGGACGACAGAGCAAGACTCCATCTCAAAAACAAAACAAAACAAAAAAAGATATGCTATGTCTGAATTTCTTTGATCCATCTGTCTAATAATGATCTCAAGAGAAATTGAGATCAGCTTGGACTGCCTTATTTTATTGAATCCCTGCGGGTTGTTGGTGCTTGGTCATGGTCATTTTCTTTTCTAAATATTCACAGAATATTTGATAAACCACTTTAGATTTCTACTGTGGGTTAATATCACGCTTACTAGCCTGTTGTTTTCAGAATCTATCTTGTTTTTCTTTTTTAAAAAATTGAGATGCCTGTCCGCATTTGATATAATTTGGATATTTGTCCCCTCCAAATCTTATGTAGAAATTTGATCTCCCATGTTGGAGGTGGAGCTGGGTGGGAGGTGTTTAGATAATGGGTTGGATCCCTCATGAATGGCCATGACGACACCATGCTTCTTGTACAGCCTGCATAACCATAAGACAAATCAATTTATTTTCTTTAAAAATTACCCAGCCTCAGGTATTCCGTTATAGCAACACAATGGGACTAAGACACCATCCTCTATCATTCTCCCTAGTTTCTCGAAGATTCCCACCTGATTTGCAGTCACGTCATTAAATTGTGTCAGATTCCTGAAATGTAATTTATTTAGGCCAGAATACTTGAGCTCATATAAAAGGAACCGTTTAGGTGTCTCCTTCCTTGTCTTGAACTTCATTTTCCTGTTAACTTTTTGTCTATTAGTTTTCAAGTTCAAGACCTTTCTTCTTGATACAAAAGAGCAAAGCAAAATTAAGAGTTGAGCATATTTGGCCAGGCGCAGTGGCTCACACCTGTAATCCCAGCACTTTGGGAGGCTGAGGCAGGCAGATCACGAGGTCAGGAGATCAAGACCATGGTGAAACCTCGTCTCTACTAAAAATACAAAAAACTAGCCGGGCGTGGTGGCGGGCTTCTGTAGTCCCAGCTGCTCTGAAGGCTAAGGCAGGAGAATGGTGTGAGCCCGGGAGGCAGAGCTTGTAGTGAGCCAAGATTGTGCCACTGCACTCCAGCCTCGGCGACAGAGCGAGACTTTGTCAAAAAAAAAAAAAAAGAGTTGGGCATATTTGGGCCAGGCACGGTGGCTCATGCGTGTAATCCCAGCAGTTTGGGAGGCCGAGGAGGGCAGGTGATGAAACTCCGTCTCTACTAAAAATACAAAAAAATTAGCTGGGTGTGGTGGCGCGCACCTGTAATCCCAGCTGCTCAGGAGGCTGAGGCAGGAGAATCGCATGAACCCGGAGGCAGAGGTTGCAGTGAGCCCAGACTGTGCCACTGTCGCCTGGGCGACAGAGCGAGATTCCATCTCAAAAAAAAAAAAAAAAAAAAAAGAGTTGGGCATGTTTGCCTTCTGTCATCGCCTCAAGCAGTGGGCACATCTTTTTTCTTTTTCTTGGTCTAAAAACTGAAAATTGACTAAAACAAATAAAAAAGGAAAAATAGAACAAGGGCTTATTTTATATTCTCTGGCATTTCCTTAGCTGTGTGTATGCCACTCTTTTGTATTTACCCATCCGTATCTCTTCTTCCATTATGTAGACTTACTAAAAACAAAACAAAACAAACAAAAAAAGAAACCACACTGAACATCTGAATTCACCAACAGCTCACTTTGGTGCCACATGGTTCTGCTCCATTACCAGACCATTTGTAATTGCAGAGTCAGAATGTAATTTTAACCACCACGTCCATAATTTATTCTTGTCTCAACATTTTACAATCTGAGTGTATATAGCATTCATTTCTGAGTATCTTATGAATTATGGGTAAATTCTCACTTTCTCCCAACATGCATGATGAAATGATGACATAATGGTATTGGCCCAATCACGGAGCTCTTATCCCCTCAATCTGTCTCAGCATGTTTTTGGAACGAAACCCCTAAATTAAGTAGATTCAATATACATGGCATTTATTATTATTATTATTTTCTCTGAGACAGAGTCTCGCTCTGTCACCCAGGCTGGAGTGCAGTGGCGTGATCTCGGCTCACTGCAAGCTCCGCCTCCCAGGTTCACACCATTTTCCTGCCTCAGCCTCCCAAGTAGCTGGGACTACAGGCGCCCGCCACCACGCCCGGCTAATTTTTGCATTTTTAGTAGAGACGGGCTTTCACCGTGTTAGCCAGGATGGCCTCGATCTCCTGACCTTATGATCCACCCGTCTCGGCCTCCCAAAGTGCTGGGATTACAGGCATGATTACAGGCATCCACCGTGCCCGGCCTATACGTGGCATTTATAATGTGCAAACTGCTGTGCTAGACGCTGAGGAAGACTAACCCAGAAACTAACCAGCTGCGTCATTTGATCACAAGAAGGGGATTTAAATTGAAGTAAAAGTGATCATATGTGAAGAGCTAAATAGGAATCTGCTCTTCAAGGCAATAATGGACAAGGTGATGTATGAAACAGGTTTCTCACTCTATGTCCTAGGGTGCTGCTTCGTTTTCACAGGCCATCTTTAGGGACTGGCTTCTGTCTTGTGTCCTTGAGTGACCTACTGCCTGGTTGCTCCCCATCTCTGCAGGCGCTGCCTCCATTCCAGGAGCCACCACTCCAGCCCCAGATGAAAGATGGAAGGAAATGTAGTGCATGTATTTCTTGCTTCTCCTGGCTTCCTCAGATTTCAGCACCGACTCCTTCCCTTTCCACCTGTGATTAGACATCTTGGTGGCTGGGGAGGAGGCCTTTGCAGGGCAACCTGCTGTTCATATGCCCCCAATATGTCCATGCAGGGCACAGACTGTGCATGGCTCAGGTAGAGGTTCGCCATCCTTGCTTTGCTGGAATGTGCCTAGTTTTTAATTTCTATTTCTGGCTTGCTGTGTAGTCTTTTTTTTTTTTTTTTTTTTTAGACAGAGTCTCCTTCTGTCCCAGGCTAGAGGGCAGTGGTGCAATCTCGGCTCACTGCAACCTCCGCCTCCCAGGGTTCAAGAGATTCTCCTGCCTCAGCCTTCCGAGTAGCTAGGATTACAGGCATGCACTATCATGCCCGGCTAATTTTTGTATTTGTAGTAGAGACAGGGTTTCACCATGTTGGCCAGGCTGGTCTCAAACTCGTGACCTCAGGTGATCCGCCTGTCTCGGCTTCCCAAAGTGCTGGGATTACAGACGTGAGCCACTGTGCCCGGCCTGCTCTGTAGTCTTGTTGGGAAAATCCCACTGTCTCCTATAAGGAGGGAGTCCAAGTACTGGAAAAGAAGAGGGAGAACAGATCAGTTCACAAGGACCAAGGGTCAATATAGCAGTAGTCAGTCATTTTAGGTGAAAATCCCTTCCCCCACATTAATAACTTCAGTAGTGACCCTGATGATTACCTGAAAGGAGGTGTGTTTGTATGTGCATGCGCTGGTTTCTTATGAACAAAAGCTTTTCAAATTTTCTTTTTCTTTCTTTTTTTTTGCTTTTATTTTTTTGAGAGAGTCTCACTCTGTCACCCAGGCTGGAGTGCAGTGGCACTATCTTGGCTCACTGCAAGCTCCTCCTCCCAAGTTCATACCATTCTCCTAGCCTCCCGAGTAGCTGGGACTACAGGCACCCACCACCACGCCCAGCCAATTTTTTGTATTTTTCGTAGAGATGGGGTTTCACTGTGTTAGCCAGCATAGTCTCCATCTCCTGACCTGGTGATCCACCTGCCTCGGCTTCCCAAAGTGCTAGGATTACAAGCGTGAGCCACCACGCCCAGCCGAGCTTTTTAAAATTCAACTTCCAACAAGTGTAATAACCACATGATGGGAAGGGAACAGATGAAACACCACACTTTCTCCACACTCCCTAATGATACTAATAATACTTGTTAGCTCCTCACATGGGGTAAAAGTCTACTCATTTGACCTTGAGAGCCACCTATGAGCTACGTGGGACTGTGGTCTCTATTCTGTGGAAGAGGAGCAGGCTGAGACTAGCAAGTGAATTATCCAGGGGTATGAAGCTGCTCCGTGGCAGAGCCCAGTTCATTCCTCGCCCTCCTACTGTGAAACCTGTGTGCTTTCCTGAGTCCCTGCTTGCTGGCCAGGCCAGGTGGCAGTGGGGGAAGGCAGAGGGGCTGGGCTGGAGCCAGCAGAGGCTCAGGTCCTCTAGTGCAGTGTCAGGGGTGACATCAGAGCCGGATGGGTGTGACACATTTGTCCTCTATCCAGCCCAGCAGCGGCTGCACCTTCCAAGCTTCTCTGTACTATGTGGGAAGGCAGGAAAAGCAAGTGGAGATGTAGGGTTGTGCGCTGAAGCGGTTTCATCAGGATCACAAATAAAACAGGGCAGAAAGGAAAGGTAGGGGACTGGCATGAAGCCTCCAGGCTGCTCGTAGCCTGAATACTCGAGAGGTCTCAGATGTCCTTCTCATCCTGTAGCCTTCCTCAGAGAAGTGCTCTCCCCCACTGGACTCCTGTGAATCAGTCTGATGAGGCCTATTTGCCCACCTGCCTCTTTGAGTACCACTGGCACCATGTCCCTGCATTGGCCTATCCCATCTGGCCCATCTGTCCTGCCCTGTGCCAAGGCCCCATTTTTTTTTTTTTTCTTTTTTGCGACAGAGTCTCACTCTGTCGTCCAGGCTGGAGTGCAGTGGCGCATCTCTGCTCACTGCAAGCTCTGCCTCCCGGGTTCACGCCATTCTCCTCCCTCAGCCTCCTGATTAGCTGGGACTACAGGCGCCTGCCACCATGCCCGGCTAATTTTTTGTATTTGTTTTTTTAGTACAGATGGGGTTTCACCAGGTTAGCCAGGATGGTCTCAATCTCCTGACCTCGTGATCCACCCGCCTTGGCCTCCCAAAGTGCTGGGATTACAGGCGTGAGCCACCACACCCAGCCTAAGGCCACATTTTTAACTGTAACATCAGATCCCAAATGGCTTCAACTTCCCCCCAAAGTCGGGTGTATGGACCAATCTCTAAAAGGTGCAGACCAGCAGGAGGCAGGGAGGAAGGGAGTGAGGTGCTACCCTCTCGCACTCACTCACTCTGGAGCCCTCCTTGTCCCTCTATTCTCAGGAGGCGGCCCCTTGTCATCTTCTCAAAGAAGCTGTTTAGAAAAGGAGGTGCCGAGGGGGCAACAACAGACTATGGTCCACAGGTGTTTGAGGAGAACCGTGTGTGTGCAGTGTTGAGGGAGAGGGGATGGAAATGAACCTCGACTAATGTCTGAAACCTAGTCTCTCTCTCACTCCCAAGTTTGTGCCCCTGAAATATGAAATAAAGACTAAGTTGGGTGATTAAAACTGCTTCCTTGGTCGGGGCGGTGGCTCACGCCTGTAATCCCAGCACTTTGGGAGGCCGAGGCGGGCAGATCACTTGAGGTCAGGAGTTTAAGACCAGCCTGGCCAACATGGCAAAATGTCGTCTCTACTAAAAATATAAAAATTAGCTGGGCATGGTGGCATATGCCTGTAATCTCAGCTACTAGGGAGGCTGAGGCAAGAGAAGCACTTTAACCCGGGAAGCAGAGGTTGCAGTGAGCCGAGATCACACCACTGTCCTCCAGCCTGGGGGTAGACCTAGACTCTGACTCCAAAAAAAAAAAAAAAAAAGGCTTCCTTGAGGAATGTCAGCCTCATAGATTAAAATCCAAATTTATTTAAATCTTTAAAAACGGCCAGGCGCGGTGGCTCAAGCCTGTAATCCCAGCACTTTGGGAGGCTGAGATGGGCGGATCACGAGGTCAGGAAATTGAGACCATCCTGGCTAACCTGGTGAAACCCGGTCTCTACTAAAAAATGTAAAAAACTAGCGGGGCAAGGTGGCAGGCACCTGTAGTCCCATCTACTCAGGAGGCTGAGGCAGGAGAATGGCATAAACCCAGGAGGCGGAGCTTGCAGTGAGCTGAGATCTGGCCACTGCACTCCAGCCTGGGGCGAGAGAGTGAAACTCTGTCTCAAAAAAAAAAAAAATTTTTTTTAAACAAGCTATTTATAATGTGTCAATTATAAATAAACAAGTTAATTAAGAAAAAAAAGAGCTACTTTTAGCTTGCAGCACTTCTTAGGGTAATGTGCCCACCTTACAGATCCAAAGAGTCTGCTTCGGGCGTCCCTTCTCTTTGCCACCCTCCTTTGTCTGGCCTTCCCGATTAATTAAATATTAATCTACTCACATCTTTTCTCCAGATTCCTCTTCAGACAGAAGAGGTTGAGCTGTGAGAACTGATCTCATTCTTAACCTGATTCCTATTCCTCCCATTCTGACCCTAGTATGTGACTACCATCGCCAACCAAATCCCAGCGATGGATTCCATTACCTTTCTCTGGTTATGCCTGGTCTTTCAACATGGGCATTAGAAAGCAAACAATATTGCAAACCTTTTGGTTTTATCTAGGGTAATAATGCTTTAGTAACAGTAACAATAACAACAACAACTGATCTCGGATATTTAATGCAATCCTAGAAGGTAGTTATCATTTTTATTACCCGCCTTTATCTTCTCCATCCTCATAACTATGATGGAGACACTGAGGCTCAGAGAGGACAGGTTGCTTGCTAAGACCATATAGCTCCTAAGTACCAGAGTCAATGTTTGAACCTAGTCTTGCCTGAAATAGGAGAATTATCTCAGCATGACTTTGAAACTCTTTCTGTCAGTTGCCCAATATGTTTTGCCTGGGCACTTTGACAATGGTGAGATTTCTGGTTAGTATTCTGAGGCAGTTAAATAACTTAAATTTATATTAAACATTTCTGGTTTTACTTTGATGATGACTTAAGAAAATGAATATAAACATATTTAGTATCATTGGGATAGCCACCTTGTAACTGAACAGATATAAACATAAGAAGTTTGCATCTTATTTTATATTCATGAATATTCAGAAGCCATATATAACAGTAATTAAAGCACAATACCAGTAATAGTCCACATATTACTTAAATTTGGCTAGCAGTATTCTTGTTGTCCTAGAAATGAGATGACCAGCTCTTTCAGAATATACAGCAACTGCCTCCACATAAAGTAGTACCAGGTTTAGGAGATTTACGGTAAAGCCATGTTTCCAAGGAGGTCTGTACAAAAAGCCAGACTTCTACCGGCAGTTTCTGAGAGAGAGAGGCTTTCCATCCATGGCAGCCATTTACTTTTGCTCTGGGAGACGTCTGTAATTGAAAAGGCACAACTGGGGTATTTATTCATTTCTCCTGTTCCTCTAGTGTTCGGTGGTGTTGCCGCTGCAAGTGGGCAGGGCTAAAATGAGCTGGTTATCTCAGGATCATGGAAAACCTGGAATCAACGCTCAAGAATGCCCCCTATTTTCATTGTGAGAAGGGAACCGATTCCATCCCTCTATGCCAGAAGTGTGAGACGTGTGTCTTAGCCTGGAAGATCTTCTCTACCAAAGAGTGGTTCTGCAGGATCAGTGACATATCACAGAGGAGGTTTCTAGTTAGCATTCTGAAGCAGTTAAATAGCTTGTATTTGTTACACTATTTCCAGAATATCCTTCAGACCACACAGGGAAAGGATTTCATCTATAACAGGTCCCGGATCGACCTGAGCAAGAAAGAGCGGAAAGTTGTGAAGTCCTTCTTGAACCAAATGTTGGATAAAACAGTAGAACAGAAGATGAAGGAGATCTTGTACTGGTTTGGGAACAGCACCCACTGGACCAAGGCGAATTATACTCTCTTACTGCTGCAGATGTGCAACCCCAAATTACTGCTCACTGCTGCCAATGTGATCAGAGTCCTGTTTCTGAGAGAGCAGAACAATATCTCAGGTAAACAAGGCCACAGGCAAAGACCAGAGGGCCCCCAAAAACCGGAAGGCAAGACTTCAGAAATCTGTAGGGAACTGCAGTTGTAGACAACATAGGTAGACAGAGATTGCACAGAATGCAGCATAGGTTTTTTTGAACTGACACCTTGTCCTGACACCCGATCCTGTTTACCAAAGGAGAAATGACTGAATGTAACTTCCTTCTTGAAAATGATCAATGCAGGAGGAAGTACACAACTTTTAACTGACAAGCATTTATCACGGATTTCTGCATCTCATAGGCCCAGAAATGACTGGCCCTTGCCTCTGACCCCTTAATGCTGGTGCCATTCCTGCTTTAGGGATTGGACTGGGCTTGAGAGGGTTGTAAAGGGGAAGCTATTGTTTTGCTTTTCAGCTATGCTGCACAGAAACCAGACCAAGAAGTCAAAACTTACGGCTTTTTTTTTTTTTTCATTCACTCTACCATGCTCCTTGCTTATCCATGAAATCAAACCTTAAAGTAGAGTTTCTCCAAGGCTGGAGATAGCTTAAGGGCCAAATAAGTCTGGGGTGGTAGTTCTCCAGCTGTGGCTTGTATCAGGATCTCCAGCAGGACCTGTTAAAACAAGCTCCTCCCCCAGAAGTTTGGACTCAGCAGGTCTGAGGTGGGCCCAGGATTCTGTATTTCTTTTCTTTTCTTTTTTCTTTTTTTTTTTTTTTTGAGATGAAATCTCGCTCTGTCACCCAGACTGGAGTGCAGTGGCGCAATCTTGGCTTACTGCAACTTCCACCTGCCGGGTTCAAGCAATTCTCCTCCCTCAGCCCCCCAAGCAGCTGGGACTACAGGTGCGTGCCACCATGCCTGGCTGATTTTTTGGTATTTTTTAGTAGAGATGGGGTTTCACCATGCTGGCCCTGCTGGTCTTGAACTCCTGACCTTGTGATCCACCTTCCTCGGCCTCCCAAAGTGCTGGGATTACAGGCGTGAGCCACTGCACCCAATCAGGGATTCTGTATTTCTATCAAGTTTCCAGCTAATGCTGATGTTGCTGGTCTGGGGATCTCTCTTTGAGAATCACAGGCCTAGGGTGTTACAGAATCCTGGAAGTGTTTGGCCAGCTAGTTCAGGGAAGCAGAAGAAACAATAAGGGTGGTGTCTGTTTTGCTTTGCTGTAAAGGAATGCCTGAGGCTGAGTAATTGATAAGGAAATTTATAAGTAATTTATAAGGAAAAGAGTTTTATTTGGCTTGCAGTTCTGCAGACTGTACCAGAAGCATGGCACCAGCATCTCTTTCTGGTGAGGGCTTCAGGAAGCTTCCACTCATGGTGGAATGTCAGGGAAATCAACGTATAATGCGGCAAGAGAAGAAGCAAGAGAGAGGGAGGGGTGTCAGTTTATGTTAAACAGCCGGCTCTTTCTTGAACTATATTAATAGAGCAAGAACTCACTCATTACTGTGGGAAGGGCACCAAGCCATTCATGAGAGATCTGCCCCAAACCCAAAAACCTCCCATCAGGTCTCACTTCCAATATTGGGGGTCACATTTCAACATGAGATTTGGAGGGGACAAATATCCCAACTGTATCAGGAGGCAAGAGAATTGAGCTTTGGAGCGGTCCGGGAGTGGAAGGGTCCAGCGTGGGGAAGCTCAGATTTAAGCAGGGGTGGGAGAAAGCTGGGAGGGGGTGGTCACATGGAGGCGTTTTGGAGTTCTAGCTCTTGAAGGTGTGTAATTCCTGTCACCAATGAGACCTGAGAGGTGGTCATATTTGTAGACTAGTGGAATCCAAAAGAATTTTAAAGCTGGATGGCCTAGGACGCAGTTAGATCACAAAATATGTCACTTGATTTATTTGGCGTGTCAGGGGTATAAAAGAATGATAATATAGAATGAAGACACAGTGAATCCCAGGGTATCAAAAACAGTAAGTTAGATCGGAGATCAACCGACTGGTTGATCCTTAATAGTTACATAAGGAGACCAAAGTCCAGGTCATCTGAATGACTTCACTTAGGTCACCCACCATGTGGACTGAAAACCAGGATCCCCTCCTGAACCTCTTCCACTCTGCAGTGCTGCCAGCAGCAGAGGGCCTGGCTTGTACGCACAGATGCAATGCTCCGCGGTGCTCTTCCAAAAGTTTCATCACGCACCATAGAAATGGGCTATTTACATTGGAGTTGTGTAAGTCCTATTACAGGTTGTGGCAACCTTCTTTTTTGTTTTTGTTTGTTTGTTTTTTTGAGATGTAGTCTCACTCTGTCGCCCAGGCTGGCCTGATCTTGGCTCACTGCTGCAAGCTCCACCGCCCGGATTCACGCCATTCTCCTGCCTCAGCCTCCCAAGTAGCTGGGACTACAGGCGCCCGCCACCATGCCCGGCTAATTTTTTTTGTATTTTTAGTAGAGACGGGGTTTCACCGTGTTAGCCAGGATGGTCTCGATCGCCTGACCTCGTGATCCGCCCACCTCAGCCTCCCAACATGCTGGGATTACAAGCATGAGCCACCGTGCCTGGCCAACAACCTTCTCTTTTCTTAGAGCAGATTCTCTCTTAAAAAATTAAATGTTCTGGCCGGGCATGGTGGCTTACGCTTGCAATCCCAGCACTTTGGGAGGCCAAGGTGGGCGGATCACCTGAGGTCAGGAGTTTGAGACCAGCCTGGCCAACATGGCAAAACCCCATCTCTACTAAAAATGCAAAAAATAGCCAGTTGTCATGCGCTTGTAATCCCAGCTACTTGGGAGGCTGAGGCAGGAGAATCACTTGAACCCGGGAGGTGGAGGTTACAGTGATCCAAGACCATGCCATTGCACTCCACCCTGGGCAATAAGAGCAAAACTCCGTCTCAAAAAACAAAAACAAACCAAAAAAAGGTTAAATGTTCTAATTTGACTCGAGGGTGGTTATTTCTATCATGGAAGAAAATTCATCTTGAGCTTCCAAAGAACATTCCCTGTTGCAATTCCGGACCTCGACTCTCTCTCTCCTTGTGTAAACAGCTCAAGATAGTTTACATTGGAAGTACGCTGAAACACTAACAGGAAGCTTTCTGAGATTTTTGCATAGAAGTTTGGAGGCCCCAAATAAAAACAGACATAACTGCTCTGGTCCGTTCTGTACGTCTTTAAAAGAAGGAAGAATCACGCCTGTAATCCTAGCACTTTGGGAGACCAAGGCGGGCGGATCACGAGGTCAGGAGATTAAGACCATTCTGGCTAACACGGTGAAACTCCGTCTCTACTAAAAATACAAAAAATTAGCCAGGCGTGGTAGCGGGCGCCTGTAGTCCCAGCTACTCGTGAGGCTGAGGCAGGAGAATGGCGTGAACCCAGGAGGTGGAGCTTGAAGTGAGCTGCATTCGTGCCACTGCACTCCTGCGTGGGCGACAGAGTGAGACTCCGTCTCAAAAAAAAAAAAAAAAAAAAAAAGGAAGCAAGAAAAAATGAAAAAGTTTCTCTCCACCTCATTTTCCTCAACACACCTGCTTCAAGAGCAACCTTGTCTTGGTCTTTTGTTTTTCAGGGCTCAATCAAGACATCACAGATGTGTGTTTTTCCCCCGAGAAAGATGACAGCTCCAAGTCTGTGACCTCACAAGTCTATTGGACAGCCAAAACTCAGCACACATCCCTTCCTTTGTCCAAAGCCCCAGAAAATGAACACTTACTTGGGGCAGCTTCTAACCCTGGTAAGTCAACTTTCAACAAGAAAGCCAATATGAAACCAATGTGAGATTGGGAACTGGAGGGGCTGGCAGGGTGATGGCATCTGGGGATGGCAGATTTGAGGAACTCACATTCATTTAGCATCTACAATGTGCGGGGCTCTTTGACATTTACTTCCCCATCTAATTCTCACAGCTGGTAAGGGGAAGAGCAAGGATTGAAATTGATCAGTATGGCCCCCAAACCCATATTTTCACCTCTCCACTGCGGTGTCCACAAGACACATCTGAAAATAGAAATCAGAAAGGAGACTATCAATGGTTTCCTTTGGAGTCTTTCTCTGCTCCGGGCCACACTCCATCATCTAGTCCCTGGGCTCTGGCACGGTGGCCGGCTCTAGAATTAAACCCACCAATGGCTATTTTTGCAGTATTGGATTCGATCTTGAGGAGGGAATAAAATTAATGGGGAATTTGGTTCCCCACCTCAAGGCACTCCTAAGTTGGGTTTTGAAGCAAGACATATACATGAAATATCATAGGAAACACAATATCGTAGGAAATACAAGGCATAGATTCTAAAACACTTGTATGGAAAATTTCAAATTTCAAAAGTATATAGAACAGTATGATAACCACCCACCCACATAGCACTGTCTTCAACAATTATCAACATTTTACCAATTTTATCCATTCATTTCCCCCCCTTTCTTAAATTGTTTAAAATTTTTTCTTGTTGGAGTATTTTTAAGAAAATTCCAGGCACAATGTCATTTCAGACTCTGATACTCTAGACTTCTCCTTGGGCTGAAAAACTTGAAAAGTACATGTATATTTGGGTCAAAAGGTTCTATTCTCATGTGGCAGAAGAGATGACAAAAATCTAGTGGCCTAAGGGTAGACTCTGAAGAGGTTTATTTTGTGGGAGAGCTTTTGGTGAGGACTTCTTCTTGGCCTGGAGTTTCTACAGAGCCAACTCAACCACATACCTTTCTCTGGCTTCACTCTAGAGGAACCATGGAGGAATTCACTCCAGTGTATTTCTGAAATGAATAGGCTGTTTTCTGAAAAAGGAGGCATAACCAAGCCAGGGTACGATCCCTGCAATCTATTGGTTGACCTGGATGACCTCAGAGACCTGTCTTCTGGGTTCAGCAAATACCGAGACTTCATCCGTTACCTGCCCATCCACCTCTCCAAGTACATTCTAAGTATGCTGGGGTGTTTGAGGGGATTTCCCAGACACCTCCCATCTTGGCCCAGTTCTGGGGTTTCGGGGTCCATCTTTTTTTTTTTTTTTCCAGGAATGCTGGATAGACACACCCTGAACAAGTGTGCCTCTGTGAGCCAGCACTGGGCCGCCATGGCTCAACAGGTCAAGATGGACTTGTCAGCGCACGGCTTCATTCAGAACCAGATTGTCTTCATGCAGGTACTTCCTGCAAGTCTGAAAGGGGAATGTCTGAGACCAGCTTCATTTTTGTGTTGAGGCTGATCTGACTGTGGACCTTTTGTAAACCCTTAGCTGGCCTCCTGCTCTACATTTGTGGCCTTTTAGGCTTCATGGGTCTTTTCTTTTTGGTCCAAACTCCTGTTGACGACTGAGTACTCTCTCGTGGTCAGTGCATCTCACAAGGACCATAAGGATAGAGACCACTCAGGAGCAGAGAGGCAGAGCCTTTCCAACACCTCACAAAGCAGAGAACCCCCAGTCCCCAGGGAGTTATATCGCAGCTTACGCAGCAAGAAAGCCATAAATGTGTTTCTGCATCAGCCTCATATGGAACACAGATGTTTATGAGGCCGCAAAGTATTTTTTTTAAGTTAAAACGCAATTTTCCCCAATGGTAATCTTCTCCAGCATTTTTACTTCTCCGTTTCTTGCCAGAAGTCTCACCCTAAACCATGGATTTTGGTAACTTGATTTTTTTTCCCAGCAGAAAGGACAGAGGATGAGAAGCAGCAGCTATGGTGAGGCTGGCGACAGTCTGACCATCTTTGCTGGTCCCCCTGTGGCATTTGGTGTTTATTTTTCTCCTCCATTCGATCTGCACACACTGCCAGGGGAACTAGCCAGAACTGGGCCCGCCTGCCGCAGCCAGGGCTTACGCATCCTTCAGATTTTGCCAAGAACTAGTTTTTCCCTTCTTCTTGCAGAGTCGGAGCCAAGAGTAGCCATTTTCTGTTTTTATTTTATTTTTATTTTTATTTTTTTGTCTTTTTCCAGGGGTCCTACACAAGAGGAATTGATCCTAATTATGCCAATAAGGTTTCTATCCCAGTTCCTAAAATGGTAGATGACGGGAAGCGCATGCGTGTGAAACATCCGAAGTGGAAGCTGAGGACGAAGGTGGGTTCCAACGGCATCTGGGGCAAGTAACTGTGAACGTCTCATTCTAATTGGCCATTGAAGGCTGAAGTCCAGACTCAGCCCTGGAGTGAGGACAGAGGATCATGGCAGGTAACACTCCTTAAGGAAGACCAGAGTTCTGTGTTGCTACTGACTTACAAGATACTTCCTCTTCTTTTTTTTTTTTTTTCTTGAGACAGTTTCACTCTGTTGCCCAGGCTGGAGTGCAGTGGCGTGATCTCGACTCACTGCAAGCTCCGCCTCCTGGGTTTGCGCCATTCTCCTGCCTCAGCCTCCCATGTAGCTGGGACTACAGGTGCCCATCACCACCCGTGGCTAATTTTTTTGTATTTTTAGTAGAGACGGGGTTTCACCGTGTTAACCAGGATGGTCTCGATCTCCTGACCTCGTGATCAACCCGCCTCAGCCTCCCAAAGTGCTGGGATTACAGGTGTGAGCCACCACGCCCAGCTGACACTTCCTCTTCTTAAGCCTTGTTTTACTCATCTGTTGGATGGGTGGATTGATCTGGTTGTCCTCTCAGGGTTCTTCCTTACTTCAAAGCCCATGGCCGTGTTCTGTGTCCATGGCACCAGGTCATTTGGTGGCAGGTTCAGAGGCCAGGAGCAACTCCATGAGCCCATGCCTCTGGAGGCTCCAGCATCTGCTGCTCAGGAATTCGAGGAGGACCCGAGGGGAGGGCCAGGGCTGGTTCCAGAATGCCTGGGGCCTAGATGAATTCGGCTCCCTCATCTCTCACTTCCAGGTTCATTCTGGCTCTAGGATGGAAGGAGAGAGTTAATTAAATGTAGCCCTCTCCACTAGTTCGTGGGCAACAATGAAGAGTGAACGGAAGACTCTTCGAGCTCTTTGCTTTGCCTATCAAGGCATGGTTGATATTCCTAAAACCATTAGATTTCTGCCCCCTCTTCCCTGCTTAAAGTCCATTTTGAAGTCTATTCGATTGGCCCCAAAAGGATAGTTAATAAGGGATGGTTTGACTGCCGCTTCCCAGAAGCAAGCTATGTTAAATTAGAATTTGAGAAACAGAAGCATCCAGAGAGAGCATCTAGTTCATATGACCTGGAGGGACCAGGCAGGTGACACAAAGGAGGAGGCGGGTGGTGTGGGCAGTAGCAGACGGTGTGGCTGTCATGGGCTGGACAGTTCACCTGCATCTGAAGGGCCAGCTGCTGCTCAGTTCTGGCTAATTATTGTCTTGAGGCCCCTGACCTGTTAGACCATCTAAGCCTTAGAAGATAGAAATCTGACATATTATGTGAAATCTCTTGCTTTTATTAAATGCTGGCAACCAGTTAAAAGCAGTTTTAAAAACTACATGTGCCAAAGAAAACACATTTCTGGGCCGGGTGCTGTGGCTCACGCTTGTAATCCCAGCACTTTGGGAGGCCGAGGTGGGCGGATCACAAGATCAAGAGTTTGAGACCAGCCTGGCCAACATAGTGAAACCCCGTTTCTACTAAAAATTACAAAACATTAGCCGGGCTTGGTGGCAGGCGCCTGTAGTCCCAGCTACTTGGGAGACTGAGGCAGGAGAATGGCATGAACGAGGGAGGTGGAGCTTGCAGTGAGCTGAGATCGCGCCACTGCACTCCAGCCTGGACGACAGAGTGAGATTCTGTCTCAAAAAAAAAAGGAAAACACATTTCTGGATTTCATTTGACCTGCAGTTATTCATTTCTGAGCTGGTCCCTTCACCCATTTTGTAGATAAAGAAACTGAGGCGCAGAGAAGTCAAGCTCTCCCAGCCAGCTGAGTCAAAGAGGCATTAATTTGAACATGGACCTGCTTTTGTTTTCAAGTCTGTTGCTCTTTTATGTATAACACAAACAACACCCTTCTTCCTTGGGTGATGCAGTCAGTAATGGCCCAACAGAAAGACTACCCAGCCAGTGTTTGACATTCTAGGAATGTATTGACAGAATTGGAGCACCGTCATCTCAGATGAACACCGTCACTTTAAGTTCCAGGTCCCTTTCTAGTCTCATGCGTTTCAAGGAAATCACTTCTCTTCTAACTACAAGCAGCCAGAAAGAGCAGACAGTAAAACACAGATAAGACATCTCGGGCACAGAGGGAGGTGGGGGGAAGGTCTCTTGGGTAACTGCCGGACTTCACCCTCATACAATGGGCCCCAGTAAAACAGTGGGCCATAATAAGCACATTCCTTTCCCTTCAAGTGCACTAAGATAGGGAAGCTAAATCAGACTCGGGGGGTATGTCCGCAGCTGCAGAAAGATGTATGGGGACAGACACACAACTCTCCCTCCCAGATAAGCACAACAAAGAGACACAAAAGCAGTCCGAACATCTGATAAACTCTCCCACCCTGAATCCTTAGAAACTCTTAGTCTCTAAGAGAGTGTGGCTTCTGACCTAACTCGCTCAGAATTCCCTCCCAGATTTGAAATAAACCTGTTGACTGTCAAGCCACCCTTCGTGTTTCTCTCCTCTTTCTTTAATTCTTACATGTATAGTTTAAGAAAAGGGGCCAGGTGCAGTGACTCATGCCTGTAATCCCAGCACTTTGGGAGGCTGAGACAGGCCGATCACCTGAGGTCAGAAGTTCAAGACCAGCCTGGCCAACATGATGAAACCCTGTCTCTACTAAAAATATAAAAAATTAGCCAGGCATGGTGGTACATGCCTGTAATCCCAGCCACTTGGGAGGCTGAGACAGGAGAATCGCTTGTACTCAGGAGACGGAGGTTGCAGTGAACTGAGATTGTGCCACTGTACCCCAGCCTGGGCAAGACAGCGAGACTCCATCTCAAAAAAAAAAAAAAAAAAAAAAAAACACAGAGAGAGAGAGAAAAGGGAGAGAAGCAGGTGAAGCAGCATGGAGAACACATTAATAGCAAGACTAAGCAGTTATAGAGTCTTCTAGGAAAAGTGGAGGTGAGTGCTTCTCAGGGTGGTGAGTAATAGCATGAGTGTAAACTGTGTGCCAGGCACAATGCTTGTAGCTCTGCATGCAGCATTTACTTGACTTTACCATAGATCGAGGAGATGTCGTTGTTCCCAGCTTATGGATGTGGAAATGAAGGATATGCTGTGAGAAACTGCCCAAGGTCTCATAGCTGGGCAGTAGCAGAGCTGGAATTTAAACTCAGGTCTTTTCCCTCCCAATGACTCCACCTTGTGGCTTCTTGGGCTCACGAAACTTAGGAGATGAGCAAAGGCCAATGAATTCCCCCTGGGTTGGGAGAATCCAGGGCAGCATCATTTAATTCAGGCTGGGATATGGAAAGCTCCCTGGACCCTGGAGGGGAGGCAGGTTGGCAGATTCTTCCGGGCAGAAACTTCTTGGTGGACATTGCTACATGGTTAAAGATTAAGGAGAGGGAGCAGAGGAAAGAGGGCATCTGAGGAAGAGTCTAAAGGCATGGAGCAGAAGGCTAAGGTTTGGAAGGAGACTTCAGAGATGTCCCCAAGAGGACTCTCAGGTGCAAACATGATGCTGTGTTCTTCTTTGCCTTCAAGATAAATATATTCTGCTTTTTCTTTCCTGCTAGTCTAATGGGACTGTAATTTCTGGATATTTGAGGATAGAATATGGCAGGGAATATAAATGGAACTGAGAATCTACTTCAGTCATCTATGCCAGAATTTAGCATGTCTGGAATGCCATACCTGCTCAGAAGGTATGTGATAGAGGAAGAAAGGAGGGAGTAAGAATGAAGGCAGGCAGGAAGGAAATAAAAGAAAGACTGGGAAGCAAACAAAAGCACCCCTGTCAAGACTTGATAAAATTGATTTCCTTTCCCTGAGTCCCAGATACCTTATCTGTAAAATAATGAGAACATTTTGTGGGGCAAGTGATCTACCTTGTAAGGCAGCTGCAAGGACAAATGAAGGTTGCAGATGTATGAAAACTTTGAAATGCAAATGCAGGTGGGGCGTGGTGGCTCAAGCCTGTAATCCTCGCACTTTGGGAGGCCGAGGCAGGCAGACCACCTGAGGTCAGGAGTTCGAGACCAGCCTGGCCAACATGGTGAAACCCCGTCTCTACTAAAAATACAAAAACTAGCCAGGCGTGATGGCGCATGCCTGTAATCCCCCCTCCTTAGCAGGTTGAGGCAGGAGAATTGCTTGAACCCGGGAGGCAGAAGTTGCAGTGAGCCAAGATCGCGCCATTGCACTCCAGCCTGGGTGAGAAAAGCAAAACTGTCTTAAAAAAAAAAATGCGGCCAGGCATGGTGGCTCACGCCTGTAATCCCAGCACTTTGGGAGGCCAAGGCGGGCAGATCACAAGGTCAAGAGATCGAGACCATCCTGGCCAACATGGTGAAACCCTGTCTCTACTGAAAATACAAAAATTAGCTGGGCATGGTGGCGCATGCTTGTAGTCCCAGCTACTCTGGAGGCTCAGGCAGGAGAATCGCTTGAATCCAGGAGGTGGAGGTTGCAGTGAGCTGAGATCGCACCACTGCATTCCAGCCTGGCGACACAGAGAGACTCCGTCTAAAAAAAAAAAAAAAAAAAAAAAAGCACATGCATAGCATGTATAGCAGTAATTTCACATGTGGCTTAAAATCCCTGAGTGTGCTTTGTACTATCAGGTAGATGTAATATACACATGACATTCCGACTTCTGTGAAATGGTCAGTCAAAGGGCACCTGTGACTTTACGTTGTAAGGATACCCTTTGTGAGCTCATTTTTGAAAAAGTTGTGTTATTGGTGACATTTGGAATTTAGCCTTGAAAGTTCATGGAATCAGGGCACATGGAAAATCAAAGAGGTGAAACAAAAATTAAGAACCTTGACCCAACACTTTTTAACTCACGGTTTCCTTTGGTGCTTGCTCACCGGCTGCTCCCTTCTCTGCAGAGAAGCAGCCTCAGCCTTCAGAGGAAGAATCTGTGAGCCCTGTGCCCTTGCCAGGGAGACCCTAGGGGCTCTGGGACTGTGGGTATTTGAAGTTACCACTGAGATTTAACTTCAAATATTCCCTTGTTAGAATGAGTACAACCTGTGGACTGCATACCAGAACCAGGAAACGCAGCAGGTCCTAATGGAGGAGAGAAATATTTTCTGTGGAACCTACAATGTTCGCATTCTCTCTGACACGTAGGTACTGGGTTCAGAATCTGGGTCTCTAGGGACGCTTGAGTTATCCATACTGACACTTGGGATTTCCCTGACCTTTGTGTACATGGAAAGGCAAGCTCTCCTCACCTCAAGCTCCAGCCCTAAACTTGCACGTGATCTCATGAAGACAATAGCTGCTTCATTTTGCACCATTCTTGGCAGTGGGTAAAGGATATTTTCCCTTTATAAATTTTGGGTATGCTGACCAACAACCTTTTGCACAAGTCACACATAAAATCTTTATTTTTTGAAATCTCTTTATTTTGTTATATTAATTTTAGAAACAATATACAGTTATTGGAAAAAGTCTTCTAAATGCCAGAAAATGTATAGAGAAAGGCAAAGTTTTCCTGTAGTCTATCACCTAGCAATAACCACCATTAATATTGATGTCTAGCCTTCTAGAATTCTTTTCTTTGCATACTTAGCACAAATTTAAATAGCGGTGGTGTTATATTACACATATTTCTGTAACCCAGCCTAGCAAAGTACTATAGATATCTTCCCATGGTAAATATGACAGTCGTATTTATAATTGCATACTCTGACATCATTTCAATATGCCGAGAGAAGAAGGTTCTTTAATAATCAACTTTCTGCCATATTTGGGCCTAGGACTTCACTTTATATTCACAAGGTTTTGCAAAGTCCACCTCTACTTTATTTTTGGCCATGAATCTTATTAACAAATTGCATCTTGACAATAGAACAGTCAGTATGAGGAAGACGGAGAAGATAAGATGGGGAAAGGCAAAGTCAAGTTTTTATGGATAGTATGGTGATAACTGTTCTTTAGAAGAGATGGTGACTCGTTGAACTCTAGCTATGAATAAGGGCAAAAATATCAAGAATTGCTCCTTATAATATATGTGTGTACATATACATATATATACACACACATATACACATATGTACATGTATGTATATTAAAAAGTATATATACACACACATACACATATGTACATGTATATATATAAAAAAAGTATATATACACACACACACATATATATATTTTAAAGAACAGTTATCACCATACTATCTGTATTTCTTTTTTCAGAGTGAACCTCATTCTGTCGTCCAGGCTGGCGTGCAGTGGTGCAATCTTGGTTCATTTTAACCTCCACCTCCTGCGCTCAAGCGATTCTTCTGCCTTAGTCTCCCAAGTAGCTAGGACTATAGGCACATGCCACCACGCCTGGCTAATTTCTGAATTTTTTTGTAGAGATGGGGTTTCATTCTCTGGTTAGGTTGGCCTCAAAGCTCCTCGTATACATCCCTGTTTGTTGGAATGATCCTTCTCTACTCTGCAGTCCTAGTGTCATTAATAATAGTGTCCCCAGTTTGGGTGTGGTGGATCATGCCTGTAATCCCAGAACTTTGGGAGGCTGAAGTAGGAGAATTGCTTGAGGCCAAGAGTTGGAGTTTACAGGGAGTTATTATTGCGCCCCTGTACTCCAGCCTGGGTGACAGAGCAAGACCTTGTCTCTAAAAATAAATAAATAGTGTCCCCTTTCACAATAAAAATCTCTCAGTTTGGACAATACATTATTTGGTCATCCTGTTCATACTTTACCTATTTGCTAATAATCCTGTGATTGAAACATTATTTCAACTCACCTAGTTTTATGGGACAATAAGCTCATTATAAGTAAGGTCCTTATCTGATAATTCTTTATATTTCCTGTGATATCTGCTAGCACAGGACTTTGAACCTAACGTATGCTCACTGGATATTGATTAAGGGAAAAAAGAAAAGAAAAGAAATATAGTGTGCAGAGGACTTCCCAACTGTGTTCCTCTGATGTTTTCCAAGAAAAAAGGTTTCCATGATCAGTTAAATTTGGGCAATGCCACATACTCCATTCTCTCTCTCGGGGATTTAGCATACATTTACAGAATTTTTTTAAAAATTGCCTTTTGTCTTTAGTTTTTAAATTTGACAGAAATGGATTTTTGTCATGTATGAGAGTGGGGATCCCTCAGGGCCTGTTAATTCTCGACCTTGCCTTCTGCTGCCTCCCTTGTTGAAAGGCCCTGATTTTTTCTTTACACCACTGCTGTAGGCGAAAGTCAGGGGGCTAAGTCAGTCCCAGGAAGGACACAGACTCTTCTTTCATGGATAATCCTTTTCCCCTGGCACTCAGGTGGGATCAAAAAAGAGTCATCCACTATTCCGGGGGAGATCTGATAGCTGTGTCATCTAATCGAAAGATCCATCTTCTGGACATCATACAAGGAAAAGTGATACCCGTTGAATTCCGAGGCCATGCTGGGAGTGTCCGGGCCCTCTTCCTATGTGAGGAGGAAAATTTTCTCCTAAGCGGGAGCTATGACCTAAGTATCAGGTGAGGAGTCCAAAGGCATCATGATCCCCATCCCACCTAAGGCCTAGAGGCAGCTCATGGAAGAAGTGGGCATGCTTTTTTCTTTTTATATTTAACAGTTATCCTAGAAGATACTGACTTCTAGAATAGCTTCAGCTTATTATTTTGGCAAGGAAAAAGTCAGGAATGTATATAATGCTTAAAATTTGAATGATAGATTTATAACAGTTATCAGATATATTTTCTAATTGATGAGTGCAAGTCAGAAAAATTTTCTTTATTAGCATTCTTAGATGAAGAAATAATTTACCTTTGTTCTTACAGATTCTTTCAGGGACCATGGCTTTTTATGGGTATGAGACAGACTATAGAGGCAAAATAGTGTTTTAAAAATGCATATGTATGTATATTTTTAAATAGTATAACAAACACTCATGCATCCATTACTCAGGCCAAGAAATCAGATATCACCATTTCCTAACCCTCTCACTGTGCCTTTCTCTTCTTGCTTCTTCCTGCCAACCAGAGGTAATGTTATCCTAATTTTATACTAATTATTCCCTTGCATTTCTTTGTCATTTTTGCTTCCTTCTTATATATCTCCAAAAGTATTAATTACTTTTGCCTGTTTTTGAACTCAACATAAAAGGAATCATATTTTTAAAATTTGTTGGTACTTCATTCTTACATGGAACTATATTTTTGAGATTCACCTATATGATGTAGGTGGCAGTAATTAACTTATTTCACTGAGATACAGTATTACATTTTATGATTGTATCATAACTCATGTGTTTGTTTTTCTGTTGGTGGACATTTGCATTCTTTCTAGTTTTTTGTTTGTTTGTTTTTTGAGACGGAATCTCGCCCTGGTCGCCCAGGCTGGAGTGCAGTGGCACGATCTAGGCTCACTGCAAGCTCCGCCTCCCGGGTTCATGCCATTCTCCTGCCTCAGCCTCCCAAGTAGCTGGGACTACAGGCACCTGCCACCACGCACGGCTAATTTTTTTTGTATTTTTTAGTAGAGACGGGGTTTCACCATGTTAACCAGGATGGTCTCGATCTCCTGACTTCGTGATCCACCTGCCTCGGCCTCTCAAAGTGCTGGGATTACAGGCGTGAGCCACCATGCCCGGCTCTTGTTTCTAGTTTTTCATTATTTCACAGAATGCTGCCAGAGACAGGTCTTGGATGTGTCCCCTGATGCCCATGTGCACGAGTGTTTTAAAGGTATATTCTTAGCATGGGAATTTCTAGGAAGGAGTACTAAACTGCTTTCCAATGTGGTTGTATTAATTTACATTCCCATTGGCAGCATATGAGAATATCTCTTATGTATTCTCACAAACACTTAATATTGTCAATCTAACAGTTTTGTCAATCT
Organism: Macaca thibetana thibetana; assembly: GCF_024542745.1. Classification (NCBI taxonomy): domain Eukaryota; kingdom Metazoa; phylum Chordata; class Mammalia; order Primates; family Cercopithecidae; genus Macaca; species Macaca thibetana. The sequence continues at coordinate 5,807,474 of NC_065593.1, forward strand.
GATGGATATTAAATAAAACCCACTGTGTTTTATTGGGGTTTAAATTTTAACTTTTCTGATTATTAATGAAGTTGAGCACCTTTTCATATGTGTATTAGGGTCTCCAGAGAAACAGAACCAATAGAATGTATATATACATACGAGATTTATTATAAAGTATTGACTTGTGTGATAAAGGCGGCTGGCAAGTCCAAAATCTGGGGGCTGGAGACCCAGCAGAGCCAACAGTGCAGATGAAGCCCAAAGGCTGTCTGCCAGAGAATTCCCTCTGACCAGGACTATCTATTAACTTTGTTCACAGTATCTACATGAATTTTGTTGAACAAAAATTCTCAATATGGGCCGGGCGTGATAGCTCACGCCTGTAATCCCAGCACTTTGGGAGGCCCAGGCGGGCGGATCATCTGAGGTCGGGAGTTTGAGACCAGCTTGACCAACATGGAGAAACCCCATCTCTTCTAAAAATACAAAATTAGCCGGGCATGGTGGCACATGTCTGTAATCCCAGCTACTCAGGAAGTCTGAGGCAGGAGAATTGCTTGAACCTGGGAGGTGCCACTGCACTCCAACCTGGGCAACAAGAGCGAAACTCGGTCTCAAAAAAAAAAAAAAAAAAAAAAACAATATGAATGTAATAAAACATCAGTTTATCAGGGTTTTTTCCCCTTCATTTTTGTGATTCTTCCCTCTTCCGGGTCACAGAGATATTTTCTAATATTTTCTTTTACCAACATTACGGTTTTATCTTTTGCATTCAGTTTTTTAATCTATTTGCAATTCAACCTTATATGTGGCGTTAGGTAGGGTTTCCATTTCATTTATTTGTATTTAAATAAAGTCAGCAGTCTCTCCCCGACAGCAACTACTATATAACCTGCCACTTCCTCCACTGATTTGTGGTGCTATCTTTATCACATGGAAATTTCCCGTATGTGCATGAGAATGTCCCGGAGCTCTCTGATCTAGTCCATTGTCTGTTTTTCTGTTTTTAATCAAAATCCCCCTTCTTGAAAATTGTTTGTTTTATTTTTAGGTATGCATTTAGAGAATGTTTTAAAATGTGATGGGGAGGGAAATTCTACTTTTCACTTTTCTTTCTTTTTTTTTTTTTTTTTTTTGAGACGGAGTCTAGCTGTGTCACCCAGGCTGGAGTGCAGTGGCGCCATCTCGGCTCACTGCAAGCTCCGCCTCCTGGGTTCACGCCATTCTCCTGCCTCAGCCTCCTGAGTAGCTGCGACTACAGGCACCCACCACCACGCCCGGCTGATTTCTTGTATTTTTAGTAGAGACAGGGTTTCACCGTGCTAGCCAGGATGGCTCAATCTCCTGACCTCGTGATTTGCCTGCCTTGGCCTCCCAGAGTGCTGGGATTACAGGCGTGAGCCACTGCACCCGGTCTCACTTTTCTTTTTTATGTAACAGCTATAGTATGTAAGTTTTGAGTTTTTGGAGTAAGTTGATCAACTTTCAATAAAACCTAATGACTTTTTATTGGGATTGCATTGAATTTATAGATTAGTTTGGTAAACACACTCAATTAAATAATCTGTGTTCTTTCTTAGAGCCTTAAAGTTTTTTTCATAAAAGTCCTGTGTATTTTTACTTAATGCCTGTAAACGTTATAATTTTGTTATTGTTGTGAATGGTATCTTAATTTTGCTTATATTTTCAAATTAGTTATTGCTGGCATAGAGAAATGCAATTGATTTTTGTAAATTGATCTTGTGTGTGGCATCCTTGCCAAACTGTCTTATTAGTTCTAAAAGCATGTCTGTTTAATAATTGGTTTTTCTATGTAGACAATCTTATCAACTGCAAATGACTATATGTATATATTTTGTTGTTGTTGTTGTTGTTTTTTGAGATAAAGTCTCACTCTGTTACCACACTGGAGTGCTGTGGCGCGAGATCTCGGCTCACTGCAACCTCCAACTCCCTGATTCAAACAATTCTCCTGCCTCAGCCTCCCGAGTATCTGGGACTACAGGCACATGCCACCATGCTTGGCTAATTTTTTTTTTGTATTTTAGTAGAGACGGGGGTTTCACTATGTTGGCCAGGATGGTCTCGATCTCCTGACCTCATGATCTGCCCACCTCAGCCTACCAAAGTGCTGGAATTACAGGCATGAGCCACCGTGCCCAGTCAACAATATGTTATCTTCTTTTCTAACGCCTATACCACCTTTTGTTTTTCTTTCCTTCTAACTTTGCCTAGGCCTTCCAGTGCTGTGGCAGGCAGTAGCAGTGAGGTGGGCATCTTCATCTTGTTCCCCTTCTGGAAGGGAATACATCTACAATTTCTCCACTGAGCATAATATTTACTGTTATGACTTTGGCTTATATCTTTTACTAAATCCAGAAAGTTCTTTCTATTCCTATTTTTCTAAAAGTATTTATCAAATACCTTTTCTTGCATAAATTTAGAAAACCAACCTGAAGACATAAACCACCATACTGCTAGAAACAGAAATTCAAAACATGCTTTCTTTCAGAGCACTGTGCCATCATTCAATGCACTGTGGCTGCATTGGAGGCTCTGAGAAACTGGTAAGGCATTGGTAAGGCTGCAAGACCCTTGGGAATATTAGAAGAAAAAGCTGAACATAGTCAAAAAACCCCAAAGACATATTAATCGTTTTTATATGCAAAACCTCACAATAACTCTATGAAGTAAGTGCAAATTTTTTTTTTTTTTTTTTTTTTTGAGACGGAGTGTCGCTCTGTCACCCAGGCTGGAGTGCAGTGGCGTGATCTCGACTTATTGCAAGCTCCACCTCCCGGGTTCATGCCATTCTCCTGCCTCAGCCTCCCGAGTAGCTGGGACTACAGGCACCCACCACCACGCCTGGCTAACTTTTGTATTTTCAGTAGAGACGGGGTTTCACCGTGTTAGCCAGGATGGTCTCGATCTCCTGACCTCGTGATCCACCTGCCTCGGCCTCCCAAAGTGCTGAGATTACAGGCGTGAGCCACTATGCCTGGCTTTATTTTTAATTTTATTTTTATTATTAATATCTTTTTAGACGGAGGCTCGCTCTGTTGCCCAGGCTGGAGTGCAGTGGCCCTATCTCGGCTCACTGCAAGCTCCACCTCCCGGGTTCACGCCATTCTCCTGGGTGAGACTACAGGTGCCACCACCACGCCAGGCTAATGTTTTGTATTTTTAGTAGAGACGGGGTTTCTCCATGTTAGCCAGGATGGTCTCAATCTCCTGACCTCGTGATCTGCTCGCCTTGGCCTCTCAAAGTGCTGGGATTACAGGCGTGAGCCCCCCCGCGTGGCCATTAGTACAGTTATTATCCTCAGTTTACAGATGAAGAAACTGAGGTACGTGGTGGTTCAGTAACTTGCCCAGGATCACACAGCTGGTAAGTGATGGCCCTGGGAATGGACTTCAGGAAGCCTGCTCCAGAACCATTATCTCAGCATTCTGCTTTGTCCTGTCTCAAAAGCAGCCCAGCTGAAGCGGAAGTGCAGTTGAGAGACCTTGGGCACGTGTTCTTAACAAAAAACAGGATAATTCATCTCTGCTCCCATCTATCTCTTAGATATGCTCTATATGTACATACATATTTTGGATCTAAGTGACTGGTAAAGGATTCTGTTGCTCTTGTTTGAAGATCTGCTGTACCACTGAATCAGTGCCATGGATTATAAGGCTGGTGGTCATTCAGGATGCTTCTACCTGAAAACCACCTGACATTGATCAAGCATTTTGTACAAGTTAGTCACTATTCCAGTGTTACCTCCACTGGTGCAGGGTTTCTCAACCTTGGCGCTATTGCCATCTGGGGCTGGGAAATTCTTTACTGTGGGGCCTGCCCTGTGCAATGTAGAATGTTTAGCAGCATCTCTGGATTCGATGCACTAGATACCAGTGTCTCTTCCTTCCCTGCTTGTGACCACCAAAAATATCTCCAGCTATTTCCAAATGGCCCCTGGGGGTATAAGTTACCCAGGGTTGACAATCACTGTATTAGTCCATTTAATTCTTCACAAAAACCCTATGATGTAACTACTCATTATTATTTCCATTTTATCAGTGAAGAAAGGAAACTTACACAGAAATTAACTTCCTCAAAGTTACACCAAATAGGTGCTGCAGCTGGGATTCAAATCCAGGCCCCTGACTCTTAAGCTGAACCATGAGGCTCTGCTGCCTCCCAACTACCTACTTATCTACAGGGATTCTACGCAGTATGATCCTCTGAGCCCTCAGGAGCTCTCACAAACATTCTTTTGGCCTGATTCCTGCAGATACTGGGATCTGAAAAGTGGGGCTTGCACACGAATCTTCAGTGGTCACCAGGGGACTATCACTTGCATAGATTTGTGTAAGAACAGGCTCGTGTCGGGAGGAAAAGATTGCCAGGTAAAAGGTGAGAAAGAAGTGCCTTAAATTTTCTAAGGAGTTTCCTGCAACTTATGGGTTACCAAAATGCTTTGTTTTGTTCATTTCTATAGGCCGGCAGTCATTTATTTCCTTCCTTCCTTCCCTTCCTTCCTTCCTTCCTTCCTTCCTTCCTTCCTTCCTTCCTTCCTTCCTTCCTTCCATCCATCCATCAATCCATCCATTCAACAACTATCTGTAGAATACATACAACAAGCTACACACTGAGGTAGGTGCTGAGGAGAAAAAAAAAGGAATAGGATACGGCCCTTTAGATACAACTTTTTATTTCTTCAAAGGGCTCATAGTCTCCTAATGGAAGCAGATACATAAATATATAGTGGGGAATATAATAAATCCATGAACAACAACAGCTGCCATTTACTGAGTACCAATTTTGTGACAGATGCTTAACATACATTATTTAATCCTCACGAGAGCCCCATTGGTAATTTTATAAATGGGCCAAGATATATACATAAAATATAAGCGAAGGAAAGCACACTTACATAGTTAGGGCTAACCTAGCATAAATGGTTAAGCACATGGCTTCTGGATCCAGACTCCCTAGGTTCAAATCCCGGCTCTGCCACTCACCACCTACATGACTTGAGCAGGCAACCTAACTTCTCTATGCCTCAGTTTCCTCATCTGTGTAGTGGGGAATAATAATAGTACTTTTCTTGTGAAGATGAGCTCATGCATGTCACACACCTTGAGTGGTCGCCGGCTTACTGTTAGCGCCACGTAAGTATCAACTCTGGTTGTTGTTATATTTTGTCTCAGGCCACTTGTCCTGTTGCCTGAGGAAGAAGGTGCTTTTGGGAAGCACCTTTGAAGGAGACTTTAATGTTTTCATTCCTGAATTCATAGAGTTCACTTTTAAGTTCTTTTTTTTTTTTTTTTTTTTTTTTTTGAGACGGAGTCTTGCTCTGTGGCCAGGCTGGAGTGCAGTGGCACGATCTCGGCTTACTGCAACCTCCACCTCCCAGGTTCAAGCGATTCTCCTGCCTCAGCCTCCCGAGTAGCTGGGACTACAGGCACGTGCCACCACACCCAGCTAATTTTTGTTTTTTTTAGTAGAGACAGGGTTTCACCATGTTGGCTAGGCTGGTCTCGATTTCCTGACCTTGTGATCCACCCATCTCGGCCTCCCAAAGTGCTGGGATTACAGGCGTGAGTCACTGGGCCCGGCATCAACTTCTTCCTTTTAGGAAACCCTGTTCTGCCACCCACCCACCCACTCTCATCCCCACTACAAGATGCCAGGCAGTTGCTGTAACACAGTCTGTGTTGAAGCAGCAGTAAACCCACCCCTAGCTGCGACCATTTCTCCATAAAATCCAAAAGTCAGATTCAGAAGTATTTAAAAATGTAAGTGAGGGTAGACGACCTTCTTTTATCTTGGGGATAGAAGGTGTGGGTCAGGAAGACAGCGTATGGGAAAAATGACAACACTACATGTATGCCGTGATTTTTTTTTTTTTTTTAATTTTACCTGCCCCTACTCAAGCTGAATACCATGATTTTTATGAAATCTACTTGATAGCAAGCATGTTTCAGGCTTGATGAATCAGCTGATTAGAGACGAGCTGTCTAGCACTTGGGCCTCAAGGCTAAGTTCTAGGGCCATAGCCAACAGGTGGCTCCCCCAACCACCTGTATTCAGGGCACATCTGTGCTGTGGGTACATGAGCTGTTGGTGAGCCTGTCCTGTGGAGGTGCTAGGCCAGGGGAAGTCCTTCTAGAGTCCGACTTGATGGGCTCGATGAGTCTTTTGCTTCTGTGATGGGGAGCAGAACTCCACTGTCAACTTTCCTCTTCCCCCTTTTTCCCCACTCCCATCTCTTCCTCTCTCTCCCTCCTGTTCAGTATGGGATGTAGACACAGGGAAGTGCCTGAAGACGTTTAGACACAAAGACCCCATCTTGGCCACCAGGATCAATGATACCTACATTGTGAGCAGCTGTGAGCGAGGGGTGGTGAAAGTGTGGCACATTGTCATGGCCCAGTTGGTAAAGGTGAGTGGGCAGTGGGCTGCCTTGGGGGAAAGGGCACTGGGGAGGAGATGGGTGGGCTCCCCCTACCTAGCTCCTCAGGTCATCCTAGAGCAACTGAGTATGGCCGTCAAGAAGGACAGTCCTGAAGCTCCAAAGGGGAGGGCCCCAAAATGGGGCATTCAGAGTCCGTGGAGGGTAGGGGCTCCACTGCCCACATCATGACCCATGGTATCATGGGGTTGGTGGAGGAAGGCTGCATTCTGACTCAGCATGAGTTATGGGCTCAGGGCCTTCTAGCAGCAGTGGAGGTGAAGTACCTTTTTCTCCTCAAGAGTATTGCACTCTGTAGGGCCAGACGCAGTGGCTCACACCTGTAATCCCAGCATTTTGGGAGGCCAAGGCGGGTGGCTCATGAGGTCAGGAGTTCGAGACCAGCCTGACCAATAGAGTGAAACCCCATCTCTACTAAAAAAAAAATACAAAAAATTAGCCAGGCATGGTGGCGGGCGCCTGTAACCTCAGCGACTTGGGAGGTTGAAGCAGGAAAATCACTTGAACCCAGGAGGCGGAGGTTGCAGTGAGCTGAGATCACACGTCTCCAAAAAAAAAGAAAAAAAAAAAATGTGTTGCATTCTGGCATGGGGTGAGGGGATGAACAAAGCATTTTTTTCCTAAGAAGAAAATACTGGGGGATGAACAGAGAATTTTTTTCCTCATTGCTCTCTAATGAAGAGAGAACATGGATGGTCTTGAAAGTGATTGGATGGTCATGAAACCTATTCTTGCTGGATCTGAACCCCTGGCCTTAGCAGGTGGTGGATATATATGATTTGCAGCAGGAACACAGGATCACAGTGAAAAGTGGCTGGCTTGGCCTGTGGAATTTTCCCACCAATCCTGTCACTATGGCCAATCCAGCAGTTTCAGGCACAAGGATGGCCCATGTGCACTCTGGGTTCTGGCAAGGAGCTGGGATGGCACACGTTGCCTTCGTCCTTCTGACAGCAAAGGACAGTGATTTCTGGCCCTTTCTGGTGCTCCAAGAAGGTAGTGTCTGCCCCAGACACAGACCCACCAGGAACGTGGCCCCTGCCTGATCCCATTCCTCTGTAACCAGAGAGAGAGCTCTATGTGGAATGGACTCCATTGGCCTTCTTTTTTTCTTTTCTTTTTCTTTTTCTTTTTTTTTTTGGAGACAGAGTCTTGCTCTGTCACCAGGCTGGAGCACAGTGGCGAAATCTTGGCTCACTGCAACCTCCACCTCCTTGGTTCAAGCGATTCTCCTGCCTCAGCCTCCGAAGTAGCTGGGATTACAGGTGTGCGCCACCATGCCCAGCTAATTTTTATATTTTTAGTAGAGACGGGGTTTCACCATGTTGGCCAGGATGGTCTCGAACTCCTGACCTCGTGATCCGCCCACCTCGGCCTCCCAAAGTGCTGGGATTACAGGCATAAGTCACCATGCCCGGCCTCCATTGGCCTTCTTACAGCAAAAGCAAGGTTAGCTCAGGTACCTACCAAGTGAATGGCAATCACAGATTGATGGGGGGTGGCTTTGGCATTCATCTGAAGAAGCCTCAGCTTTGGTTCTTAGAGGAGTTACAGTCTGAGTTGAAGACAGTGGAATCTTTTCTTGCAGACTCTCAATGGCCACGAGGGAGCCGTGAAGTGCCTGTTCTTCGACCAGTGGCATCTCCTCTCGGGAAGCACTGATGGCCTGGTCATGGCCTGGAGCATGGTGGGGAAGTATGAGCGCTGCCTGATGGCCTTCAAGCATCCCAAGTAGGTGCCTGTGAAGCCTGGAGCCGTGAACCTGGTATCCTTCCCTTCCCCGTCATAGCCTAGACTGCAATCATTGGCAGACCTTCTGCTCCCTGTGGACATCGTGTTCTCTGCACTTCACCCTCTCTGCTTCCTTCCTCTTCCACCTGGGACCCATTTTTCCCCACCATCTTCTCTATTTGGCTATTAACCTCTTCCACTCTTCCTTGTTTCTCTTGCGAAGTAACCATAGGAGCTGGGGGTTTTGAGAAGTTATTGAATTCTTTTTTTTTTTTTTTTGAGATGGAGTCTCACTCTGTCACCAGGCTGGAGTGCACTGGCACAATCTCGGCTCACTGCAAGCTCCACCTCCCCGGTTCACGCTATTCTCCTGTCTCAGCCTCCCGAGCAGCTGGGACTACAGACACCCACCACCGTGCCCGGTTAATGTTTTGTATTTTTAGTAGAGACGGGGTTTCACCGTGTTAGCCAGGATGGTCTCGATCTCCTGACCTCGTGATCCGCCCGCTTCGGCCTCCCAAAGTGCTAGGATTACAGGCGTGAGGCACCACGCCCAGCCTGAAATTTTATATTTATGACCCTCATGATAAATTCATACCTGATAGCTATCAGACATATGAATACTGGCAGAACCATCCCAAATAATGCCAATTCTAGTAAACTTAAAATTCTAGGAATTGATCTTTATCCCAGGATGCTTGTGCTCACAAAAGCTTAAAAATGATCCAAAGACTTTAAAAGAGCTGAGAGCTTAAAAAGAGGCACTTACAACTACAAGTCTACAGGCTGGATCCTATTCCAGGGTAGCAAATGGATTTCATTTTACATGCCAATTCAAATTTAGTGGTGGTGGCTGCTTGGAATCAAGTAATAAGCATTCTGAGGTCACATCTGTGCTTGTTTGGAAAGAGTATTGTGGTCAATTCTGCCATGGTCATCAGTTTTATATGCTACTCTATGCTACTCTTATACTACATGAATATAGCTTCTTTCCCTGAATGCATTATAAAAATTTCCAGGAAACTAAATGCTACCTTAATTGATTAAAAGAATAAGTGGGCTTTTGGCCGGGCGTGTAATCCCAGCACTTCGGGAAGTGCCTGTAATCCCAGCACTTCAGGAAGCCAAGGCGGCCAGATCATGAGGTCAGGAGATGGAGACCATCCTGGCTAACACCGTGAAACCCTGTCTCTATTAAAAATACAAAACATTAGCCGGGAGTGGTGGCGGGCGCCTGTAGTCCCAGCTACTCGGGAGGCTGAGGTAGGAGAATGGCATGAACCCTGGAGGCGGAGCTTGCAGTGAACCGAGATGGCGCCACTGCACTCCAGCCTGGGTGACAGAGCGAGACTCCATCTCAAAAAGAAAAAAAAATAAAAATAATAAGTGGGCTTTCTAGGGGATCCATCAGGGGAAACTTATTTTTAGTAAATTGATCTTTTTTTCTGGCCTACAGTGACTTATCTTACCCTTAGATATTAAGAGTCAAAATGAACCATGATTGCTTCCTGATTGCTGAGTTTTGTGCGAAGCCCTCTTAGTCCCCACCACAAGACTATAACTCCATCCAGCCAGCTTAGTAAACCTTCTGGATTATCAAGCCTTGATCTCCGAGAGGAAGTCAAGCTTTATGAAATCACCTGAAAATGTCAACTATATGTTTTAAAAGCTTCTAAGCAGGATTCAGTAGGATTAGTTAGTGAGCGGAAAATAATTTGTTCCCAGCAAGCCCAGCAATTTCGTCACGGTTCCATCATACCATTAGCCTCTCCCTCCACCTCTGCTATGAGACCTTCTCAGACAATTCCCACTCCTACCGAATGACAGTCCCTAACATACCATTCATATTAGCTCCTGCTACCCTGCATAGTAACAGAAAAACCATAGACATTTGGAAGACAGGGTCAATACTCTCATTTGTAGGTCTCTTTCTCCCAACTTGTCTGTAGGAGCTCTGTGCTCAATAAATTTATCTAACTGATGGGTAACAAGGAATAATTTGACAGCTTGCCTTTCTGGAAAGTTCTAACAATTGGACTGATAACTCATCTTTTGAATGTGACATAGGTGAGAAAGCAGATATAGTTGCTATCTGTCCTTTGATGGAAGAAGGGCTGGAGAAAGTGGTCTTTCCATTCCTGATGTAATATTTTTTCAACCAAAATTAAGATTTTGCACATAGCGTGGGACAGAATGGATATGAGGGAGGAAATTTGAGGATGCAAAATAGGACTGACAGGAATGATGATCTTTGGAAAAGCTTCTGTACTTGTAGTGTCTTTTTATAACTTTATTTTTATTTATATTTTTTTTATTATTATTTTTAATGGTGTGTTGCTCTGTTGCCCAGGCTGGAGTGCAGTGACGTGATCTCGGCTCACTGCAACCTCTGTCTTCCAGGTTCCAGCAATTCTCCTGCCTCAGTCTTCTGAGTAGCTGGGACTACAAGCATGCGCCACCATGCCTGGCTAATTTTTGTATTTTTAGTAGAGACAGGGTTTCACCAAGTTGTGCAGGCTGGTCTCAAACTCCTGACCTCAAGTGATCCACCCACCTTTATATTAGTATATAGTATCCCAGACTCCCAAAGTGCTGGGAATACAGACGTGAGCCACAGTGCCCTGCCTGTAGTGCTTTTTTTTTTTTTAAATATAAGCCTGGCCAACATGACAAAACCCTGTCTCTACAAAAAATACAAAAATTAGCCTGGCATGGTGGCACACACCTGCAGTCCCAGCTACTTGGGAGCCTGAGGTGGGAAGATCACCTGAGCCTGGGGAGGTTGAGGCTGCAAAGAGCTGTGATTGTGCCACCGCACTCCAGCCTGGGCAACGAAGTGAGACCTTGTTTCAAAAAACAAAACAAAAAACTTTATTCCTTAATGTATTTTCCATAGCTCACATTGTAATTTGCTTTTCGCTGCAATTTTTAATTAGGATATGATTCACATAACATAAAATGTACCACTTTTGTGTGCAATTCAATTTTTAAAGTATTTTTTAAAGTATAGTCATAATGTGCAACCATTACCACTATCTAATTACAAACATTTCCATCAGTCAGTAGAAATGTCCCCTGCTTTATTCTTTATATTAGTAATCTGAAGTCTTCTCTCTTATTTTCTTGGTCAAAGATTTGTCAATTGTCTAGTTAATAGTTTGTTGACTTTTTTTTTTTTTTTTTTTTTTTTTTGAGACAGAATCTTGCTTTTTCTCCCAGGCTGGAGTGCAGTGGTGCAATCTCAGCTCACTGCAACCTCTGCCTCCCCGGTTCAAGTGATTAGCCTGCCTCAGACTCCTGAGTAACTGGGATCACAGGTGCCCACCACTGCACCCGGCTAATTTTTGTATTTTTTAGGAGAGACGGGGTTTTGCCATCTTGGCCAGGCTGGTCTCGAACTCCTGACCTCAGGTGATCCAACCACCTCAGCCTCCCAAAGTGCTGGGATTACAGGCGTGAGCCACCACACCTAGCCGTTTGTTGACTTTTTAAAAAGAGAACCGCTGGGTGCGGTGGCTCATGCCTGTAATCCCAGCACTTTGGGAGGCCGAGGCGGGTGGATCACCGGAGGTCAGGAGTTTGAGAGCAGCCTGGCCAACATGGCAAAACCCCGTCTCTACTAAAAATACAAAAATTAGCCGGGCACCTGTAATCCCAGCTACTAGGGAGTCTGAGGCTGGAGAATCGTTTGAACCCAGGAGGCTGAGGTTGCAGTGAGCTGAGATCACGCCATTGTACTCCAGCCTGGGCAACAAGAGCAGAACTCCGTCTCAAAAATAAGTAAATAAATAAGCAAATAAAAAAATAATAAACAGAGAACCAACTTTTGGTTTCATTTGATTTTCTGTATTTTTAAATTGTCTATTTCTAATTTCTGCTAAAATCTTTATTATTTTCCTTCTGCTTCCTGGTTTGAGTTTCATTTGATCTTTTTCAAGTTTTTTAAGGTGAAAGATTATTGATTGGAGAAAGGTAGGCATCTACTGCTGTAAATTTTCCTCTGAGCACTGCTTAGCTTCATTCCATAAGTTTTGATAGGTTGTGTTTTCATTTTCATTTATCTCAAAACTACTTTCTCATTGCCTTTCTGATTTATTCTTTTTTTTTTTTTTTTTTTTTTGAGACGGAGTCTTGCTCTGTGCCCCAGGCTGGAGTGCAGTGGCGCGATCTCGGCTCACTGCAAGCTCCGCCCCCCCGGGTTCACGCCATTCTCCTGCCTCAGCCTCCCGAGTAGCTGGAACTACAGGCGCCTGCCACCTCGCCCGGCTAATTTTCTTGTATTTTTAGTAGAGACGGGGTTTCACCGTGTTAGCCAGGATGGTCTAGATCTCCTGACCTCGTGATCCGCCCGTCTCGGCCTCCCAAAGTGCTAGGATTACAGGCTTGAGCCACCGCGCCCGGCCCTGATTTATTCTTTGACTCAGTGGTTAAGACAAGGTTGTTTAATTTCCACATAATTAAGAATTTTCTAAATGTCCTTCATTTCTAATTTAATTTCATTGTAGTTGGAGAGCATACTTTGTATGATTTCAGTCTTTCAAAATATATTGAGATTTGTTTCGTAGCCTAACATATGGTCTATCCTGGAGAATGTTCCATGTGCATCTGAGATAAATGTGTGCTCTGCTGTTGTTTGGTGGAGTGTTCTGTATATGTATGTCAGCTCTAGATAGTTTATGATGTTGTTCGTGTCTTCTGTTTCCTTGTGGATCTTCTAACTAGTTGTCCTATCCAGTCCCAGCTATTCAGGAGGAGGCTAAGGTGGGAAGATCGCTTGAGCCCAGGAATTTGAGGCTCCAGTAAGCTATGATCTCACCACTGCACTCCAGCCTAGGTATGGAGTGAGACCCTGACCCCAAAGAAAAAAAAAAAAAAGAAGACTTCTGTTATTATGCTGTTTTCCATAGTCTTATGTATTTTTGTTCCTGAATTATTTCATTGTTGCCTTTCTTTGCGTTAAATGGATATTTTTAGTGTGTCATTTTAATATCCTTGTCATTTCTCTTTTCTATAATTTGAATGTGTCCCCAAGAAGTATGAGTTAGAAACTTAATCCTTAATGCAACAGTGTTAGGAGGTGGAGCCTAATGGGAGGTATTAGGTCACTAGGGCTCTCCTTTCAGGACTGGACTAATGCTACAGTGGGAATGGGTTCATTATTGTGGGAGTGGGTTCCTTATCAAAGGATGATTTCAGCCTTCTCTTCCTCTCTTTTGCCCCCTCTTTGCCTTTGGCACAGCAAGGTTCTCACAAGATGCCAGTCCTTTGGCCTTGGACTTCCCAGCCTCTAGATCCATAACTAATAAGCTTCTGTTGATTAGAAATTACCCAGTGTATGGTATCTTGTTGTAACACCACAAAATGGACTAAGACACTTTTCTTTCTTTTTTTTTTTGAGATGGAGTCTCGCTCTGTCACCCAGGCTGGAGTGCAGTGGCGCGATCTCGACTCCCTGCAAGCTCCGCCTCCCGGGTTCACGCCATTCTCCTGCCTCAGCTTCCCGAGTAGCTGGGACTACAGGCGCCCGCCACCTCGCCCGGCTAGTTTTTTGTATTTTTAATGGAGACGGGGTTTCACCGTGTTAGCCAGGATGGTCTTGATCTCCTGACCTTGTGATCCGCCCACCTCGGCCTCCCGAAGTGGTGGGATTACAGGCGTGAGCCACCATGCCAAGCCAACTAAGACACTTTTCTTTTTTTTTTTTTGAGACGGAGTCTCGCTGTGTCACCCAGGCTGGAGTGCAGTGGCGCGATCTCGGCTCACTGCAAGCTCCGCCTCCCGGGTTTACGCCATTCTCCTGCCTCAGCCTCCGAGTAGCTGGGACTACAGGCGCCCGCCACCACGCCCGGCTCGTTTTTTGTATTTTTAGTAGAGACGGGGTTTCACCATGTTAGCCAGGATGGTCTCGATCTCCTGACTTCGTGATCCACCCGCCTCGGCCTCCCAAAGTACTGGGATTACAGGCTTGAGCCACCGCGCCCGGCCAAGACACTTTTCTAATGATAAATCGTCTATTAATCTTACTAAGGATCCTTTTTACATGAGGACCTACTTCTCTCTTGTTGCTTTCATTATACTCTTCACCCTTGGTGTTTGAAAATTTGATTATGATGCATCTAAGTGTGGACCTCTTGTAGTTTATCCCAGTTAGAGTTTGTTGAGCTTCTTAGACCTGTAAATTAATGTTTTTCATCATATTTGGGAGGTTTTCAGCAATCATCTCTTCAAATATTCTTTTGGCCCCTTTCTCTACTTTCTTCCTGGATCTCCTATTATGATTTGTTTGATGATGTTTTACGGATTTCTGGGGCTCTATTAATTTTTCTTTATTCTTTTTTTCTTTCGGTTCCACACACTGCATAACTTCAATTAACCTTGTTTCAAGTACTTCGCTTCTTCTACTTGCTTAAATATGCTGTTGAGCCCCTCTAGTGAGTTTTTTTTTTTTTTTTTTTTTTTTCCCCTGTAGTTGTAGTTGTCAGAACGAGGTCCATTCTGTTCCCTCTGCCACCAGGACTGGAGGCTGTTACTTTCATGGCTACCACTGGGCAGGGGGAGGTGGGAAGTGGGACTAAGTTAACATGTCACAAGTCTCACTATTCTTTATTCTTTTTGTTTTTTTTTTAGACATAGTCTTGCTCTGTCACCTAGGCTGGAGTGCAGTGGCACAATTTCGGCTCACTGCAACCTCCGCTTCCAGGGTTCAAGTGATTCTCCTGCCTCAGTCTCCTGAGTAGCTGGGATTACAGGTGCGCACCACCAGGCCTGGCTAATTTTTTTGTATTTTTAGTAGAGATGGGGTTTCACCATGTTGGTCAGGCTGGTTTCGAACTCCTGACCTCTAAGTCTCATTATTCTTATTGACACTATGCCATTTTACTTGTGTAAGTCCTCCCTGGGTTGCTGTAAACCTTTGATTATTTTCCAGAGTTCTGGATAAGTTAATTTTGGTGAGATCGCGTCACTGCATTCCAGCCTGGGTGACAGAGCGAGACTACGTCTCAAAATAAAAAAAAAAAAAAAAAAGAAAAAAGAAAACTGAAGACTGAGAGATTAAATTACTTTCTGAAGATTATGCAGCCCATTAAGTGGGAGAATCAGGTTTTGATCCCAGGTTTTCTGATCCCAAAGCTTATGGTTTTAATTACTAGGCTACGATGATATAGACTGAACTACCAAATATCCCAGGGATCTATGGGAAAAGAAGTATGGATTCAGCTCAGCAAAATCAAATGAGATACATGAAGAGGCAAACTTTTCTATCACATGGCATCTCTCCCAGTGCTGGAGTACATGACTGGCAGACTGTGCTGTGCTTAGGATACCATCAAAGTTATTATATTTCCACCTTGAAAAAATTTAGAAATTTGTTAGGTCTTTCTTTCTTTCCCTTTCCCACTCACCCTTCCTTCCTTCCTTCCTTTCTTCCTTCCTTCCCTTCGTTTCCTTTGTTTCCTTCCTTCCTTTCTTTTTCTTTCCTTTCTTTCTCTCTCTCTTTTTTTCTTTCTTTTGTTCTTTCTCTTTCATTCTTTAGTTCTTTTTTTTTTCCCCTAGGGTCTTACTCTTTTGCCCAGGCTGTAGTGCAGTGGTGCAATCATGGCTCACTATGACCTCATAATGTAAAACTTTTGTGCTCAAGTTAGCCTATCACCTTAGCTTCCCAAGTAGCTGGGACTACAGGCACACACCACCATGCTCCTGGCTAATTTTTAAATGTTTTTTAGAGCCAAGGTCTCAAACTCTTGGTCTCAAGCAATCCTTCCACCTCAGTCTCCCAAAGTGCTGTGATTATAGACATAAGCTTCTATGCTTGGCCTTGTTAGAGTTTTTAATACTTATTTTACAGCTGAGTTCTATCTGTCTGTCTATCTATCTGTCTATCTATCTATCTATCTATCTATCTATCTATCTATCTATATCTATCTATCTATCTATCTATCTATCTATCTATCTATCTATCTATATCACATAATCAGGGGTTCACATCATATTTGCCTCCTTGCTGTCCTTTGAGTATGCTGATCATGCTCCTGCCTTTTGAGGTCTTTGTTATTTCTGTTTGGTTAATGGTTGGGGCCTTGGAAAGTCTTCATCTGATCCTGGGATCTGACCAAGTCTGAGGCCAAATGGCACAGGGCGGACGTCATTCTTTTAACACATTGTAGCAATGACCATACTCCGAAAACATGAGCAGACAGTCACTTTTTCAACAAATATATATTAAGGACCTACTATGGGCTGAGTGCTGTGCTAGGTGATAAGTATGCAATGATATGAGTTGTGCCCAAGAGAATCTGAAAGTATACTTAAAATTTGTGTACATGTGTGATGGGGGAGATGTAGGACGGAATTAAGATAAGAGATGGCTTTTTGGAGAAGGTAGCACATGAACTAGGCCATGAATGGCCTTGGATGGGTAAAGCTGGCAGGAATTGATAGACTTGCTTTGCATATAGAATCTAACAAATTGGTGGTATCAAATTCAACTTTTCGGTGTCATTAACAGGAATAGGGAAATTATACTTCTTAGAATTGAATACTCCACATATCTGGAGTCTAATTGGAACCCAGAAAGGTTCTAGAAAGGATTTTGTTGGAGGAATCTGTCTAGATCTTCTCCTGGTCCCCCCTCCCTTTTCCTATTGGCCATCAAAAAAGGACATTCCTAGATTTCATCCCTGGATACAATTTTCCTTAAGGATATTTCACTGAAAGAATAAAAGTCACCAATTTAAGATAAAAAAGAAACTGCTCAAATGTAAAGTATTTGCTTAATATAATGATAATCATTTTCCTTCCTGTTTTTTCTTTTTTAATATTATATTATTATTATTATTTTTTTGAGACAGAGTCTTGTTCTGTCATCCAGGCTGGAGTGCAGTGGCTTGATCTCAGCTCACTGCAAGCTCCGCCTCCTGGGTTCACGCCATTCTCCTGCCTCAGCCTCCTGAGTAGCTGGGGCTACAGGCGCCCACCACCACGTCTGGCTAATTTTTTGTATTTTTAGTAGAGACGGGGTTTCACCGTGTTAGCCAGGATGGTCTTGATCTCCTGACCTCATGATTCACCTGCCTTGGCCTCCCAAATTGCTGGGATTACAGGCGTGAGCCACCGCACCCAGCCGATAATACTATTTTAAAAGGAATCAAAACATTAAATAATTATCAGCATGACTATTGTATAAGTAAAAGCTAGGAATCAAATTGCAAGAGACAAACATGATCATCTATATGTTAGATTAAAAAAAAAAGATAGTGACGTCAGCCCTTTTCTTTTGTCATCTGTGACCCTGTGACCTAATTGCAGGGACAGTAGCTGCAGAATGGAAAGAGGTATGTCTTGAGAGTAGCTCATGGTTTAGTTCCACAATTATAAAATGACAGCAGGCTGGGCGTGGTGGTGCACACCTGTAATCCCAGCACTTTGGGAGGCCGAGGTGGGTGGATCACCTGAGGTCAGCATTTCGTGACCAGCCTAACATGGAGAAACCCTGTCTCTACTAAATACAAAAAAATTAGCCAGGTGTGGTGGTGCATGCCTGTAATCTGAGCTACTTGGGAGGCTGAGACAGGAGAATCGCTTGTACCTGGTAGGCGGAGGTTGCAGTGAGCCAAGATTGCACCATTGCACTCCAGCCTGGGCAACAAGAGCGAAACTCCATCTCAAAAAACAAAAAACAAAAAACATAAAAATCACAGCAAACACCTTTTCAAGGCCAGTTATGACCACTGCCTCTCAATCACACACAAAATACCCCCAACCTACTAACAAACCCAGGCATTTTACGAGAGGATGGGTATTGCCTGCTGCTCTGTTCCCTTCCAGGGAGGTGCTCCACGTGTCCCTTCTCTTCCTCCGGGTCATCAGCGCCTGCGCAGATGGCAAGATCAGAATTTACAATTTCCTCAACGGGAACTGTATGAAGATGATAAAAGCCAATGGCAGAGGCGATCCTGTGCTGTCCTTCTTTATTCAGGGCAACAGGTGGGTGGTAGGTGCGGAGGTCAGAACTGTGAGCAATTCTGTTTGATTTTTTCCTCCCTTGGGATACCAGCCCTGGATCTGCTGTCAGGAGAAGACAGTATGCAGTGACTCTCTACAATTTTGGCTGGGTGGGGCAACAGTCTTGTTGTGGGGACTAACAGGGCTTTGCACAAAACTTAGTAATTGGGAAGCAATCATGGTTCATTTTGACTTTTTTTTTTTTGAGACATAGTTTCACTCTGTTGCACAGGCTGGAGCGCAGTGGTGCGATCTCGATCTCGGCTCACTGCAACCTCCGCCTTCCAGGTTCAAGCAATTCTCTGCCTCCGTCGGCCAAGTAGCTGGGATTACAGCGCCCACCAATATGCCCAGCTAATTTTTAGTATTGTTAGTAGAGACAGGGTTTCACCATCTTGGCCAGGCTGATCTTGAACTCCCGACCTCGTGATCCACCCGCCACAGCCTCCCAAAGCTCTGGGATTACAGGTGTGAGCCACCATGCCCAGCCTGTTTTGACTCTTAATTCATCCTGGGTATTTGTGGGAATTGCAGTGGGTGCAACACAACGCTTCTGTAAGGACCACAGTTCTACCAACGTGCAGCCCCTGCTTGCTCTTTGATCATGCCTTTGGCTGCCTGAGAGCTCTATCAGCTAGCTATCTTTGATGCCTCACTTCTAATGCAAAGAGACATATAGGAGGGTGGGGGGTGGCAGCAGCAGGGGGTACAGTGCGGGGGAGCTGAGCTGGTGAGCTTACAAAACCAGTACCATGACTGACTGCATTGTATACAGTACTGTGCTTTATATATGCGTAGATTCAGGGTGCTATTATATGAAAAAAACCAAATAGAACTAACCTGTAAATTCTACTTGATTCAAGCTCACTTGAGACATCACTTATGTCCCTGAACCATATTGCCTTCCTTTTAGTGAAACTTCATTAGTATTATTTACCATCTTAAAGAGGGCAGCCTGGTGATAAGCCTCAATTAATGAACACTTTTCAGTCATGCTGTTTAAAAAAAAAAAAAAGCTCTGACCGGTTTGCACTCACAGCATCCAAAGAAAGGTGTTTTCCTTTCGGCTTGAGTCTACAAGGGATTTCTTATTGGCATGACACCCCGCATTCCGTTCCAGCAGTTCCAGCCAAAACAAGTTACTTTTTGAGAGAGTTTATGCTGTTGGTTAAGGTCTTAACATTGCAGCCTTTGGAGCAGAAAGAAATCTGCCAGAGTGTTTTCATTTCTTGTTTACAGTTAAGGGAAGAGCACAGAGAGGCGAGAGCTGCTCGCTTGTAAAACTGGTGGGTTGGGAAGGCAGTGCTGCGGGGGCACAGGCAGGGGACAGGGAGGGCAAGCTCTGGAGCTCTTTGTCTACGGAGCATACAAGTGGGGAGTAGAGAAGTTAGAAATCATCTCACTTTATAAAGTACAGATGTTCTGTCTACATCTAGAGTGTGTGCAGAGATCCTGGAGTGACGGCATGGAGTGTGTGGTGTCTGTGTGGAGGGTCTGGGAAGCAGAGGAGTCCTCCCCATGTGAGAGCTTTCCTCATTCCCAGCAGCAATAGTAATATTGGGTTTGGAAGCTGTGCTTGAAACAAACAAACAAACAAAAACAGTGAATTTCAAGACATCTGTGTGCAGAGTACCTTCTTGGCACCCTAGGTACTTGGCACTCACTCCAGGAATGGAAATTCATTTAAAAGCATTTTAACTTGAGGCCAGGCGCAGTGGCTCATGCCTGTAATTCCAGCACTTTGGGAGGCCGAGGCGGGTGGATCATTGAGTCCTGGAGTTTGAGACCAGCCTGGGCAACATGGTGAAACCCTGTCTCTACTGAGAACACAAAATGAGCTGGGCGTGGTGGCGGGCGCCTGTAGTCCCAGCTACTCGGGAGTTGAGGCACGAGAATCACTTGAACCCAGGAGGCGGAGGTTGCAGTGAGCCGAGATCATGCCACTGCACTCCAGCCTGGGCGACAAAGCGAGACTCCCTCTCACAATAAAAAAAAAAATAGAAAAAAATAAAAAAGCATTTTAACTTGAGAAGTGAAACAATCGGAACATATGTGCCCCAATCATGTTTATTTTTTAAAGAAAAGAGTGACAAAGCTAACGACTCTTGCTGCATGGCCTGGTAACTTTCACCACTCTCCATCCTCCAGCCGCCTACACTACTAGTCTGTTTGGTCATTACCTGGGCACTGTTCCCTTGGTCTAAAGACCAGGTGGGATGGTAACTGCAGTGCATCTTTTGGTGGCCTCCACACTCCTTTTGTGGACAACCTTGTTGTTTCGGTTCCAGGATGGTGGTCAACACAGAGAGCAATGTTCTCGTGTTCCAGTTCGAACACATAAAGTGGCAGTATGCCATGGAAAAAACGAAACAAAAGAATAAGAAGGAGAAAGAGGAGGAAAAAGAAGAAAACAGCCTCATGGAAATTCTCTCTAAGTCTAATATGCAGGTTCACAGCCCGAGAGAATCTGTATCCAGTAAACAAACTGTGATCCAAGAGCTTCTACCGAGCAAACCTCCCAAGTCCCGAGTACTCCTGAAGCCGGCCAAGTTCTCTTCAGGTAAAGGACGGAAATACCAGCAAGTTCAGTGATAACCCACAGAGCAGACTGGGTTTGGTCAGGGTGGTGGGAGCGGGGAGGACTGGTTCCTTTATGGAATATTTTGGCCAGTGGTTTCCTGAGGATATATATGCTAACCCTCCAGGAAGGTAGGAGCCATTCTCTCTGACCCTCCAAACAATTTATCACCCAGTTAATGGGAACCTTCTGGTTTGCAAGATCTAGATCGATCTATCTTCCTTCCTTCCTTCCTTCCTTCCTTCCTTCCTTCCTTCCTTCCTTCCTTCCTTCCTTCCTTCCTCCCTCCCTCCCTCCCTCCCTCCCTCCCTTCCTCCCTTCCTCCCTTCCTTTCCTTCCTTTCCTTCTCTCCTTTTTTTTTTTTTTTTGACAGAGTTTTGCTCCTGTTGCCCAGGCTGGAGTGCAACGGTGCAATCTCGGCTCATTGCAACCTCCGCCTCCGAGGTTCAAGCGATTCTCCTGCATCAGCCTCCCGGGTAGCTGGGATTACAGGCATGAGCCACCACGACTGGCTAATTTTGTATTTTTTTTTAGTAGAGACGGGGTTTCTCCATGTTGATCAGGCTGGTCTCAAACTCCCGACCTCAGGTGATCCTCCCGCCTCAGCCTCCCAAAGTGCTGGGATTACAGGTGTGGGCCACTGCGCCCAGCCTGCAAGAGCAAGATTTTCAAACTTATAAGAATCTTTGCACAGTAGGTAAGACTAGCTTTAATACTTACCACTGAAACAAAAAGCAAGCAACTAATACCCCCAACCCCCCAAATTTAAAACATATATTACATAACTATTTCTTCAAGACAGAGACAGAATTTGTTATAAGCAGAAAAATGATCTATGCAGAATGTATTGTTTTTAGATCTAAGAGATAATGTTTGTAGCTGGAAAAATCTTACGTATAAAGCAGGTGTGTGTGCGTTTGTGTGTGTGTATGTAGGTGGGGGTGCAGGCATGGCCAATGCCATTTGTAAGACATCCAAAGAATAAATTATGTGTGGGTTAGAGTAGCAAGACTCCTTCCTTATACCAGCCCTATATTTGGCAGGTGAAATTGGATCCACAGATCTATAGAGAAAACTATAAATCACCCCCAAGCATATCACACTACAAATAGTCAGCTATCTCTTGAGAGGAGGGAACTCAGAGTGTTAGCTAATGCTTAACAGTAGGAAAAGTGGGTCGGAGGGGGAGTCAGGATGCGATCTAGGCCTTAGACTTGCCACCCTAAAATAATCAAAAGATTCAGGATCTAGCTAAAAGAGTTTATCCAAGTGCAAAGTTTGAGGGCAGCATCCAGGGACACCAAAGACTAGTGACCAGTGCTCCTGGAGTGGGGAAAAGTGAACATCCTTTAAACAGACAAAAACAGAGCTGCTGAACAGAATTCAATTTTCCATACAAAGGCTAACATACAGATGTAAGACTAGATTGGCTACTATTGATGACCTCTAATGGTTGCTTAGCATTCTGCTGTAAAGAGGTGACAATCACAAGGGGAGTTGCTTAACATTCTGCTGTAAAGAGGTGACAATCACAAGAGTGTCTATCTCCACATCATTCTCGGTTTCAATGAAGAATAGGGAGTCTGGTTAATGGAAAAGACCTCAGCACAGAGGTCTGGAGCAGGAAAACAGCTGTGCTATGTGACTCAGTTTCCAGGGCTTCACTTTTCCCTGTCACATAGTCAATTTAGAAGGTTGTTACACTCTCTTTACTTTTCACGGACTCCAGGTAACTACTTGGTTTCATACGACAATAAACAATATGGTGTTTGGTAGAAAAATACAGTTAGACGGAAGAATGATATAAGTTCCAGTGTTTGGTTGCACAGTAGGATGACTACAATTAACAATAATGTATAGCCGGGTGCAGTGACTCACGCCTGTAATCCCAGCACTTTGGGAGGCTGAGGCAGGTGGATCACCTGAGGTCGGGAGTTTGAGACCAGCCTGATAAACATGGAGAAACCCCGTCTCTACTAAAAATACAAAAAAATTAGCCGGGCGTGGTGGCGCATGCCTGTAATTCCAGCCTTACTCGGGAAGTGGAGGCAGGAGAATCGCGTGAATCGGGAAGTGGAGGTTGCAGTGACCGAGATCGCGCCACTGCCCTCCAACCTGGGTAACAGGAGCAAAACTGCATCTTAAAAACAAACAAACAAAAAACCAATAATGTATTGTATATTTCAAAATAGCTAGAGGAGAAGATTTGGAATGTTCCCAACACAAAGAGATGATAAATGTTTAAGATGACAGATATCCTAATTATCTTGATCTGATCATTACACATTTTATGCATGTCTCAAAATATCACATGTACTCCATAATTATGTATAATAATGTACCCATAAAAAACAAGATGGTGATATTTTGTATAAAAATAAGTCCAATTATCAGCCCCAATTATGATTGATTATATTATTTTATGCCCTAATTGAAGTATATAATGACTACAGCTTCTTCCTCAATCACAATTTAGCAGTGTTAATAGAGGAACTTCAAAGTCAAGGGAAGTCAAAATCACCCCGAAGAGATGGTAAAAAGAGAGTTTATTCTGTTCATAAGGGAACAAGTGGCATGGATGGTGGGCAGGAGAATTTGGAAGCAAAATCCATAGCAGGAGATAAGACAAACAGTGATACTCAATTCTGAATTAGTGGCAAGATCCCGACTCTCTCTCTCTCTAGTTTCCTATTGTTTTCCAGCAGGCCACTACCTTTGCTTATCTTTGAGAATCTGGAATGAATACAATGCCTGGCTTCTCCCAAGAGTGACTGGTTTTCCTTAATTGTCCCTTTTCTGACTTGAGGCCACAGAGGGAGAACTATTTTCCGGTTTTTGGCTGACAGCCCGCCTGTGTTCCCTGCTAGCTTCCTCACTTCTTGGACTGTTATGTCATCAAGCTGAGAAATGGGCACAATAAAAGAGAGAACAGGCAGTTGAGGCTGGTTTCAGGGAGCATTTTAAGAGACTTTATTAGGAACGAGAGAGATTGGGGGCAGGTGCTATATATGTGAGATAAGGAGATAAGGGGGAGAGAGAGAGAGATGGGGATGTGCCTTTTAAGAAGTGTTGCTGGGATGGGCATAGTGGCTCATGCGTGTAATTCCAGTGCTTTGGGAGGCCAAAGTGGGAGGATTCCTTGAGGCCAGGAGTTGGAGACCAGCCTGGGCCACTTAGTGAGATCCTTATCTCTACAAACAATTTTAAAAATTGGCCAGATATGGTAGCACACACCTCCTAGCTACTCAGGAAGCTAAGGCAGGAGGATCCTTTGAGCCCAGGAGTTTGACGTTACAGTGAGCTATGATTGCACCACTGGGTGATAGTGACACCTAGTCTCTTACAAAAAAAAAAAAAGTGGCCAGGCGTGGTGGCTCATGCCTGTAATCCCAGCACTTTAGGAGGCTGAGGTGGGTGGATTGCCTGAGGTGAGGAGGTCGAGACCAGTCTGGCCAACATGGTGAAACCCCATCTCTACTAAAAGTATAAAAAAAGTAGCCTGGCGTGGTAGCATGTGCCTGTAATCCCAGCTACCTGGGAGGCTGGGGCAGGGGAATTGCTTGAACCAGAGACGGCTGGGGGTTGCAGTGAGCCGAGATCGTGCCACTGCAACTCCGGTCTGGGTGACAGACCAAGACTCCATCTAAAAAAAAAAAAAGTTTCTGGACATCATGACTCATGACTGGGATGTCCCTTTGTTATTTTTTAAGGACATAGATAAAAATTTAAAATGTCTTTCAAACATTTTTGACTAGTATAATAGTGTTTCTTTGGAACAAACTCTGTGCAGAGATTGGTTTCAAGGTGAGGGGAAAACAATTGTTTTATGAGGGCTGCGCTAACAATGGGCATCCTTGTATAAACCTATGTCAGTGTACAGGCACAGGTATACCTGAAGGGTAAAGTCCTATGAGTGAAATTGCTAAGCCAAAGGATAAGTGCATTCAAAAACTAGAAAGATATTGCCAAGGTTGTCCTGAAAAATATTATATTAATTTACACTCCCACAAGCAATGCATGGGAGACGCCACTGCATCTGTGCCAACTCTGGGAGTTAGCTGGCATTTTGTACTTCCTTGTATAAATAAAAATGGTGCCTGCATTTTCTTCTAGGTTGATCATTAACAAACTAAATGTCCACCAACAGGCAATGGCTAAGTAATAAAAAAATCTATTGTATGGAATATTATATATGGCTAAAAGTTATATGATGAGGATTTGTATATACTAACTTGGAAAGAGATCCACAATACATTATCATTTGAAAAAAGACAAATTAATAAACAATGAGCTCACCATAATTCCTTTTTTTATAAAAGGAGAAAAATTTTTGAGTTTGCAAGGAGAATAGGGAAGATTTTGACATCTTGATTTCACTTTTTTTTTTTTTTGAGATGGAGTCTCACTCTGTTGCTCAGGCTGCAGTGGAGTGGCATCATCTTGGCTTACTGCAACCTCTGCCTCCTGAGTTCAAGCAATTCTCCTGCCTCAGCCTCCTGAGTAGCTGGGATTACAGGTGTGTGCCACCACACCCGGCTAATGTTTTTGTATTTTTAGTACAGACAGGGTTTTTCCATGTTGGTCAGGCTAGTCTCGAACTCCTGACCTCAGGTGATCTACCCACCTAGGCCTCCCAAAGTGCTGGGATTACAGGCGTGAGCCATCGCACCTGGCCTGAAGACAGGTTTTATTTTGGGCAACATTCAAGATTATTTGGAGTCAAATTTGATTAATAAGGTAAAGATCAAATTTTGCAATATAATTATTGTTGAAAAATACAGTTATGCTACTATAAATTTATTAAGATCTGCTTTGTGTGAATCATAAATGAGATGTGAAGGTCATTCCCAACTTCACATTTTCTTTTTTTTTTTTGAGACGGAGTCTTGCTCTGTCGCCCAGGCTGGAGTGCAGTGGCACGATCTCAGCTTACTGCAAGCTCCACCTCCCAGGTTCACGCCATTCTCCTGCCTCAGCCTCCTGAGTAGTTGGGACTACAGGCGCACGCCGCCACGCCTGGCTAATTTTTTGTATTTTTAGTAGAGAGGGGGTTTCACCGTGTTAGCCAGGATGGTCTGGATCTCCTGACCTCGTGATCCGCCTGCCTTGGCCTCCCAAAGTGCTGGGATTACAGGCGTGAGCCACTGCTCCCGGCCCCAACTTCACATTTTCAAAAATAAGTAGAGTATCGAAATCACATGTTGCCTTCAAAATATGCACACTTAGAGGCTAATATACACTTTACTGAATACTAGCATTTTATTTAAAACTAGTTTTATTAAATCGTTTCTAGTATCAGCAATTTCTAATACGACTGAGGATGCCTGTCTGTATGATGGCATACCTGTTGGACAACAAAGACCTCAATGTGCTTTGAAGTCTGAATGCCCAAGTACTTAATGCATACGTACTTAATATTTTTCACAGAATGCCGATTTTTTTTCATTTTCTTTTTTTGAAGAAGCAGATGATGTGGAGAAAGCACCAAAACAAGGACAATTGGAAACTCCTGAAAAACTGCTCAATCACCCAAAGAAAAAGTCTTGGAAAATTCCTATGTCACCTGACCAATTCCTCCTGACTGTCAGCGCCCTGCAGCAAGCCCATAATTCCGGGAAATTCGCCTATCCCTGTAGGCCCCGAAGAGAAATTATTGATGTCTGGGGACCTTCAATTTCATACCCAAGGAAGGTCTTGAATTTCAAAGGAAAATCCATCCAACATGCAGTTGATCAGTTGAGATTGAGCAATCCTCCTATAGATGTGAAACAAACAAGTATTCCCCTTGAAATCCAGAAACTGCAGCCCAACTTGAAGATCTCTTTGCACAGTCCCAGAGTCCAGTCCACTTTGCCGCAGCCCATGATTATCCGCTCCAGGTTCTCTGGCAGCTTAAAGGGTGGAGACCAAGTGACCAGTTCAATTGAAAGGGCAGTGTGCAGTCCCCTGACCAGTATGCAGGTCATTAAACCAAACCGCATGCTAGCTCCAAAAGTGGGCACAGCCACCCTGTCTCTTAACAAAGAACGGCCTCGCATCTACACAGCCCTTGATCCCCTTAGAGTGAACACTGAGTTCGTGCTGTTGACCGTGAAGGAGGAGAAAGAGCACCAGGAAGCCAAGATGAAGGAATATCAGGCCAGGGAGTCCACTGGAGTGGTTGATCCAGGAAAAGCCAGCAAAGCTGCATGGATCAGGAAAATCAAAGGCCTGCCTATTGATAATTTCATGAAGCAAGGGAAAACAGCGGCCCCTGAACTTGGACAAAATGTATTTATCTGAACCAGCCTTGGGAAATTACAATGTTTTACAATAAACAGCCAAGTGGATGTTGCTATTTGGCCTTTTTCTTTTTTTTTTTTTTTTTTTTTTACTGTTTTTTTTCCTGGTAATTAATGTGGGAACTCCCAATTATCTTCCTCTGAGCCAAATATCTGATATCATCAAAGTAAGAAAACAGAAGGAGGTTGGGTGAGATTAGCATCTGTACTCCCACTGAAAAAAATTTAGTGAGCATTAGGAAAGCCCAGTTTCGTTGATGGGGGATGGGGAGACGATCACTGGAAATTAGATACCATTCATCACTATCAATTTAGTGCTATTAGTTCTTCCGGCAAATGAAGTTATGGGATTATATCAGGATAATGCATTGGAGTTTTCTGGTATTTTTGCATAGAAGCCTGATGAAACCCATTAAGAATTTAAAAGGGGAAGCCCTTAATGGGGTTGACCTGTTGCATTTGACGACATTGAGCTTTTCCTTCTCAGGGCTAACTCCTAAGGAAGAGAATTAGCATAATATCCTCTGTACAAAGAGGGCCAGTAGCATCAAGTGCATTGAGGTTTCTGCTTAAACCTTTGGACTATGGTGTCAGGGACCAGGTAATTTAGAAGACTGCAGCCCACTACAAGAGCTATGGCTCATCAGAAAGTTCAAGCCTTGGCTAGGCGCGGTGGCTTACGCCTGGAATCCCAGCACTTGGGGAGTCTGAGGCGGGTGGATCACCTGTGGTCAGGAGTTCGAGACTAGCCTGACCATCGTGGTGAAACCTCGTTTCTACTAAAAATACAAAATGAGCTTTAACAACTAGCTATTAAAAATTAAAAGACGGTAATGAATTAAAACAGAATGCCTTAAAAAACAAAAACACCACAAAACTCCACAGCACTGAGTGGACCACTGAAAACCTGCCATGGGCAGGCTGGATGTACAGGCCCCAAATTTGTCAGCTTTTCATCTCCAAGGGCACGAATGCGATTGTGCTGCCGAACTTTCTCGCCTTTGAGAAACGCGTGTGTGTTTTTTCCCCTTTCATTCATTATTAGAATATTAGGTTTTAAATGGCACTGGCAAACAGCCATGTAAAATTTGTTATTTTAATAGAGAAAATCCCTTCAATCAAGGGAACGTGCAAATATCACTATGCCAACAACAGCAGTCTGACTAGGACAGACAGATAGGATACTGTCATCATTACCGTTTCAAAAATGACTTAACGCCCCTCAATTTCACATCCTTTGTTCAGGCAAGATCACACATGAGCTGCTGGACTTAACACAGTAATAAGAATAACGACTCCCATTTACTAGTAAGGAAACCATTATCATCCCCACTTTACGACTGACGAAAGAAGTACATAAAGGTTGGTGATATGATTGGCAATAGAGGACCCAGGCGTCCAAGCTCCAGGGTGCAAGGTCTCAACTCCTATTCCTTAGTTTCCTGGCGTCTAAGGTTATACCTCCCATAATAATGCCGTCCATTACTTACTCTAGAGTCCTCCTGCCTTGTTTTTCTTAACGTTTTACTTCTTCGCAAGCACATATTTTAAAAAGTTGTTTCTACAATTTAAAGTACAAAAGTAATACTGTACAGGAGTACGTCTTTGTAAAATATTCAAAGAAAATTAAATTATAGAATAAAACCCCGACCTCCTGCATTCCGGGCAGCGACGCTGGCGGGAATGACTTCAGAATTTGCACTGGAGGAACAGCAAACATTTCCTCAAAACAGACCATGAAGCTTTCCACTTGAGAGCTCACTGTGGTCCCAATGCTTTTCCCAGCCGGTTTTCGCTCCTGTTCCAGGCTCCGCCTCCGCCGTGTCCGCGCTTCTCGCCCCGCCCCACACAGCAGCTCCGCCCCCGCTCGCTCCGCCCCCGGAGTTACTCCTCCGGCGTTGCTCCCTCAAAGCGGAAGTGAAGCCGGACTGAGGCTCCTACAGTGGTCCCTCCTGGCCTTTGGTGACGAGTCGCGTCAGTTCCGACCCGGACCCGTACGCTGCTGCGCTGACGTGGCTCCCGGAAGTAGGGCTGGCGTAGGGCCGCCATGTTGCAGCAGGTGAGGGGCTGAGGGCGCGCAGGGAGGATGGCGGCTCGTGGGATGGGCTCTGCAGTTTCCTGGGGACTGGAGTCCGCCTTCCCTGCGCCCACTACTCGAACTCGAGGAGGAGCGGGGCGGCCGGGAGTGGAAGGCTGTGGGTAGTTGTCTGAGGAGGGTAGCTGGGGGTTCTGAGGCCTCTGGAGGAGGCGTGACTGGTGCGGCGCCGAGCAGGTAGTGCTTGCGGCTGTGGAGACGCCCGTTGTTGACCAGCCCGAGCGGGGGTCTCTTTTTCCTCAGCCCTTAGTGCGGGGGTGGAGGTGTGGAGTAGCGGCCTGCGGGCCTCTTAGATCCCTGACCCCCAGAGCTGCGATGCGATCTTGTAGGAATCGGCGACACCGCCAGAGCCTCGCTTTCAAGTTGCTGTTCCCAAACTAATGTTGTTGATGATTCTCTCTTGTGTGCTCTTAAATTGTAGTGCACATGTTGGCAACCGGAGACTAGTAAGATTAATTTAATAATCTCTTCTTCTTAGAAAAAAACTAGTATTTATAGTCACTTAGATTGTCTTACGTGTTTTTTTGTTTCGGCTCACACATAATTTATTGAGGGGTTACTATGACTCAGACATGGTTGTAGGCCCAGGGATAGGGCTGTGACCAGTACAGACAAGTTTTTTGCCCCTTATTTTCGGGTTAGAGAAGTGGGTTCTAGGAGATGGGAGTGGGGTGGGGAGACACGATAAATTATATAACCAAAGATATTTTCAGATAATTGCAAAGGCAGGGTGATGAAATAGCAAGTGTCTGAGGATAGGACAACGAAGATTTGTGGTCAGAAAAGACTGCTTATGAGGAGATGCCTTGAGTGGAGAAAATCTAATAATGGTTAAATTCAGCTATGTTACAGGAAAGGCGTCCTGATTCAGACCCCAAAAGAGGGTCCTTGGCTGGGCGCGGTGACTCACGCTTGTAATCCCAGCACTTTGGGAGGACGAGGTGGGTGGATCATGAGGTCAAGAGATTGAGACCATCCTGGC
Organism: Macaca thibetana thibetana; assembly: GCF_024542745.1. Lineage (NCBI taxonomy): Eukaryota > Metazoa > Chordata > Mammalia > Primates > Cercopithecidae > Macaca > Macaca thibetana. The sequence continues at coordinate 5,837,586 of NC_065593.1, forward strand.
CAACTTGGTGAAACCCTGTCTGTACTAAAAATACAAAAATTAGTTGGGCGTGGTGGTGCATGCCTGTAGTCCCAGCTACTCGGAGGCTGAGGCAGGAGAATCGCTTGAACTGGGGAGACGGAGGTTGCAGTCAACCTCCACTGCATTCCAGCTTGGCGACAGAGGGAGACTTCCTCTGTCCCAAAAACGTTCTTGGATCAGGCGAGAAGGAATTCAGGGTGAGTCTGCAGTGCAAAGTGGCAAAGTGAAAGCAAGTTTATTAGGAAAGTAAAGGAATGGCTACTCCATAGAGCAGCCTGGAGGGCTGCTGGTGGCCCATTTTTATGGTTATTTCTTAGTGATATGGTTAACAAGGGGTGGATTATTCATTCCTCCCCTTTTTAGAACATAGTAACTTCCTGATGTTGCCGTGGCATTTGTAAACTGGCATGGCGCTGGTGGGAGTGTAGTAGTGAGGACGACCAGTAGTCACTCTCGTGGCCGTCTTGGTCTTGGTGGGTTTTGGCTGGCTTCTTTATTGCAACCTGTTTTTTCAGCAAGGTCTTTATGGCCTGTATGTTGTGCCAACCTCATATCTCATCCTTTGACTTAGAATGCCCTGTCTGGGAATGCAGCCCAGTAGGTTTCAGCCTCATTTTACCCAGCTGCTATTGAAGATGGAGTTGTTCAGGTTCACATGCTTCTGACATCTGAACCTGGCACCCAGGCCGGATGAGGCTGGAGAAACACAACCATGCCGACTGTTCCCACTATTTATGTATTTATTTATTTATTCATTTATGAGACGGAGTTTCACTCTTGTTGCCCAGGCTGGAGTGCAATGGCGCGATCTCAGCTCACTGCAACCTCCGCCTCCCGCCTTCAAGTGATTCTTCTGTCCCACCCTCCAGAGTAGCTGGGATTACAGGCGCCCACCACCATGTCCAGCTAATTTTTGTATTTTTAGTAGAGATGGGGTTTCACCATGTTAACCAGGCTGGTCTTGAACTCCTGACCTCAGGTGATCCACCCACCTTGGCCTTCCAAAGTGCTGAGATTACAGGCGAGAGCAAGGCCTGTTCCCACTTGGTAAGTTTGTGATGCGAACCTCAGTCGAGCCCTTAGTGCTGCCAGGCGGTCATTCTCCATTTCTATAGCCCCTTCACCCTCTCACCTTAGGCAACTATTAAAACTCAAATCTTCAACATTTCTTCTCTTATCCTCTCTCAGCTGGTAATGTTGCTTCTTGTTTCACTGAAAATGGAAGCCATTGGAAGACAATTTTCACACTAGCTGCCTATTTATTTGCATGTTTACTCATTGTCTCATATTCTTGTATGATAATTGGAGTGTCCGTGCTCCATTCTTAGGTCTTCCTGTCTGCTGTGTCCTGGTTTCCATCTCCTCTTGCCTACTGGAAGGCATTGTTCCAGTAATTCTCTTTCTTCCGTCGTCAATTTTTTGATCCTTTTAAACGTTTGTTCACATCGACATATAAACATGTTTTAATTTCTCTTACCTTAAAAAATGAAAACTTGACACCATATGCTCTTTGACTTGTCACCCCATTCTTTTTCCTTTAAAGACTTGTATCATATGTACTTGTCTTTTAATTCTTCCATTCTCTCTTGTATTCATTCTAGTCAGCCTTTCTTCTCCTCTCCCAACCATACTGGAACTGAGGTCCCCGATGACCTGTTAAAAATACAGTGGCTGGCCGCGGTGGCTCATGCCTGTAATCCCAGCACTTTGGGAGGCCGGGGTGGGTGGATCATGAGGTCAAGAGATTGAGACCATCCTGGCCAACATGGTGAAACCCTGTCTCTACTAAAAATACAAAAATTAGCTGGGTGTGGTGGCCCTTGCCTGTAGTCTCAGCTACTCGGGAGGCTGAGGCAGGAGAATTGCTTGAACCTGGGAGGCGGAGGTTGCAGTGAGCCAAGATCACGCCACTGCACTCCAGCCTGGCGACAGAGCGAGACTCCGTCTCAAAAAGAGAAAAAGAAGAAGAAAAAATACAGTGGTCACTTTTTGGTTTTCATCTTACTTGTGAGCAGCATTTGACACAGATGATGGATCCTCCTCCTGGAGGCACTTCGTTTGGTTTCCAGGACACTACCCCCTCCTGGCTCACCTCATGTTCCTTAGTACTTCTTTTTCAGTCCCCACTGTGTATTCCTTCTTATCTTTGTGATCTCTAATTATTGGAATGCCAAGAATCTGTCTTAGCCATCTTTATCTTTTTAGTTGTTCAGGACAAAAGCTTTGGAATCTTCCTTGATTCCTTTTATTTACCCTTCCTCCACCTCCCCAGTCAACCCGTCAGCAAATCCTGTCAGCTCTACCTTAAAATGTATTTGGGATCTATTTTTCATCACCTCCACTGCATCCATCCTAGACCAAGCCATTACTTCTTGGCCTCGTGATGGAAGTAGTTTTCTAACCAGTCTCCTAGCTTCGTGCCTTTGTCCCTCCTTCCTCTCCCCTACCCCTCCAGATTTTTACTACAGTAGCCAGAATTCTGTATTTAACAGATGAGTCAGAACATGCAGTCTTACAGTTAGAACACTCCAGTGGATCTCCCTCTCAATGCTTTTTGGTTTTAAAAATACTAGCATCTTAAAATGTCCAAAATCAAACTGCTGATTTTGCCCCGAAATCTTTTGTGTCTTCCCCATCTTAGTAAATGTACATTAGTAAATGTAACTCCAGGAGTGCAAAGCTATTTGTCTTTTTTTTTTTTTTTTAATCTGTACCACTTACAGCGGTACCTGGCACTTGGTAGGCACTCAGTATTTACTGAATAAATGAGAAGAAATCAGTCTTTCAAAGAGCAGGGTAAGAGAAGTGTTCTAAGTAGTATGAACCATAAGTGCAAAAGAACCTGATGGGGCCTAAATTTGGCATGTTTAAGGAACTGAAAAGAGGGCCAGCCTGGACATGGTGGCTCATGCCTCTAATCCTAGAACTTTGAGAGGCCAAGGCAGGAGAATTGCTTGAGCCTGGGAGTTTGAGACTAGCCTGGGCAACACAGCGAGACCCCATTTCTGCAAGAAATTAAAATATTAGGTATGGTGGCTTGCAGTACTCAGGAGGCTGAGATGTAGAGCCTGCAGTGGTGACCCCTGATTGCTCCACTGCACTCCAGCCTGGGCGAGAGCCAGACCCTGTCTCAAAAAAAAAAAAAAAAAAAAAAAAAAAAAAGCCAGTCTGGCAGGAGCTTAGGTACTGTATAAATTTCCTATTGCTACTACAGCAGCAAATTCCTATGTACTGTTGTAAAGTTCTGGTGGTCAGAAGTCCAGAATGAGGCTCCAGGGGTTAAACATCAAGGTGTGGGTAGGGGTTCTGGAGAATGAGTTACCTTACCTGTTTCAGCTTCTAAACACCTGGGATCCCTTCCCCATCTTAATGCCATCAGCGCAGCGTATTCGAATCTCTGTCTCTGATCCCTACTTTGCTTGTTTCATCACCTTCTCTGACTGACCTTCCTTTGTTTCTCTTGTAAGGACCTTTGTGATCACATCATCTGGCCAGCCTGGGTAATCCAGGGTAATCTCTTGACCTCAAGATCCTTAACTTAATCCCATCTGTGAAACTCTTTTTGCCAAGTAAATTCACATATTCACAGGTTCCAGGGATTAGAACCTAAACATCTTTGGCAGGGGTGAGGAGGTATTCAGCCTGCCACAGTTCATGAAGGGTGAGTGGCCGGAGATAAGGTCTTAGATATTGGCAGGTACCAGATCATGATAGATCATGATAGGGAGTCTGTTTTTCAGTCATAGTGCTGAGGGGTGTCAGTAGGGGAATGATATGATTTGATGTGAAAAAGTCTCCCCGGCTGCTGGATGGCGATTAGACTGTTGGGATCAAGAGCAGAAGGCCTCAGCTTTTTATTCATAACATCATATGGTGGATCTCAATCTTGGCTCTACATTGTGATCACACCTCAAAGCAGTTATATCTGAAACACAGGGCTGGACCCAATTATCAGCTTTTTTTTTTTTTTTTTTTTTTTTTAAATAGAGCATTCTAATTGTAGCGAAGGTTGAGAACCACTAGTCTCATAGATCTGAATCCATTTTACTTTTTCAGTCTTAGCTCAATAGGAGCTTCTCCCATCCGTCACTTACTGCATGGGCTACTTGGCCATTTCTTAGACAAACTTCCTGTATTCCCACCTGTGCCTTTCAAAATATACCTAGTCTAGGGAGGCCTATGCGGACTATCAGGGCCCAGCTGCTAAACTCACCTCCAGAAAACTTCTCCAGTGCCCTGTAGTAGGAATGATTTGCTTCCTTCCCCAGCTCCCATTTGTACTTAGATTTCTCAGCCCTGATCACAGTCAGCTGTATATTATAGCCTCCTTTGCTTATTTACTCATGCCTTCAACAAATATTGTATCACTTGGCTAAATGCTTTGCTAGACACCAGGATTTATTACAATGCAAAGACAGTCCTGGTTGGGCGTGGTGGCTCACACCTATAATCCCAGCACTTTGGGAGGGTGAGGTGGGCGGATCGCTTGAGGTCAGGAGTTTGAAACCAGCCTGGCTAACATGGTGAGACTCTGTTTACTAAAAATACAAAAATTAGCCAGGCTAATTAGCTGAGATGCACTCCTGTAATCCCAACTACTGAGGAGGCTGAGGCACTAGAATCACTTGAACCCAGGAGGTGGAGGTTGCAGTGAGCCGAGACCATACCACTGTACTCCAGCCTGGGCGACAGAGCAAGACTGTTTCACACACACACACACACACAAAAGACCTTGTCCTCCAGGTCTTCCAGCAGTTTATATATGGAGGTAGGAGTGGGTAGACTTGCAATAAGAATACTCCGAGATAATTGTTCAAATGGAGATTTGTCCAAGTGCTGTAGGAACATGGGGTTTTCAGAGGCAGGTTTTCAGCTATTTCAGTATTTGAGCTAAAAAACTTGAAGGATGATTTGGTATTTGCCTGGTGGTGAGCAGGGCATGGGGAAGGGAAGAGTTTTCTGAGACAACATGTGAAAGGCAGGGGATGGGAGAGAGATTGCAGTGTTTCTTAGAGACCATGTAGTTAACAGTATTGCTTCAGTGCTCAACAGTGCTCAATGAAGACAGTGTCAGAAGCAAGTATGGGGCATTAGATTCTGTGATCTTCTATGCTTTATGTGAAGGAGTTAAATTTTATCCTATACTTGTAGGGATGCCATTGAAAAATTTGAGCAGTAGAGTGACATGGTATGATTTCCATATTGGGAGGATTGCTCTGGGTAATGTAGAGGAGAGGCTGGAATAGGGATAAAGGCAGGGAGGCTGTTGAGTGGCACTAGGAGAGGAACAGGAGCAGGTTCGTTGTCGTTGAGGGGAATTGCAGTGAATTGAGGTGTGAACCACTCTTAGAAGCCTAAGGTTATGGGGCCGGACATGGTGGCTCACGCCTGTAATCCCAGGACTTTGGGAGGTCAAGGCGGGTGGATCACAAGGTCATGAAATCGAGACCATCCTGGCTAACACAGTGAAACCCTGTCTCCACTAAAAACATGCAAAAAATTAGCCGGGCTTGGTGGCACACGCCTGTAGTCCCAGCTACTTGGGAGGGTGAGGCAGGAGACTCACTTGAACTGAGGAGGCAGAGGTTGCAGTGAGCTGAGGCTGTGCCATTGCACTCCAGCCTGAGTGACAGAGCAAGACTCCATCTCAAAAACAACAACAACAACAACAAAAACAGGCTAAGGTTGTAAAAGGAAGCAATGCTTTGGGAAGGTAGAGGATTGAAGGGGAGATTCAAGATCAGGGTTCTTAAAATCTTTTTTGCCTAATAAGTGGCCTTGAAGAAGTTTATATGCATATGCTGATTAGAAAGATTCAGTAGAGGCCGGGCTTGGTGGCTCATGCCTGTAATCCCAGCACTTTGGGAGGCCGAGGCAGGCAGATCACCTGAGTTCAGGAGTTCAAGACCAGCCTGGCCAACATCGCTAAATCCCGTCTTAACTAAAAATACAAAAATTAGCTGGGCGTGGTGGCACTCACCTGTAATCCTAGCAACTTGGGAGGCTGAGTCTGGAGAATCGTTTGAACCCAGGAGATGGAGGTTGCAGTGAGCCAAGATCATGCCATTGCACTCCAGCCTGGGTGATGAGCAAAACTCCATTTCAATAACAACAACAAAAAAGAAAGATCCAATAGATAGACTTGAAGGTAGAAGAAAATGTAAATAAAGGGGAAAATGATGAAACAAGTCCCAGAGGAGGCATGAAAAGAAGTTATTCTGAGCACAAATAATTGGTTTAGCCTTGGATAAGAAGAGAAGGAGTTGTGAGAAGGGATCATGGAACTAAGGATGCAGTCAGATGATTTTGTGAAGGAGCCAGAAACCTTGAGATTATCCCTAGTAGCCTCGGCTTGCTCTGTGACTTGGGAGAGAACAGGTGAGGATAGGTGTTAAGTTTGTAGTAGCATCATCTGCACCCCAGAGTTTTCTCAGAAAGTGCAGCCTAGGGGCAGGAATGGAGCAGCTGAGACCTGGATTATTACCTGGGGTTTTTGCCAGATGATTTGAGGAGGATGGGATGGAGGATCTGCATGTGTCCTTTTCCTAGGTTTTGAATTCCTGATGCTGTAACCACATTATTTTATCTTCTATTTTGATGAGTATGCAGTTTTGCATGCAGTGACTGTGTAAACACTGAATATCCTTTTGCTTCTTGACCATTTATTTTTCCTACTAGGATAGTAATGATGACACTGAAGATGTTTCCCTGTTTGATGCAGAAGAGGAGACGACTAATAGACCAAGAAAATCCAAAATCAGGTAGGAGGAGAAGTTGCATGAACTGTGTTAGTGTCCAGTGCTGTTCTGTATGTATGTCGTCGTTTCGCTGTGCTTGTGAATACTGCCTGTTGCTAGTTTGACAACATGCAGTATTTAGTGTAAGACCAAGATGACATTTCAGATTTTCTTGCGAATAATTGGCATATGGAATTTTACTTAATACTGAGTTTTAAAATTAGCAAATCCAATTATTTGAACACCTGTGTTTTAATTCTGTGCTGTTTTCCAAGAATGTACCATTTCTTCATATAGTTTCTATAGATACATTACATTTTGATTTATTGTGCACATTTCAAAATCACGTGACATTTCTATTCTAAATTTAATTCTCTCTAAAGAAATTCACTTACTGAAAGCAGATTCTACCTGAACCCTGCTAAAATGCTGTTTTTCACTTTTCTTTCATCTTTCATGCCAGTCACAAAAGACCACATATTGTGTGATTTCATTTGTATGAAAAGTCCAGAATAGGCAAATCTGTAGAGACAAGATAGATTAGCTGTTGCTAGATACTGAGGAGTTTGAAGGTAAATGGGGAATGACTGCCAGTGGGTACAAAGATTCTGTCTGGGGTAATGAAAAGTTGTAAAATTGATTGGAGTGATGGTTGTACAACTCTGTGAATGTACTACAAACCATTAGATTGTTTACCTTAAGTAAGTAAATTATATGATATGTGAATTATGTCTCAAAAAAGGTGTTAAAAAACAAGAAACAGGCTGGGTGCAGTGGCTCACGCCTATAATCCCAGCGCTTTGGGAGGCTGACGTGGGTGAATCACGAGGTCAGAACTTTGAGACTATCCTGACTAACACGGTGAAACCCCCCTACACTAAAAAAAAATACAAAAAATTAGCTGGGCGTGGTGGTGGGCGCCTGTAGTCCCAGCTACTCAGGAGGCTGAGGCAGGAGAATGGTGTGAACCTGGGAGGCAGAGTGCAGTGAGCCGAGATCGTGCCACCACACTCCATCCTGGGCGACAGAGCGAGACTCCATCTCAAAAAAAAAAAAAAAAAAGAAAAGAAAGAAGCAAAACAAGAAACTACCTGATAACTTTGTCTTAATTTCTGAAGTGATTTCTGAGGGCTAAGGAATTCTTTTGGCATGATTTGAAAATATGATTCAGATTCTAAGATATAGTTTCCTTATTTCTCCAAGCGAGGTAAAGTTCTTTATTATATATTTTGTGAAAGTTTATATTCAATGAAGTGTTAAAGTCATCTGTGCATAGTGTATTTTCTGTGACAACAGGGCCTAGTCAAATAGTGGGACTTAAGAAAAAGCGAGGTAGGACGTTTGCTTTCTCCTAAAGTCATCTCTTATTTTGACAAAACTCTTCACATTTACACCACGGCTAAAACATTTTTTCTCTACATTTGCTAGTACCTGTAGTAAAATGTAATTGCATATTGTGTTTTGGTTTTCAGACATCCAGTAGCATCATTTTTCCACTTATTCTTTCGAGTCAGTGCAATCGTCGTCTATCTTCTCTGTGAGTTGCTCAGCAGCAGCTTTATTACCTGTATGGTGACAATTATCTTGTTGTTGTCGTGTGACTTTTGGGCAGTGAAGGTAATTTTGATTGTTTTTATTTGAAAATTATATTTAATATGAAAATGATATATAAAATAATGAGAGCATTTTGCATTAGTATTAATCTTTTGTTACTTCAAACCTTGTCTGTTAAAGTGCTAGATATATCAAATTGCATGTAGATTTTTTTTTTCATTTTTTCCCTTTGACAATACAAGATGAGACATGTAGGTTACTGTGCTGCTGATTTTTCTGTGCCATATTCTAACCTACATCAGCTTCAAAGTCAAATAAACAAATGTGACTAGCAATCATAGACCCTACAATGTTGCTTCTAATCCATACCATGGGTTTTGCTTCAGGCTTACCTGTAGGTGTGCTGTATATAATTTCTAGATAAGGCCCCAGTGTAGGTTGTCCACAAATACTTAAAAAATACCTACCTTTTGCAGAAGCTCCTATGGATGCTTTAGGGCAGTGTTTCTCAAGCTTGCCACCCACTGAATATTTGTCGGTGTCCAAATATTGGAGGTGGGAGGAGTGTGCTATTGACATCTAGTGGATAGAGGGCAGATATGCTGCTAAATATCCTAACACACAGGACAGCCCCCTGCAACAAAGAATTACCCAAAATGTCAGTTGTGCCAAGGTCGAGACACTCTGCTGTAGGGGATAGAAAGGAGTGTAAGAAATGGTTTTAAACTCAAGAACAATGATTAGAGAGATGGATGGATGGATAGATAGGTACATGGATAAATAGATAATCAAGTAAGCATAATAAAATATTAAATATGGACTCTAGATGATATTTGGGTATTCGCTGTAAAATTTAACTCTGTATGTTTGAAAATATTCATAGTAAAATAGTGGAGAAAAAAAATCAAAGGCTAATTTTGGAGTTTCAGAGACATATACTGATTCAAAGACCAGTAAGATGTTACAACCCTATTCATACCCACCAATGTATCCATTTTTAGATCTTTTAATTCTTGTTTTTTTTTTTTTTGAGATGGAGTTTCACTCTTGTTGCCCAGGCTGCAATGGCATGATCTTGGCTCACTCACAGCAACCTCTGCCTCCTGGGTTCAAGTGATTCTCTTGCCTCAGACTCCCGAGTAGCTGGGATTACAGGCATGCACCACCATGCCTGGCTAATTTTTTTGTATTTTTAATAGAGAGTGGGTTTCTCCATGTTGGTCAGGCTGGTCTCGAACTTCTGACCTCAGTGGATCTGCCCGCCTCGGCCTCCCAAAGTGCTGGGATTACAGGCGTGAAACACCGCGCCTGGCCATCTTTTAATTCTTACAGATATCAGAAGTGGTTGGCTTGGTGATGGCCAGTTTCCATAGGCCACATAATGCCGAGAAGGAAGATTTCAAAGGTCTGTTTTCTTTAGGTTTTTCTTTTGTTCACTCTTCTTTGGCTTGCATTTATTTGAATATCTTCTGTTACTTTATGCTCTAAAGTATTTAGTACATACCTACTCACAGTTTTGATATGCGTTTCTTTTTGTTGTTCATAAAATTTCTATTCAGCCAAATAGAATATGCTTTCCAGTCAGATCTTCCTGGTAATTTCCAAACTCTTAAAATTTTTCTGGGTTTAGAGTTTTAAAAAATGTGATCAAAATAGTTTATTTTCTGATAAGGTTTTGTTTTGTTTGTTTTTGTTTTTTTGTTTTTAAACAAGTGCTTAAAAAATGGCACCCTTTTATCCTTGGCAAAATTGTAGATAGCCAAACAATGGAGATATGAAGCAAAATTAAGAAGTCAAGAATAGGTAGGTTATTAAGTGGACTTCGGATAAGCAGGGTTCTGAAACAGTTAAAATAGAGATGTGTCATAATTGTTATAAATCTCAATGTACTTACTAAAAAAACAAAAAAGCAATCTTTATCTAAACCCCCAGGTGTCCAATCTTTTGGTTTCCCTGGGCCACAGTGGAAGAAAGAATTGTCTTGGGCCACACATAAAATACACTAACATTAGCTGATGAGCTTAAAAAAAAAAAAAAATCACACACAAAAAAATCTCATAATGTTTTAAGAAAGTTTACGATTTTCTCGGCCAGGCGGTGGCTCATGTCTGTAATCTCAGCACTTTGGGAGGCCAAGGTGGGCGGATCACGAGGTCAGGAGATCGAGACCATTCTAACATGGTGAAACCCCGTCTCTACTAAAAATACAAAAAAAATTAGCCGGGCATGGTGGCGGGCGCCTGTAGTTCCAGCTAACCTGGAGGCTGAGGCAGGAGAATGGCGTGAACGCGGTAGGCAGATCTTGCAGTGAGCTGAGATCGCGCCACTGCACTCCAGCCTGGGCAACAGAGTGAGACTCTGTCTCAAAAAAAAAAGAAAGTTTATGAATTTCTCTTGGGCCACATTCAAAGCTGTCCTGGGCAGCATGAGGCCTGTGGGCAGAGGGTTGGATAGGCTTGCCCTAGGTGATGTTAATGAAGATAAAGAAGAGGTAGAGAACGGAAAATAATTTAAACGCATGTTTAAATGCTAAAGCTTATATTGGTTTTTATTTTATTCTTCACTCTGACAAATTGAGTAAAAAAGGTTAAATAATGGTTTTAAAAATTTAATGACAACTATTAGTAAAATTTAAAACAAGTCATGTATCTTCTGAAACATAAGAGAAGATGGAACAAGTAAAACAGTTCATAGAGCAAAAGAAGGAAAACAAAGCAAGTATCAAGGAAGCTTAAATCAGAAAGCACATGTATAAGGTGATGTAAGTAATGCAAATTCATTATTATAGTAAATGTAATTTGATTAATATACCCATTTAAAGACAAGAATATTAAGATCGGGTCAGAAATCAAAGTCCAAACAAAAGATCTAACCAAATTAATGACATTAGAAAAAATAAAAGAAGGCAAAGATAACATCAGATCAACTCAAACCAAAAGAAACTTGGCATTGTATGATTATCAGATGAGATATGAATCAGAATAAGCACAAAGAGGAACAAAAAAATGTCATTTTATGAATCACAGTGAAGATCATTCAGAGTAAAATTATATCAAACTATGTATTAAAAAAATTAGAAATATTAGAAGATAGAAAGCATTACGATAAGTCTAACAAACTACAATCTTTAACAAACCAAAGTGCCAAAAATAACTAAGGTCTCAAGGATCTGAATGAAATAATTAGCAACATCAATTTAATAGCAGTTTTTGGGACTTTGTATGACAGAATACTTTCTTGTAAAGTGCCTGTGGAGCATTTACAAAGATTGACTAAATATCACTGTGAAGAAAATCGAAATAAAATTGCCCAGAGCACCTACATTTTCTAGTCCAATGAAACAGAACTAGAAATTAATAGAAAGTGGTTGTCAAAATTGGAATTCTTTGTAAAAAACCAACTGTTATGTAATTGGGTTTAAAAGGAAGCAAAAAACTGTAAATATAGGTTATTTATACCTTAATGGTGATCATTTACAGTCAAGCTTTCTGAATATGTCAAAAACTGAATTCAGAGGGAAAATAATAGAAAGAGGGAAAATAATGGACTGCTTGAATCCAGTTTCAAAAATAAGCAATAGGCCTGAGAAATTAGGAAAATAAGCTAATAAAGATAAAAGCAGGAAAGGGTTGGAAAATGGGAACGTGGAAGAGTTTGAAAGTATTCTGAGAGCATTCTTTGAAAATACCTCTGGTTTAGATCTCCCTTGCCAGCCCTTTTTTTTTTTTTTTTTTTTCCACTTAACATCTCTCCCGTAGGAATTTTGGTTTCATAAGACTCTTCCTTTTCTTCTGTATTCCTTTCCTAAGGAGTGCCATCTGTGCTTCTGGTTTTGATTGCTGATCTGTAAGCTGTGTTGCCTCCCAGATCTGTATCTCCATTCAGGTTTGTCTTCACAACTCAAGGCCTCTCCATGTGTCTTCTTCACGTTTTTATGTGGCTGTCTTGAAGGCATCTCAGATCTTTTTTTTTGAGGTGAAATCTCGCTTTGTTGCCCAAGCTGGAATGCAGTGGTGCGATCTCGGCTCACTGCAACCTCCGCCTCCCGGGTTCAGGCGATTCTCCTGACTCAGCCTCCTTGGTAGCTGAGACTACAGGCATGTGCCACCATGCCTGGCTAATTTTTGTATTTTTAGTAGAGACAGGGTTTCGCTATGTTAGCCAGGCTGGTCTTGAACCCAAGTGAGCCACCATGACTGGCCAGGCATCTCATATCTTAACGTGTAAAATACTACTTGTCATCTTCCGCTCCCCAAAAACTCTTCTTCTTTAAGTGTTCCCTTTCACGGGGTCTGGAATCACTACTTTTTTTACTTGAGCAAACCAGAAATGTATCAGTTGCCTCCTTCCTACTCCATATCTTATTAATGACCAAGTCCCATAAATCCATAGATTATACTTTATTCATTAGGGCGTCAGTGCCTACTACTCTATCTGGAATGCTCTTCTTGCTCCCACATCACCTTAAGACAGGGATTCCTAATCTTTTTATGCCATGGGCCCCTTTCATAGACTCATGATAATGTTTTCACGTATATAAGGTACATAAGATTACAAAGGAAGTCACTTATATTGAAATATAATTTAAAAATATTAAAAAAGTAAATTTTTGATTGAGTGATATGTGTAGTAGTCCCCCCATTATCTGAGGTTTCACTTTCTGTGGTTTCAGTTACTGTAGTACGCTATACTACAGTAAGATATTGCATGAGGAGAACCACATTCACATAAATTTTATTAGATTATGTTGTTATAATTGTTCTATTTTTATTTCTTATTAATCTCTTACTGTGCCTTACTTATAAATTAAACATTATCATAGGTATGTATGTATAGGAAAAAATATAGCATATATAGGGTTTGGTATTATCCACAATTTCAGGCATCTTCTGGGGGTTTTGGATTGTATACCCTGCAGATAAGGGAGGACTACGATACTTTATACATTTATTAATGGTAAGATCTAGTGGCAGGTCTAATAACTACTTTCACAGCAGTAGTGAGCATAAACAATATTTTGAGATAACTGCAGCAAGTATAGTATGAAATGAAAAATGTCTGTGGTTTCTATTGTGTCAGGGTGTTTTTAATTTTATCTATATTCGTAGTTTGTTGTCTCCATTAATAATTTAAAGATATGCTAACTACTTTCAAAGCAGTGGTGAGCCTAAACAGTATTTTGAGGCTGGGCGCGGTGGCTCACTCCTGTATTCCCAGCACTTTGGGAGGCTGAGGCCGGTGAATCACCTGAGATTAGGAGTTCAAGACCAGCCTGACCAACATGGATAAACCCCGTCTCTACTAAAAATACAAAATTAGCTGGGCGTGGGGCGCATGCCTGTAATCCCTGCTACTTGGGAGGCTGAGGCAGGAGAATCACTTGAACCTGGGAGGCAGAGGTTGCAGTGAGCTGAGATCGCCCTATTGTACTCCAGCCTGGGCAACAAGAGCAAAACTCCATCTCAAAAACAAAAAACAAAACAAAACAAAAAAAACCTACAATATTTTGAGATAACTGTAGCAGGTATAGTACAAAATAAAAAAATGTCTGTGATTTCTGTTTCGTCAGGGTGTTTTTAATTTTACCTACATTCGTAGTTTGTTGTCTACATTCATAATTTAAAGATACGTTAAATTTCAGCCAGAGGTTAATGGAAATGAAGATAACATTTTTTTTACCCATCGAAGTTCACAGAACCACTGAATCTATTAGTGGACATCATTAATTAAACATCCCCGGTACTATTGATTCTTATTTATTCTTTAAATTTCATTCCAAATGTTGATTCCTCAGAGAGTCATTTTCTGATACCCAGACTAGATCAAATTTCGCTGTTATACTCTTCAATCATCCCACACTTTTCCCTTGCAGGACTTTACCTCAGTTGATAATGGTACATTTGTACATTGGTTGTCTGCTTCCTCTTCACCTCTTTCTCTGAGAAAAGAGATGGATCTGTTAGTCACTGTTGTATTACCAGCACATAGTAGATGCTCAGTAAATATTTGTTGAGTAAATAAACATTAGGAAAGCTATCAAAGGAATTTGTTACCTTAGTAAGTAGGAAAAGAGCTTGGTACACTTGAGAGACTGACTGAAGGCTAGTGTATATAACCATTTTTGGGGATATGTAGTTGTAAAATATATGTAGCTATAGTCAGGATGTAAGGTAGGTCACAGTAACCAAATAGCAAGGAGTTCAGGGAAAATTAGGGAACGGGAGAAAGGGCAAATTGTTCATGAGGGAAAAGAGAAGGGGTAATGTTTATGGGTAGACTTGTGGCTTGCTCTGTTACCTCTACCTTTACTAGTACTGCCATTATCATTTTACTTAATCATTTAGCCAGGCCTGATATATAGTAGTCTTTACTAACTGGATATTATGAAGGTAAAGCTGAAGGTTTTTGTGTGTGAAATGTTACACTAAGATATGAGCTGATGATAGATCTTTAAATAATGCTTTTAAAATGTGCCTGTTTACATTAACCTTCACCAGAATGTCACAGGTAGACTAATGGTTGGCCTACGTTGGTGGAATCACATTGATGAAGATGGAAAGAGCCACTGGGTATTTGAATCTAGAAAGGTAAAGTGCCTTTTTTGTTTTAAATAGTGTTATCAGCTAAATTATTTGTAGATTATATTTAAATATTAGAAGATGAAGTATTCAGAATTGAAAACACTTAGCAAATCACTTGGCATGTCAGTACTAAAGGAGATGGCCTTCTAGAATTTAATGCATTTTTCTGTCTAGTTCAGACCAGAAACAAGCAATACACAGAACAGAATCCTTTGAGGAAAGACGCTGGGTCAGCGTTTATACAGTGTGCTAAGCTGCCTGCCAGGGACTGCTGATAAAATACCTCTGTGTTGCCTTCGTTAGTATCTCCATGAATCCCTCTATGCCCAGCAGATAACTGCTTTCAACATCTTGTTCTGTCTTTGCTCCTGTGGTCGTCTTTCCTTTCTGGGCAGGAAAAAGGAGGAGGAGGAGTGCAACTGGATAGAAAAGCTGATCAGAGCACTCTATTCTTCAAACTTCTGCCTTCAGGAGCCCTGGGGGTCCCGGTCTGTTTTGGGTTAGCCTGCTACAGTATAGTGAATATTCACTTTCCTCATGGAAATAAGTTTTGGAAGCAGAGGACCAAATTCTTGGCGACAGTACATCAAGGGTATTGACAAGTTATTTTAAGAAAGTGGCACTGTGTTCAATGAGCCTGTATTCTTTTATATTATGGAATCTACCTTGGACACAACTTACTACCCTTGTAAATTCCTGGGTATTGCTAAGACATTTTGATAATTGTCTTGAATCCCTTAATTCCATTTTTTTTCCCCCTCTGGATGCTAATTTGACCTTTTAGTCTCCAGAATGATTATAACTGTGATTTCCTTGATCCTTAGTCAGAAAGGTATCATTTAGAGCTTCCTTATGAATAAGTAGTACAAGTGCAAGAAGAATTGAATAGAAGCCTATCAGAGACCACTCTTTACTGTCATGTGTTGTGGTAAACCATCCATCCTGTCCTGAAAATGCAAAATGCAAAATTCTTGAGTTAATATAGATCAGTTCCTAAAATTACAAGAGTGGAAGTCATGTTTTTTTGGCTTCTGACTTAGGACTTGGGCTGTCTGTATTAATATTTGAACTTGTGAGTAATATGTTTTTTATTAAACATGTTGAACTTTTTATTGATAAATCTCACAACATGATAATTGAATTTATGTTCTTTTATAGGAGTCCTCTCAAGAGAATAAAACTGTGTCAGAGGCTGAATCAAGAATCTTTTGGTTGGGACTTATTGCCTGTCCAGTGCTGTGGGTGATATTTGCCTTTAGTGCACTCTTCTCCTTCAGAGTAAAATGGTTGGTGAGTATCAATGTAGAACTTTCAAATAATCCATTAAGATGTCTGATGGTAATCATAGGAAGCAACAACCGAGTCCTTATCATTAGGGATGTGTGAAATTTTTTCACACAATATTTACTGATATCAGGTATATTTTGACCTTAATTATGTTTTTCCTCCTAATTTGTAGTATTTTTTTTAGTTCTGTTTTGTGATACAGGTTCTTTTTTTCTTTGTGTGTGCTCATACATTCATACTTCTTTGGATTTGGAAACTTACTATCTTTTTCAGTTCTTCTAGTAGTTACCTTTAATTACTTTATATCATTACCCTCTTTCATGAATTAGGAAATTTATTCAATATTTGTAGATTTCCTGCTCTGGAAAATGGGAAAGTTTACACTCATATGATTTCTTTAACTTCTCCCTGCTCCTACCTCTACCTGCTTATTGTGGTCTTATTTTAGTCCTTGTAGTGGTTTTCTTTGTAACATTAATTAATGTACTTTAAACCTGTTTATTGACTTAATAGACTCTGTTTAGAAAGGGAAGAAAATAAACACTCATATTCCTTCCTATGAGTCTCCTCCTTTCTTTCTTGTTTGTTCCAATGTTATTTTTGTGTTACCAAGTATTATAATAGTTATCTTTTGAAAACATATTTCTTAGTGGGTGTTCAGTCTTTGATCTGTTTTTTAAAAAAATCAATTCACCAGTCCTACTGCAGCTTCTCCTTTTACTTATTGGTTGGTTAAATTTTCTTTTGACTCATGTTTAAACATATGAGCCTATTGACCATTCTTGAATGATGACCTGGCTGGATTAATATTCTTGGGTCACAGTTTGTTTCCGTTTGAAAGATGCTATTCCATCATTTTCTTATATTGAATATTTTGGAGAGGTCTGAGGCCAGGCTTACTTAACCTTTGTAATCTCTCCCCATAAGGTTTTGTTTTGTTTTTTTTAGTTCGTGTAACCCGGATGTATCTGTATTTATCTTTCCATATCAATTTTCTGGAGCCTGTGTGCCTTTCTGAGACAGGCAGACTAAAGTTTTACTTGGAATCAGGAAAATTTTTTTTTTGTTAAATCTTTGCATTTATTTATGTTCTCTGTTTTGACCTTTAATTTTGAAGTATTAGTTATGTCTATGTTGGATCATTTTTGTTTGTTCTCGTCTACTATTTTCTTGTTGCTGTAATTATTCATTTCCTTATTTATTCAGCAATTTTAAGAGTTCACTGTTATGTCAGAGCGGCCTGGGGACACAGGGGCATAAGTTAGGGGACAGGTAAACAAGATGACTGTTCCAGTAGAGCTTGTGTTCTAGTGGAAGGTAGACAGACAGTAAAAAATACAGTAGGGTATGTTACTTAATGATACAAAGTAATGGGGTAGAGAGGGCAGAGGAGAGAACAGTAACTATTTTAGGTGCTCAGCTAAGGCTTCTCTCTGTATTTCCTTAGCTTTGTCAGCTCCGTTTTCATCTCCTGTTATCTCATCCTCATGCTTTTTGAGTTCTTATCTTTAGATTTTTCTATAGGGTGAAATATTCCCAGGAATGCTTTTATTTTGATGGTTTTTTTTTTCTTTCTGAGTAGATTCTTCACCTATCTTCTGTATACTGTGCTTCTTTTTTCTTTTTTTGCTATAGTTTTGCATAAATGCACTTCCCTTTGTCCTTATCCATTTTGCTTATCCTTACAGTGACAGCCCTGTCCACCCCTTCTCTTTCTGCTGGTTTAGTGAGGGTGAATCTTCCTTGACCACCTTCCCCTGATGTCTGAGGCATGTGGCTGCTGCTCTGAGCTGGAATTGCGGTGCTGGGTTTGGTGGCATTAAGACACAGGTGTGAGGTGCGAGGTGGAGACCTCGCCAGGCTCTGGCTGTCTTGGCTGGGCTGCCTGGTTTTGCGTTCTCTTCCTTAGTGGAGCTCTTGTCTCCTGGTTGGCTGTGCACTCTCTGGTTTTTCCCTTCTGCTTTGGATTGTTTATGAGACCTTGGAGTTTTAGCATCCATCCAGGAGAGTCAGCCCAGTCTTTTTCTAGCAGTGTTTCTGCTTCTTAAAACAAAACAGGGAGACGTTATGTGAAAGCCAGTTTGATCCTGTGTTAACCTACTTATGCCTAGTGTTCCATTATTGGAACGCTAAGCATATAGGAGTTATTTATATCCTACTGCTCAAGGTCATCAGCAAGGTCTGATTTTTCACTCATGCAAAAATTTACAAAATTGCAACCTACAGCATAAATGGGTTAAGACTGCTGGGTATAGTGGCTCATGCCTGTAATCCCAGCACTTTGGGAGGGCCGAGGTGGGCAGATCACTACGAGACCATCCTGGCTGACATAGTGAAACCCTGTCTCTACTAAAAATACAAAAAATTAGCATGGTGGCAGGCACCTGTAGTCCCAGCTACTCGGGAGGCTGAGGCAGGAGAATGGTGTGAACCCAGGAGGCGGAGTTTGCAGGGAGAGATCGTGCCACTGCACTCCATTCTGGGCGATAGAGCGAGACTCCATCTCAAAAGAAATAATTAATTAAAAATAATAAAAATAAATGGGTTAAGACCACAGGACAGGAAGGGGCTTCACCCAGGCTCTCCATGAGTCTCCCACCTTCTCACTTCTCTTAAGATGATCAGCTCTCATGATGATTGATGCTTCTGTGCTTCCTCTCCTGCCTTCTTCCCACTTGGTGGCACCACTATGGCCAGCTGCAGGGATTTTCCTGCCTTTTTGGGCGGTTGTTAGTTGGGAGGAGTTTCTGTTGTCATGGCTATTTCTGCATTTTTTTTCTCGGGTCTTTTGCTTTTCTGTAAGTTGCTGGGGATGGCAATTATTAGTGAAATCTTCCTTAGAGCTTCTTTGGAGAGTGTGGAGCTGTGTAGAGCTGCTCCAGGCTGGCTCTTCGGCCACCAGCCCTTTTTTATGTTTGTTGGTATTAGTTTATTTGCGTTTTTAAAAACGCTGTTTGCTGTTTATACCTTAAGGGGAGGAAGATCTTCATGCCTGACTTTACTGCACCATCTTAAACCAGAAGTTTAACTTACAGATTTTAACATTTGTTGCCATTGAGTAAATTGATTCCTTAGCAGGACCTGTGATTGGTCTGTGAATTCAGGTGTACCCTGGCATGTTGATATATACATACCCAGCAGCGCCACTATTTGAGAAGCATGGGAAGTTAAAAGGACATTTATTCAAATAAAGACACAGTTTTATGTTTAGGTAGGTAACTAGCA
The DNA here is from genome assembly GCF_024542745.1 of Macaca thibetana thibetana. Taxonomy (NCBI): domain Eukaryota; kingdom Metazoa; phylum Chordata; class Mammalia; order Primates; family Cercopithecidae; genus Macaca; species Macaca thibetana. The sequence continues at coordinate 5,856,991 of NC_065593.1, forward strand.
ACCTCTTATTACACTAACACGTTTAATTCCATGAAACATAAGTTTAGAACAGAAAGTACCACCTCCTCGTCTTTTACTAGGAATGTGAACCTGTTCATTAATCAAACATTTAAATCTATTAATTAAACATTAAAATCAGCCATACATCTTGTTAAGGGTAAGGAGAATAAATCTAGATTGGAAAAAGACATTTCATTGAGCTCCTTTGCTTGTCACAGATATAAAAGAGTAGAATGGTCGATGAGCTGTTTATTCCAGAACAAGGGTTGGCAAACTATGGCCTGCAGACCACATTCAGCCTGACACCTGTTTTTGTAAGTTTTTATTGAAAAACAGCCTTGCGCATTTATATATCATCTATGGCTGCCTTTGGATTAGAACATTAGAGTTGAGTAATTGTAACAGAGACCATATGATCTAAAATATTTATGATTTGGCCCTTTACAGAAGAACTTTGCTGATCACTGTATTAGAATCTTTAACCCTGGGAATTCCTCACATTGTCTTAATTTTTCTAATTGAGATTAATTAGAAATTTTTAAAGAATGGGTTTTGAGTTTCTTTTTCTCACTTCTCATTGATCCTAGTGGGATCACCATAGGTGAGAAAAAGAAACTCAAAGGAACAAACAGCTCTGCAAAACTACAGTTCCCCTTGGAGCTGTCTCCCTTCTCAGTTAAGGCAGGCATCTGTTGATTGCTCCCTTAGGGCATTGCATCCCCTCTACTAGAAGCCAGTTGTCACATAGAGCAGAGATTCACCCCTGCCTGCTCTCAGTTTATTGGACTTGATCTACCTCTTGACTGTTCTTTTGTAATTCTTACAGGAATAATTAACATTTGAGCCTTTCCTGAGTCTCATTTACTTTTCCTAACTTTACTCACAGACCAGTGGGAAACAGAGAGCAAGAAGGCTCCCCCTTCACTGCATGCCCAGCAGCTAGTATGTGCCTGGCACATAGAGCGGTTGTGTTCAGTAAATACCTGCTGGGTGAATGACTCGTGCCTTGTGCAGAGCGTCTATCAGTTGGGTCTATTCTGGCAGCTGTCTCTGGAAAAGTCTCACTGGCACAATCATGGCTTTGCAGAGCTTCCTCTTCCCTCTCTTTCTCATGACAATCTGCCTTGTCTCATTTATGGCACAGAGAAAGGTCGATTTCAGGCCAGTAACCACTGATTATTTTTTCCCTTGTCCCAGGCGGTGGTTATCATGGGTGTGGTGCTACAAGGTGCCAACCTGTATGGTTACATCAGGTGTAAGGTGGGCAGCAGAAAGAATTTAACCAGCATGGCTACTTCATATTTTGGAAAGCAGTTCTTACGACAAGTAAGTGTTTTCTGGATGTGATCAGTAACTGATGCAATTATTTCTAATCTTTTTTTTTAGACGGAGTCTTGCTCTGTTGCCCAGGCTGGAGTGCAGTGGCGCAATCTCGGCTCACTGTAAGCTCTGCCTCCCGGATTCACACCATTCTCCTGCCTCAGTCTCCCGAGTAGCTGGGACCACAGGCGCACGCCACCACGCCCGGCTAATTTTTTTGTATTTTTACTGGAGACGGGGTTTCGCCTTGTTAGCCAGGATGGTCTTGATCTCCTGACTTCATGATCCTCCCGCCGCGGCCTCCCAAAGTGCTGGGATTACAGGCGTGAACCACCGTACCCGGCCCATAGTTTAATTTTTATGAAATGCTCCTGAACAGAAGTTTTTTAAAGGCATTTAGTTATTTAAATATAAAGATAAAGATGTTTTAATTGCTCTTTGGGGGTGTTCAAGACATTCTGGAAGTGTATTATCAGTATCCTAAAATTATTTTAAAGCCAGGAAGGATAAACTACCATTGATGATAACTTATTTTTTAAAAATTACTTTTAAGTTCAGTTGTTTTTCATTAATTATGGGAGCTTTAAGTGAATATCCTTGAAGAATGTATGTTGTATGGTTTTTTTGAGACGGAGTCTTGCTCTGTCACCCAGCCTGGAATGTAGTGGCACGATCTTGGCTCACTGCAAGCCCCGCCTCATTCTCCTGCCTCAGCTTCCCCAGTAGCTAGGACTACAGGCACCAGCCACCATACCTGGCTAATTTTTTTGTATTTTTAGTAGAGATGGGGTTTCACTGTGTTGCCAGGATGGTCTCGATCTCCTGACCTCGTGATCTGCCCGCCTCAGCCTCCCAAAGTGCTGGGATTACAGGTGTGAGCCACCGCGCCCAGCCTGTATGTTGTATGGTTTTAGGGAGAACAGTTGAATCACAATAGGACCATAACATTTGTACTCAGATGTTTTTTCCCCCTAGAACATAAGGATTTTACTGTAATACCCCAACATCAGGGTTTTCAGGAGGATGAGTAGTCGTTGTAGGTAAATAATTATTGGTTAAATCTCTTGGGAAAAGTGACAAGGTCAGCCGGGTGCGGTGGCTCATGCCTATAATCCCAGCATTTTGGGAGGCCAGGGCGGGCAGATCACCTAAGGTCGGGAGTTTGAGACCAGCCTGATCAATATGGAGAAACCCCATCTCTACTAAAAATATAAAATTAGCCAGGTGTGGTGGCACATGCCTGTAATCCCAACTACTAGGGAGGCTGAGGCAGGAGAATCTCTTGAACACGGGAGGCGGAGGTTGTGGTGAGCTGCGGTCGCGCCATTGCACTCCAGCCTGGGAGTTTGCTCTTATTCCAACAAGAGCGAAACTCCGTCTCAAAAAAAAAAAAAAAAAGAAGAAAAGTGACAAGGTCTTTATATGGGTAATACCTTGCATTTGGTTAGTACAGTAGGTTGGGCAAGTGATGTTATATAGGACAGGGATTCTCAAACTCGAACATATATGAGAATCACCTAGAGGGCACAAGATTGCTGAGTTCCACCTCCAGACTCCTTATTCAGTAGATCTAGGGGTAGGGTCTCATAATTTGCATTTCTCCCAAGTTTCTGGGTGGTACTGAGGGTGCTGGTCCAGGGATTACATTTTAGATAACTAAAGCCCTGAGAAATTAAATTATTTACTTAAGATTATACAGCTAATAAGTGGTACAAAGCTAGATCTTAAACCCAGCCCTTCGTACTCAAAATTTATTGTTCTTTTTATGCTACTGTACAGTTTCTCTTCCAGAAGATGAAAAGTAGAGAAAGTGAATATTCACGTAGGGACATGATCATCTCATTCTGAAGGATATTTGCATGGTCCCAGTATACCTTTACTGTGGTCCACCTTAGGGTAACTTTCATGTATGTACTTATTAGGTTTTTATCCTTAGAATTTTCAGTGTTTCTGAAGGTCTGGGGTGGGACATGGAATACAGGTGAAATTAAACCTTAAACCTGGCATAACATGGATAGGGTTAGTGTCTTACATGGTACTGGCATCTGCTCAAATGGGACAAACCGGACAGCTGGGTGGATGATGGTATCCATGGGTTTACTTCAGTAGCACGTGTCTACTTTTTTTTTTTGGAGACGGAATCTCGCTCTTTCTACCCAGGCTGGAATGCAGTGGCGTGATCTTGGCCCACTGCAAGCTCTGCCTCCTGGGCTCACGCCATCCTCCTGCCTCAGCCTCCCGAGTAGCTGGGACTGCAGGCGCCCGCCACCATGCCCAGCTAATTTTTTGTATTTTTAGTAGAGACGGGGTTTCACCGTGTTAGAGCCAGGATAGTCTCTATCTCCTGACCTTGTGATCCACCCACCTCAGCCTCCCAAAGTGGTGGTATTACAGTGCGTGAGCCACCGCTCCTGTCCTGGCATGTCTACTTTTTAATGTGATTGGGCCATTGTATGTAAGGTAACGCTCTGCTTAGAAATATAGAATGTTTTCCTAGGCATAGGCCTTGAAGTCCATGGTGTGTGAAGTGAAATAACTTTGATATTACGGAGTTTTTTTTTTTTGTCTTTTGCAGAACACTGGAGATGATCAGACTTCCTGAATAGAGAAAACTTAATGTGCTTTGTTACATTGGGGAACAACTGAAGAGATTCTTGACTCTGAACCTTTTAGAGCTTAGTCCATGTTGCAACGAGGAGTGTTGGCTTTGTTTTTCCACTTAAAAACTTTATTTATAAAAAGGAAAAGTAGTTTTCATGTTAAATTTTTATTTCCTTTCCAGCATTTGGGGCTAGAAAGTATATGTTGGCACTAGAAACATTGTCAAGATTTATTCTGTGGTGTAGGTATGCACATGTTCCATAGGTATGCACACAGCCATGTAGTATCAGTATATCCCAAGTTAATGAAAGTGTTCATTTACATAGGTAATGGAGACCTTTGCATTTTGATCCATAAAACACGGGAGGAAGTTCTTAGTCTGTCTCAAAGCTCTATGTGTTTACATATTATTTCTGTAGATGATTTTCAGGAGTAAATTTTGCTTCCATGGTAAGAGTGAGCACTTTGGCTTATGTATAAGTTAGAAATTATTGTTAGTTTTTAATATGTACTTCATGGGGAAATTTCTTAGACATATACAAGCAAGTGAAAACAATTAGGGCCAGTGGTATTAACTACTTTCTAAAATCTTATTTTTATTTGTAAGAAGTCATTTACTTAAGGCCCAATTAATATAAGTGGAATCATCATCGTTTGTTTAAGGAATACCCAGAGATTGCTGCTGTTCTATTTATTTTACAGAAAGGATAGCTAGGTTGAAGAAAGCTCTTCAGTGGACCTTGAGCTAATAGATCTTTTACCACTAAAAGAGCATTATTCTCATGTCATAATGAGAATAATCATTTACATACTTGGCATAATAAATGCCTAAAAGACATTTTATTTTCTGAATCTATTTTTTTCTTGCTATAATGGGGATATTGTAAATTATGCATTTGTATTAATGGTATTTCTTAAAGCATTCTGTGTAACTGTAAACCAATCTACAAACTATTGTAGGCATTTGTAAATTCTGTTGTAGGTATTATAAACTTTGTTGAAGTCTTAATCAGCAGATTATGTTGTGAATATATTTGTACATTGTTAAAATAGTTTTTAAGATTATTTGTTTAATTGAATAAGTGTCTTATTGGAGTGATAGCTTTGAAGGTGCAAAACTTTATATTTGTATAAAATTCTACTGTTTACAAGGCATTTGACATGTGTAATCTCATTTAATCCTCATGACAAATATGTAATACTTTAGATGATGTAACAGAACTTCCGGTTATTGAGTGACTTTCCTAAGGAAAACAGATTACAGGAATATCTGTAGGATATAAAACACGATATATTAGTATTTTTAGAGAAAATATTTGCTCTAAATGCCTTTTCCTTTCTTAAAAATTAATAATTTGTTAAGAGCTTGTTTATTTTACTTATACTCAGCTGTTCTGTCTGGTGAGAAGAATTGATACTGCACTGAAGACATTTTAAAATTTAATCTGAAAGATCTAACCTAAATCTTTAGGGTTGAGAGTCTAACAGAGGATACATTGATATAGTTCTTTTAGATAACTGTGTTATTTGAACTGTAATCCTAAACCAAGTAACAACTGAATTTTAGAATATGCATGTGGCAGGAGCTACCATGTATTCCCTAATATTCATTTTTCCCCTTTTATAGATTTACCACCTAATTAGCTAGGGCATGGCATCCTGGAATAAAGATAACCTTTCCCAAATTTTATCGCTGTATCTTGGTGTGGCCACATGACCGAGTTTGGGCCAATGGATACATTTCCAGGAAGTATCCTTAAAAGGAGGAGGCATGCCCATCCCTTCCCCCTTTTTCCTGAAAGGTAGACACAGTGCAGGAACTAGAGCAGCCATCTTGGACTATGTGGTAAAGGCTTCGTTTTGTGAATGGCAGATAAATGAGGTAGATACTGTCTGAATCCCATCTTGTGTATAGCATCCCTGAACTGCTTGTCTGAATTTTTTTTTGAGACAGAGCTTTTGCTCTTGTCGCCCTGGCTGGAGTGCAGTGGTGTGATCTCGGCTCATTGCAACCTCTGCCTCCTGGGTTCAAGCGATTCTCTTGCCTCAGCCTCCCTACTAGCTGGGATTACCACCCTGCCACCACGCCTGGCTAATTTTTGTATTTTTAGTAGAGATGGGGTTTCACCGTGTTAGCCAGGATGGTTTCTGTCTCCTGACCTCGTGATCCACCTGCCTCGGCCTCGCGAAGTACTGGGATTACAGGCGTGAGCCACCATGCCTGGCCAGCTGTCTGAACTTTTAATAAAAGTGAAGGGAACTATCTTCTTCAAGTATTACTGTTCTGACTTCTCTGTTGCTCATAGCCTAACTGGATTCTTGTCAATACAGTGCACTTTTGAGCATTATCCATGATTATTTCCATTTGTACTAACTTTCCATATTGTACTAACTGGAGTTGTTAGTACAGTACACTCCAGTTGTTAGTACAGTATTAGAGATGTAATAATTTAGTAAATACATAGTTGATCTTTATGTAGTACTTAAGTGAATATTATAGTTGCCACTGAGTTGCACTGTCCCAGATGCTGTTGCTACATAAAACTCCACCCCCAGAATTACTGGTACTGGTGAAAAACAAGTCATTTTATTAAGCTCACAAATTATGTAGGACAGGAATTTGGATGGAGCACGGTGATGGCTGGGGAAGGAGCCAGGAAGTGGCATGCAGCTTTTCAGCCACTGACCTGGAGGTTGACATTGGCTGTCAGCTGTGGCGTCAGCTAGGCTGTTGGTTGGAACACCTACACTGTGTAGTTTCTCCCTGAGGGCACATTTGACTTCTTCACAACCTGGCACTGGGTTCTAACAATGAGTCTTCCAAGAGAGCAAGAGAAGTGCATGGCATTTTAATGACTAGTCTTGGAATTCACATTATGTCTCTTCTGTCATACTTCATTGGATGAAGCAATAACCAAGGTCCATCCAGCTTCAATAGAAGGGTACATAGAGCCCAGTACTTGATGAGAGGAGTGTTAAGATTACATTATAATAAGAGTATGTGGGATGGGAGATACTCTTTGGAAAATAAAATCTGACACTTTAATCATTTCATCAAGACTGAAGAAATTAGGAGAGACTGAGGATAAGTGGTTTTCCTCTCTCTTGTCCCTGGTCAGCCTTGGATACAGGTGAATTGACTGAATGGTGCTAGTAAAATGAAAGTAGAATCACTTTTTTTTTTTTTTGACATAGAGTTTTGCTCTCGTTGCCCAGACTGGAGTGCAGTGGCACGATCGTGGCTCACTGCAACCTCCACCTGTCGGGTTCAAGCGATTCTCCTGCCTCAGCATCCCAAGTAGCTGAGACTACAGGTGTCTGCCACCACGGCTAATTTTGTATTTTTAGTAGAGACGGAGTTTCTCTATGTTGGTCAGGCTAGTCTTGAACTCCCGACCTCAGGTGATCCGCCTGTCTCAGCCTCCCAGAGTGCTGGGATTACAGGTGTGAGCCACCACGCCTAGCCCTAGTAAAATCACATTCTAATTCCACATCTCCCAGAGTATTCTTTGACCCAGACCTCTAAATAGATAGGCAAAGATGTGTGTGTGTGCACGCAGAGGTGATGGCACATTAATTCCAACATATAGGTACTATGGGCCTTTTTAAATCTGTGTAACTCTTAGAGCTTATTAAAGTTCTTTTATGTATTATCTCGTATGATTCTCCCCAAGAGGGAAAAATGACAATTATGTACCATGTAACCTCATGTTACAGGTAGGTAACTAATACTGAGAGAAGTAAAATAATTTATTGAAGGTTGCATATAGTAGAGATAGTAATGCTCACTAAATGTTTCATTTGTTCTACATTTCCCAGCTTCCTTAATTCGTTTGAGGCCATGAAATGTGAGTGAACAATGGCCAATGAAATGTGAATGAAAGTGAATAGAGATGCTGGGTGCCTGAATAGCATAGGACAGTTTTAGACAGCAAAGAATTATCCTGTATCTCATGACTTCTTTGTACCTCGCTGAATAATTATGTACATGGAAATCCTGTTTATAATGAGAAAAGAAAAGCAACCCTTACAGCTGTCAGTTGGAAGCTGACCTGGCTCTAATGGCTAGGCTATTCTGTTGAATATAAACAATTTTATAGAACACCAACATCTGACAAGGCCACTCTGAATGTGGTGGAGGAAGACAAAAATTAAGACACTCCATAGTCATGTTAAACTTAGAAACAAGATTCTGTGTAAATCATAGAGCGACCAAACATTCCTGTCTCTTGGCTTACATGTGTGATAGTTGGTTCATTACCCATTGGATCACTCTGTTCCTTCTTCCTCCTAGATTAAAAATTTTAATATTTACACTCATTTAGAATTGCCCTTGCTTTCTGAAAGTACTCAATCCAGAGTAAAACTAGGATTCATGGAGCCCTTCTTGAAATCACCCAACACAACCCCAAATCCTATAAAAAGCCCTTCCCAGCACTCCCATACTGAGGCACCCCATGGTTCCCCATGGTATGTGATCTCTCTTGTGCAAAAGCATGCTGATAAACCCAACTCGATTCAATCAGATCTGTTACTCACAATCTCTGACTGGTGGACATTGACAATAATTTTTTGAGCGTATATTATAATTCCATTTCATATTTTTGTTGTTGCAGATCTGCAATACTTGATTTGCCCAAAAATGCAATTACCAGTTACGTGAGGGAAGGTTGTAGTCTTTGTTCAGTACGTAACCAAGAGTTTTCTATCATTTTAAAAACTCACTAGTGGCAACATTGCTTGTGGCATTTGAGTTCCAGGTCAAAAGTACTGCAGTAGTCTGCATTTGTAGTGGGCACATTAATGGTAATTATATGTACATATGCAAGCACCTAATTATTGTGTCATCAGGAGTTTTGGCCATTTCCAGATTGAATTACATACTATCATAAGTTGCTTTCTTTTATTTCTCTGTTACATTACAGTTAGATATTAAAGATACCTTTAATCATGATGATTAAAAATATGCCTGAGGTTAAGTTATATTGTTTGTGTTTTAGAATAATAAAACATGTTTTAAAATATTTCTGATAAAAAGTGGCTGTGAGCCTGAAGGGGTGAAAACCATTAGTCTACAGTCATTGATGAACAGTCTGTCCCTTAGGCCCTTTTAGTTGGAGCTGGAGAGTGGATAGACATGAACTTGAACTCTGGTGTTCTAATATTCTGTGTTGTTTACTGAAGGTAGATGCCATGTGCTTTGGAAATCAGCATGGACATTCTGTGAAATAAGAGAAGCAATTTTCTCATTTAGATGGTCTATCATGGGTGGTAATGTCTAGTGTTCTAAGTGAATGTAGTAGATGCTGCTTATATTAATTTAAGAGAAATCCTATACATCTCATTAAAAAAAAAAAATTCCTAGAGAAACATTTCCAGAATGGTGGAGTATGGATCTTTGAATATCTGATTCTGCATAAAATCAACAAGTACACTGGCAGAAGTGATCAAAATAAACTTTTTGAAACTCTGGAAATTAACCAAATGATTGCAACAACCCAAAGAAAATATGTTTGAGAAAAAGGCTGAATCTCTGTATGATCAGTAAGCTTTGTGGTGTTTTAACTTGTCCTGTCCCCATCTTCTTCTCTTCACCTCCACAGTAGCCTTGAAAATCAGCAACCTTGAGACCACAGTAGCAGTGAAAACCAGTAGCCTAGAAGCCACTGAATGAATTTAGAGTCCCTCTAAGATAGATTTGGAGTTATCCAAGAAGCCCCATCCCCGGAGATTTGTCACTCCTTGACCTGCCTGGCAGCTCCCTGGAATAGTCCCAATCACAGGGCTTGTCTTCATTTAACCCAACTCAGGTCACTCAGTGAGGAAAGTATCCTCAGGTTGTTTGTCAGAAACAATTGGTGGCAATTATTTAAACAGCACAGTTGCCTGACATGGCTATACTAGCTGGGACAAATGAGAGACTGGCCAGAAAACTTAAAAATAAGGGGAGTGTGATGTCTACAGAGGCTTTGAAAAGTGCCAAAATATTCTCGGGAGCTAGAAAGTCAGGTAAAAGTGAGAGACTTACTGCTTCAATCACTTAAGGAAATCCCTGTCTAATCACTTGCTCAAGACTAAAGTAACCAGGCAGAGATTTCGGTGACTCCAACATGACAAAGAATACAGAGTAAACAGAATTAGTCCTGGAAAGGTACTAGACATACCACCATTGCAATAAAAATAACAACAACAAATAGTAACAAACCCTACAAGGGTGGGGGGTGTGGGACAAATCTGATTTGCAAAGTTGCCACCTCATATTATTTAAATTTTCCAGTTTTCAACAACAACAAAAGATGTGAAGAAACAGCAATTATGTCTGCCTATATATGGGGGAAAAAAACCCAGAAAACAAACCATCCCTGAGAAAACCCAGACATTAGATCTACTAAACAAAAAGTTTGTCAACCTTTAAATATGCTTAAAAAACTAAAGGAAACCATGGACAAAGAACATGAGAAAGGAAAATAATGTGTAAAAAAAGTGAAAATATCAGTAAACAGAAATGAAAGAAATTCTGGAGCTAAAAAATTATAATTGAAAAATTTCCTAGAGGGGTTTACAGATATAAACAGGCAGAAGAATCAGCAAACTTGAGAATAAGACAAATAGGAATTATCCAGTCTGAGGAACAGGAAGAAAAAAGAGTGAAGAATGAACAGAGCCTGAGGGATCTGTGGCATGCTATCAAGTTACTAACATATGCATTATAGGGGTTCCAGAAAACGGAGAGAAAAAAGCAGAAATAATATTTGAAGAAATAATGACTGAGACTTCCCAAATTCAATGAAATACATGAGCTACACATTCAAGAAGCTCAACAAATTATAAGTAGGATAAACTCAGAGATCTATTACTAAGCACATTACAATCAAGCTGTCAAAAGCCAGAGACAAAAGGAATTGTTAAAGTAGCAGGAGGAAAACAACTTATTACATATAAGGGATCCTCAATAAGATTAAATGCCTGCCACTCATCAGAAACTACAGAGGTCAGAAGGCTGTAAAATGACATTCAAAGTGCTAAAAGAAAACAGAGAATTTTAGATCTAGCAAAACTATCCTTCAAAACTATAAGAAAGGATGAGCATGGTGGCTCACACTTGTAATCCCAGTACTTTAGGAGGCTGAGGCAGGAGGATTGCTTCAGCCCAGGAATTTGAGACCAGCCTGGGCAACATGGCAAAAAGCCATCTTTACAAAAAATACAACAAACAACTGGGTGTGGTGGCGTGTGCTTGTGGTCCCAGCTACTCAGGAGGCTGAGGTGGGAGGATCACTTGAGTCTGGCAGGTTGAGGCCTGATTGTGTCACTGCACTCCTACTTGGGTGACAGAGTGAGACCCCCTCTCAAAAAAAAAAAAAAAAAAAAAAAAGTAGAAATTAAAATACACCCAGATAAAAACTAAGAGAATTCACTGCTAGCAGACCTGCCTTACAAGAAATGCTAAAAGAAGTCCTTCAGGCTGAAATGAAAGAACACTAGACAATAACTCCAATCCACATGAGGAAATAAAAAGCATCATTAAAGGTAACTACATAGGTAAATATGAAATACAGTATAAATGTATTTTTGTTTGTAATTCTTTTCCTGTCTGACCCAAAAGACAACTACATAGAGCAATTCTTATGAAATAATGTTGATAGGGTTATAACTTATAAAGATGCAATTTGTACGATGATAATAGCACAAAGGAGGAGGGAGGGAATAGAGCTATACTAAAGTTTTCGAGTATTACTGAAATTAGCTTGGCATTAATCTGAACTTAGATTATGTTAAGATATTAATCATAGTCCCTAGGACAACCACTAAGAAAAAAACTCAAAAAATACAATAAGAGGAACAAGAAGGAAATTAAAATGATATACTAGAAAATACCTATTTAATACAAAAGGAAGTAGTGGAGAAATGAAATCAAAAGACATAAGATGCATGAAAGGAAAAGAGCAGATATCCCACAAATAACTCCAACCTTATCAGTAATTATATTAGAAGAAAACCAGTTAAATATTTCAATCAAAAGACAGATAGGTGGCTGGGCACAGTGGCTCATGCCTGTAATCCCAGAACTTTGGGAGGCCCAGGTCGGCCGAGGTGGGTGGATCACTTGAGGTCCCGAGTTCAAGACCAGCCTGGCCAACATGGTGAAACCCCATCTCTACTAAAATTACAATTTATCTGGATATGGTGGCGGGTGCCTGTAATCCCAACTACTCTGGAGGCTGAGGGATGAGAATCGCTTGAACCCGGGAGGTGGAGGTTGCAGTGAGCTGATATCACGCCACAACACTCCAGCGTGGGTGACAGTGAGACTCCATCTCAAAAAAACAAAACAAAACAAAACAAAACCAAAAAACAAAAAACAAAAAACAAAAAAACCCAAAAAACCAAAAAAAACCCACAAAAAAACAGATTGGCAAAAAACATGATCCAACTATATGCTGTCTACAAGAGGCACACTTTAGATTCAAAGACACAAACAGGTAGAAAGTAAAAGAATAGAAACAGATATACCATGCAAACAGTAATGAAAAGATAGCTGGAGTGACTATGCTAATATCAAACAAAGTAGATTTTAAGGCAAAAATTGTTTCAAGGGACAAAGAAGGGCATCACATACTGATAAAAGGACCAATCCATCAGAAAGACATAACACTTAAAAACAAATATGCACTTAAAAAATCCCACACAGGAAACAAAAGCTGACAAAACTAAACGATTTAATAATTATTAACAATTAATTTACTTTTTTTTTTGAGATGGCATCTCTTATCACCCAGGCTGGAGCGTAGTGGCGCTATCTCAGCTCACTGTGACCACCCGTTCCCATGCTCAAGCAATTCTCCTGCCTTAGCCTCCTGAATAGCTGGGATTACAGGCCTGCACCATCACACCAGGCTAATTTTTGTATTTTTAGTAGAGATGGGATTTCACCATGTTGGCCAGGCTGATCTCAAACTCCTGACCTCAAGTGAGCTGTCTGCTTTAGCTTCCCAAAGTGCTGGGATTACAGGCATGAGCTTCTGAGCCTGGCATAACAATATACTCTTAATAATTATTAATAACTAAATGAGATAATCCATGTGAAAGAGTCAGCATAGTCCCAGGTACATGGTAAGCACTTGATAATGATAATTCTTATTTAGAAAGAAAAACTGAGTTTCTTTGCTAGTTAAAGGTAAAGAAGTCAGAAAATCTAACAATAGTGGCTGCAGACATCAACACTTCATTTATAATAATGCATAGAAGTAGGCAGATGATCAACTAGGAAAAAGAGGATTCAACAGCACTATAAACAAACTAAATCTGCTGGGCACGGTGGCTCATGTCTGTAATCCCAGCACTTTGGGAGGCTGGAGTGGGCAAGTCACTTGAGGTCAGGAGTTCGAGACCAGCCTGGCCAACATGGTAAAACCCCGTCTCTGCGAAAAATACAAAAATTAGCCGGGTGTGGTGGTGCATGCCTGTAATCCCAGCTACTCGGGAAGCTGAGGCAGGAGAATCACTTGAACTTGGGAGGCGGAAGATTCGGTGAGCCAAGATCACGCCACGGCACTCCAGCCTGGGTAACAAAGTGAGAGTCTGTCTCAAAAAACAAGCAAACAAACAAACAAAAACCAAACAGACATCTGTAGAGACTCTGTCCAACAATAGCAGGATACACATTCTACTCAAATGCACATGGAACATTCTCCACGATAGATTGCATGTTAGGCCATAAAACAGGCTTCGATAAATTTAAAATAATTGAAGTCATAACAAAGTATGGCTAAATTTATTGAAGTCATACAAAGCATGGCTTCAATAAATTTAAAATAATTGAAGTCATACAAAGTATAATCTTTGGTCAAAATGGAATTAAATTAGAAATGAATAACACAAGGGAATTTGGGAAATTCACAAAGATGAGAAAATTAAACAACATACTGCTAAATAATCAATGGGTCAAAGAAGAAATCACAAGGGAAATTAGAAAGTATTTTGAGATTAATGAAAATGGAAACACAACATACCAACACTTATAGGATGCAGCTATAACAGTGTTTATAGAGAAATCTGTAACTGTAAAGTTTTTTTTTTTTTTTTAAATCAACAGTCTCACCTTTCATCTTAAGAAACTAGAAGATGACCATAGTAAATCAAAGTAAGCAGAAGGAAGGAAATAATAGATTAGAAAGGAAATAAAAAACATAAAGACTGGAAAAACAATAGAGAAAATCAACAAAACTAGAAGTTGGTTATTTGAAGAAAAGATTAACAAAATTGACAAACCTGGAATCAGATTGAAAGAGAAGATACCACTACTGTTTACTGAAAAAGCAACCCTTACTGAATGCTTTTGTAAAGTGATTGGTTATCCCAGTAGAATATACACCACTTTACACCTATTTTTTGTGTGAACATTCCGTTATGAAAGCATTCAAACGTTGTTGTGTTATGCCCAGACCGTTTATTCCCCGAAGAAGACCACCAGAGTCCAGAGTCAAAGCTAAGCAGCAAGGATCTTTATTACAGGTTCGAACCTGGAACTCTCCCTCGCTCGTGAAACGAGACGGGCAGGAGAGCTCCCCCACTGAGCTCCGAGCAGTGTTATATAGTCTAAGAAAAGTGGGCATAGAGTTATTATACAAATCAGATATATGATTGGCTAGTGTTTGAACAAGGCGATTTGGCTAACTATGATTGGTTCCCGCCATTTCTGATATTTTGGTTCAAACTTTGAGGCGGGAGAGCAGGTTTATGGCAGCAAGAGTTTATCTTACTTAAACACGTCTTGTGACCTTGCCTCAGAACTTACAAAATCTCTGGTATGTGCAAAACAAAATCTCTGGTACGTGCAGAAAACCAGGTACTCACAGAACTTACGAAATCTCTGGTATGTGCAAAGATTAGAGAGCAGAACAAGGGTGTAGCGGGTGGGGGGCGGGTACACATCTATCTTTGTGTCCTTTCAGTTGTTTCTCCAAAAAGTGCTTTCCACGAATTGTTTCATCCTTGTGACTTTCTTAGAATGCAGAAGCTGTTGTGTTTAGTAAACTAATCATTAAGATCTTGTATTTGATTCAGGCAGATCTGAGTTGTGGATCCAGTTCAATATCCTTTTTTAGACTTTGAGAAAGTCACTTACCCCATTTTTACAGATGAGGCTGCAGGCTCAGAGTCATAAGCACAAATAAATACCCTCGAGATGGGAGGAGCTTGTGAGGATTAAATGAGATAACTCATGTAAAATGTTCAGTATAGTCCCAAGCTCAGAGTAAGCACTCGATAATAGTAACTTGCTCAGGTGGAAAACCGAATTACTAAGCTAAAGGTGGAGCAGTCAGGAGACCTAACCCCTAGTTAAGTGGTTCCTCTTTAATTTAGATTCTCATCTAGTATATGGTATGGATAATCCAAAAGTAGCAAAGCAGTCAATTACAGGAAAGAATGCTGATTTTATTTTATTTTTTATTTTGTTTAGAACAAGTTAGAGATGATAGAAGAAAAACTTTAAACAAAATAAATTTAACGGAGCAAAGAATGATTCATGGGAGTTGGGCTTTGCTCTGAAACATGTGCAATGAGTATTTACAGGCAGAAAAAGGCTGAAGAATGCAGAAACAAAGAACACAAAGTGGATTGGTTGTTTCAAAATTACTTTCCTGGTAAAGGTTAAAGTAGAGGGGACTTCCTTATCAGGCAGGCTAAAACTGGCTGTTTGGAGATGTGGCTATTATCTCCCTCTCCTGATTTCTTGGAAGGTCAGGTAAACAACGTAGTTTTGGCTTGGTGGCTGGGAACTTTACCGTGAGTAACTCCATTTTGGTTTGGTCTACTGCGGCCTAGTGCAGGACTTAGTTCAAACCAATGACCTCCTATAAATTTTATTTAACAGAGATCATAAGTTTATGAGCCGGTAACTTACTATAGCATTCATTTCTAATTTATAGTTAAAACACATTCTGTTATTTATTTTTTTCACATAATTGTTGAAATCCAAACTGCTGCGGATGAGTCTTAATGTTTTTTAAACATTTCTTCTAGGATGTTTGCCTTTCTGCACAAGCCCCAGTTCCCTCTTGCTTGTAACTTGCACTTAGTCCTCTAGATGGCAATATAGGAACATATGATGTAAATGAAATAAACGCGTACTGGAGCACCCAATATACTCAGTTTAGTAAGAAATGATGGTTTTCCTACAAGTGGTGGGTTAGGACTACATTCATGCATCTTATTGTGAAATTAGTCAAAATCAGTGCCAGGGAATGAATAGATGCTGAATAAATAAGTACAATAAAATACCCACAATGTACCAGACATCAAGACAGGTACTGTAGACCCAGAGAGACGTAAGAACTATGTGTGATACGTGTCTACTTTCCTGATCTCAGCAAACCCTGCCATTTAACAAGTGAGGAAACTGAGCATTGGGGTTTAGTAGCTTTCCCGGGGTCGTGTAACTAGAGAGAGGTGAAGCCAGGACTTGTCAATGGTGAGGCTTCGATGATGAGCTTGAATTTAAGATATGTCAGATTTGAAGCCAATGGATCATATCAAAGTAGCAAAGTGCAGTGGAAACCTGGAACTCAACCTTAGGATTAGGCTAAAGGTATACATTTAAGAGGCATCTCTGTGGTGCAGAGTGGAAGCTGTAACAATGTAGGAGTGGTCTACGGCAACTGTGTCTGTTAAAGAACTGATAGCTGAAGTGTAATTCCCAAAGAGGAAGGTGATATGGCAGAAGGTAAAGGGCATACACAGTACACAGACAAACCTGAGTTTAAATCCTGGCTTCATACTTACTTGCTGTGCTGTTCATGGGCATTTAACTTCTTAAATATCACAAGGTACTTAATCTCTTTGACTCTTTGCCATAACCCTACGAGGGAGATACTAGCTCCATTTTACAGATGAGGAAACTGAGGGTTTGAGAATGTAGGAGTTGACCCAAGGTCATGGTGCATCTAGTACATGATGGATCCAAGGTTCCGATCTGGACAGTCTGCCTTAGGCTCACAGTGCTAAGTACCACACGCAGTTTGCCCAGTCATACCCCTTAGGACACCACCTTTGTATGTGGGTCTCCTTGTGCCAGAGATGAATGCGGGCATGTGCAGGCACGTGTGCACACACGCACACACACACACAGACAGATTTATTTATTTCAAGGAGCTGGATTACGTGGTTGTGGGAACTGACAAGTCCAGATTCAGTAGGGCAGGTCAGCAGGCTGGAACTCTCAGCAAGAGCTGATGTTGCAATCTTGAGGTCAACTTGCTACTTCCTCAGGGATATCTTAGTTTTGTTCATAAGGCCTTTAACTGACTGGATGAGACATTCCCACACAGTAAAAGGGCAATCGATTTTACTTAATGTTAACAGATTGTAGATGTTAGCCACATCCATAAAATAGCTTCAAAACAAACAACACCTACATCAGTGTTTGATTAAATAACTCAGTACTAGCCAAGTTGATGCAAAAAATTTACTTTCACACGCCTCCAGTTGTCTGTAAACACTACGACAGCAGGAAGCTATCTTTCTCATTCGCCTTCACATTGTCAGTGCATGGCCCAGTGCCAGGCACCTAATGGCACTCAATAAACATTTATTGGGCATGTACCCACCTTTTAACAGTATAGGTGAAAGTCACTGTATACATGCTGTTTTCAGCTACTGACCTGGGCTAGGTACAGATTTTCAGTGTGTTCAACTCACACATTACTTTGAAGGATTGATCTCAAAGCAGGAGACAGATACACCTCCTTCCTGGAGATCTGGCTTGGCCAACTGGGTAATTTTCCTTTTCAGAAGATGAAGCAATGGTCATTGCCAGCAGCCATGAGGACGGCTGCCGCTGCCAAGAGCCGAGTGGTGGTCCTGGTAGGACACTGCTCATACACTGTGTCTGTTCTTAGGTTTCAGCTGGCATCTGTTTCCAGCTCTTGGTGCTATTTGCAACTTTGTATCTTAGGATGAAGGCATAAAGGTTTTTCAAGCAGCAAAACCTTCCAGCGTTAGATAAGAGTGTTTCACTGTGGATCTGTGAGCATCTATAGCCACTGTGTGCATCCTTCTGGGACCCCAGCAGCTGCTTCTGAGAAAACAGAGGGATGGAGAAGAGGATGCCACCCAGATGGTGGAAACATCTATCAAAAGTTAGGATGTCCTCTCTCCTTCCTCATCAAAGAGGAATGGCATCACCACCTCCTATTTGATGAGAATTTAAACACATCTAGAACATGTGCTTTTCTTTTCTCCTCTCTCTGGGATCACGTCATACTGCCTCCCAGAATCCTGTCCTTAACCCCCTTCCTTAGAATTTACAGCATAGCCTGGCAACAACCAAGCATTCATCTTTATTCTAAAGTACCTAGGACAGAGCTGGATATGTGACAGATGCTCAAAGGCTGTTTAATCAAACAGGAAAAACCCATATTGGGAGTAGGGAGTAGTGGGAGGCAAAATGGTACTCTCAGTGAATTATAATATTTTAAAATTTGTCTAATAGAGAATATAAAACAAACCAGAGAAGCATAAAGGAAGGTCATGCTAATTTTCATGAGATATTTTCTAACTCCAGGAACAAAATGGTGAAAGGGCATTCTAAGTCAAAGGAATTTATTGTGTAAAGATGTGAGAGTAACACACACACACACGCACACACCCCACTCTGTGCTACAACCGCAAGAAACACTTTGTTCTTCAAATGCACCAAGCTCTCTTCAGCAGCGTTTTGTACTGGGTATAGGACACCTTTGAAAAATTCTGGATATTTATCCTTTGTCTTCTTGGCATGTTAAAAATACCTTCTGGCGGCCGGGCGTGGTGGCTCACGCCTGTAATCCCAGCACTTTGGGAGGCCGAGACGGGTGAATCATGAGGTCAGGAGATTGAGACCATCCTGGCTACCACGGTGAAACCCCATCTCTACTAAAAATACATAAAACAAACTTAGCCGGGCGCGGTGGCGGGCGCCTGTAGTCCCAGCTACTCGGGAGGCTGAGGCAGGAGAATGGCGGGAACCCGGGAGGTGGAGCTTGCAGTGAGCTGAGATCCGGCCACTGACTGCACTCCAGCCTGGGAGACAGAGCGAGACTCTGTCTCAAAACAAACAAACAAACAAACAACAAAACCAAAAAAACAAAACAAAACAAAAAAATTCTTCCGGCCAGGTGCGGTGGCTAATGCCTGTAATCTCAGCACTTTGGGAGGCCGAGGCGGGTGGATCACCTGAGGTCAAGAGTTCAAGACTAGCCCGGCCAACATGGTGAAACCCTGTCTCTACAAAAATACAAAAATTAGCTGGGTGTGGTGGCAGGCACCTGTAATCCCAGCTTCTTGGGAGGATGAAGTGGGAGAATCTCTTGAGCCCGGGAGGCGGAGTTTGCAGTGAGCCGAGATTGTGCCATTGCACTCCAGCCTGGCGACAGAGTGAGACTCTGTCTCAAAAACAAACAAACAAACAAACAAACAAACAAACAAACACAAAAGGCCAGGCAGCGTGGCTCACGCCTGTAATCCTAGCACTTTGGGAGGCCGAGGCGGGCGGACTTCCTGAGCTCAGGCATTCGAGACCAGCCTGGGCAACACAGTGAAACTCCGTCTATTAAAATACCAAAAATTAGCCTGGCGGCGGGCGCCTATAGTTCTAGCTACTCGGGAGGCTGAGGCAGGAGAATCGCTTGAACCCGGGAGGGGGAAGTTGCAGTTGAGCCGAGATCGCTCCACTGCACTCCAGCCTGGGCGACAGAGCGGGACTACGTCTCCAAAAACAAACAAACAAACAAACAAAAAACAAACAACAAAAAAAATTTCTGCTCTATAACTTCACTTTTAACATTGTTTAGGGAGTTTTGTGTTTGTTCGGTTTGTTCTTTTTAGAGGGAATCTTGCTCTGGTGGTGCACAGGCGTAAACCACCATGCCCGGCTAATTTTTGTATTTTTGTAGAGAGGGGGTTTCACCATGTTGGTCAGGCTGGTTTGAAACTCCTGACCTCAGGTGATCTGCCCGCCTTGGCCTCCCAAAGTGCTGGGATTACAGGCGTGAGCCACCATGCTTGGCCAGGAGTCTTTGGACTTATATGTTTTAAAAACTTATATGTTTTTAAAAAATGTAGCCAAACTTACCAACTTTTATGACTTACTTGTCTTTTCAATATTCATTTAAAACACTCTTTCCTTATCAATGTAAAATGATACTCTACATTTTCTTTTAAAGTTATAAAATGCTGCTTTTCATATTTAGCTTTTAAAATTATTTAGAATTTATCTTGGCATATAGAGTGAAGTAGGGATCTCATTTTATCTTTCCCCATGTAGACAGCCAGTTGTATCAGCACCCTGTACTGAATAATCCAGATTTTCCTCACTGATTTGTGATGCCATTCTGCCAAATACCAAGTTCCTAGTGTGAATAGGTCTATTTTTTCCTTGTTTATTTATAGGGGTACTTTGTGTTTCCTGAATGCTAATTCTTTGCTGCTGATATATATTGTGAATGTCTTATCTCACTTTGATTTTCTCATGAATAGCAGCTCTTAAATAAGATTACCAATCTTTCATAGCTTCTGTTTTATGTTTCATATTTGTGAATCTCTTTCTTACCCTAAGAACATAAAGATATTCTCCTATATTCTCTTAAATGTTTCATAAGTTATGTCTTTAAGCCTCCTCAAATTGATTCTTTTGGTATGGTGTGAGTTAGCATCTGTAGTAATTTGTATTATTTGCTCACAATTCTTTCTTTCCTTCCTGCCTGTGCCATGATTCATTTTGGGCAGAATATACTCCACTTCCCCACTGTCTTTGAGCTTAACCACGTGACTTGTTTTGGTAATTAGAATGTGAGCAGATATAATGTATGTCCCACACAATAGGAAACTTTAAATGTGTGGTTTGATTTACTCTCGTGTATTCCTTACCTGCAACATGAGAAGTGCATGCCCCAGGTAGCCACATTCCTTCAGCTTGGGTCAGAGAATGAGAGACATGTGGAGTAGACCTGATCTGACCTGCAGTATGCCACAACTGACTTATAGACCTCTGTGTGACAAATATATGTTTGTTGTTATATGCTACTGAGATTTGGGAAGTTGTTACACAGCATAATTGCAGCAACATGGCTGACTAACACATAATCACATTCCTTTTTATTTCCCATATGGCTAACCAATTATTGAAATACCTGTCCCGTTCACATTGATCTCCAATACCAACTCTATCATAAACTAAGTTTCTCTACATATGTGGTTCTCTTTTATGCCTCTCTTTTCAGTTATATTTCTCTATTTGAATATCCCTACACCAATACCCATGAACTTAATTAGTATAAATTATAATAATTTTATAATCAACTTGTTAAGTACCAAAAAAGCTCTGCTGGAATTTTGATCATAACTCCATTGAAACCATATATCAAGTAGGGGGAATTCTCATCTTTGCAATACTGAATCTTCTGATCCATGAACATTGTATGTCTCTTAAGTCCTTGATTTCTTCAAGTAAAGTTTTTACAATTTTCTCTATAGAGGTCTTTTCCATTTGTGGCTAGCTTTATTTTTGGGTGCTTCACATTTTTTGTTGCTTTCATTAGCAGTATTTTATGCAATCACATTTTTTAAAGGTTCATTTTATATGTATATACTTTAGGATTTTTGTGTAGATATTTTGGGATTTTTATCTAGACAAACATGAAACTGCAAATGATGACAGATTCTTTTCCTTCATTTCCAATCTTTGTATTTTTTTATGCCTTACTGCTTTCCCTAGGTACTCCAGTATAATTTTGTAAAGACATGGTGGTATCAAGCACCCCTGCTTGCCCCCAATATTAAGGGTAACGTTTATAATATCACATTTAATGGTAAAATATTGAAAGCTTTGTTTGAATATGTGTGGATGTCCAGTTTCAGCCATAATGTGATAACAAGAACCTCCCACTTATCCTCCCACTGTAAGTAACTAGAAAGTGGACAAGATACATAAAATAACTTATTTCAGGAAGTATATGATTGTGATCCCTGGGAAAATGGACATAAGTGAAATGAACTCTATAATTGCCTTGGCTTTCTACCTGGAGGCAATTTCTGACAAGAGGAAAAGGGAGGAGGAATCTAAACAGAGCCTGAAATCCTCTCTGAGTTGAGAAGATCAAAGATGACCCAAAAAAGGGAGCCCAGGGGAGGCTGGGTGATCTGAAACCATGTCATCTGGAAAATAGTTAGAAGTCTTGGGCTGTTTAACTGGCAGTAGAGGAGACTGAGGGGCAATATGAAAACCACCTATAGAGATTAGAAAAACTGTCATGTTGAACAGGGGTTGTTTGTGTTCTGTATGGCCCTGAAAGACAGAGTTTAGGACAGCTGGATGGAAATGAGAGGAAGAAGATTTTGGTGAAGTCCAAGGAAACACTTTCCAGCAATCATGGTTGATCAGGCTGGAGTGGGCAGCCTTCCTCAGCTGGTAGATGAAGGCACTGAGCAAGCATGCTGGGTTGTTGCTGAAGGAGCTTCCATAGTGGCAAGTGACCAAGCTAAATGGCATCCAGGGTCCCTTTTACTCTTAAAGTTTTTCATAGTTTGGTTTGCATAGCTTGGCCTCCATAAAAGGCAGCTGTCACCAACTGACAGTACTTTTTTTTGTTTGTTTGAGACAGAGTCTTGCTCTGTCGCCCAGGCTGGGGTGCAGTGGCATGACCTCAGCTCACTGCAAGTTCTGCCTCCCGGATTCACGCCATTCTCCTGCCTCAGCCTTCCGAGTAGCTGGGACTACAGGTGCCTGCCACTACGCCCAGCTAATTTTTTGTATTTTTTAGTAGGGACGGGGTTTCACCGTGTTAGCCAGGATGGTCTTGATGTTCTGACCTTGTGATCCACCCACCTCGGTCTCCCGAAGTGCTGGGATTACAGGTGTGAGCCACCACGCCCGGCCACTGACTGACAGTACTTTTAAGGCATGTTGAGAAAAATGAGTCCTTGAAGACCCCAACCTTTATAAAACTGAGTAGGCAGGGTTTTAAAAGAGAATTTTCCCCATGCTTACCACATAATTTGTGTGTGTGTGTGTGTGTGTGTGTGTATATATATATATATTTGAGATGGGATCATTACTCTGTCACCCAGGCTGGAATACAGTGTCATGATCATGGGTCACTGCAGCCTCGAACTCCTGGGCTCAAGTGATCCTCCTGCCTCACCCTTCCAAAGTGCTGGTATTACAGGCAGCAGCCTCCGTGCTTGGCTTGTATTTATATTTTTGTTTGGTTTCTTACCTTTGTGTGTCTTTTCTTGAAGGCAAGGATCATGTCATATACATGTTTTCATGTTCTAGTATGGTAGTATGTGGATACCAGGTGCTTCTTCAATACCTAAGTGAATTAAAAGTATATTAGTCTGTTTTCACACTGCTGTAAAGAACCACCTGAGACTGGGTAATTTATAAAGAGAAGAGGTTTAACGGACAGTTCTGCATGGCTGGGGAGGCCTCAGGAAACTTACAGTCATGTGAAGGGAAAGCAAGGCACGTTTTACATGGTGGCAGGAGAGTGAGAGAGAGTGGGGAACTGCTACACACCTTTAAACAATTAGATCTTGTGAGAACTCACTCACTATCACCAGAACAGTATGGGGGAAACCACTCCCATGATCCAGTTGCCCTCACCAGGTCCCTTCCTCAACACGTAGGGATTACAATTTAAGATGAGAGTTGAATGAGGTCACAGAGCCAAACCATATCACAAGGTGATTTGGCCTGAGGAGGGATTGGAAAACCTTCATCTAGTGTTCTCCTCTCCCTCTTGTATCCCGGGCAGACATCACTAGTCAATCATGGAGCTCTTCTCTACTGAGCCCAGTCTTAGCCATGGAATTCTTTGGAAAACACAGATTCTAGACAGTCACTTTTAATTAATTAGAGTTAGCACAGACACTGTCTGTTTGTCATCCCAGAGCTAAAGGAATGGGAATGCTTAGGATTCTCTAAGGCACAGTGACAACCTGTCCTAGTCACAGTCTACTTTGTTGACCAGCTGCTGAGAGCCCAACTGTCATCTGCTTTCCAGATGTTGGAGTTACATGGGTATTGCTGGCATGCTGATGGTTCGCCAAGGGGAACATTTTGGGCTCCTGAATGCTAGGGATGCCTTCTGGATGATGCACATGAAAAGCTTTTTAGCTTGGATATGCTGTTGACACAGTATGCAGCATTGCAACCATATAGAGTAGGATTTGGGACATGATCACATCTCTGAACCCCCTTATATTTGGGTAGATCTTGATGCTGTATTGGCTTCACCTCCTGACTCTTAATGCCCATGGGGTTCTCTGTGACAGGCTGGGAACATTCTTTTTTTTTTTTTTTTTTTTTTTTTTTTGAGACAGAGTATTGCTCTGTCACCTAGGCTGGAGTGCAGTGGTGCGATCTTGGCTCACTGCAACCTCTGCCTCCTGGGTGCAAGGATTCTCCTGCTTCAGCCTCCTGAGTAGCTGGGACTACAGGCACGTGCCACCACACCCAGCTAATTTTTAAAAATACTTTTAGTAGAGACAGGGTTTCACAGTGTTAGCCAGGATTGTCTCAATCTCCTGACCTCGTGATCCACCCACCTTGGCCTCCCAAAGTACTGGGATTACAGGTGTGAACCACCATGTCCAGCTGAGGCTGGTAACATTCTTGAGTGAGAATTCTCTTATGGTGCAGTGGGAAGAGAATGGGCGTGGGACTCAGCCCTTCTGAGCTCACCTTCTGTCTCTGCTGCCTGCCAGCTGTGTAGTCATCTGGATGTTACTTACCTTCATCGGATGTGGCTTCCTCCTCTTTAGGGTGGGATGGCAACATCCACCTCAAACCATTGTTTGGAGGTTTAATGAGACAACCTAGGTAATGTGTCAAGCACATGATGGATATAAACAATTCCCAGCACTCATATAGGTTGACTGTGCACCGAGTGCTACTCTAAGCCCTCTACATATATTAAGTCATTTAATGCTCACAACAACTTCATGAGGTGGATGATAAAAGTAATTATCACCCTTATTGGATAAGATGAGGAAACTGAGGCACGGAGTAGCTAATTCTACTCAGGGACGGTCACACACCTAATACTTGGTAAAGACAAGATGCAGATCATGGAAGTCTGTGCTCTTAACTACTGTGAACCTGTAAGAGATCAGTACCCACTTCTCTGCTTAACTATTGATGCATATTTATTGACCCCTGCTCCCTGAAAGAAACTGTGTTAGATGCTGGGGAAGATACACGTATTAGTTAGGTACATTTAGGACTGAATGAAAAGAGCTATGAGATTGAGTGGGACACAGTCCCAGGCCACAGAAAGTTTACTACCAGTTGGGGAGTGACAGGGAGGTGGAAAGGGTAGACAGCAAAGTAGTCCATGGAAAGGTGTGACCTATGGAAATGACTGGTGTGCATTATCCTGCCAGGAATCTCTGTGGGTAAATTATTAAATAGACAGTCTCATTTATAAAGCAGCCTCTTTGGGGTTTGCTCGGCAAGGGAACTGACTGATGGGGGGCTTGTTCAGCACTTGAATAGATACAGTTGAGTTTCTGAGCTTGCAAACCTGGGGTGAGTTGCCATGCCTGTGTTTTCCCAGACAGCACACACCGTGGGATGCCCTGCTGAAGTAGGGCAAGCAAGCAGGATCTTCTAGTCTCCTGTAGCCAAGGCCTCTCTCCTGAAGTTTATGCCCAGGTCTGTGATACACCTGCTGGATGTTCATACTTGGGATGTGTGGCCATCCCCTCAAATGGAGTCTTTCTGGAATCAAACCCACCATAATATTGCTAACTTTTAAGGGATGAATTGTCCACCCCCACCCCCAAATTCATATGTTGAAGTCCTAACCCCACATTACTTTTCAAGGTGACTATTTTGAGACAGGATCTTTAAAGAGGTGATTAAGATAAAATGAGGTCATATGGGTAGGCCTTAATTCAGTCTGCCTGGTGTTCCATAAGAAGAGGATATTAGGACACACTTACACACAGAGGAAGGACCATGTGAAGACAAAGGGAGAAGATGCCATCCACAAGCCAAGGAGAGAGAGGCCTTAGAGGAAACCAGCCCTGCTGACACCTTGATCTTGGGCTTCCAGTCTCCAGAACTGTGAGTAACACATTTCTGTTGTTTAATCCACTCAGTCTAGGGAACATTGTTATGACAGCCTGGGCTGACTAATGTACTAACCGTCTCTTCCTTCTCCCTGTCACATCCGTTACCAAGTCCCCTAGATTTCCTTCACAACCAACACCTGTATTTCTTCTCCATTCTTGCTGTTGTCTCCTGTCTGGGCACTGCGGCAGGAAGCCTTTGGCCTTGCTGTGTGTATTAGTCTGTTCTCTCATTGCTCTAAAGAAATACCTGAGACTGGGTAATTTACAAAGAAAAGAGGTTTACTTGACTCACGGTTCTGTAGGCTGTACAGGAAGCATGGGAACATCTGCTTCTGGGGAAGCCTCAGGGAGCTTTTACTCATGGCAGAAGGCAAAAGGGGAGCAGGCATCCTACTTGGCAGGAGAAGGACCAAGAGAGGGGGTGGAGGTGCCACATACTTTTAAAACAACCAGATCTTGTGATAACTCTATCAGGGGAACAGCACTAGGGGATGGTGCTAAACCATTCATGAGAAGCCACCC
Source organism: Macaca thibetana thibetana (assembly GCF_024542745.1). Classification (NCBI taxonomy): domain Eukaryota; kingdom Metazoa; phylum Chordata; class Mammalia; order Primates; family Cercopithecidae; genus Macaca; species Macaca thibetana. The sequence continues at coordinate 5,883,553 of NC_065593.1, forward strand.
TCATGATCCAGTCACCTGATACCAGGCCCCACCTCCATCTTTAGGGATTACATTTCAACATGAGACAGGCAGGGGCACAGATCTAAACTCTATCACTGTGCCTGTCATTCACTCATCTTGCTCAGGTCTGCAATCCACCCAGAAGACATTTGGAGACCCTGGGGCAAGGGAAGGGCGTGGTAAAAGCTGGGGTTTAGGATCATTAGGGTCTCCATTCCTTGAGTATGGCATTCAGAGACTTGTCCTCTATCACCTGGCCTTCCTAGGTTCTGATTCTCCACTAATAAAAACAATTTATAACGATACCCATATTCGCACTCTCCTCTGAATCCAAAGTACTTTTTCGGCATGAAAATCGTATCTCGTGTAGTTCAATTTTCATTGCTCACGTCTCAGGCTCCCAACTGGGCGTGTATGTTTCCTGAGTGGAGGGAGGATTCCCCTCTGAGGGGTTAATTCCCCAACAGTGTCTGGCCCGGTGCCTGGTTCACATGGATGCTTGTCTCAGGTCAGGTCCTCAGGACCAGATGCTTACATGAGGATTCCTACACAAATGATTCATTTCTGGTTCCAGGGGAATAGAGTTGAGTCGGAGGAGCATTAGGTAGGAGGGGGTCTAATTTTAGGTTAAGTTCCAGGGAGTTCCAGGCTAAGTTCTGGATTGCACAGGTGGACTCTGGAGTGTACGTTATACCTTTGCACATTTTTCCTTTGTCCCTGGGACTCAGGGAGCAGGGCTTTCTTGCTCTCACATCTGTCAGTCATTGACTCAGGGCCACGCCCACTGTGGGTATGGGCACTTCTAGCCACTTCTGGCTTATGTATTCTGGCAGCTGTGTTTCTAATACAATCCCAAAGACAATCTTTGAAAAAGGAGTTGCACTTCTGGGTTGTTGGAAACCTAAAGCACACTGAAGCTGGGGAAAGACGCCCCTAACCTGTAAAAGGGATCCGCGGGGACCTGGGTGGCACGCTCCTGGTGTCCGCTGCAGCCATGTGTAAGTCCCTGTTGTCTCATCCACCAGAGAAGGGGCTCAGGTTGGATCCCATTGCTCAGTTTTGCACTTGTGTTGTCCTCTGTGGCTTTTTGTTTCATGTGTATTTCCTGTAAGTAGCCCTTGTAACAGGAGAGGTCTCAAGTGCTGAGTAGTGAACCCTTTTTGACATGGCAAGATTTTGTGTTATTTTATGTGTTTAATCTTTGCCCCCAACCGTTTACATTGTAGAACTCTCTCCGTTTTGCCAGTTTTGCCATAAATTGCCTACATTATACTCCGCCACACTGATGTCAGCTTGCCTATTTCCCTGACCTTTGGAATATTGTGCTCCTTATTTCCATTTATTCCTTTCTTTCATGCTGTTTGTTTTCTATCACATACAGTTTAGCCGTTTTGTCATTCTTAAAAGTCATAAATAAATGCCAGAGCGTGCACGCACTTCTTTAACCATGTAAAGAAATCAGACAGCTATATAGGTCTTACAAACATTTTAACATGCTGTACTAAGTTGAAAAGAGGTAACGTGTTTAATGTTACAACAGAAATCCTAATATTTATTTTTAAAGATTGAGTGTCTGTTTATAAACATTTCCTATTCTTTTGAAGTGACCCTACTTAACTGTCGTTTGACTTGTTTAAGCCACCCAGGCTATGGTATTTCGTTATGTCCCAGCTGAGGCAGGACAGTTGAAAAGGCTGCTCCAACCTGAAAAAAGATTCTTAGCTTTAAAAAGGGTGTTTGCTGCCGGATTGATGGGCCATATTCACCTTGAGAGTCCAGCATCCTCTCCTAAGCAAGTAGCCCAGAGTAAATGGCTGCACCCCACAAACGGTGATAAAAACGTTCTCTTGGAACGTGCGGAGGATGCTTCTCAATGCTGTGGTTTTCTGGTTAGTGACAGGCCCTGGGTCTCTGGGCCTCCCTCACTGTCCGCCCCTGCATTCAGAGCACGCTTGAGAAAATCATGGAAAGCACTTTCTATATCCAGCTTCTTCTGCTCTATGCTGAGATTCAGACAGTAGCTTTCCTTCACTGCCTTTTTTATGTTTCTGTATTACTTTACAGTGAATTAGGGAAAGGTTGCACGGAGCCAGTGGGGTGGTGATAGTTAGGGACTCAGATATCCATTTTACTGGATGTTTCAGACCGTTTACAGATCTGCTGCTCATGTCTTGCTGGGGAAAGCCAGGCAATGCTAAGAGCTAAGCATTTGGCAGATACTAACCTCCTGGTTGAAAAGAACCCTTTGTCCTGCTATTTGATGCTATGAAAGAGAATCCTGAAACTGTCAGAAAGAAAAGAGAAAGCATTTTACCTCTTCGCTTTGAAAATGTAAATTGCTTGAGAGATTTAAAGTTATAAATCTTCGTCCCTTGCTATCGACGCTAGGACTGGACAGCCCTTGAACCATGACGTTCAATTCCCCATCTCAGGCTGGAGCTTCCTCTGTACTTACCAATTCCAGTTGTGAAAATCGAAGTAAAGAAAATGGATAACTGTTTTAAAGAAGAAATACTCAATTGTTTTCACATAGAAAGTTTTTTAAAGCCTAGTTTAAAATTCAGTCCACTTTCAGGGTATTTTTAGTCTCTTGAGAATGTTCCAGATCGCTGACTCAGTAAGCCCAGGCTCTTAAAAATGCATGTTTTTAAACTCCACAATGTGACATTGTCTAAGCTCCTTGCCATTTGAGTCTGACCGTATATTCTGAAGTCTGCCTTGGCTTCGTAAGGACTGTTCCTGGCCTTCTGGAGCCCCCAAACTCCCCCACTCAAATCTGATGATGGGGCAAGTTCCTTGCATAGTACAAAGAGAAGGGGCCCAGGAGTGGCATGCAAAAGAACAGAAAGTTACTGTGTTTACGGCCGTCGGAACCAAAAGTGCTTCTGAGAGAATGAAATCTAGCTTTCTAGAAGAAGAAATTAAAGCCCAGAGAGGAGAGGGGATTTGCCTAACGTCCTACATAGCCCATCTGTGCCATGTCCTCAGCCTTCCCAAGCAGGAGGGGACTCCATGGGGGTGGGTGTGTTATCTCTCTTTTGATTTGACATAGTCCTTAATCAGGCATCTTTTTTTGGCCCAATTAAGTTTGGTCATGGTAGTAGGATTGGCTTGCTTGAAATAAAATGGTTACTTTAGGAGTTGGTAACTTAGTATTTCCTGATCTGAACTATATATCTGTAATAAAGATATATCAATTATCTTCTATGGGCTATTTAAAATTTACATAGATATATACACACATATGTATAATATGTATATATATGATGTTCGTGCAGCCAGCAATATGCAAAGCAGAGAGCATGGCTTCTAGTAGTTTGGGGATTGTAGCAACAGAGATTGCTTTCCACTTGGGGACTGGATGCCACCAGATGGGACAACAGACTCTCCCTTCTTATGAACCTTTGAACGTTGCAGGGATTGTTTGGGTGTTGTCATAGTTACCGGAACTGGTGACTTCCCCCTGTAGCCTTGTCCCCTTTGTTTCTTCTTCTTTTTTTTTTTTTTTTGAGATGGAGTCTCGCTCTGTCGCCCAGGCTGGAGCGCAGTGGAGTGATCTTGGCTCACTGCAAGCTCCGCCTCCCGGGTTCACGTCATTCTCCTGCCTCAGCCTCCCGAGTAACTGGGACTACAGGTGCCCGCCACCACGCCTGGATAATTTTTTTGTATTTTTAGTAGAGACGGGGTTTCCCGTGTCAGCCAGGATGGTCTCGGTCTCCTGACCTCGTGATCCACCCACCTCGGCCTCCCAAAGTGCCGGGGTAACAGGCCTGAGCCACCGCGCCAGGCCCCCTTTGTTTCTTCTTATGGAAGGTCCTTTTGGGATCCCAGGGTGATATAGAGAGAGTTAGAGTCTGATCTTGCCAGAAGGACTTTAGATCTCATGATTTCTTGCTCATGAGATAAAGTCTGGATTAAAGAAGGAAACTCTGGCAAAGATTTTAAAAACGAAACCTGTCATCCTGGCTTACAGTCTCTCCCAGTCACTTCCTAACCCCACCCACTTCAACACCAGAGCAACCCACATCCCAAGAAAGACAGAAGAGGAGGCTTCTGTGGTTTGTCTTTCTTGGCCCTTCCAATAACCATGTAAATAAGTGGATCTCAAGGGTGGTCCCAGGACAAGCAGCCTTCACCATTCCCTGGGAGTTATTAAAAGTTATTAAAAGTGCAAATCATGCTGTCCCACCTGGATCTACTGACTCAGCAACTGGGGAGATGAGACCCAGCAGCCTGTGTTTCAGCAAGTTGTCCAGGTGATTTTTGAGAAGAGCTGTTCTAAGTAACCACTAATTAAACCCTAATTTCCAATTCCTTGAGTCTTCCTGGGACTTCTGTAATTAATTTGTCTGCTAGTAAACATTAAAAATATCAGATTACTTAATTTTACATATTAGATATTGAAAATAATATGAAACTCTCATGAGATCATATCATATTAGATATTGAAAGTATCCAGTATTTTTCCAGAGTCACAAAACAAAATTGAAAGGAAAAAAGAATATAACAGTGGTATTCTTGAGCCATTAAGTGGGGACAAGGGAAGCCCATTCCATAAACTTGGGGACATTTTGATTGAAGGAAGCATATGGACTGGAACAATTCTTGGATTAGAATAAAAAGAACTGGGAAAATGGAACCAATTAAAAAATCATCTGTCTTTCAGTTTCTTAACCATGTAGAAACCTAAACTTGTAGGACTACCAGAAACTCTATTAGTACTTTAAATTTCTTAATAATTCCAATTCTTTAGGACCTAAAACCAGTTGTTTGGATTCCTGGAAATGGCAGGAACTTTTAGGATGCTGCTCTATTAATGAATTACAATTTTAACATTTTCCGAAGGCTTCCAGTGGGGCAAAATTGATGCCTTTGAAATCAGGGACTCTGTCTTTATTATGGTGACACATGGGAGTGAAATAGAGCCCTTGTTCTTGATGGCACTGAGCACTTTCACTTCTGTAATGTCATTGTTTGCTCATAATAACCTCTCACATTTGTCTGGCTCTGTGGTTTTTAAAGCTCTTTGAATTTGGTCTTGTATTTTATTTTCATAAAACCTCTCTACTGTGGGTACCTGTGATTAACATTTATGATCCTGTTTCCTTAGCTATGAAATGCAGGAAGGGGCTTGTCCAAGATCCCATGACCTGTGGGTGGCTGCCTCTTCCATTATCTTTCTTTTTTATTTTTTGAGATGGAGTCTTGCCCTGTCACTCAGGCTGGAGTGCAATGGCGCGATCTCAGCTCACTGCAACCTCTGCCTCCCAGGTTCAAATGATTCTCCTGCCTCTGCCTTCCAAGTAGCTGGGATTACAGGCGCCTGCCACCACGTCCAGTTAATTTTTGTATTTTTATTATTATTTTTTTTCTTTGAGACGGAGTCTCGTTCTTTCACCCAGGCCGGAGTGCAATGGCATGATCTCAGCTCACTGCAAGCTCCGCCTCCTGGGTTCATGCCATTCTCCTGCCTCAGCCTCCCTAGTAGCTGGGACTACAGGCACCTACAACCACGCCTGGCTAAGTTTTTGTATTTTTTAGTAGAGATCGGGTTTCACCATGTTAGCCAGGATGGTCTCGATCTCCTGACCTCATGATCTGCCCGCCTCGGTCTCCTAAAGTGCTGGGATTACAGGTGTGAGTCACCGCGCCTGGCCTAATTTTTGTATTTTTAGAGATGGAGTTTTATCATGTTGGCCAGGCTGGTCTAGAACTCTTGACCTCGTGATCTGCCTGCCTTGGCCTCCCAAAGTGCTGGGATTACAGGCATAAGCCACTGCACCCGGCCCCACTATCTTTTTAAAAATAAAAAGGGCCAGTGATACTGCTTTTCTGCTTTTTAAAGAAAATACATGGATATGTATAAAAGCTTTGACATATTGCTAGAACTTGGTAAATGGTAGTTATTCTTATCCTATTGTCTCATTTAATATGGGGAATCTTAGAGGAATTAGTGGCTTTTGGTGACATACAGGCCATTGCAGAGTTGAAACTATGACTAAGGTGACTGGGCTCTTAGCCAGCTGTTCTCACCAGTCGTGTATAAGCATTCCCTTTTTTCCATAGACTGGCCAACATCTGGTATTTTTTGACTTAATAGTAGCCATTCTGACTGGTGTGAGATGGTATCTCATTGGTTTTGACTTGCATCTCTTTGATAATTAGTGATATTGAGCATTTTCTCATGTTTATTGGCTGCTTGTACGTCTTGTCTTGATAAGTGTCTGTTTGTGTCCTTGGCCCGCTTTTTATGTGGTTGTTTGCTTTTTTCTCGTTGATTTGTTTGTTAGCTCAAGTCTTAGTCCCTCAGGTCTCACCATCATCTTCCTCCAGCCCAGCTCTCCTCTCTACTTCCTCCTCTGGAACTCCTCACTAGAACCCCGAAAAAAGCAAACAGAAACATTTCCTGAATGCTTGCTGCAAATCAAACGCAATTCTAGACATGGGCGATGCAGAGACACAGGCCAGCTGGCCACCACATGTCATTCATTATAAGTAGCACTTTTGCTGTTTTTAAAAACATGTCAAGGTCTCCGAAATCAGAGTATGTCTTACCACTCATAGCCCATTGGCAGGTTCTTTTCTTTCTTATAGGTACATAAAACAATGATGCATTTTACAACCATGGCATCTTAGGTTTGCTGAAATATAATAGTTTCTCCCTTCAAGGAACTTACAGACTGCCTTCAGGGTGAGGCAAGAGCACAGTAAGAGCTAAGTGAGGGCATGCCATGTGAGCCAGGGAAGGAGCACTTCCTTCTAACCTGGAGCATCAGCGGGTTCTCCCTGATAGGGGAGGATCTGAGCTAGAGCTTGAAGGAGGAGTGGATTTTTCTGTTTTTTCTCCCTTGCTCTGTCGCTCAGGCTGGAGTGCAGTGGCACAATCATGGCTCACTGCAGCCTCCATCTCCTGGGCTTAAGCGATCCTCTCACCTTGGCCTCCCAAAGTGCTGGGACTACAGGTGTGAACTGTGCCCAGCCAGATGAGTGGAATTTTAATAGGCAGAGGAAAGGTGGAAGGGCATTTTACTCTCAGGAATCTGTATAAGCAAAGACCAAGAAACTCGTAAAGGTGCAGGTGGTAGGAATCACCACTTGGAAGGAAGGTGCGGTCAGCGCTGATATTCAGCACTCCTGGCTGTCAACTTTCTAAAGTATTTCCTGACTAGTTGTAACCAGCAGCTGCTCCAGGCCTCCCAAGTGCATCCTGTCACCTGGGCTGTCCCCCTGCCATCTCCCCTCAGTCCAGCAACTAAGGGATTTACGTGGGCTGAGCCCGGAGCCTCCAGGTCCCTCTGATTGGCTGGTTGGTGCCAGGCACTTCCCTCTGTTAGAGGTTGTGCCTATTACTCTGGTTGGAGAACAACTCTGGGAGCTGATATAGCAAGGAAACCTCCCTGAAGCCAGATCAGAGAATGACAGACGGGTGCTGTGGGCCAGGACACTGGCCGCCAAATCTTTAAAATTGTGCCCTTCCACATTTGCTCATGCATCCTCAGTAACTGCGTATTTATTTATTAATGTAAACAGCTATTACTGTGCCATTATGTAAATCTAAAACATACCCCAAAATAGAAGTTAAAAAATGAGATAAATAACAATTGAAGTCAGAACATTTTCTGTCCCCAGTGCAGGGACTCATCAGGGTCTCTCTGCCTGGCAAGTGCCCCCAGTTTACCAGGGGGTAAACACTGGAGAGGCTGGGGCTGCAGTGAAATTACCCTTCATGTTAGAGGCACGAGGAACACAGGGAAGGAAATAGCGATAAGAGACAAGACCAAGAAGTAGATCCAGAAATACCCAGCAGTGTTTTTAAACATTACAACCATATCTTGGCCAGTGCTTGTTGGTAAGCTCTATTAGTGGGTCATTTTCCTGGCCCCAGAGCAGCACCGCATAATGTAAATGCATGACTCAGTAAGGTGGTGGAGCTTTGGGTATGGTGAGAAGCACCAGCGAAGCCACAGGGAGGGGAGCGAGGGCATGTGAGTCTCAACGGAAGAACGACTGGAAGTTGGGACTCCCTAGTTCCCTGAGAAACAGGAGGAGTGCTCCTGGCCAGGTGGGGGCAGGGTGTGTGAGTACCTACAGGATCTGAGCGGGATGCTGCGTACCTTGGTCCATTTTGGCCGGGCAATTACATGGGGTCTGGGTGGAGAGCCTCAGCCTTTGATCTCTCTCTATTCCTTCCAGAGGGCTTTGAGGACACGACAAAGACCACAGCAGCCCAGCTCTGTTTTTCCTTCCTTTCTCATCTGCAATGAGGGGCAAGTGGGGTGGCTGTTACAGGGAAGTGGGCAGGAGAATCAGAGTACCCCAGGGTGGGTGGAGGTCATTGGAGCCAGTCCTCACCAACTGAGAGATGCCTTCAACCCAGCAGAAGAGTACCTCCTAGGGATGCAGTCAGTCCACGGGACACGTGTGCAGCTTGGCCTCTGGGTTGATCTGACTGAATGGTCAGACCACAAGTGTTTACAAAGGTCCTGAGCCTGCCTATGTCAAGAGATGGTTCTCTTTGCCTGTCTAGTAACTAGCACTTAATAAACATTACAATAAGGCAGTCACTGCACTAACACTTTCACCTACTCATTCATTTACTCCTTACATGAACTCGAAAGAAGTGGTACTACTTTTATCCTCACTGTACAGATAAGAAGAGGGGGCATAAGAAGATAAAGGCTTTCTTTTTTTTTGTTATTTAATTTTTATTTCATAATAATAAACTTAACTCTGCAATCCAGCTAGGCATGGAAGGGAGCAAGGAAACATGGAACCCAAAGGGAACTGCAGTGAGAACACAAAGATGACAGGATAGTGCGAGCAAATGGGGTGAAGGGTGCTCCCCTGAGCTACAGAAGGAATGGTCTGGTGGTTAAGATAAAACACAAGTGAAACTTATTAGAGTTGTCCACAGTCAGCTGGACAACTGGTCTCTGACAACTCTTCTTGCTGGTCTTGCCATTCCTGGACCCAAAGCGCCCCATAGCCTCCACAATATTCTTGCCTTCTCTCACCTTGCCAGAGACCACCCACTTCCCATTCAACCACTCTGTCTTGGCAGTGCAGATGAAAAACTGGAAACTGTTTGTATCGGGTTCTGCATTTGCCACGGACAGGATGCCAGGACCTGTATGCTTTAGGATGAAGTCCTCGTCATCAAATTTCTCCCTGTAGATGGACTTGGCACCAGTGCCATTATGGCATGTGAAGTCACCGCCCTGACACATAAACTCTGTAATAATTCTATGAAAGCAGGAACCCTTAAAACCAAATCCTTTCTCTCCAGTGCTCAGAGCATGAAAGTTTTCTGCTGTCTTTGGAACCTTGTCTGCAAACAGCTCAAAGGAGGTGCAGCCCAAGGGCTCGCCGTCGACGGCGATGCTGAAGAACATGGTGGGGTTGACCACGGCTGACAGTATGGGGCTCCCGGCGGTGGCGGCATGTGCAAAAGCCAAGACTTTCTTGAGTTATACAAGAAGGAAGCAACAGTGCTGGGATTTGAACCCAGGAATGTCTCGATCTAGAGGCTGTGCTCTAAACCACTAGGCGTCACTGCCTGAGACTGGTGGGAGAACTGACATGCGCTCCACAGCCTTGTAGGTCCACCAGCAAATTCCCAGCCCACCCACAGGCTCAACAACAGCACCTTGGATCAAAGATTTCCACGAATCTCGGAAAGATATATAGTCCAGATTTTTGCTAAAAACTGACATGCAGGGTTTTGTTGTTGTTGTTTTCGCCTCCTCTGTTTTGCTGTTTTGCTGGATAGGTTTGCTTTAAATATTAAAGGAATAAAACATCTAGGACTATAGCTCCATGGGCTGCCTTCAGTACCACTACCTCTTCAGTGCTGAGAACACACATGCATTGAATGTGTAATCAGAATATAACTGGGGGTCCGTGTGGCCTGGGCTATGCGTGATGCTGACTCAAATAAACAGCGATTTTATTGGACCCTGTCCTTCTTCCAGAAGATCAATGGAAAGTACCTTCCAATTTTTGGTCCCTCAAGAAGCCCCCGAAGGTCAGAGGGAGGGGAGGAAAATACCTTCTTGATGCACCAGAAATCACCTTATAAACCTCATCCTCCGTGGGGCACAGTGGCTCACACCTGTAATCTCAGCACTTTGGGAGGCTGAGGAGAGAGGATCATTTGAGGCTAGGAGTTTTGAGATCAAGCTGGGCAAAATAGTGAGACCTTGTCTCTACAAAAAAATTTAAAAAATGAGGTGGGCATGGTGGTGCGTGCCTGTAGTCCCAACTTGAGCCCAAGAGGTTGTGGCTTCAGTGAGCTGTGATTGCCCCATTGCACTTCAGCCTGGATCACAGCATGAGACCCTGTCTCTTAAAATTGTCTTTATTGAAATGATTCTCAGTATCCCCTACGCTACTGCAGCTGATTTCCAAAGCCGCCTCATCTTCCGTGCTCTCAGCTCTTAATAAACCCATCTGAAGTGCAGCTCTTCTCTTCCAGCAACTCCTTGTTTTTATGTTCATATCCAAGTGAATCTTAGCTTTGTCCAGAAGCAAAACCCCCATGACCAGGACTCCAATTCTGCCTCTCTTTTCTGGCCACTGCCTCTGTGTCACCAAACCCCAGGGACAAATTGGCAAAGACAAAGGTGGCTCTAAGAGGAAGAGGGAGGGAGAAAGGGAGTGAAAACTCACACATCACAAAGTCTTGTTCCTGTTGAAAATGCAGGAACATCAAGCCCAGTACCAGAGCTTCCCATGATTCAGGCCTAGACCCCTGGTTCCTGGGCTGTCTAGTGGGTGAGGGCCCAGGGCCTGGAGGTGTTTCGGGATCCTCAGGCCTGATTTGGTGGACAGGACCATGTTCAGGGGAAAATGTGGAGTCAGGGCTGCACGCTTGCTCTCAGGAGACTGGGCTCTTTTTTCTGAGCATCCCTGAGAAACCATCCTTAGGTTTTGGTACTACTCACCGGGTTGTGCCTAGCTTCCCGGCTTTGGAACTTCATTCACTTCCTCCACCCTTCCTAGCCCTTCCCTTCCCCCTTCCAACAGGCTGACACCCACTCCTCCTAGAACTCTACCATAACTCACCATCCTACAAGAGCTTCCTTCTGTTTGGGATAGAACTTCGGTGGCCTGCATGCTAGCCATGAAAAGCATTATGATGGCCTTTTCCTAACCCTAACAACTATTGATTTCCACTTGCTTCATTTACTTTACATTTCCCTCTCCTCTATATTAGATTTCACCAAACCATATACTTATAAATTAACTTGCACAGAATATTCTGATAGCTTATTTTGGTGAACATGAAACTGAAGGCAAAAATCTCCATCCTTCAAAGAATTTCACATTCTAATGTCACCAAGTTTTCGACATTCTAATGCCAGTAAATTTTTTTGAAAGTTGAAATAGAACATAATGAGGCAGCAAAACGAGACCAGGAGGGTTCTCTGCACCATGCTCCAACAATCTTCAGTCCCCGTTCACTGTTCATGTCTAGGACTGAGGAGTTCTAAAGCATATCACCTTTTGCCTCAAGGACTTTCTTTGAAACATGATCTTGCTCTGTCGCCCAGGCTGGAGTGCAGTGGCGTGGTCACAGCTCACTGCAGCTTCAACCTCCTGGGCTGAAGCGATCCTCCCATCTTGGCCTCCCAAGTAGCTGGGACCACAGGCGTGCCACTACACCTGGCGAATTTATTTTTATTTTAGTTTTTGTAGAGACAAGGTCTCGCCACATTGCCCAGGCTAGTCTGAAACTCTTGAGTTCAAGAGATCCTCCCGCTTCCGCCTTCCAAAGCGCTGGGATAACAGGCGTGAGCCGCTGCTCTGGCCATCCCTGGAGGATGTTTCATCAGGCAGACACTAATTGTTTCACCAGGATCACGGATCCGGCTCTTTACAGGAAACCCGCGCCCCGCCTTAGTCCTCCACCTCTTCGTGCGGCTCCAGGCAGCTGCCAACAGATGGCGCCCGCCCGCCTATTTCTCTTCCTGCGGCTTTTGGGCCCGGCGGGGAGGTGGGGGGAGTCCCAATTGCAGAGGAACTGGTGAGCCCGGGCCAAAATTTCTTCTGGCATCTGGAATGCATTAAAAACAACCCACAAATCTGAAGCTCCTCTTGGCGGGGGGAGAGAGAGAGAGGAGAGAGAGGAGAGAGGGAAGAGAGAGGAGAGACAGGGAGAGAGAGGGAGGAGAGAGGGAAGAGAGAGAAGACAGGGAGAGAGAGAGGAGAGAGAGAAGAGAGGGGAGAGAGGAGAGAGAGAGAGGAGACGGGGAGAGAGTAGAGAGAGGAGAGAGAGAGAGAGAGAAAGGAGAGAGAGGAGAAAGAGAGAGGAGAGAGAGGAGAGAGGGAAGAGAGAGGAGGGACAGGGAGAGAGGGAGGAGAGAGAGAGAGCGGAGCGAGAGAGAACAAGAAACTTGAAAAACTAAGGGGAAAAGGGCGGAGGAGAGGCAGCAGCGCGGTCCCCGCAAGCGCTCGCTTTCCTGCATTGGCCGAGCAACCCCCAGCACGCCTGGTCTGCGGGGCAGGGCCGTGCGGCCCCAAGGAAGGATGCGGTGAGCCAGAGGGTTCCAGACAAAGGAGGGGATCCCCAAGGCTCCGGGCCAGCCAGTCCCTCTTTTACTGGCACCACAGTCCCTCCTAGGCGGGGACGAAGAGGGAAGGGGTGGAGGCCTCTACCCTCCCCTCTGCGTGTGGCTGTGTCCCTTTACAGAATGACAGGCTCCTACTTCCGAGGGCGGGGACTAATGGGTAAGGCTTAACAGATCCAGTTCCAGAAATTATCTGTGTTTTTTTTCAATCACCCTCTTGTGTCCCTCTCCCCCATTTAATTTCATCTTTTATCTTTTTCTGGGCCTTCGTAATGACAAGTAGTTTTATAGGTTGACCAGTTTTACTACTTAGTGTCTAACAGGCCGAGTGATGACACCGTTGAAGGAGGTCAGGGCGGGAAGGACATGGAGAGAGATTGGGGGGGCGGGTGATGAGGCCTGTGAGCTCCCTCCCGGGCAGTGCCTCAGTGGTGACCCCTCTCAGGCCTGGGGACTGAGATCTGGTTCTCCCTCCTCCTCTTGGAGCCAGGGGGCGCCTTCGTGACTAAGGAGGGAGAGGATCTGGCCTTGTGCAGCTCTGCCCACTGACAGGTCACACCTGTTCTCCAGCTGGGTGGCAGCTCCCTGAATCTGGCCAGTTTCTACTTTTTCACCTAACTCACATGATTTCCACTTCAATCCCACTACTGCTGGCTGCCCCACTGTGGACAACTTCATTAACCTCCGTTGCTCCTAAAGGCAGTCTTTTGATAGAAATGAGTGGCAGAAAAGGCTCAGAGCAACCAGGCCAGTCTCAGCCCACTTACTGCAGTTAGCCTCTCTGTTATGCCTCACTTTCCCCAAGGACTCTCTGAGGGGTGGCTATTAGTACTACAGCTCCTGAGTGAATACTGAGGCCAGTCCCACAAATGTGAGGTTCTCTTCTTTCCTCCGTGAGTCGTTGGGTGAAATAGAACTCTTGCTAATAGCTCACCAAGTCAATTAAAGATTGAGAAGGTAGGCATTGTGAATATGGGATTAAATAATGTCCAAGTGGTAGAATGAACTTCAAGAGAAATAGAGAGGAAAAGGATCTAGTGGTCATAGTGAATCCCAAGTTGAAATGAGTCAACAGGAAGGGACAGTGATGAATAAGAAGGGACAGTGGGAAAACCCTGACAGAAATGCTTTAGCTACATCCTGTACCTTCCCACTCTTATTAGAGGATGCTTGATTTTTGTTCTAAGAAATAGAAGGGAAATACATATTCTAGGTTCAACAAGTTATAAATTCCTTAAGGGCAGAAGTCTTTTGCATCTCTCACAAGGTTTAAAAATTAATAATTGTGGCCCGATGCGGTGGCTCACGCCTGTAATCCCAGCACTTTCGGAGGCCGAAGTGGGTGGATCATGAGGTCAGGAGTCTGAGACCAGCCTGGCCAACATGGCGAAAACCCATCTCTACTAAAAATACAAAGATTAGCCTGGTGTGGTGGCGCACGCCTGTAATCGCAGCTACTAGGGAGGCTGAGGCAGGAGAATTGCTTGAACCTGGGAGGCGGAGGTTGCAGTGAGCCGAGATCATGCCATTGCACTCCAGCTCTGGGCGACAGAGCAAGACTCTGTCTTGGGGTTAAAAAAAAAAAAAGAGCTTACAAGACATTTTCACACATGGTAATTTTTCAGCAAATTCTTAGTGGAAGAATGAATAAGTAAATTATACAATAAAAGTGATCTCACAAGTTCGAAGAGGTCAAATAGCAAGTCTACCATAATAATAAGCATTGCATGCATGGCCTGAATTGTCAAATCTTCCATGGCTGAGATCACTCACTTCCCCTCTTTATTTTCTTCCCATGTAACCTACCTCTCCTTGGCTTATGTAATTTTTTTCTCCTCCTGATGAAGCAGAGTGAGGTGTTAATAGCCGGGATTTGGAGTCAGGCAAGTCCTGACTCCCAGTTCGAATCCCAGTTGCTTCATTGATCTTGACCAAGTTGCTTATGTTCTGTTTTTTGTGCAGCAGTTCTGTTGTCTCTACAATGTTGGGGGGAGTGGGCTCTCCTGGGATAGCTATAAGGGTTAAGTAGGATGTGGGGGTGATAGAGCCTTGCAAAGTGTTCCAGGGTGGGCTGGTCATATTTTATAATATACCGCACAGCTTAACACTTTCTGCCCACCACATCCAATACAAATTGGTTGAAACAGGTGGTAACGTGCTGGGTTGATATGTAGGACAGTTTTTAAAAAATCAGACTGGGCTGGGTGTGGTGGCTCACGCCTGTAATCCCAGCACTTTGGAAGGCTTGGGTGGGCAAATCACGAGGTCAGGAGTTTGAGACCAGCCTGACCAATATGGTGAAACCCCATCTCTACTAAAAATACAAAAATTAGCCGATCGTGGTAGCGTGCACCTGTCATCCCAGCTACTCGCGAGGCTGAGGCAGGAATCTCTTGAACCCAGGAGGTGGAGGTTGCAGTGAACCAAGATTGTGCCACTGTACTCCAGCCTAGGCGACAGAGCGAGATGCCATCTCAGGAAAAAAAAAAAAAATCAGAATAGAAGCAGAGAAGGCACACAGTTGCTTCTTTCCTGGAGCTGGGACAATAGCCCAGGTTGGATCCCTGAACAAAATGTGGGCTCTGACCAGCAGAGGTTTTTCTCAGGAGAATTAATAGCCACCAGAGCAGGGAAGGTCTGTGACAGGATTAGGGTGGCCTCTGTGATATTCACAGGCATCCTGGCATGTGGCAGAGACCGGCTTTTCATGTGTTAAAGGAGACCCCTGGGGCACCTGCATCTCTGAGGGCAAATTATAACCCCACATATCCTAGAGGAAGATTCATCAGGGCGGAAGATTTGTCTGGAAAAAAGACTCAGCCTTGTTGAAGACACACAGAACTACCCAGAATTTCCTTGGGGGCTGGAGTCATAACATTTCTGAGCTACTTTTACTGTGGGGAAACTGAGGCACTGAGTGATTTGCTGGAGATCAAAGTTGTGGCAGGAGCGACACAAGAACACATGATCTGACAGAGTCTGTTTTCTTGCCCATGGACAGACTGTGGTCACGTTCAAAGGGGAGCCAGAACCGAGGTTGTTCACCCACTGGCTTAGAATATGATGCGGTGACAGTGGGGACAGTACCCTGGAGCCACCCACTGAGAGTTTTTCTACCTGGGTAAATTAGGTCCATTTGGTGTGGAGACCAGGACAAGTGGATTCCTTAGAAGGCAGCCCAAGGGGCTAGGGCATCAGAAGGGCCAGAGTGAGCCTGGAGGACCCAGCACACCACGGGGGCTGTTGCAGTGCTGGTGACACTCGGAACCTGTTGCCAGGGCAGGCGAGTAGCTGAGCTTGTCCTGGGATGAAACAGGCATGAGCTCTGGGAGCAGTTGGGATGTGGGCAGGCCATGGCCATCTCTGTGGGGCTGACTTCTTCCCCGTTGTCATTCCAAGTTTAATCAAGGACAGGGACCAGCGTGAAAGGGGCTTCTCTGGGCATTGGGCACTACCTGGGGTCTCTGAGTCCTCCATGCAGCAGTTGCTTCCTGAATGGCATGGCTGAGCTCCAATAGCCTGACTCTGCAAGCTCATTTTTCTTCACTCCCTTTTACTTTGTGCCCACCCTTCTATCCTGTCTGACTCTGCTTTCCCTGTACAGCCTCGCTCAGCCCCAGCCTGCTGCTCTTCTGCCCTGTCTTTACCTGGTGTGGAAAGCCTGCAGAGCTGGGAGTTGTCTCCCGTTTTCCCTCTAGGCCCAGCACAAGGTAGTGACGGACAGCACAGATTCTGGAGCCAGTGATGGACATCAAATTCCATCTCTGACGCTGTGTGATTTGGGGCAGGTTACTCAGTCTCCGTGGGCTTCAGTTCATTTCCTCATCTGGAAAATGGGGATACTAATAGCATCTACATCACTGAGTTTTTGTTGGATTTAATGAGTTAATGCGTGTAAACCGCTTAGCTGGTGCTGGACACAGGGTAAATTGTCAGTAATGCTAGCCATTATTAACATCTTCCCATCTAGTCCTAAATCTGGCTCTCCTCAGGGAGTCCTACTCTGTGGGAGAGGAATAGAGGCTGACAGGGTCAGTCTATGCCTAGTCTTCCAGGCTAATAGTTTCCAAATGGGAAACCTTGCAGGATGCTCAGAAACTTTTCTGGGATATGGGGAGACTTGAATTTCTGTGTCAGGTTCACTAAACCTCATTGCCTTTTCCTCCCAAGCATGAGTTAGACTACATTTCCCAGCCTCCCTTGCTGGGACCACATGACTGCCTTTGGACGAATGGAGTCAGGGCAGCCTTGATGCCATAATGTTGCCCCTTCCAGGTCTAGGTCTTAAGTCCCCTTGCATCATGCAGGCCTCAAGTCTTGCTCTCTTTCTCCATTCTTTGGTTAAAAGAAGAGGATTCCAAGGCCATAGAGGATGAAAGAGCCATGAGATGGAAAGACCCTGCATCCTCAAATGAATGCAAGGGGCCAACGCCCTCTCTACCAACCCCAACATGAGAAAGAAAGAAACTTTATTCTGTCAAGCCACTGAAATTTGGGAGATGTATTTGCTATAGTGATTCACCTGTACCATGTCACCTTCTATTAAAATGTATTTTAAAGGCCGGGTGCGGTGGCTCACGCCTGTAATCCCAGCACTTTAGGAGTCTGAGGCAGGCAGATCACGAGATCAGGAGATCTAGACCATCCTGGCTAACACGGTGAAACCCCGTCTCTACTAAAAATACAAAAAATTAGCTGGGCGTGGTGGTGGACACCTGTAGTCCCAGCTACTCGGGAGGCTGAGGCAGGAGAATGGCATGAACCCGGGAGGCGGAGCTTGCAGTGAACTGAGATTGCACCACTGAACTCCAGCCTGGGCAACGGAGTAAGACTCCATCTCAAAAAAACAAAAAAAAATTATTTAAAAAATACCATCTTTTAAAATTCCCTATCTTTGGCTATGGTTCTTTCTCTCTCTCTCTATATATATATACACACACACACACACGTATGTTTTTTTATATATATATATAGTGATTTCCAAATGTTTTGATCACATGTCATTAAAAAGTTTAATGTTCAAACTTTTTAATGACATGTGATCAAAACATTTGGAAACCACTGCTCCAGACTATTGGAACCAACTTAATTCTTCACTCGGGGGCCAGTGCCCACCTGAAGCCTCTTGTCCACTTACCACCTTCCAACTCACACTGTTATGTTTTATTTCCTTGCTGTATCCTGCTGTCATATTGGAGAAAGTCAGTACTGGAAAAACAAACAGTGCCACCACTTTTATTTATTTATTTATTTTTTTAAGAATGATAGCAATGGATAAAAGCGGTCTGCACCAGGAATTAGAAGAACAGAGTTTTATTTTCAGTTCGAATTAACTTGGTAACAATGGGCGGGGCACATTGTCTTTGGGTGTCTGAGTCCTTATCTGCAGAATAAGGTCCCTAGACTGGATAATTTTGGAAGCACTTCTCAGTTCTAACATTTGATGAGCTCTGTAGTTGATTTCTGTGAGTGGGGTGTGTGCTTAATTTTGGGGTAAGCTTTAAAGGATGGCTCTAAAAATGATTGGAATTGTGTAGTTACGCCCTGTCCCCCTTGCCAGTAGAAAAGGACTTGCTTTGACTATAGCTATCACTTGTTGGGATTAACTTGCTGCTTTCTGGGAACTAACATCTGTATGGAAATTTCAAGATAGAACTTGTCTGAAACTGCTTATTTTCTTCTATTGAAAAGGATCCACAGGCTTCTCAGAACTCCATCTTCTTTTAACCACCTCCTCTTTCCAGTTCCTGCCTTCACTCTGGTTTTTGTAAAGGAAATTCTAGTGCTTCTGAAGACCCCAACGCCCAAAGGATCTGTTCCAAGGAAATGTTCTGAATTACAGATGTTTGTTCTCAGTGCTCTCCAAAAGTCTCTGAGGCCAAAGCACTTCTTGCATAGTCACTGAGCACGTGCTTGTATGGTAGTTAGAATGAAAGTCTAGGCAAAAATCACTGTCCTCAGGTTTTGGTTTTTAATTTTCTGATGTTGGTGACTCCAGGGTAAGTATTTGCTCACTTGAGCTTTGCGCAATCTATAGAATAAAAATCCACGTTTTATTTTCAGCCTCTACATTTCTGCACAAATTTGATGTGTAGGGTGGGTGGGCGTGGGCTCGCATTTTCAAGCCTTGTAACTTGGCTTTGCAAGAAAGGAAGCTTTGTTTATTATAATCAATATAGTATTACTATCATTGCTAGAGACTAGAGTCTCAATCCTGAGGTTCAGTTTCACCTGATACCAGAAAGCACAGTCTTACCCATTGAGCACTCAGTCACTTCAATACTTTTCTGCGTTTCTTTCTTAAATTTAAGTCTAGAATTCTTCTACCTCCCAGTGTCCTTCAGGAAAGGTATCTGAGTTCAGACACCTATTATCTAACACTGGGGCAGGGGTGGAGTGGGGTAGTGGTGAGAGATGTCAGTCATAGGGATGTAATAAGTCTGCACAGGTACCCAGTGATGTGTCCTTATCCCTATCTGGTCTTGAGTCATGTGGTGCCCACTGTGTCTGCTTTGGCATCCTGGCCCTCGCACATCAGGTCCGCTGGCTCTCAGCTCCATCCCTGCTCCCCTCTGTGCTACATGGGAGAACAAACATGTGGCTGCTCCCTAACCCTGAAGGGTGTGTGGGACTCTATGAGGTTACTTCAGGTTCAGAAGCCTGGGTACCCCATGCAGGATCGTCTGCTCCACTCTCCTGGTGGCTGGCCTCTTTCCCATTGTGGGGTGGAAATATTCTCACTTGGGATTAGAAGTTTCTTATGGAGGAGAGAAAGATGAAAGGGAAGCAAAACAGTTGTTAAAAGGTAAACTCAGGCGCGTTAAAATGTTAACACAGTTATGTGACCATTCAGCAGTTCATGAACTGGGCAGCACCAGCACAGCAGGGGCTTCAGGAGAACTTTTCCTAAAGTGTTTAAGAAAGCAAGACGAAGAAAATATTTGATTGGTTAAAGTGGAGAGTTCCTAGATAGAGGTTAGTTGGCTGTTTCTGATTGGTTAGGCTTACATTTTGTTTCACTGCTTGCATTCAGTTGGGTTCTGATTTGCTTAATTAGGAACCCAAGATGCTGCAGCTGCCTCGGCCTCCCAATTAATTATTTTAACACAGTTAAGCTTTGTTAGAAGGCCCCGCCCACCGCCCTCTCTCACAGGCTTAACTCCAAAGCACAAGGTTGGGAGGTGGATAAGAGAGGCCCAAGTGGCAGCAAGCCCACCTCTGAAGTCTATTCCCTCCCAGTGGGAATGCTGCTTTTGCCTTGAAAAATCCATCTTCAAAATATCAGTGTGGGCCGGGCGTGGTGGCTCACGCCTGTAATCCCAGCACTTTGGGAGGCCGAGGCGGGCGGATCACAAGGTCAGGAGATCGAGACCACGGTGAAACCCCGTCTGTACTAAAAATACAAAAAATTAGCCGGGCGTGGTGGCGGGCGCCTGTGGTCCCAGCTACTCAGGAGGCTGAGGCAGGAGAATGGCGTAAACCCGGGAGGCGGAGCTTGCAGTGAGCCGAGATTGCGCCACCACACTCCAGCCTGGGGGACAGAGCGAGACTCCATCTCAAAAAATAAAATAAAATAAAATAAAATAAAATAAAATATCAGTGTGATATATCACCCACGTTAAGCTATCTTGAAATGGTAAAAATGGCCTTTCCTGACATAACTTTCATCAAGAAAAAAATTGAACTTGAGTTCTCTTTTCAAAACCCCATGTGAGTACTTTTCCCTTTGAGTAACTGCATTCTTCAGAGTGGGAAAGGAGAATCGTGAACTTGGGCTCATTTCTTCACAAGAGAAATTTAAAAGATGAACTTTCAGTGACCACAATTGACCATATTCCCAGTGTTCATGATTTATTTCGACAGTCAGTTGTTGGGCTGACCTCTGCTAATCAAGCAGGCTGCACCAATATCTGGCTCTTCATCTTATAGAGGGCAAGATGCTTTCTGAGCTTCATGAATCAGACAGTAATCATTATCTTAGCTACAACAACATCTCTTCTTCTACAGCATCAATTTTAAAAGAAAAAAAAGGTCTTCAAGCCCTTCGTTTATCATTTTCCCTCCTCCTCGCCTTTCCCCCCCCCATCTCTCTTCATACAGCTGATTCATATTCTGTGTATTGGTGGTTGAGATCAGAGTTTCTCAACTTCAGCACCACTGACATTTTGGGTCAGAAAATTCTTTGTGGCGGTTGGCTTTTTCACTCTAGGATTTTAGCAGATTTCCTGGCTTTGACACACAGACACCAGCAGCACTCTCTTGTCCCTCTTCCTCTTTAGCTATAACAATGAAAAATATTTCTAGATTTAGCCAAATGTCCCCAGGGGGGCAAAATTGACCCCTGTTGAGAAGCACGGGCTTAGACAAATTACAAATGAAAATATCTGTGGTCACTGTCAGTAGTAAGTGCTCTTAGACTGATATTATAGTGTCCAACAATATCATCTGATAAAGGAATTTGCCTGTTAATAAATTAGACTAAAAGCCACCTGCTTTATGCTAAGCTCAACCTTTATCACGGAGTCTCTTTTTCTGGCATTTTAGAAACAAGTGTGAACTGTTTTTGCTACTTGGGTATAATTTAGAAGATATGTCTATATTTTGGTCTCTTCCTTCAGTGACCAAATTAACGAGCTTTTTTCCTGGTAAGTATTATTTTGCACCTGTTCTATAGAAAATTAATTGACTTCCCAGGGAGTTTTTTAATGGAATTTTTAAACTAACAATCCACTGGAGATAGGAGTGGATCATTGTTCCAATGATATTCAATCATAAGAGATAAATTGTCATAATTCCTATACAATTATTTATTTAGTTTTTTGAGACAGAGTCTTGCTGTGTTGCCCAGGCTGGAATGCAGTGGCACAATCTCCTCTCACTGAAAGCTCTGCCTCCCAGGTTCATGCCATTCTCCTGCCTCAGCCTCCCATGTAGCTGAGATTACAGGTGTCTGCCACCACGCCCGGCTAATTTTTTGTATTTTTAGTAGAGATGGGGTTTCACCATGTTAGCCAGGATGGTCTCGATCTCCTGACCTTGTGATCCACCCGCCTCGGACTCCCAAAGTGCTGGGATTACAGGCGTGAGCCACTGTGCCCAGCCCATTCCTATACAATTGTTTTTGGCAGTGTGTAGGAAATTCCAGGACACATAAATTCTCAGTCTGTGTTCCCATGGAGGTCATATGTACCATAATGATTGTTATGTTATTCAAATATGTAGCTTATATTTCTATTATATTTATTGTGGTATTCTGAGTATATACTCTGTCACTGCTTTCATCACTATTTTTTAGTGATATTTAAAATAAAACATTTAAAAACCCATTCATTTTGTGATTTGAGGCTATCCCATGAGACAACAGTAAGTAATAATAACAAAAGAAAATTTAAATAATATAAGCAATAACATGCAAATCAGGAGAAAATGGTGGTTGAGAAATTATACCGTATCAGATGAATGCTGGCTAAGGTGAATAATAATGCAGTTCGTGTAACTTGTGCCGAGGCTTTAGATGTAACAAGTTAGCTTGTAAGAACTACTGGGTGCAGCTGGGTGCGGTGGCTCACGCCTGTAATCCCAGCACTTTGGGAGACCGAGGCGGGCGGATCACGAGGTCAGGAGATCGAGACCATCCTGGCTAACACGGTGATACCCCGTCTCTACTAAAAATACAAAAAAATTAGCCAGGTGTGGTGGTGGGTGCCCGTAGTCCCAGCTACTCGGGAGGCTGAGGCAGGAAAACGGTGCAAACCCCGGAGGCAGAGCTTGCAGTGAGCCGAGATTGCGCCACCGCACTCCAGCCTGGGCATCAGAGCGAGACTCAGTCTCCAAAAAAAAAAGAACTACTGGGAACACACTGTTTGCGTCCACCTTTCAAATATGTGAAAATATACTGAATAATTGGACTTGTTACCTTTTCTTTGGATAGCACTATTTTGCCCAGTGTGGGCTCCTGTAACAGGATGCCATAGACTGTGTGGCTTAAACAACAGACATTCATTTCTTGCATTTCTGAAAGATGGCAAGGCAGAGATCTGTGTCTAGTGAAGGCCCTCTGCCTGGCTTGCAGATGGTCAGGCATCTGCAGAGGGAGAGAGAGAGAGGAAGGGAGGGAGGAGAGAGAGAAGAGGGAGGGAGAGAGGAGGGAGTGAGAAAGGAAGGGAGGGAGGGAGAGAGAGAGAGGGAGGGAAAAAGAAAGGGAGAGAGAGGAAGGGAGAGAGGAGGGAGTGAGAAAGGAAGGGAGGGAGGGAGAAAGAGAGGGAGGGAAAGAGAAGGAGAGAGAAAGGGAGGGAAAGAGAAGGGGAGAGAGAGGAAGACAGAGAGGAAGGGAGAGAGGAGGGAGCAAGAAAGGAAGGGAGGGAGGGAGAGAGAGAGTGAGGGATGGAGAGACAGAAAGAAAAAGAGGAAGAGAGGGAGGGAGAGAGGAAGGGAGAAATGAGGGAGAGACAGAGGAAGGGAGGGAGGAAAAGAGGAAGAGAGAGAGGGAGACAGGGAGAAAGAGAGAGGGAGGGAGAAAGGAAGAAAAAGAGGAAGAGAGGGGGTGGGTGAGGGAGAAAGGGCAGAGTAGGAGAGAGAGAGAAGGAGGGTAGGGGAGAGAGGGAGGGAGGGAGAGAAGGGGACTGAGAAAATCACTTGCTCTGGTCTCTTCATCCCCTTATAAGGGCACTAATCCCCTTCCTCAGGCTCCAGCCTCATGACCTAATGACCTCCCGAAGGCCCACCTCCTAATACCAGGAATATTGGTGGTTTCCACACCCATGTAAGAAAGACTCAGTTAGTGCTGTTAACATTAATTTCGATGAGAATGACAGACCCCAAGATAGACAGTATTGCAAATGCCTATGAGTTCCTTCTCCAGGCTACACAGCAGGCTCCTTGAGGGCAGCAGCAGGTTTCCAGATCCCTGTGAGTCTCCCCAGTGCTCCCAGCACAGGGCTCTGTCCCAAAGCAGACGAAGCTCTTGGCATGACAGGGTGAGACTGTGTGGCGTTTCTGTTCTGGCTGCCTGTGCCACTGGAGATTCACTTTCACCAAAGCCCAGAGTTGAAATGCAGACAGACAGGTCCACAATGGCCAGCCCCTGTGGGGTTTAGCTGCACAAATCCATTCTTTTGACAAAGACTGGTGCTCCCAGGGCATAGCACAGTTCAGCAATGGAAGCTGACCCCCCGCGGTGGCCCTGGCAGCAGCCTGGGGCAGGCTGTGCACGCCATGCCTTGCTCTCTGGGAGGGCACAAGGTGGTGCTTTCTGGTCAGCAGCTGTTCCTCTTCCAGCTGATTCGCTTCTAACCTAGAACCAGGCTTGGACTGGGGGGCAGGGGGGAGGTAGTCTGCTCCTTCCTGTGACAAGTCTCCAAGAACACACCTGTCTTCATGTCCCTTGGCCCTGCTTGCTGTCTGATCAGCCCAGGACTCCACCCACGTTCACGTCCATCTCTGGGAGTTTGGGGGTCCTTCTGTGGGGGGCTTGAACATCGCTTCTCCTTTGGGTGACTCCCCATTGCCCTGCCCTAGAAGGAGCAGGATTGTAATTGATGGTTTTCTATCTGGAGCACAGGTACGTCTTGGGGAAATGGGGATGTGAAAAATAGAAGTAGTCTCATTTAAGAACTGTTTCATTTTGTGTCCATTTTTGAAAAGTTTTACTGAAGGATGTACAGCATTGGTTAGGAGGATGGTTTGGGTGTGGTTCTAGGGGACGACCTGCTGCTGGGAGACCTGGGTGGCAGAAACAGCAGCTGTAGCGATAGCGGGATTATGATGATGATGATGATGATGATGATAACATCTATTGCACACCTACTGTCTCAAAGTTGAGTAAATATACTCATTAATTCCCCACAATCCTACCGTCATCTTTCTTTGACAATTGAGGAAATAAAGACCTGAGAGGTTGAGAGGCTTGTCCAATGTCACGGACTGTAAAGTCAAGATGCCAGGCATTACTCTTGGCTACAGGACCTTAGAGAAGAAGCTCAAGGTGGTGGTCTCTATAGTTGAGAAATCAAAGATGGATTGTTTGACTCCCAGATGCTTTTTTTTTTTTTTTGCTCTAGCAAATGTTGACAAATTTAGCCCAAGCTGCCTCCTTACATATTTTAAGTTCCACCTAAACATTCCGCTGTGCAGATGGTAACCTTACTGGATGTGTGCAGAGATTGTAACCGAGGCTTGTAGCAAGTAACCCAGTGTCAGCCGATCAGAGCAGCTGAGTGTCGGCCAATCACAGGCGATCAGCTGCCCAAACTGTGTTCAAATCAGGCAAACACGGAGCTGTCAGCAGCCCAGCTGTTTCTGTACCTCACTTCCGTTTTCTGTGGGTCACTTTCTTTTTCTGTCTACAAATCCTCTCTGACCATGCGCCAGAGTCACTGCGGGGGCCTGAGTCTGTCTAATTCTTGAATATTTTTTTGCTCAATTAACTCTGTTACATTTATCTAAAGTGTTTTTTTTTAAACACAAATATTCTCTTATACTCTCTGAAAGTCCTTTTATTTAGGCCAAACCCTAAAAAATATGCATGAAGTGGAATCTTCTCTCTGTGCTTCTTCCCTTTCCACAACTCTCACTAGTCTTACTCCAGCCCCTGAAGGGAACCGGTGCCTTTGCATAATTTACTTTTATTTTTGCTTCCATAAGAAATCTCTTGGATTCTTCCCTTATACCAAGCAGTAAATGCATGAGAAAAGGTTGGAGCATTTCTTTTCTATGTAATGATGAAATGACAGGCAGCAGCCAGCAGGTAGTAGCAAATAAACGTCTAGCATCATTCCAGTTTTAAAACGTCTGTTTCTCCAAAGGTTTCCCATCCTGCCCCCATCCCCAGTTAGGAGTATGAGAACAGTAAGGCCTAGACAGGGGCCTCAACTATCATTATGAGTTGTCTGTAGACCTGGACCAGTGTTCAGGTCTCCGGATCCTCCATCAGGAAATCACAGGGTGGGGTGAGTAACGTGAAACCGGCTTCCACCCTGGGATGTCAGATTCCTGGCATGGGGTGATGCAGGGGGCTTGGAACATTCCAGAGGAAACAAAAGCGAGATGAGTAGAGACAAAGAGCTGTGAACATCAGGTTCCAAACGCATGGCTGAGGGTGTTGGAAAACTTCCCAGGGGTGGTGGCTGCCCAGGTCAAAGGACACCAACAGGAAATGCAAAGTCTCAGGGTCCCCGGGCTAGCAGGAAGCTTTGCCTCTAGGCCGTGGTGCTTGTAGGGCCTCTATGCTTCGAAGAGCCAGCCTGAGGTGACTCAGATTTCCTGAGAAGCCTCTTATCACAGCCAGCACAGACATCTGCGCCTTTCCTCGCCTAAGATGTCACCAGCTCAGGACCACTCCCTGCCCCAGCCAGATCAATGGGCCTTTCACGGCTCCTGAGG
Source organism: Macaca thibetana thibetana (assembly GCF_024542745.1). Classification (NCBI taxonomy): domain Eukaryota; kingdom Metazoa; phylum Chordata; class Mammalia; order Primates; family Cercopithecidae; genus Macaca; species Macaca thibetana. Next base: position 5,909,502 of record NC_065593.1, read on the forward strand.
GTGGATCCTAGGATTGCCCCTGTGACGAGTGCTCAGATGACTGCCTCTCTAGGATTTCTGTTTGTTTCTGCTTTGCTGTCTTCCCTCCACCCAGAAGCTCCCGAATGTCCAGGAAGAATTGACTAATTCTCCCCCTGAGTTTCTTGCCTACAGGACAAATGGAGCCATTGCTGTAACAACCTTATTTTCCACTAAGTCAGAATAAGAGGCCTGGACAGAAAGAGGGTGACTGATGAGGCACAATCACCAAGTATTCTAAATCAGCCTTATGAATGTGCTCTGTGGATATGGTTTGCTCCGTGGTTTTGGGGGGTGCAAATCACACTCAAGGTGTCCCTGACTCGACTCACCAGTATTCTACAAACTTACTACAAACCTCTCAAAGGATCATCTTGGAAGACACTAGCAAGGGCATGAACAATCCCCTCTGACGCTGACTGGTGGTGGAGACCACAGAGCCTTCCTGCGTGAGATTGTACTACATGCACTAGAACGTTTTGAAAGATAGTTCTCTGCAGGCCGGGCACAGTGGCTGACGCCTGTAATCCCAGCACTTTGGGAGACTGAGGCGGGTGGATCATGAGGTCAAGAGATCGCGATCATCCTGGCCAACATGGTGAAACCCTGTCTCTACTAAAAATACAAAAATTAGCTGGGCGTGATGGCAGGCGCCTGTAGTCCCAGCTACTCAGGAGGCTGAGGCAGGAGAATGGCGTGAACCCGCGAGGCGGAGCTTGCAATGAGCTGAGATTGTGCCACTGCACTCCAGCCTGGCCATAGAGCAAGACTCTTCTCAAAAAAAAAAAAAAAAAAAAAAAAGAAAAAAGAGAAATAGTTCTTTGCAAATAGATATCCTAAGGGTTATTCTTTTTAAGTTGATCTTTAGTCTTAGAGCTGTGAAGGATCCCTACAATTCTTCCACTTTAGAATTGAGGAACTAGAGTTTTGGAAGAGTTAGGTGATTGACCTAAACCTTTATAATGCTAGTGACATTGTTAAAACTCAAATGTAAGCTTCCTGACTGTCAATCTGGGGTGCTTTCCACTCCCCACAACCCCCACAGCAGATGGACCCTCTTCCCACAGAGAAGGCAATTTTTATTTTCCAAACAGCTCCTTTGCCAACCAGTAAGTTAATAGAAGATGCCAGACTCAATATGACACCATCATAGCCAGGCCAGGTTAATTCCAAATACCAGGTCCTCTGCAGTGGTTCACTCTTGTAATGTCAGTGCTTTGGGAGACTGAGGCAGGAGGATGGCTTGAGGCCAGGATTTTGAGACCAGCCTGGGCAGCACAGTGAGACCACCTCCTCTACAATTTTTTTTTTTTTTTTTTAATTAGCTAGAGTGAGCTATGATTGTGCCACTGCACTCCAGCCTGGGCAAGTAAACAAGATCCTATCTTTTAAAAAAATAAAAATTAAATTAAAAAACAGCCTTTTAAAGAAATTCCAAAGATAGAGAAAGAGAACAGCTATGAAAAAGACACCCAAGATCCTCACCCCTAAGTTTCCGGGGACTTTCTGTCCCTAGGCAGAGATACTGAGAAGAGGAAGCAGAAAGGATGCTACGTGAAGCTCTTTGCCGGCCTGCTTGCTGGGCGCCTCGCCCCAAGAAGGGAGGCCCACCTGCCTCCAAAGTGGCAGTTCCAGGGCATAAACATTCCCAGAGCCCAGCATCACACCATGCCCTTGGGAAACCCACGTGGAGGAGGCCCCATTGCTGCACCCGAGGGGCTTGCAGTCTGGTGTTGAAGACATCTCAGCAGTTGATGACAGCTGGATCAATGACCATGATAAGAGCTTTCATCATACATGGGATGTTCTGTAGAAACACAGGGGAATGAGGTGCTGAGAGTAGACAAGGCTTTGCAGATAGGGCACAAGTAGGACTGGCTTGTGAAGCATGGGTAGGGTTTCTACAGGTGGAGGAGGGGAGAGGATTCCAGCAGCTTGGGCTGGAGAGAGTTGGAGACGCTTGCTGCACAGCCAAGAGTCCTGTCTGATGGGGGCGACGTCCCTGGGACTTGTTCCTTCGAACTCAAGTCCTTGGAGATGAGCCACTGAAAGAGGAGGTTCTGGGGTCAAATATGTCAGGGTGGGCAGTCCACTATCTGGCCTTCTTAGAGTTCCACGATGTGCAAATCTTACTGCAGGCTCTTAGCGAACCAAACCAAACAGGACACAACCTGTTTAACCATTTTTAAGCACAGGGAATCCTCTCTTTTTGTTTCAGAGAACATCTCCTTTCATCTTGGGGAGTCAGGACTCCACCGGATTCATTTTGGCCTAGGGCAGCAGAAAGGAAGGGGAGGAACAGCTTTGACTCTGGAAAAGCCGGGGCCTGCTAAGGAGTTTAGGATTGCATCCCACAGGCAGTGGGAGCAGTCGTAGGACTTTTTCTCCTTATATGACATTTTTTCCTGACTACCTAAGTAATGTATATTCATTGTACAAAATTTGCAAGGCCCCAAAACCCCCTAAACAACAACCTCAGAAAAGAAATCTGGTTGCCCATAAGGCAGTGCCCAGAAATAACCACATACCCACTGAAGGTAAATGTCTATTGAGTGCCTTCTGGGTGCTGGCCTCTGTTCTAGGTCCTGTGGATTCAACAATGAACACACCCCATGAAAATTTCCAGCCTTGTGCTAGTTACCTTCTAGTTGGGGTTGCAGGTAATAGACAAAATGAATACTCATCTAGTGGCCTGAATAATGAGAAGGATAACGAAGAAATATGAAGCAAGCAAATAATTGGGGAGTGTATACCACCACCATGGGCAGGTGTGGGCTGCCAGGAGGGCTGCTTTGGCAAGTGACAGGGTGATGTTTGGATGATGACTTGAGAGAGGTAAAGTAGTGACATATGTCATAGTAGTGACATATGTCATAGTTATGACATAGATAAATGGAGGGAGAAGGAGGAGCAGGTGCAAAGAGTTGAGTCTGGAGTGTGCATGTTTGAGGCACAACAGGGAGGCTATGGTGGCTGGGGCAGGAGGAGCCAGGAGGGGGAGAGTAGGAGAAGTGAAGATCAGAGATTGGGAAGACAGCGTCGGTAGGATGTGAGGCTTTGAATGATGAGGCTTCTGTCTGAATGGTAGGGGGAGCCAGGGCAGAGTTTTAAAATAGCTCTGCAGTGGTCCCTCCCCTTATTGACAATTTTGCTTTCCATAGTTTGAGTTACAAGCCATCAAATGTGGTCCAAAAATATAAAATGGAAAATTCCAGAAATAACTCAAATTTTAAATTGTACCTTTCAGCCACTTAGTAGCTGACTCAGTTATCAAATTCACTGTGGTGGCATCACAGTGCACGTGTTCAAGGAACCCTTATTTTACTTAGTTATGGTCCCATGGTGCAAGAGTGGCAGTGCTGGTAATTCAGATATGCCAAAAAGAAGCCATAAAGTGCTTCCTTCAAGTGAAAAAGTGAAAGTTGTCAACTTAATAAAGAGAGAAAAAAATCATCTGCTGAGGTTGCTAAGATCTACAGTAAGAACGAATCTTCTTCAAGCCTGTAATCCCAGCACTTTGGGAGGCCAAGGCGGGCGGATCATGAGGTCAAGAGATTGAGACCATCCTGGCCAACATGGTGAAACCCCATCTCTACTAAAAATACAAAAATTAGCTGGGCATGGTGGCGCATGCCTATAATCCCAACTACTTGGGATGCTGAGGTAGGAGAATCACTTGAACCCGGGAGGCGGAGGTTGTAGTGAGCCGAGATCATACTATTGCATTCTAGCCTGGGTGACAGAGCGAGACTCTGTCTCAAACAAAACAAAACAAAACAAAACAAAACACAACGAACCTTCTATCTGTGAAAATGTGAAATTGTGAATCAGGAAAAATAAATTCCTACTAGTTTTGCTATCGCAACTCAAACTGCAAAAGTATGGCCATGGTATATGATAAGTGCTTAGTTAAGATGGAAAAGGCATTATATTTGTGGGTAGAAGACATGAACAGAAACACGTTCTACTTTCTGACTAATGGCAATCAGGTTCGGTGCTATCCACAGTTTCAGGAATCCACTGGCAGTCTTAGAATGTAACCCCTGTGGATAAGTCGGGACTACTATATGGAGATAGAATTCATGTACCATAAGTTCACTCATGCACAGTGTACCATTCAGTGGTGGTTAGTATATTCATAGAGTTATGTAAACATCAACGTTGTGTAAATTCAGAAACTTCATCCCTATTAATAGTCACACCCATTCCTCTCTCCCCTAACCCTTGACAACTGTCAATCCACTTTCTGTCTGCAGATTTGCTTATGCTGGTCATATCATGTAAATGGACCACAGGATATAGGGTCTTTTATTGACAAATATGATCTTATTATATGGATGTACCACATCTGCATGCCCCTTGTAGGGTTTGAACAGAGGAGTGGTGGGATCTGATTTTGATGGGACTGCTATGCCTGCTGTGTGGAGAAAAATGGAGATTGGCAAGTGTGGAACCAGGGAGGCTGGTTAGGAGGCTGCTGAAATGTAGCTGAGGATATTTTGGGCCTGGATAATAGCAGTGGAGGTGGTAAAGAGTGTCATGTTAGAGCACCCCAGGACTCAGCCCTGGTTTCTCTTCTCTATCTATATATACTTCCTAGATGACCTCACCCAGTCTCTAAGTTTTAAATGTCTTCTTGCAATGGACTGAATGCTAGTGTGGTAGGAGTTATTAAGACATTATTTTAGGGCCGAGCGCAGCAGCTCACGCCTGTAATCCTAGCACTTTGAGAGGCCGAAGCTGGCGGATCACTTGAGGTTAGGAGTTAGAAACCAGCCTGGCCAACATGGTGAAACTCTGTCTCTACTAAAAGTACAAAAAAATTAACCAGGTATAGTGGTGGGTGCCTGTAATCCCAGCTACTTGGGAGGCTGAGGCGGGAGAACTGCTTGAACCCAGGAGGTGGAGGTTGCAGTGGGCCAAGATTGCACCACTCTAGCCTGGGCACAGAGTGAGAATTAGTCTCAAAAAAAAAAAAAAAAAAAAAAAAAAAAGGCCTGGCACGGTGGCTCACGCCTGTAATCCCAACACTTTGGGAGGCTAAGGCAGGCAGATCACGAGATCAGGAGATTGAGACCATCCTGGTTAACACGGTGAAACCCCGTCTCTACTAAAAATACTAAAAATTAGTAGTGAGCCAAGATCGTGTCACTGCACTCCAGCCTGGGCGACAGAGTGAGACTGTGTCTCAAAAAAAAAAAAAAAAAAAAAAAAAAAAAAAAAAAAAAAAATTTAGGCAGATAGAGAGGAAAAGGGGTCTTTGGAAAATTTTCATTTTTAAAGCAGCTCCAGAAACATTTCTTGTCTAACAGAAAAGTATTGGCTCTTAGACCTGGGTCAGCAACCTTTGATAGACAAATGCCAGTCATTAGAAGCTGGGTGCACCCAAACATGGCGATTCCCACCCTTGTCCTCTTGCCCTTGCCCCAGCCTGTGCCTAGCAGCATGGCCGCCCCCACATATCCCCACGTGTGTAGAACATCATGGCGCCCTTCATTTGCATGTTAAAAGGCTAGGGTGGGAGGGCCAGCTTTTTCATTGGGCTACGTGAATGACATGCCTGGTCAAACCAATCCCCTGAGCCCTGTGCAAATCAGCACCACCTCCTCCAGCCTACTCATAAAACTGGCCGGTATCCGTGGCACTTCGGGTCTCCTCTTTCAGTTTTGACCCCCTCCCTCTGTCTCTGTACAGGGGAGCCTCTTCCTCTGCCTTCTCCCTTCTTTCTTGCCTGTCAAACTCTCTGCTCCTGAAAACCACTCCACGTGTGTCTGTGCTGTTTTATATAATTCAACGTGAGACAAGAGCTCTGGTGTTCCTCCACTCATTGAAGCTGTATCACTAGTGTTCCTCCTAAATCTATATGTTGAATTCCTCATCAGGAGCTGGGGCCTTTGGGAGGTGATTAACTCATAAGGATAGCACCCTCATGAATGGGATTAGTGCCCTTATGAGAGGGACCCCAGAGGGCTCTCTTGCCCACTTTCTGCAACAAGAAGTCAGTAGCCTGGAAAAGAGCTCTCACCAGAATCACGCTGGCACCCTGATCTCAGACTTCCAGCTTCTAGAACTGTGGGAAATGTATGTCTGTTATTTATAAATCTCCTGGGCTGTGGTGTTTTGTTATAGGAGATGAAGACACTTCTATATATGAATGACTCACAACTTCATCTCTGCCACCCATATGTCCTTAGCTGCTTACTTCTTCTTGCTTGACCTCTCTACTCACCAAATCTCTGGTAGACACTACTTTTCTAGGCTCCTTGGCTGGGCTATGAATTAAACTGACATAAGACAGAATAACAGGAGAAAAACCACGTTTAATTATGTATGTACACATGGGAGTCCCACAAAATATGAGACTAGAGAGGTGAAGTGATTGAAGCTTGTATAGCATCCTCCGCTACAGAAAGGAATAGGGACTTGGGACTTCTGGGGGGCAGTGGCAGAACAAGTTATGGGAGGGTGAGGGGAGGAAATGTATGGCAAATAAAGATGGTCTTGTTAAACATCTCTCAGGTAATAAACGTTGCCTGGGAGGAGCCCTCAGAAGAGTAAGTGATGGTCTGTCAGTGCTGGTGTCAATCTTATCTCCTTTCCTTTGTTCTTCCCTGGTTGATGAGATTCCTGGGGAAGGAATTCATGACAACTGAATTCCTTTTGGAGGATCTGTCCTTAGGCAGATAAGGGGAGCTCAGAGAAAGCCTCTGCCTGCATCTGCTGCTCCCCAAATGCCCCCAGTTCAAAGTAATCAGCACACCAAAGCATCAGCTTTCAGAGTGGCATTTCCTGAACTGCTTCACCTCACATTTGATGCATTCCAAACGGAACTCCTAATCCAATCCCACCCCAAATCTGCTCTCCCTGCATCCTTTCTTGTTTCCATTGATTTCAAGTCAACCCTTCCAGTTACTCAGGCCGAAAACATTGCAGTCATCTTTGATTCCTCTCTCTCTCACATCCCACATCCAATTCATCCAGAAATTTGTCAGTCTCATCTTCAACATACCTAGAACAGAACCATTATCATCCCTTGCTTGAATCAGTGCAAATATTCTTAAATGATCTTCTTCCTTCGTCCTTCGCAAGGGACCAAAGAAATCCTTTAAAAATGCAAGTCAGGTCATGCCGCTCCTCTGCTCAAAACTCTGCAACAATTCCCCATATCATTCAAGTTGAGTGCAAGTCCACACATTGGCCTGTAAAACTCTATGTGAGTTGGCTTCCTGTGACCTTGGACCTCACCTCTCACTCTTTTCCCTCCTTGCTTTCTCTGTTTCAGCTGCTTGGCCTCGTTGCTATTCCTTGAACTTTCCAGGCACTTCTCCGTCTCAAGGCCTTTGCACAAGCTGTTCTCTCTGCCTGGAACACTCTTCTCTCTGATACCCATATGGCTATTCCAGCTCATTTTTTAAAAGATACTTATTTCACTGTTCCTTTTTAATGAAGCATACTATATTTTGCCTACCAAACATCACAAACTGGACACTTCCCTGAAGTTGCTTGACATTTTCTTTTCTTGTAGAGCAGTACCTTTAATATCCTATATAATTTACATTTTAGGTTTGTATTTTATCAACTATTTCCCCTTGCTGGGGAAATATAAACTCCATAAGAGCCAGGATCATTATATGTTTTATTTCTAGCTACTAGTATGGTGCCTGGCACGTAATTGTCACTCATGAGATATGAATGACTCAATAAATGAATTTGTCACATGGATATTTACATAAATGTCACCACATAACATATTAGACATTTAAATCATTTATTCAATAAATATTGAGTAAACATATGCTCATCCTGAAGCACTGGATTAAACCCCGAGACGCAAATTGCTCCTCACTGCCTTCAAGAAAGGGATTTGGCTATGATATTTACTCTCTGTCAGAATAACTTGAAAGGCTTGATTTCAAAAATGATCCACCAGAATTTCAGGAATTAATTCTTCAGTGGGGTGAAGACCAAACTCTCACCACAGTCTGCAGGTCCCTGCATAGACTGGCCTGTGTCCTACTGTCTCTTTGCTCCAGCCACACGCTCTTTGAGTTCCTGGAACTCACCATGCTCCCTCCTGACCTGTGACACCTAGTTGATATTTCCCCTTGATGCCACAAAGACCCTTCAAGGTTAACAATGTCAAAATAAAACTCACCGGCTTCTATTTTGCAAAAGACATGCTAAAAGAGTAAAAAGACAAGCCACAGATTGGGAGAAAATATTTGCAAAAATGATATTCGATAAAGAATTTATATCCAACATATACAAAGAACTCTTAACACTGAACAATAAGAAAACAAACAGGCCAATGAAAAGTCAGCAAAATAACAGACACCTCACCAGTGGAGATATACAGATGGCAGATCCACATTTGGAGAGATGCTCAGAAACATATGCCATCAGGGGATTTGCAAATTAAAGCAACCAGGAGCTTGTATCACATACCTATTAGAATGGCAACAGCGCAAAACACTGACAACATCAAATGCTGGTGAGGATGATGAGAAACAATAGGAACTCTCCATTGCTGGTGGGAATGCAAGATGGTATGGCCACTTTGGAAGATAGTTTTACACAACTAATCAGTTTCTTACCACATGATCCAGCAATATTTATTTATTTATTTATTTACTTATTTATTTATTTTTTTTGAGACGGAGTCTTGCTCTGCCGCCCAGGCTGGGGTGCAGTGGCCGGATCTCAGCTCACTGCAAGCTCCGCCTCCCAGGTTTACGCCATTCTCCTGCCTCAGCCTCCCAAGTAGCTGGGACTACAGGCGCCCGCCACCTCACCCGGCTACTTTTTTGTATTTTTTTTTTTAGTAGAGACGGGGTTTCACCGTGTTAGCCAGGATGGTCTCGATCTCCTGACCTCGTGATCCGCCCGTCTCGGCCTCCCAAAGTGCTGGGATTACAGGCTTGAGCCACCGCGCCCGGCCCAGCAATATTTATTATTTTTATTTCTTGGTATGTATCCAAATGAGTTGAAAGCTTATGTCCACATAAAATTCAACATATGAATATTCGTAACAGTTGACTCATAATTGCCAAGAATTGGAAGCAGTCAACATATCCTTCAGTAAGTGAACGGATAAGCAAACACTTGTATATACATACAATGGGATATTATTCAGCAATGAAAAGAAATGAGCTATTAAGCCACAAAAAGATATGGTGGGACCTTAAGTGCATATCTCTGAGTGAAGGAAGCCAGTCTAAAAAGGCTACTTATTGATATGATTCCAACCATATGACATTCTGGAAAAGAAACTGTAGAGACAAAAGAGATACGTGGTTGTCAAGGGGGTGAGGGAGGGAGGGATGAATAGATGAAGAATAGAGTGTTTTTAGGGCAGTGAAATGATGTTGTGTGATACTTTGCACAACAGTGGATACCTGACATTATGCATTTGTCAGAACCCGTAGAACTGTACAACGTAGAGTGAACCCCAATGTAAACTATGAACCTTAGTTAATAGCAACATACCAGGAATCTTAGTTAATAATAACATACCAGTATTGATTCGTCAATTATAACAAATGTGCCACACTAATGGCAGATATCAAACACAAAAAACTCTGGGAGATAAGGTATATGGGAACACTACGTACTTCTCAAATTTTCTATAAAACTAAGACTTCTGCACAAATTAGTCTATTAATTAAAAAAATCAAACTCACCGACCAAATTCTCCAAACTGCTCTTCTTTCAGTCTGTCTTACCTCAGTCAATGGTTCCACCAAGTATACAAATATGGAAGCCAGAAACCCAGGAGTTAACTTTGATATCTTCCTCATATTCAAGTCTGCATCTAATAAGGCAAGATCTGCCACTTTGACCTCCTAGACAGTTCTGGAATTCATCCCTTTCTCTTTATATTTTCCCCCACTCTTCTAGTTCATCAGCCATCACACGGGCTGCTGCAAGAAACTCTTGAAGGTTCCGCCTGCTGCCACTCTTGACCGTGTTGTATCCACTGTGTGGCATCCATTGTGGGTTCAGAACACAAATCTGAGCGCATCACTGACTGATCAAAATGCTTAATGCCTTCCTAATGCCCTTAGGATGAGGACAAGGCTTCCTCATGTGACTTTTCCTCATGGTTTTTCCCAGGCTCATTTCCTACCACACTCCTCTTGTGCATTTCAGACTTGCTGAGTCTTGCTCTCTTTCACTCCAGACCTTTGTACATTCTATTTCTTGTCCTGGAAATGTTCTTACTTCTTCTCTTCACCTGATACTTTCCACTCAATCCTTTAAATTTCAGTTCAGTTATCACTTTTTTAGAGAAGTCTTCTATGACTTCCCCTGATTGGACCAAATCTCCATATTTAGGCTCCCATGTGACTCGAAATCACATGTTTATCTGTGAGACTGATTGACAGCTGTGCAAACTGCAGGCTAGGTAAGGCCTTAGTGACCTCGAGGGTGGGACTGGGTATGGTTTTGCCTTTCAAGCCTCAACACCATGCTGAAAAAAGGTATTTGTTGATGAGTGAATAAATAAATGAATAAAAACTCACTGATGATTTTGAAGATGATAAATATGCACTAAGACCTCCATCAAAGGTCTTTACCCTTGGATTAAAACAAAGAGATTGCATTATTTGCTCACGAAGCAAGGTAATTCAGACTTTCAGAGGGAGCTGCAGAATTCAGGAAGCTGTTATTTTAGGACTCTCTTTTTCTGAAAGCTCACCAACTCAGCTGCAAGTGCTCACTCCATCTGTGATCTCATCCAGGGAGGGAGCGTTTTGGATTTAAACACACTTGGCTGTTGAAGAAACCTGATAGCAAAATATGGTGACTTCATGTCCTTCTCTTTTGTCCTTAGAATAAGCACAATTCTCTTGATGCTGGGGTAGCCTGGCGAGGAGTTCCCTGAAGGAATAGAAAAACAGTACTTAAGGAGCACACAGTTTTTTTTTTTTTTTTTGAGACAGAGTCTTACTCTGTCACCCAGGCTGGAGTGCAGTGGCGCGATCTCAGCTCACTGCAACCTCTGCCTCCCGGGTTCACGCCATTCTCCTACCTCAGCCTCCTGAGCAGCTGGGACTATAGGCGCCCACCACCACGCCTGGCTAATTTTTTGTATTTTTAGTAGAGACAGGGTTTCATCGTGTTAGCCAGGATGGTCTCGATCTCCTGACCTCGTGATCTGCCTGCCTCGGCCTCCCAAAGTGCTGGGATTACAGGCGTGAGCCACCGCGCCCGCCAGGAGCATGCAGTTTTAATTCTATAAAAGGACCATTGTAATAGGGTTCATACATGTTCATTTATATATTTTTAGAGACAGGGTCTCACTCTGTCACCCACGCTGGAGTGTAGTGGCGGCTCTTGACTCACTGCAACCTTTGCCTTCCAGGCTCAAGCCGATCTTCCCACCTTAGCCTCTGGAGTAGCTGGGACCACAGGCACGTGTCACTGCACCTGGCTAATTTTTGTATTTTTTGTGGCTACAGGGTTTTACCATGTTGCTCAGGCTGGTCTCGAACACCTGAGTTGAAGTGATCCACCCATCTCGACCTCCCAAAGTGTTGGGATTACAGATGTGGGTGTGAGCCACTGTGTCCGGCCAATTTTTAAATTGGTTTTCCATGTGTTTGTCTAAGAATGACACATCACTAGGTATCAGGTTCTCCAGTGTGAGAGAAGTTATTATTGCCTTCCTGGGACTCGCAGATCCACCTGCCTCTTTATTCACTGAAGTCCCATGCTATGTAGCGTTTGAGAATTCTATAATCCCCCACTCCCCACTGCTGTGGGCTTCTGAGAGTAGCTGGAATTCAATTGGCAGATCCACTAGATCCCATTTCTATTCACGTACTCTTTCAACAGACCTTCTGAGCCCACAAGTTAGCATATTGGCCACAGTCATTTTCTTGACCTTCAATCACTGAGTCCTTTTTTTTCCACTGGAGTATAAGCTTCACGAGGGCAAAGGTCTTTGTCCATTTTTCTCACTGACATATCTAGAACAATGTCTTGCACTCAATAAATACCTGTTGATTGGATGGATGCACAGATCTCTTGTATTAAAATGTATTCCAGATACAATGTATTCGTGTGTTTGTATGCTTGGCATTCAGCCTCCACCCGCTGTTTCTTTGGTAATAGAACCCTGGTTTTCCACAGGGAAAAATCTTCATCCCCCTTTCAGACCCTGTGGTGTGGCGGAGGCTGGCCCGTTCCCCAAGATTCAAGTCACTAAAACTTGATTCCGGGTCTTTTGTGGAACTCCTGGGAAGAGAAGCCCTCCCCAGAGAGGACTTGAAACTGGAAAGTTGTAAGTAAGGGGCTCCTGGGGGCTACCACATAGTGACCATTTCCACCACGTAGTGACCGCTTGCCAGGGAATGGAGCCCAGACTGAGGAAAGCAGAACTTGGAGAAACCTAGATGAACTGAGTCCTGATGCTGCTGCTTTCTGTGCTTAAGCCAGCGCTTATCCGTATTATTCTCCTTGGGCTGCTATCACAAAGTACTGCAAGGTGGGTGTCTTCAACAACAGCACTTCATTGCTTCATAGTTCTGGAAATTTGAGATCAAAGTGTTGGCAGGATTGGTTCCTTCTGAAGGCTGCCAAGGAGAACCAGTTCCGTGGCCCTCTCCTCGCTTCTGGTGGTGTGCTGGTGATTTTTGACATTCCTTAGCTTGCAGGTGCTTCACCCCAATCTTTGCCTTTGTCTTCACCTGGTATTTTCCCTGTGTACACATCTCTTTGTCCAAATTTGCTCCTTTTCTGACTCCATACCAGATTAGGACCCATCCCGATGACCTCATTTTAACTGACCTATCTCTGTAAAGACCCTGTTTGCAAATAAGGTCACATACACAAGTCTTGGGGTTGGGGCTTCAACATCTTTTCCGGGGACGCCATTCAAGTCTCTCTTGCAGTTGAGAGCCTTAATGCTTAACCTTTCAGTTCCATGTAGCAAATCCTGTATTTAATAGGAAACCATTCAAATAAAGAGAAGGAATTTCCATTTTTTTCATATAATTTTTTCATTGGCCAGAAACAAAACAAATGATCTGAGGGGAAGAAGGTGACATTGTATATTTCTTGCATTCTGTACCGTATATATCTTCATATATGTACACATATACATGCGAATACATGTGTGTGTGTGTATATATATGAATTCTATCTATGTAATTCTATCTATCTACCCATCATCTTTCAATCATCTCTACATATATAATATAGAATGTCTCACAGTTTTTATGCTTTCTTCCTCATGTGTTTATCCTGAACTAAAAACCATATCTAACCTGACTCCGGCTGGTCCCCCCAGAAGCGATTCTCCTTGTTTACCTGGATGCTGTTAAAACCTCCCCAGAGGTTGCCGGTTTCCCAGCCCAGCAGCTTCAGAGTTACACAGGGAGGGACAGAGGCTGGAGCTGGAAGCTGCCCCAGTATGAGGAGCTGATGTCCTCATTGGCATCTTCTCTGTGACAGATGCCCCAGGTGCCGGGTGGATAAATTTATGTCTTCACTTCTCTGTTTGTTTGGTTTCTTAGAGAGTAAACAAAAGAATGGCAAGTATCTCTTTTGTGTCAGGCACTTTTCTAGGTGTGAGGACACAACAATGTGCAAGGAATACACAGACTTGAATGTTACAGAGCTTATATTTTGATAGGGTTAGCAGAGTTCCTATTTCGGTTGGGGAAGCCAGTCCAATGCTGTAAAGATGCCTGACCTCATCATTGTTAGTGAGAAGTCACTACACGGTGGAGAACGGTGGAGAAGGGAGAAGCCTTGCTTTGGTGTTGCTCTTGGGGTGATGGGGCTGGTCTCCCAGCCTGGTATGGATAATTCTGATTTTCTCCATCAGGAAGCCTCCAGCCTGTGTACCTCCAAATTAGGGGAAGTTGTGGGGACCAGTCCTGCGTGCCCTCTACCCAGCTGCGGGTGTAAATGTCATCCTTCTCATGCCGAGGCAGCATTTCCTGTCACCATTGTCATTTCCACTTGTCATAAACAGGGGTTGGGGGTCTGCCCTGGTGTGTCTCTTACCAGGCTTTCTTTGGATTTCATTTCACCTAGACACTCTTCCAAAAGGACACAAAACCCAGTGACAAGGCTGATTTTTAGTTTTCTTCTTTGGTTGCTGTGGTTCATATACTCTTGATGGTTTAACATATTTCTAGGGCTTTCTATGCCTGGAACCAGCATAGACCATGAATGTCTTTGTTCTTTTATGTTCAGCAGCTTGTAGCTCCATGGCTGAAGAAAAAAATTCAGTCATTAAAGGTAGCACAGACATATTTGGAAATGTAATACATGCTTCAAACATGGGATGTTTTTGAAGTTTTCTAGAAAAATCTCTTTAGCTTTCAGGCTGGGTGGAGGTTGATTCCTCAGAAGGGAGTTGGGCTATTAGGAAAATAGAAATGATGTGTGCCTGTTCCAGGAAATGCAAGTTGAGAGCGGCTTCTCATCCGGCATTAAGCAAGTTTATTCGTGGCGGGAGTGGACAGCCCCAGGGTTCTCAAAGGCTCTGTCTGGGAAGGGGGTGCAGTAAGGTGGGAAAAGACTGTGGTTCTGGGGAAGACCTGGGAGACAGTCTCACTAGGCTCAGCTTCCTCATGTGGAAACACTGATTTAAAAAAATACCTACTTTGTAGGGCTGTTAGGGGTGGCACAGGAGGGACTCCACGAGAGCGATGGTGTTTGAGTGGGTACAGGCAGGGGCTTCTAGAATCAATGCCTCCCAGGGCAGCTATTCTGCTGAGCGCTGCTGCATCCGGTTCCCAGGTGGGCTTCACATGGTAGAAGTTCAGTCTGGAGATGCTCCAAAATGGCTTATCTATTGCTGGATGAAAATCAAATTGAAACGTATTGAAATGATGAGTGTTATGTTAGTGAGTGGGTTAAACTCAGAGTTTAGGGATTCAAAGCCTGGCTCTGCCATGCTCCAGCCATGTGTCTAAGCAAATAACTTTCCTTCTTTTTTTAATTTTTTTTTTTAATTTGTTTTTTTGAGATGGAGTCTCGCTTTGTCGCCCAGGCTGGAGTGCATTGGCGTGATCTCTGCTAACTGCAACCTCTGCCTCCTGGGTTCAAGCAATTCTCCTGCCTCAGCCTCCCGAGTAGCCGGGACTACAGGTGTGCGCCACCACACCCGGCTAATTTTTGTATTTTTAGTAGAGATGAGCATTCACCATGTTGGCCAGGCTGGTCTCAGACTCCTGACCTCAGGTGATCCTCCCGCCTAGGCCTCTGAAAGCGCTAGGATTACAGGCGTGAGCCACCCTGCCCGGCCAACTTTTCCTCTTTTGAGGGGGCATCAGGTCCTTCATCTATAAAATGGGAGAAGTAAGAATACGAATCTCATACAGGTGCTGCTAGTTCCTGAGTTAGGATTTGTAAATGTTTAGAAATAGGCCTGACACATCATACATTTGCAATAATGTATTATTAGCTTGTGTTATAAATGCCTCATCCAGACACAAGATAGCTAGTAACTACTCGGGAGGCTGAGGCAGGAGAATGGCGTGAACCGGGGAGGCGGAGCTTGCAGTGAGCCGAGATCTGGCCACTGCACTCCAGCCTGGGTGACAGAGCAAGACTCCGTCTCAAAAAAAAAAAAAAAAAAAAAAAAAAAAAGATAGCTAGTAACCCCCTAAGTGGTTTTCAGCTGGGGAGGGAGAGTAGTAGGGGGTCATCTCGGAATCATGATATTTAATGATTATGATTATTTTACTTATTTGGAATTTCAAATAAGATTAAAGGAAGGAATGAGATTTTCTTTTTTTCAGAAAATGGATTGTTTTATAAAAAAGGTTGCAAAAGCCTGTCCTACTAGAGAATACACTTGGGCCTGCCTACACCTCTGTGCATTATTAATTCTAGCATCATATTGTAGGGAGTATATGCTATGTCAAGTGTTTCTGGCATGCAAACGGGACTATTCTCCTTGGCAAGCCAGGCTCATCCACTTATAAAGGAGAAGTTAAGAGTGAAGCTTTTGCATGGCCCTTGGACAGTTTATGAACCTCTCCACAACTGTTATTTCTCTAGTTTAATACTAAAGGCATTCTTGCAAGGTGACTAGGGCAGACGTTATTATAATTTCCCTTCTATAATGAAGACATTGAGCTCTTAGAGAAGGAAAGGGAACTTCCTAAGGCTCACACATGGTAAAAGGCAGAACCTACTTCCTACTGTGCCATAAACTGCTTGGAACTGACATACTTACTGCCTGGGTCTCACAGGTGGTCAGTAGCCATGGGAGAAACACGCTAGGAAGAAATCACTGCAGCGTGGCTCAGGAGGCTGGGACCTGCTTTATGGGATAAGTATGTGCATATGGTGCCCTTTCATCTTGGGCTGGAAAAGACAGAGAGAAGTAGCAAGTTTCTCTTCCTGTAGGGAAACCACTGGCTTCTGGCATTGGTTCATCTTTAAGGAATTTTGCAATGAAGTAGCAAATGATCAGTGGTTATTTCCTGAACATTTTCTGCATACGACTTCGATGTATGCACAAGGGTTGTTGGAGATCAAGAGAGCCACAGGTCACTTCAGAGTTCCTAGAACTGTGAAAAGCAGAAACAAGAAAACAAGGTTCCAAACTCACTGCGATATTCACAATGCTTACGTTGAAAAATAATGCTTCTCAGTCTACTAAAAATGCAGTGTCATATAATTGCACCGTCTTAAGTTAATTACAGGAGTTCTAAAAATTAATAATTTAATAGTGTATGGCAGGAGGCCTGCCAGCCCTGTGTGCCTCGCATGTGGGGCAACTAAAGCACACTCCCCACTCTTAAGAAGTCATTGACCCACTGGAGTAAACAAACATGTGAACAACCAACAATATCACAACGAGATAAGTGTGAGTGGTATGTCAGTGGAGCCCCAAAGAGGGAGGATCAGAAAAGGCCTGACAGAGGTGAAGCTGGGCTGGGAGGACGGGGAAGTGCCTCTTGATTGAGGCTCTGCTCTTTCTCCTCTTCCCTTCTTCCTGTGTCTCCTCACTTTCTTTCCACCAGATCCTTTCCACTTCCCTAGCCCCACTATTGTCTGGTCTTAGAGGGAGGAAAAACGAAGTCTGCTTTCAGATTTTTTTTTTTAAGCTATAGAAGTGCTTTGGTTTCTTTGTGGTTTCTTTGAGCTTTTCAGTGAGAAAGAAGAAGGCAGTGGGAATACATTGAAAATA
This sequence comes from Macaca thibetana thibetana, assembly GCF_024542745.1. Lineage (NCBI taxonomy): Eukaryota > Metazoa > Chordata > Mammalia > Primates > Cercopithecidae > Macaca > Macaca thibetana. The sequence continues at coordinate 5,926,681 of NC_065593.1, forward strand.
AACTTATCAGTGCTTTGAAGTATAGCACCACCACCGTGGTGTGGTTGCTGCTTGAAGCGTGTGAGAGGAACGGTGGAGGAAGATGAGGCTGACAAGGTCAAGTGGGGCAGAGTACTACTGGGAGTGTAGGGGGCGGGGAACCAAGGGACATCATCAAACAAATCTGGAACCTGAGCAAAGGGAGTTTTCTGAAAGAACTCCAGCAGTGGTGTGGAGAATTCCTTTTAACGGCGAGAGACCAGATGCTGTGGTTACCTTGCAGAAGCAAGGTGGATCCCCACCCCAAATTTAGTTTGGATGTCAAGATTGATGCCATCACATATACCAAGAGAACATGCACATGTTTATTACTTACATCAAGCTTGTCCAGCCCACAGCCCGCGGATTGCATGTGGCCCAGGATGACATTGAGTACAGCCCAATACAAATTTATAAACTTTCTTAGAACATTTTGAGATTTTTTTTTGCTAGTTTTTTTTTTTTTTTTTTTTTTTAAGCTCATCAGCTATTGTTAGTGTTAGTGTATTTTATGTGTGGCCCAAGACAATTCTTCCAGTGTTGCTCAGGGAAGCCCAAAGATTGGACGCCCCTGACTTACATGATGAGGCTTTCTGGGGAAGAACAGGGTAGACATACCAGGCTAGTTCAAAACAGCTTGGGAGAGCGAGAAAAAAGACTGGCTTGGGATTTGATTTTCATTTATTTTTATTTTTACAGATGAGGTCTCACTATGTCTCCCAGGCTGGTCTTGAACTCCTGGGTTCAAGCGATCCTCCCACCTTGGTATCCCAAACTGCTGGGATTACAGACATGAGTCACCACGCCTGGCCAAGGCTTGGAATTTTTAATAGTGGTTGCAGTATGAGCAGGGGCTTGTGTGGTTTGGATTTCCTGCTTGCACCAACAAAGAGCATCCAGACTTTCACATGAGCTTGCCCAGATATAGGGCACAAGGGGGATAGGGAAAGGGGAGGCTTAAAAGTTGTTAGCAGGCCGGGTGTGGTGACTCGAAATACTGTAATCTCAGCATTTTGGGAGGCCTAGGTGGGTGGATCACTTGAGCCCAGAGGTTTGCAACCAGCCTGAGCAAAATATTGAGACTCCTGTCTCTCCAAAACAATAAAAAATAAATATAAATAAATAAATAAATAAATAAATAAATGGCTAAACATGATGGTGTGCACCTGTAGTCCCAGCTGTTTGGGAAGCTGAAATGGAAGGATTGCTTGAGACTCAGAATCTGAGGTTGCAGTAAGCTGTGATCATACCACTGCACTCCAGCCTGGGTGATAGAGTGAGACCCTCGTCTCAGAAAAAAAAAAAAAAGTTGTCAACAGTCAAAAAAATAGATTTAGACTATTACAGCAGGAGGACAATTGGGTGCTGTTGTGGTCATCTAGGCCAATGGTTCCCAGACTTTTGTTAAAGATACAGCTTCCCATTCTTTTGGCAAATTTGAAATGTACAATACGTTATTATTAACTGTGGTCGCCATGCAGGGCAACAGATCACTAAAACTAATGAATTCAGTCTAACTGAAATTGTGTCCCCATCAACATCTGTCCTTTCCCTGCCTCTTTCCTCTATCCACCCCTGCTGCCCCTACCCCAGCCTCTGATATCAGCTTTCTTTTTTTTTTTTTTGAGACGGAGTCTCGCTCTGTCATCCAGGCTGCAGTGCAGTGGCCGGATCTCAGCTCACTGCAAGCTCCGCCTCCCGGGTTCACGCCATTCTCCTGCCTCAGCCTCCCGAGTAGCTGGGACTACAGGCGCCCGCCACCTCGACCGGCTAGTTTTTTGTATTTTTTAGTAGAGACGGGGTTTCACCGTGTTAGCCAGGATGGTCTCGATCTCCTGACGTCGTGATCCACCCGTCTCGGCCTCCCAAAGTGCTGGGATTACAGGCTTGAGCCACCGCGCCCGGCCGATATCAGCTTTCTACTCTGTTTCAGTGAGATCAAGGCTTTCAGATTCCACTTATAAATAAGACCACACAGCGTTTGTCTTTCTGAATCTGGCTTATTTCACTTAGTATAATGCCTTCCAGGTTCATTCATGTTGTTGAAAAATGATGTGATTTCCTTCTTGTTAAAGGCTAGCTAGTATTCCGTTGTGTGTATGTTCCACGTTTTCTTTATCCATTCATCTGTTGATGATGGACACTTAGTAGCTTCCATCTCTCGGCTGTCGTGAATAGTGCTGTGATGAACATCGGGATGCGGTTATTTCTTTGATATACGAATTTTAATTCCTATGGATAAATACCCAGAAGTGGAATTGCTGGATGATATGGTGGTTCTATTTTTCATTTTTTCAGGAACTTTTGTACCGTTTTTCATAATAGCTGTGCTAACTTACATTCCCACCAACAGTGTACAAGGATTCCCTTTTCTCCATATCCTCACCAACACATTAAGTATGAGGTGATATCTCACTGTGGTTTTAATTTGCATTCCTCTGATGATTAGAGATGTTACGCATTACTTCATACGCCTGTGGGCTGTTTGTATCTCTTCTTCTGAGAAATATCGGTTCAAATCCTTTGCCCATTTTATAACGTTCTCACCACAGAAAGTAAGTTGGTGAGCTGAGGATATGTTAATTAGCTTGACTGAATCTTTCTATAATGTTTACATAGATAAAAACATCACATTATGCTCCATAAATGCACACAATTATTATTTATCAACTAAAATTGATAAATACATTGATGCACTAAAAATATTTAAGAAAACACTCAAAAACCAAAATCTAACAAACCAAACAAACAAAATACAGCCTCTAAGACTTCACTCCAGATCTATTAAACCTGCATTCCAGTGTGTGACTTATGGAAATGGGTGTTTGTAAATAGCTCCCAAGTAATTTAGAAGTACCTTTCATGGAGTGACATTTGGGAACACGGGGCTATCGTAATGAAACAGAGAGCAAGGATTGAGAAACACTGGACAAGAGTCCAAGATATAAGACCCGGGGGAACCCTTAAAAATTTGCACATTTTGGGGCTGGGTGACCTGTGGTTGGAAGGAAAATGCTGGCTTATGGATTTTACGGAAGGAACAGAAAATCTCATGGGTCTATCTAGAAAACTGTGTGGATGTGATTGTGAACCTCCACACACATTTCCATGTGCATTACGCACTGTATGCATTAAAAGTGTGAAAACATTTCACAGCCTGCTCGACTCCTCCTGTCTCAGCAGGCTGTGTATCTCCAGAGTTACTTTGGGTAGTGTGAATTCATATTATTAGTTGCCAATGAAAAATGGAATTAACTATGAGACTCTCTTGCAAAATAAATTACGTAATGTGTTCCAAAGATGAAAGAAATTCCTAAGGGATTGCCTGCCCTTCTGGATAACTACACTGCCACATTCTTTCTTTCTTGAGTTGAGAGTTAAGGGTTGACTGGGTAAAATCTGTCTTGTACTCCATCATGAAAACACAACTCAGAGCTGGTTTTTGATGTACATCTAAGAGAAGTTACAAATAACTCAAAAGATTTGGGTCACCAGAACTGGTAAAAAAGTGCTGAAGGAGCCAATGGAGGGAGCACTTGTGTATATGTGGCTTGGTGTTTAATTCTGTCTGTTGTTTGCCATCTTCTTAAATAACTTAGTAACTTACATAATTTGTTGATCAATCTCCAATCCTCTCAGGTTGCTAGTTGGGAAGGGAGAACATGAGAAAAATCAACAGGAAACTGATGTCTAAAACTATTCATCATCTATCTAGATAATCCACTTAGCTAAGCAATATAATTTGTCACTTTGTGTTATTTTCTACTTGTATTTTTCATCTATTTTCTTTCTCATCCTGCTTTCAGCATGTATTTGGAAAAAGAGAGTTCAATAGATATTTTGTTTTTAAACAGCTTTATGAGATGTAATTCACATTCCATATAATTTTACAATTTAATCATACAATTTAATGGTTTTTAGTGTCTTTACTAAAGTTGTACAACCATCATCACAACCAATTTTTAGGACATTTTCATCCACCTGAAAAGAAACCTCTTGGCCTTTAGCAGTCACTTTCCAAATATCCTATCCTCTCCCAGCACTAAGAACTCTACTTTCTGTCTCAATGGACTTGTCTATTCTGGACATTTCATATAAATGGAATCCTACAATATGTGGCCTTTTGTGACTGGTTACTTTCACTTAGCCTAATGTTTTCAAGGAAGGTTTATCTGCACAGTAGCCATTTTTTCTTGAAAAGAACTTGTGGATAAGGTAAGATGCAAATAAACACGACTCTCTGTATTGCCTTAATGGAAGGAGAGAAGGAAATTTTGCATTCTGTAGTTGCCCAAGGAAGTATTGTTGAATTAATTTTGCTTTATTTAAACCAAGGTGCTAGACACTGAATCTCCCAATAGGATTGGGACACAAGTCCTGTCTTTCAAAATAAAATGCTGGTCAAGCAGGTAGTTTGTGGAGCCAAACTGCCTGGGTTCCAATCCTAGCTCTGTCCGCCCATCCTGTTGCTAGCTGTATGAACTTGAACAAATTATTCAACCTCTCTGGGGCTCAGTTTCCTCATTTGAAAAATGGGGATTCAAAAATTGTACCTAGTTTCGAGGGTGGCTGTGAGGGCTAAGTGAGATCATGGACATAAAGCTCTTGGAATGTTGCCTGCCCACTGATAAGCCCTCAGTAAAGGCTGGCAATGATTACCATTCATTATTCAAAGAACTATAGTCCGTTACAATATAAGTGCGTCAAAAGAAGTATGATCAAAGGGCCATGGGGCACAGCAGAGGGAACAGCAATTCTACACTGGGTGGGTAGTCAGGCAGTAGAACCCTTTTTATGTGGGATTGCAATCTGGAGCCTAGATCTAGATGTGGTCTATAAAATACATTTGGGGGCTACTGTTGTGTTGTAAAGATTTTGAAATTCAACACCTTTAGGCAGGCAGCCACCCCTGCCACTCCTTAATGGACCAAACTGGTTTGTTAGGGACATTAATGTTGCTTGAGTTCTGTGCCCCACGGTGGAAGGTGACCTTTGACCTGGAACTTAAAGGTTGGCTTTGAATTAGCCAGACAGAGAGCAAAAGGTGATTGGTGTCACTCTTTCTCATACTTTCTTTTTAATATTAGTTCTTCTATAATCAATATGTCACACAGGCATGTGGTAAAACATTCCTACAAGGAGCAGGCATCCCATTTCTTCCTCATCAGTTACTATGAGTGGAAAAGCACGTGACCCAAAGTGCTTTTTTCAATTCATCGACTCAATAACAACAATCAACACTGAAGACACCTGTGACCAAACGTGGGGGGGTTTCTCTCCACACACCCAACAAGCAGCCAGTTCTGCAGTGGCCACAGCTGGGAGTCCTGCAATTCAGTTTCAGCACTGTCTACTTGGAAACAGCGTCAGATCCCACAGAGTGAGGGGCTGGATCCCGCAAGACTGTCTCCCTTTCAGACACCAGTCACAAGTCTGGGCCTCTGGAACTTCTGGCTGACTGGCTTCAAGCTGGGGTTCCCAAGAACTCCTCTTTGGGTTTCATTAATTTACTGGAGCAGCTTACAGGACTCAGGGAAACATATAAGTTTATCAGTTTATTATAAAGGATATTACAAAGGATACAAACGCATGGGGCTAGGTATGGGGAAAGGGGAAGCGAGCTTCCATGCCCTCCCTGGGGCATCCTCCAGGAACTTCCATGCACTCATTTGTCTGAAGCTCTCTGAACCCTGTCCTTTTGGGTTTTTGTGGAAACTTCATTACTTAGGCATAATTGATTAAACCGTTGGTCAATGGTGATCAACTCAACCTTCAGCCCTTCTCCCCTTCCAGAGGTTGGGGGCTGAAAGTCCCAACTGTTTAATCCTGCCTTGGTCTGGTGACCAGTCTCATCCTGAAGCTACCTAGAGGATGCTAACCCTCAGTCAGCTCATTAGCATACAAAAGGACAACACTTTTGAAATGGTAAGGGTTTCAGGAGTTGTATGTCAGGAAGCAGGTTGAAGACCACATATGTATTTTACAGTATCACAGTTCCAGTTGGAATTTCATAGCATTCCAGAGACCTGTCTTCTATGAATATCCAAACATTTAAATGTAGATTTAATCTCCTTTTCATTTTTCACATGGGAAGAATTTTGAAATATTTTAAATAAAGAATGAAAACAAAATGAAAAACACACTAAAAAGCAGGGCTCAGAACAAGTGGTTTTGTTTTTATTTTCATTTTTATTACAGAATTTTCTCAAACATACACAAGAACAGAGAGACCGGTACAATGAACATCTACATACTCATCACTCAGCACCCCAAAAGTCGTCCAATTTTGCCCATCTTATTTAATTTGCCATGTACTTTCTTTGACTTTGCTTGTTTTGGGGGGGGTCCTGTAGTATTTTGAAGATCTTGCCATTTTTACTTAAATATATATCGTGATCATTACGCGTATAGATTCGCCTCATTAGTTTAGAGACATCGAATTTCCATTATGTGGATATTCCATATTTTAATCAGTCTCCCCTTGATCAGCATTTAGATTGTTTCCAGATTCTTGACATTATAAGCCATGTCACCAGGTACATTCAGTTTTATACCATTATATTACCTTTTTTTTTTTTTTTTGAGACAGAGTCTCACTTTGTCACCTAGGCTGGAGTGCAGTGGCACAATCTCGGCTCACCGCAACCTCTGCCTCCTGGGTTCAAGCGATTCTCCTGCCTCAGCCTCCCAAGTAGCTGGGACTACAGGTGCCTGCCACCACACCCGGCTAATTTTTGTATTTTTAGTAGAGATGGGGTTTCACCATGTTAACCAGGAAGGTCTCAATCTCCTGACCTCATGATCCACCCACCTAGGCCTCCTAAAGTGCTGGGATTACAGGTGTGAGCCACTGCGCCTGGCCTATACCATTATATTACTATTAGAGGTGCCCATTTTCCTGCCTGGGCTGTCAGCCATCTGGTAGAATTAGCATTTCTCACCAATACCTACAAGTTCTAGTAAAGGCTCATATAATCCATTTTCATTCATTTTGATAGGTTTAAATGGTTGTGTTCTTGTCTTTAATGCAGAAAATGTTTATTGAGCATATACTATAAGCTGGAGATCCCTGTAGGCTCTGGAGCTATGAGAGTGACTGGGATATAAACTGTGTTCAAGGAACACATAGTTCAGTGGAGAAAAGATTGCATTGCCTTTTGCCTCTTTTCCTCCTTTACATGTGTTGTATCAGCTAGGATTAAATTTAGTTGTGAGTGGCAGAAAATCCAATAGCTGCCTTAAACCAGTTCACTGCAAGAGTTCACTACAAAAATCCTCAATCACTTTACCTACTTTTGGAGTTTGCAAATATTCAATATATTCTTTTGAAAACTAGCCAATAAAGGAGAAAATATGCAACATTTGTGTTGCCTTTCTCATAAACTGCAATGAAATCAAACAGTTGATGAGAAGTGTCTCCTTTAGAAGTATTCCAAGTAAAAAATGAAAAAGAAATGATAGCTTGAGAATATTACCAGTCTGCAACTGTTAATAAAATAGTGTTTCTAGTCAATAAATCATTAATAGCTGCTAACACCGCAAAAGGAGAGACAGCCCTGGATTCTGTACCTCCAAATATTTACACCATCATTTATGAAAAGCAAACCTAGAGTTGGTCACGGCTCTAGACATGACAGCTGCTTTATAGGGGGACAGAGACACTTGCTAAAGGACACTATGAAGATGTAATCAGTGCAATACAGACCATGGGAAAATCAGTTCCTTCTACAGATAAGGACACAGTATCAGAGAGCGAGGGGCGAACTGTACAGGCAAAGAGACTTAAGGAGTTTGTAGACCAATTTGCATGGAAGTTTGGTTTATCAAGACCTCTCGTGGCCTTTGTGTTCCTCACAGCATCCTCTGTGCTTTGGCTTCCGTGGTCAATTGCCTGTTCTTTTCCTTCTCCTTTTGCATTCCTGAGAGATAATTGGATTGGCCCTGGTCCTCTTTTTGTTCTAGGCTATAGGTCAGAGGTCGGCCAGTGGACTGCCTGATTTGATCATATGTCCTCCTTTGACTTACTCAGCTGGAGGTAAAGGGCCAACAGGACTTCATGAGGAAGGGGTGATGTGTGCAGCTGCTCAACACCCTGAAAGGCAATTTGGGGACCAAGAAGGAGAGTTAATAAACTGACCTCACACATTGAGATTTTTCTGTGATTTTTTTGTTCATATACAGCTTGAGCGTGGAGGCCAAAGGGATACACCTGAGCCCATTTGGCCAGTGATTTGGGGTTGTGGGGCAAGAGGAAGAGCAGCCCATGTGAGTTGGGGAGGGGTGGGGGCTCTGGGCAGGCTCACCATGGATTTCAGGGGGATTCTCAGGCGGGGAGAGCTGCCTGGTGGCCCCTTCTTAGCGGTGTATGTTCTGGAGTTTGCACTTTGATTCTTCTACTTGGGAACTGTGTATCCATGGGCAACTTACTGGACTGTGTGCCTTAGTTTCATCACTTTGTAAAATGGGGATTAGAGTAGTGGAACCTGCCTTGTAGGTATTCCTGGGAGTTTTGAGCTGTAGTAAGTTAGCGTGTGAACAGTTGAGCGCAGTACCTGGCATGGGGTGTGTGCGTGGGTGACCTGGAGCTGACTCTGGAACCCCAGCTTTTAAATTTTTTTTTTTTTTTTTTTTTGAGACGGAGTCTCGCTCTGTCGCCCAGGCTGGAGTGTAGTGGCGCGATCTCGGCTCACTGTAAGCTCCGCCTCCCGGGTTCACACCATTCTCCTGCCTCAGCCTCCCGAGTAGCTGGGACTACAGGCGCCTGCCACCATGCCCGGCTAATTTTTTTTGTATTTTTTTTTAGTAGAGACGGGATTTCACCGTGTTAACCAGGATGGTCTCGATCTCCTGACCTTGTGATCCACCCACCTCGGCCCCCCAAAGTGCTGGGATTACAAGCGTGAGCCACTGCGCCCGGCCTAAATTCATTCTGCCTTGAAAGAAGGGGCTGGCCGCGCTTAGTACCTGCCTGTGGGGAGGTTACCAGGCAACCCAGTGCTGAGGCCAGCAAGGGACACTGAGGGACCTCAGAAGCACTGAGGTCAAGTCCTGGAGTCCCATGGGGCATCTCCGGGGTGGTCAGCACTGGGGTCACATTGCACGTTTGCTCAGCTTGCCCCTTCTCAGTGCCAATAGAAGCCCATGGTGAGCCCAGATACAGGGCCTGCTGACTCGCGGGGAATTTGTTGCCCATAGAGGAGGGAAAAATGCACCTCCCCAAAGTCAACAATCAAAGGCCAGGCAAGCCCTGTGGGAGGAAAATAACTCGGGCTACAGATTTTCTTTTCTGGGCTTGGAGTCTTGCCATGGACAACACAGAAACAGACACGATTAGCATCATGGCTTCCTGAAACACCATCTGTGCACACTAGCAGGTGGTGGGCTGACGTCACTCTCAAATGGCTCTTTCTGCAGTCTGAGGGTCTGACTCCCTGCTGGGCCCTGGCCCATCGCACGTCAGTGCTAGGTATCAGCAGCTCAGAGAGTCACTTCCAGCCGCAGAAGACTTCTGGGGTGAGTCTTTGGAGCTTCTTGTGGAACCACAGGGGAGGTCCCCTGCTCATCCGCTACACTTCACATCCTGCTACACTTCACACACAATGATGTCCATCGTGACTTGCTGGGGGAGACATCAGAACCTTGTCAGACTGGACCAACCCAACTCCCTCCTCATCCCTCTTACCTGTGCATTCCCTGTAGTATTTCCAGACGCCCAGGCCGCCCCGCACCTCTGTGACTTTGCTCAGATCTTTCCCTTGTTTACAGCTTGCTTGAAGAACTGAATGGAGGTACTCAGGGCTCACGGACACTGAGCCACAAAATAGGGGCCCATGGAGAGGTTGAAGGCACGGCTCCGCTGACAGGGGAGCTCCAGAGCGAGAATGAATTCAGAGAGTTTAGGGCTGGACTTGAAGAGGATCTAGAGCCTGGAGAGAGCGGAGGATAGAGAAAGACTTTTTGAGAACCGCAGCAATGAGGGCTCTGCGTGAGGCTCTAGGTGCTGACTCATGGGCAGTGAGGAGAGGGAGACTTTTGTTGGGGAACCACTTGATGTATGTTTTCTTACAACTAAATGATAAAACTGAAGCTGAACACAGGTATTTTCTGCCTGGTCTTTTTCTAGAATGCACCTCTCTCTGAAGATTATAGAGAACTATGAAGAACGGGAGATCATGGGAAATACATGATTGAGTCAGTAGGATTTGGAGGAGGCGCAAGAGCTTGCTGTGGTTGCAGAGAGGTGAGGGGACTTTACACTCCTGGCTGGACAGGTTGAGCTCTGGGATGAGAGAAGTAGTGGGGCAGTGGAGAGGAACAGACACGGGGAGAAACATTGCAAAGGACTGTCAACAGGGCTTGATGATAACACAGGGAGAGCAAGTCCAGCCTGTCTCCTGGGCACTGCCCCGAGTTAACGACCGCAGTTAAACTGCCAGACTTTACAGCCTGCCCTGCATTGTGTCCTCCTGGCATCTTGGGGACTTCTTCACGGGGCCACAGGGGAGGTTAGAGGCTTCTCACTCTCTCCATTGCCAGGCAAGCACGGGCCGGTCAATGGAGTCGGGGAGAAGGAGGCTAATTCTCAACAGCCTGTTAGTGACAGTCATTCTCTCTGCAGCTTATGTAAAGCGCATTTTATTTCAGAAGAAGGGTGGGAGCTTGTTAGAAAGGCAAGTTCTTGGGCCCCACCCCACATCTACTGAATCAGAGACCCCGGGAGTGGGATGCAGCAATCTGTCTTAATAGACCTTCTAGGAGATTCTGGCGCTAAAGAAGGAGACCACAGGTCTTGTCTATCTCTGTAGTGGGCCATGTCTGGCCCAGAGTAACTGCTTGTTGAAATGATCAGAGATCTCAAATGAGGTCATGCATGTTGGGGTGTGTGTGTGTGCGCGCGCGTGTGTGTGTTGTGTATCTTTATGTGTGTGTGTCTGGTCTAGGGTTCGGCACATAGTAGGTGTTCACTCTTGGGGGTGGGAATAATCACTCCAATGTCCGTGTTTGAACACTGCATTGCTGGTGCCCACTGAGCCTGCAGAGGAGTAAGAGAACAGGGCAGAAGATTCAGGAGGGGATGCATGACAACTTCTGATGTCACAGTGCCCCCTTCACTCCTGACTTCTGGCTTGTGGGTCACTTTGGGGCAGGGACCAGAGGATGGTTAGGTGCAGCAAAGAGAGGGCCAAGGAGAAGTGTACAGGGGACAGCTGGAGACAAAATATAAACGCCGAGCAGGGAAACAGCCAAGATAGTGAAGGAACGATGGGGAATCACAGAAACTTCTCAGGTAACAGTCTGGGCTGGAACACTGGGTGTCCCCAGAGAGGGAAGTCGAGGGTAGAGGTGAAAAGGCTCACACCCAACTTCCAGGAGAAGGTCAGGTCCTTCACTGAAGGATAATCCTGCCTTTAAAGGGTCTCCAGAATCCCCAGCATTACTTCCCTTCAGTGGATCCCAATCCTGGTCACCCAATGCCCTCGGGACTCTGTAAAACGTACTGATGCCCAACGCCTGCCAACAAGCTCGTCCCGTTCCTGGGATTCTGATTTACTGTGTCTGCAGAAGGCTCGAGCTCAGGTGCGTCTATAATGACAGCCAGGTAATTCTATTGTGCACACACGGCTGACCACTCTACTTACACAAAACACACACACACACAACCAAACACACGCACAAAACACACTGAACAAAGCAACACACACACACAAAACAAAACATACACACACAACAAAACACACACACAACAAAACACACACACACAACAAAACACACACACACAACAAAACACACACACACAAAATATATCCCCGTTCCCCCCGCTTCCCCTGGGGGTGATGGACGTTGGGGACAAGGGTGATGATGTTCCCACAGATGTATGACCTCTCCACAGAGCTCAGGACCAAAGGAATGTTTAGCCAGAACTGGCAAATGCCTTTTCAAAAAAAATTATTCAGCACCTATAGAAACCTGTAGGGACAAAGATAGCTAAGAGGATTTTTACAAAGCAATAATAATCAAGTCACTTATTTAAAAATAATTAATCATGCTTGTAATCCCACCACTTAGGGAGGCTGAGGCGGGAGGATTGTTTGAGGCTGGGAACTCAAGACCAGCCTAGGTAACATAGCAAGACCCCATTTCTACAAAAAAAAAAAAAAAAAAAAAATTTGCCGGACATTGGTGTGCACCTGTAGTCCCAGCTCCTCTGGAGGCTGACGCAGGAGGGCCCCTTGAGCCCAGGTGTGTGTCTGTGTTGTGTGTGTCTGTGTGAGCCCAGGAGTTTGAGGCTGCAGTGAGCCATGATTGTGCCACTGCGCTCCAGCCCGGGTGACAGTGAGACTGTCTCTATAAAAATAAAAATTAAAAAAAAGTCATTTAGAACAAGGAATAAAAGACACCAGTGAATGAAACAAAAAATTAGTAGGAAACCTTATGATCCATGAAGGCACCTTGGTGTAGATAGGGGTGGGGAGAAGAGAACAGAAGAGACTCGTTTCTGCAGATGAGGCAGCCCTTCCCTTCTCCCCATCCTGGTGGAGGCCGGCCCGGCGCCCAGGCTCCCACCCCAGGCAGTGTTTCTGGAGGCCTGAGCCCCAAGCCCACTGTGCTAGAAGCTCTTGCTTTACACTCGTTTGAGCTACATTGAGTCAGTATGAGAGAAGCAGATAGGTGACGCAGGTTAAGAACATGGGCAGCCGAGTCCCTGGGTTCAAATCCAGACTCTGCCACTTGTCAGTTCACCCACCGGTCTGGGTCAGGGAGCTGACCTTCTGGGTCCTAGGTCGCAGGCTTCCTCCAGGCTTCCTGGTAGGCTCTGCCGTCCCTCCCACACCCTTTCCCTCCCTCCCTCTCCCTTTCCGTCTCTCCTTCAGGGATGTGTTCTAAGTGCTTACTGCTCGTGCAGGGCACAAAGAAGGTTTCCCCACCAGCTGTAGAACGCTCGGGCCCTGTAATACTTGACCTGCCCCCAGGTGTAGCAACTCCAGGATCCTCCCTTGCCCTCCTGCTGCTGCCACCCTTAGGGGTCTGGAGTCCTCATGCTGCGTGTCCTCCCCATGGTGGATGGCCAGGCTGCCTCCCCCTCTTCTCTGACCACAGCAAGAGCCCCTTGGCTGCCATGTTGGAAGGCGTTAGTGTGCATGTCTGTGCATGTGCAGGTGTATGTGGTGTATGTGTCTCCGTGGGTGTTTGTGATGTGTCTGTGTGTTTGTGTGTTTTGTGTGTTGTGTGTGTCTTTGTGCGTGTGTGTCTGTGTGTTGTATGAATGTTTCGGTGTGTATCTCTGTGCTGGTGTGTGTGTGTCTGTGTGTTGGTGTGTGTGTGAGTGTGTATGTACCCATGTGTCTGTGTTGTGTGTGTGTTGGTGTGTCTGGTGTTGGTGTGGGTCTGTGTTGTGTGTGTCTGTGTTGGTATCTCTGGTGTTGATGTGTGTCTGTGTTATGTGTGTCTGTGTGTTGTGTGTCTGGTGTTGGTGTATGTTTGTCTGTGTTGGTGTGTGTCTGTTGTGTGTGTGTGTGTTGGTGTATGTCTGTGTTATGTGTGTCTGTGTTGGTATGTCTGGTGTTGACGTGTGTCTGTGTTGTGCATGTCTGTGTTTCATGTGTCTGTGTGTTGGTATGTCTGGTGTTGGTGTGTGTTTGTGTTGGTGTGTGTCTGTGTTGTCTATGTGTTGGTGTGTGCCTATGTTGGTGTGTCTGTGTTTTGGTGTATGTCTGTGTTGTGTGTCTGTGTGTTGGTGTGTGTGCCTGTTGGTGTGTCTGTGTTGTGTGTGTCTGTGTGTTGGTGTGTCTGTGTGTTGGTGTATGTCTGTATTGGTGTGCATCTATATTGGTGTGTGTTGATGTGTGTCTGTGTGTTGGTGTGTGTGTGGGTGTGTGTCTGTGTTGTGTGCGTCTGTATGTTGGTGTGTCTGTTGGTGTGTGTCCGTGTTGTGTGTGTATGTTGTGTGTGTCTGTGTGTTGGCGTGTCTGTTGGTGTGTGTGTCTGTGTGTTGGTGTGTGTGTGCTGTGTGTGTCTGTGTGTTGGCGTGTCTGTTGGTGTGTGTGTCTGTGTGTTGGTGTGTCTGTTGGTGTGTGTGTCTGTGTGTTGGTGTGTCTGTTGGTGTGTGTCTGTGTTGTGTGTGTGTGTGTGTTGTGTGTGTCTGTGTGTTGGTGTGTGTGTGTTGTATGTGTGTGTTGGTGTGTCTGTTGGTGTGTGTGTCTGTGTGTTGGCATATCTGTTGGTGTGTGTCTGTGTTGTGTGTGTCTGTGTGTTGGTGTGTGTGTGTTGTGTGTGTCTGTGTGTTGGTGTGTCTGTTGGTGTGTGTGTCTGTGTATTGGCATATCTGTTGGTGTGTGTCTGTGTGTTGGTGTGTGTGTGTTATACCCACTTGCACTTTCTTGAACCCCGCTTGATGTCTGTGCCTCTGTTCCCTTGTCCCTGCTGGTTCCTTCCCATGCCGGCTGTCAGCAGAGCTGTGAGTGTGGATGCCAGGCTGGAGTGAGCGAAAGAGCAACCGCTGGTATGGGCCATTCCCTGGGGGATTTTGGCAGAGAAAAGGAGCAAAATAGAAGTAACGGAAGCTTGGGGGTCAATGGAAGAGCTTTTTAGAGGAGGGGAGACTTGGCAAGGTTTGAAAACAGAAGGGGAAGGGTGCATGAGGAGGGACATTTGGAAAAGGGCTGGAGAGGAGAGCAGAGGGAGGCTGCCAGGGAGGTGCGCCAGCAAGGGATTGGGGTGAGGGCGCAGGAAAGGACGCAGCAACCCTACCCCAGGACTTGTTACCCAGCTTTCAGATTGCTAATGCCTAGAACCTAGCGCTGCCACTCTGGAATCAGCTCCAACTAGCAAGGGGTGGGAAGGGAAGAAGCAAGCTCGGTAAAGGCAGCCGCTGCCGCAGTGAGGGTGATATGTAATGCTCATGGACCCGTGCTAATCATTTCCTCCTTTGACTTGTGCCAGGGGCCAAGCCTAGTGCAGGTGCTGGCCTCTGCCTTTGATGGACTTAAGGTCTGTTTGGAGTCCGGATGCATGAGCTGTCAAACTTGAAGCCTTGCCTGGCCCAGGGGTCTCCACCTCTACCCGTTGGCATCTCCATCCCCATCCCTGGCCCTGTGCCCAAGCTCAGTGACACGTCACCAGAGAAAAATGAGGCCAGAGAGATTAACAAGTTTCCCAAGGTCACACAGTTGGTCAGAACCAAGACTCAAACCTAGCACTGCCTGATGCCAACATTCGAGGTCTGCACCTCCATGCCATACTCCTAGAAGGCATTGGGTTCCTGGTCCCCGTGCTCTGTCTGACGCCTGACTCTGTTACTTGCTTGACCTTTGAATATCACTTTGCTGGCTTCTCTGCCCGCCTGACTTGGACCCTTGCTGATTTCACCTAGCTTGTGAGTCTCAGCTCAGACTTCCCCACCAGCTACTGGCCCCTGGCCAGACCCTAGCCCTGCATCTTCCCCAGGACCTTCTGGGGGCTCCCTCAGACCCCATTTCCTCAGGCCACCCACATCTCTGATGACAGGCAGGCAGGTGGGAGGATGCTCAGAAGACAGTGTTAAGGAGGAGGTACTTTAGGTTGGAATCAGCCAGCATAGCCTCTGGCACATGGCACGGTCGAGAGCCCACCGCAGAGAGGGCGACTGGGAGCAGCTTCATGGCTCAGAGGGTGGAGCTGCATGGAATGTGCGGGGAAAGTCAACGAGGAAAGTTTGGCCAAGTTACAGTGAGTGCCTAGCTGAAACCGGACACCAAGAATTTGCAGCAGGTCAGGCCTGCTGCCTGGGAAATAGTTGGCCTACTTTGCTTTTCAGTTTTCATCATTTATTTCTAAAATAAATGTTTATTTTACCTTTGTATTTAAGGTTTTTAGGAACATGGGAAAGAATGATTTTGTTCTGGCTTTAGACACTTACTTTTGGCCTCAGAGAGACACGAGCCAACTTGCTAATTACAGCCTCAAAGTCAGCGTCTGATGGTGGGGTCTTTCTTTGATAGGTGCGACTGCCTGGTGGCACATCTCCAGGCTTTGCGTTCTCCACTCCAGCCCAGTGATCCAGGATTTCAGCCCCACTCCTAAAGACCCTAGCCCTCCCCTACCTACTTCTTCATTGTTTCCCAACACACTTGATCTTTCCTCACCCTTAATCCAGGGCTCCTGACTGACACTGAAGTGAATGGCACACTCACACCCACACAGGCATGCGTAGCCCTGCAGTCATGCTCTCGACAATCTTCATTTCCCTCCTTCTAGCAGTTTTTGTTCCATTCGTGTCCACCTCCTCCCACCCCCATCTCCTGCTCAACTATCTTAATGTCTTAATTTTTTAAAAAACAAATTTGAAATATAAAGTGCTCAAAGTGAGGCATACAGCTTACATCTTGGTGATGTGTCTAAAGTGAACTCAGTAACAATCACCCATGACAAGAAATACAACACTGCTAGCTTCTAGAAACTTCCTTCCTTCCTCCTCCCATCAATAACCCCTTTCTCTAATCCTCAGAGGTCACTACGCTCCTGAATTTATGGGATTCACACACTTGCTTTACACTAAATGTATTTCTAAACCCTATATTTTGTTGGTGTTTTGAACTTGAGTAAATCGACTCATGTTTACTATTTCGTGCCTGGCTTCTTTCACTCAGCATTATGTTTATGTGATTCATTCATGAGGCTGCACATATCTATAGCCTGTTCCTTTTCATTGCTGTATAGTATTCTACTGAATGAATGCCCATATATATGAGCAATTCTGTCTGCATCCTCCAGCTAAGGAACCCTCTGATTCCCCATAGGACCCAGCCCCAAGGTAGGGTCCCTTCATGGTTTCACTTCGACTTTTCTTTAGAATCTTTTCTTTTCCTTTCTTTTCTTTTGAGATGGAGTCTCACTCTGTCGCTGAAGTGCAGTGGCGTGATCTTGGCTCACTGCAAGCTCCGCCGCTCGGGTTCACGCCATTCTCCTGCCTCAGCCTCCTGAGTAGCTGGGACTACAGGCGCCTGCCACCAAGCCCGGTTAATTTTTTGTATTTTTAGTAGAGACGGGGTTTCGCTTTCGGGGTTAGCCAGGATGGTCTCGATCTCCTGACCTCCTGATCTACCCACCTCGGCCTCCCAAAGTGCTGGGATTACAGACGTGCACCCGGCCTAGAATCTTTTCTTGCTAAAGACCTCTCCCCTGACCCTTGAGCACCCTCTGTATTGGCCACCGTTTCTGCGGTTCCCTAAGTGTGCTGTGCTCACCTGTCTTTTATGCAGCCTGGCCTCCTGCTACTAATTTTTTAAGAGACTCGAATCTGCTGCTTACTTCAGTCTCACCTTCAACCAGTCTTTGTTTTATGATTTATGCTTCAGCAATGTTGAAATATATTTTAATGTTTAAGACTATGTACTACTTTGTCCTTTTCCTCAAGTTTTTCTGTTTTTCATCCCTTATTTGTTTCAGTAATGCCTACTCATTATTCAAAATGAAACCTAGGTTTCGGCTCCTCCAAGAAGTACCTACTGATTCCTTTTATTTGTAGCCTGTATTTATATATAGCCTATATTCCTATCACAGCAAATGGTACACAGCATTGCACTGAGCAATACTGATGGTGAGCTGTGACAAGAAAATGGTCCAATCTGGTGGTTCTCAAAATGTGGTCCCTAGATGACACTGGTCTTCACCTGGAGACCTGTTAGAGATGCAGATTCCTGGTGCTTACTCCAGGTCTTACTCCAGAATTAGAAACTCTGGGCATAAGACTCAGCAGTCTGTGTTTTAAAAGGCTCTCTAGGTGATGTTGGTACTAAGGAAGCAGACCACTAGTCTCATCTATCGCTGTAACTGGCAGGTCTGGTCCAGAATAAATGTTGAAATAAAATAAACTCAAATCATCTACCCCAGGAAGTCTTCCCAGCATTCCTAGGATGGGTGAGGAATTGCTCCTGTCCTCGTGGCAGCCCGCATGCTGTAGTGGAACTGCAGATGCCGACTTCCTTAAGGGCAGGGATTCTGCTGCCTTCGCCTTGCTATCCCTATGCCTGGCACAGAGCTCTGTATTATAGTTTTAGGTCCTGGGATATACATGAGAGAAAAGACAGAACAATTCCTTCCTTTCATGGAATTTAAGTTCTAAGAGGGCAGGCAGAAAATAAATCGTAAACAAATGTAAAATAATTTCAGATAGCAATAAGTGCTGTCAGGGAAACAGAACAATGTGACGTGATAGAGTTGGATTGAGTGGCTAGATTGAGTAGGAAGTTAGAAAAAGCCTTTCTGAGAAGGCAACACTGAGCTAAGATTTAAATGATCAAATGCCAGCCATGTAAAAATCTGTGAAAGTCAATCTGGAGGGAGGAAATGGTTGGAGTTTGGTGAGTTTGAGGACCGAGAGGGAGGCAATGTGGCTGGAGGGTGGTTGGGGGTGGGGAAGGCGGGGGATGGAGAGAGAGAGATAGAAACAAGGAGACCTAAGAGGTGGACAGAAGTAGCCATGGAAGGAGTTTGGATTTCATCCCAAGGGCTCTGGGGGAACCCCTGGAAAGGGATGTTTGTGTTGGGGAGTGGTGTGTACTGGTGCAGGTTTTAGAAAGATCACTCGGGCTGCTGTGTGGATAAAACAAATTATACAGGGGCAAGAGTGGGAGCAGGGAGGCCAGTTTGGAGGCTGTGGGGGCAACCAGGTGGATATGGGGGCAGCACAGGGGCAACACACTTGATCACGTGGAATTCTGCTTCCACTGTATTAGATGTATGGCTTTCAGGAAGTCACTGAACATTTATATACCTCAATTTTACCCTCTGTAAGAGAGAATAATCCAGCACTTAATGCACAGATTTGCTGGGAAGGCTCAATGAGTTAATAAATATAAAACATAAACACCTATGGTGTGAGTTATTTTTGTATTATTATTATTAGCAGCAGTAGTAGTTGTCATAATTGTAGAATAAAGAGAACGAAGGATTTAGGATATTTACAGGTTGCGTTGACATGACTTGCTGGTAAATTGGATTTTGAAGATGAGAGGAAGAGGAAAAGAGGATTCCTAGTTTTTTGGCAACAGGTTCATTAGGGGTGCTGGTTAACAAACTGGAGGAAGGCCAGTGGGGAAGCAGGTTTTTGAATGCGGTGGGAGAGAGAGGTGTCACGAGCTGTTGGAATGAGGTAGGTTGAGGCACCTATAAAACATCTGTGAGGAGATGTCTGGCAGGGATTGGATATAAGAGCCTGCAGTTCAGGGAAGAGCCCATGGCTAGAGACACACGTTTGGGAGTTGGGGGCACTGTGATGAGTTTGCAGATGAAGATGTGAAGGGTGCCGGGGCAGGGGCTCCCTCACCCTAAGTGGAGCAGAAGAGCAGGGGCCAGCATGGGGCCTGAGAAGAGAGGCCTGTGAGGTGCTAGGGCTCAGGACAAAGGGGCCTGCTGGCTCCCTTTCCAACAGATCAGATGAGATAAGCAGAAGAGGCAAAGGACATCATTCCGTTTGGCAGCACGGAAGTCATCTGCCGAGTGAATGAATGGAATTCTACCTCATTGATTGGTGCATCTCTTTAGAAATCAATTCAATAGAGAAATCTGGCTGTATATGTTCCTTGATACCTACCAAGAGTGAGAGAATGGTGCGGGGAGGGGCCTGAAGACAACAGTGGAAATGGCCTTCTCACAGCCACCTTCAGAAAGGATGGCAGAGCCCCTGTTGGGATGGGTGCTACCAGTCAAAAGAAGCCCCATTTGTCTTGTTGTTCGTGAGTGGAGAGGAGGTTCCTGCCTCTTCTGCAAAAAAAAAAAAAAAAAAAAAAAAAAAAACGTTTTACAAATCACCATGAAACAGTGGCCAAACTGAGGTGGAAAAAGTGTTCCTGAAACTGGAACCAAAAATTTCCAAACGACAGCTCAGGTTGGCATAGCTGTTCTGAGTCTAGGAGCATAGGAGCCCTCACGCCATTTCTGTGACCTGCCCAAGGCAAATCATGAAACTTGCAGATTTTGTTTATTATCAAGTGAGGCAGTGACAGACCTGCTCAATAATGATTCTTAAACTTTCATGAGCAACAGAAGCCCCAGGAAGGCTTGTGAGAATAGATTGCTGGGCCCAGCCCCCAGAGCTTCTAGTTCTAGTTCAGGCTAAGGTGGGATCCAATAAATTGCATTTCCAACAAACTCCCTGGTGCTGCTGCTGCTGGTGATGGTGGTCCC
The DNA here is from genome assembly GCF_024542745.1 of Macaca thibetana thibetana. Lineage (NCBI taxonomy): Eukaryota > Metazoa > Chordata > Mammalia > Primates > Cercopithecidae > Macaca > Macaca thibetana. Next base: position 5,946,862 of record NC_065593.1, read on the forward strand.
AGGACCACCCCTTGACAGCCTCTGGTCTGGATGATACAGGCTCCCCCAGAGCAGGGACTGTATCCCTCTTGCTCACCTGGCGCAGTAGGAGGCCCTCAATAATTCGGATTAAATGAGTGAATTAATAAGCCTTCGGTCGCGGGTCCCTCAGGGATCAGGAATGGGTGAATGCCGTGGCTGTCAGGGAAGGACAGGAGTGACGGCCAGGACGAGATAGACTGTCATGCTGGACATTTAGCAGTTTGTTTCTTTGGCCTCTTCACAATGACCCAACTTCCTTCTGCCGCCGCCCAGCTGCCCTGCCACTGAGTAGGACTCTACTCAGAGCTTCTGGTGGCCAAGTGGTTATCTTTGGACTCTCTGCATTCTCCTCCTTGAACGTTCCTAATCTGAAGGCTGCCCCCTCCCCACTCTGACTGTGAGAAATCTTCCAACAATTCGGTTCAGGCCTGCATCTTCGTGAATGGAATTTAGCGGAATTTTAGGCAGAGGGACACAGTGACAGAAAGGGGACACAGTGACACAAAGGGGACACAGTGACACAGAGGTGATTTAAGGTGCAGTGTCTAGGAGATTCCTCAGAGACCCCGGGGTAAAGCAAGTCTTTCCTCTCCACCCTCCAGAGCCAGAGGAAACAGGGTGGGATCCTGGCATACGGCTATTGAGAGATGGAATTCGTTAAGTCCCAGTAAAAGCGAAATGAATGTCGGTGGCCAAATCCCATGCAGCACACACATCTTTTGGTTAGAAGGACTGTACCCTCGCCCGGCACACAGAGCCTTCTTTCTTCCTCGAGGAAAAGTGACTCTTTCACGGCCTGCTGGGAGGCAAAGGAAATGGAAAAGTCTCGCAGCGTCCTGAGCCCCTCTCTGTTTCCTTCAGGCTTTCATAAGTTCAGCGGCCTTTGCACACAGGCTGTGTCCTCTGGGGGAACAGAGGGTTCTTTAGCTGGAGGCTGTGGACAGCACTGCCCATGTTTCCATGGGAAAGGAGAAGCCCGGTGCACTGACCTCCTAGCCTCATCCCTGTCTTGGCAGCGTGTGGAGTGTGTGGAGCCCCTCCTGGCCCTCCCAGTCTGTGGCCCCAAAAGCAGAGCAGCTTAGCGGGGGCTTTTTTGAGAAGCTGCTGAGCTCAGACCCTGCTGGCTCCACATTCCTGGATGATGAGGGAGGGATTCCAGTGTTTACTTTGAACAATGTTTTCCTGTGTCTGAATCGACTGGGTGTTAAATTCTTCCAGATTTCTGGCTCCACGTTGCAGCTCCAACGGGACAGAAACAGGTTTACGGCAGTTGGCAAGAGAACGAAAGCAGGGCCCATCTGGGCACCTTCTGTGTCTAGAATTTCCACTCTGTGGTTGGAAAGGCTGTTGAGCGCCCGCTCTGTGGGCTCCATGCCCAGGCGGGGTTTGTTGTGGTCTCAATTCACAGAGCTCTGCACTTGTGCCTTTCGCATTTCCCACCCTAGAGGGCAAAAGTTAGCTTTTCTCTTTTGAAAACGCATCCGGGAAAGAGAACAAGCCGAGTTTTTGGAAGGTCAGGGCTTGCAGTGTTTTCTTGGTGAGTACAAACCCAGAAGTTGGGCTCATAAGGAATTCATTTGGTGGGATGTTAGGAAACTTCAGTGCATTCCATTTTCTGGCGGCTGCTGTGCCAAGAGGTTTCAGAGACATACAGGAGATTCGAGCTGGAAGGGAGACAGGGTACAGCAGACCTCAACCCTCATTTTTACCCAGGAGGAAACCAAGGTACAGAGAGGCAAAGTAGCGTGAGGGTTGGGATGTTGGACTGGAAGGGCCCAGCCCCAGTGCAGCCGGTTCCATCTCTTGGCGCTGTGCAGTGGGTAATCCCACCTCTGATCACACAACCATGCAAGGCTCTAGGAAACATTCTCCTCTTTATTAAGTGTTGGTAAATCAATGGCTTTAACGAAACAGAGAGCTTCAGAGAACAAATAGGATCGATTCCAAATTAAAGGCACTCTTTGGGTCCACCATGCACAATAGTTTCTGCGTTCTTGTGTTCTGGGTTGGTGAGCAATTCAGGGAAAACTCCCATCGGACCCCATGATGACCGGGGCTCCGTAGAGTCTTTAGTGGGGCGCTAGCCTCTAGGCAGATAGCTGTCAGCCTGAATCAGAACAGCCCAAATCCAATCAGGCATGGGACGGATGATGGCCTTAAAACTTACTCCGTTCTAGACCCTGTGCTGTTGGATTCTGGAAACTTACTCCTGAGCCCCGTGTGTGTGTGTGTGTGTGTGTGTGTGCGCGCGCGCGCGCACGTGCACCGGTGTGTGTGTGTAAGGAAAGGAAGATTAGTGGCAATCTTCCTGGCTTGAGTGCCTAGGTGGAGTCCAAACAGTGTTTATGTAGTAGGGTTGAATAAAATAGTCCCATGACAGAACCTGACATTTTGATCTGGCTCTTTCGCAAAGCCATTTTGGTGCCAAGAACATTTTTACTTAGTTTTTAAAAGAAACCATGAAAACGTCAGCTGTCTATACCTCTCAAGTAATGTGCAAGGCAAGCACCCTAACTCCACCTCTGAGTATCTTGGATACTTCCCCCTGTATCTTGCCCTCCATCCATACCCCACCTGTAACCCCTCTGGCCATATTAGTATATCCACTGTCTCAAAATGGCCTTGTCAAAATCTGCTTTGTTGGAAGGGCAGCTTCATTTTTGTGGTATGTTATAGGCTTAAATTCTTTACTTACATAGGTTCCCTTACGTTAGTAGAAATGGTGTCCTCTGGAGATGGAATGGTGAAGAAGGAATTATGCAGTGAAATTTCTCCCACTGCTGCCAGATTAGAAGCCCTTCTCTGTCTCAGTTTTGTGGGTGGGATTTTTCCTTGGTATGTCTGGTAGGGGCTTTGTATTGGTTATCTCTTGGTGGGTAACAAAGCACTCCAAAGGTTAATTGCTTTAAACAAATATTTGTTATCTCATAGCTTCTGTGGGGCAGGAATCTGGATATGCCTTAGCTGTCTGCTTCTGTCTCAGAGTCTCTCCATGAGGCTACAGTCATGATTTTGGCCGAGGATGTGGTCTCATCTGAAGGCTCAACAGGAGGAGAATCCACTTCCAAATTCACTCGCTGGATATTGGCAAGATTAAGCTCCTCAAAGGCTGTTGCACTAAAAACCCCAGTTTCTTGCTGCCTCTTGGCTGGAAAACTCCCTTAGTTCCTTGCCACATAGGCCTCTCCACAGGGCAGTTTGTAACATGGCAGTTGGCTTCCCTTAAGATGAACGAGAAAGAGAGTGTGAGAGAGTGCTCAAGACAGAAACCAACTTTTTTTGTGACCCAATCTCAGAAGTGACATTCCATCACTTAGACCGTATTCTGTTTATTAGAAGTGAGTCATTAGATGCAGTTCATACTCAGGGGAGGGGATTTCACAAGGAAGTGAACACCAAGAGGTGAGTTTATTGGGAGCCATCTTACAGCCTGCCTAGGATAGGCCTTATGGGCCCAATTGCTGTTCATCCTATAGGCTCTGTCACCCTTGCAGTTCTGTTAAGACATGAGTTGTGAGGGGCAGAGGAAAACCATTTCCATGTTCACCCTTACTCCTCCTGGGAGGTAGATAGCTTTGTTGGCATAGCATCTAGAGTTTTCTCAGGGGCAAAAAATTCTGAGTTTCTAAAGTATTAATAGTTACATCTACCCTCCACTCTCCCATCCCATCTCAGCTCCACTCCAAGGAAAGCAGATGAGCCCAAGACAGCAACCACACTGGTTTTCCCTTTCTCTGTGGTCTCTGTCACTCTCTGAACAATGTGACACTTTTGTTCTGTCTAGAGTTCATCTAGTCCTCAAGTTGGATGCCAATGTGATCTAGTTTTCTTGTTTCCAGAATGAACCCCCAGCCATAAATCATAGAATAGAATTTATATCAACAGTTCAGGGTTCTTGGTGTTTACCAGAAAAGCTAATGGTTACAAAGCTCCTCATGGATCATGGAATACTTTTACTTACATCAATTGGATCATCACAACATCCCATGGGGCAGGATGTTTCCCACCTTGGGGATAAGGAAACTGAGGTTCAGAAAGACTAAGGAACTTGCTCAAGATTAGACATAATGAGGTGAAGCTGGGTTTTAACGTGAGTTATCCTACTTCCGAATTCTGTGCTCTACCCTACAGCCGCTTGATGCTGTTTGCAGATCTAAGTCTCCAGATTACTTCCAGTAGGAATCTGGCAAGACTTCTTGGCTCAGTTTTGCTCCTTAAGTCATTCTAGACCAGGGCTGCAACGATCTGAGAAGAGAAATAGAACTCAGCTGGGACAAGGGATGTTACAGCTGGGACAAGGGATGTCAAAGCTGGGGTGAGGGAGAGCGGACATGGCTGGTGACTTAGGGAGTTACACAGGTGTGTGCCTGTGTGTGTATGCATGTGCTTGTGTGTGTACATATTCATGCATGCATGTGTATGTGGCTTGTAGACTCTTTCTCATGCCAGTGACTATATGGATGTTCTGCTCAGGGCTGTGTGTATATGTGCACTTGTGTGTATTGCTGTCTATTGGCTGGAAACCTTCCTCAGTTAACATGTGCACATATGTGGCTGCAAGTGGACGCAACGCCTGGGACCAATGCCAGATGGCTGGGACCCATCTGGGCTGGGGGATGAACTCTAGAGAGTGCCTTTTAGTGAGCAGATGGTATAAACAGGACTCTTGGGATGTGAAAAGTAGTGTGGCTGGGGAGGGATGGGTGAGATGTAGGGATACCACTGTGGCAGCAGTTGTGTTGAAAAGTCCCCTGAGCATGTTTTCTGACCTCCTATGACTCCAGTCCCTTCCCCAATCTTCAACGCAGTGACTCAGTTTTGGCAAGATGTGTCTTGGTACTAATTTCTCCAGCCTGAACATTGGACTGCATTGTTTTGGCATTGCAGCAGACATTGCCACCCTGCATATTAATGATGATAACAGTCCAGCCAATAGGCTCTTACCATGTGCCTGCGCCCTCTGCCCAATGCTGTATATGAATTATCTCATTAAATCCTCATGGCACTCCAAGGATAGTTTCTCTTACTGCCTCTGTTTTACAGATGAGAACACAGAGGCTTCTGAATTTTAACTGTCTTGTTCCTTGTTCCTGGTCACGTAGCTAAGTCACTGACCTGCCTTGAACTCGAGCTCTGAATTCTATGCTATACTTTCCCCAAAACAATCGTTTAATGTGCGGTTTTACTGTTTTGGGAACTTTGGTGAATTCTCCTATCAATTGCCATCTTCAGATATTGAAATCCATACACAATAATATTGCAGAACCTCACTGGAACAGTAAAGAGAGGGTGGTTTTTCTGCAATGCTGCACGAGGGTGGTTTTTAAAGGCCAGGCCTTTGTTGGGGAGAGGATGCCACAGAACACGCTTCATGAAGGGCCGGTTCCCGGATTTTAAAAGTATTTGATGCATCTCTCCACCATGCCAAGAAGACACATTAAAACCCTTTTTGTTTAATTGGATTTCTGACTCAACAAAAACTCCTTTTGTCAGAACTTCAGGATTTCCTGGCATGTTACCCACACATATTTTCTATGTGGATAGTTATGTTTCATTGTATACTATTGGGATATCTTTGTGCCTAGAAAGACTCATTTGAAATGAATAATTAAAGGTTTCTGCCCAATTTCAAGAGGCCTCTTTTGTGACTTCTGGGGAATGGACAATTGCTATTTTAATTTTTAATTATAGGCAACATTTTTTTATATATTTAAGTGTCGATTCTCTCCCTATCCCCACATCATTCATCTTAGTTACATTATATTACAATTTTACCAGTTAACCTTCCTGATTCTGTGTTTCTCAGGAACCCAGTGAAATGAGCTGCACCAGGGACTTGAAGAAACAGTTTTCAGCTGGGAGAAGAGAGGAAGGCAAGATATCAGGACACGGTAAGCGAATATGGCCTTGGGTTTTGACCAGAGTCTATCCTCCCAGTGGGCCAAGAGTTGTCTGGAATGTAAGGATTTCACCTCTGAGCCTTAAAAACACAATTTAAGAAGAGAGGGAGAGAGAGAGAGAGAGAGAGAGAGACCAACTAAATAACACATAATGGGATAGACGGCCCTGATAGATAAGGTTCAGATAACATACTTGGGAGCAGAGAGGAGGGCCTGTCTATTCCACCTGGAGGCCTGGGACAGCCTCTCAAAAGAAGTATCACTGGAGCAGTCCTGGAAGGAGATATGAAGGGCGTATAGAGGAGGGACCATGTGTGTGAATTTACAATCATTATGAGGCAGGCAACTTCATGCATTTGAAAAAGCAGCTAACATTCATTAACAACATACAGAAGATACCCCTGGCGCTGCATTTGGTGGTGATGACACCTGGCCGTGGTAAGAGCACATATTGGACCAGGTGAGACTAGAAATGGAGTTTCGAAGGGAAAGTGGAGTAGAGCTTGAGTTAGAATTTGGTACATTTAGGTCCCATGAACTTTTTCATATTAGACAAGGTTTCATTTCTTCTTTCAACAAAGCCTGAATCCTGTACTGTCACGGGTCTATGTGCTTGAATTCTTGCTCCTTAATAGGCACTTGCAATGTCTCATTCAGTCTTCACAATAAACCTACTGGGACATGTATCATTCTCATTTTATGGATGGGGGAAAACTTTAAGACTCAGAGAGAGATAGGGCAAGGGACTTGCCCACTTAAAAGCAGTAAAGAGCAGTGCTAGGATTTGAACCCAGGCCTCTCCATTAATCCTATTTGTTTGTCATATTTTTCAGGATAATGTCCCACCTTTTGCCATTTTACCTTCTCCAGTAGTGGCTACTGCCAAGTGAGCCAGTCTGTGTTTTTCATTTGTGTCCCATACAAGTGTGAAGCTGCTGGATATTTGGATTTCCAGTGATCCCTGGAGATTCCAGGAGAAGTTACTTATGGCAATTGCAGGAATGTCCATTTATCTGATGATTTTGACCCACGGTCCTGGGGACAGAGCAATGAATGTGATGGATGAGATTGCCGCTGTCATGTGGCTTATAGTCTAGTTGGTTAAGAGAAAATAAATGAGTAAATCATAAGAAATGTCAGGCAGGGATAGTGTTAGGCAGAGTATTAACATAGGAGATGTGATAGTGACTGGTGGTGCTGTTATGTAGTCAGGGAAGGCTGAGGAGTTGACATTTAGGCTGAATCCTGACTTCTAAGAAGGAACAACCCATGTGAAGATCAGGGACACATGCATCCCAGGCAGAGGCAGGGAAGGACCCTAAGGTGGGAACAAGCTTGATGTTTTTAAAGAAGAGAAGCAAAGCCAGTGTGGCTGGGCACAGTGGGTGATGTGAGGAGCTGCTCTAGCTAAGGCTGGGAGGGGAGGCAGGGGCCAGATCAAAGAGGGTTTGCAGGCCAATATAAGGAACTGGCACTGGCTTCTAAATGGAGGGTGAGCCATGACAATGTTAGGCAGGGGGATGATTTAATCTGATCATGTTTAAAAATAATCACTCTGGGTCCTCTTTGGAGAAGGAGTTGTAGGGTGTATTAGTCCATCTTCATACTGCTATGAAGAAATACCCGAGACTGGGTAATTTATAAAGGAAGGAAGTTTAATGGATTCACAGTTCCACATGGCTGGGGAGGTCTCCACAATCATGTCGGAAGGTGAAGGAGAAGCAAAGCATGTCTTACATGGCAGCAGGCAAGACAGCATGTGCAGGGGAACTGCCCTGTATAAAACCATCAGATCTTGTAAGACTTATTCACTATCACAAGAACAGCATGGGAAAAACCCACCCCCATGATTTAGTTACCTCACACCAGGTCCCTCCCACAACAGTGGGGATTATGGGAGGTACAATTCAAGATGAGATTTAGGTGGGGACACAGCCAAATCATATCATAGGAGAACAAGAGTGGAAGCAGGGAGACCAGTAGCAGGTGTTCTGTAGTTTAGTTAATAGATGTTGACGTCTTAGAGGAGGCTGGTGGCATAGAGAAGTTAAATCATGGTGGGGTTGGGGAGGATAATGGGCTGGAGATATTGAATGAAGAAGCAAGAGATGTTAGATGTTTGAATTGGGCAATTTGATGAATGATGATGCCTCTTTCTGAGATGGAAGAGACCAGAAAGGAGCATTTTATGGAGTAAGGTCAAGAGTTTTTTTAAACCATGAAAAGTTTGAGAGCTTATTAGATATGCAAATAAAGATGTAGTATATTGGCAGTTGGATATATATATTTGGACTTTGGGAAAGAAGTCAGTCTAGTTAGATTTGGCAAATTGATGAGATATAAAGCCACAAAACTGGTTCCCATCACTTTGGGGATATGTGGAGTAAAAAAAAAAAGAAGGGGACCCAGAAATCCTCAATGGAGACTGAGAAGGAGCTTGCTGAGTGATGGTGGGATTCTACTCCTGTGGCATCATGGAAACCAGGTAGGAGAACATTTCAAGAATGTGAGAGTGCGTGCTCAACTCTATCCATGACCATTGCATTTTGGAAGGTGGAGGGAGAGAGGCCTGGGTTGCAAGTGGAGAGGTGTTCTTTGACAGGAAAAGGGATGCTTCATTCATTGTAGCAGGAAGGAAGGCAAAGTGCAGTGGAGCATATGGTGGAGAGTTGGTACAAGTGATGGTGGGAGATGAGGGAGTTCTTGATGGATTCTTGGATTTTTCTCAAAGCAGGGCAAGACAAAGACATTAACCTACAATGGAAGGAGAAGGAGGTGAAGAGGAGGTTTGAAATAGTTGCTTGGTGGGGATATAAAATATTTAACTTCTATTGAAAAAAATATGAAAATTTCTTAAAGAACTAAACATAGAACTACCATTGGACACAGCAATCCCACTACTGGGAATCTACCCAAAGGAATAGAAATCATTTTATCAAAAAGACACCTGCACTCATATGTTTATCCCAGCACTGTTCATAATAACAAAGTCATGGAATCAACCTAAATCTCCACCAATGGTTGACTGGATAAGAAAAATGTGGCATACATATGCCATGGAATACTATGCAGCCATAAAAAAGAATGAAAAACTGTCCTTTGCAACAATATAGATGGAGCTGGAGGCCATTATTCTAAGTAAACTAACCCAGAAGCAGAAAATAAAATATCACATGTTGTCACTTACGAGTGAGAGGTAAACGATGTGTACACATGGACATAAAAGTGAAGACAATAGACACCGTGGACTCCAAAAGGGAGGAGGATGAGAGGAGGGTGAGGGTTGAACAATTACCTGTTGGGTGCAATGTTCAATATTGTGGGTGATGCGTTCACTAGGAGCCCAAGCTCACCATGACACGATATACCCATGTAACAAACAGGCACATGGAGCCCTGAATCTAAAATAAATATAACATTAAAAAAAGAAAGGGTTGCTTGGGGAGTGGAAGAGTGAAAAGAGTAGGAAGGGGGAAGTGTTGGTTGGAGTAGCTCTGTTGATTGACTTGGAGATAGAGGAGCAAGTGTGTGGAATTATAAAGAAAAGGATTCTGCAGCTAGACTGCCTGAGGGCAAATCCTGTTTTTTTGTCACTTTATCGTTGTGTGACCTTGGACAGACTGCTTAATGTCCCTACAGACTCCAGTTTCCGTGCCTGTGAAATGAGATTAATACAATAGTACCTAATGCATATGGGTTTTGTGAGGATTTAATTAGTTACTATAGGTAAGATGCTTAGCCTGTGCCCTGGTCATACCACATGTCATAGAAATATTAGCTGTTATTCCACGTGGGACCAATGGGCACGGTGGCGTTTTCCTCCTATCACGTTTAGTTTCTGAGATGACGGCACCCAAAAGAGCCCCATAGGTGGACTGAACTGGTATTAAGGCTTTGCCATGCAAATATGTGTTTGCCCGGCACATGGGAGAGGGATACCGGGTTAAGGGTGTTTGCAAGGTACTGTAAGGAGGAGCTGTGGGGTATCAACAAGATAAAGCAGGAAGCTGGGACACAAAGAGGACACTAAGGGGAAGGTGGGGTGAGTGAATTGAAATCCACAAATTGCTGGACTGGGAACTGCTTGGGGAGTGAGCTGGAGGGATGGAGGAGGGAAGAGTAAGAGTGAGATGCTCGCAGCTTAGATTTTGGACATAGTGTGGTTATTGGGGACGATAAGAACAGTGGGCTGATCACAGAGGCAGGGGTGGTGGCGACTGAGAGGAAGACCTGGTGATTGGAAGTGAGCAGGTCGAGGACTGCTGGGCTGGAGGTTTGCACGGATCATTCAGGAGATGACGAAGAAGACACGGTGATGACAGGGTAACAGCACAGAGGAGGACAGCGTGCCTGGGGCTCAAGTTGTCAGGGACTGAGGGACAGAGGACAGTGCTCAGAAGCTGGCAGCAACCAGGCAGGTGAGGTGGTGATGTAGCCTGGGCACAAGCTTCAGGGGAGGAGAAATGGTTTGAGGATGGCAGTTGTGGGTAAGGAAAGTGACTGCCTCCAGGCTCCGGAACAACCCTTCCTTGAGAGGTCTGCAAAGGCCCAGGAGAGAGAGCACGTCCCCTGATGATGACCTGACAAAGTGCTCTTGGCAGAAAGTCCCAGGGGTGTCTGCGGCAGAAGGGAGAGAGGAGAAAGGGTGTATGTCTCCATATTTCAGCTTCTTATCCTCAGCTTTTCAGATTTTGAATGCAATTTCATCAGTTTACCCAAGGTGCGAAGTAAAGCCCCACACCTTTTTGCTTTCTGGCAATTTCTCAACATAACTGTGACGCACACTATTTATAATACAGCCACTCTCACCTTTCTCTGAGAGCGCATGAGTCATTCCCTTCCTGGAAGGGTTAGGAAAGTGGTTTCTGCATGGTCATGCTACGGTCCAGGGTATTTGGAGGATGTGCAGTTCCTTAAAAGTGGAGACTGGGGCCAGGTGTGATGGCTCACGCCTGTAATCCCAGCACTTTGGGAGGCCGAGGAGGGCGGATCATGAGGTCAGGAGATCGAGACCATCCTGGCTAACACGGTGAAGCCGCATCTCTACTAAAAATACAAAAAAATTAGCTGGGTGTGGTGGCGGGCGCCTGTAGTCCCAGCTACTAGGGAGGCTGAGGCAGGAGAATGTCGTGAACCTGGGAGGCAGAGCTTGCAGTGAGCCGAGATGGCACCACTGCACTCCAGTCTGGATGACAGAGCCATCTTGCTCCGTCTCAAAAAAAAAAAAAAAAAAAAAAAAAAAAAAAAAAAGAAGTGGAGACTGGGAAGAGAATTCAGGGCAAAGGAACAAAATGTGCCAAGGGGTAAAGGTATGAGAGCTTGGCTAGCATGGGGAGTGATGGGGCGTTGAGAGCTGAGTGTGTGTGTGTATGTGTGTGACTATGCATGCATGTGCACACATGTGCAAGTAAACATGTGTATGTACATGTGTGCGTGCATATGCATAAGTGCATGAAGGTGTGTGTATGTGTGCAGGGGGAGAGTCTTGGTGATGGGAGCTGAGAATGGGGAGACAAGATTTTGGGGGATGCTTATTACTCAAGAGTTGGGCGCAATGGGTGATGCACGCATTTTCTCACATTCTGACATGCACTGGGGAACCGTGTGCTACTGAGTACAAGCTGTCAATAGGCTGATGGAATAACTGAATCATGTAGGAGGCAGCTACTTTCTTTTCTTCTAGGTAAAATCTCAAATGCAAGTCATGTTCTTCAAGACAAACACTGGCCTGGATTCCTAGTGCTTTGAACATTTCAAAAGGGGTGGCCTGGCCCACGGATTGAGCGCAGTCCTGGGAAATGCCTGGCTGTTTCCCCGAAGTGTTCTCCAGGTTCACAATGTCCCTATTGTTTCAACGGAGCAGGACTTCCTTTTTCTGATGGATTATCACATTGTGAGGCCACACATTTTAATGGTCACACTGCTCAGGAGCCGTCAGGCAGAGAGACGGTCTCTGGGCACAAATTACTTAAAGCCTTTCATGTTTGTTTTCCTGAATATGAGGTTGTAGGGCTATTTCTTGCAGCCTGTTTCTCCATATCTTTCCTACGTGTCCAGCCTGCCAGTGTACGAGCCTACCCCAAAAATGTCCATGGAAGAAAAAGGCTGAAAAGCTCTCCTCTGATTATGCCTGCCTGGCTTGTTCTGGAAATTCGATTTTTAAATTTGGAACTAGATCTGTAGATAATAGATCAATAGATAATGGCCACATGTGTTTTATGCTCAATGGGCCTTCCAATGTCATCTTAAAGTGGGAGTTTAATATTTATAATTGAATATTCCTTGGATAAATGTAAAATTCAGATTCATGGTTGTACCTGATAGGTATACAATGCCTAATGCTTCTTTCTTGCAGTGAATTTGTAAAGTGTTTCTTCAGCCAATTCAGCATTATAATTCACATGCAGGAAACGCACTGTTTGGAAACTGCCTATTTATCTGCATGCTGGGAGGAGAACATGGATCTTGAATGAGGAAGCATTTCACTCAGGATTTGGAAACATTGAGGTTGGCATTTAAACCATGCCCACTGCCCATCATTTCCTTTGTCCTTTGAGATTTAGCACAAACATTGTCTCTTCTTGAATCTGCTTCTTGACACCCCTCCCCACCCAGGTTGAGTTAGGAAACTCTGTCTTCCTCATAGGGCTGTGAGCTCCTTGAACCAAGGCTCAGTGCCTGCCTGGTGTATGAGATGCTTAGTCAGTACGTGACTGCAGAGTGGTTGATGGAACATGTATTGTCCTATGTACTGGAAGGCCTCTGCTTTTGTTTCTCATAACACAGATGGCAAGGATTCGTCTGGATTTATCAGCATGGGAAACCTGGATTGTGGACCCCTGACATTGAGAAGGGTAGATCCCAAAGTAAGAGGCAAATGCGGAAAATCCACAGTGGGTTCTGGGTGAGTGCGGGACCTGTGCCTCTCAGAAGAGTAATGTTTGGAGCTCAGGATAGGTTTTTTTGAATGTGTGCAAGTGTGCATTTGTGCATGAATGAATATATGTTGAATGGCCATAGGTACTTGAACTGTTTTCACCATTGGACAATAAAATGCCCTCAATGTACACGTATAATCGATACAGAAAATAAAGTATAGAAGCATTATCAAGAAGCAACATACCCCCTCCTTCCCATCATAAGTGATGAATCAGTAATAGCAAGTCTGTGTTAGAAGATGAGCAATTCTGATTAGACTCCCACCTCCCCACCCTGATGTGGTTAGAGACAGTTGACCCCCCAGAAAGAGGCACGGTCTGTATAAGAACATGCTAACACTACCAAATGGCCCACCGTATGCAACGTGACTTTTTAAAGGTAGTGCGGTAATGGACTTGTTTATCCTCTTCTTTGTGTGTGTGTTCGTTTCTGGGGAGGGGCGCTAGGGAGGAAGAGCTGGTGTCCAGCAAATTATTGCACAGGGAGAAAGAGGGAGATGCCTTCTTTCCCGAAAGAACAACTCGCCCCTCCCCACTCCCATTCCCCTTTGTCTTAACATTTCTGGGATTCCCAAGGCTCCCCATTGTCTGTGTCACTAAAGGCACAAGAAATGGTCATCTTCTTGTGTGCACCCCGCAGAGCCCATTTGGTAGAGGTGGGGCCATGGTGAGTTTCCATGGGATAGGGGCAGGGTGAAGAAGTGGAGAGAGTCAGAAGGGGGCGCCACTGAGAATCCGGAGTTGTGCACTCACTGTTTCCCCGCGTTTCTCAGTTTAAAGTTCAGGGAGTCGGTGCCTGTGCTGATCCTGTGAGATGGGCAGTTCTGTGGGTCTCCTGTCAGCCCATTCGGGTGGAGATCAGCATGGAAACCGCACGTTCTGCTAAGTGGATCCTTGCCCAGGAGCATCCTTCCAGATCTCAGAGATGAGCTTTTCAAGACACTTCTGGCTTTAGTGGCAGCTTCCTCTTTAGCCAAAAATAAATGAGGAGTGGCCAGAGGGTAGGAAAAAAAAAAAAGAAAAAAGCTAAGGGCAGGGAGGAGATGGAAGGTTAAAGAAGATAAAATGCAGAGGTGAAATGAGGCTTTGCATCAGGTTCCTGTTTGAGAAAATGTGATTCTCCTTCTGGGGCCAGGCAAGACACCTAGGGATGGCTCAGGGAGAAAAGTGAGAGGTGAGACAAACAAAAGAAGCCTTGCAGATTGGAGCAGAGAAGAGAGGAAAGAGGCTGAACAGAGGAACACGGGTCTTGTTTCTAGTGGAGCTTGTTCTTCTGCATAGGGACAGTTTTGGGGACTCTGCAGCTGATTTCAGAGGAGGTGATTCATTGAAGACCCAGTTATATCCCGAGCAAGTTCATCATTCTATCCTCTTACTCCATAACGTTCTCTGAGGCTTGCAATTCCAAAATAAGGGCAGGAGAAGAACATTGTTTCACAATCGCCACAAATGTGTCACTGGTTTCTAGCTCCATGAGGTACCCCACACAATAAATGAATGAATGAATGAGTGATTCCTTGGTCAAATGAGATTAGGGGATGCTGCATATTCAGTCTTCCTTTTGGAGAATTACAGAACAAATTAACATACAACAGACTGAAAATCCTGCTCCAAAGGAATTTTTTTTAACATGGCAATTTTTTTTTTTTTTTCTAACTTAGTTGACTGAGGACAGGCCTGAAATCTTGCACAATTTAGAAGATGTGGCGACTCCTGGGTTAAACAATCTATATGGCTTTATAGGGCGGCTTTTGCCACGGGCCCCTTCTTTTTCTTTAAGTAATACCTATTAACATCTTGAGGAGAGACTCTTGCATTCTGTGGGACATGGTTTAGGAAACACTAGATTGAGATAATAATCCACTCGTCATGACTATGTAAGTGGCACTACTTTCACAGCATCAGTGGGGCAAAAAGTCTGAGTGGGGTCGATTTGTGCCAGAGCACTAATCCATCTATCCTGCCTGGAACCCGTAAAATCCTTTTGCAAGATGGTTTCCTGAGATAAGGATGCAGCTTGTGGCCAGAGAGGGTGAGATCATTAGATTTGCATGAGAATCCCATGGCGACCACAGTTTCCTTAGCTCTGGACTTTAAAGCCACTGCTTCTTCTTCTTTGATCTAAGTCAATTTTGTTATTGTCAGGTGGTGGTTGTGGAAGTACTCGATGGCCGTTTTAAATGTTTAAAAGCTCCTGAGATGCACTGCTGACTGTAATCAGGGATTCTTGAATGAAAGCATGTGTCTTAGGACTGCAAAGGGACTGAAAGGACCTTCTGGACCCGTTCTCTCTCTCTCTCTCACCCAGGCTAGAGTGGAGTGGGGTGATCTCGGCTCACTGCAATCTCCTCCTGGACCCAAGCAATTATCCTGCCTCAGACTGCCGAGTAGCTAGGATTACAGGTGCCAAGCCTGTGCTTGGCTAATTTTTGTATTTTTAGTAGAGACAGGGTTTCACCATGCTGTCCAGGCTGGTCTCGAACTCCTGGCCTCAAGTGATCCACTCACCTTGGCCTCCTAAAGTTCTGGGATTACAGGTGTGAGCCACCGCACCTGGTTCGTTTTCTGTTTCTAAGTAGTTAATAATAATATTTTATAAATCTTCAGTGGTATTTTGTTTTAGATTCTAGAACAGCATTTCCCAAATTTTGCTGCACAAAGAAATTGTCTGGGAATCTGTTAATTCCAATGCCTGTACTGCATCCCATTCCAATCAAATCATGATGTTGGGAGTGGACGCCTACATTTGTATTTTTCCAAGATCCCTAGCGATTCCAATGTGCTGCAAAGTTTGGGGACCACTGGTTTAGAAGCACTTTAATTTCCAGACATTTTTTTTTCCAAATCAATAGGTCTTTTATTGCATCTTTTAATATCACAAATAGGTCTTAGGAATCATCCAGCATCTTGTTTCTGTAGCTGGACATCTCTTAGATCTTATTCATCAGCCTGCTGAACAGTTCCTTTTCCAGAGACATAAATACCATCCAAAAATTTCCTGATATCCTTGATTTTAACTGTTGTGGCTTGCTGAATCAAAGCCGCTGAATTTGAAACAAGCTCAATGTCGTTGCCTTCGAGGATTAATTCATCTTTCTGGGCTTGAGATACTGAACAAGCAACACCTGGTCTCATCCAAGCCCTGTGGATGTGTTTTTCACCCGAGAAATTTCAGATTTCAACAGGAGACCCATTCTCCTGGATAACGACGTTGATGGGGAAGTGACCATACACAGACCTCAACTTGTAACGGAAGCCCAGTGTAACACCCTTGATCATGTTCTGTCCACAAGTACAAATAGTCCGAACGGTAGCCAGTTCCTTTCTGTTACCCCACGATTTGTCAACCCGGAGCCTTTTTTGTTTTCTTTCCAAGAAGACTGAGTTCTACATTGATGTGATTGAAGTCCCTCTGGGGCCCTTCACGATAACTGTGTGTCCCTTCAGGGTAATGTCAACATTTTCTAGAATGTTGGCAGTCTGATGGCTGAGAACAGTCTTCATTCTCGCAGTAGACGTGGCAAAGAAAGCAATTTCCAGATATTTTTAAAGCAACTGTGGGGTAGGTGTTATGATTCACACCTATAATCCCGGCACTTTGGGAGGCAGAGGTGGGAGGATCATTTGAGCCCAGGAGCTTGAGATCAGACTGGGCAAAATAGCGAGACCCCTGTCTCTACTTAAAAAAAGAAAAAAATTATCCAGGTATGGTGGTGTGTTCCTGTAGTCCCAGCTACCCAGGAGGTGAAGGCAGGAGGATTACTTGAGCCCAGGAGTTGAAGGCTGCAGTGAGCTACGATCGTGCCACTACACTCCAGCCAGAGTGACAGAGTGAGGCCTTGTCTCTAAAAAAAAAAAAAAAAAAAATTTACAGAACTGTGTCTCTCTGGGACAGGAGTTCATCCTCATCCTCATTTTGTAAGTGACCACTGGGGTCCTAAGAAGTTAAGGAAGGTGATCAAGATGGATTGTTTCACGTTCCAGGTAATTGAATGATCTAGGCCAAACCCAGTCTATCAGACTAGATTCTGAAAATGGTGGGATGAGAGATTGAGTAGGGGGAGTGGGGAGCTGGCCCTGAAAGCCCAGTGGTCTGAACATGGGCTTTGTGTCTGTAGGAAAAACAAGAAAGCCGCTTCAACACTCTGCCTCCTGCCCCTCCCGTCAATGCTGTTTCTGTCTGTAGACTGCTGGTTTGCATTTCATTTACAGGGACACAAAATGGAACCTTTGTGCTGGAATTGAAGGAAATTATAAAAGCCCACAGCTTCTCTTCAGACTTAATGTCAACTATTTGTCTCCTGTTATTTTCAAACAAACAAGTCCTTCCCATGAGTTCTGAGGCAGTCTCAAACACTCCCTCCCTTGGTTCTTTCTATGGTTTCCTAGTCCCTGCTTCAGCAGGCATGAGAAAAACCCACCATTTGTAGACTTGTCCTATCAGTCACACGGCACAGCTGTAGGGGTCAGGTGAGTCCTGGCCAGAGGCTCTGAGCAGAGTGGTGGGTCACACAGATGCACACAAGTCTGGAAACCAATGTTTGACCAAGACCGCGCTTTCCTCAGGCTTCAGGTTCATCAACTAGAAACTTAGAAGCAATGATGAAAGAAATGACTCCCAAATCTCCCAAATACTGCCAGCTGAAACATATTTCCACCATCTGGCATCCTATTTTACATATGAGAAGATGAAGAAATTGCTTTCTTTTTTTTCTTTTTGGAGACGGAGTCTCACTCCATTGCCCAGGCTGGAGTGCAACGATGTGATTCCAGCTCACTGCAACCTCCGCCTCCCGGGTTCAAGCGATTCTTCTGCCTCAGCCTCCTGAGTAGCTGGGATTACAGGCGTGCACCACCATGCCTGGCTAATTTTGTATATTCAGTAGAGACAGGGTTTCACCATGTTAGCCAGGTTGATCTCGAACTCCTGACCTCAGGTGATCCACCCTCCTTGGTCTCCCAAAGTGCTGGGATTACAGGCATGAGCCACTGCACCCAGCCAAGAAATTTCTGACAATGCTAAAATATGGAAGACAAGTAAAGAGTTCTATTTCCACTAGAGGTAGAGAGAGGCCCAAGTTGAGTGGCCACTTGCGTGTTCTGCTCTGTGTTATGGGGGACTTGGAATGGATGACTTTAAATTCTGAGGCCCTATAGTAGGTCTTAGAAGGAAAACTAAGATGCTTTACCTTACAATTAAAAAAAAATGATGACATGAAAGTTTCTCTAGGTTAGATGACTATTTGAGCATTATTTCTTCCCTAGCCTCAGAATAATGACATTGTGAATTCTTCTAGAACTGCACTGTTGTGGAAGATTGTCATTGATACCTACAGCAGGGACTCCGTAAGATCTGTCTGTAAATAGGTTTGACCAAAAAATGCCTTTTTTTTTTTTGGAGTATGAATGAATCTCCGGGATGCCATCCTTTGTTAGATGTGTTATTAAAAAAAGGCTGAAATGTGTGAGTAATTTACTCTATAAAAATAGTGGAATTTATTTTTAATGACACACTCACTAGCATTCCACAATAGTTCCTTGATTAGGGAAAAAGGGGGATGAAAAACCTGGGAAGTGTTTATCTCAGAGGAGTGTTCCATGCAGAAACGAGTCAGTCCTCATGAGTATGTGGGAGCTGATAAAAAAGGCTTAACACTCACTACTCAGTCTAAACCGGGGCTACTCAGAGTATGAACCACAGACCAGCAACATCAGTATCATTTAGGAGTTAGTTAGAGATGCAAATTCTCAGGTCCTCAAAACAGACCTACCGAATGAGAATCTCTAAGGTGGGACCTGGATATCTGTGGTTGCACAAGGTCTCCAGGTGATTCTAGTGCTTGCTAAAATTTGAGAAGCACTGCCTTCGACCCATGGTTCTCAAAGTGTGGTCTCCAGACCAAAAAGCACCAGCATCATCTGGGAGCTGTTCAGAATCATCTGAGACTCTTTCTCAATGGGCATTTGCAGGTGATAGTGGAAATGCTTCCTGGCATTTTTAAGTGCTTAAACGCTGCAGAGACGGCAAAATTGAGTATAGAAATGTAATGAACTCTTAGGTATGTGCATTTGTCTTAGAGCTGGAAAGGAACCAAAAAGATCTCCTGGACCCATTTCTTGTCTCTAGGTAGTTAATAATATAACCTTACAAATCTCCAGTAGTTTTTTTTTTCTTTCCCTGTTTTGGTTTAAAACAGTGGTTGCTAAATCAGCAACTCTAGAGGTGGGCCCAGCAATCTGGGCTTTAACATAATCTCTCCAGGTGGATGCAGCCTCAAGATTGAGAAGCGCTACATCACGGTTTCCATTGGATTTCCCCCCCTGCATGGCCCCATAGAGCATTAGACTTCCATGTTTCAGCCTGGGCTTGGGGCCCCGGTAGCTGACTCCTGGCTGCTGCCCATCTTTGCTACCTTCTCTCCCTGATTCCAGGCTGAGAAGTGCAGGTTGGATGTCGCGCTTGTAGTAATGTGACCACTCTCGGAATCTGGTAGAGGAGATAGCAAGGTTTTGAAATGGGGACTTTTTTTTTCCCACTTCCTCTCTGTGAACCAGCCTCCACACGGCCCCCAGCCTACCCAGCCTCTTTCCTGCCATGCCTGCAGGCCTTTGCGGGGCTCACCTGGCCTGTCTCCAGCTCCACAGAAAACATGTCCTCTTCTCAGGGCATGAAGTCACCTTAGCCTGATGCAGAGACCATATAGGACTTAGGACCTCCCCCTCAGGGTGGCTACTAATCACTTTCCTACACTCAGGCCAGTTTGAGGAGGCTCTGGCTAACAAGCGTATTTTCCCATAGGAATCCGGACCTGTGATGTTAAGAAATCAGTAAATATTAAAAAGAAGATGGATGCAAGAAGGATGAAGAAAGAAGGTAGGGTTGGGAGCGTTACCAATGGAAGCTCCTGCCCTGGGGCTGTCTAGGGTTGGAGGATTTGCAGTGGGAAGAGGCCACTGGGCGGCCACTCTTGTTATGCTGGCAGAGAACAAAGCATGTTCAGGAGATGGAAGGGGGTTGCTGCTCGTTTTTCTCCCGGCATTTGAGTTTGGACTCTGCCAGATTCATGCAAATGCCCTATCCCACAAGATCTTTACATTTGCTTGGAGGAGGCAAGGGTGAACAGTCTGTGCTTGGAGGCCTTGCCGAGAATTTTCTAGTGAGAGGTAATGTCACACATGACTTTTACAGGGGGATGGAATCCTTCTACAGCACATTCTTTACTGACAGCTCTGTCCCCAGACAAGCTCCAGCTCCTGGACATGCACGAGGTAGTGTGGGAATACAACCTACACTTCACTTGATTATCCCCACTGACAGCATTTTTTTTTTAAACTGCATTCAGTTTGGAGATGTCAAGATGACTCTTTTAACTCCCGTCCCTGCAAAACTCCAGTTGAACTGACCAAAGAAATAGAGAATTAGGGAAAGAATGCACCACATAAGAGCACAGAGGAAGGTAGCAGCTGCAGGAGAGAAATGGAATCATTTCTGCTAAATAGAGTGACGTTGCAAATGAAAGATCGGAAGGACTGACATGCCCATGATTTTGGATCTGTAAAGGAACAGGCTGCTTGATAAACTAATGGACTGAATTTCTAGCAACACCTACCCATCTTGGCAAACACCCCAAACTTCTGGCCAGCAACCATAGTGAAAAGCTTTGTGTTTTTTTGAGCCTTGTTAAGCTTGAGTTCAAACCCACTACTTGTTAGTCGTGCAAGCTAGTCAGCCTCAGTTTCGTCCTCTATTAAATGGGGAGAATACCTACCTTATAAGGTGTAACTAGGATTAAATGAAATAGTTTGGGCTGGGAGACATAGCCAAAAGTTTTAGGTACCATTTACTGATTACTACATGTCATTTACTGGCTAAAAGCTTTACATAAATTATCTTTAATCCACAAGAAATTTCCATGAACTTTGTCTTGTTCTAATCACCATTTTACAGATGAGGCACTTGAAGTTTAGCAAGGTTAAGAAACTTGTTCAAGGTTCACAGCTACGAAAAGCGTAGAGTAGGAATCTGAAGCAGACAAGTACAGAACCCATGCTTTTAAGCACTAAGATGTACTGTTCCAAGCCCTTGAAATAATTATTTTCTTTAGTTGTCAGGCCTTCGATTAACCACTTTTATTGGTGAAAAAATAGAAGTTTAGGGGTAAAACAATTTGAGGTTATGCAAATATTTAAAATCAATCAGGTCTGTTTGATTCTGTCTCTTGCTCCTTACGATTCTGTCATTGTTTAATTGATATACTTTCTAGGATGTCATTCTGTTCCCCTACTTTGAATTGGATTTTATTCTGACTGAATACAAGGGGTGCAAAATAGGGAGGACTTCAAAATCTGGTTCCGAGGCCTTCCCATTGTGTGAAGAATCGAGCTATTGCATGTGACTGCCTCTAAATGGCCTGCATTTCTCTTTCTTTGCTGGTAGCACTCACAGAAAACACTGGACTTCCCCGGAAGCTGCTTGAAAAACACGACCCCTGGCCAGCCTATGTCACCTATACCTCCCAGACAGTGAAACGACTCATTGAGAAAAGCAAAACTAGAGAACTGGAATGCATGCATGCCCTTGAAGAAAGCCCCTGGGCATCTAGGCAGAATAAACCTTCCAGCGTCATTCAGCCAAAAAGGAGAAAGTCGTCCAAGTCTTCCGGCAAAGCTGTGTTCAGGGACATGCTGTCAGAATCCACGTTATCAATGTGGGGTGCTTATTCGGTATCGGCCATGGCTCCTACCATGATCCCAGAACCCACACGCTTACATACGGATTCCAGAGACTGTCCAGCTGAAAACTATAACAAGATCATCTTTGCCCGAAAGCCTGTGATGAGGATGCTCTCTACAGTTCGCTACTGACCAACAAGGAGAAACATGCAAATGTTTAGCTAGGGGTCCCTGCAGCCATCCCCCAAGAACATACAGCAATTAAGCTCCATTTACCACTCATTTCATGGTGTCCTTTAAATCTGAACTTGCTCTTGCTCATGCAGAGCTTGGTTGAGAGAAACCAGATTAGAATGTGAGCTGTAGGTGGGTGGGTGAGTGTGTGCCCTCCCACACTGCTCTCTGATGGGGTTGGGCAGTCCCTGGCTCTAGTCTCTGCCACAGATGCTCGGACCAAAATGTGGGTGATTCGTCTGGGTCCAGGCAGGAGATAGAAATCACACCAGCTATTTTATTAGAGATAATATAAAGGATGATTAACCAGGTGACAGTAAAGGGCAGGAAGGGAATACAAAGGTATGCATGGAGGTAGCACCACAGGAAGCAGGCATCACACTTGAGACTTGGGAACAAGAGGAAGATGCTGGACTCATTGAAAGGTAGTTGCTTGGAGAAGGGACACGGGGCTGAATCTCAGACTTCTGAGGTGGGGGAGTGGGGATGCTGCTCAATGCAGCTGGTATCTCTGAGCTCCGAGGAGAGCCCCTGTGGGGATGGTTCCCCCGCCTTTGAATTGGGGAGCTGTTTTGTTGGTGTCTCTGAGGGGACCCCCACTGAGGCTGCTTTTGTGAGGGTTGGAAAAACCAAAAACTGCATTGAAACGTTTCTGGGAGGAGTTGCCACTGCCCGGGTGAAGAAAAAGTGCTGCTAAGGTTAGCAACCTGTCTGGCAGGGACAGGAAGCTGATAGAAAGTGAACAGGAAACAAACAGGAAGTGAACAAGGAGCCACTTCCTACTTCCTCCTTATCCTTGCAGATGCCTGCTAGCGCTCCCGAGGGCAGAGCCTATCAGGGCACGAAGCCAGAATGTGGTTTGTAGAATCCCAGCCCCAGCATCTCCAAGCATAGGATGGATTTTGAAGCCAAGAGAAAATTAGCTCTTGGTTGGGTTCTGAGTGATCCCATCCAGCTGCTCCTGGACCTGGTATTGAGAGGTTTTTCCCTTGGAGGGCAAACAAAGTGGCAGTGGGGACCAGGGTGCCCCCTACTGAGAAATGGAGAGCCCTTTTCCCCTGTAATTCTCTGCGGTTTGCCTTGTGGAGCCAAGTGCTTGGGGGAGGAGCTCCTGGCAGGACTCCTGCTGTTATTTGTCAGAGGACAGCTAGGATTGGTTCACCCATGCTCTGAGTTGGCCCCAAAGCGAGCTATGCTGAACTCTTCTCCATCTCCAAGAAGACAACCTTTGTCTTTACATGCAAGAGGGATCCAGTTATGACAGGCTGACCCAGTTGGTTTTGTGTTTGGGGTTTATCTACTGAGTAAGGCTGACCTTACCTGAGTTTCTGTATGTGTGTTTGCAAGACAGTTAATACTAATCCAGCATCCTTCACAGAGATGTAGTAACTTATAGAAGTGTCATTTGGAAAAGTCGAATTTGCCCTACAAGGCGTGTTCTCCATTCAAGGGTCTTGTGTAAACGTTTGCAGACACAGGTGTGGCGTTGGAGAACTCACCTCTGGCTCCTCTGCTTTTGTGTTGGGACAGCTGCCTGAATTAGGAGCTCTAGACCTGTTCTTGGTTCCCAACTGTTGGTCAGAATGAATTTTTGCAAAAATATAGGTGGTTTCCAGGGAATTTGAATGATTGTATTTTGTGTCCATGGAACGTTTATAGACATGGAGGCAGGTGATAAATTTCTCCAGTACTTTTTTTTATCTCTTTTGTTCTTTTATGGTTGTTCATTTCTAGGTTATATTTGGGAAAGTATAGATTATAGAGACTCAATGAGTGTTAGAGCTTATTGGAATTTGGGGTTATTTCTTTTAATACCTTGAAGGGCAGAGTAGTATGGTAATTTACTGAAGATTGCACAGTTTTTTAAAAAATTTCTAAGCATTTAATAGTTTTTACAAAAGTATGTACTCTATAAATTAAAATGATTTTTCTGTTTTTGTTTTTGTTGTTGTTGTTGTTGTTGTTTTTTTTTTGAGACACAGTCTCGCTCTGTCGCCCAGGCAGGAGGGCAATGGCACAACATCTGCTCATTGCAACCTCCACTGCCCAGGTTCAAGCAATTCTCCTGCCTCAGCCTCCTGAATAGCTGGAATTACAGGCATCCGCCACCACACCCAGCTAATTTTTATATTTTTAGTGGAGATGGGGTTTCCCCATGTTGGTCAGGCTGGTCTTGAACTCCTGACCTCAGGTGATCTGCCCGCCTTGGCCTCCCAAAGTGTTGGGATTACAGGCGTGAGCCACCACACCCAGCAAAATAATTTTTCTATAGATATCATTGTTTAAATTAATTTAATTCTCAGTCTATTATAACAACACAAGCATGAGCCTAGGATATCATTAACATCTGATGTTGTGATAGAAATTGTCTGTGTTCCATGACTGTGGTCCAGAAGCATTACCTCCTAAGGCAATTTAACAAAGAAAAAGAGTCTAATTCCTTTTAATGGGGAACTCTGCTCAAGCCTGAGCTGGGACTCGCAGGTCTGGCTAACACTGAGACTTAACCAGCCATGACTACATGAATTCCGCCAGAGACGAAGCAGCTGGATTCAGTAATGAAGCCTTGGTCACTGGGGGAGGAGGATGATCCTGGGGGAGGAGGATGACCTGCCATGTCTGATGCTCAGATGTGTCCCTTGGTTCAGCTCTTTTTGAGTGCCATGTGGGTGGTAATCAATGATTCAGACTCTCAAACTGCCCTTTCACTAAAAATCCTTGAAAGCCCTGGGGTACACATACAAAGTGGGGAGAGGTCTTGACTTCACAATGCATCGACAAGCAGGTCCCACTGCTCTGGGTATGGACAAGAAACAGCCAGGTCTGGTAGACCCCATGGGTGCTTGGCAGGACCAGCTTTGTTCATGAGAAACCAAGAGACATCCTTGGCACTGCCAGAAATAGACATGGAGCCCTTGCTAAGGCTTCATCACGAGCAGCCAGGGCATGGAGTGGAATGCAGGTTATTCCTAATGTAACCTCATCTGTCTGTCCAAGCTGGAGAGGCCCCAGGGTATCTCAGATTACACTAAACATATTTAACTTACATCTCTCAGAGGGACCTGCTTTCCTCTGATGTTCCACAGCCCGCAGCCTCTTTTTATTTATCTCTTCTCCATATGGAATTTTCTGCTTGGCAGGAGAGCTGTTTCAATTAGTCTCCCTGACGTAGCAGGTTCATGAAACATCAGAATATGTATTTTGTTAGTCCGTCTGTGTTGCTCTGTAACTAAGGCCCGGTCTGACACATATTGAGCAGCTGCTTCGAGCGGATTCTTTGGCTCCCTGTACAGAGTATGGTATTTACCCATTTGCAGATTCCACGGTTGGCGTTTAAACAGTTGAAGTTTAACCTCGGCAGCATGACTGAGCCTGCTGGTCATTTTCATGTTGGCAGGAGCTGTTAGGACATCAAATAGTTCCACATTCTGCAGCCTTTCTAGCCATGGGCTGGGAGCATGTCTTAAAGGATGTTAGTCTGCGTGACAGATAAGACGCTGCAGGAGGCTGGGCACGGTGGCTCACACCTGTAATTCCAGTATTTTGGGAGGCCGAGATGGGTGAATCACCTGAGGTGAGGAGTTTGAGACCAGCCCGGCCAACATGGTGAAACCCCATCTCTGCTAAAATACAGAAAAAATTAGCCAGGCGTGGTGGTGGGCGCCTGCAATCCCAGCTACTCAGCAGGGAGGTGGAGGTTGTAGTGAGCCAAGATAGTGCCATTGCACTCTAGAACCTGGGCAACAAGAGCGAAACTGTCAAGAAACAAACAAACAAACAAACAAAAACAAACAAAAGAGGCTGCAGGAAAGTCTTCAAGGGGGTAACTCATAAACAAAGGCACAGTGCAGATGTGGGCAAGCCACAGATATTTGGGGTGGCCTAGGAGCCCTCTGACTGGAATAGGAGGTCGAGTGAGAACTAAACAAAGAGCAGTTGTCGACTTTATCAACAGCAAGTCTAGGAACCCCTTTGGAATGAGACTAGAGCAGTAGGATCAGTCCCTTAGTCTTTTTTTTTTCGTCTTTTTTTTTTTTTTTTTTTTTAATAGAACAGGGAGAACAAGATGAGCACCCTGAGGTAGGGTTTTGATCCTTGGGTCCTAAAGGGGGTCTTCAGAGGCAGTGGAGGAGTTACGTGGAGCAGCGCAGCTCTCGGTGCTGGAATCCCAACCAGGGACTGACGATGCATCTAGGAAGACAAGAATCTAGGAGTAGGAATGGCAGCCCTGCAGCCTCACTCCATGTGAACAGCGGTTGCGAAAAGATTGTTAAAGTTCTTTGCGAGCTGGGTCCCAGCAAATGTACGTATCTGGACAATGTGGCTCTTTTCAGCCTCCATTGAGTCATTCATTCTTGGAGGCTTTTTGGAATCCCCACACTTTTAGACCAAAGGGCACATTTTCAGAGCCCACACATTATCAGTGCCAGATAAGAGTAGACACACTGAGAAACCAGGGGAGGTAGAGCCGGGGAAGGGGAGTAAACAGGGACCTGAGGTTTACTGTGATCTGATGTTGTCAGAGCCGGGGCTGAAGCTATGGGCTGGGCTTATGTTTGTCAAGCAACCAGGAAAATCTCTGTCTTTTTCTTTGACTACACATCTCCACATCCCCTTCCCGCTGTCCCTCACCCGGAACCCCGAGACTTCAGCCAGCTACTGTGGTGCTTGCAAACCCCACAACAGTGTCCTAGATCTGTAGGGCATGGCTAGGCTGGGCCTGTCCCCAGCTCTGAGGATGTATGTGGGAACATGGGGGCATGCTGGGCAGGGCCAGATGGAGATGAAGAAATACCTCACCTTAGGTGGGGCTTGAAGCCACCCCATATTCTCTGCCTTGAGCCTGACGATGATCTGACTTCTGTATGAGGCAGGCCAGAATATACAGGTACCCACTCTTGCTAGCACACTGCTCAGGGCAGCAGATGGCATGGAAAGGACCTTCGACTTGGTGCTGAGACCTTGTCTTTTCTCCCAGGCCCTATATTCCAGGGCCAATGGAAATTCCACCCCCATCTATGGCCTTTCTTAGAAGCTTCTATTGTTGGGGGCCCGGCAAAGCTCATGGTTATCAATTCACGTCCTTTCTAGATTCAGTTGGTCAGTCACCCAGAGCATTCCATTATTTTTGGTAGACAAAGGGATGTGAGAAGCCACAGGATTTCAGGCAAGTTAAAAACCTGACCCTTGGGGTTGTTTCTATGTGTCTGCCAATGGGGAGGGTTTTTATGGAGAGCAAAGTTAGTCCCAGAAGTACTAACTTCTGGAAGGAAGACAGGTGGCCCTCAGTGTGCCAAGCTCTCTGCTCATAGTTTTGCATTTTGGAGCTTGTCTAAGCTCCCACAGACTTAGGCCCATGCTCACTACTTGATTACATAATTATGGAAGGAGGAGAGCCCCTTTGAGATTGGAACTTGGGCCTCTCAACTCCAAGTGCAGGCTGCTTCCCCAAAATTCAGATCTCCTCTTCATTGGTGTTACCCATGACAACCCTGCTCGTGTCCTCAAGCAGAGCAGATGAGTTTGTCCAGTGGCTGCTGGCCCCAGCTTCAGTCATGGCTCCTCCATTGTGAAGCAGCCCCTCTGGAGACCCCTCTTCATGTGGCTGATTTACTGTGTGTCCCTGGACCAGCAGAGGTAGGGTGGTGAGGCTGAAGGTCCCGAGACCTGGGCGAGGTCAGCTGTGTTTGCCGTCATATTTCCAGAGCCCTGCAATGGCCTGGCACAGAGTTGGTGCTCAAGTATTTATTGAGCAAGTGATTTGTGAGAACAAGTCTTAGCACCCAATCTAAAATGCACTGGGAAGAGGTGGTGTCTTTCATCATGTCCAGAGGCTGGAAAAACCACTTGACTTTTATAAAGTTTGAAACACTGAGTAGGCAGCTCCGCTATGAAGGCTGTGATGGTTTCGTCTAGTCCCAAGAGTATGATTTGAATGAACTCTTCAGTAGGTTCCTTTCATGTACCCTTCCTTATGGGATATTAGAGAGAGAGAAGGAACAGGAGGCACAAGTTCAAAAAAACTTAACATAGTGATTCTATTCTTTTAAATGACCAATCCATACCTATCTGATGGAATTCCAAGTAGATTTCCTTTTCTTTAGCCTTCATCAGAAGGGACGTAATTTCCCAGACCTAACCTATTCCTTGTTCCCATGTTTGCAGCATGCCAACAGGCGCTCAACAAATATGCACCCAGTGCTGCCTGTGCCAGGCTTGGTGCCAGGGCCCCAGCCGTGCACACAGGAGACGCAATCAGGCTTACGTCCCAGCAGTGGAGCGTTAGACAAGCGCATGATCGCATTGCAGTGGTGATGCGAGTTACGAAGTGCAGGGCTCTGTGAGTGTATTTGCTTTAGGCTCATGACGTGTTCTCTCAGTCTCATGAAAGAGGGATTACGGAAAGAGGCAGGATTAGTATCAGGACAGCTGCTCATAAAAAGGAGTGAGGTCATGGAGAATTTTTGGCCAAGTTGAATGTGAGTGGCTGGGTACGTTTTTAAAACTTTGCAAAGCTGCGTTTGGGTTATATTCAGCCCCTACATCCATGTTTGTTTCTGTAGCTCCATGGAGCGATCCCTGGTTCAGACAGGCTTTAGGTCAGGGCATCTCTCTCTGTAGCCCAGTGTAGTGACAGCACAGAGGAAGTGTCAAACATATGTACGCTGTTTGTTCCAGGTCTCTTATTCCCTGACTGACTCTCTATCTTAGAGGACTGAGCTGGGCAGCTGCGAAGGAGACCTCAAGGCCCCATCAATGTCCTCTCCAGACCTGGGGCAGGTGCCAGGTCTAAGCCTTTAGCATCTGGCTCCTGGCCTGCTAGGCCCCACCACACATTTCTAGTTCTCCCGAGCAAAAGGGCTAGCTCTTCCTCTCATTTCTTGACTGTGGCAGATGGCCCCTGCTCCCAACTTGCTTGGTCAGGTTTCCGGGGGCCTCTCTGTAGACTGAGGTGTGGGGTGCATTTCAACCGTGACCTTGCCCTCGTTCTATCTCCTTCCAACTTCTTTGGTTATAGCCATAGTACTCCTCACTCTGTCTTTTATTCTTTTACTCTTCTTTCCTTCCTTTCCTTTCTTCAACTTTCTTTCTTCCTGTTGCCTCCCTCCCTCCTTTCCCTTCTTCTCTACCTTTGGAGCTTCATTCATTATTTTTTAAATTGCAAAATTAAATGATGCTTGTTGCAAGTAACTCAGGTTTTCTTGAAGTGTGACAAGTGACCCTGACCATGTCAAACCTTAGGGGGAGCATATATTCTTTAATATTCAGATATTAGGAGTAGGAGCTCCAGCCTGAGGACAAAGGAGAGCTCCCGCATACTTTCTGGGAAGCGCTAAGAAATGTTTGTGTATTCCACAAAACCACCCTAATGGCCACTGGTCCCCTCCGGCCACCCATCTCCTCCCTGAAGCAGCGGCTGCAGGATCCCAGGTCACTGCTTTTCTGCCCCTCCCCACCGTAGCTATTGGATCCCCCTGCAGCTTCCCAAAGCACAGCTCTGCTAGGTTCGCCAAAGCCAACCATGTCTGCTGTGATGGATTGGGGACATCAGAAGCTAAACAGAGTAAATTACAATTGCTATCAGAAGTGGCTACTCTGGATGGGGTGGTGGGGGGTGGGGTGAGGGGTGGCCTAAATCACAACCTAAACGTGATTTCTGTTCCCTGATGTGGGCCGGCTCACCCTTCAACATGGATCTCAGTGTATCTGCATAACTCAGAATCCAGGACCAGTTCTTCCTTAATCCTGGAGATACTGGGGCCTCCTGCACCTTACTTTGCCCTGTCCATAGGCTCCCTCGTTTCTTGATCATAGACAAAATTACCCTGAGAACAACAACAGCCTCATCCATGAGATGTAGTTTAGTTTTCCTGGTATGGAAAAGACAACCACAATATCCAACAGTACATTGTCTGTTGCATGACTTGTTCAGTCAGGAAATACAGTGTATTTGGAGCTTCAGAATGATTTAACAGAGCAGGGGGCTTTTGTTTGGTCCTCTTTAGTGTTCCACTGCCAGAACATGGGGTAAGTTAAGCCTTATAATCACTCACAGCTTTCAAATAGAACACACACAGCATCTCCACCACCATCGAGATGACCACCTTCATCATCTTCACCTGCAACCCCTTCACTACGGCCATGACTATCACCACCATACCACTACCATCACCATCACCTCCACCATCACCACTGTGACCATCACCTCCACCTTCATTACCACCATCACCATGACCACCACCACCACCTCCATCTCCACCTGCAACCCCATCACTACCGCCATGACCATCACCACCATCACTGCCATCACCATCACTACCATCACCTCCACCACCACCACCACTGTGACCATCACCATAACCACCACCATCACCACCAGAAACACTGAACAAAATAATGAAAGTGCAGCCTTAGGCTGGGCACGTTGGCTCACACCTGTAATCCCAGCACTTTGGGAGGCTGAGGCGGGCAGATCACTTGAGGTCAGGAATTAAAGATCAGCCTGGCCAACATGGTGAAACTCTGTCTCTACTAAATGTAAAATACTAAATGTACTTCTCTCCTTTGACATCTACCCCAAGGAGTAACCACTGTTTACGGCTTGGCATATATCCTTTCAGACTCTTCTTTTTCAGTACAAATACACATATATATTTAATGTATGTATACACATAATACACACAGTTATTTTTAATGATATCTCTATACATATCCTACAACTTGCTTTTTCCGCTTAACGTCTCTCCCTGTTAATGTAAAATTGCCTCGATTTTTTGGATTGCAGAGAAATGCTGGAGCTCATGTATCCATTCCTCCTCCTGATGAGTACTCAGCCTGGTTTCACTTTTTCTCCACTCCAACCATTGTTGCAATGAGCTTCCTGAGGCAGCTCATCTCCTTGTCTTCCCATGCTGCTTCCCTGAGTGTCTCAGTGGCTTTCTGGGGCTCATTCCTGAGGAAATTGAAGCGGTGGGATGTATGGGCATCTCATATTTGAGCTTCTTTTCCTGTACGTTCTTTAGAAACCTATGTGTGTGGTGGTGGGAGAGTCCTGGCTTCTAGAATGCACAAACAGGACGATCAGAGATCCTGGGGCTTGAGTGATCTCAAAATATAAATCATGTTTCAAATTATGAAGCAAAACAGGGGTAATGACTGCCTCACTCTTTTTTTTCCCACATCCTCCAGGTCTCTGCATGTCTTATTACAGGATTCCTTGTACAGTTGCACATGCTGAGCACTGCACAATTTCAGAATGATGGGAGTGGAGACACAATTTCACATAGACCATAATGAAAATGAAGTTCTTTGGAATAGTGTAACATGACAACCCTGGCTTCATAGTAGAAATGGTTAAGTAAATGTTCTCTTTTTAAAAAAATACTGTTTTTACAAAGAGGAGATCTTACAAAATAACTTTCTTTTGACTCTCTCATGTAACAGTGCATCATGGATATCCTCAAAGTCAACGGATAGAGCTATAACTCACTCTTTCCAATAGCTGAGTAGTGCCCCATAGTAATCAATGCTTCCTCATTTGATTTGATTTATTTGATTTTGGCAAGTTCAAGTCCCGGATCTCTAGTGTTACTTTCCGCCTCCTCACCCTCAGACTTGGCACAGTTCTGGAGTCTGGGAAGTCCAAGATCAAAGTGCCAGCAGATTTGGTATCTGGAGAGAGCCTGCTTTCTGGTTCATAGATGGAATCTTCTTGCTGTGTCTTCACATGGCAGAAGGGGCAAAAGGTCTCTGGGGCCTATTTTATAAGGGCACTAATGTCTTTTGTAAGGGTGCCACCCTCATGACCTAAGCACCTCCCAAAGGCCCCACCTCCTAGTACCATGACCTTGGGGATTAGGATTTTAGTACATGAATTTTGGGGGTATGCAAATATGCAGACCCTAGCAACACCCTCTATTTGTATGGAATGCATTTATCCTCAGTGTGTTCACCTTTCTTACTTGATGCCCCAACCACTGTCAGCTCAGGAAGACTTAGGTTAAGAGAACACCCTAAGTTCACACAAGCAGAGAGGCCTCAGCATTTTTTTACCAGAAAGCATGGCCTCCCCATGCAGGCCTCATCATCATCACCGCTGCCTGTCCCACAATACTTGCTTTTAATCATCCTTGGGCTGGGAGCTCCCAGCTTCCTCCACGAGGGCATGGTGCAGCCCCCGTGCTCCAGGACACATGCACCTGGCAAACAGCCATAGAATTCTGCCCTGTTAGAACCAAGGTGGGCTGTGGGGTTCCTGACATGGGGCTTCACCTGTCTGCAGGCGGATGAAGATTCCCTGTTAGCTGGAGTTGGGACAGATCTGATGATGTGAGGCCTCTTACATACCACCATTACAATAGTAGACCGTTCTGAATGCACGTGAGGTTTATGTTGTCAATCACCTGCTGTAAACGGTCTGAATAAACACACAAATCTACAATGGCCACCAGGTGAATGGCACCACCTGGAGCTATACGATGGCACCACCTGTGCCACCACACGGGGTAGTTCTGAAAGGAAGTGGTGCTTGATTTCATACCTGAAGGGCAAGTATGATTTAGCCTAGCAAGTGTGTGTGTGTATGTGTGTGTGTGTGTGTTTGTGTGTCTGTGTTGGGGGTAGGGAGACGTTACACTTAGGAAAAACAGCGTTGGAGAAGGTGTGGAGGTGGTGTAGTATTTTGAAAATTTTGTCCATAGATTCTTTGATACCCCTCCCTTCCAGAGGTGGAGCTTAAATTCCCCTCTCCTGGAGTGCAGGCTGAACTTCGTGACTCACTTCTGATGAACTGAATGTGGCAGGAGCGATGGGATATCACCTCCAAGATTAGGTTATAAAGAGACCTTGGCTTTAACAGTAGGCGCCCACTCTTTCTGCCTCAGATCACTTGCTCTGGGGGAAACAGGCTGCCATTTCACTCCAGCAGTCCTGTGGAAAGGCCCATGCTGGAGAAACAACCGAAGCCTCCTGGCACCAGCCGTGGTGTGAGCTTGAATGCAGATTCTGTGGCCCCTTCAAAGGGCTGAAGCCCTGGCCAGCATCTCTGCAACCTCACGAGAGATCCTGAGGCAGAACCACCAGCTAAGCTGCTCCTGAATTCCTAACTTAACTATGACATAACAAATGTTTGTTGTTTTAAGAGGCTAAAGTTTGGAGTAATTTTTCATGCAGCAATAGATAACTAATTCAGGGAGGAAGGAGGTCAGTTCATTCAAGACATTAAAAGGAGGTCAAAATGGCCTAGTGGAAGCAGTGTTTTTCAAACTTCAGCATTCTCGCGAATTGCCTCATGCACATGCTAAAAGTGCAGATTCCTGGGGTCCACTTTCAGAGTCTGATTGGTAGAGCTGATGGGGGCCCAGATATTTGCCTTTTAAACACACATGTTGGGTAATTCACATGCAGCTCACCTGAAGACGACACTCTGAGAGGCCCCCGTGTGGGAGGGCTGGTGGGCTGGGTGACCCACGTTGTGGCTGGAAGGTAAGAAGAGGTCTAATGTGCATCACATTAAAAAGCAAAACAAAATGAAAAGATAAACCTTTTTTTTTTTTTTAACTTTAAGTTCTAGGGTACATGTGTACAACATGCAGGTTTGTTACATATGTATACATGTGCCACATTGGTGTGCTGCACCCATTAACTTGCCATTTACTTTAGGTATATCTCCTAATGCTATCCCTCCACCCTCTCCGCACCCCACAACAGGCCCCAGTGTATGATGTTTCCCATCCTGTGTCCAAGTGTTCTCATTGTTCAATTCCTACAAATGAGTGAGAACATGCAGTATTTGGTTTTCTGTCCTTGCAATAGTTTGCTCAGAATGATGGTTTCCAGCTTCATCCATGTCCCTACAAACGACATGAACTCATCCTTTTTTATGGCTACATAGTATTCCATGGTGTATAGAAAAATGAACAGCCATGCAGGGTTTTGGGCAGGACAGGAGCTAAAGCTATAAGCAGAGGATAAAGCCTGCTTGGTTTTCTTCTCTCATTGACCTGGCAATGTGAATACTGGCTTATCAACAGCTCAACACAGAACCTTAAATACGGAGAGGTGAAGACAAGCAGGATTTAAGGCCTGCCTTTGAAGGACTCACAGATAATTTTTAAAAGTATACACAAGAACTTGCATCCCCAAGTGAGAGCCGTCTACTTCAAAGTTACCAGCATGAAAGGTTGTTCTCATTCCAACAAAGCGGGCGCCGCCCAGAGCGTTTTTTGAACCCCACTTCTGGTAATCATTTTCTGAGTCAGTTCATGGTCGACTCCCAAAACCAGTTGCTTTAAAACCATAGAAAGATCAAGTGAGTAGAAGGATTGATTGTTTGAGATCATTTTACAGAGATCCTTTAATTTCACCAATCATTTTGAAGACGACGAGACAGGGTCAGAGAGCCCCAGTGATTTTGTTGAGTATCTGGATTCAATACATTCACGTTTTTCAGGTTCACTGCGGATGCCTGGTGACCCGTGTGCTGAGCACCTCCTGGTAGACTGGATGGGAGCAGGTGGATTTCTTCTGCTATGGCTTCCTGAAAGAGACAGTCATTTTAGTGCTGGGCTTGAAGAAGCAGAGTGACGTGAATGGGCGTGGAGGGGAGGGTGGGGCATCCCAGCTGGATCCAAAAGTGCATGGCTATCTACAATTTCTTTTCTTAAAAAAATAGTGAACCATACATTTTCCTAAAGGCATGTTTTCAAAGCTTTTTTCCCCCTCACCAGAGCAGAATGGACAGAAAGTGTTTGCATGCATGCCCCCGTTCCAGGGCCTTCTTAGTTAGGCTACAGGAGAGGTACAAGACACTGCAGGTTTGTGCAACTCCCCGAGTGCAGCTCTAAGCCCACCCCATTTTCTTCTGATTGTTCCATCTTCGTGTGACATGAATTAAAGAGCAAGGTCTATTTTTTTTTTTTTTTTTTTTTTTTTTGAGACAGTCTCACTCTGTCACCCAGGCTGGAGTGCAGTGGCGTGATTTCAGCTCACTGCAACCTCCGCCCTGCAGTTTCAAGCAATTTTTATGCCTCAGCCTCCGGAGTAGCTGGAACTACAGGCATGTGCCACCATGCCTGGCTAATTTTTTTTTTTGTATTTTTAGTAGAGACAGGGTTTCACCATGTTGCCCAGGGTGGTCTTGAACTCCTGAGCTCAGGCAATCCTTGTGCCTTGGCCTCTGAAAGAGCTAGGATTACAGGCATCAGCTAACACGCCCAGCCAAAGCAGGGTCTATTTTGGACAGTAGGGTGAAAAGAACTTGAGGTGAAACCATCGTACGCATTTTTAAAAAGGCAAAGCACATCCTGCAGCCAAGAGCCCACGGGCCCTCCATTTCAGCACCTGCCCATGGCGTCCAGGTCCAGGCACTCGACATACTCCACCTGAGAGCTTTGCCCTGATCCCCTGGATGGGAAATGGAGCTAAGTTCCCACAGAGCTTCTCTCCTAACAGCAAATACGAGTTGGTGGATAAACAGCCCAGCTTCCTTGTCCTTAAGTTGAGCAAATAACTGAGGCGTACTCCACACGGTCTCCCAGAGTTCCCAGCAGGACCGTGCCTCAGTTATCCAAATCGCAATCTGCTCAAGAATGCACCCTGTATTGCCCTTTTTGCCTTCTCTGTCTCACTTCCTCACTCCTCTACCAGTGTCTCCTGGGTTCATCTCGTAAATAGACTCCTCACCTGGGATGTCCTCCAACCCTCTTCTCAGGCTCTGCTTTTGGGGAAGCCAGTCTGAGTCATTATCCCAACCAACCCTAGATTACCAAGCTATCCAGGAATAAAAAGATCCCTTTGCAGGGGAAGTTCTTTATTTTGCATTGCACATAGCATGCTCTTTTAAAAAATAAGAAAGCATTATAAAACAAGAAAACAAGGAGGGAACTATGCACTCAGGTTGGGGAAGAGGAGAACCAAACGAAACAGCCCACGGAATAGAATGCCAAGGAATTCCCCCACACCTCCCGCTTGCCTGCCACCATCCATCTGCCCAGAGGCAATCACTGTCACAGGTTGGTGTGCATCTCTTTGGAAGTCTTCTCTGCATATTTTAAAAACTTTAAGTCAGATCATGTCACATGGCATTCGAGGTGGAAATCAGAGTCTGTCAAGCCCCTACAAGGACCTCTGCGTTCCTCTTCTGTGGACCTCTTCTCCCATCCTCCCCTTCTCACTCACGCGCCCCAGCTCACCGGCACCCTCGCTTTCATCCTAGCAGTGCCCTTCCTTCTGGCTGGAACTCTCTTCCCCATGTGAGCGCACCGTGCGTTCTCTCACTTCCTACAAGTCTTGGCTCAAATACCCGCTTTTCGGTGAAGCTTTTTTCGAAGAACCTTTTTCGCAGCTGGATTCCTTCACATACTCCCATCTTTATTTTTCCTCATGTGACTCTGCACCATGCGGTACATCACATATTCCATTTATTGCTTATTTTTGTTCTTCTTCATTAGAAAATAAGCTCCGTAGGCCGGGTGCGGTGGCTCACGCCTGTAATCCCAGCACTTTGGGAGGCTGAGGTGGGCGGATCATGAGGTCAGAAGATCGAGACCATCCTGGCTAACACGGTGAAACCCTGTCTCTACTAAGAATACAAACAATTAGCCGGGCGTGGTGGCCGGAGCCTGTAGTCCCAGCTACTTGGGAGGCTGAGGCAGGAGAATGGTGTGAACCCGGGAGGCGGAGCTTGCAGTGAGCCGAGATGGTGCCACTGCACTCCAGTCTGGGCGACAGAGCAAGACTCCGTCTCAAAAAAAAGAAAAAAAAGAAAAAGAAAAAGAAAATAAGCTCCACGAGGGCGGAGGAGTGTGTCTTTTTTTCTTTTCTCCTTCCTTCCTTCCTTCCTTCCTTCCTTCCTTCCTTCCTTCCTTCCTTCCTTCCTTCTCTCTCTCTCTTGCTCTCTCTTTCTTTCTTTCTTTCTTTCTTTCTTTTTTGAGTTTTGCTCTTGTTGCCCAGGCTGGAGAGCAATGATGCAATCTTGGCTCACTGCAACCTCTGCCTCCGGGGTTCAAGTGATTCTCCTGCCTCAGCCTCCCGAGTAGCTGGGATTACTAGCACCCACCACCACACCTGGCTAATTCTTTTTGTATTTTTTTAGTAGAGATGGAGTTTCATCGTGTTGGTCAGGCTGGTTTCGAACTCCTGACCTCAGGTGCTCCACCCACCTCAGCCTCCCAAAATGCTGGGATTACAGGCATGAGCCAGCTGGTTTGTCTGTTTTGTTCACTGCTGCATCCCTTGTGCTTAGAACAGTGCCTGGCATATAGCAGTTGCTCAGTAAAGCTTAGCTGAATGAATACACAAGTGTGATCTCACCCCCAAACATACAAACATGCACACACACACACGCACACACATTATATAGTACATATATTGTTCTGTCCCCTCACTTTTAACACTTAGTAATCTTGGAGGTTGATTCTCTTAGAACATATGGAATCATCTTATTCTTCTAACCCACTTTGCAGTATACGGTTGTGTGAATGTATTTAGCCAGTTTCTTCTTGATGAACTTTGAGACTGTTTCTAGTCTTTAGCCCTTGCAGACAATGCTGCAGAGAATCCTAGACCTTTGCAAATTCACTCATCTTGCAGATGGACTCATTCATATGACAGATGCTATCAAGTTGGTCTCTAAAAACATCACACCTGTTTACACTCTCCCCAATAGCTGGTCAGAATGCCTGTTTTCATATATCTTAGTCAACACTGTGCATTATCAAACTTTTTAAAAATTGTACTGTAAGTTCTGGGATACATGTGCTGAATATGCAGGTTTGTTACATAGGTATACATGTGCCATTGTGGTTTGCTGCACCTATCAACCACCATCTAGGTTTTAAGCCCGGCATGCATTAGTTATTTGTTACAATAGCAAAGACTTGGAACCAACCCAAATGCCCATCAATGATAGACTGCATAAAGAAAATGTGACACATATACACCGTGGAATACTATGCAGCCATAAAAAAGAATGAGTTCATGTCCTTTGAAGGAACATGGATGAAGCTGGAAACCATCATCCTCACTA
The DNA here is from genome assembly GCF_024542745.1 of Macaca thibetana thibetana. NCBI lineage: Eukaryota > Metazoa > Chordata > Mammalia > Primates > Cercopithecidae > Macaca > Macaca thibetana. The sequence continues at coordinate 5,984,655 of NC_065593.1, forward strand.
ATACAGGAACAGAAACCCAAACACTGCATGTTCTCACTCATAAGTGGGAGTTGAGCAACGAGAACACCTGGACACAGGGAGGGGAGCATCACGCACTGTTGACAAATGGGATCGAACTAAACTAAAGAGCTTCTGCTCAGCAAAAGAAACTATCTCACGCTTGTAATCCCAGCACTTTTGGAGGCCGAGGCAGGCGGATCATGAAGTCAGGAGATAGAGACCATCCTGGCTAACATGGTGAAACCCCGTCTCCACTAAAACTACAAAAAATTAGCCAGGCACGGTGGTGGGAGCCTGTAGTCCCAGCTACTCAGGAGGCTGAGGCAGGAGAATGGCGTGAACCTGGGAGGCAGACCTTGCAGTGAGCTGAGATTGCGCCACTGCACTCCAGCCTGGGTGACAGAGCGAGACTCTTGTCTCAAACAACAACCACCACCACCACAACAACAAAACAAAAACAAGAAACTATCATCAGAATGAATAGGCAACCTACAGAATGGGAGAAAATTTTTGCAATATAGCCATCTGACAAAGGTCTAACACCCAGAATCTACAAAGAACTTAAACAAATTTACAAGGAAAAAACAAGCAACTCCATCAAAAAGTGGGCAAAGGATGTGAACAGACACTTCTCAAAAGAAGACATTTATGCGGACAACAAACTTTTTAATCTTTGTCAACCTACTCAGTAAAACATTTTTACCAATTTTAATTTGCTGCTTCTTTTAATTTCTTTCATTTGTTCTCTCTCTATGTGAATTGCCTGTTTATGTGTTTTGCTCATTAAAAAAATGAGTCCTTAGCCTTTTATTTGTAGTTCACAGTCCTGTTTTTATATTAAACCCTTTATATATTAGTCTTTTGTTCATAATTTGTCTTTCAAATATTTTCCCCACATTTTCATTTTTTTATATCACTTTAGTATTTTTGGTATATGTGAAATTATAAATATTTATATACTCAATCTTATCAATATTTTTATGTATGGCTTTTGAGTTTTGTCTTGATTAGAAAGACTTTTTCCTCTCTCAAGATTATATGAGAAGATTACCTTATGTTTATTTCTGATGCTTTAAAACTTTAAAAAAATTAAATATATTTTTTTACCTGTAATTTATTTTAATGTAAAGACATGAAGGAGAATGTAGTTTGACTTTTTTTTTCCTTTATGATTGGCCAGGTTTTCCAACAATATTTATTGAATCATCCATCTTTCCTGCAATGATGTGAAATTTGCCTTATGCATTATTTTATATTTTCCAGTCTCTTTTGGGACTTTCTGCTTTGGCTCATTGATCCATCTGTCTATTTATGCACCAGAATCAAATATTTTCATTAATGTAGCTTTGCAATCTCTTTTAATTTCTGGTAAGACTAAGCACACAAGATCTTTCTGAAGTTTTTTTTTTCTGATTGCTACTGAGCCTTTTGGTAAGAATGAAAGCATTTTTAGGGGGTACAATTGCCCTCCTTTCTTTTGGGTGCCCAGAATGGTGCATGGAATATATGTTTCTTTATTCTATTATTTAACAAGTCCCATTTCCCTGCTGAAAAGTCAAACTTCATAAAATGGAGATAGTAAAATAAAAGCTAGTCATCTTCTTTCCTTCAATTCCCCTGAAGTTAGTGGCCTGACTGCAATCTGACACGTTGAGGTTAGGCTATGGCTTGGATTGTCGGTAGCAGATGTGATAGGATGGGTCGAAACTTGAATTTACCAATGAATGTAGCAGTCTGAAGATACAAGCTTTCCACTGAAAAAGAAAGCAAAATAGAAAAAAAATACAAATTGCACACAAAAAATCTGGCCCTTGGCATCATTGGCCTGCAGCTGGTGCACGTGATTCCATGAAATGTTTAAGGAAATGCAAAGCTCGTGAAGCCTGGGGCTAAGGCCGTAGGGCTGACATGCTGCCAGAGCTGGTGTAGAGGCGGCTTCCTCTGCTCCTTCCTGGGCCTCCTGAAGTCCCTGGACACTGATGCAGTGGGAGCTTGGTATGAAGTTAATGTTTTGAGTGGGTGAGGTGTAGGAAGCAAAAGCAGATATTTAGACATTTTTTTCTTCTCTGCTTCTGTCTCATGGAATATGCCTGGCTTCCACGGGAACAGGCCCCCATTGTGTACCCCTGCCCTGGGCAATTTGGCAAGGGTGCCGTCTGTGGCCTCAGGAGAGACCATCTCTGAGAGTGTGTGAAGAACCTGGGGAGCAGAACCCAGCTCCTCAGAGAAGCAACTACAAGACAGCCCCAAGTGTACCCACCCTGACCTGGGTGAGCTGCAGGAGTCACCTCTGCTGTCCTCCCCTGAGCATCTATCGCTGCAGAATCACTCAAATCTCAGGGTAGAAAGGTGCCCACAGCTTGGTACTTATAAGCCAAGATGAGCACCCCCGTCCTCACACACATACCAGTGAACACATTTAGAGCTGGGCGTCTTCTCCTCCCTTTCTCAGAGACCACGCTAATGCGTGCCTGCAATGGAGAAGGGCGGGTGAGGGGAACTGGAAGGTGCTGTTTTGAGCGAATGAGCTATGTGTGCTGTCCAGGTTGGAAGGAAGTCACCTGCTTTCAGCTCAGTGCACCCTTAGCGTCCTCCCCGCTGTTCAGTGTCAACCGCAGCTCACGGATGGCTTTGCAGGACCTGCTGTAGGGGTGGGGCAGGTGGGGCAGACACCCCTGTAGGAGGCCTCGCCTGTGGGATGTCCTAATGGGCGCTGCTGCTAAACCACACCTGCCTCCTGTGTTGCTGCCCCAGGGCTCTAGCGTTGGCCATTTGAGGTCACTCCTGCCTTGTCTTCTGTGTCTCTCTTTTTAAATGCTCTCCTCTGTCGCAAAAGGTCCCCTTTGTTGCTTCTGTCTTCCCAGAGCACTCCACTTTGTCATCCTCAGGGAGGACTGGGAAATTGGGGGTCAGGGTCAAAAGATGAATTGTGACGTGGGCCTCCCTGGGAGGCCAGAAGACCATGCACAATGTTCCAAGCTGTAGCCACACACATGCTTACCAAGGAGGGGCTCCTGTTGGCCGTGGGATGGGCATCTGCTTCCCATGGCTGATGAGAAGATTCAATGCATGCGGTAATAACGGCAATTCTGGTTGTTTCTGTTTATTGAATGTTCACTATCTGCCAGGCACTGTTCTCAACCGCTTAGTATGTATGACTTCACTCAATCGTCACAAAACCTGTAAGCACCTATTTTTATTTTCCCTATTTTTATAGATAAGTCATAGTGAAGTGCTAGAATTCAATGAGCCCGAAAGGGTGCCTGTCTCACAGTAAAATCTCAGTAAAGGTTGTGGCTGTGGCAGCCACTTGTCTTGGCTCATAGAACCAACTAAGTCAATCTCTTTCCAACTCTGTGTACGGGGACTTTGCATTGGTAGCTTAAAAGTGGCCATGGTGGGAGTATTTACACTACAGGAATTGGCAAGTGCTATAAGTTTTTTTTCCTTTTTTCTGAAGAGACTACTTCACCACCATGACTACTAATATTATACTTCTACTGGCATAGGAATAATCTTAGAATTGGTTCCTATTAAAATCAATGCACTAAAAGAGGAGAACCTTCCCAAATTTCTTTAATGGTGGAAACACGGTTCTTTGCACCCTTCTGCCACTATATTACTAAAAAATCCAACCAGAGGTTGGGTGCAGTGGCTCACGCCTGTAATCCCAGCACTTTGGGAGGCTGCGGTGGGTGGATCACTTGAGCTCAGGAGTTCGAGACCAGCCTGGCCTACATGGTGAAACTCCGTCTCCACTAAAAATGCAAAAATTAGCCGAGTGTGGTGACATACACCTCTAATCCCAGACACTTGGGAGGCTGAGGCACGAGAATCACTTGAACCCAGGAGGTAGAGGTTATAGTGAGCCAAAGTTGTGCCACTGCACTCCAGCCTGGACAACAGAACGAGACTCCATCTCAAAAAAAAAAAAAAAAAAATTCCAATCTGGGAAGAGTTTTACTGCAATGGACTTCAACAGTGGGAGTCTTAGAGGGGGCCTATAATTAGGGGCAAATAGCCCTGAGAATCCCCAGGTACAGCTTGGAAAGCCACATGTAATCTGTCATCACTAGGTAAGTTGGGTGTCACTGTGGCTGCCATACCATTTTTCCTGAACACAAAGATGTTGTCCAATAATCCGATCATTTGAAGCAGACTGTGGAAAGAGAAGTTCATTCCAACTCCAGGAGAGGCTGGGGACGGAGAGGCAGCTGGACAGAGGGGATTTAGCATGGGATAATGTGGAGCTCCTTGGATCCTGGTTCCAGTCCCATGTTGACCTGCCTGTGGGGACTCAGGAAAGTCACTTGAGATCTCTGCTCTTTTCCGCAAATCAAGGGATTTGATCTAGAAAGGGCTGCAGAAGGCATCTCATCCATCATTGGCATACACAAGTGATTTGTTCACAGAATGTCCTGAAGACTATAAAGCATTGATTTTTGTCTTATTTTTGCAACAAGCCAAGATGCGTCTTGTAGGGAAAGAACGGTGGCTTGGTGTTTGTGTGGAATGGATAATAAATGGAGGTGGAAGAAACGGAGCTTGTGTATGTCTTGCTTGTCTAGCAATCTAATGCCTTCTGAGGACCTGTACTTAATGCGTCTGACTTCCGGGCTGCCTCCATATCCTGCACATACTCCTCCTGCTTCTTTGTAATTGTTCATTATTGTTTCTCTGTGCCCCTGTATAGGATAAGATTTGGGGGAGCAGGGCTCAAAATGTGTATTCATTTCTTCATTCAACAAACATTCATTGAAACCTACATGTGCTTCAAAGAACATCAGAGGTGGATGAAACAAAATTCTTCTTCATTATGGGCCTGCTGCGGGGAGGATGGCAGAGAGGAAACCAGTGGAAAATAGCACAAAGCGGCATATAATGGAGAACTTGCTAACAAGGTGTAGGCTGCAAGTGTCTTAGAAGCTGAGAAAAAGAGGGATCCGTAGGGGACAAGGGAGTTGAAAGACACAGTCAGGGAATGTTGGGGTTGAAAGTGGAAGTGACATGAATAATATGACTTTACTGGGAAAAGCTCACTAGAGACACAGCCCCTATGCTCATGGGAACTGTAACTTCTGATGCACCTGGAATAGTAAAAGGGGACCTGTAGGCCATGAGAGAAATAGAAGGATGTGAGTGAGATTAGAACTCTCCAAAACAAGGTGAGCAGCACGTGGAAACAGAGCACAATGCACTCAGAGGCCGAAATGAGCTGAGGGATGCAGTGCTGAGAGCCCCTGCCTAGGCTTAGGTTACCATAGGCCCCAAGGCCAAATAAGGGAGCAGACTGTTGAGGGTACTGTGTGCTTTGCTCTGACCCTTTGGAACAGGCTGACTGCCTTGGGAGGCACATGCCGTGCCCTGAGGAGCAGCGTGTGTTCAGAGTGACTGCCAGCAGCTGACTGCTCAGTTGCACCACTTGAGATGCAACCCGAGGCCCTGGAATCCCCATGCTTGGAACCCTGGGCCTGCCGGCTGAGCCAGACACACAGAGAGCATCATTCCTGAGCCTTCACACTCCCCAAAGCTGGCAGCAGGCTCTAAAAGCCAGACGCCTCTCAATGGGCACCCAGGGAGTCCAAGCACCTCCCCACATGGTAGTGAGTATCCTGTCCTAAAAGCAACTCAAAAAAGCCATTTGGTGGGTGTGTCCTAGAAGGGCTTCCAGCACCAGATACGTGAAGGGTTTAATGGCTATGAAGGTTGCTTCTAATGCTGCAATTCAATCCTTCTGCAAAAGTGCATTTGTGATGGCTAGAGGTATTTATAGACCAATAATCCATAGAGTCCTGTGAGGAAGTGGAGGTGAATTTGCTCCTGAGGCCGCCCGTGGCTTCTGCACAGGACTCTACCTCACCTTGATACTCCTTGGCGCTAGAGTGCACTTTTAGGATAGCACTTTCCACGTGGCGTTCTGTCATCTGTTCATGAGACTCTCTCCTGCAAATACACCAAAGCCCCTTAAAGGCAAAGATTTTTTTTTTCCCCTCTCACTTTCGTACTCCCAGCTCTTACCACCATGCTTTGAATATAGGAGTTCTCCACTTATGATTCAGGAACAGAATCAAACCAGGTAAGGGGCCAGACAGCCACCAAAGACTCCTTCTGGCCACTCTGCTTACTGCCCCCATGTCAAAATATAAGAACTTAATTTCCCTAGGAGGGGAACGTCAGGAAAATAACCCCACGATGTGCTTCCTTGGGAAGCACAGCCTTGAAGCAGGAACACGAAGCTTTCGGGAAGAAGCACGGCCTTGCAAGCTCAGACCTTCCTTCTCCAAGAGGTGGTTTCCCACAGAGACAGCCAGATCCGTGGAACATTTAGACCCTTATGGCCTCTTTCAGGAAGGAGCTGGTTCTCTTACTTGGTTTCATTTTGAAATGCTAATTAGGTACACATAGGACTCTGCCACAGTGTCCAAGCCAGAGGTCGATCTGCTTCAGTACACTTCTTGTTTTCGATGGCTGGAACATCCTCTCTGGAGATGACACCCCTCTTAGGTTAAAGTATGTTCTTTATTGTGTCGAAGTTGATCTTTCCCATTAGGAATGAACTATAGATACACATGTCCAACTTCACACAGCAGTATCAACCTTGAAATCATAGGTGTTTTGAGTATCTGCACTGTATAGTTGAGTGCCTGTATAAATGAGTTTTCCACGCATATTATATGCGTGGAAAACTCATTTATACAGGCACTCAACTATACAGTACAGATACTCAACATGCATATAATCTTATAAAATATATGCATGGAAAACTCATTAGCTAAACCAGTGGCATTAATGTATATATGCTTGTATGCATGCATGCATTTTTTTTTTTTTTGTAATCATGGAGATCTTTTACCAAATAAAATCCTATATGGGAGCCTGTTGTACCAAACAGGTGATAGATGAGGTCTCTGCTCCAAGTAGGGTGAGCTGGAGAGGAGAGAACAGGGTGCTTCTGGCATCTTCTCCACCCCTTTCTCCTTTTTCCCTGGAGGAGGCCACAGGAACCTATGTGGGAAATCCAAGCATGCCCTGGGGCCTCCGAAAACCACTAGTTTTAAGAAGCCCTACAATTACAAATCCTTTAAGACATGATTTAAAACGTTTTTCAAATATAAATTGCTATTCTCATGAACCACATTCCCCTCAGTATTTCACTCTGGTAACCTGGGTTTTAATGCAAACCTTTTGCTGCACCTAGACGACTAGAAGACGGGGGAGCTCCTTCATCCGGATCAATGTAGCATGTCCTTCCCGTGACAATGCAGTCCCTCCTCTCAACTTTCCTCAGGTCGAACCTCTCTGTGCCTCTTTATCTAGTTGTCCATCTCCACCCCACCCTTTAGCTAAGTGACTCTGCATGGCCTGAATGTACCTTTCATTCCTCAGTCTCTCCGACTACAGAGCCTTCCCCCGGCATCTGCAGCAGAGAACCCACGCTTTAAGAAGCAGACATGTCCCCATGAGGGTTGGAGGAGTCCCCTAAGAAAATGAGTCCACAGCCCAATTCTGTCCAAGGGCAGGACCGGGCAGGAGCAGGAAGCTGTCTGCAGGCCCATACACAGCATCCTGGCCCACTTGAGGTCCTCCAGGGAAGTAGCTTTAAAACAATATCAGCATCAAGAAAGGGGTTTGAACCCACCCATGAGTCTCTCCTCCCACCTCAATCCCTACTGAATTCACCAGAGAAACAGAAGCCTAGGACAAAACTCTCCGCTGACTGAAAACAGAGAAGGGTGAAATCACCAAGCCTGAGTTCTGGGGAATTTCTGCAAATTCCTCAGATAGGGCAGAATGGCCTGGACAGCTGTGAAGTGAGCACGTGTGAAAGAAGAGGGAGGAGTCCCCCCAAGTGACCGCCAAGGTGGGGGCTGCAGGCACCGAGGGTGTGCGCCGGCCATGGGGCTGTCAGTGGGCACGGTGGTTAAATTGTGTCTCCTCCACCCCAGATTGGCACGTGGAAGTCTGAACCTGCAGTACCCCAGAAGGTGACCTCATTTGGAGATAGGGTCTCTCTATAAATGTGATCAAGTTAAAGTGAGGTCATTGGGGTGGGCCTTAATCCAGTGTGACTGGTTTCAAACAAAGGGGAAATTTGGACACAGAGGCAGACATACAGGCAGAAGGCCATGTGGAGATGAAGACGGATCCATACGCCCGGACAGGGGCCCGGAACAGCTCATTCCCACAGTCCTTAGAAAGGACCTGCCCTGCCAGCATCTTGATCTTGGACTTCCAGCCCCCAGAGCTGTGACACAGCCAGTTCCTATTGTTAAAGCCAGCCAGCTTGTGTCACTTTTACAGCAGCCTTAGGAAACTAATCCAGATGGGTACCCTGGACCGGTACCCAGGATGCCAGCAAAGTGGAAATACTGTTGCTGGAGCTCACGATGAGGTGGTGGATTCCCCGGAATGGGGCTGCAGAAAACCTTCAGTGAAGAGCAACTTTGCTCTTGAGGGCTGGGGCTCCGGTTTTTGTCTCTGGGGATGGATTAGCTGAGATGAGACTTTCAGCTGAAGCAAGAAGGCCCAGATTTAGTAGAATCGCACTGGATTAGGGCCCATCCCAATGGCCCATCTGACTGCCCTCCACTGCTCAGCAAAGACAGGGCGGGGTTGTCTCCTGATCTTCCCAGATGAGGTGGAGTCCCAGGGAATTCTCAGCTGACTGGATTTCCAATCTTGCAAAACAAAATTTCAGATCCAACTTAATTTGAGTCTTCTTGCTTCAGCTGTAAGTCTCATCTCAGCTAATGTATCCCCAGAGATACAAACCGGAGCCCCAGCCCTCAAGAGTAATGTCTGTCTTCACTGAAGGTTTTCTGGAGGAGGAGGCAAAGAGCGTGCTCTGCTACAGTTTCTTTTGATGAATGAGGTCTCTGCTTCTTCCACTTCCCTTCTCTCCTCCTGCTCCAACGGCCCAAAGACAGAGCAGCTGCTCAATGCCTTCTCTCTCTCTCCTCTCTACTTCTTTTTCCTCCCTAAAATCCCAGCTGCACCGCTTCTGCCCTACTTTCCCTTCCCTTCTCTGTTCCAGCTCTGTCAACTTCCTTCCCCATTTTGTGTATTTTCCCCGTTTTTGCTAGCGTTGTGCTCTTCCGTATGTAGATCAATTTAGCTTCTCTTTGCTTTTTCTAGTCTCTTCTGCAGCCTTTGTTTCAGTAAGAACAACAAAGGCAGGGCCAGGAATCAGCTGGACCAGACCAGAGAAGATTCCTTCCTCATTTGAAGGAGGAGGTTGCAAAGACATCATTTAAAAAATATAAATTATATTTATGTATGTATGTTTTTTAGTCCCAGTCACATCGGAAAAATATAAACTTTACCTTTTCTCTTTGTTTAGGCCTAAAATGTTCCTGTACAGAAGCATTTAGTCTCAGAAAAAAGTTTGAGTTCCCCAACCGGAAACATACAAACCTCTTTATTTTTATTTATTTATATTATTTTTAGACAACATTTCGCTCCTCACCAAGGGCGGAGTGCAGTGGCGTGGTCACAGCTCATAGCAGCCTCGACCTCCCAGGCTCAAGTGATCCTCCCACCCCAGCTTCCTGAGTAGCTGTGACTACAGGCATGCACCACCATGTTTTTTCCTTTGTCGAGACGGAGTCTTGATGTGTTGACCAGGCTGGTCTCAAACTCAAGTGATCCTCCCGCCTCAGCCTCCCAAAAGTGCTAGGATTACAGGCATGAGCCACTCCACCCAGCCATAAACCTCTTTAAATGGCTACCAAACGTAACTACCACCACCTCTCAATGCCACTGTTTCCTTTACAACATTTTCCGTTTTTAACATATAATATGTGTGTCTTTTAGAAAAAAATGCACAGAGAAGCTAAAAGAAAAGAAAATTAATTCCACTACTCAGAGATAACCACTGCTAACACCTTGGTATATATCCTTTTAGATTCTGTTTTATGGAAATATACACATGAATATATATTTATCTGCCTAAGAATATGTATTTATAAAAGTGGGATTAAACCCATATTATTTACATATTTATGAAAATGGAATGAAATATATACTCCTTCATAAGCTTTGCTGTCTTTCCACATCAACACATTTATTTGAAGCCTCATTTTCTGTGGCTGCCCAAGTCATGGTGGAGGATCAGAGGCAAATCATTTTCTTCATGAGGACGAGGAGCGAGGATAGGAGAAGGAATTAGAATCTGTGGCATTGCCAAGCCTGGATGCACAGATGCTCATGAAATAATTGTTGATGGATTGAGAAAAACATTAAAGGAAGATTTCTCAAAGAGGACAGCTAATTTATTCAGGATGAATTGTAACTTTTTTAATACAGGGATTTTAGATCATGGGAGAGTTGGCCTGACCTGCCTTGAAGCGTAATATTTCCCAGCAACTTTGCTCACTCAGGCATGTAGACTCATTTTAAGTTTGAGTTTAAAAGTCCTACATCTAACGGCCAGCTGCAGGAACTCACTAATGGGGGTGTCCATGAATCTGGAGGGCCTCTTCACGGAGATGGCATTTGGGTGAAACTCTCAGGCTTGTTTTACGGATTCAGGATATTCACTAAATCTGGACATCCTTGAGGAACCACCCACACTTGAGGGAACTTTTTAAACCAAACTTTCTGGGATTTATGCATCACCACACAAAAATTTCCCATGACTTACATGACCAAGAGGGAAAACAATGCTGGTTTTCATAAACACTCAAATCTCTTGGCTCAGGACACAGTGGCTGAGGAGACACCATGGACTGAGCAGAATCATATGGGCATCCACACATTCTCAGCTGCGGTCGGGTGCAGAGCCACCGGCGCCGCTGTCTGGCACAGGTCTGCCGGATGGCCGTGACGGTGCATCTGAGTAGAGTGGTAGAGGGGCTGCGTGTCTTAGTAAATGCCCTGAGGCTGGAAATTATTGCTGAGACATCTGGCATTTTAAATGCACATTCCAGGCAGGCTGGGGGCTTCTGGCCAACCTACGTGAACTTAAGGGAACAAAATCATTCTCCTTTGAAATGCCCCCATTACCAAAAATGGGACTCTTGTTATCTTGTACTCAGTCATGATCGGATGAGGGAAAAATCTCAGCCTGGCAACTCCCTCCTCCTAACTACTGTCTCAGAGATTCTCAGTGGAAGCATCTGAAGTTACCTCCTTTGGGTGGCCAACTGCTTGGAGTACAGACAGGTTCCCTGCCCTGCCCTACTCGGGGGATTCTTTCATGCCCTTCCCATAAATTAGGAAAATTGGGGCTGTTTCAATGGTACAACTGGGGTGGTTCCTTCTAATGGGCTCTGTAGCTTTTTGGGTCAAGGCTAACTTTGTAATCACAAGTTTAGTTTCACCTTTGGGAGGCACAAGAGCTCCACCTGGGTACTCGATGTGCTGGGGTGACTGGGGTGAAGTGCAGGCAGTGGGTGCCAAGCTGGCCCCCACCTTCCCCGACACCCAGCACCTCACCAAGGACCACTCTCAGCTCCTGCTTTCCTTATGGGTTATTTATCCAGGTGCTGGAAGTCTGCTTCCTTCGAACGGGCTCCATAGCTTTTTGGTTTCACCTTCTTGAACACGGTGACTGTAAAAGAGAGTCACTGATCTTTAGGTCAAAAGGTTCTGACTTCAAAAAATGTTTAACTTAGGCCGGGCGCGGTGGCTCAAGCCTGTAATCCCAGCACTTTGGGAGGCCGAGGCGGGTGGATCACGAGGTCAGGAGATCGAGACTATACTGGCTAACATGGTGAAACCCCGTCTCTACTAAAAATACAAAAAACTAGCCGGGCGTGGTGGCGGGCGCCTGTAGTCTCAGCTACTCGGGAGGCTGAGGCGGGAGAATGGCGTGAACCCGGGAGGCGGAGCTTGCAGTGAGCCGAGATCACGCCACTGCACTCCAGCCTGGGAGACACAGCGAGACTCCGTCTCAAAAAAAAAAAAAAAAAAATGTTTAACTTTAAAAAATTGTGGTAAAATACACATGACATAAACTTTACCATTTTAAACATTTTTTAAATTTTATTTTATTTTTTAAGAGATGAGGTCTTGCTATGTTGCCCTGAGTGGAATGCAGTGGTATTCACAGGTGCATCCCAGTACTGACCAGCATGGGAGTTTTGACCTGCTCCGTTTCTGACTTGGGCCGGTTCACCCCTCCTTAGGCAACTTGGTAGTCGCCCGTTCCCAAGAGGTCACCATATTGATGTGGAATTTAGTGTGGACACCCGATTGGCATAGCCCAGAACTATAGCCTAGATATCCTGGGCTCAAGCGATCCTCCCACCTCAACCTCCTGAATAGCTGGGACCACAGCTAGGTGTGTGCCACCTTACCTGGCCATCTTAATTATTTTTAAGCACATTCATATAGTTGTGCAACCATCACCACCATCCAGCCATAGAACTCTTTTTATCCTCCCAAACTGAAACATCACAGCTCCTCTCCATTCCCCATTCCCCTCTCCCCTAGGCCCTGGCAACCACCATCCTACTTTCTCTATGAATTTGACTATTCAGTATATATCGAATAAGTGGAATCATACAGCATTTGTCCTTTTGGGTCTGGGTTATTTCACTTAACATAGTGTCCTCAAGGTTCATCCAGGTTGTAGCATGTGTCAGAATTTCCTTCCTTTTTTTTTTTGGAGACAGAGCTTCATTCTCTCTCCCAGGCTGCAGTGCAGGGTGGGATCTCGGCCCACCGCAACCTCCGCCTCCTGGGTTCAAGCGATTCTCCTGTCTCAGCCTCCTGAGTAGCTGGGATTACAGGCTTGCAACACCATGCCCGGCTAATTTTTATATTTTTAGTAGAAACGGGGTTTCACCATGTTGGCCAGGCTGGTCTCGAACTCCTGACCTCAGGTCATCTGCCTGCCTCGGCCTCCCAAAGTGCTGGGATTACAGGCATGAGCTACCGCGCCCGGCAGAATTTCCTTCATTTTTAAGGCTGAATAAGATTCCATTGTATGGATATGCCATATTTTGTTTATCTACTCATTGTTGATGAACACTTAGGTTATTCTACCTTTTGGCTGTTGCGAATAATAGTGCTATGAATATGGGTGTATAAATATGGACCTGAACTATGAGATCATTGTAGATTCACATGCATATAGGAAATAATACAGGGGTGTGTGTGTACATGTATTTAGTTCTATGCAATTTTATACCTGTGTGGGGTCATATGGCCACCACCAAAATCAAGATACAGAGCAAGAATCCTTTGTGTTGACCAGGCCCCCAAGTTCAGCCCTAAATTTTAGTTTCCGTTTCTAAAGGGTGAGAAGCAATAAATAGCTCAGCCCTCCTTTGGAGTGTCCTGTTCTAGGTTTTCTGGGGGATACCACAGTGGTAGCAGTGGGGAGACCTGGGCCCAGGCTGATGGCTCCTCAGCCTATTGTTTAAACTGGGGCAGTGAATTCAGCTGCACATTCAGGGCAGTGAATGGAGCAGGGGATGGGGGTGTGGCCTCTCTTATCCAACAGCACTCCCAGCCAGTTCCCCCACTTCACATCCCACGTCCTGGATACTGACCACCAGGCTCATGCCATCCATCCCCACACTGCTAGTCAAATCTCAGCCGATGCCATCAGAATTGCACCCCAAGTGGTGGCCCCTCAAATGAAATGCTTCCAGTAGAACAGTGCTGTCTGATGAGAATAAAACGTGAGCCACATAGGTAATTTTAAAATAGTTTCCTTAAAATTAAAAATAGGTAAAAGTAATTTTAATAATCCATTGCGTGTAATCCAATACATAAAAAATATCATTTCAACATATAATCAACAGAAATATTTTCAGTGAGGCACTTTAGTTTTTTTATATCCTTTTTCCCCCTCCATACTATGTCTGATATCTGGTGCATAGTTTGCACTTACACCAACCATGTCTCCGCTTGGGCAAGTCACTCCTCAGGGACTCAAGAGCCCACATGGATTGGTCAGCATAGTTGCAGATGCAACCTCTGCACAAACAAACTGGGACCACCTGTTGTCCCAGGAGCTTCCTAACTCCTCTGATGGGAACGTCTGCCTTGATCAGCACTCAGGTAAGTCACGCCACGGACCAGCTGGTGGTGGGGAAAAGGCCAACTTTGCTTTTAGGGGTTTCTTATTGTGGGAACCTGCTGCTCATCAGCAGCTCTAGTTGGTCCACCTGCTTTGTGGCGCCGACATGGGAACCCGTTTCGAGGGTCGGAGAAGAAGCACTTGGCCCTCAAAGCAGGTTGACACCTTTGAGGAGGGTGGAGGCCAAGTCAGTAGGCAACAGCTTGTAGGGGAATTAAAATGGAATTCTGAACTTTTGGAAAGAAGTGGATTTCTGGCACTTAGCATAGTTCCAGAATGAACTCTGGAGGTCGGTGTAGTTTCTTGGATCCAGGAGGCTTGGGGGTTCCATATGAGTCATCTGGGTTGACCTCATAAGTGCCCCAGGGTGAGGGGCAATCCTCTGTCCCCCCCAGGCACTTCTGTTCAAGTATTCTGCCCAGGATTTGGCATGGCCACCCACATCCAGCCACCTCAAGAGATAGATGGAATACCAGCAGCCCACAGTCGTCCCCTGTCAGCAAAAAGCACCCTGGAAATGGGTGGCTGGATAAAAGGTCCTCTGTCTGTTGTTGGCTGGGACAGCGTCTACCACAACCTACACTTGTATTATGGGAATATTTGTCTATATGCTTAATGCTCCTGAGATAAGTGCACATTTTCTGCTAAATGTGTGACTTCATGGGCTTGCAGTTAATGGCTTTCCTCGGAGAGGCCTTCATGCTTCTATTTGGAGTCTGACTCCTACCTTTCCACCCTCAGCCTAGCTAGGCCTGAGCAGGTGCATAAAGTGATCTGGCCTAGTGAATGGGAAGGTGCTCACAGACAGAATCTGTATATTTGACGTATACTGCATTCAATAGAATACAGTCATGCATCGCGACATTTTCATTAGTGATGGACCACATATACAATGGTGGTCTGGTGAGATGATAATGGATCTAGACCATCTAAGTTTGTGTGAGTACACTCTATGATGTTTGCACAACAATGAAATCATCTAGTGATGTATTTTTCAAAACATATCCTTGGTGTGACTGTATATAAGGCCAATTTCATCTGTTTCTTTTTATTTTTTATTTTATTTTATTTTATTTTTTTTGAGACAGAGTCTCTCTCTGCCGCCCAGGCTGGAGGTGCAATGGCGCGATCTCGGCTCACTGCAAGCTCCGCCTCCCGGGTTCACGCCATTCTCCTGCCTCAGCCTTCCGAGTAGCTGGGACTACAGGCGCCTGCCACCACACCTGGCTAATTTTTTGTATTTTTTTAGTAGAGACAGGGTTTCACCGTGTTAGCCAGGATGGTCTCGATCTCCTGACCTTGTGATCTGCCCACTTCGGCCTCCCAAAGTGCTGGGATTACAGGCTTGAGCCACTGCTCCTGGCCCTTTTTATCTTTTTAATGTGGCTACTTGAAGGCTTAAAACTACATACGTGGCTTGTGTTGTATTTGTGTTGGGCAACACTTTTCCAGTGGACGCTAAATGTTATGCTACGCTGGGCTGGGAGTCACTGCATCCGAGTTCCAATGTCATCTGTCGCACTAACAAACCTGGAAGGCTTTGAGTAAATCTGTTCTCTGGGCCTCCGTTTCCTCATCTGTAGAACAGGAGAGTTGAACTAGATCATATCCAACCTACAGGCAACTTTCAACTTTTCTGCTACCCAGGTAATGGGTAAGTTAGAAAGAAATGACAGTTCGCACAGCCGGTCTCCATTCCTGCAGAAAGACAGGGCACGTGCTCGCACTGTCTGATCAAAGGTTAAACAGCATGGCACTGCTAAATGGAGGAGCATACAGGGCACTCTTTTATTTATTCATTAGCCACCGCCCACTGAATTCCACAAAGACTACTCTCTCCTTGGCAACCTGAGCTCCTGAGTCTCCTTACACACCCACGTCCAGGAGGTGCGATGGGCCGAGGGGCTGGGCTGAGAAATCCTCCATCCCCGCAGCCAACTCACAAACGCAGGGCCCTGTTTCTCAGAAATCAATTTCAGGGCAAGCGGGGCAAGGCATTAACTGTCTCTTCCAGGAACACGTCACAAAACGTCTTTTAGGAGCTGGAGAGGAGCGGCTGTGTCTGGGCTCTCATTGTTTATGCATGCAAACATTGAAATTAATATTTCAGATGAGCAAATAGAAGAACGCAAATCACTCACTGGCCTCTCCTCTGCATCACAGAAGCCGGCAACTGTTTCTCCTTCCTCAATCCCAGTCTCGTTTCTGACGGCTTTGTCGGGCTTCCCTTCCCATCTTGCCACTTCCTTGCTTTAAGGTTTCTCTTTCCCTGGGAACAGATCTAGTCTGGTGTTTCAGTTTCCCCTCTGCCATCTTGCCCCCATTTTCCTGCCCAGGCCTCCTTCCCCGGCCCCAGCTTCCCCAGGTGACTTGCTTTTGCTGGACCTTGCCCAGCCCAACCACAAGCCCTGGCTCATGGGGTCCCCTCTGCTGGACAGGACCTTTCTTCCACCAGCAGCCCTGCAGTCTCCTCTGTCTCCGGGTTCCCAGTTTAGGTGACACGGGTTTCCTTTGTAAATAGCTAGCCTTACGGTGCCTCACTGTCTGATCCTTGCCATCCCCGCTTCATTTTATTAATCCTTCCAACCACCATGCCAGGTGGGGGCTCTCACGGGGGAAATAGCAGGTCAGGGAGGTTGGAACCCAGCCAGTCCACTCTGGAGCCCACACATGTAACCCCTGTGCTGACTCACTTCTCCTGAGGATTTCTCTCTCTCCTTTGCGTTCCTGCAGCACATTTTCTGTATCTCTGGTATAGCGCTTGTGTTAGTTTGCCAGAGCTGCCATCCAAAATACCGTGGATGGGTGGCTATGGTATTTTATGAAATAGAAATTTATTTTCTCACAGTGCTGGACACCAGACGTCCAAGAGTGAGGTGTCAGCAGGTTTTTGAACCATTTTCCGGAAGGCTCTCTCCTTGGCTTGTAGATGGCATCTTCTCCCCGTGTCCTCACATGCTCTGCCTTCTCTGTGCATTTGTGTCCTAATCTCCTCTTCCTATAGGGACACAAGTCATATCGGATCGGGGCCCACCCATAAGACCTCATTTTAACTTAATTGCCATTTAAAGACCCTGTCTTCAAATACAGTCACATTCTGAGGTATTGGAAGTTACAGCCTCGACATGAGAATTTGGAGTAGGTGACACAATTCAGCCTGTAACAATAGCAATCACAGTTAACTTTAAACTGCAGTGAGTCACGTGAGTGCTTGTTCCACTTCCGGCTGATAGAGACTGCATCTGAGTTAGCCCCGTGTTCTTCCCCGGGTTAACTTCAGCTCAGCACTATTAAGGGGAGTCCGGCTCTTACACGCCAAGATAACCAGGTGGTTATCTTTGTATGGTGGGA
Source organism: Macaca thibetana thibetana (assembly GCF_024542745.1). Classification (NCBI taxonomy): domain Eukaryota; kingdom Metazoa; phylum Chordata; class Mammalia; order Primates; family Cercopithecidae; genus Macaca; species Macaca thibetana. The sequence continues at coordinate 6,002,038 of NC_065593.1, forward strand.
GGATGCGTCGTGTCTTTTTGTTTACCCGTCTCTGTGTGATTGAACAGAGGAAAAAAGGAGAGGAGGTTCAGGCTGACACAGCATTCGCTGCTCGGGTTTCAGCTACAAAAGGCATCTCAGGAGGCCTGGGGATCTGGTAGGGCTGTGAGCATAGGCCTGAGAATAGGGAGAGGGTGGCTGGGGGCTGAGCTCCAGGCAGAGGCGTGCACCCATGACTCAGGAGTGAAGAGGCCGTGGCAAGTTTGGAGGCTGCTATGGTGCCTGAGATATGTGTGTGTGTTGGTACAACGCAGCGAGGGGCCAGAGACTAACGCCTGAAATCATGAAGTATAGCTGGGGCTAGGTTTGGGATGCTATGGGAGTCAGCCAAAGGTGCTGGGTTTTCTTGGCTGTTCATTGTACACAAAGTCCAATTATAGAGACGGTTTGAGGAGCAGGGCAGTGCACTGGCAGTGAGCAGTGCCGAGAAAGGGCTGGTGAATTCAGGGTGTTGCTGGCCCCCTCCTCAAGTTGGTGGAGTGCAGTTTCCTGGAAAAGGCATCTTCAGTTCTCACTGTCACCCTTTTTTAAGTAAAGAAGATAGAGCGAATCTTGCAGAACTGTTCCTAGGGTTCCCTGTCTTGGTAAACATCACCACACAGATGCCCAAACCAGAAATCGGACCACCATCCAGCCTCCTCCCTAAACTTCATCCCCCTTAGTGAATCCATCACCAAATCCCACTGATTCTTCCCCACTGAAGAGCTCAGAGTCCAGCTCCACTGTATTCCCATGTGCAGGCCACCGCCTTCTCTCCCTGGGACCCCTGCTGGGGTCTCATCTTCCTGCCACGACCTAGACCCCTCTCCCTCCAATTCGTTTTGCACTCAGCTATCAGAGACATTTTCCAAAATTTAAATTATGTCTCTCCATAGGACTGCCTGTGGCTCTCCATTGTTCTCTGGGCTAGGTCCACACTCTTTGTTGACCCCTAAGCCTGTGCAAGCCCCAGCCCCCTCCTCTCCCATCGTTCCACCACCACCCTCCAGTGGGCCACATGGAACAATGCTGGAGTTCTAGGTTCAGCTCCGGCCTCTTCCTGCCTCCTCTGCTTGCCTAAGTCTCACTCATTATTCACATCAGATGCCACCTTTCTTGGGAGTCAGCCTTGATTCCCTAGACTGGGATCACATGAGAGGGGCCTTCAAAAAGTTCCTGGAAAGTGAGTATGACGAAAAAACTACGTATGAATTCAAAATTTTTTGGCATCAAAAGAAACTTGCACTAACTTGTTATGGCGTGCGTGAACAGGATCTAGCTTGAGGCACTAAGGAGAGTAAGACGTCAGTTTCAAAGGTGCCTCTACCAGAGCAACATGAATTCTATTAAAATTGAATAAAAAAACCAACTCATCAAGTGTATGGTAATGTTTGGGTGGAAAAATGATTAAATCATTGATTTTTTTTTAAAATGAAGAGTTTATGGGAACAATGCTCCAAAACAATCTCCAGTTTACAAATGGATACATAGTTTTAAGAAGGGATGAGATGATATTGAAGGTTAAGCCCACAGTAGCAGACAATCCGCATCAGTTTTCAAAGAAAAACTTAATATTGTTTGCGTCCTAATTGAAGAGGACTGATGATTAACAGCTGAAACGATAGCCAGAGCCAACACCAAAGCTATCTCAAAGATTCAGCTCATCCAATTATGACTCAAAAATTAAAGTTGAGCAAATTTCTATTTGATGGGTGCCAAAATTGTTGTGCCCAGATCAGCTGAAAACAAGGGCAGAGCTTTCAATGGAAATTTTAAACAGGTGGGATCAAGATCCTGAAGCATTTCTTCAAATACTTATAACAGCAGATAAAACACAGCTTTAGTAGAATGATCCTGAAGACAAATTACAATCAGAACCGTGGCTACCAAGAGGTGGAAGGGGGCCAGTCAAAGCAAAAGTGGACCAGTCAAGGGCAAAGGTCATGGCAACAATATTTTTTGGATGCTGAAGACATTTTGCTTGTTGACTTTCTGGAGAGCCAAAGAACAATAACATCTGCTAACTATGAGAGTGTCTTGAGAAAGCCAAAGCTTTAGCAGAAATATGCCTGGGAAAGCTTCACCAGAGAGTCCTTTCCACCATTACAACGCTCCTGCTCATTCCTCTCACCAAATAGGAAGATTCTGTGAGGGTTTTGATGAGAAATCATTAGGCTTCTACCTTACGGTCCTGATATGGCTTCTTCTGTCTTTGTTTTTTCGTTCCCTAATTTTAAAAAAATTGTAAAGGGCACCCATTTTTCTTCAGTGAATAATGTAAAAAGACTGCATTGCGGCCGGGCATGGTGGCTCATGCCTGTAATCCCAGCACTTTGGGAGGCCGAGGCGGGTGGATCACCTGAGGTCAAGAGTTTGAGACCAGCCTGGCCAACATGGCAACCCCATCTCTACTAAAAATACAAAAAATTAGCTGGGAGTGGTGGCAGGCGCCTGTAATCCTAACTACTTGGGAAGCTGAGGTAGGAGAATTGGTTGAACCCGGGAGGCGGAGGTTGCAGTGAGCCAAGATCATGCCATTGTACTCTAACCTGGGTGACAGAGTGAGACTCTGTCTCAAAAAAAAAAAAAGGACTGCATTGACATGGTCAAATTCTCAAGACCCTCATTTCTTTAAGGATAGACTAGATGGCTGGTATCATTGCTTACAGAAGTATGTTGAACTTGATGGAGGTTATGTTGAACTTGATGGAGGTTATGTTGAGAAATAAAGATTACATTTTTAACGTTTACCTTTTAATTCCATTTTTTCCAAGAACTGTTTGAGGTCTCCTGGTACTTGTCTCTAGCACCCTGGCATAACACTTACCACGCAGAGGGTACCCATTTACCTGGTTGCATCTTCTATAGATTCTAATCTCCTATAGTACAGGGCCAAGGCTACTTGCTTTTTTTTGAACCCCCAGAATCTAACCGCAGAGTTTGCATAGAGAAGGGACTCAATGCATACTTAAGAAACGAGCAAATTGATCATGCACTCCAATGTGAGACCACAGTCACCCTGTTTCTGCTTTCTTGGGTCGGAATTTTGGGATGCTGCCCTCTCTGTAATAGACCTAATTAAATCTGGGGTCTGCAGTTCTGGTTATTTATTTATTTATTTATTTATTATTAGCAGTAGTATTGAGAACAAGTCTCATTCTGTTGCCCAGGCTAGAGTGCAGTGGCGTGATCTTGGCTCACTGCAACCTCCACCTCCCGGGTTCAAGCAATTCTCATGCCTCAACCTCCTGAGTAGCTGGGATTACAGGTGCATATCGCTACACCTGGCTAATTTTTGTGTCTTAGTAGAGATGAGGTTCTGCCATGTTGCCCAGGCTGGTCTTGAACTCCTGGGCTCAACTGATCCACCCATCTCAGCCTCCCAAAGTGCTGGGATTACAGGCATGAGCCACCACACCTGGCCAGTTCTGATTATTTGAATCAAGGCCCAAACTCTCCACCAATATAAATAACTCCAACAATGTAGGTGGAAGGAAGGAATAACCCACCAATCTGGGTCAGTTTTTCCTTGCCTGTCTCCAGGGCACCTGGCAGGTTAGCGCACAATGTATACCAGATGTGTGCATGGGGAAGGGCAGGAGCCCCGAACAGAGCTGGACCTCGGCAATTTTCCCTGATGTTCAGAAATAGATCCGATACCAGGGTGTCATCAGTCACAGTAGGCCCAGGGGTATGAGGCTCTTCTTACTGTGTGTCTTAACGCCAAGCATCTTCTGTTTTCTCTAGGGAAATAAGAACATCAGGCTGAGGGCTGTGTTTGCCTGACTGACACTATACCTCCACATCCTAACACAGACCCAGTGGGAAACACGCGACACGACGGAGGATGTAGCTCAATGTACTTCATAACTTGCCACGTGGGAAAGAGTGAAGGGACACCGGTTTCTCTCCCCAGGGCTTTGGCCAGCCCTGGCCGACAGAACAAGACACTGGAGGAAGTTCAGTGACTCACATGGCCCTGGGATGGCTCACAGTCAACAGAGGCTGCTGAGGCATCTGTTAAAAGCCATCTCTGTGTGTGTCTAGAGAGTTGCACTCTGTAGTGGCAGACAGAGAGACCAGGAGGTCTCTTAAGCAGCCGGGGAGGGCAGGTACCTTCAGGGGAGAGAGAACACAGCAGCAAAGAGCAGGCGGTCACTTGGGATTCCCAGTTAAAGAGGGCAGCTTGGCCACATGTTTGTGGAACTCTATCAACATTACAGAGAAGGGTTAAGGAACAAGAGGGCAGAAAGCTGCGAGGATACAGAAAAGGAGGGTGGAGTCAATTGCAGCAGCTTTTTGGAAGGTATAAAGCACATGGACAAATAGCAACTGATTTAGCAGATGTGGAAAACTCATTGCTAACCATGAGTGAAGAAAGACAAAAAGCAGTCCAATTTAGACCACAGAACCCTCTAACGGCCCAGGAATGGCAGCACCGTGTGCCTTTAGTAGCAGAGGTCAAAAAAGGGCACATGCCTTGAAAAACTGTTTAAGAAAATGTTAGAGACCCCACCCCCACCCCATGTCCTCCTCCATCTGCACAGCCAGAGCACTGCCTGGACCCTGTGCTGATAGGAAACCAGGCATTCTTTTTCCCTCTGGAGATGGTGAAACTGAAGGTCTCTGAGCCGAGCGACACTGGGCACAATGAACCAATTCTCAAATGGCTGTTTTGGAACATTTCCCAATGGCGGTGAGCTGGGTCCTGCAGGAGGTGGTGGCCCCGAATTGATGAAGAGGGAGGAGGTTTTATAATGGGGGAAGTGACTCATGACAAAGCACAGATGTCAGAAAACACCAGTTGTCTGTGGTGGTTGTTAATGAGATGGGCTTGGCTGGCGCTAATGGAGACAGTGAGAGGCGACAGGAATGAGAGATGAAGGTGAACTGGGATCTGAGGACGGTGGTGAGGCTCAGACGGGGGGTTGAAGATCTCTGCCGGGTTCTGAAGCAAGAAAGCAAAATGACCGAAGCAGCCTTTGAGGAAGACGTTCCTGCACCTGAATGCGTAGGCTGGGGTCTGGAGAAGCTGGTAGCAGGGAGCCCAGGAAGAAAGCCTTTGACTATAACCAAAGGGTATGGCAGTGAAGGGCTAGGACAGGGGTGGGGTGGTGGTGAGAGCAAGCACGCTGGCAAACCCTTCGCCTGGCCATGGCAAGTGCTTGCCCGTTCCTGTGACTCTGCTCATTTGCTCCCCAAGGGCACTGCTGCTCTTCATAAATGTAAATACTTTTGGCAGGTCAGAACGCTAGATTGATGAAAGCAAAGTCTCAGTTCTTTGAATTATTGAAGGCATCCTAGCCAAAAAATGAACTTGAATTTACACAGAAAATACCTGCGGTCTTAAGAGACTTCTCGATCTGTTATCAGTCTTCAACCAACCACAGAGAACTGAATGTGCTGTTCCCTCACATTGAGAGGGGCAGAGCCTGTCCAGAAAGGCAGGGCATCACCCTTCCCCACCCCAGTTATCAGGTCTGCAGCCTCCCCTCGGTCCTCTCTGCCCTATCCTCTCCCACCCTTCCTTCAGGCCCAGCTGTCTCCTCTCTAACGCCGACCCTGAGTCCCTCAGCCCGAGTTAGCACAAGGCTTACCAAAGCACCTATTGGCAGGTAGTAAGTGCATAAGAAATCCAGTTTTTTTCTTTTTTCTTTCTTTCTTCTTCTTCTTTTCTTTTCTTTTTTTTTTTTTTTGAGACAGAGTCTCGCTTTGTTGTCCAGGCTGGAATGCAGTGGCGCAATCTCGGCTAACTGTAACCTCCGTCTCCCGGGTTCAAGCAATTCTCCTGCCTCAGTCTTCTGACGAAGCTGGGATTACAGGCGCCTGCCACCATGCCTGGGTAATTTTTGTATTTTTAGTAGAGTCGGGGTTTCAACATGTAGCCAGGCTGGTCTCGAACTCCTGACTTCATGTGATCCACCCACCTCGGTCTCCCAAAGTGCTGGGATTACAGGAGTAAGCTACTGCACCCGGCCCCAGTTGTTGTTTTTAATTATCAGGGCAAAATCCCTGATGGAACAACCTTTGACTTCCCAGGGAAGCTGGACTCGGGGTGGCCTGCATCACAGAGCTAATTGCGTGAGCTCAGTGGGTGGACAGAGGATGCTATTGACTAATTTTTTTCATCCTTCTTTATTCCAATTCCAGGACATGTCCAGTCTTGTACCAAAGTTGCTTCTTTTTGCCTAGAGTCTAAAGGATGAAACCAAATAGCCTTTCCTCTTATAATACTGGAAATCACACCAGGCCTATTGTTTGGTCTAGGTATGAATTTGTCACTTTTCTTCTCCTGACTTTTTTTTTTTTTTTTAAATTGTGGTACAACACCCACGACATACAATTTATTATAAAATTTACCCAGTTATTTATTTATTTATTTGAGATGGAGTCTCGCTGTGTCACCCAGGCTGGAGTGCAGTGGCACCATCTCGGCTCACTGCAAGCTCCGCCTGCCGGGTTCACGCCATTCTCCTGCCTCAGCCTTCCGAGTAGCTGGGACTACAGGTGCCCACCACTACGCCGGGCTAATTTTTTTGTGTGTTTTTAGTAGAGATGGGGTTTCACCGTTTTATCCAGGATGGTCTCGATCTCCCGAACTCGTGATCTGCCCACCTCGGCCTCCCAAAGTGCTGGGATTACAGGTGTGAGCCACTGTGCCCGGCCTACCCAGTCATTTTTAAGGGTACATTTCAAAAGGCTCTGAGTTGTCATGCCATTTTCCACTGACTTTTTAAATCCATGTTCTCACCCACATTCTTCATGAGCAACCTGCTCTCCTCTTGGCTGAAGAACCTGTGCTTTGGTTACAGTCCTGGAGTCAGTGGGGAGACAGACACCAACCTTGTGAAATGCAACCCCTTCCATGGCCTCCCAACATCTGGTCAGGAGGCTTCTGCTCAAACCTGCCCTTGATGTTCAGCCCTCAGTGAAGGGATCGTTTTCCTCCTGGGCCACTCTCACGCTGTCAAACCCTCGCGGCCTCTCTGTGTGCGTTTCTCTGTACGGCCTTGCTCTATGGTCGATGGTTGTTGCCCATCCACCCCTGCATGTTCCAAAAGGCTCATCAAGTATCCAAATGGCCATCCAGTTGCAAAAATCCCACTGGATCTGCTTGGATAAAAATAATTTGAGCTCAAATAAGACAGATCCAAGCTCAAATTAAAATATAGATTTATAGCCTGGCTAACATGGTGAAACCCCATCTCTCCTAAAAATACAAAATTAGCCGGACGTGGTGGTGTGTGCCTGTAATCCCAGCTACTCTGGAGGCTGAGGCAGGAGAATCACTTGAACCCGGGAGGCAGAGGTTGCAGTAAGCTGAGATCTCACCATTGCACTCCAGCCTGGGCAAAAAGAGAGAAACTTGGTTTCATAAATAAATAAATAAATAAATAAACAAACAAACAAACTAGATTTAGGTGGTGCAGGGCAAACCAGTTGTTCTGTTCTCTGTGTGCCAGTTTTTCTCATCTGTAGAATGGAGCCTATACCCTCAAGCTGTTGTGGGGCTAAGATGTAATGTCCAAGAAGCACCTAACATTTCTCATGAAATAAGACTCTGGAAACTATTTTTTGTTTGAAGACAGAACAGGCTTCTCTGCCTGCACACCATCGGTTATCCTTACCTTCCCCTTGTATGACAGGATTTCTATTGACTTACCTATAACACATCCCCTCACTGTCATCATCTGTACATTCAACTGAGATTCCACGGTTATCTGCTCATATTTCAAAAACTGGTTCGCATTAAGCCTGATCAAATGATCCAGAGAACTGGCAAATTGGAGGCAATAATTATCCATCCGTCAAATGTTTATCACACCCTATATGCACAGCACCAGAGGCTTTGGGTACTGTTTATATAACAGTCTATGATTATTTATGCAATAGCTTATGATTATGTAACCACTTACAAGCCTAAGATGGAATCCAGACATGTCCATGAAGGAGGAATGGGGTGAACCTTGGCAAAAGTATTTTCATGAGAGCCTGAAGAGGATCCTGGGAGGGAGCCCATCCTAAGGCATGAGGACCCAGGTGTGCTAAAGCTCTTTCCAGTTGTTGGAAGGGAGAGGTAAGTCTGTGTGGGTATCACTCAAATCATCCATGGTGCAACATGTGAACATGTGTCTGGATTCAAGAAAAAAAGAGGATCTGAAAGTAAAAATGGATCCATGCTCTTAAGGATGCTTATCTGCAGTGGCTCAGAATGAGAAGGTTTGCCAATAGCCAGGGAACTGTGGACCACTGTGGTAAATATTGTCCCCTCTCTAGCCACTGGTGGTGAGGACAGGAGGCATTCAAATGAATTCAGCACAAAATCCTGCCCTGCAGGTGACCATAGGTCAGCAGGGGACATAATAAAAGAACATAAGTGGCTGTAAGAGGGTAAGAAGTGTCATGTGCTAGGAGAAAAGATGAGATAAACTACTCTAGGAGTTCAGGAGATGGAAAGAAGGCTCGTGGAGGAGGTAGCGCTGAACAAGGGTGTAGCAGACATGAATAGCTGTTCTCTCTGTCTACGATGGTAGAGCACCTAATTTTCAACTGGGAATATAGTCACCCAGAATTGAGTCATTTCCTAGCCTTCATAGTAACTAAATGTGATCACATGATTAAGTTTAAAAAAATGTAAGCTGAAATGTTAGAAGTGACACTTTCCAGGAACTATCCCCAAAAGACAGCTGGTACACACCCTTTTCCTCTTTTTCTTTATTTATTTTTTTATTTATTTGCACCCAGATTCATGAAATAACAGATGTGGTGAATGGAACTCTAGACTCCATCCTGGACCATCTTTTTTTTTTTTTGAGAGACGGATTCTTGCTCTGTCGCCCAGGCTGGAGTGCAATGGTGTGATCTCGGCTCACTGCAACCTCTGCCTCTGGGGTTCAAGTGATTCTCCTGCCTCAGCCTCCTGAGTAGCTGGGATTACAGACATGCACCACCATGCCCGGCTAATTTTTATATTTTTAGTAGCCATGGGGTTTCACCATGTTGGTCAGGCTGCTCTCGAACTCCTGACCTCGTGATCCACCCACCTCGGCCTCCCAAAGTGCTGGGATTACAGGCATGAGCCACTGCACCCGGCCCATCCTGGACCGTTCTAAGGATGATGGGGCAATGGACTAGAAGGAGCCTGGGTCTCCAAATGTCTATATGAGGGGAAACAAACTCTGATCATGGTTAAACCTATTATTTTGAGTCTCTGTTGTTCCTAATGAATCCTAATTCATACACATGGGTAAGACTTAGATAAATGGAAGTGAGGGTTGGAGAAAAAATACTCCGAGCAGAGTGAGTATGAAACCAGGAAATGGAAGGCTGTGTAAAGAAGAACTGGAAGAACACAGAGGGATGTGCTGCCTGGAGGGAAGGCCAGTGAAGGGGAAAGAGAAAGAGATGAGACTAAAAAGAACCACTGAGTTCAGTTTGTGCAAGACTTGGCACAGGAGTCTAGAGTGGATTCCATATGCAGTGAGGAGCCACTGAATATATCTAGGTAAGGAAGTGTCCTGATGAGAACAGAGCTGAATCGGATAGCAATGAAGGCAGTGAAATCAGTTGCAGGGCTGTTTTAATATCTGGGTGTGGAAAGGGGCGGGACCGAATAAAACCAGGGGCAGAGGGAATGGAGAGGAGAGATCAGAGCCTCAGATATTGCCCCCAAGTCATGTTTCAGATAATTCTTTCTGAGAGACATTTTATTAGGAAAGGAAGAATAAGAAAACTTACTGGAGCCTGGAGCACAGAAAGAAGAGAAAAGAGGGATCACTCAGAAGAAGGAGGGGTAGAGAATGGGGCTTTGGGGGCATCTGAAGACTAACCAGCTACTGGATAAAGAATGGGATTCTATGATCTGCCTCCTTATATATGGTTGGTGTTCATGGTTGGTGGTGCATGAGGCGTAAATACTCACTCACTACTTTTCTGAGATAACACTCACCAAAATCACCTAACATCCACTAGATGAGAGAAGCTATCTTCTTCTTGTTGTCATTGAGAGGTAGTAGAGTGAGAAGATCTCATTGGCTCCTCCAGGCAGAGCCTGTGGGGTCACCCTTGCAGAAGGATGGACACAAGGATCATCTCACTCTGGGAAAAGTAATTCACATTTACCAAACTCATAAGGGCCTGATGTGCCAATGAATACGAGGCTACAGTCGGATATCTATCTCTATGGCTTCATATCATTTTCCAAGGATCTTGTGTTCTATGATCAAGACACCTTGGGATCTAGTAGTCAAGAGTGTTTTGTGAACAAATACTCTGAGCAATGAAAAAATTAGGCTTAGAGGTTGCCTTGCATTCACTGGGAGGCATATTACTCCACTATGGGCCACACCGGTGTTAGGTTTGATTGAAGTTGTCAGAGGCATCCCCTCCCTGCCTCCTTCCACAATGGAGAGCTGGACAAACACAAACACACTTTCTAGATGATGTTTGGACCACCCATCTTTGGCTACACCAGCATTACTTGGCCAGGGCACAGTTCTTAGCTCATAGAATGAGTCACATCTCTTCTCTGTGCTGTAGCTTCCTCCTCTATAAAATAAAGGCCCCAGCCACATCATGATGAAGTCAACTTCAGCCCTAACTCTCTAGGATGTTGTGAACACATCTTACTACCTTGTGGTCACAGAGCAAAAAGCATCATGCCCAGTCCTGAATCCAAGGGAGTGCCCACGGACAAGCCTAAAGGACTGAGTCAGGAGCCAGAGTTAAATAGTTAACCTACGCCTTCTCACTGGAGCTTGAGGACATAGCAGCTGGGAGATGTCCTTGGCAGTTGCCTCGACAATTTTCTGGCATTGACAACAGTGTTTTAGCTGCAGCAGCCAGGATATCCATATTCAGCTTGGCTCTGGATAATCAGTCCAGTTTGCCAAATCCAGAGGGCCCCGTGGTTCCTGGTCAGACTTCAACTGGAACTTCCCATAAATGAATGAATAGAAGAGGCAGAAGGAGCCTAAGACTTTTCATACCTGGACCCCTCTCTGTATCTCCATCAAGTAGGGTGTTAATGTCCAACTTATTTGCTTTCATATGAAAATGTATTCTTCTTATTTTCTGGCTAAGAGGGATTCAACTTGTGTGTTAAACTGTTACCGTGTTACTATAATAAATGTCCAAGGCTGGGTAATTTATAAAGAAAAAAAGTTTAATTGGCTCTCAGTTCTTTAAGTTGTACAGGAAGTGCAGTGCCAGCATCTGATCGGCTTCTGGTGGGACCTCAGGAGGCTTATGATCATAGCAGAAGGCATGAGGGAGCTGATATATCACATGACAAGAGTGGGAGCAAGGGGGTGTGTGTCCTAGCCTCTTTTAAACAACCAGGTCTTGCATGAACTGACTGGATGAGAACTCACTTATAACTAGGGATGGTGCCAAGCCATTCATGAGAGATCTGCCCCAGTGATCCAATCACCTTTCACCAGGCCCCACCTCCAACACGGAAATCATATTTCCACATGAGATCTGGAGGGGACAGACATTCAAACCATATCAACTTACCCACAAATGCTCTTCTTCCCCAGGTAGTTCAAATAGGAAGTCCTTCTCACTGCCATGCCTCTCTCAACTGTCTGGGAAAAGCTTAGGGGGTTCTTCCTCAAGGCCACCACTGTGTGTGGCTCTGAGCGCCAGGATAGCTACCAGCCAAATTGTGGTTTGTTTGTTTACATCTAGTGGAGAAACCCAACTTGAAATCATATTTTTTGTCTTCATATTCCAAGCACCTTGTACAATGTGAAGCATTAATTGGGTGCCCCCAACATAATTTTATTTAATGAATTCATTTACAGAAAAAAGGAGAGTAGTAAATAAAGAGGTGGACATGTTTAATGTGCAGCTGAAGAAGAGGAGATAGAAGGTTCAATACCAGGGTAGAAATCTAAGAGGGAGAAAACTATACCAAAATAGTGTCTGGATATTTTAAACAAATGTTGACTTGGATATGCAAGGAATAATGGGAGAATGGAGACTTTTTTTTTTTTTTCCATTTCTAGAGTTTTGGTTGGGGACTGAGAGGTCAGCAATGTAATGTTGCACTTTGCCTAAACAAAGGCTTGGCTTTGTCATCTGCGAGTGAGGGGGAAGGTCCTGGATGGGTGGGAGGGGAGCCAACAATGGCTTTTTTACACCCTTATTTCTGGGCCCTGCTAGTTGAGTTTGCCAGCAAGGAAAGCCCTGGGGCTGGTCTTCATGAATCATCTATAGAGGAGCAAGAGGGTGAAGATTATAAGACCCAAGGCTGAAGATTATAGGACATTCCAACTCCAGACAGCTTTTGAATTTCATCTTGGACCCTCTCTCCTTCAAATATTCAAACATATTCAAAAGATGTGTGCAAGGCAGGAAGGTACCAGGCACCTGCAGATGACTAATATGCGGTCCCCTCTCTTACCAAAGTCATAGACTAGTAGAGAAATGTAAATACGTATAAAGAGATAATCCAGCAGAATGCAGTGAACCACCAAAGTGCTAGCTATGGAAAGAAAGAGAGAAGACTCACTAATTCAAGATTAGGATTAGGTGTATACAACAGAAACCCAAGAAATAAGTGACTTATACAAGATAGAAGTTTATTTCTCTCGCACACACATTGTCCAGAAGTGGGTGATGAGGCTGGAGGGCCCATGGGCATCAGGATGCCAAGCTCTTATCTTCTGCTCCACCGTCTTCAGCACGTGGCTCCCTCATTATTTAGTCCTAGAGGACTAACAGAACCTCAGCCAAGACCTCCACATTCCAGGTGACAGAAAGGAGGAAAGACAATCCCCTCTCATCTCAGGCAGCTCTTGTAAGTAGCCTTCCTTCCTTAAGCCCCACACAGCACTCCACTCATGTCTCAGTGGTCAAAACTTGGTCTCATGGCCATAAGCCATACTTAACTGCAGGGAAGCCTGGAAGTAGTCTATTTTTTTTTAGTTAGTGATGTACTCAGTTGGGGTTCTGTTACCAAGGAGGGAAGGGTTAGTGTAGTCAACTAGCAGCTTTTGCCACACTAACCCCATTTGAGAAGCTCTGAGGAATCCACTTGGATTATAAAGTTAACCTTCCTTAAGATTCTGCGTCTCTCTCCCAAAAGGGAAGGAGCGCCCGAGCTGCAGACAAGTCTTGGACTTTTGGGGGAGGTGGGGCATGGCAGAGCCATGGAGATGTGCGGTTAGGGATTTGCAAACTGGTTTTTAATGCTTGCATTCTGATACACACCCATTCTCCCTGCCAAGACAGAGTGAGAAACACATAAGAACATACCAGATCCTCCTCACTCCCAAGGCAGAACTCCCTGGTAAAACTGAACAGCTGAATGTAGCTTTAGTCCAGGAGACCTCACTGATTTCTGCTCCCCGGATCCAGAATGGTCTGTCCGGAGTAGACGGGACTGGACGTAATCACCCAGGCTTGGAGGCAGAGGACTGGAAAGAGAGCCCATGTATGGGTATCCTCCACATTTCATTCAGTGACTACCCATCCTCTTGTCAAATTCGGCCCGATGAATTTCTCAGACTCAGATGCATCAATTAGATTCTCAACCCCTCCTCTCTTGGGAATCATCTCATGAAGGTTTCAATAATTCCCTGACCTTCCTGGCTGAAGTATGGGGAAAGAAGGAAAAGGATTCTGCCCTGTTCCATGAGGTGTGCTAGAAAGGGCACTGGACCAGAATGCTTCAGCCCTGGACTTGTGTCTTATCCGGATCACCCAATTGCTCTGAGCTCGAGTTTCCTTCTCCATGACAGATGACGATAGCTTCTGCTCTCCTTGCCTTGAGTCTATTGGGATGATATTATTATTATTTCCAGTTCTTTTGATACAAATTCCTAAGAGGATCTGATAGGAATATATGGAAACATGAAGGAAATCCATACAGTAACAATTCAACAAGTCAAGCAGCACACACCACTGTAAGGAACCTAATCCCTAAGAGCTGGGGCAAGAGACACTGGAAAGAATTGAATAGTGCCGGGTATATTGGTGAGATGGAAAACTTCAAGGCAAGCTGTGCTGTTGTTATTGTTGTTTATTTAACAGCTTTATAGAGGTATAAGTGATACATAATAAACCATTTGTTAAGTTTCTTCATGTACTATATACATATATATATCTGTGACAAAATCAAGATAATGAACATATTTATTACGCTCCAAAATTTCCTTGTCCCATTTTGTCATCCCTCCCTCCCACTCTTTCCTGCCCCAATCCTTTCCCCAGGGAGTTATTGATCTGTTTCTTGCCACTATAGATTAGTTTTCATTATCTAGGATTTTACACGAAGAGACTCACACAGTACAGTATGTATTCTTTTTCACTAAGGCATAATTATTTTAAGATTCATCTGTGTGGTTGTGTGTAGCAATAGTTTGTTCTTTTTCATGGCTGAGTAGGATTCCATTGCATGGGTATACCACAATTTGTTTATCTACTCACCTACTGAGAAATATTTGGATTGTTTTAAATTTTTGGCTATTAGAAATAACACTGTTATGAACTTCTTGGCACAGGTTTTGGTAGACATGTGCTTTCCTTGATCTGGGATTATCATGTAGACATAAGATTTCATTGCTCCGGGACTGTCATGTAGACGTAAGCTTTCATTGCTCTGGGATAATTACCTAGAAATGGAATGGCTTGTCCATATGGTAAGTGTATGTTTAATGTTTTTATGTTAAACTTTTAATTTTTTGAAAATTATAGATTTACTTGCCACTGTAAAAAACAATATCTTACTGGTTTCCTCCCAGTGGTGACATTTTACAAAGTTATAGTACAATGTTACAACCAAGATATTGATACTGATATAATCCACAGATCTTGTGTGGATCTCCCCAGTTTGTTTGTACTCGTTTTTGTAGACTTGTACTTAGTTCTACTAAATTTTATCACATGTGTATGTTCCACCTCCTCAGCCAAGATACAAAATAGTTTCAGCCCCAGGAGGATCACGTGTGCGCCCATGACATCCACACTTACCTCCCTTCTCCCCGACCCAGCCCTGCCCTTGGCCCTGGAACCTACTAACTTGTTCCCATTTCTCTATTTTTGTTACTCCAAGAAGGTTATGTAATTGGAATCATACAGTATGTGACCTTTTGGGATTGACTTTTCTTCATTCAGAATAATTCCCTTAAGATTCCTCTAAGTTGTGCATTCATCTCAGTCTGCACATGCGGGTTGTGCAGTTTTAACCATTCACTGGTTGAGGGACATTTGGTTGTTAGTTTTTGTCTGTTATGAATTAAGCTGAACATTTGTGTACAGACTTTTGTGAAAATAAGTTTTCATCTTTCTGGGCTAAATATCCAAGAGTGCAGTTGCTGGGTTCTCTGGTAGTTGTATGTTTAATTTTATAAAAAACTGCCAGCCAGGTGTGGTGGCTCACGCCTGTAATCCCAACACTTTGGGAGGCCCAGGCGGGCGGATCATGAGGTCAAGAGATCAAGACCATCCTGGCCAACATGGTGAAACCCTGTCTCTACTAAAAATACAAAAATTAGCTGGGTGTGGTGTAGTCCCAGCTACTCGGGAGGCTGAGGCAGGAGAATTGCTTGAACCCGGGAGGCAGAGGTTGCAGTGACCCGAGATTGCCACTGCACTCCAGCCTGGCGACAGAGCAAGACTCCGTCTCAAAAAAACAAAAAACAAACAAATAAAAAAACAACAAAAAACTGCCTGTTTCCCATAACAGCTGTACCATTTTAGATTCCCACCAGCAATGTGTGAGTAAACCAGTTTTGCCAGTTTTTGGTGTTGCCATTATTTTTCATTTTAGCTATTCTGATAGGCACGTGGTGAGATCTTATTTTGGTTTTAATTTGCATTTCCCTCATGGCTCATGGTTTTGAACATCTTTTCATGTGCTTATGTGTCTTCTGTCCATCCTCTTCAGTGAAATATCTGTTCACCTCTTTTACCCACTTTTTAATCAAATTGTTTGTTTTATTAATTTGGGGGGTTCTTTATATATTTCAGATGGTAGTCTTTGTCAGATATGTGGTTCGAAAATACTTTCTCCCGGTCTCTAATTTATCTTGTTATCCTCTTAACATATATTTCAATTCTGAGAAACTGCCAAACTGATTTGCAAAGTGGTTGCACCATTTGACATTCCATTAGCAAAGTTTGAGACTTCCAGTTTCTCTACATCCTTGCCAACACTTGGTATACCAGTCTGTTTAACCACAGATATTCTAGTGAATGTGTAGTGATAGCTCATCATAGTTTTAATTTGCTTTTCCATAATGGTTTAATGATGCTGAGCATCTTTTCATTTATTTATTTGCTATCTGTATATCTTCTTTGGTGAAATGTTTGTCCAAATAGTTTGTCCATTTTTACTGAGTTGTCTTCTTATTAAGTTATAAGAATACTTTATATAAGGACATACAAATCATTTATGGGATGTATGTATTGCAAATATTTTCTCCTAGTCTGTGGCCAGGCAAGCTATGCTTTAAGAAAACATCTTTTCCTTATAAGAACTGGGTTTTATTTTATTTATTGGGAGAAAAACAAACTATTCTATTCATTTGACTGGAATTAAGACTAGGGAGATTAAATTGTTTAACTAGTAAAGCAAATACTGGGAAGCATTTCCTTCTGTTACTGGAACAACAAGGCAAAGAAGCAAGAGAAGCCAAAGATTGGTAGGTATTTTCTAAACCTTTGCTAATGTTATCTAAAATGAGATATCTTTTTTTGCTATTTCATTATTTAGTAATTGGTGTTATTCTTATTTGAATTTAATTGTGAGTGAGACTTTGCTTCTTATAAGGCCATTTGTGTTTCTTTTTTCTGACATGGCTGCTTATCTCCATTTGCCATTTTTCATGGGATTGTTTATCTTTCACAAAGTTATGTATGACCTCCTTATTCATTAATATTTGCATATATATTTGAATATGAATTGCAAACATTTTTCCAGTTTGTTGCTTTGTTGGTGGTTTTTGCTTTTCAAAATTTTATATTATCATTATTATTATTATTTTGTAGAGATGAGACCTCCCTATGTTGCTCAGGCTGGTCTCAAACCCCTGGGCACAAGTGATCCTCTTGCCTTGGCCTCCCAGAGGGCTGGGATTATTATTATTATTGTTCTTTTTTTAATAGAGGAGTTTTTAAATTTTGTGAGCAGGATTGTGAAGGGTGAGAGATGGAGATAAAAATCCCAGATACTTGACAGGGATCTTGCCTTTCTTTCTCGTACTGGGACTGCCAAGATGAGAAGAGGGCTGGTTATTAGTGGAAAGGGTCAAGAGCCATCTGGGCTTGTTCAGAAAAAAATGTATGGAAGGAGAACAGGTCTGAAGCTTAAGAAGCCCCGGGTTCCAATCCCTCTGCTGCTATCACTCAGCACCTGACAGGATGCCAGGCAGCCATTCCCTCTGGGCTTCTGTATTGACATTTTAAAAATAAAGGATTTTGTGCAGATGATTTCTAGAGTCTGATTCAGTTTCAATATCATTTGCCACAGGACTGTAGAGCCATCGCCTTGGCATCTATCAGCTGCTGGGATTCCTCAGGCAGATAGAATCAGGATATCCATGATATTCAGGTTAGCCTGGAAGCTTGTAAAGTATCACCCCATTTCAACTTTCTCTTCCATCAACTCTTCCCCTTGTTTCCCTTTACTGACTTTGCTCGAAATATGCAGCTTGTGGGGAAGGGACAGGAAATTGCACAAAAACCCTTGGAGACTCTTGGTGCCAGGGGTTGGCAGGGTGGCAGAAGGGCAAGAGCACTGCTTTTGGAGCTGGATGGCTTTAATCCTGGCTGTGTCCTCACCAGCTGCACAACCTTGGATGTGCTACCGAAACTCACTGCATATCTGTTTCCTCTTCTGTAGAATTTTCTTAGCTGCCTTTTTCTTGGATTATTGGAGGACCTCTAAACAAATGTATAACTTTTCACCTATTATAATTATGAAAAAAAATCAGCACATATAAATGCACTATGGTTAATCAGTGCCTTGCTTAATAGGTGCTGAAGTATCTTGTTGATTAAAGGAATACACAACCAAGAAAAGGGAAATTAACACTAATTTATCATTAGTGGGAGTTTTAAATGATAGATGGTTTTTGGAAGCCAATCTAGCATTATTTATCCATAACTTTAAAAACTCAGAAAGCCTTTTAATCCAGCAATTCCCCTTCTAGGAACACCGTTTTAAGAAAATAACCAAAGAGTGTATAAGGGTATCTGGTGTCACAGGTATAATAGTGAAAAAACTGGCAACATTGTAAATGCACAATAATGGGGAATTTGTCAAATAAATGATGTTTCAGTCATAGTGGATACAATGAATACACAATGTAGCCACTGCAAACGCCATGCTAGAAGTCTACCATTCAGTTTAGGAAACGGGCTTTGGTGCCTGGGATGAAGCCTGGCTCTGCCGCTTGCTAGCTTTGTGGACTTTGGCAAGTTTACCTAAGCTCGCAAAACATTAATTTTCCCATTTTTAAAGTGGTTATAATGATGCCAACCTCACTGGGTCAGAAAATCTGACAAGTGCTTAAGACAGCTGCGGGCAGGCTGCTGGAGCCCCAAGATGGCAGGAGTGATCAATTCACGGAAAAAGATGGAATACGTAAAATGAAATAACATATATTCCAATTATAGACCTGCTATAATTCCTAAGGAAATCGGTAAAGGAGTTTTGCACTGTTTGGTATAGTTTGATGATTTTCCATAAAGACTTATGATCAGGACCTGAGGTGCAGTTTTACTTAGTCTGATAAAAGTGTATCCACCAAGAGTCAGCTACATCCCTTTTGGCTGAGTCTGCAGTACGTTCCCACCAAGGGACTTTGGATACTAACTGCTTGGGTGGGGCCAGAAATGCAGCATTAGTGACTCTCAGTGCACCCTGGAAAGCCAGTAACGGCAATAATAAAAACTGACATTTTTATTGGGCACTTGCTGTCTGCCATGCACTATGCTAAGACTTTCCACAACACTATCGTAGTCACAGCAACCCTGCAACAGGGATCTATTACTACCTCTATTAAGTGAAGTGGAGGTATAGAGAAGTTAAAGAAAAGTGTCCAAGGTCCCATGGATATCAAGTGGTATAACCAGGAGCTACTGTATTCAAATGTATTGGCTCTCAACCAGGGAGTTTTGACTCAAGAAACACCTTGATGATATCCAAGGACATGTATTAGCAATTAGCTTTGTTAATCAATGGGATCTTGTGCATGTTTCTTCAATAAAATGGGCATTCCTCACATGCCCATTGTGAGGAAGCAATGAACTGATGCATAAAAAGCATCAGGTGGAGCATCGCAGCATAAAAAGCATCACAGCACCCAGGTGGAGTCATAATTTCCCAATTTATGGTTTGGCACTGTATCCCACAGAGGCCGAGGCGGGCAGATCACCTGAGGTCAGGAGTTCGAGACCAGCCTGGCCAACACTGCAAAACCTAGTCTCTACTAAAAATACAAAAATTAGCAGATCACCTGAGGTCAGGAGTTCGAGACCAGCCTGGCCAACATTGCAAAACCTAGTCTCTACTAAAAATACAAAAATTAGCTGGACATGGTGGAGGGCAACTGCAATCCCAGCTACTCGGGAGGCTGAGGCAGGAGAATCACTTGAACCCAGGAGGCAGAGGTTGCAGTGAGCCGAGATCCCACCACTGCACTCCAACCCTTCCAACAGGGCTCCAGAGATCATCGCCAAAGAACACGAGCTGATATGGTGAATTAATGTATTTGCTATCCCTGTGCTACTATTTCCTAGGTGTTCTGATGCTGTAATTTTAAATGAAGATGCAAGCTGTGAATGTATGTGGCTATCTTTTCCCATTCTTGAGTTGAAAGCAACTTCCTTTATAAGCCTTGTGCCATCTCCCGCAACCTGTCTTGCCCTCGTCCTTCTTTGGTCACCTCAGTCATCCTTGGAAAGAGGGACAGGGCCAGCTCTAATGTTAATAGCGGATGGTGGTAATAATAACATTCATTATTATTATTATTATTCCAAACACCAACTCTAACCACAAATCTTCTTTCTTTTGATACCTTCAAGAATCTTGTTTACTAGATGAAAGTAGTCTTAAAGTGAATATTATTAATTTTAGTAATAAATCCTTGAAATTACTAGTAATGATGTTAGGTGTACATTTTCTTATCTCTTGTTTCTCAGCTACTCTCTAGCCATACACATCAGTTTGCAAATTCAATCTTATAAAAAGGAGTTTATTTATTCTCTAAGAAAATGGAACTGTGATGTGGATGAGGTGTCACCTGATGGTGGTTCTTCTGCTCCATGATCCAGACTGTAAGGCAGGTGCATTCTTGAAGACTTATCTGGGGATTTAACAGCTATGCATGACACAGTGAATCATACCTTTGAGCTCTGGGCCAAGAAGGTGTTGTCACATGTTGTGTAAACATCAGCCTCGTTCCCATTTCCTACTCTTCCAGTGAGCAGAGTATCAAGCTTCATAAAAAGCAAATGATATATGGAAGTTCAGTGGAAATAAGTTATTACAGAAGTGAATGGGGAAATAGTCTCAGAAACTTCTAGAAACTCACAAGTAGGCATATTCATTATCCAACTGAATATTTTAATGGTTTATTTGAGTTTTTCTTTGTTAGATGGAAAATGGGGAAACCGCTTCTGCTTTTTCAAGTATGGAAACCCAAAATGGGGTCTTCTCAGTTTGGGGTTATTTTTCTTTCTCTAGCTCCCTCAAGGAAGGCAGGGCAGGGGAGGGAGGTGAGGAAAACCAGCTAATGTTTGTGAGCATTTATTACATGCTAGGCACAGTTCTGAGAACTTTAAACATTTTAACTCTTTTTAGTCCTTATGCCAGTCCTATGTAGTGAATACTTTTATCGTCCAATTTCATAGGAAATAAAGCCAATACATGAAGAAGAATTTGCCCACTTAGTATGTGGTTAAGCCAGGATTTGAGCACAGGGAGTCTTCCTCTAAAACTCTTGCTCTTAACATGTATATTATTCTGCTTCCTTATTTAAGACCATAGTTTTCAAGCTACAATCAATCCTCATTATTTGCAGATTCTGTATTTGTGAGTTGGTCTGGTCACTAAAATGTATTTGTCACCTCAAGATTCAGGCAGGGCACGGTGGAAATATGCCTGTAATCCCGGCACTTCGGGAGGCCGAGGCAGGCAGATCACCTGAGGTCAGGAGTTCGAGACCAACCTGGCCAACATTGCGAAACCTAGTCTCTACTAAAAATACGAAAATTAGCTGGGCATGGTGGAAGGCACCTGTAATCCCAGCTACTCGGGACGCTGAGGCAGGAGA
Organism: Macaca thibetana thibetana; assembly: GCF_024542745.1. Taxonomy (NCBI): domain Eukaryota; kingdom Metazoa; phylum Chordata; class Mammalia; order Primates; family Cercopithecidae; genus Macaca; species Macaca thibetana. The sequence goes on from NC_065593.1 coordinate 6,023,343, forward strand.
GTCACTTGAACCCAAGAGGCGGAGTTTGCAGTAAGGAGATCACACCACTGCACTCCAGCCTGGAGGACAGAGCGAGACTCCATCTTAAAAAAAAAGAAAAAGGTTCGGCCTGGCACAGTGGTTCACACCTGTAATCCCAGCACTTTGGGAGGCCGAGACAGGCGGATCACGAAATCAGGAGATCGAGACCATCTGGCGAACAGAAAATACCAAAAAAAAAAAAAAAAAAAGAAAAAAAGCTGGGCGTGGTGGCGGGCGCCTGTAGTCCCAGCTACTCGGGAGGCTGAAGCAGAAGAATGGTGTGAACCCAGGAGGCGGAGCTTGCAGTGAGCCGAGATCGCGCCACTGCACTCCAGGCTGGGCCACAGAGCGAGATTCCGTCTCAAAAAACAAAAACAAACAAACAAACAAAAGATTCATACTCATGGCCTTTGTTCGGCTTCACAGACACACATATGCAACAAAGTGGCAAAAAATGTGAGTGTCTGAGATGTAAACAAAGTCTTTGCTTTCCTGTTTTGGCTCTCAGTACTGTAAATGAATGTCCTTTGTGAAGTATTTTAGGTATTTTAGTACAACTTTTAAACATTTTTTTGGTGCTTATCGTTGGTGATTTATTGTTTTTAAAGACCTCCAAGTGTAGTGCTGAAATGCTGTTTAGTGTTCCTAAGTGCAAGAAGGGTATGATGTGCCTTATGGAGAAAAAGCGTGTGTTAGATAAGCTTTGTCTGGGCATGAGTGACAGTGCAGCTAGTCAGGAAGTCAATGTTAATGAATCCACAACGTATACAAAATAGGTGTCTTTAAAAGAAAACATATATGAAACAAGGTTTTGTAGTTATTGCTTGGCAAAAATGTCAAGATGAATTAACTGTATTTATTTTTGATTATCAATATATTAATATTTATAAAAATAACTTCAACAGTATTAAAATGTTTCATTACAATGAAAACTCTAAAATAGAATGGGAGAGTTACTCATCAATTGGAACTACCTTTAAACCTTCTCCTGGCCAGGCGTAGTGGCTCACGCCTGTAATCCCAGGCATGATTGGGAGGCTGAGGTGGATGGATCACCTGAGGTCAAGAGTTCAAGACTAGCCTGGTCAACGTGGTGAAACCCCGCCTCTACTACAAAAATACAAAAAATTAGCTGGGTGTAGTGATGCATTCCTGTAATCCCAGCTACTCAGGAGGCTGAGGCAGGAGAATTGCTTGAACCCAGGAGGTGGAGGTTGCAGTGAGCCGAGGTCGAGCCATTGCACTCCAGCCTGGGTGACAAGAGTGAAACTGTGTCTCAAACAAACAAATAAAAACCCCAAAACTTCTCCTTTGCAGAATTATGTAAGGATATTTTAGGCACCTGAGACACAGTGACCAATAGATGACAGCTCTTATGATGGTGACAGTGACAACATTCTGAGTCATTTCAGGTGGATTGGGGCAGAACAGAGAGGTGATTCCTAATGTAAGCATTAAACCCACACCCTGCTCCTACCCTTCCATTAATACAAAGTTCATGTTTTGTAAAAATTAAATGATGTGCCCAAGTCACTGTAAATGAAACACTAAAGGTGAAATTCTTTTTTTTTTTTTTTTGAGATGGACTCTTGCTCTGTTGCCCAGGCTGGAGTGCAGTGGTATGATCTCCGCTCACTGCAAGCTCTGCCTCCCAGGTTCACGCCATTCTCTTGCCTCAGCCTCCTGAGTAGCTGGGACTACAGGCACCACGCCCAGCTAATTTCTTTCTTTTTTGTTGTTGTTGTTGTATTTTTAGTAGAGACAGGGTTTCACCGTGTTAGCCAGGATGGTCTTGATCTCCTGATCTCGTGATCCACCTGCCTCGGCCTCCCAAAGTGCTTGAGCCACCACACCTGGCCAAAGGTGAAATTCTTAAAAAAAAATTCTGTACTAGGCAAGAAGGAGAATTCACCACGTAAGAACTCAGCTGTGTCTTACTGTAATCTGCTATTATTTTGCAAAGGTTTGTTCTTACTGTTTCCGGTCTGACATCTTAAAGGTTTTCCAGTTCAATTTGAGATGGCATTCATCATTCAAAGATTGAATTTTCTAATTTGTATGGTGGTTGGTTGGAGTCTGGCCTTGAGATAAATGAGGTTCATTTATTTTTGCAAAGAAACAGAACTGCAGAATTATGTATTTCTAGATTCATAAGAAAATTCCAATGTGAGTTCATTTCCCCTCCCTATCTATACAGATGAAGAAATTAAGACCCCCCATTTAGTGACTGAGATGGCCTCAGGTCTAGATCCTACGACTTTTGCTCAAGGTGCTTCCTAGCACACTCTCTCCCTCGAGTCTATGAAACAATTCTTATCTTCTCAGAAGAAAGGAAAGCAAGACCAGGGTGTTCTCTGCCCGTATTCGTCACTCTGCCTAGCGGTGGTCAGCACTTTAGATGGTATCTGAGCTCAGTTAATGCCTGAGTAGAAAAAGTACATCATTCATCTGACCAGCCACCTTCTGATTGTATGTAATTAACCCAAAGTGACTCAAAATGAATGCATCAGTGCAAATTCTTCCAAGCTGGAAAAGTCTTTCGAAGCTCATCCTACTGATCCTGGGTAGGCTTTTCCTCTGTGGCCCTTGACACAATTGAAGTAGGTCCATTTGCTGTTCACCAAGTTCCAGGTACTGTTTGTTCTATGCCTGCCACATCTTACATCATTAAATGCTTCCAGAGTTCTGTGCTCCAGTGATGATGGAGGCATGACCATCATGTCTATTATAAAGTCAGGAAAGACAGAGTATAGAGATGTGCTTATCTCATAGCTTTTGGGCAAATGAGGCAAGATTCGGACCCGGGCAGTCCCACCACCATGCTAATATTTCTTTTTAGCAGTAAGGCTCCTGTGTGGTAGATCTGGAATGCAGGTAGTGCAGGTAGACAGATCTGGGTTAGAATTTCAGCTCTGCCAGCTGACCTTCATCCAGGTACCTAAACTCTTGGATCTTTCATTTTCCCAGTTCTAAAATAGGAAGAATAATACCTACCTAGTGACCAGGTTTTACAAGTATATCTGTAATTCCAAAGATGTAACACAGTTTTAAGATTATTTAGCTGAATTCGCATTTCTAAGTGTGTATGAGAGAACTAAGGATGGGTGTGAGGGTGAGATAAAGGGGGGAAGTGCTTTTCTTTGGCTGTATCTATACACCACTAACAAAAACTCACCCAATTTTCTAGATACCAAGTTCTTAGTAAGCAATAAATCCTCAACCATAAAAATCAACTTTTCTGCAAGTGGCACCTTTTCTTGAGGAGGTATTTGCTTTCCTCCTCCTTCAATAGACCACGGTCCATGAATTCCTGGAATAGCTTCACTGTAAAAGCCAAAATCCGGGACATCTACAATCGACTCTCTGGACTGTGTCTGTGTTCACTCCCACTGGCTGGAATTTTTTTATGGGAGTTCGGACAAAGGCCATTTTGTGGCTACTCCCTCTGCCCCCTGCTCAGAACTGGCTCTCCTGGAATGCACTAATTGCAGCTGAACAAAAGGACGCCTTATGTGTCTCTGTACTCCATGGCTGTGCATTGATTCTTTATGGCACTAATATCAAAACTGCCAGTGTTTCCTCTCACGGCACCAGAACACGTTGGTCTCCTTGCAGTCCCAGGAAAGTGCTTGAGAAGCTGCAGTCTGCAAGAAATGACAGGCTTCATTTATCCAGCAGCTTGTGGAGAAAAGCACCTTCCATGCGTTGTAAGGATCCTTTTTGTCTGTTTGGGCCCTTGTAGTTGTGAATGACTCAAGTGTGGAGAACTATTCAGCACTAGTCATAAGTATGAGTTGTACCAGCTTGATGTGGAGCTCAGAAGCAACCTGGCCTGACTCGGAGAGCTTTCAAGAAGTCATTATGAAGAGCCAGGGAAGGGCACCACAAGGGGGTGGAGTGAACATCCAGATAAAAATGACTTGAAATATTAAGTTCATGACAGCACCAAGAAATAAGATAAGTACCATGAGTCAGTAAGGATAGGGAGAGGCAGTTCTCCAAGGTGGGGGCAGACCAGAAGAGCAGAAGATGTAAACCAGAGGGCATCCCAGTAAAAGGCTGCTGTGCAGATGTGGTGGGGCGAGGAAGCCCCAGGCCCAGAGTCTAGGTAGAAACACGGGCACAGGCGGAGTCCTGGGGCTTTCTTCAGGGCAATTAGTTGGAAGGTCAGGCGGCTAAGGCAGCCCCTTCCCCCAGTCTCAACTTCTGCTATGCAGCAAGAAGCCGTGACTGCAGATAGTGTGGTGGGTAACTGGGGCTCAGAAAGAAGGAGGTACCCTGGAGCCTACTACTGCAGCCAAAGAGGGATAGAGACCTGTCCATACCCATTAAACCCCTCTGCACATTCACCAAGAGCAAGAGACGTAGACAATAAACCGCATCCACAGACAGGCAAAGAGAAAATTCCCAATACAAAGAGAAGAGCAAAAATCACCAGACACTCCAGAAAAACAAACTCATGAAACAAAACCGCTAAGCTGGCCGGGTGCGGTGGCTTACGCCTGTAATCCCAGCACTTTGGGAGGCTGACGTGGGCAGATGACCTGAGGTCAGGAGTTCGAGACCAGCCTGACCAACATGGAGAAACCCTGTCTCTACTAAAAATACAAAATTAACTGGGCATAGTGGTGCATGCCTGTAATCCCAGCTACTCAAGAGGCTGAGGCAGGAGAATCACTTGAATCCAGGAGGCGGAGGTTGCGGTGAGCCAAGATCACACCATTGAACTCCAGCCTGGGCAACAAGAGCAAAACTCTGTCTCAAAAAACAAAAACAAAAACAACAACAAAATAAAAACAAAAACAAAAACAAAAAACCCAACAAAACACCAAGCTTAACAAGGCGGAGAAGGAAATTATCTTCTAAGGAAATAGTGAAAATGACCAAATACTTTAAAGATTATTAACATCTTATGATGGGTTACTTGCCGGGAGTCGCCACAAAATAAGAATAGTTGGTATAAAACAAGAACCAAGTAGAAACTTTACAAATTTAAAATAAGGTGACTTTTAAGAAACTTCAGTATAGTGAATGAATAACCAAATGTGCAAACTAAATCAGTGGGCTAAATGTCCAAACCAAGAAAGTCTTCCTAATTTTTTCTTAAATTTAAAATTAAGCAAGTTTAGTTTGTTGTAAAATATATTATCACCTTAATTACTTTTGAGTGTACAGTTCAGGGGCATTAAGTACATTCATATTGTTGTGTGACCATCACCACCATCCATCCAGAGAACTCTTCCTAGCTTGCAAATCCCAAACTCTGTACCCATTAAACAACCTCCCACCACAACTCAACCCAGCCCCTGGCAACCACCATTCTACTTTCTATCTCTATGAATTTAACTACTCTAGGTCTCTTATGTAAGTGGAATCATTCAGTATTTGTCCTTTTGTGGCTGGCTTATTTCACTCTGCATTATTCTCTCAAGGTTCAGCCATGTTGTAGCATATGTCAGAATTTCCTTTCTTTCTAAAGCTGAATAATATTCCCTCGTCTGAAATACCACACCTTGTTTCTGCATTCATCTGTCGGTGGACACTGGGTTGTTTATACCTTTTGACTGTTGTGACTGTTTATGCCATGTCCCTGATTTTTATGCTATAGAACAAACCATTGAAAGAATATAATAAAAGGTAAGATATGTATAGATTCAGGACCTCCAAATATCAAAATCTGAGATGGTTTGAGGAGAGGTAGAAAACTTAAATAAAATAATAACCACAGAAAAATTGAAAAGGCAGTCAAAAATCTAACCCTTAAAAAGATAGAAGACTCGGATCCTTTTATGGACACATTCTACCAGAGGCTATGTGATATTAACTCTTCTAGAGCATAGAAAAAATGCAAACGTTCTTCATTCATGCCACAAGTGTAACTTTGAAACTGGACAAGAGTAGAAGGAAAAAGAAAACACCTATTAAAACATGGCAGATCAAATATCTATGTGTATCTTTTTTCTTTTTCCTACTCTTCACCCAAGACCACTCTAACATAACTTTATAGAAACACAAAAGGTACTCAAGCCCAAGAGGACTCAGAAGACAAGACAGGAGCCACCAGTGCGTGAGAGATTTAAACCAATTTCTGGAATATGGAAAACAGATGGGAGAGAGGAACTGACTTAGCAAAGAGGCAAAAACTGCATTCTAAATTTAGTTGAGTAGGGGATACTGGAAGAAAACAGGTGACTTCATTCATAGAGTCCATAAAGCTCTTTAGAGAGTCTGGTGTTGAAAGCATCAGGTCCCACAGAAAGTGGGAGGCAAGCTAGGGGCTGCAGAAAGGCTACAGAAGCACAGACTTTCTCCACAGTTGGGGGTCTCCAGATTGCTCTAGCCTGACCTCTGCTCCATGTAGAAAGTTACAGGTTTATTTTACAGATAGATTAGATAGAAGGAGTTCTGGTCTTGGACATTTCAGGTACAATGAGGTAGTGTGGTACAGGGATGAAAATGGGTATGAAATGAAGCTCTGCATCCTTCTGCTCTCTTCCCTGACTCTGCTCACAGTATGCCCACAGCCACTTACAAGGACGTGATTTGGAAAATTCTGACCCAGAGAAAATAGCTCCATTCACTGACACCTGGAGGTGCCCAAGTGTGGCAGCTGCTGCTTGACAAGTCTTGGCTGTGTATTTTGAGCCTGCAGTCATCTTTTTAGTGCCCCCAAGACTCTGAAACATACATGGGCAATCAAGTTTCATCAGACATTTGGGGGAAGGGTCCAAAACAAACATAAGAAACCAGGTAAGAAATTAAGCAGGACAGAGAAGAAACCTTCAAAAATACTGTAACACTGATGTCTCCAAAGAGGTGAGAGGTGACATTGTATTCATACAATAAGAACCTCATTCTCAGAAAAAACAAATCAGACAATAAAGGTCCTTGGAAATTTAAAGTATCACAGCAAAATAAACATTAGAGGAAACTGGGAAATACAATTGAGAAAATCTTCTAAAATTGTAAAGATGTCATGCAAAGAAATGGAAAATTGTAGAGAAACAATAAGAACATTAAAAGATTTTTGTTTTTTTGAGATGGAGTCTTACTCTGTCTCCCAGGCTGGAGTACAGTGATGCAATCTTGGCTCACTGCAACCTCCACCTCTTGGGTTCAAGTGATTCTCCTGCCTCAGCCTCCCGAGTATCTGGGATTACAGGCATGCACCACCACACCTGGCTAATGTTTGTAATTTTAGTTGAGATGAGTTTTCACCATGTTGGCCAGGCTGGTCTCGAACTCCTGACCTCAGGTGATCCACCCTCCTCAGCCTCCCAAAGTGTTGGGATTACAGGCATGAGTCACTGTGCCTGGCCTAAAGCATCTCTTCAAGAAAAACAAAATTCATCTAATAGGAGATCCAGAGGAAATGAACAGGAGGAAATTATCTAAGACATGGTACAAGAAAACTTTCTAGAACTGAAGGACATGACAGTCCAGGTAATAACAGATAAGCAAGGATCGAGAACTATTACAAGTAAAACAAACAAAGTGAACAAATAAAAACGACAACAACCAACTCATGACATGTCTATCTTTTATGAAATTTCAGAACAATAGGAATTAAGAAAAGACACTGAAAGATGAAAGAGGGAAAACAGGTCTCATAAAGAAAGAATTGGGAATCAATGTGGTTTCACACAACCTTGGAAGGCAGAAGGAAAAATATTTTCAAACTAGAATTTAATAGTGAGACAAATAGCTAATGGAGTGTATAAGTGAAGAATAATGACATTTTTAGAATACAATTGTTTGCCACATAAAGACATTCCAGTCAACAATGAACCTGCATATAACGGACGTCCCATAGGATTGTAATGGAGGTGAAAAGTTCCTATTACTTAGTGACGTCATAGTCTTTGTAATGTCATAGCACAACACATTACTCATGCAAACCTATGATAAAAAAGTAAACCAGGCAAATCACTATGAACATATTTATGAAAAGAGTTACACTTCCTCCAGAAGAGCTTCAGGCAGGTCCTCCAGGAAGTATTTCAGAAGAAGACGTTGTTATCATAGGAGATGACAGCTCCCTGTGTGTTAGTGCCCCTGAGGACCTTCTAGTGGGATTATCATATGAGGAGATGTGTACAGCTGTGTGTTTGTGTTTTTTTTTTTTTTTTTTTTTTTGAGATGGAGTCTCGCTCTGTGCCCCTGAGTGGCCGGATCTCTTCACTGCAAGTGGGTTAAGCCTCAGCCTCCCGAGTAGCTGGGATACATGGGGGACTAATTTTTTGTAATCATATGGATCGATCCTGACCCTGTGTAGGCCTAGGCTCCCAAAGTGTGTGTACAGGCGTTTGTATCTTAGTTTTTACAAACAAGTTTAAAAAGTAAAAAAATAAAAAATAAAAATTTAAAATGGAAATTAGCTTATAAAATGAGGATATGAAGATAGAGAATTTTCTTTTTTTTTTTTTTTTTTTGAGACGGAGTTTTGCTCTTGTTGCCTGGGCTGGAGTGCAATGATGCGATCTCGGTTTGCCACAACCTCCACCTCCCACGTTCAAGTGATTCTCCTGCCTCAGCCTCCCAAGTAGCTGGGATTACAGGCATGTGCCACCACGCCCGGCTAATTTTGTATTTTTAGTAGAGATGGGGTTTCTCCATGTTGGTCAGGCTGGTCTCAAACTCCCAACCTCAGGTGATCTGCCCACCTCAGCCTCCCAAAGTGCTGGGATTCCAGGCCCGAGCCACTGCACCCAGCCGAGAATATTTTTATATAGCCATACAATGTGTTTGTGTTTTTAGTGTTATTATAAAAAGTTTACAAATAGTAAAGTGTTCAAAGTAAAAAAAAAAAAAAATTAACAGTAAGCTAAGGTTAGTTTATTATTGAAGAAAAAAATTATTTAAATGAATTTAGTGTAGCCGAAGTGCAGAGTGTTTAAAAAGTCTGCAGTCACGTACGGCAATGTTCTAGGACTTCACCTTCACCCACCACTCACTCAGCAACTCACCCAGAGCAACTTCCAGTCCTGTAGGTTCCATTCATAGTAAGTGCCCTGTACAGGTATATACCATTTTAAATCTTTTGTACCGTATTTTTACTGTACAGTTTCTGTTTTTCGATATGTTCGGATACATAAATGCTTACCATTGTGTGACAGTTGCCAGCAGTATTCAGTATGATCACCTGCTATACAGGTTTGTAGTCTGGGAGCAATAGGCTAGACCATATAACCCAGGGGTGTAGCAGGCTGTACCATCTAGATTTGTGTATGTCACTCTGCTATGTTCTCACAAGGACGAAATCACCCAACAACACATTTCTCGGAACCTATCCCTGTCGTTAGGCAACGGATGGTTCTACGGGAAATCACAAATTTTACTGGCCACAAACCCTTGCATAGGAAGCTATAAGGATTTATTCCACTAAAATGGGAGAAAAAAAAATGAACATGAAGAAGGCAAGGGAGCCAAGAAACAGGGTATTTAATAGAGAAAAAAAAATGGCAAGTGGAAATCCCTGGATGTCATCTGTGTAGAGGCCTAATGAGCCTCAAGAGGCCCAAGTCTTGAGAACTTGGGGGGACAAAATAGAATTGACAGATGATCGGATACATTGAGCATTTGGAACACACGGTTCACAAGCGTGCGGCAGATGTGAACAAAATGCAACAGAGTCATACAGGGAAATTATGTGAAGAAAAAATAAGCAAGTAAAAATATGCAAGTTTAAATATTTTAATGTATTAAATCTACTACTTGGCTTTGCAGTGAACAATATTTGCTTAATTGAAATCATGTAAACATCGATTCTTGGTAATAAAATTCTACTGTGAGACTCCATGGTTGGGAAAGTGCTCCTGAAGGTGTAAGACGCAAAAATCATCAGTTACTATTGCAGGACATCAACAAATCACACACAACATTGGCACATTAATTAACAGGTAGAACTGGGAGTTGAAAAGAAATGGGTAAAGGAACTGCTTTTCATTGTTATAAATCTTTTCATAGAATTTTATTTTGGGGCCGGGCGCAGTAGCTCACACCTGTAATCCCAGCACTTTGGGAGGCCGAGGAGGGCAGATGACCTGAGGTCAGGAGTTCGAGACCAGCCTGACCAACATAGTGAAACCCCATCCTACTAAAAATGCAAAATTAGCCCAGCATGGTGGTACATGCTTGTAATCCCAGCTACTTGGGAGGCTGAGGCAGGACAATTGCTTGAACCTGGGAGGCGGTGGTTGCAGTGAGCTGAGATCATGCCATTGCACTCCAGCCTGGGCAACAAGACTGCAAAAAGAAAAAAAAAAAAGGATTTTGTTTTTAAACTTTTTATAAACATATAAAAGATAATTCCAGATAAGAATATTTATTAATGTATTTCACCTTATTAACCAAATACAAGTTAAAAATCAAATGTGTATGCTGAAAAGACATTTGAAATATTCAGTATGTAATCTTCCTAAAAACTCTTGGGAAAATGGGAATTGGTGAACGCTTCCTCTATCGGGGGTCCCTAACCCCTGGTTGTGGGGGTACTGGTCCGCAGCCTGTTAGGAACCAGGCGGCAGAGCAGGAGGTGAGTGGTGGGCAAGCGAGCATTACCGCCTGAGATCAGCAGTGGCATTAGGTTCTCAAAGGAGGGCAAACCCTACTGGGAACTGTGCATGCGAGGGATCTAGGTTGCATGCTCCTGATGAGAATATAATGCCTGATGATCTGAGGTGGAACAGTTTCATTCCAAAGCATCACATTCCCCCAACTCCCCATTTGTGGAAAAATTGTCTTTCACGAAATTGGTCCTTCATGCCAAAAAGGTCGAGGACCATTGCAGTTGATAAAATATATTAAATCCACCCTTACACTTAAGAGGACGCATGCATAGTGGTTCAGCGCACAGACTTGGGGCTGAATGTTTCCAGATTGTGGCGCACACAGAATATGGGCTTCTCAGGCTGGCTTAGTCCCACTGGTCACCCTGGGGCTAGAGGTCAGTACCCATTTGCAACCCTGTGGCTCACTGGGTGGGAAACGCTGGTATCAAGAATGACAAACAAACAAACAACAAAAGACCAGCAACTCAGCAGAAAAGCAGACAAAGGATATGAACAGACAATTGATAAAAGAAAATAGAAATAGGCCTTAATCTACTCAAGCTCATTAATTATAAGAGAATGATAAATACAACTACTTGTCATATTGCCAAAATTCTAAAAGTTGAATAACACATAATGTTGGTCATTGTGGGGAAACATACGTTTAATTCAATCCCAATTATATTATTAACAAATTTGGAGGGAGTGGCAGGTGCAGGCAGGACCAGGAAATCCTAGAGAGAAATCAAACTGAAACAATGTCTTTAGTGGGGAAAAAGACTAGATATCAACATTATGAATGTACACTCCCTTGACACAGAAATTCTACTTTCAGAGGCTCACTCTACAAATATTTACCTAGATTTGTAACGTAATTTTAAAGTTTGAAAACAATCTAAATATCTTTCAACATGACAGGTTAAATAAATTATGAATGAAATAGATGAATAGAAAGAATGAGGCTGCTTTATACACATAACGGAAAAAGACTATCAGTCTGTGTGAGAATAAAGATTTGGAGTAGTATGTAGAGAACACTAATAATTGTGTAAAATATGTAAATAAGTAAATACTTATTGGGCTATCTCTGGAAGGACTTAAAAGAACTGATAAAAAATTGCCTTCTCCTTCAAACTGGGTGGATAGTGGGCAGGGAGACAGCTATATTTTGGATTTTGTACTATGCACATTTAGAATATCTGTTTTTTTTTTTTTTGAGACGGAGTCTCGCTCTCTCGCCCAGGCTGGAGAGCAGGGCGCGATCTTGGCTCATGGCAAGCTCCACTTACCAAGTTCACGCCATTCTCCTACCTCAGCCTCCTGAGTAGCTGGGACTATAGGCACCTGCCACCATGCCTGGCTAATTTTTTGAATCTTTTGTAGAGACCGGATTTCATTGTGTTAGCCAGGATGGTCTCGATCTCCTGACCTCGTGATCCACCTGCCTTGGCCTCCTAAAGTGCTAGGTTTACAGGTGTGAGCCAGTGTGCCCGGCCAGAATATCATTTTAAAAGTCCATTAGAATGACAGAAAGAGAAAACAGATGGTTAACAGTGCTCGCCTTTGAGGAAGGGGGTGAGAGAGGAGGGAGAGTAATGAGAAAATTGTTAGATTTTCTTCCACGAGCTTACGTGTCGCTTGACTTGCTACAAGGAGGATACAGAAACATACTAAATTTAAATTTAAAAAGAATTAAAAAGTCACAAGGCCAAGTTATTCAAGACAGGGCACCCTCTACGTGCTCTTTAAACACATTTTATTACTCTGAAGTTTATTTCAAAGTGAACCAACACTTCATCCTCCTGTCATTTCCAGCTAGAGCTACACCTAGTTTGCATTGGGACCTCTTTTTGTGGAGAACTTCTTCAAGGAGCTTGTCCACACATTGATAAATCTGAAACTTCAGAGCAAAGCCTAGATGTCCATCCCCAGGTGTGAAGATGATGAACTCCCACACAGTCTTGATACCATCAGGTGAAGCTCACGTGTGCTCCACGAAAGCCACATTGGATTGGGCTGGGAATGTTCTACCCTGGAGTTGGGGTACCTGGGTTCGAGTCTAGATTCTTCCAATTGTGTGGCTTTAAGCAACTTGTTGAACATCTCTAAGCTTTACTTTGGTTTTCTTGTTTGTAAAGAAATGGGATTGAACTGGATGATTTTTAGTTTCCTTTGATTTCTAATATTCTTCGCTTTGTGGAACAAGAGGAAGAGGTCAGCGATTAATCTTCCCCAGAAAAAAAAGTGCAAGCATGTATACTTTTCACTTCCTGGGGAACAAAATATTCGTGCCAGAATAAGACATTAATAAAAATAAAACCACTTGGCCTCCTTTCTATTTCTAAAAGTCTAGTATTCTTTCTATTGTGTGAATAATCATCGACACTAAATAGAGGTTGGTCTATGTGTATTGCTATTGTGAGACAGAACTAAGTTGAGAAAAAATGTTCTAATTATCAAAATGTTCTAATTATCATTTTTCTTGAGGTCCTGAAATGACTATTCTGTGGCGTCCAGAGCCCCTTCTGGGGAAGCTAGCAGACACTGAGGCAACTGTACTAAATATATTAGCTAATATTGGCTGGGAGCGGTGGCTCACGCCTGTAATCCCAGCAATTTCGGAGGCCAAGGAGAGTGGATCACCTGAGGTCAGGCGTTTGAGACCAGCCTGGCCAACATGGCGAAACCCCATCTTTACTAAAAAATACAAAAAACTAGCCAGCTGTGGTGGCAAGCTCTTGTAATCTCAGCTACTCGGGAGGCTGAAGCAGGAGAACGGCTTGAACCTGGGTAGCGGAGGTTGCAGTGAGCCAAGATTGTGCCACCACATGCCAGTCTGGGTGACAGAATGAGACTCCATCTCAAAACAAACAAACAAAAAGTTAGCTAATATTTAATTCAAAAACATGTTCTTAAATATTATTTGTAGCCAAGCAAACACACTTGAGCAGAAAAGCAGGCAAAATGCCCTCTGCCTAAATATATACAAACTCTGAGCCTGTGATATTTCCTAGGTCATGTTAGTCCCTGTAGATTGGTGTTGCCACTTGGAGCCCTGTGTAAGAAGGAAACTGTAGGCCTGGCACGGTGGCTCACGCCTGTAATCCTAACAGTATGGGAGGCCAAGGTGGGTGGATTGCCTGACCTCAGGAGTTTGAGACCAGCCTGGGCAATATGGTGAAACCCCGTCTCTACTAAAATACAAAAGATTAGCTGGGTGTGGCAGCATGCGCCTCGGGGGGCTGAGCTAGGACAACTGCTAGAACCCAGGAGGTGGAGGTTGCAGTGAGCCGAGATGGTGCCACTGCATTCCAGCCTGAGCGACAGAGCAAGACTCCATCTCAAAAAAAAAAAAAAAAAGAAGGAACCTGGAACCTGTAGTTTTTGGTGTATAGGTTTTTCACATTCTCGATTATTCCTGGGTATTTTATTCTTTTGGATGCTATTGTGAACGGAGTTGTTTTCTTAATTTTCTTTCAGATTGTTCATTGCTGGTACATAGAAGCATAATGTGTTTTTGAGTGTTGATCACACCTGCAATTTTGCTGAATTGATTTATTTGCCCCAATAGGTTTTCTTCGGATCTGAGATTTTCTATATATATATAGAATCATGTTACCTGTGAACAGAAATAGTTTTGTTATTTCTTTTTTATTTGGCTGCCTTTTATCTTTTTCTTGCCTAATTGCTCTGGCTAGGACTTCCAGTATAGTGTTGAGTATCAGTGGTGAAAGTAGGCATTCTTGTCTTTTTCCTGATCTTAGGAGGAAAGCTTTCAGTCTTTCACCATTGAATATGATGCCAGCAATGGGCTTTTCACAAATACCCTTTATCCTATTGGGAAGTGTTCTGAGCGTTTTTACGAAGAATATGTGTTGTATATTGTCAAATGTTTTTTAAGCAGCAATTCAAATGATCATGTGGGGTTTTTCCTTTCATTTTACTAATGCAATGGATTATCTCTACTGTCTTTTAAAAAAATGTTGAACCACCCATGAATTCCTGGGAGGAATCCCTCTTAATCATGGTGTATAATCCTGTCAGTACACTCTTGGAATTGGTTTGCTAGTATCATGTTGAGGATCTTTGCATCTATATTCATGAAAGACACTGATCTGTAGTCTTCTTTTCTTGTGACACACACACACATTTTACGTGTTATATGTGTTTGTGCACACAGATACTCTAACACATTTATGATTTACCAAAAATCCAAGCTGCTCCAAGTCATTTGAAACAGAATGTTTGCCCAAATAAGCATATTATTGTAGGACATCCCAGCAAGTATGGCAACTGAGGGCCTAGCAGAACTTTTCAAACCTTCCCTGTGGAGCTGTGCCACGAATGTGATCTCGTTTCCCTTGCCATTATTGTTTCTTAGTTAAGATTCTCAAGGAAGATCGTGTTTGGCACAATTTTCTCCAAGTCCAGCTCACCCTGAATCTAATGAGCTAAATTTAGAGCAGTGATGCCATTTGTCAAGTGTTTCTCAAACCTTAATGTGCATACAGCTCACCTAGAGGTATTGTTAAAATTCTGAGTATTGGCCAGGCGCGGTGGCTCACGCTTGTAATCCCAGCACTTCGGGAGGCCGAAGTGGGTGAATCACGAGGTCAGGAGATCGAGAACATGGTGAAACCTTGTCTCTACTAAAAATACAAAAAATTAGCCGGGCGTGGTGGCGGGTGCTTGTAGTCCCAGCTACTTGGGAGGCTGAGGGAGGAGAATGGTGTGAACCTAGGAAGTGGAGCTTGCAGTGAGCCAAGATCGCACCACCGCACTCCAGCCTGGGCGACAGAGTGAGACTCCATCTCAAAAAAAAAAAAAAAAAAAAAAAATTCTCAGTATTTAGATCTGTCATCAAGGCAGAATCTCAGGTTCTGCAGTTCTTATGACCTCTTAGGTGAGGCCATTGCTGCTGGTGCATGAACCACACTTTGAGTAGAAAGAATGTGGCCATGGGGCTGGGCATGGGTCCATTATTGAAGGCAGAACAGGGGAGTTGCTCTAAAAATCAGGGCCTAGGCTGGGTGCGGTGGCTCATGCCTATCATCCCAGCACTTTGGGAGGCCGAGGTGGGTGCATCACGAGGTCAGGTGCTTGAGACCAGCCTGGCCAATATAGTGAAACCCCGTCTCTACTAAAAATACAAAAAAAAAAGTATTCAGGTGTGGTGGTAGGCATCTGTACTTGGGAGGCTGAGGCAGAAGAATTGCTTGAACTTGGGAGGCAGAGGTTGCAGTGAGCCGAGATTGTGCCACTGCACTCCAGCCCAGGAGACAGTGGGAGACTCTGTCTCAAAAAAAAAAAAAAAAAAAAAAAAATCAGGGCCTATGCAGGTATCCCAAGGGATATCTACCACTTCTACCACAGTCAGGGAATATCTGTACTACTATTTGTGTTAATATCATTATTTCTAAATTTTCTGATGCTTTGATTACTAAATTACTTGTGAACAAAGTTTTCTAATCATGAAGGCAGCTACACAAAAGTGAAATTCTTTAGAATCCATGTGTGGACTATGAATAGCTATGTATGCCCATGAGCTGTGTAAGAAAAGCAAATATTTCATAATATAGTATGCTTGTGACTCAGTGCATGACCTAAGCCACCAGTCTGTACAATTTCTACTTTCTTCTACCCGGTTGAGAACACAGAGGGCCAGGCCTCAGCAATCCAGCTGATAAAGTTTTCCTCCAGCATGTCCAGCTTCTGCTTTTGGTGGCCTGTTTTGGTAAATGAAGGCCCCTCCCTGACCTCACGAGGCTCGGGGACTGCTGCCTGATACTTCCTGCTCCTTTCTCAACATTGGGATGGGTCTGCTGCCAGCCGGTTGCATTAGCGCTAATATCCACTTTTTGGCAGGGGTTTTCACTTTGTGGCATGCCCCTGCCCAATGTCAGGCATGCGGTTTTGTCTTGGACCCATGCTTGTTTCCCTTCAAGTTGGACAAGGATCTTATGGTGATGGCCATGAAGTTGTCCTTACAGGTCAAAAGGGAGTCCTGACCCATGGTGACACTGGGGAGAAGGCAGGCTTGTCTGCAGGTGCTGGAGCCCCTGAGTGTGGGTGGAGGAGAGACACATAGGCATTGGGAACACCTCTGTCTCTTCTCTCTCCGCTCTAGTTCCCACCCAAACACAGGCGGATGCCACCTACCTTCTCCCTGCCCTTGAGTAATCTTTTTTTTTTTTTTGAGACAGAGTCTTGCTCTGTCACCCAGGCTGGAGCGCAGTGGCATGATCTTGGCTCACTGCAACCTCTGCCTCCTGGGTTGAAGTGATTCTCCTGCCACAGCCTCCCAAGCAGCTGGGATTACAGGCACACGCCACCACGCCCAGCTAATTTTTGTATTTTTAGTAGAGACGGGGTTTCACCATATTGGCCAGGCTGGTCTAGAACTCCTGATCTCGTGATCCTCCCACCTCGGCCTCCCAAAGTGCTAGGATTACAGGCATGAACCACCGTGCCCGGCCCTGAGTAATCTTTTCTGCTACCGCAGATGGAGCTCATGTTTCCTAGGAACTACCCTTGTTTTGTCTAAAACCTGCATAACATTTTTGTCACCTCTCTTATCTCAAAGTTATGCTGTGAAAAGCAGCCCTGCAACCACACATATTATTTCTACCTTTTGTAGAAAGATATTGACCAGTAAGTATAATGTGAAAATGTGTCTTCTTCATGAATAGGATGGAAAGATATTGACCAGTAAGTATAATGTGAAAATGTGTCTTCTTCATGAATAGGATAGAAAGATATTGACCAGTAAGTATAATGTGAAAATGTGTCTTCTTCATGAATAGGATAGAAAGATATTGACCAGTAAGTATAATGTGAAAATGTGTCTTCTTCATGAATAGGATAGAAAGATATTGACCAGTAAGTATAATGTGAAAATGTGTCTTCTTCATGAATAGGATAGAAAGATATTGACCAGTAAGTATAATGTGAAAATGTGTCTTCTTCATGAATAGGATATTCCTGGGCTAACATCAAGTCACAGAACGGTGATCAGCTGCCTCAAGGTAGAAAGCTAGGATGTGTACCCAAGTTCCCTGGGAGGCAGGAACAGGAGCAGCAGGGACAGGAGGAGCCAGGTCATCATTATCTGGGTACATGAGAACTGCAGTCTTCAAAGTTTTGGGCTCTTGTCAACTTAAGAATTTTGCAAAGCTTCATATTCTCTTTTACTTTTAACAGTTTGTTTAAATTGTTTAAACTTCTGTGGATACATAGTAAGTGTATACATTTATGGGGCAAATGAGGTATTTTGGTACAGATCTCCTTAAGCATTTATCTTTTGTGTTACAAACAATCCAACTATACTCTTTTAGTTATTTTAAAATATATAATTAAATTATTGTTGATTGTAGTTCCCCTGTTGTGCCATCAAATACTAGGTCTTATTCATTTTTCCTGTGTTTTCAGTTCTTAAAGTTGACATGTAAAAAATGTTTTACAAGTTTAAATAGTTACAGAGGAATCATTTTCTATGTTCTGCAAATACTGGTATTTAAAACTAAAGCTCTTACATTACTCTTTTCAATGTATTCAGCTACATAGCATAGTGAATGATACCTACCACCATCCACTTAAAAATAAATGACCCACCTTTTCTTAGCAGTCAAAGTTTACATCATTCTTTGAATTTATTTTCTTATTCTACTTCCGGCACAGAATTTCATCTTAATAAAATATATATTTAGGCTTGAAAATCTCCCATTGGACAGCCTATCATAATTCTCTGCTGCAAAAATATGTATATAAAAAAATTCAAAAATATTTAATTCTAAAAAAAGAATTTTAAACAGGAGTCTTTAAGAGGCCTTTAAGTAAGGGACTAAGTGCAACAATTTAACATTTTTCATTTTCAGTATATTCTGATCTCAAAAACATAAATTTATTTTATTAATAAATTCCCAAAGCAAAATTGTATTATTTACATGCCTCTCAATCAGATGGATGAGACATTTATGAATTTACGTATCACAGTATTGTAACATATCTCTAAACTACCCTTGCTAAACTGAGCTGTGTTTCAGTATCAATTCTATCCCAATGCCTTATTTTTATAGATGTTGGTGCTTTGAAATTGCATTCAAACAGATTGGTAGACAGTAGTAGTATTATGTCAATGCTACTTAATTTAAAATATCACTCCTTCTGAGTTATATACCCCAAATAACAAGATCATCTGTTGTCAAAAATTATTTCATGAAAGGACAACCGTCTAGGTCTTCTTTCTGTTTTGTAGAAAACAAAGTAGAAACCATTTCATTGGCAAAAAAATTCATAACTAGTCATGACAGTCATATACTTTCTGAACCCATCACTAAGTTTTTGAATTGTTCCTTTGTTTGTCACCCAGGAATGCTTTACACCTGAGGGCAACTTGCAACCATAAGTGGGAAGAAGAGCTTTTGTGACAGGGACAGAGAACCAGGGAGACTCTTGACCCTGCTCCTCCTGAAGCAGATTAGATGTAGGAATGGATATGTACTGAATCTAAACTGTTGCTCCCGAACCTTCCCAGTGCCCCTAGGCCCCTTGGGAGGTGTTCTAGTACCTCCAGTGGCCTTGTCCCATAGCTCAGTAGTTTCCACTGGGCCGGAGAAGGGACGTGCACTGCGTCTCAGATGACTTCCCAGACCCGGCTGAGACTGCTCCCCTTTCTTCTCGCTGCCCTGCAGTTCCTAACAACATCCTCAAAGTCAAGGCAGGCTCATCGTGCCTCTGACCTTTGCAGTCTTTTCGTGGACACTCTGGATAAAGAGTATAGTAGTGGATAAATGAAACCTCCTGGGTATGTATGTCAGGAATCAAGTGATATGTTTCCATTATTATGTACAAGCCGCATGCTTGGAAGTGTATATAAACTTTAGGAATATAGAACTGGGGGAAGAAAGATCAACTATGTGACTCACACCAGACCCTGATCTAAATTAGACCTTGGGCCAATCTGCCTTAAGCTGAGAGAAGAGAAAGGAAAGTGTTTTGTTTTTAAAAGTCTAGGTATTTAAAAATAGTTGTCACCTTTCAAGAATCCCTGGGTCATTTTCTGTAAGAACCGATGAGCTCATCCAATGTTGCGGCTGCACTGCAGCCACGTATAATTAAGTTCTGTCTTGCCGTGGTTCAGGAGCGAGATGACACAGCCTCTTCTTCCCGCCACACTGCTGTGGGAGGAGGAGACCAGGAGAAAATAGTTGCTGTATGTGGCTGTGTAGGTTCACAAACACCCCCCTACCCAGCCCCAGTTATTCCTCTTTTGTTCCATGGAAACAACAATATGCTCTACCTAGAGGAAGAGAGAGATTATTTTGCCTGTCTTCTTATTTCATTTGCATAGCAACTTGTGATGTTGGTATTAGTATCACAATTTTATAGACGAGGAAACTGAGTCTCAGAGAGGTACAAATGGCTCGTTCAATGTCTTGCGTGAGTAGGGGGCAAAACCAAGGCTACCAGTGCAGCAGGTCTGTCTCATTCCTGAGCCTGTGTTCTTTCCTCTATGACACAGGAGCCTCCTTAGATAGAAAGACATCTCCTGCCGCCCTCGTCCTGCTGGAGCATGCAACTCCCTTGCTGCAGTGGGGACCCCAGATGGGGGACTGGGGAGCTGCTACACCAGGTGACTGTGGCCCTCAGAAATGCTTAGCAGATGCACATCCTGGGCAGCACTTCCCAGCCCTTTCCACACCATGGCACATGGAGAAAAGGAAGCATTTAGTTGGCAGGTTGGGTTATACAGAAAAGAAGAAGCTGTTCAAAACTGGGCACAAAGGGCTGACCTTGACCTGGGTGCTGAATAACTGGGGCATCCATAAGTCTACACACTTTTCGCCTGCCCAAAGCGTGGAAGCTGGGGCTCTGACACACGGCAGTGGGCAGAGTGCACGTGCACATCAGACACTGTCTCACACAGGCAGCCACTGTCATGTCTGGGCCTCTGCAGGACTAGGTTTCTACAGGGACTAAGCTGTAGATCATCCCTTTTGGAATTCACCTCAATGACACGCCTAGTGTCCTCAGAGCATCGGTGACTTTGAAGGATGGGGTAGAAGCAAGGAGAATGACACTTGGCTTGTGAGCAGCTATGAGTAATCCGCTTGGCCCTGGACATGGAGAGGTGGCATAAGATTGCCTACAGATCGTCACAGTGCCCCCTGTATTTTCTGTTTATTTTTAAATTGAATGACAATCCAAAGGTGGTTGTGCTGGATGAGATAAGAAGAACTAATACAGTGTGGAGTTTATGACTCTTACTTTGGACTCAGACAAATAATTTACAGGGAAGTAGAGATATATATGTAGATATGTAGGTATGTAAGTGTGTGTATATGTGTATATATGTATATATAAATATGGTATTTCTATAAATACCTTTATATATGTATATATAAAGAGAATATCTAGGTAGATGTGCTCAGCAGATATGTGTAAGCAGGTCCCAGAGATTTAGGTAAATGAGAAACATTACAGTATTTTGAGGCATGATGAAATTTGTTTTCTTTTTTTTTTAACTTAGAATTTTGAAGGTTCTTCCTTAAGGAAGGCTATAGGCAGTGATGGATAGATCCTTTGTAGCAGATGGGAGATGGAGCTGCCTGGATGGGGTGATTTCAGGGATAGCACACTCACATTTGCTCAATTTGGCCAGAAAGTGCTGTTTGCAGAATGACACCAGAAATAAAATTCCAATGAGACTATTCACACCAGGCCTCCTGGGTATAAGAGAGAGACCAAATGATGTTGGAGACACTTGTCTCAAGCACTTGGCTGACTTTGGGCAAATCAATTAAACTTGTTGGCCTCAATTTTCTCATCTAATGAAGCGGCTGACCTGGGGAGCTATTAAAATCCCCCTAGGTTTCACTTTCTGCAATTTGACCAACTTCAATTCTATTATCTGAAGCCTCTTCTCAAAGACAATGTGTGCTTCATAGAGCAGATGAGGAAGAAACAGGAGAGATCTGAAGATTCCTCTTAGAGACTTCAAAACATTTAAACTTGAATTCGACCTATAAATAACTACTTTTAAAATCTCACTAGCCAAACATAGGCAACTGTTTATAAGTTATGAACCCATAGAAATATCCACCTCAAACAAAGGAAATCAATACAGAAGATAGTTTCTTTGCCTTTAAAAATCCTTAAGATGAACATACAGTAAGATCATCTGTATAAAATTTAAGATCTAGTATCATTGCTCAAATCCAAGTAAACTCCTCATTTGTAATAAAGTTTGTATGGGTTCCCAGACCCCACCCTTGGCTTACTGAATCAGTTCCTCTTGGGATGAGACCCTGAAATCTACATTTTTAAAAGCTCTCTGGGTAATTTTGATGTGTCATGTCCTGCACTAGGGAATGTACTAGCAGCGGAGATATGTCTGTGTAGTGTGACTCTGATGAGCTAATTATTGGCTTTTGAGGAGCACTTAGGATTTTTATGAGTATTTCAGAGAAGTGCAGAGTGGGAGAGGGGGAGATGATGTTGATTCCAGGCAAACATGATTTGTATTTGTTTGCATGTGCTTGTGGATATAAAATATTGACTTTCCATTTTCAATAAGGAAAATTGTAGAGTTGGTACCTGTCATCTCCATACCTGACCTGGCCTGATACCCCAAAGATTGGTCGACCTGCATTTCTGAACAAAATATCTGCCCTGAATTCCTGTCTCTTTTTTGCCCCTAGTGACCTGGGCTGGGTCAAAAGCTCCTTTTTAATCTACATAGAGAATAAGCCCTGGACAGCATGCCTGTTTCTGGTCTAGCCTGATTCTTTCATCACTAGAACTAAAGTGCTTTCTTGAGCAAAAGATGTTGAAAGACTTAAAAGGCAAGTGTAAACCCAAGGGCTCCACCACTCCTAGTGTAGAGCCTCTTCCCTCATTGTTTCTACTATCCCCTCCCCACCTTGATAGCCCCATCTTGGCTGCTGCAACTGAGAGGAAGACAGAAGATACGGAAGACAAAAGGAGGTTCAGCTGCTTTTTCTACCTCGGTTAAGAACACCAGTCTGCTTCCTTTCAACGTTTTAATATCTCAAACAGATTCCTCCTATCTTCATTATCCAACTTATTTGAATGCTAATTTGGCTCCATGTTGCTTCTACTCAAATCATTATGGCCTCTTTGCTAATTTCCAGGGCCCTTTCCCTAAATAATTCGGCAATGAATGGCCAGAAAATTGGGGCCCTCAATGAGGTGATTCCTAGCTCATATTTTAGGCTTTTTGAGGACCAGAGACATCCCATTACCTTGAGTGATGAGGATTATAGGAAGGAATCACATAGAATTAAGAAATGCCATGGAAATGGGAGCATGTTTGCAAATGGCAAAGTCCTTTAGAATGCAAGAAGGCTCCAATGAGGGTTATCTCACTGCTTCTTGGCAGACCAAGTCATGAATCTCAGCCAGAGTTTTGCAATATCAAATATGATGACTCAGCCACTCTCTGTATGACTCAGTATCAAACCCCACAAGAGAGAGGATCTGCCTAGATTGGCTCTTGAGCTCCGCCACCTCAATCCACTGGCCAGTCCACAGAGGGGCCACCTTTGAGCTGGGTGTTTACCTGTGGTCCAAATATTCATGGCCAATAAATGGGAGTGGGGAACACATCATATGAAACATGGCCACTGACTTAGGTCAGGTTCACCAGAAGAAGACTCCAAGGATTAGTGTGAAAGTGATTTATCAAGAAATGTTCTACTGGGGAAAACTGGGAAAGAAATGGGGAAGTAGGATCAATTATAGAAGGGAAGTTGGGAGATGCAGGAGTGTGGTATCCAGCAAAGTCCCAGAAGGGTAACTTTGGTTCAGTCCCACAGGAGGAGCTCTGGAAACAGGGTAGGTCATGCCTCAGAGGGTCATGCCTCAGGAGAAGAGCATTTGGGGTATTTATACTCCGGAGCTCATTAGTCTTTGGTTATGTATTGGCCTGAGGCACAAATTCCCAGGCACTTCCAGGCTTTCTCGCGTAAGCAAAGTAGATTCTGGCAGCCTGAAGACAGTTCATCTTCAAGGAGATGTAGGAATAAGCATACGGGGAGTCTGTGCTCAGGAAAATGATCAAAGGGTCCAAGGAGACGTGGGTTGAAGTGTGGACAGCGTCTGCTATAGCTTCGTAAAGAGATAGCTAGAGAGGCTTCCTTCCCCAGAGGCCCACAGTCAGCACCGACACCCTAAGCTGAATAGATTCTTCCCTATATAGCCTGACAAAGCATGTTGGATGCTTGTGCTCAGGTTGTGGAAGACTCAGCCCACTATCTGCCACCTTCATCTCCACAGCCTGGCAACCTCGGAACTGGCTGACTGAAGTGAACGTAAATTAGACAAAGACCAGCACAAATCAGACTCAAGTTAACACATGCCAGACTCTGGTTGCTTCTAGCTTATAAACAAAAGATAAACTATTTCCAACAGTGTCAACAAAAATAAATGAACTTTCTTATTAAATCACTGAGAAATGACATTTCAAATATTTTATAAAAATATAGCACATCTATCTATATCCAACTCCGCTTTTGTTTCCACAAACTCTTGTCAGTTTAAAGATCTACACAATTTTCTCTGTAGCCCATAAATGAAAACTTTCAGGCTTTCCTGGCTGGCAGTGCTTTTTTCCTCTTCTGAGCTCCCAAGAGACTGGGTTTCTTTCTGATGGCTTTGACCACATCAGAGCCTGCACTGTGGGATTTTTGCCTACGTCCCACCAAATGTTAACCTCTTAAGGAGAGAAACAGGGGCCCATTCACAGTGATGCAAACATTTAACAGCTGAATCTCTGGGAAAAAATGTATGCATCTGTATATACATAAGTTTATTATATTTTAATGATAGTAAACCAATTTTTAGTATATCATTTATAAATAGCAATACAATATACAAATACTCTGTATTGTAAATTCCATATAGCCAGTTGGTTTTTACAGAATTATTTTGTTGATTTCTGCCAAACTCTTGTATCTCTAGCCAACCTGTAGTTGCAATTAATGAGTAAGCGGAGTTCAACATGAATGTTGGTTGACAGCTCTGTTTACATTAACAAGCAAGACAAAAATGAAGATGTATATGGAAACTTTAACGACACAAGTGACTTCTCTGCTGAATCAGATAATTATGTTCAAATAGAGGGAGAATGTAGCTTCAATGTTTTGTGGGTATGTGTGTGTGCGTGTGTGCTCATCACAATTTCATGGCCACAAACAGGAGATACTTTAATGTGCATTATACTTTCCAACACTTTCTTGAGTCTAGATAATCAACAAAACTATAAATCAAGCCTTGCTTTGTGGCTGTGATCATTTCCATGATGTAAATACTCCCACTGTAATCATTTTCAAGCTACCAGTGTTGCTGATGTCAGAGTCAGGAAGAGATGCTCAGTAGTACATCATGATAAAGTGTTTCCATTATAAAGATACAATAGATGAAAATAAACTTAGGACATAAAATAGTAAAATATTGTGAAATAATTAGAAGGTGATAAATTTTGGATGTCTGTTGCCATTGTTTTAATAATTTACTAAACAGTAAGTGTATATAATGTAGTTTTTAATAATGGCTGTGCTTAGTGAGCTTTCAAAATTCTTGAAAATTTAACAGTAGTCTTGCAAGCCAGTATGACCCAGTTCCAGTACACCACTGTCACTCACATTTCATAATTCATTGTCTTGCATGCTACTGAGAGTTTAAAAATGTTCGATGATTGCATAACTGATGGTAAATTAGAGATGTTGACTCTCTGATTCTGTTTGATATGCTCTGTCTTCTTCCTGAGAAAATTCTAACATCTTACTAGTGGTAGTAGCTGAGCTCAAAAGGTAATTTTTCTATACTAATAAAGGTCCTATTGGCTGATCTGGATGAAATACCATGTATCTCTGATAAAAAATCAGCCTCCTTAGACCAGTTTGTGTCCTTCTGTTAGTAGTAGTCAACATTTCTTTGATCATAGAGAGCATATTATAAATGCCCTCAGATCTTAAAATGTCAGATCTTTTTAGGTAGCCTTGGTATCGTTCCTTGTTTTTTAAATACACAGTACAAAATGCAATCTATAACACAACACTATCCATAATCCAACATTTACCACTTAATGACTCTTAACAACATTAAACCAAGCGTTTTCCCCACTATACGTATCCCATTTATGTCTCTATCTGCTTCTTTAGGTTATAAGGATCTCCCTATAATGCTTAACATGAGTCATTTTTGTTGTTGATGATGATTAATTTACGACATAGGACTCTCAGTGAATAATACCAGGACCTTCTAAGTGAAACTTTAAGGTTAAAGTTCAGGGTAGTCCCGGATGGCATAAGAAAGTCTTCAGGCACGAAGACTGATTGTCTAGCCATCTTGGCTGCTGGGGAGGTTGTTGATTACTCATAACACGTATCACCTGATAACTCCAACCTAGATTTCTTTTCCCTTGATTTACATTTCTTCCAGGACAAAAAGAGAAGCAGCCAGCTCCTGTAGAACTAGGTGCCATGCCTGATGGGCTCTCCAAGAACCATTCACCAGCGAGCATCCCACCTTCAGTCTATTTTCTGGAAAAGACTTCAATAGAGCATCTGATTCATTATCTTCCTTTCGGACTAGTGAGGCATTATTGTTATCTTCTTATGATCCAGTTGATCTGGGGATTTGCCCAATACCACACCACCAGTAAGTTCCAGGAGGAAAGCTGATCATCATTTCCCAAGTTATGGTTCTCATCCATCCATCCATTCATTCAATAAACACATAGCAGAAGTGCACCACAGGCCAAGCCTGATGGTTGGTCAGTGCTAAGGACTAACAAGGAGAATGCACAGGAAAAACGTACAGCCATTTGAGGTAAGGGAAAGATCACAGGCTTTGGGGTCAGACATCCTAGGTTGAATTCCAGCTCTATCACCTTCTAGGTAATGCGGCCTTGGTCAAGTTACTTAACCTCTAAGTCTCTGTAAGAGAGAAATACTGTTATAAATCTTGTGGGGTTACTGTGAGAGATATAAGTGAGGTATATGAGGCTTGCACAGAGCAGGTGCTTCAAAAATGGTTCCTGTGATGAAGGCTGGAACAACACTGTCCTTATTCTCATGGGGCTCACAGTCTAACAGGAGTGGCAATCTATGAAAACATACAACAATAAGATAATGCTCTCAGAGAAACATGAAGAGAGCACTGTGGAAACCCACCACTTTCTACTTGGTCAGGAGACTGATCATAAGCAAAACTGTGACTCTGACCTTGGGCATATCACTTAACGTCTTGAATCATAGCTCTTCCATCCACTAGACACGGGATAGATATTCAGATAAGAATAACCCTGACTGAGTTTACACATCTTGGCTCTCTGGACACATTCCCAGCAAGGCATGCCCTGCAATTTCATGCTCTGAAAAAGTCTATTCAATTGAAAAAGCTGACAGTGATACACACCCCTTTTAATAGCTTAGTAACATAAGCAAAACACAACCGTGACAGCTGATATCACCTTGCCGTTGTAAGTGATAAAAATTCTCAATGAATGCATTACATACCCGGTTGAGGTTCCTAACCAATCTCCCATGAAGCCCTTTTATGTAAATATTAATGTCATATTCTGCATGTTAAGTCCATTCAGATCCCCACATCCAGTTCATAGAATGACATTGCTGTTTCCAAAAGTACTGATTCCCAGCACAGAAATCAAGGAAAATAATACCATTGATATTGATGATGCAAATTTGAGTAAAATACCACTTTTTTTCTAAGTGATTTGCAACAACAATGATAAAAAACACATTTCTAGAACCTATATTATTATAAAACTGAGATGGAAAACATTTCTGTTACCTCTCCTACAATGCAAATATTTCCAGTTTCTCTGTTTAAATAGCTATAAATGTAAGTATGGACTTAAAGGGTTTTAGAAGAAATAAGCAGGTTAGAGACAGTTTGGCTATAAAGGCAGTGTTTTCTTTCTCCACTTCCTAAACATTCCCCTTCCACTCCTCACTCACACCCCCATATACCATCAGCCCTCCCTTTCCACTCCTCACTCACACCCACATACGCCATCAGCCCTCCGTATCTACATGTTCCACATCCTTGGATTCACCAACTGTGGATAGAAAACATTTTTTAAAAATAAAGACAACAATCCAACAATAAAAAACAATACAAATAAAAAATAAAGTATAACAACTATTTACACGGCATTTGCATTGTATTAGGTATTATAAGTAATTTAGATATGATTTAAAGTATATGGGAGGATATGTGTAGGTTATGTGCAAATACTATGCTATTTTTATATAAGGGATTTGAGCATCTGAGAATTTGATATTTATGGGATCCTGGAACCAATTCCCCAAGGATACCAAAGGACAACTATACCTCTTTCACCTCTCTTACTCTTTTTTTCTTTAATTTTCCACGAATCACCTTTACACACGCACACACACACATGTGCGCACACTTCTAGACAAGGTACTTAATAGGGAAACTGTCATCAAATCACAGTGGAGTTTTCTATATTGTGAAAGTCAGTTATTTCTATATTGCTTTAGAGAATGTCTGAAATTAGCTAGATATGGGCAAACGTTTCTCTTTTTCTGACTGAAATGTATTTTTAGGGCACGTTAATGCTAAAATTTGGAATTGTCGCATTATGCTAAAGCAGGTTCCTCAGACTGTGTTCCATGAGTGTCCTGGGGGATGTTAAAATGTTCTGAGTTTTAAAAACTCTGTGGTTAGAATTACACGGGAAAAATACAAATTGGCACATTACAGACTCTGAGGATTCTTGTGTTAAAGAAACGTGTTTAACGTTTTTTTGTGTTCGAAATTCACAAATTTATTTGATGATGGAACTATTGTTTTATTAGCGATCGATTGATTGAATAGTTCAGGAAACACACTTCGGTAAACACCAATCTAATGCAGTAAGAATTTTCTTTTTCCTGTGCTGAAGAACGGAACTCGCTGACTCCATTTCAGCCCCGAGTACCGCCCCTCTCCTGATGGAAGCAGGCTGTGCTGGGACTCCCTGCTTGCTTTCTCATCCACTTGCGTGTCTAACAAGCTTCCCATTCACTGACTCCTGCTCTGCCATCCAGAATGAGTAGAAGTTTTTCCATTGCCCTATTAAAATCTTGCAGACCTTTAAAGGATCTCACAAAGTGATTGTGACCACCTTCAGCCATCTCAGCCAGTATTCTTGTGGCTCCATAGGACTTTGTGCTAACAGCAAACATCGCCTGTAAACACTCCAGTCCTAGAATCTTGGGTGGGGCGCGGGAGCGGGGGGAGGACGGGGGAGGGCGGCGGGGGCGGGGGCGGGGGCGGGAACGGGGTGGGGAGGGCGGGGGCGGGGTTTGTTTAAACTCTCTTGGACCAGCCACCTGCTCTGTGGCCACTCTGTGGACGACTCACTCTCCTGTCTGGAGAGTGTCATTATTCCGACCGCCTTTTTGAAGGTTTTTATCCCTACAAAAGTTGACTTTAGGACCTCCTAACAGGGGACCTCTGTCCCAGTACTGGCTCTATCTGCTGCTGTCAGTCTCACACAAAGTAATTCAACAAGCCATTAGTATTTATTGACTAGGTGCTGGTGCAGCAATACCTACCTCTCAGGGCTGTTGAAAGAGTTGGAGGAGTTCATGGATGGAATGAGTGGTTCCTGGCAGGGCATAATCGTTAAAGGCTACTTCTTCATGGTTGGTGCTTTGCACTTATAGTATAGAGGTGAGGAGCACAGAATTTAAAGCCAGAAAGAAGTGGATTCAAAGCATGGCTCTTCCTCTTGCTGTCTGTGTGGCACTGGTCAAGCTACCTAACCTCTCCAGTGGAATCTCCACTTCATTTAGACGTAACGGAAATGATAGTGGCCTATCCTATCGTGGTATTGGGAGCCATAAATGAAATACTGTACGTAAAGCTAGCATAATATAGGATATATGGCACAGAGTGAGGGTTTAATAAATAGTAACTATGATTTGTATTAGTGCAGAGCAATGGTGGGGTGTGTGCATCTGTGTGCAGATGCAAGGATTGCTCACTATGGAGACAGAAATATCAGTAAATAAGTATAACATCAAATGGATTGTACATGCTACACAAACATATGCAGGGAAAATAAATTAATTTTGACAAACAAAACAAACATTTTGGAGGTAGCGTTTGACATTGACATAAAAACATGAGTAGATTCTATAAATTTGGGGCAATATGAAGGAGGAAGAGGATGCTAGGTACAGGGAACAGCATGAGCAAGTCAGGGGTCAGAAAAATCACAGGATGTTAGAGACTGAAGCAGGGTTGTGTGTTCACTCACGTTTGGGATCATGGAGTGGGGAGTGTGGACACGGGGCTGCACTGCCAGGCTAGGACCAGATCATGGAGAGCTCTGGATGCTGATCTGAGGAGTTGAGATCTCCTTTTTTAAACTCTGAGGAACCAGCAAAGGTTGGAACAGGATAATTATAAGATTCATCCCTGAATGAACTTGCTCCCCATCTCACCAGCAGCGCTGTGGTGGAGCCACTGGGGTTGTGACCCTACTTTGTTTCTGTTCCAGCAGTTGAAAAAGGGCCAGATGTGTAACAAGGATGTCACATAAATGTATAGGGGGCTCCTGTCAGAACATTTGGGTGTTGGGAACACTGGAGCGGCTGTGACAGAGCTGGGAGCTTTCCTCTCATTATCCACATCAGGGTTTGGAACCAGAAAGTCTGGCTTCTAATCCCTCTGTTGAATTGTGAGCTCAGTTATGGGAGAGGTGTTTTCGGTTTTCTATTTTTGTTTTAATCCCCCTTAGGAGCTGTCAGAGGTGCAAGGGGCCTCCTCACAGTATTCTGCCCTCCTCAGCACCACCAGGTGAACTGCTGAGTTTTCGGTGGTTAGCAAAACAGCCCTGCTTCCTCCCCTCCCCTCCCCTGTTGACACTCATATTCTGGAAGGGAACTCAGACGTTAATTAAATAATCACACAAAATAAGTAACTGGAAACTGTAATGTCACAAAGGAAAGGAGTTACGGGAGTATAGCAGGGCAGCCCAGTTGAATCTGGGTGACCAGGCATGACATCTCTGAGGTAATGACATTTGAGGGGGGAAGAGGGGTCCAGGCGGCAGGAACAGCATGTGCAAAGGCCCTGAGGTGGCAAAGAGCTTAGAGCATCAAGAAACTTGAATAAGAGCCAGTGTAAGCCAGGTGCGGTGGCTCACGCCTGTAATCCCAGCACTTTGGGATGCCGAGGAAGGTGGATCACCTGAGGTTGGGATTTCAAGACCAGCCTGACCAATGGTGAAACCCCGTCTCTACTAAAAACACAAAATTAGCTGGGAATGGTGGTGCATGCCTGTAATCCCAACTACTCGGGAGGCTGAGGCAGGAGAATAGTTTGAACCTGGGAGGCAGAATTTGCGGTGAGCAGAGATCGCACCGCCATTGCACTCCAGCATGGGCAACAAGAGTGAAACTCTGTGTCAAAAACAAACAAACAAAAAGAGCCAGTGTAGCTAGCACGCAGTGAGTGAGCGGGAGAGAGGCATGGGGTGAGGTCAGGGGAATAGGAAGAATGCGATGATTAACTTTAGTGCTGGAGGAGAAATGGAGAAAGCAGGCAGTGTACGTGAGTTGCTGTGAGGATGGGAATGGGGGTGGAAGTCCAGGGGTGAAGATGGCCCACACTTGGTTTCTGATAAGGATAGACAGTTGAAAGGGGCTGATAGCATCTTGATGAAGGGTGATGGTTGAGTGATAGGAAGACTCAGAGAGCCTGGAGAGGAGGTTTGGTGACTCTAAATAGGGTGAAAATGTAGCAACTAAGGAAGTTATAAAAATGACTTCAAGTTATAAAAATGACTAAGGCAAAGTTATAAAATAGGCAAAATCTGCTTTATTGCTTCTCCATTTCTGTATCTTTGATAATTTCCTACCCCATAAGCATCACACTTCATGCTTTCACTCAACAAGCATTGACGGAGTCCCTTTTTCATGGCATGTGGAGTCCCTCTTTCATGGCACGTGAAGCCCTGTGCTGGGGATACAGAGATGAACAGAAACAGACACATTCCTGAACTTGTGGAGTTGCTGAGAAAGTAAGGTTGAATAGCTGAATCCAGGTGGTTTTGCTTTATTTTTCTTAATAAGCTTTGTAGGGGGTCTTCAGTGTACTGTAAAACTGAAGGGTGAGAATTAGCCTCTTAATTCTGGCAAAGACTTGATAATCACGGAACAATTTTTTTTGAGAGAGTATCTAAATTATTTCCAAAACATCATTCAGTCCTTTCTGTGGAGAGCAGAGTTGATCAATTTCACCTGAAATTTTAATCAGGAGGTTTTTGAAATTCACTGACTCAATGTGTCGTTGAAAAGATCAAAGTCTGCTATAATTTCACCTGTTTATTTTTAAATCAGACATTGAATGAATTTCATCTTCAATTAGCAATGCTTTTGGGCATCTTGAGGTGTGCAAAGCACAAAGACTGCTCATTATCTTTAAATAGTTTGCGGGCAATTAGATCTACTTTAGAACGGTTGCCAGCCTTTTGGCCCAAAGAATGAACATGGCATCATTTACTGTGCTGTCTACTGATTCTAGGCATCTGCAAGGCCCGTCCTGAATACTGAAAATACAAAATGCAGAACACTATGCATGAGAAAAAAGTAATTAAAAAAAGACAGCTCAGAGTGAAATGTTTCTTAGGCTGAGTGTAGAAAAAGTTGCTGATAAGGAACATAGTGGGAAAACCAGTCAGGATTTGCAGTGCCCTGGTGTGGGGTATGGGAGCCTTGTCTAGTCTAGTCTTGTGTCCAGGCAAGTGAGTAGCCTCTGAGCGCTGGGTGGTTTCTGTGGTTTTCCTCCTTGGGGAAAATACTCTGGGCTTATCTCCACAGTTAGAGGGGTCGTGTTGCTTAATGTAAACACTTGAGGCAGCATTCTAACTTTTCTACTTTAGGTTCCCATGAGTTCGGTTGGCCTGACCCAGCCTCTGATAAACCCAGGACACTGACGGAACCAAATGTCTGAACTGGCAAAGCTGAGGACCAGCCCCCAACCTGAAGTCACTTCACTGAGGTCCCTTAGGGGCTGGGCAGCCTGCCTTACCCTGGCAAGTCCCTCAGCCTCACCCTTGGGTGGAGTGCCACACAGTGATTCCCAGAAAAGCCAAAAATAATTAACTGAGGGCTTTATTTTCTTTAGCATTACTAGTTACTAAAGTAACTCAGTAAATTCTCTTGCTGCTTACACGGTTAGACAGCTGCCTCATGGAAAGATGCCTTGAAGTTTGACTGATTTGAGTTTTAGTGTTAGCTCTGCCCCTGAGTCACATTGTCTAAGTCCATTAACTTCTCGAACTTCAGTTTCTTCATCTGTACAATATAAACCCTCTTACAGGATTGGAAAGAGCTTGCATGGATGAGCAATGATGTATGTATTTAAAAATGTGGATCAGCACCTGGAAGAAACAGTAAGGGCTGCTGTTTACGGAAATCTTTGCTGGAGAGAGAGAGGGAAAGCCCAAACCATTTTCTTAGAGTGAGGAAGGAGGGAAGGAACACTAGATAATCCGGTCACAGGAGAAGCCCTGCTGGAGAGAGGAGAGGCTTGTCAGGAAAGATGGGGGCTTGTCAACACCTAGGCAGGTGATAAGGTTCCAGGCAGCCCTGATGTGCCTTAGAATCGGCCAAGTTCTTCGCAGTTGGAAGAGTTCCGAATCAGGCTCCATGGAGAGGCGGGGAAATCACCGAAGCCTCTCTCTTGGGCTACTCTTCACCCCTTTCACCTCCCGGACCAAGCAGGTCTCCCAGAGGGCGGGGATCCTCGGTTACTAAGCGTGAACGCGTCCATAGTAACCGCCGCCCAACTGGTTTCCCTCCCGGCCCGACAGCTCCCGCCTCTCCTCTGACTGGCCAATCAACTCCCGGCGAGCCGGCCGGGACGGCCGCTGAGTGGCCCACAGGCGCTGCTATCGTCACAGATAGGAAAGGCGGGGCCAGGGCTGGACTGGTCTGGGCCCCAGTCGGGGGCTGCAGGTGGCAGGCTGTGACCCCTTCCTCTCACCGCCCCTTCCCGCCCCTCGCCGGGCATCCGCCGACAGGTGAGTGGTCTCGCTGACTCCAGCCTGCCTCTAGGACGACGGCAAAGGATCCCCCTTCGCCAACCAGGACTCCAACCTCTGGCCTCCAGATCGCGGGAGGTCGCGGACACCCTGCAATTCCTCCCTCCATCTTCACTTTTCTTTCCAAATAAAAGCCATACAAATCCACAGGCACCTCCCACCCAGACGTCTATTTCCTCGTAATTTACCTTTCTGATGCTTTTCAAGGTTTGAGAAGTTATTTCTAAACGCGGAACCAGGGAAGGGGCGTCCGAACCCCCTGCACTGTGCTAACTCATTTAATTTCTTAATTCTAATTATTACCCGTTAGCAGCGCTGTGCCTTTCCACTGCGGTGCTGGCCGCCCCGCACGGTGTTCCTCGTTCCCTCTGCTTCAGTAGCCGATCCTTCAGATCTGCAGTCACTGGGAGGAGAGTTCAATCACCTGGTCTTGTAGTCAGAGCTCCTGAAATTCAGATCAAAGCTGTTCTCTCACCGCCCAAAGCCATTTCTGTTTAGCTAGGCTGCAAAGCTTTCGGTTGTGTTTGGGCAGTTTAGACCAAACCCCTCTATGTTTTCTCCTGGATGTATATGGTGTTGTAGAGAAATAAACATCCTGGAAATGGGTAAAATTATTTGTTTGATTATTGTGAAAAAAATATATAGTTTTACTAATAGGCAAAAATGTTTTGAGGTAACTGACAAAATATTCTACTTTTTTCTTCTTTAAAATAAAATACTTCACACAATAAGTAGAGTGAACCCAGGGGTGAATCCGTGTACCCAGTCCAAACTTAAACCAACAAAAAATCGATTACAGGCACAGTTGAGGCCTCTTACGAGGCCTCTCTCCTTCCCTAGTCCTATTAGCCTACAAAATTTAGCATTTACTTATGTTCTGCATATTTTTATACTTTTACTACTCATATGTTTATCCCAAACCAATGTATACTTTTTTTTTTTTTTTTTTTTTTTTGAGACGGAATCTCGCTCTTGTCACCCAGGCTGGAGTGCAATGGCGTGATCTCAGCTCACTGGAACCTCCGCCTCCCGGATTCAAGCAATTCTCCTGCCTCAGCCTGCTGAGTAGCTGGGATTACAGGTGCCTGCCACCACACCTGGCTAATTTTTTTCTTTTTTGTGTGTGTGTATTTTTAGTAGAGACGGGGTTTCACCAAGTTGCCCAGGCTGGTCTCAAACTCCTGACCTCGTCATCTGCCCGCCTTGGCCTCCGAAAGTGCTGGGATTATAGGCATGAGCCACCACACCCAGACTACTGTTACATTTTGAGTTGATAGAATGGTTATGCTGTACGTGTTCCAGGTCATTATGCTGTACGTGTTCCAGGTCATTCATTTGAACTGTTGTGTGGTGATTCTTGTATGAATTTACCGCATATTACGTATGCATCCTCCTGTTGATGGACTTTTAGTTTGCTCCCTTTAAAAATATTAGAAAGGAATTCTTGTACATTCTAATTGTAAACATATTTGAATATGTTTGAACATATTCAAACATATTTGAATATGACATTTCAACTTTACTGGATACCACCGTGTAGCTCTCCAATGTGTAATAATTTATACACCATCAATGAATAGAGTTCCTTAACCAAACTTTTTTTTTTTGAGGAGATGAAGTTTTCCTGTATTCTTATGTAATATATGCATAAAGAGAAATTAAACATTGATGTCTGATATGATTTCTTCTACTTCTGGTATTTGTTAGTGCATTGGCAGCACTGTTTTATTTCCGCTCCAATTTGGAACTGTAATTAAGTGGCTACAAAGGAACTAAAGGGGTTTGTACGTGAGCCATTCAAGCCTATGCTTGCCCCTGATTTAAGGCAGGGTGTGGAGCAAGTCATGTAAACCTGTGTCTTCTGCAGAAAATGGTCTGTAGATTTTTGTACTTTAAAATATCTATGATCTTCAAGTCTTGCTTAAATATGCTAATAAAATGTTTACCCAATATGAAGCCAACTTTTGGATTGCAAATAGAGCTTTCCGGTTCTTAAAATCTCTGTGTGATTGATTCTATATTTAGCATGTTAATATTTATAGAAGACTATTATAGCATTTTTTTCAGTATATAAATAACTGTTGACCATAAATTAAGTGCACCTAGTTAAACATTGTATTTGACTTTGTAGCCCATGTCTCATTTCTTAAAATTCTGTTTGGTCATATGTCTTAGTTTTCTGCTGCTATAACAGAATACCAGATACTGGGTGATTTATAAAGAACAGAGATTTGTTGGACTCACAGTTCTGGAGGCTGGGAAGTCCAAGATTCAGGGGTTACACCTGATGAGGGTCTTCTTGCTGCATCATAATATGGCAGAAGGACAAGAGAATGAAAGAGACAGAGACAATGGAGGTGAATTTATTATTTTATCAGGAACCCAATTCTGTGATAACTAATCCACTCCCACAATAATAGCATTATTCCATTCATGAGGTCAGACCCCTTATAACATAATCACCTCTTAAAAGTCTCACCTCTTAATACTGCACAATGGTAATTAAATTTCAACTTGAGTTTTAGAGGGGAGCATTCAAACCAAAACATCATGATTAAATGTACAATAAAAAACAATTGCCTAATTTAGGGGATTTTCCCATAACTATTTGCAGTCATTTTTCCAAAGAATTTGCTCAGTTTCTTTGCGAATATGAGATATTTATAGCATCAGTTAATGATCTAGTATGTGCTGCACATACTCTCTTAAGAATTGACTGGAAAGGCATGGTAGCTCACGCCTGTAATCCCAGCACTTTGGGAGGCAGAGACGAGCGGATCACGAGGTCAGGAGACAGAGACCACCCTGGCTAACACGGTGAAACCACGTCTCCACTAAATAATAATAATAAAAAATTAACCGGGCGTGGTGGTGGGCGCCTGTAGTCCCAGCTACTCGGGAGGCTGAGGCAGGAGAATGGCGTGAACCCGGGAAGCAGAGCTTGCAGTGAGCCAAGATGGCGCCACTGCACTCCAGCCTGGGAGACAGAGTGAGACTCTCTCAAAAAAAAAAGAATTGACTAAGTTAGAATTTAGAGAGTAGGTTAATCATTGTAAAAGACGCACACCACCAAAGTAAGCCATAGGTTTTTAAAAACTGAGGTATTTCTTCCTTAAAAGTTTGATAGAATTCACCAGTGAACCCATTGGAGCTTGAACTTTTCTTTGAGGAAAGTTTTTAAACTGTAGATTCAATTTTTAAAAAATACTACAGGGCTACTCAGGTTATCTAACTCTTCTTTAATCAGTTTTTGTTATTTGTACATCTTTCAAAAATTTTGTCCATTTCACCTATGTTGTCAAATTTCTTGCCATAAAGTTGTTAGTAATATTGCTTTATTCACTTTATATAATGTTTGTGGGAATATTGCCTCTCTTGTTCCTGATATTAGTAATTTGTCTTCTCTTTTTAATTTTGATAAGCCTATCAAGTTGTTTATCAATTTTATTGATAGAGTTTTATTGTTTTTCTTTTCTATTTGTCTATTTTCTATTTCATCGATTTTTTTTTTCTCTTTATTATTTCCTTCCTTCTACTTTGGGTTTATTTTTTTTTTCCTAGCATTTTAAGATGAAAGCACAGATCACTGATTTTACCTCATTCTTATTTACTAATGTAAACACTTAAAGCTATAAACTTACCACTAATAACTATTTTAGCTGCATCTCACAAATTTTGTTATGCTGTTTTCATTTTCATTCAGTTAAGAATATTTTCTAATTTCCCATGTAATTATTGACTCATGAGGTATGGAGTAAGGTGTTGTTTCATTTGCTACTATTTGGGGATTTTCCAAATATCTTTCTATTACTGATTTCTAACTTAATTCTGATATGGTCAGTTAACATACTTTGTATAATTTTGATATTTTAAGTTTATTTAGACTTGTTTGTGACTCATGATATGGTCTACATTGGTGAATGTTTTCTAAAACACTCTAAAGATGCAAATTAGGTCCAGTTAGTTGTAACGTTGTTCAAATAGTCTATGTATCAACCAATTTTTTGTTTACTTGTTCTATGATTTAGTAACAGACAAATGTTGAAATATTCAAATATAATGTGGATTTGTCTATTTCTCACTTTAGTTCTGTCAATTTTTGCTTTAGGTGTTGAAAGTTAGGTAAATGATTACATAAACATTTAATATTGTTATATCTCCTTGACTGATCCCTTTATCCTTATTTTTCTCTCTATCTCCGAATATTTCTTGTTTAGAAGTCTACTTGATTTGATATTAATATAGCCACTTCTGTATTCTTTTGATTAGTGTTTAAACAGTTTATCTTTTTTTCATACTTTTATTTATTTTTTTTAATTTTTATTTTTTTGAGATGGAGTCTCACTTTGTTGCCTAGGCTGGAGTGCAGTGGCATGGTCCTCCGTCTCCCGGGTTCAAGCAATTCTCTGCCTCAGCCTCTCGAGTAGCTGAGATTACAGATACCTGCCACCATGCCTAGCTAATTTTTATATTTTTAGTAGAGTTGGGGTTTCACCATCTTGGCCAGGCTGGTCTTGAACTTCTGACTTCATGATCCACTCGCCTCGGCCTCTCAAAGTGCTGGGATTACAGGCGTGAGCCACTGCTCCCGGCCTATACTTTTATTTTTAACTTCTTTGTGTTTTATATTTAAAGTGAGATTTTTCCTAGACAGATTATAGTTCAATATTGCTATTTAAAAACCATTTCTAACAATCTGTGCCTTTTAAGTGGATTGTTTAATTATCAGTATAGTTGGATTTGTATTATTTTTCTATTTGGGTTTTCTTTGTCTTATTTTTGGTTCTCTTTTGGAATAATTAAGAGTCTTTTTTGTCTTCCATTTTTTTCCCCTTCATTATTGGTTAAAACTCTTGTTTTTTAGTCTTAGATACTGCTCCAGGTCAGTGGTTCAAAAACACTTTTATCTCAGGACCCCCTTATGTTCTTAAAAATATTGAGGACCTCAATGAGCTTTTACTTATGTGGATTATACCTATTGTATTTATTATACTAGAAATTTAAAACCATAAATTATTTTAAAATAACCATAATAACCCATTATATATTAGCATAATGTTTTTATTAAAATATTTTCTGGAACAAAAATTAATTTAGTAAGAAGTATTTAGTATTGTTTTATATTTTTGGCATAGTAATTTTTAGCTTAGTAGCTGGGCTCTCATCTTCATTCAGTCTGTTGCGATAGTATGCATCATGTCGCCTCTGAAAAACTCTGTTGTAAATTTGTGAGAAAGGCAAATAGCATCTGAGTATTTACCATGAAAACCATTTTGACCATTTCACCTCCCAAGAGGTCTTAGGCATGCCCATGGGTCCTTAGTTTATATTTTGAGAGCTGGCTACTCTAAAGTTTGCAATACATATTTTTAACTTATCACAGTGTATGTTTAAATGACATTATTTCATTTCAGTTATAAGACCCTTATCATCTAATATGGCCATGTAAGCCCTCCTGTCATTTGTGCTATGGCTACCATATAATTTACTTCTATTTTATTAATGCCACAATTTTTTATTTTTAATTTAAATAATGGTCTTTTAAATAAATTTGAAAGTTAGAAAGATTTTGTTTTTCTTATTAACACACATGCTTACCATTTCTGACATTCTTCATTTCTTTGTGTAGATCCAACTTTCCATCTGGTATAATTTCCTTTTCTCTGAAGAATTTCCTTTAACAATTCTCTTATTGCAGGTCTGCTGATGATGAATTCTTCTGGATTTTGTTTTTATGAAAACATTTTATTTCAGCTTCATTTTTTGAAGGATATTTCCACTTGATACAGAATTTGAGGCTTTACACTTTCTTCCAGCCCTTTAAAAATGTTGTTTGTCTTCTGGTCTGGGTAGTTTCTGACAATAATTCAGCACTGATTCTTATCTTTGTTCTTTTTTTCCAAATATGTCTTTTCTCTCTGATTTTCAAATTTTCTCTTTATCACTGGTTTTCAGCAATTTGATCATGAGCCGTGGAGTGGTGGTGGCAGCAGGGGGTTGTGTGTGTGTGCACGTGTCTGTGTGTGTATTTATCTTCTTGGAGTTTGTAGAGCTTTTTGACCTAGGTATTTATAGTTTTCAGAAAATTTGGAAAACATTCGGCCATTATTTCCTCAAATATTTTTGTCCTTCTCCTTTTTTTTATGACACTGCAAAACCTTAATATTGGAACCTTTGCTGTTGTACCATAGGTTACCAAGGTGCTTTTCAATTTCTTCTTGTGTCAAATCCTTTAATGCAGTTTACTAGTTCCATCATCTCTGCCATTTCTAAGCCTCCTTCCATTGACTGAGTTTTCTTTAGGGGTTACATTTTTGTGCTCCTTATTACGTCTGGTCGTTTTTGACTGGATGCTGGACATTGTGATGTTACATATTTGAGTGTCTTGATGTTGTAAGGTAGTTACTTGTGGATTAGCTTGATATCTTTGAGACCTGTTTTCAAGCTTTGCTAGAGGGAGTCTTCATTACTTTCACTCCAGGCATAGTTAAGCCCTACCTCTAACGTATGGCCTCTCTGGTGTCTCTCCTGAATGCTCCAGGTGGTTGCCAGTGACCCTCCAATCTAGTTAGTTTGTGTTCATAATGTATCTCCACCCTCTGTCAGTTCTAGAAATTGTTCAGCTAACAGCTCTGCCATCGCTCTTTGCCAGGGTTTGTGGAGTGTTCCTTGATGCCTGCAGCCTATTCTCAGCAAAGACAAAGATCCCCATGTAGATTTCTGGATCTCTATGTCTGCATAGCTCACTTTATTCCATAAACCTGCTTTACAATTTCTAGCTTTCTCAGCCTTCCCGAATTCTGATCACTTTCTCAGCTCACAAAGGCTGCCAGGCTCTGTTCAGTTTTCACGTTTTTTCTCATTGTCTGAAAATTGTCTTTGGGTACAATGCCTTGACAATCAGAGGGCTCACCTTATTTGTTTCCCTTCTTTCAAGGATCAGAGTCTTATGATGCCTGTTGTCTGAGGTCTGAATGCAGTTATTTCATATATTTTGTCTAGGTTTTTAGGTATAAGAAGCTAAGTCTGGTTTT
This sequence comes from Macaca thibetana thibetana, assembly GCF_024542745.1. Taxonomy (NCBI): domain Eukaryota; kingdom Metazoa; phylum Chordata; class Mammalia; order Primates; family Cercopithecidae; genus Macaca; species Macaca thibetana. Next base: position 6,064,058 of record NC_065593.1, read on the forward strand.
TATTATTCTTTCATGGTTGGAGGTAGAAGTCAGTTTTCAGTTTTTAAGTATTTTTTAGTTCATGACAGTCTTGGTTTTCTTGACCATTAATGGCCCAAAATGCATGACAGTGGAATACTTTGGTGAAACCATCCCCACGTGATGTCTTTTATTCAGTCTTCCTGAATGACGTACGAGATGGCTGGTAGAACTAGAACTTCAGTTGTGGCTGTAAAATATTATCTCTCCATATGAAACTGACTGCCGTACGTGAGAAATTCTACTTCTGTGATCTCTAAACCACTATGCTTTATGCTTTAGATTCCAGATTCTATGACAAATCTCACTTCTAATTAAAAAACAAATCACCAGGTGCTTTTGTAAACTATATTTGTTTTTCTCAGTCCACATATCTCATCTGGTGTATAAACCCTTGCATCTTCAGATATCACCCCCGGAGCAGATGACTTACGGTTCAAACATGGGTTGAGACGTCTCAAGATGCCAGTATAACAAATGCTGGGAAAACTCGGGTGGCATTCTACATGTGAAATTCCGTGGTTGAAGGATGAAGTGAGCTATTGGTTTTTAGATCTCTTATTGTCAAGAATTAAGCAGGCTCATTAAGCATCATTAAGATGGCTCATGCCTGTAATCCCAGCACTTTGGGAAGTTGAGGCGGGAGATCACTTGTGGCCAGAGTTTGAGACCAGCCTGGGCAACATAATGAAATCTGCTCATCTCTACTAAAATAAATAAATAAAATTAGCCAGGCACGGTGGTGTGTGTTTGTAGCTCCAGCTACTTGGGAGGATTGCTTGAGCCTAGGAGTTCAAGGCTGCAGTGGGCTGTGATCATGTCAATGCATTCCAGCCTGGGCAACACAGCAAGATTCTGTCTCTAAAAATAAAATAAACCAGCCCAGCGTGGTTGTGGCTCATGCCTGTAATCCCAGCACTTTGGGAGGCCGAGGTGGGTGGATCACGAGGTCAGGAGATCGAGACCATCCTGGCTAACAAGGTGAAACCCTGACTCTACTAAAAATACAGAAAAATTAGCCAGGTATGGTGGTGGGCGCCTGTAGTCCCAGCTACTCGGGAGGCTGAGGCAGGAGAATGGCGTGAACCTGGGAGGCAGAGCTTGCAGTGAGCCGAGATCGCGCCACTGCACTCGAGTCTGGGCGACAGAGCGAGACTCCCTCTAAAAGTAAAATAAAATAAAATAAACTAAAGCAAAGTAGGAGTGGTCTATCACCACTTGAAGTTTCTTGCTAGAACTAAACCAGATTATTTATTGATCTGACATGGGGAAGGGGTTGAAACTGAAGACAACCTTAAGGACCCTAAGGTCTCAGTACTTTAAATTTCCTTTTTCAAAAAGTAATGGTTAAGTTTCAAATTGAAGCAAAGAACTGCAAGTGGTAACTAAGGCTTTTGTTTTCACCATCAGTCTGTAAGTTTGGCCAGTATAACATGTTTGGGAGCTGTAGGAAGAAAGAATTTAGCAGAAAGAGAACTAGGGTTGTATAAGCACAGGGCCATGGGTGGATATTTTATCATATGATCTGTGGGGATTGTGACTTGAACACAACTCTACAGATAGATTATTTTGTAGTTGGGTACCAAAGTCCTCAAGACATAGCTATTTTAGTAGTCACTAAAGAATTTTTATTTTTCTGAGCAGTGCATAGAATTGGACCTGATTGTATTTTTCCTTTTTAGTAAACAAGTCCATAGACATTAACTCCAAAACAGAATGACATTTAAATGCTAAAAGATATGTTATGGTCTGTGGCATCCTTGGCTTTCTGGAATAATAATGATCAAAAGTTTCAGACAATGGAACTGGTAAAAAGAATGAAGTAGATCAGTAGATCTGCGTGTTCTAACAGGGGGAGTGGCCCAGAAAATATACTTAAGTTAAAAAAAAAAAAAAAGCATGATCTACAATGATATATACAATGATTAGGATAATTCAGTTTTTGTATTAAAAAGCTTTATATATAGGTATAGATGGTATATAGGTAGAGGTATATAAAATATAAATAATACATATGTTGGTATATGAATAGGAAAAATCTGGAAAGATACAACTATTAATGAACTATTTAGTGGCTACTTCTGAGGAGTTCACCTTTGCGAGGAGGAAGGATGTTTATCTTTTACATTATCTACTTCTCTGAGGTAGCAATTTAAAAAGTTAAGATCTATTGCACACTTTCTATGTGCCCGACACTGTGCTAAGCCTTCTAAATACTTAGCATTGTCTTAGCCTTCATAACCCCATGGCTTCCCTAGGATTTCTATTATATGTTGGAGGTGCTTACAGGTTGCAGGTTGCAGGAAAGGAGATCCAGGTACTTGCCTTGAGCTGTGTTTGCATGTCAACCACACCATTGTTATCCAGAAGGAGTGTTTATTTAGGATGACTTGTGGGGGCAGGGGTGGGGAGTTGCCAAGCAATCCCCTGCTGCTACCACTGCTCACAACAGTCCGAAGAAGGAAGTGCTATAATTATTCCCTATTATTTCTAAGTGAAGCAACCGAGGCACAGAGAGGTTAAGCAATTTGCCCAATGTCACATAGCTAGTAAATAGGTGGATTCACCTTATTTGTTTCTCTTTTCTCATGGCTCAGAGTCCTGTGCTGTCCATTGTCCAATGTCTAAAATCAGTTGTCTAGATTTTTAGATATAAGAGGCTAAGTCTAGTTTTCACTACTCTATCATGGTTTGAGATGGAAATCTATTTATTTATTTATTTCTTAGACGGAGTCTCTCTGTAGCCTCAGGCTGGAGTGCAGTGGTGTGATCTCAGCTCACTGCAATCTATCTGGCCCCCACCCCTGCCACTGGGTTCAAGCAATTCTCCTGCCTCAGCCTCCTGAGTAGATGAGATTACAGGCGCCTGCCACAGCAGCTGGCTAATTTTTGTATTTTTAGTAGAGACGGCATTTCGTCTAGTTGGCTAGGATGGTCTTGAACTCCTGACCTCAAGTGAGAATTCTATTTTGAATCCCTATCTGTTAAGATGCATAGTTCAGGCTCCTAATTTGAATTTGTTACAACAAGACAATATTACTCTCATAATTTTTATAAAAATTCAGAAGTTCAAATGGCCAATAAAAATGTGATCTTAATACATTCTAGAGACACGGAGATTAAAAAAAAAAACTTTGTTGGAATATATTATCAATGGTGAATGTGGATAACAAATGAGAACAAGCATCTAATGTGTTCGGAGCTGTATGTTTCACCAGAGATTAATTTATGTGACTGTCTTATTTTACTTTTCATTTTTTAACAGGAGAGATTTACAAATAGTGTTTTGGCATCATGGAACGCGTAGGTTGTACTTTAACGTCAACTTACGCCCACCCTAGACCAACACCAACCAACTTTCTACCAGCCATCAGTACCATGGCCTCAAGCTACAGGGACCGCTTTCCCCACTCCAATTTGACCCATAGCCTGAGCCTTCCTTGGAGACCCAGCACATACTACAAAGTGGCCTCCAGTTACCCAAGCGTGGCCCCGTACTGCACCAGATCACAGAGGGTGTCCGAGAATGCCATGCTTCCCTTTGTTTCCAACAGAACTACCTTCTTCACAAGATACACGCCAGACGACTGGTACAGGTCCAATTTAACCAACTATCAAGAGTCCAACACTTCCCGACATAATTCGGAGAAACTAAGAGTAGATACATCTCGCCTAATTCAAGACAAATATCAACAAACAAGAAAAACCCAGGCAGACACAACCCAAAATCTGGGAGAACGTGTCAATGACATAGGGTTTTGGAAATCTGAAATCATTCATGAGTTGGATGAAATGATTGGAGAGACAAATGCACTTATTGATGTGAAGAAAAGACTGGAGCGGGCTTTGATGGAGACTGAAGCCCCTCTTCAGGTGAGACCTTAGGATAGAAGGCACTGCAGTTTTATGATTTTAACCCACTGGTTGAGTTACTGTGGTTATTTATATATTGAATTATGTTTTAATTCTCTGTAGAAGCCAACTCCCATCAATAAATCTGCGACTGGTTTCAGCAATGGCAAAACCACGTCTTTTTTTTTTTTTAATGCATTATACACTGTAAGAACAACCACTTTAAGAAATAATTCTGAATGCAAAGAAAAGAAGGCCAATTACAGAGACACCATTAGGATACATAACATTTTAAGGTGAACATGCCATCTGTATTCTGCCATTCTCACATTGCTATAAAGAAATACCTGAGGCTCAGTAATTTATAAAGAAAAGAGGTTTAATTGGCACCTGGTTCTACAGGCTGTACAGGAAACAGTGGCTTCTGCTTCTGGGGAGCCCTCAGGAAGCTTCCAATCATGGTGGAAGGCAAAGGAGGAGCAGGTATCTTGAAGGGTCCAGGGGCAAGAGAGAAAGGGGGAAGGTGCCACACACTTTTAAACAATCAGATCTCCAGAGAACTCATTCACTATCCTGAGAATAGCGCCGAGTGGATGGTGCTAAACCATTCATGAGGGATCTACCTCCATGATCCAATCACCTCCCACCAGGCCCCACCCCCAACATTGGGGACTACAATTTGAATTGAGCTTTGTGCAGGGACACAGATTACCATCTTATCTCTTAAATAGGCTGCTTCATCACTGCTGTCCCTAAATGAAAATAAACAATATTTGATTGTTTATTTATACAACCAAAAACTTTATTTTACAACCAAAACTTTATTTATACAACCAAAAACTTAATTTTTTTTAGTCTGTATCATGAAACGCCTCCTGTGTACATATTATGATTCCCTTTCAAGACGTAGTGACATCATCAAATGAGACCATCTTAGGACATGGAATTTGCTTGACTAAGTAGAAAAATGGGGCTGAGATTAGGCCAGTTGCCATAGTAATGTAGGGAGCATTTCAGTTGGTTACTGGCCTCTGACCAGGCTTCTGAATGGGCTTAAGTCATCTCTAGCCCTCAGGCTATGCGATGGGCCCTCCAACCCCTCTCCACCCTCCTCCATTGAAAGAAGACATTCCGGCCGGGCGCGGTGGCTCAAGCCTGTAATCCCAGCACTTTGGGAGGCCGAGACGGGCGGATCACGAGGTCAGGAGATCAAGACCATCCTGGCTAACACGGTGAAACCCCCTCTCTACTAAAAAAAAATACAAAAAACTAGCCGGCCGAGGTGGCGGGCGCCTGTAGTCCCAGCTACTCGGGAGGCTGAGGCAGGAGAATGGCATAAACCTGGGAGGCGGAGCTTGCAGTGAGTGGAGATCCGGCCACTGCACTCCAGCCTGGGCGACACAGCGAGACTCCCTCTCAAAAAAAAAAAAAAAAAAAAAAAAAAAAAGACATTCCATGTTTGAAGATGTGCAAATTATAGAAATTATTTTAGAAGTATACATTTTGATGAGCACAGCTAGCACCATTCTTCTTCATGTTTGCATGACTTATTCCCATGCGATGAGCACTTCCCGTAGGTCTCTACCATGGCGTCTGTAGTAGAAGAGTTTAGAGAATCAAGGAACTGGAAGTCTGGTGGGTGGAGGAGTTTCTTGGGGCACCCTGCACACTGTCACTTCCTATTGCAACCCCTCCCCACTATACAGAAACACACACAGAGGCACACAATCCCCAGGAATTCTGAGAACAGTTGATAGTTCACTAATGATCTTTTTGAATTAGTTCATCATAAAATTTTGTTTAGAATCAGAAGGGATTCTACACCTTCCCTGAGCCACAGATTCTTCTGAAATATGGATTTATTCTACAGTTCATTCTACCCCCGATTACCTTTAAGAATTGAAAATATCCTTAAAATGATAGCTACTTTCTTAATATCCAGTGCAGATTCAGTTTCTTCTCTTAGTAACCCTTTCAGTGATGACTACTTTCAGAAAGATGGTTCTAATTGGAATTTTTTCTGCAGCTTTTGTGCAGATGTTCTGTGTGTTTGAAAATTTATTGTCAACACAGTATTGGAAAGTCCTTTTTATAATGAGTCACATGAACAGATAAGCTTCCAAAGAGAAAGTACAGGCAATCAACAAATATAAGAAAAAATGTTAAGGCTTAATGATAAAATACAAATTAGATCAATGAAATAACTACCTTTGGCCTATCAAACTTGCAATAATGAAAATGTGTAACATTTAGAGCTGCCGTAGGAGGAGAAAATGGACACTTTCATATATTACTGGTGGGGCTATGGATTGGTAGAAATTTCCTGGAAAGCAGTTTGGTAATATATATTAAGATAATCAGAGTTCCTCTCTACCTTTTAATTCTTCTTCTGGTAAGTGATACTATTAAACAATTAGAGATTCGCTCAAAGATTTTGTTCAATGATAGTATATCTGGATTATAGTATACATACCATTATATTTTATGCTTTTAAAAATTTAATATTATTTGGGAGTCGTACGTGATGAAATAGTCTTTGAAAAAAGCATTTTAACTGCTGCATAATGTTCTTTCATACATAATTTATTGTTAGAAATTTAAGCTGTTTTCCATTAGAGCCACTAACATACTTTGTCTCAAAGAATATTTCATGATTTGGGTCTACTATTTAATGTCAATACTAAAAAGCATAATATAAAGCTGTAAGAACATTATAACCTCTATCTTGTTAAAACAAACAAACAAACAAAGTAGTAATAGGAGTATGGCTAAATCATATTTTCTACTTTTCTGTATTTTTTCTCTTTAGTGAGTAAAGGCATATTATTCTGATAATTGGGAAAACAATAAATGACACTTTAAAAATAATCACTGGAACTTTTGGCAACACAAATATTTTGATGTTTTTAGAGATAATCATTCATTTCTACCTATTCTCAGTAGAAAATATTTAGAAATAATATCTTGAAGACTTGTGTCTCATGTTATTGAACTGTCTCACCTGAAGAAACTAATGCCAACTAATGCCCTCAGATGCTAATTTGTGGGGATCAAGTAAATGCCATCTGCTTCGTTTTGTCAAATTTCCAAATTAGGAATATTTTCAAACTATTTTGAAGAGCTACCTCTTTAACTTTGAACTAGTAACAGAGATTCATTTAGTTGTTACAGTCTGTTTCAGGCTAGATTTTCACAAAAGGGCTGGAAAAGTTGGTATTGGAATTATCTATTGCCTTATTTTTGAAACAAATTATTAGAGCTGCTAGTCATGGATTGTCAATTTTTATTAGTGCTTTCCATTATCTGTGTATCTGTAGGTAGCCCGGGAATGTCTATTTCATCGAGAAAAGAGAATGGGAATCGATCTAGTTCACGATGAAGTCGAAACACAACTGCTGACGGTAAATATGGGGGAAATGTATCAGTCACAAGCAGCTTAGTTGTAAATGTGTGTTGAATATGTAGAGGTAAAAAAGGATGTTACATAAAATGACTTATAAGTAAAGCATTATCATATCAGATGTTGACAGCATTTAGCAAAGACATGTTTTTCTTGGTTATAATATATATTCATTGAGAATATGAAAAATGCAAACAAGAGTAAATAAAGATAAAAATCACTTGAAGCTCTATTAGACAGAAATCACTATTAATTTTGGAGTATTTCAGTTTTTTTTATTAATCATGCTTTTTTCCCTACCATTCCGTTGCATCTTTTTATTAATCATTCTTAGATAGGCACCACCTAATTTATACAATGATGCTCAGATATGTCTTCAAGACTCGAATCATTGTATTTATAAATTTGAATAGAATCTAAATTTATATTGGGGTAATTTTTTTACTATATAATTAGATATGCCTTCTTTTTTTTTTTTTTTTTAGACGGAGTCTTGCTCTTATTGCCCAGTCTGGAGTATGAGGGCATGATCTCAGCTCATTGCAACCTCCGCCTCTGAGGTTCAAGCGATTCTCCTGCCTAGCCTCCCAAGTAGCTGGGATTGCAGGCACGTCCCACCATGTCTGGCTAATTTATGTATTTTTAGTAGAGATGGGATTTCGCCATGTTGGCCAGGCTGGTCTTGAACTCCCGACCTCATGATCTGCCCGCCTCAGCCTCCCAAAGTGCTGGGATTACAGACGTGAGCCACCACACCTGGCCTAGATATTCTTTTAAGACATGATTTTTAATGGTTATGCAGTGTTCTACAATGTAAAGGTGCTATCTTTTTTTTTTCAATCAATCCTTTCTTATGTAGTTAGACTGTTTCCCTATTCCACTCCTTTGTTTTCCTATTTTAATAGCACTGCAGTATACAAAAATATTATTGGTAACTGTAGGTACTTCTGATTGTTTCCTTAGAATATATTTTGGGAAGTGTAATTGATATGCCAAAGTTTCTATGCATTTGAAAGCTTTTGATATATAGCCAAATTGCCATCCAGAAACTCACAGTTGCATCTGCACTACTCTGCTGATTCTCACACTAATCTGTCTTCCACCTTCCACCAATTAAATCTGGTTTAGTTCTAATTTCTCTGATCTTCACTTCTTAGACTTGTTACCACAGATCTCTATCATTTCTTAAGACTTCAGGGATCATGTACCTGGAGCCCTTCCCAATCTCTTTTTTCAGCCCAGGCACTTTATAAAGCATTAGTTCTGCGTTCCTAAGTACTTGCCAAACATTTTTTAGTTTGGTAACTTTTTTTTTTTTTTTTCCTGGTTCACATTCATAAAGCCTGCTTAGCCTATTGCCTGTCCCTTTCTATTGATGGTACCAGTGTTCCTTCATCACCATGGCTTGCTGCCTGTTGTCTCCCAAACTCCTTTCATCAATTTCCAGCTCTTTTAAAAAAATATCTGGTTAATAAGAAATTCCAAAGCACTTTTCCTTCCCCAAGTTTCCCTTGGATCTGTCCTATACATTCTCACGAGTTTCTTCCCTCTGCCACGAATTCTTCCTTGACTCCCTAATTTCTGCAGGAGAAAAATCCACTAAGGCCTCCCTTGACTGACTCCCTCATTTCTCAGCTTCATTTCCATCTGAATCACAGAATTTCCACTGCAATGAATCCATCTTCTCTGTCCCTGCACAAGCTTTGCAGATTCCTACCTCTTTGCCTTTTTTAAATTGGTCCTTGGTGAGAATTGAGTCCTTGGTAGGAAAGTAAGTATGACAAGGTAGCAGCCCAGTCCTCAGAGTAATTTTATCTCCACGTGGCATCAACGCTCTGCTTTAACATCACTTAAATTTTCTTAGTGACCCATGACATTAAAGATGACAAGCAGACTTTTTTTCTTTGCTCTCTCCTTTCCTCTACTGTCTGCTTCTCTGAGAGAACTCTGAGTTGAAATAATATACTCGGGAAAGCTTTGGCTACTACCGAAAGGTTTTGTAAATCTACTGTAAAAGTCACTGTCCCTGTGGCTGGACAGGAGTGGTTAGAAATAGAACATTCTGCAGTGGGCTGTGATCATGCCAATGCATTCCAGCCTGGGCAACACAGCAAGATTCTGCCTCTAAAAATAAAATAAACCAGTCTGGCATGGTGGCTCAAGCCTGTAATCCCAGCACTATGGGAGGCCGAGACGGGCAGATCCCGAGATCAGGAGATTGAGACCATCCTGGCTAACATGGTGAAACCCCGTCTCTACTAAAAAATACAAAAAACTAGCTGGGCGCGGTGGTGGGCGCCTGTAGTCCCAGCTACTCAGGAGGCTGAGGCAGGATAATGGCATAAACCCAGGAGGCGGAGCTTGCAGTGAGCTGAGATCCGACCACTGCACTCCAGCCTGGGCGACAGAGCAAGACTCCATCTCAAAAAAAAAAAAAAAAAAAAAAAAAAAAGAAATAGAACATTCTGAATGAAATAGTTTTGCAGTGATGGGTCTCTGCTCTTCTCTTTCTTCTTTCCCAGCCTTTGATGAATCTCACAAGCCTTAAAATAATCTGTCATCTACTTTGTCATCCTAACTGGATAGGAATTTACCATCGTCTTTCCTTTGGCCTTTTGTTCTCACTAATCCTGAGATGTTCTGTATGAAATAAATTTTAAGGCAGTTCTAACAGCTGAACTTCATCAGCTTGCCCACAAACACACTACGATATTTCCAACAGACATTTTGTTGGTACTTGGCTACATTTAGTGTTTCCATTACTTGAGTAGTGGCTCTCAAACCTGGCTACACATTAGAATCACCTGGCAAAGGTTTTAAAAATATCAGTGGCTGGGTCCCACACCCAGAGATGCTGATTCAAATCTGCCGTGGGGACTAGGCACTGATCTTTTTAAAATATCCCCCAACTAATCTTAATGACTAGGCAGAGTTAAGAACAGGCGCCTCAGAAATTCAAAATACTGCTGAAAGAAATTAAAGATGATCTAAATAAATGGGCATATCATGTCTATGGATGGGAACATCCATAAACGTGGATGTTCGTGTTAAGATGGTAATATTTCTCAACTTGATTCATAGACTCAGCACAATTCCTGTCAAAATCCCAGCTGACTTCTTTGTAAAAATTGGTGAACTGATCCTGAAATTCATATAGAAATTCAAAGGATAACGAATAGCCAAAATAATATTGAAAAAGAAGAAAGTTGGAGGACTCACACCTCCTGATTTCAACACTTACTATAAAGCTGCAATGTGTAAGACAGTGTAGTACCTGCATAACAATAGACACAATTTGAGAGTTGAGAAATAAACTATCACATTTACCATCTATTGATCTTTGACAACGGTGCCAAGGCAATGCAATGGCAAGAGTGTCTTCAACAAATGGTATTTGGACAACCGGATATCCACATGCAAAAGAATGAAGTTGGATTCCTACATCACAACATACAAAATAGTTAAGTCAAAAGGGATCAAAGACCTACACGTAAGAGCTAAAACTGTAAGACTTTTAGAAAAGAACATAGGCATGAATATTCGTGACCTTGGAATAAGCAACAGTTTTTTAGATGTGATATCAAAAGCACAAACAACACAAGGAAAAGCAGATAAACTGGACATCATCAAAATTAAAAATGTGGTATATTTTGAAGAACATTAGCAACAAAGTGAAAAGACTTGTGTCTAGAATATATAAATAACTCTCACAATTAAAAAAAAATCAACCCAGTTAAAAATGGGCAAAGGATCTCACAATGAAATATGACGGATAGTTATAATAGAAAATACAGAAAATAACAAGTTGGCTGGAATGTGGGAGGAATTAGAACCCTCATATATTGCTGGTGGGAGTGCAAAATGAGGCAGATCCTTTGGCAAATGGTTAAGCATGAATGACCCTGTATGATCCATAGGATCCAGTAGTTCTACTCCCAAGCGTCAGCCCAGGAGAAAAGAAAACATATGGCCAAACAAAAATTTGTGCATGGATATTTATAACACCATTATTCATAGCAGCCAAACAGTAGAAACAACCCAAATGTCTATCAACTGATGAGTGGATAAGTAAAATGTAAGATAGCCATACAATAGGTTATTCTGCCACAAAAACAAGTAATGACGTGCAGATCCATTGCTATAACATGGATGAATATTGAAAACATTATGCTGCATGAAAGAAACCAATCACAAAGGACCACATATGGTAATTCCATTTATATGAAATTTCCAGAATAGGGAAATCTATAGAGACCATAAGTAGATTTGTGGTTATGAAAGGAGACTTGGGGGATTGGAAATTGTGGGTGACAGCTAATGAGCACAGGATTCATGATTTCTTTGGAAGGTGATGGAAATGTTTTAAATTTGGTTCCGGTGATGATTATACAACTCTGTGAATATACTAAAAACCATCAAACTGCACATTTTAAACAAGTGAATTATATGGTCTATGAATTATATCTCAACAAAGCTGTTTCTTAAAAACAAGAACCACTGCATTAGAGGTTTCTAGTTTCTAGGTCAGTAGCAGGGGGGGCTTTATCTCAAAAAACTGAATGTGCAATTAGAGTAACGGTTCATGAATTGAGAGAGGTACTTCGGTCATTGCCAATCAATTCAAGTAGTGAATGTATTCTGTGGCTTACTCAAGGTAGTGATATTGGCATATGTTTTATTTTTTTTTTTACCAAAATAGGTCTTAATTTTTAGAATAATTAAATGTGTATTAGCCAAGGAAAGAAGTAGCCTTAGAAGGCCTACTTTTGAAAAACATGGATGCAATGAAATATTTTCTTCCGAATTCTGTTGAATTCTGTTGGCTATTATATTCCGTCAGTGATAGTTGATAAATTCTTACAGAATGGCTTCTGTTGGGGAGTCAATCATGGTACTATCTTCTTAGCACTCCCAGACCGTGCTGACTCCTTGGACTTCGGAGCCAAATGAACCTGCAAAGTCATCTACCCTGCAGCCTGCCCTGGTCCGGCTCTGGGATGGGGGCTGAGACAGCTGCTCAGAACTCAGGCTGAGGCTCTGGGCCTGGCCCCAGCTGGCCAGTTTCCTTCCCACAAGAGGCTTTTCCTTCCTCCGTGTTGCAGAAGCAGAAAGCAAAAATACTCCAGCCTCAGAGGTTTGTTGAGAATGCAGTCAATGAGTTCCAGAGATGGCAGACCAGCTGCTGGAGAGACGTTTCAGCATTTCAGCCCAGTCCGGCCCAAGGACAGGACTGAATAGAAACCCTGCAACCAGCACGCAGCCCAGTCCAGCCCAAGGGGCTTCTCCTCTAAGACAGGATTGAATAGCAACCAGCACGGAAAGAGGATCTGGGTGGGCTCTGACCCCCAGCAATAAGAATTACCCTCCTCACCTAGGTTTCTGCCTCTAAGCAGGTTGTGGGACCAGAAGCTTCTCACCTGCAGCCATGCCAGAAAGGGTAGCTGATAGGTCACCTTGGCCGAACTCAGGAACAAATACTGAGAATGCAGATCTCTAATGAAAGGAAACGCCTCTTCCCACTAAACTCAAGGATAAGTGAGAAGACAAGAATATTTGGTGAATCTATCATTAAAAAGCATTGTATATGGAAATGAAATGTCTGCACCTATATGTGATATTCGCTTATTAGCTAGATTCAATTCAGGCTTGCAGCTTGATTTTGAAGATTTGATTTCAGTAGCCCATTCACCTGTTAGGCTGGCAGTTTACCTACTTTCCCAAAACTTAAAAAGACTCAGTTAACACAGGTAAACAGAACCACATATAAAGCCTCAATCTGTGGGAGCAGGGTCTGAGTTTAACAAGGACATCCGAGTAATGATTTTATATCCACAATTCAGACCACAGCACAGGGTCAGCACTCGTCCATATTTGTGGCTGAAACTTATAATGTTCCTGTGATGTGGTGCATATTCCTTAGCTGAGAGTACAGCAGAGCCCACATCTTACATGAGGATTCAGTTCTAAAGTCATGAAAATCACCCATGTTACAAAATTACGAGACCTAATGCTTACTGAGCACTTCGCATGTGCTGGGCACATAATTATCTACCCAGCAGCCTGGAAAGATGGGTATTATTACCATTAGTTCATAACTTGCCTCTGGTCAGGTTTAGCGAGTAGCAAAGATGTTTGAACGGAGGCTGTCTGATGCTGAAGCCTATGGCTTTTGTTAACATTTTAATTTTGTAAAAAATGTGTATGTATTCATGGGGTACAAGTGCGGTTTTGCTTCATTGATATATTGCACTGTGGTGACATCAGGACCTTCAGAGCATCTATGACTGGAGCAATGCACATTGTAACCACCAAGCAACCTCCCAACATCCCACTCTCCTCCCTCCCCTCCTTCGAGTCCCACTGTTCATCCTTCCACACTCTCAAGACATATGTTTTCAACACTGTTCCAGCCAAGACCTGGGAGTGTGCACGAGCAGGGATTTTCACTTGAGGTGACGGGGAGTAAAAGGCTGTGAAGCCTCTATTCCATCTCCCCAAGTCCCACCTCCCAAGAGGTGAACTGTAACAACAGATGCTTCATGAATGTTTCAGCCGCTCAAATAGTAGGATGCATTCCACGTTCTTCAAACAACTGGACACGATTCCATGTTTTGTTTTCATCCGAAGCCCCACAGATGAAACTGCATTTTAATCACTTTGGCCATTGCAATCTGAGAATCTCAATGAAGTCAGTGTGACCTTGTAACTCATGGGGCCTGTAATTTCTCCCTAAGTCCAGGATCTGGAAATATTGGACCCACCTTCCAGGGTCCTAAATGTGCATTTCACTTCCTTAGGTGTGAGGCAGCGGCCAGAGATCTAGTTAGATGAAGGCTCTTCCTACGCGTTGTGTATCCACCACCTTCTTGCAAACTTTCTTCTCATGGGCAGGCGAGGGAAAGGTTTGTGTGGCTTTATGCTCTACTGTGGTATTTCAAGGCCACCTCCATGTATGAGTACAGATGGATGGATAAGTTAGCACTGGGGACAGTGCCAGAGACCTCTGGCTTTGGGCTTTTTGTATTCTCATGAACCCTTCTGCTCCCAACCATCTGACATTCATCATATGACATTATTTAAATTCACATACAAAAATTATTGTTGTAAAAATTTTTTACAGCAAGAATCCCACTAAATGCATTTTTTTTTTTTTTTTTTTGCACTAAAAGTCCTAAGAATTTCCACCCTGTGCTTTGTGTACACAAAGGATGGAAACACAATTTGGGGTTTTAAATGGTCTTTTCTAAGCAGAACTCCGTGCATCTTTTGTTAAAACCTCATCAAAGTACACACAGGCACACGCATACAAGAGGCATTGAGAAAGATAAAAACTAAACACAAAAATTCTAAGACTGATGCACAACCCACTCTGAGGCTGGGAAATCTTGCCTGCTTGTCAAGGCAGGGAGAATGTTGGTGTCAGTGTGTGAAGGGAATTTAGCTCTTCCTTTATTCCACTAATTCAGATACCAAACACTAGACACATTTGATATTTTTATGTTAAACGATTAAACAATAAAAGAAGACGACTACATAGGTGAGTAATACTTCATATTGGAGTGGTGAAGGCCTTTATTATCTAAATGACAAAGGCAGAAACCAAAAGGAGATACATATGATAGATTCGACATCATAGAAATCAGAAACATCTATATCAAAAGCACCACGCATATTTATAAAAGCAAAGGCAACTTGATAAAAAATTGTGACATGTATGATAAAAACGATTGAATTTTAAACATGCTTATAACACTTACACATGAAAAAGAAAAAAATAAATGACAGTAAAAGCGGACAAGCACATGAACAGGCAGTTCACACAAGCAAAAAAGGCAATGGCGAACAAATGAATACTCATAATATCAGCTTGCAAATTTAGGCAGGTTTGCTGTTTTTGGTGGGGTGCTGGGGATGTGGTTCCATCACATTGGTGAAGATGGAAACGAGTGACAGCGGCCACTTGCTGGGCAAGACAAGAAAACACATGTTCATTTGTTGTTGTAAATGCGTATCACTTTTCTGAAGGGCAATTTGGCTGTACTTGTCAAAACCTTGGAAAAAGGCATACTCTTCGGTGGTGTCTACATATTGATCAAGGTCATTCATCACAGTGTTTTTTAATGTCATGGGAAAATGTTCAAGTTGAAAATGCCCCAAACCAGTATGCATAGTATGACAACATTTTGGCTGAGAAAATGATAACAGCAACGATGTGCACTTTTGAAATATCTTGGTGCTATTTTGAGTTCCCACATTGGCTAATGTGCATAGAAATTTCAAGGGGGAAATAAATGTTGATTTAATAGTCTGACATGTTATGGACTAGTGGATACGTCCTAGCAGCATCAAAAGGCAACGTGTGTGGTCCAGTAGAGAGGCCTGGTTAGCACAGGTGTTTGTACAAGCACAGACGCTGGGCTGCAGTACACAAGCAGGACGGGAGGGCGACCTCCCAGGGTGGAAGTCAGCCTCTATGTTTGGACCCAAGCACTGTCTTCTGGAGGATACATGTACTGCCAGAGAGAAGCTTCTTTTGATTATGCTTTTTTCCTCCCTGACTTACTTTGTCTTGGAAGCATAGCCATTATAGAAGAAGCTATACATTTAAATTTGACCTTGTATATTACCAGAATTTTGATTTTTTAAAAAATTTCTGTTTTAAATAAGGACAGGGATAAAAAGAGAGAAAAATCCTAAAATTTTAACCATGTCCCCACTTGTTTCATAATATAATTTCCCCATAGGCCTATAAAGGCTGCATCTTAGTGTGATCTGTAGATTGCAGTATCATGGAGCCTGTAGACAAAGTATCACGGAGCGTGTAGATAAATAAGTGGATGCAAAATTGTTTTCTTGTTTAACGTCACAATATTTTAAGAAACAAAATTTTCCTTCATCGATGTTTTGTTACATTGCTGATTTTGAGTGTTATATTCAATAACGAAAACATTAATGTGTTTTTTTTTCCAATTGAGTAGGAAGTTGATACTATTCTGTGTTGTCAAGAAAGAATGAAGCTACATTTGGATAAGGCTATTGCCCAACTTGCGTAAGAGCTTTATGTCTCTATACAATTCAAAATCTATCATTGAACTATACTTTCATGCCTCTCATTCAAATTTCTCTTGATTTCTTATAAGGGCACACACACACACACACACACACAGGCATATACACACATTTTTATTCAAAAGCTAAGATGATTACTTGATACCCCAGCTACTCTGATGTGATTCTTACACGTTGTACGCCTGTATCAAAATATCACATGTACCCCGTAAATGTATATACCCACTATGTACCCGTAAACATTTTTTAAAATAATACAAATAGACACTTTGGGAAATTAAGGCAGGAAAATCGCTTGAGCCCAGGAGTTCAAGCCAGCCTGGGCAATATAACGAGACCTCATCTCTACAGTTAAAAAATAAAAATTAGCCAGGCATAGTGGTGGGTGCCTGTGGTCCTAGCTACTTAGGAGGTTGAAGTGGGAGGATTGCTTAAGCCCAAGATTTTGAGGCTTTGAGGCTGCAGTGATGGGCTCTAATTGTGCTACTGCACTCCAGCCTGGGCAACAGAGAGAGACTCGGTCTCAAAAAAATACTTTTTTAAAAAAATAAGCACACGGAGTACTTGCTTTAATTTTTTATTTAAATAAATAATTCTGAGATGCAGAAGGATTTCTGCCTTCACTTGAGTGTAACTAAGATTTCTTTTAATTCAAAAGACTGGCATTTTTTTTATATAAGAGATGACTTACAGTTGTTCAGCTTTAACATTTGAAAAAGTAATACTTGAGTGTTTATTTTCCATACCTCCTTAAAGATCTGGTCTCTGCGACCGGGCGCGGTGGCTCACACCTGTAATCCCAGCACTTTGGGAGGCCAAGGTGGGCGGATCACGAGGTCAGGAGATCGAGACCATCCTAGCTAACACAACGAAACCCCATCTCTACTAAAAATACAAAAAATTAGCCGGGCGTGGTGGTGGGCGCCTGTCCTCCCAGCTACTCGGGAGACTGAGGCAGGAGAATGGTGTGAATCCAGGAGGCGGAGCTTGCAGTGAGCCGAGATCGCGCCACTGCACTCCAGCCTGGGCCAGAGAGCGAGACTCCGTCTCAAAAAAAAAAAAAAAAGATCCGGCCTCTGCAATGATTACACGCTTGCAATGCTCCCTGCATCCTACAGCACTGTAATTGTTAACCCATCCTATTCCTCACTAGAATACACATTCCTCCAGGGAATGGGCTCTCTTTTCTTGGTGATAGTAGATACTTAATATTTATGGTTGGGGGTGGGATGAGGAGTGAGAAGGGGTAAGAATAATAATAAAGAAGGTCTCAGGCAATGATCACAGCTGTCAGCATAGGAAAAGTATTGGCTGAGACTGTTGGTTAACATTAAGTAGAAAGATCATTGCCATTTGCTTATGGCCACAGAAGGAAGTAGTGTCGAATATGCCACCCAATAGGAGAGGTGGTTATGTGTGTTATAAAAGCGTCCGTGCTGCCCATTTCATTTGTCCACCCTGTGCGTCAGCATCAACACCACGAAGGTTGGCGAGGTTTGTATGCTGAAATTCTGTAGAGCTGTGACTGGAAGGGTTTTTTAATTTGAAAATTGCTGAGGATAAGCAAAAAAGTAGTTGAGGATGACTGCATGTGGTTTCTGCTCCCTAGGAATTTTAGAAATATGTTTAAGAGTGGTTCGAAGCATTGATTCTAGTTCCTAATTCACATTTTATTTCGTAGTCTAAAATTTGCTGCCCATCTTTTGCGTTCTTGGCCTAGATTGTTCTACCATGGAACAGCCTCATCTGATATAAATCCCTGTTACAAATCGCCTCAATACTGGCTGTATTGCAGACCTTTGCAGAAAGTTCTGTGTGTATGTACCTGTTTGGAATCTTTGTTATTGATCCTTTAAAGAACTTGGCTTTCCTTTAATACACAGTGGGTAAAATGCCTACCTCACTTCCTGAGATGGCTTCTCCAGGATTTGTGGGGGGCCACTGTGCTCTGTCCAGGGCAGGTGACTAGAAGAGAGTTTATCAACTACACTTGTTTCAGAAGGAGCAATGAAACCCTCAGCTTGGATCTCAGCTTGAAATAGAATCTCATTAGGCACTCACAAGGCAGCCAAGGTCTTCCCATCTTGGGCTGTAAGACGTGTTGATGGGACACTGCCTTAAATGCCTGCCGAAGCAGACTCTGAGGCCAGATCAGAGGACGTCCAGGCAGCCTCAGTTCTAAAGTCATAAAAATCACCCATGTTACAATCTTATGAGACCTAATGCTTACTGAGCACTTAGCATCTGGTAGGCACCTAATTATCTACCCCACAGCCTGGAAAGATGGGTATTATTACCATTAGTTTATAACTTGCCTCTGGTCAGGTTTAGCAAGTAGCAAAGATGTTTGAACTGGGGCTGTCTGATGCTGAAGCATATGGCTTTGGTTAACATTTTAATTTCATTAAAAATGTGTATATATTCATGGGGTACAAGTGCAGTTTTGCTTCATTGATATATTGCACTGTGGTGAAATCGGGACCTTCAGAGCATCTATGACTGGAGCAATGCACATTGTAACCACCAAGCAACCTCCCAACATCCCACTCTCCTCCCTCCCCTCCTTCGAGTCCCACTGTTCATCCTTCCACACTCTCAAGGCATATGTTTTCAACACTGTTCCAGCCAAGACCTGGGAGTGTGCACGAGCAGGGATTTTCACTTGAGGTGACGGGGAGTAAAAGGCTGTGAAGTCTCTATTCCACCTCCCCAAGTCCCACCTCCCAAGAGGTGAACTGTAACAACAGATGCTTCACGAACGTTTCAGCCCCTTCCCTAACAGGGTCTCAGCTTAAGACAGGAAACTTGTGGGACATCTTGGTCCCAGACCAAAGGAGAAAGGCCTTCTAGTCCTAGAATTTCAACATGATCACCTAAGGCAAGAGCCTCAGCACAGAAGTAGCAAGGGAAGGGAGCTTTTTCATTTTTCATCCTTCGCGCTTGTATACTGTCTTAGAATTCACAAGGTGCAGATCATTTGCATGCTGCTACTCTCATTTCCACTTTACAAATAAGAAAAACAGCTTTGGGAGGTCAAGCGATTTGCTTGAAAGCACAGGCTAAGTTGAGGGGAACCTGCAGCTAGAATTGACTCATTCCATTCAATGCAGCCTTTACTGAGTGAATGGCTTTGCTCTACCAAAACCTTTCTTAGGTGCTGAGAAAACAGAGAAATTCCCAAGCTCATTCAGCTATCCTACTTTTTCAAATACTAGTTATCTGCCAGTGGCTCCCCACTTTTTATCTCTAGCCTAGACGTCTCTTTCAAATTCCAACAACCTCCTTCACGTCTCCCATGTAGATGTTCAGTGAACACTCAAGTTTACTATGTCAACTGAACTTCCATCTTCTCCCCTAGCTTCTCCCTCCCCAGCCACCCCCCCTCCTTAGTTGATGGAATTCCATTATTCCAACGACTCAAGCTCTTTTTTTTTTTTTTTCTCACTGATGTTCAATTTAATAGGATATTGTCTTGGTTCTATCTTCAAACCATATCCAGAACCTGAATACTTCTTGCTTCCTTCACTTTCATCCTCTTGGTCCAAGCTACCTTCATCTCTCACCTGAGTAACTGCAGTGGCCCCCTAATGGTCTTCCTGCCCCCGGCAGTCTGTTCTCAGCCTGCATCAGAATGAGGTCCTTTTAAATTGTAAGTCAATGGCCTCTAATTTTACTCGAAGGAAAACGTGACTCATTCCCATGTCCATTAGGGCCCTGCATGATCTGATTCCCCCTTTTTTATGTCTTTGCTCAATGTCACCTGGTGAGACCTATTCTGGCCATCTTCTTTAAAATCATAACCACAGTCCTGGTCTCTTTTTTCCTGCTTTGCTTTTTAGCATTGTTCTTCAAACCACACAAATTGCCCATTCACTGAATGTGCTGTCTCCTCCCAGAAGCATGTTGGCTCCTTAGAGAAGCGATGTTGGTGTTGTCCCCTGATGCATCCCAGGCTCGCAGAATGGTGTCTGCCATATAGGAGGCACTCAATAATTATTTGTCGAACGATGTATTCCATGTGGCTCACCTGTCACCCATGCCTGCCCCCAGGGTCTGTGTGTGGTAATAAGCTGTGGGTCCCCCGTCTGTCTGGCAGTGCAGGCAAGACCATGCATCTCAGAGCTCACCGAGGCCTCTTCCTTCCAGAAGGGTGGCTGCTGGAGTGTGTGAGCCTGGGGGGACCATCAATTCCTGATTTCTGTTGAAGTCCTCTCTCACTCCTGTCCTAGAGGTTAATTTTGACTCTTGGTTTTTATCTCCTGGCAAACTTCTGAGCCGCAGCATGACCACAAACCAAGGTTACCAATGAATGGCAGGAGGCTTGGCTATAAAGGCCTCATGATTTCTTGGGGGTTTATATTCAAATAACAGAGAAAAAGGGTGCCGAGATGTAGAAGAGAAAAAGGAAAAGGAAGGAATGGAAGGCACAGATGTGGACAGATTACTTTGAACCTGTGTCCTGTCTGGAAGACTGTGTGTGTGTTAGGAAGATGGGCCCCAGCTGGGGCTGCAGATCCCGGACCCCTGTTTATCTTCACCTGCTCTCCCCACTTCCATCCCACCCTATGAAAGGAGAAGTGTAGACATGGTGGGAGTTAGGGTCGCAGTGACGTAGATGTATGGCCAGATCCAAAGAATGCTCGTTTTGACTGAGAAATTGAACATTGTGTGAAGAGGGAGAGATGGCGAGAGCAATAGCGAGAGAGGTCCTAATATGGAAGGGCACTCATGTGTCCTTGCAGGACATTGCCACCTGAGCGTGAAGCTCCACTTCCCGACTCTGTGTTGCAGAGCCGACAGAGCGTCCCAGCATGAGCTGGAGAAGGACCTGAGTGACAAACAGACAGCTTACCGGATTGACGACAAATGCCACCACCTGCGCAACACGTCAGACGGTGTCGGCTACTTCCGCGGAGTGGAGAGGGTTGATGCAACGTAAGTCAGGCACACGCCACTGCTGTGATTGTGATGTCATTTAACTCTTTCTCCTTTCAAAAGGACACAGCTTACAGGTTAAAATGGAAAGCGTGGTAAGATATCGGAAGGTGAGAAACACACCCAGCTTTTGACAAGTCTCCAGGAAGCAAGCACGTTCTGTGGTCAGACCTTGATAATCACATCCTGAATTCTTTTGTAAAGGACTATTTGTTGTTTATGTTTTCTAACTATGAAAATAACCCTACCTGATGCAGAAGTCCTAGAAAACCACAGACAAGGCTGGGCACGGTGGCGCACACCTGTAATTCCTGCACTTTGGGAGGCTGAGGTGGGAGGATCAGTTGAGGTCAGGAGTTGGAGACCAGCCTGACCAACATGGTGAAACCCTGTCTCTATTAAAAATACAAAAGTTAGCCAGGCGTAGTGGTGGGCGCCTGTAATTCCAGCTACTCAGGAGGCTGAGGCAGGAGAATTGCTTGAACCTGGGAGGGAGGTTGCAGTGAGCCGAGATTGTGCCACTGCACTCCAGCCTGGGTGACAGAGGGAGACTCTGTCTGAAAAAAAATAAAAAAGGGAGAAACACAGACAAGCCACGTGTTGCCATTGTATAGCATGCCCTGGATGCTGTGGGATACAGGCTGAAAATAGTTCGATGCCTTTCCTACCACAGCTTGCTCCACTTACCCCATCAGTGGTTTCTTTGCCAGGCCCCTGGATGCAATTTTGGGCAGGATCCATGGTCTCTTCCAGCCACTCCCTTAAGAATTTTAACTTGATTGAGGTGAAATTCACGTACCATATAATGCACCCAGTTGAAAGTTGAAATATAGCCTGTCTGATTTTTCAGTAACATTGTTTGTAAAATAAATATTCTACTTTAACATGAATTTGCCTGGTATATGGATTACTTTTTTGAATGTACCACAATCAACCTTTTTGGTTTCAACTTTTGAGCATTTAGATTGTTTCTCATTTTTCAGGGATCAACATAAATATGGCTGAAATGAATGTCCTCACACATAAATCCTTGGATACATTGCTTCCTTATAATACATTTCTAGAAGTGGAATTTCTGGGCTTTCCACATTTGAATGACAGTCTCTTGGTTTGTGCTACCTTTTTACCCTCCAGGAATGTTGTACTAATTTAACATTCTCATCTGTAGGATAGGAGAGAAACTTTTTCTAAATATGCTCTCCAGCCTTGCTAATGATCGTTCTCTCTAGTCGTGCTAATATTTCCTTAGTAGGCTGTTTTCATTAATGCTTCTTTGATTACCCTTGAGGTTGAATATTTTGTCATATACTTATTGATGTGATGTGTGACACATTTGTAATGAACCTACACATTCACATCATTCATTAATCCTCTTGCCCCCGAAACTGGCAGAAGAACTAGCTTATGCTTTAGATATATAGAAAACGGATTAGCAGTAAAATAAGAAAGAATTAAGAAAAGTTTAAAATAAGCCTCACTCTGATATTTATATAATGAAGCTAGGATCAGCGACCTGGGGGTTTCTCTCTCACAGGATACATGGTCGCCTAGCGATCCTGTAGGCTGATTCATCACTCTCACCGTTGTCTGTTCCTGCTTCTCTTTTTCAGTGTCTCAGTGCCCGAGTCCTGGGCCAAATTTACAGATGACAATATTCTCCGCTCCCAGAGTGAACGGGCAGCTTCCGCTAAGCTAAGAGACGACACTGAAAACCTCTTGGTTGTGACTGCCAATGAGATGTGGAATCAATTCAACAAAGTGAACTTGTGTTTCACCAATCGCATTGCTGAGACTGCAGATGCTAAGAATAAGATTCAGATGCACTTAGCAAAGGTAAATCAACCACCAGTGGTACCTCTTAGCTGACCTGGACAGAGTGGTGTGCTCTGGGACCACAAATCTCTCACCACTCCCAGAGAGGCACCATAGGCATGTGACAGCTTGGCCACACAGAGCAAGAAAAATTTAAAACAGCACAAAGCATGCCATTTATTTCAGCCAGGTAGCCAGGTGTCAAAATGAAATTGGAATCCACTGGTATTTGGAACACAAAGAAGGCACTATGTAATGAAAGCTTCTTAGTCTTTAATAGAAACAAAAATATTATTATTAAAGTTTAATGAATCACTGTATATAACTAGGAAGTGAATTTATTATTAGAACATATGGCAGAAATGTCTTCTGTTAAATTATTTCAGACCCCTTTTCTGTAATACAAAACCAAATACAGGAAACTGTTAGGTAGTTCAAAGTGTTTCTGATATTGAAAAATTTTAAGTGCTCTAAGCATAAGAGTTTTACAATGACTATAAAAAGAAGGAGTACAGCAGAATTTGTATGTTTCAAGATAAACGAGGAGCTCTTTCTTTCCTTAATATCAGTCTTGGAGCTCTTACTGTTTTTTGTGGATTATGCTGAATATAGTTTGTTGTGTCTTTTTAAAAAAATTGACAAAAAATAATTGTACATATTCATGGATGGACAGTGATGTTTTGATACATTTAATGTATGGTGACCAGGTCAGGGTAACGAGCGAGCATATCCATCCTCTCAAACACTGATTATTTCTTTGGGTTGGAAACATGCAATATCCTTCCTCTAGCTATTTGAAACGATATAATGTATTGATGTTACCTATAGTAAAAAAAAATAGGGAACGTTTCATGAATTTGCATGTCATCCTTGCTCAGGGGCCATGCCAACCTTCTCTGTATTGTTCCAATTTTAGTATACATGCTGCTGAAGCAAGCAACGTTGTTTCTTATTTTTAAGAACCTTCAAGCATGAGCTATGTTGCCTACGATGGTTTTACCCAGTTGAGGGAACCACATTTTCTCAGGCTGCAACAATTTACCTTTCCTTCTCATGGTGCCTGCTTTAGGCAACAAATATTAATTGAGCCAGACAGTGTGCTCCATGCTGTGAAAGGTGGAGAGAAGCATCAAATGTAGTTTTTGTTCTTAGGAAGTTTACATTACAGAGAAGAAATACTTGCATATGAAAAGCTCATAAACAATATGAATAGAATAGAATATTACAAATCGTGATTATCAAATAACAAATACAAAAGTGTTTTTGGGATTTGGAGGGAGAAGTGAACATTCCAGGTGGGGCCACATCTTGAAGAAAGCCTTGGAGACAGCAAATCAGAGGATGAGTTGAGGTCTGTCAAGAGACTGGTGTGTGGCTGGTGCAGATGGTTTGTGTCCTGGGAGAGAAACGTGGAAAAGTAGGTTGAAGACAGTTTGTAGAAGACATTGATGAGAAGGTTAATGGGGTCAGACGCTACGAATTGTAAGAAGACATTCTAAAGGCCTTTTAGAAGGCCGGTGTCACAGAGTTCCTTCTTTAACAAATTTTTATTTACTGTTATGTTAGTTTGCCAGGGCTGCCCTAACTCAAAGTACCACAGACTGTGTGGCTTAAACAGTAGAAATTAATTTTCTC
Source organism: Macaca thibetana thibetana (assembly GCF_024542745.1). Lineage (NCBI taxonomy): Eukaryota > Metazoa > Chordata > Mammalia > Primates > Cercopithecidae > Macaca > Macaca thibetana. Next base: position 6,088,779 of record NC_065593.1, read on the forward strand.
ACTGGAGAGAGAGAAAATTAATTAACGGAGGCTGGAAGTTTGAGATCAAGGTGCGGGGCAGGATTGATTTTCTCTGAGGCCTCTCTCATCAGCTTATAGATGGCCACTTTCTCCCTGCGTCTCCACATCATCTTCCCTCTGTGTGTGTCTGTGTCCAAATTTCCTCTGCTTATAAAGACACCAAAGTTGTATTGGATTAGGGCCACCCTAACCACCTCATTTAACTTAATCACCCCCACAAAGACACTGTCTCCAAATATGGTCATCTTCCAGGGCACTGGGGATTCGTACTTCAACATAGGAATTTTGGGGGAAGAGGCACTATTCAGCCCTAACAGGCACACTCAAGGTATTGTGCTAGGCACTCAGGGATGTACATATGTCTCATGTCTTAAGAGACGAGACATGCACATAGAAAACAGGAAGTTGCATTAGAAAGGTGCAGAAAGAACTTGGAAACACAGATGAAATGTGAACACAGTTTACAAGAAGGAGCAGTTGTTTCCACTGGCAAGAGATCAGGATGGTTTCATGGAGCACATAGTATCTGAAGAAGGCCTTAGTGACAGAAACAGGGAAATGATTTTTATCTTGGGAGAGAGATCAAAGCTCAAGTGACAGACGGAAGAGTGCCTGGATTACACAAGTGCTAAATCTGTGATTGCATGAGGTCTCTGTAGTGTAGAAAGGATATTGCACAGACATCACCCAAGGACAAAGCCTTGCACTGGAAGAGAATGAGGAGTAGTTGGAAAGGAGGGAGTTGGAACAACACTTGGCCAGAGAAAACAAGATGAGGGTCTCAAGGAGAGGGAGGTTTCAGAGAGGTCTCGATGTCGGCTTTGAAACTGAAGTTTCATGACAGCAGCTAGGGCCAGAGACAGAATCCAGGGGCCACTGGGAGACTGGGTGGGTGGGAAGTGAAGGGAGTGGGCACAGCCGTGGTTGAATACATCTGGCAGAGGACTCAGTTGGGACTGGATGGGAGAGTGGTGGTAAAAACATAGGGTTTCAAAAAAAAAAAAAAGATGATTCTTGGTTGTATCTCCAGGCCATGGAAGGGAACCCAGAAAGAGGGACAGTAATGGGGAGGATGTAGAGTTACGGGAGTGCAGAGATGTGAGGAGAAGGGAGGCTTTTCAGAGCATAGGACAGGGACTCTCTTTACAGAGAAAGAGGAGGGGGAACCAAGGAGGGAGCCATGTTTACGCAGTTTGGGGGAGTGGCCTCTTTAAGAGAAAACGAATAGAAAATCAGGAATACAAAACTGCCAGTATTCCTCTGTTGTAAGTAAGGTACCCTGAAGCTTAAGCCTGATTCGCTGCAAGGGCAATCCTCTGTGAGGAGGAAAGCAATGCTCAAGTTGGTAGGAAGAGAAAGTGGGAAGAGACGCATGGACATATGGATGTGAGGAGGGAGATCAGGGCCACTCAAAGCCTCACTTTTATCAGAACACAGATGTGTGCTGGTCAGTAATTAACAAAGGCCATTGGGGGTGGCATGCAGGGAGCCCTTGATTTGTAGTATTTGCCAACTTCTGTGGTTGAAATACTCCCACCTTGGCTGATTTCCAGCTACCAAAATGAGGTCACTGAGCCTGGGGTTGGGGAGAGAGGCACTGCCCACTCTCCAGAGCAGGTGCATGCCAGCTCCAGTGAGACACGTGGGTTCCCTGGGGCAGGGCTGGGACGGACAGATGGTCTTGGTGAAGCGACCTCCTCATCAGCGAGGTCGAGGCAGGTGCTGGGCATGGAGTGGACAGGCAAGAGGTGGGAGGCGGGTTGTTGAAGGGACCGCACCAAAGCTTCAGGCAGTTGCTTCTCTTTGTCACAGACCCTGCAGGAGATTTTCCAGACTGAAATGACCATAGAATCCATCAAGAAGGCCATCAAGGACAAGACTGCCTTCCTGAAGGTGGCTCAGACCAGACTGGACGAGCGCACAAGGCGGCCGAACATTGAGTTGTGCCGAGACATGGCTCAGCTACGGTAAGGTGGGAGGGGACAGCTCGGGGCTCGCTCGGAGGGCCACCAGACTGACTGTGGCGCTGGGCTCTCTAGAAAGCTGCTTTCTGCCCATACACATCGTGTAGGAGCCTTCTGTGAGAATGGTAGCAATGGGGAGATGTTGAATGGGGAAGAGTTTCAGTGTGGGATGATGAAACAGTCCTGCAGATGGATGGCGGTGACGGTTGCACCAACAGTGTGAATGTGTTAATGCCACTGATCTGTACACTTAAGATTGGTTAAAGTTTTATGTGATGTATATTTTACCACAACTCCTTAAAAAAGGAGGGGACATCAACACTACACACAAAAAATGCTATTAAACATTTAACTCATTCAGGGAGGCAGCGTGGTGTTTGGGTTCTTTTGCATGTCCTTGGAGTCTTCGGAGCTTCTAGAACTCCTGTCTTATAAGCAGCAGTTTGTGACTTTCTGTGTAGTTCTCAGCATGGGGGACCTGACAGAAAAGGGACTTTCAGTGCCAATTCCACTGACCCCTATCTACTCATGTGCTGTCTTTGTGACTGAGGGTCTCATTTAAGTTTACTTCAATGTGTTTCCTTCTCAGTAGAAATCAAAGCCAGCTGGTCTTCATCGAGCACAGCTCCTATATATACACAGCAGGAGGAATCTGACCCCACAGTTTTATCTACCAAACACTACATGAGTTTTATTATTATTTTCACTTTGAAGATTCGTTTTGGGATGGACTTGTAAGGAACTGGCCAAGATTCCCTCCCCACCCCGGCCACAGTCTGGCTTCATTTCCAATTTCCCAATACCTGTGAGTCTGCCTTTTCTGTCTGGATTTCATCATTGCTGTTCTTAGGCCTTAACATGCTCCGTGCAGAAGTAAATCAACTTGATAGCAACTGGAGGAGCCACGTGGCAGTGCGTGAACTCCAGAAGCCTTTCAGGTGCAGTGGGGGAGATGCCACTCGCTGTGCTTCCACGATAAAATTCTCTTATCTTGAAGGATTGATCCTAAGGATAAAATAAAGAAATAAGTGGTGGTTTGAGACAGTGGATTTCCTGAAATGGAAGGAAGGGGGATCTTGTGAGGCCAACATTGATGATAATAATAATAATAAAGACAATGATGGCGATAATCAATGCAATGATAATAATAGCTGCTACCATCTCTTAATCTGACTCTATGCTGAGCACTGCCCTAAGCACTTTATACTATCTCATTCATTACCTTCATATTACAAGTGAGGAAACTGAGGCAGGAGTGGGCGAGTGGCTTGGCCCAGGCCACATTTAGTGGTAAGAGAGAGCTGCAGTTTGAATCTTTGCCTGTCTCACCCCAGAGTTCTATTCCACCAAGCCATTTGCTTCTCCTTCTCCTGTCTTTTACGTCGTGTAATGCTTTTACCACTCCCCTGTCAGGTATCTGATCTCATTTGAGAAGAGTTGGCAAAGTAAAGGCTGCATCCTCATCTCTCTCTCACACAGAGGATGAAACTGAGGGTCACAGAGGAGATCGTTATGACAAAACACCTTACGTATGTAGCACGCATGTTGTCTGTGTTGAGTGCCGTGAAGCGTGCTTTAGGTTGTACGCACATGATCTTCATTTCCAGGATGAGCTGCATTTCTCCTGGTGGAGCTGTTATCTAGGCCATAGCCACAGAGGAGGTCACTCAGGCTGCATATTTTTCAAAGTGGGTTCCATAGAGCCCCTCTTCATGCATAGCTCGTTATTCAGGATAAGCAGCTCTCCACTCCAGAGACTAGATGGGTCCCTAGACAGCCAGCTGGAGGCACCTCTCTGCTTTAGAAGAACCCAGCAGTGAGTGCACACCCACTTGGCCTATTAGGATTAGATCACCAGTTTTGACTTTATGTAAATGTTATTAGGAGAAGCTGAGCTGATGTTTCATTCTCCAGAAATCTCTGCAGAGTCATCAAAAGTGGAGATGGGAACAAATAAATTGTTTATACTGCTGTTAGACAAACACAGAGTTGCTTTTAAAATGGGTTTTGGGTAGTGGTCTAAGAGGACTTTAGAATTATCAAACAATGAGGCATTCACAGCTTCTCCTCAGGAGCTGAATGATTTTTACTCTTTTTTTTTTTCCCTTTTCCTGGCTATACAGAATTTGCTTTTCTTTCACTTCCTGCCGACTTCACAGTATGTCTATTTCCTCTGCTCCTTCACTGACTTTTGAACAAAACCTACTTTTGTTTCCGTCAAGTTTTCTTGTTAAAATATCTTTGCCAAAAATCTTTAGGATTATTACTGGGGGAGGGGATTACTTTCCTTCTTAAATGGGTCATTCTGAAAGCAGCCCTTTGGCGGTCTAGATTTAGAAAAACTAAAGATCATAAACTCAGGGGAGTGGGGACTGAGAAAAATTGCTGTTTTCATTTCAAGACTTTTACTTTTATTTAAAAATGGTCTAAATGAGTTATTTCAAAAATGATTCTAAACATTCTTGGCATTTTTGGTGGCAGGTCAGACAGACCAGGCTCTGCTCTACTTAAATAGTCTATCTATCCATCCACACATATATTTATATATATTAGTTTTAACATATATATATATATATATAAAAACTGTGGTAGCTTTATTTGTATTTGAATGCAAGATGTTTTGTGGTTCTGTAATTCCAAAAAAAAAAAAAAAAAAAAAGAAGAGAAAGAGTGACTCCAGCACAACAACTCTGCAATCAGCCAAGAACAAGGAAACTGGGAGTGAAATAGGGCCTTGAAGATGATGAACAATATATTTCTAATTAACGCTGAGGGAAGTGGAAGCGTGTTATTCTCTAGCTGTGTCCATGCAGCAGTGTGAAAACAAATACTCTAGCTGCCTACGTTCTACGTCTCTTGAATTATTATTATTATTATTATTTTAGCATTAATGTTTTGACATGTATATTTTCTTTTTTTTTTTTTTTTTTTTTTTTTTTTTTTTTTTTTTTTTTGAGACGGAGTCTCGCTCTGTCGCCCAGGCTGGAGTGCAGTGGCGCGATCTCGGCTCACTGCAAGCTCCGCCTCCTGGGTTTACGCCATTCTCCTGCCTCAGCCTCCTGAGTAGCTGGGACTACAGGCGCCCGCCACCGCACCCGGCTAATTTTTTGTATTTTTAGTAGAGACGGGGTTTCACCGTGGTCTCGATCTCCTGACCTTATGATCCGCCCGCCTCGGCCTCCCAAAGTGCTGGGATTACAGGCGTGAGCCACCGCGCCCGGCGACATGTATATTTTCAAACCTTCCCTCCCAGATAAAATTTCCACTAGGCTCGTATTTGGCTGAAAGGAGTAAAGACTCGTATATCATCCTACTGTGTTTCCTATGTTGGGGTTCAGGGTTCCTGTTGAAGCCAGGGAGGGTGGGAGGCAAGAGGCAGGCCCCCTGTGATTGTAAACAATCCACTACCAAAAATCCCATTACCAGCCAGCTGCAGCAGCCTCGTCGAAGATCTGTTTCTTTGCTAGTGATGTTTTATACCCTGGGATCTTTAAAAAGCCTTTCTTTTTTAATTCAATTCGACCTAAACAATAACAAGAAATTTGCTTTCTGATGAGTTCTCAGATTTAGCATTTACTGTCCCCAGACAAAACCAAACTTTGGCACTTAAGCTTTAATTCTTCCTCTCCCCATTGGAAAGCAGAAGACAGTAGAGCTTGTAAGAGGAAAGGCGTTGCACAGCGTGGATGTGTTCGCATGGCCTGTTGTTGCTTCAATGAGCACGCGTGGGGGCCTTTCCCAGAGCCTTCCTCTTCTTAGGCCACCTACAAGTGGCTTGGAAGCGAATGCTCCAGGCTCTGTCCTGCCTTTCCTTCCTTTTTATTGCCTTGGGTCTGGGTCTTTTTCTTAGTAGATTCCATGGATTCAGACCTCTGGGCAATTCCCTACCTCCCAAGACGTCCTCCGTTTCACCGAGGGCATGAAAGTTGGTCTTCACCCAATAAGTAATTTTTGCACTCCTGTATTTTTGCAGGAGGGGCTGTGGACGCAGCCCTGGGCAAGGACAGCAGATGCTGCAAGCAGACAATCACAAGACCCTGAGTGCTGTAAAAGGCTTGGTCCTCTTGGAAGTCATAACACAGGGCAGCAGATGGTTTCCGGGTTAAGGGAGGGACTTCCGGAAGAAGTGTTAGTTCACCTAGGATTTGAGGAGGGGATAAATTAGCGGGATGAACAATGGGTTAAGAGCATTCTGAGCTTGGGGGACAGCAAGAGTGAAGGACTTGAGGTCCGAGAAATTGCAAGCATATTCCAGGATGTGTCTGCAGATGATGAGATGGGTCTTCCCGGGTCTCTGCTTCTACTCTTCTGTCTCAAGGCGCTGAGAGCGGAACGGGGCCAGGAAATGGGACCCAGTTTCTTATTATGGCCACTGAAGCTCTGTATTTCCTTCTTAGCTTTCTGGATAACCAGGTACAGCTTACAAACACATGTGGGCCCTGTGTCGAGGAGAGGGCAGCATATGAACCCCCGGGCTCTATTTCCTAGTCTGTAAAATAAGAAAGTTGGGCTTGGAGACCTCTCTAACTTTGTTTTCCAGTTGTGAATTTCTGTGAAACCATAGAATTGCCTTAGAATAATGATTTTAAAATGGTCTGGATATTTTTCTATAATTGTGAAATCCTTTTCTGTCTCCTGGGACATCTACATTCCCATTGGCTCATTGTCACCATTCTCTTTATATTTCTTTATATTTTATTAATTTCATGTACCCCTCATTTGCTGATAAATATATCCTAAAGTAAAGAAAACGTGAGCTTTGCATCACTGGTTACAATGTGATGTACTTGGAGTTGCGTAAGCTACAGAAGTGTGACCTCTGCTAACCTAACCATGCTGATTCCCTTATGCTGCAGCCTTGTTAACGAGGTACACGAGGTTGACGACACCATCCAGACCCTGCAGCAGCGCCTGAGGGATGCAGAGGACACCCTGCAGTCGCTGGTCCACACCAAAGCCACCCTCGAGCATGACCTGGCTGTCAAAGCCAATTCCCTGTACATCGACCAGGAAAAATGCATGAGCATGCGCAAGAGCTACCCCAACACCCTCCGGCTGGTCGGCTTCTGCTAGGGAGCCCACCGGGTGTGGTTTTGATACCCCTAAGTTAAGGCTGAGCCAGAGCACTGTCTCAGCATTTGAACCGAGTGCTAATATAGTCACTTATTAAAGGATTATGCTGATGGAAATGTACCAACGTCCTGTCTCAGAAAGCCTTTTGTTCGAATCCAAACCTTAATTTTCTACTATTTACTAGGCGTCTGGGTTACGGGAAGGATATGAAGAAATATAATCAATCTAGTAGAGAAGGTAAAAATGATAACTGGTGTGATTCTTGTCATTGTGTGTGTAATCCGAATGGACTGGAAAGGAGGACTCTATTCTCTCGGAGGCAGTCAGGAATCATGAAGAAAGTGGTTTCTGAGTTTTGCTTTAAAGGATCCACAGTGAGAAGGGGAAAGGCCATTGGGCATGAGGTAGTTGGGGTAATTTGATCAAAAACAAAGGTAGAGAAATACAGAGCGCCTTTGGAACAATAGTAGGTAGGGCCAGCTTGGCTGTGATTCATAATGCATAATTCTTAATGTGTTCTGCACGTCTCTTTTGTTCCACTCTCATCTCTCCAATTCAAACTTTCATTACTTGAGCATTGCTTTCATAAAGCCATTTCCATGCTCAGAGATACTCATCAGTTCCCCCAGTCCCTGAACCTGGAGTTGAACACCCCCTGCCCTGCTTCTCCAGGCACCTCGTATTTCTTCATATGTAACACTTTTGTCCTATGTGCCGACTATATATTCTTTATATGTTACTTTACATTTTGTTTATGGTCTTTTTAAAGTACAGAAGTAAAAATATGTCAGTGTTTTCTGTATGATTTATGCCTTTGGAATTATGCTCAGAAAGCACTTCTGTTTCCTAAGATAATGTATTTATAATTTATTCTAATTCTTTTGTGTGTTTAAAAGTGGCATTTAATCATCTGGAATGTATGTTTCGATGGTGTAGAAAGCATGCTAGTGTTGAATCCTTTTGGTCTGGGAGCTCGGAAATGGGAAGATGAACCAGGAGGGGAGCAACGTTTTCTTTCTTTTCTTTCCTGTTTCTCACGCTTGTGTGTGTCTCTCTCTCTTATTAGCATTTCTCTCTGTATCCTTGTGTTCTCCTTGCTCTGCCTTAACCACTGTCCATTAACCCCAACTCCATTTCCTTCTCTCTCTCTGTTTCTTAAAAGTGTTTTAAGACCTTGGTTAGTCAATTCCACAAATCATCTCAGAATGCCAGAAAAGCGGACATCCAGATGAGAAGCTTGTATTGGGGTTGTGCTGTGGTCTCAGTATATCATTTTAGAAATCAAATTGTAGGTTTAGTTGTTCTGTTTTTGCCTCTAATGGAAACAAAGGTATATAAATGCCACTAAAATTTTTAGCAATGAGAGTAACCGAATGTAGGTAGTTACGACTTTTAGACAATAGCAGGAATAAACTTAAATTCAGCATATCTCTTATTTGTTATGTGTCTGGGGTAAAACCTTTCTGACTTTTTTCATGAACTGTATTTTTGCTTTTAGGAATATATGCTTATATAGTCCTTTTACTGAAGCATATATATTCCTGGCATTACAAGACAGTGATGGGAAGGAAATGTAATTGAGACATAGCAAAGTTTTTTTGTTATTTTGGTAAACCGTGGGCAAGACTAAATTCCACAAATAAACATTTGGTTTCTCATCTAAAATACTGCAGCTACTCCAGGACGGTAAATATTCTAATGCTGAAGCCCAAGAGCTCCAAGGCTCAGAAGCGTGGTCCTGTTTAAGAATCTTAGGACTACAAATACTGGCACATGATCTGGCTTTATTTATTTAGGCCCAAACTATCTTTAATATCATGTGGCTTTAAGAAGGGCTGCTGGAATGTCAAAGGCTTCCACTTACCCAAGCATCATTCAGATTTAGAAATGTGTGTAATTGCCCCTAAATAACCGAGTCGGCTATAATTTTAGTAATTTCCATTTATGTCTCTGGAGAGTGTTGTCATAAACACCTCACCTGGCACTTTTGAGTCCCGAGTTCGTGCTGTAAATAGCTGAAGTGTGGGGTCTGGTTTTAGGTTATAATTTTTGTTTTGCACCAGAAACAGGGGCGGATTCCTTCCCTTTGTGTGCAGGGCTGACCCAAAGCACAGAGGAGGACGTGAAGCTGCTGCTCATCTTTGTGGCTGAGTCTTCCCTTGCAGCCTTCCTCTATCTAGCCCTGGCCCTGAAGCTGTTCCCAGCAGGGCTGGATTCATTACTGGCACCAACTGCCAAGACCGGCCTTCTGTGCAGAGTGCTCTGATGGTATCATCTGAGCTCTATATTAATATATATGGTCTGATAAGTATTCATGCATTAATGGGGAAAATAAACAATACTCAATCTCTTCCCCAGGGATGGTGAATCCATTCACCTTGCGGGCCAGCCCTAGACCACGGGGACTGTTTATTTGGAAGGCTGAGTTGAGAAGGATCCTGAGAGGTCAATAGATAGTGCCACATGAAGCGGGTGCTGTGGCTCACGCCTATACTCCCAGCATTTTGGGAGGCTGAGGCAGGAGGATTGCTTGAGGCCAAGAGTTCAGGACCAGCCTGGTTAACATGGGGAGACACCATCTCTCTACAAAATAAAAAGAATTAACCAGGCATGGTGGCACACACCTGTGGTCCCAGCTACTTGAGGGCCTGAGGTGAGAGAATCACTTGTGACCAGAACGTTGAGGCTGTAGTGAGCTGTGATCATGCTACTGCACTCCAGCCTGGGCTACAGAATGAGACGTGTCTCAAAAAAAAAAAAAAAGACAGTTCCATGTGCAGGGAATCTAGAATGGGGAAGTGGCTGCATACGTTCCCTCATCCCTCTCTCTAAACAGCTCTGAATTCTTTCTCAGCTCAGATAGATCCTTGGCTTTCAATATCAGAAGGATCTGTCTTACGACCTCTGGCTCATTCCTACAGGACCTTCCCATTTGCTAATTTTGCTAGGAGCCAGAAAGAGACCCTTTCTGTGGCCCATTTTTTTCCTTTTAGCAAGACAATATCCCTACATATATCACCATGACTCCTGAACAACTCAGATGGCCTCATGGTAGAGTGAGTGAGGGGGGAGCTTATTGGCAACAGGGAGCTTTTCATAGCTATTCTAAATAATATCTCCTTGTGTATGCATAGGGCTGTGGGAACCATCAAAATAACTTTTATTTTGCAATTACTTTTTTTCCCTCGCTGTAAAGTAAAGGTTAATTTTAAGGTGATGTGAAATCTTTGGACTAAGTTTCAACATTCCTGTCTTTGGCATTTTAACCCTGCAGTCACTCAGACGTAAGAACGCCTTCCCTACTTCCATTAAAATGGTGCCCTGCTTGCCCAAGAACCTGCTCTTTAGTAAAACCTGCACATTTTCTGATAATGAAAATCTGTATCTGTATTGAGGGCCACCCATTTATTTGCGACAAGCGGGTTGTCTTCATCTCTCAAAGCCAGTGCTCTTCATGGGTATAGCAAAGACAGGGGGCCCCTGGAGAGACAGGAGGACAGGCAATCTGAGAGGAAAATAATAAGCCAGGTCCACACACAACACCCATGAGCACCACGTGTAGCGCAGTCTGAAAGATTAACACATTGGTGCTTTGCAGCAGTGCTGGAAGGGACAACCAAATTTCCCAGTTCCCTAAGGTAGATATCATAGATATTGGTCAGCCCCTGTGGGAAAATAACCATGCCTCCAAATACTCATGTCCTTGTGAAGTCTTCCCTCCTTGAATATAGGCAGACCCTGTGATCACTTGAACCAAGAGAGTGCAGTGGAAGTAACATTGTGTCAATTCTAGGTCTAGGCTTTAAGAAGGCCTGGAAGCTTCTGCTTTTGGAAGCTAGCTGCCATGTAAGAAGTCTGACTAGCCTGAGACCACCATGCTGTGAGGAAGCCTAAGCAGCCCATGGAGAGGCTCCACAGCCAACAGCCCTAGAGGAGCTCTCAGGCTAGGCAGGCACCAACTGGCAGCCATGGGAGTGAGGCCATTTGGGATCTTCCCACTCTCCTAGTGCCCCAGCTGATACCATGTGAGACAGAAATGCTGCTCAGTCAACCCACAGAATCTCAAGAAAGAATAGATTGTTGTCTTAAACTACTACGTTCTTAGGTAATTTGTTATGTAACAATAGACAACCAAAGTTTTCACTGGATTCTCAGAAGTCAAATTCCTGGAGAGGAAGGAAATCTGACATTTGTGGAGTGCTTACTGTGATCCCATCATATAACATGACAATCTCCTGAGTCTTCTTGGCTGATGCCAGGATGTGAGCTCTTAACTACCATCCTATACTATTAGTTGGCCTCTGAGAGGAGTGTAATCCCAGACAGTGGTTCTCTTCTCCGCAACAACAAAAAATGTGTAAAATGATTGTATTATTGAAATGAGAACTGAGGACAGAGGTATTTAAGACATTTTTACTTTTGGAAAATGTGTATAAAATTAAAACATGAGTGGGATCCAGCTTCTGTGTCATTGATCCTATCTTGAGATTGACACATGTAATGATAATGATAGTCAACTTTTCCTGAGCAGAAGAACTGCACGTGTATTATTTCAACATCACGGGTAAGGTACATACATTTAATGATTTATATTCTAAAATGGGAAAATTGAGACTTAGGGAAGGAAAATAACCCGAAGCCAAACAGGGGCAAATTTCAGAGTCAGGAGTTAAACTCAGATAAGCTTGCTTCCGAAGCTCTTTGCTGTAATCCTACAGTGCCTTCATCTAAGCTGTTTAGAATGAATGAGACATCCTCAAAAGTTGTGTGTTTAAAGGAAAATTATTTTAAAGCCAATGTTTTAATATCCCAACAGATATTCATGAAGGTGTAATATTTTATTATAAATAATCAATACCATCAGTACAATAAATTTTACCATAGTATTGCCAAGACTTAGCTTTAAACTTCTTTGATTCTACCTTTAACTAGAATTTAAGTATAAGAGCTGAGTATCTATGTGCTCTGTTTTTTCAGATAGAGAAAACAATTCCCTGACAATTTGATAAAAGGTATATGGAGGTTAGTCCCGCATCAGTGTCAATGGGTATTGCCAACAGGATGCTAGAAGAGATTGAGTGAGGTACAATTATTTGATTTCCAGAACTCTGTCATTGAAAACCAATGCTGGTAACCATTAGTGGCCTAGACTACTAAACTATTTACAGCATTCCATCTCCTTAGTCTCTTGTGGATGAGTGGATCCATGTGACCAAGCGGAAGGGATGTGAGTCACTTCAGACTTGCATATTTAATTGCCAATGTGAGACTGTCTAAAGTTTTCTTCCTTTTGACATGACAACCAAGAACATTTGAGATATTCCCTGAGCCACCAAGATAAACAGAACTTACTTGCTGACCCACTGCAGCCATTTAACATGTTGAAGAAATATATTCATGTAGTCGTAAGCCATGGACACTATGGAGTTGTTACTGCAGCGTAACCTAGCCTATCCTAACTGATGCACCAACCAGAAGAAACAGCTGAATGCAGGGACTACAACGTGAATGGTCATTTTCTACTCCGAAATTAAGACTGTTTACTTCCCCAGAGTCCAGGTAGTGCTGGCTAGGTAATTGAGCACATCCCATCCCTAGAAATACCAGGCTAAAATGAAATAGTTTTCAGTAGGGCATGGTGGCTCACGCCTGTAATCCCAACATTTTGGGAGGCCGAGGCGGGCCGATCACCTGAGGTCGGGAGTTTGACTAGCCTGACCAACATGGAGAAACCCCATCTTTATTAAAAATACAAAATTAGCTGGGGGTGGTGGTGCATGCCTGTGATCCTACCTACTCAGGAGGCTGAGGCAGAAGAATCGCTTGAACCCAGGAGGCGGAGGTTGTGGTGAGTGGAGATTGTGCCATCGCACTCCAAGCCTGGGCAACAAGGGAGAAATCCCGTCTCAAAAAAAAAAAAAAAAAGTTTTTACTTATTTAGGAAACAGGACAAAGCAAGGCCCTCTAAGCACAGAATAGCCAGCCCAGAGGTGCAGGTATTTCTAAGACTATGAGAGCCAAAACAACCCAAGGCACTTCAGTGTTAAAACCCTCGGAGGCTATGAAGTGGGGATGGCAAGCTCAAATGCTTATGTGGCCAGCCAGGAGATACAAGCGAAGGTTATTTAGCTTTCCTGGTATCACTTTACTATAATAGAAACAACAGTGAGGCTCAGTGGCAGCTGAACTTCAGCTGCTGGGTTGGGGAAACAATACGGAGTTTTAGGGGAGCAGAGAGCAGCCTTCGAATAAGCAGACCTGAAGAACGTGTGCCCAGACTAAAGAGGGAGCCTCTATTCTGCTCTGGAATGTGCCCTTTGTGGCTGGAACTGCTGTACCCTGCTGTTGAGGTTATTGAAACCCTGGTAAGAATCAGAAAGCTCTGGCTTAGAGACTGAAATAATATTATGATGTCTTCAGATGCTTATTTTACAAAGCAACTTAATAAGGATAACAGTAGAGACAGGAGCCCCAGTTTAGTCCTAGGGCTTAGTTTTGTTTTATTCATACTTCAAATTGCAGCGTTGGTGGCCACATTGGGCCTGAGATGAACTGAGGCCCACAGATGCAAGAATGTACCAGTCGGGACAGGTAACATGATGTGGTTTTAATTTATGGCACTAGTGTACAGTCCAATAGAAAATGGGAGATTGAGTCATCTGGGGGACCTAGACCTGTCAAATTAACTTTAAAAGTATATGTTGTTAGAAATCAAGAAATAGGACCTAACCCATAGTGCAATACATGTTCATCCATGTCTACAAAAGCAGCATTATAGCATAGCTTAATTCTATTCATAAAAAATAAAAGAAGCTTGAAATTCTCTAACACAAAATTTGAGCTGTCAATTGGGCAAACAGAGGAAGAGGCACATGAGCCAAAGACATGGGCTTTACTACAAATTCCAAATGGATAATACAGAAGGACTTGATGGCGCATACTCTTGTGATTCTTTACCTTTGCATGATTTTACAGAAGACTGCGTGGTTAGAGTGTAATTTTGAGTTGAAGAGACATCAAATTAAAATTTAATAACCAGATTGGCATTACTGAAATACTCTGGCTCAGTGAAGAGATCAAAACAACTAGAGAAACTAGTCAACAAAATCCATCCCATGATAAGAATGAGAAGTTCCGTAGCATCAGTTATGTGATGGATATAATCAAGGCAGCTGCTTATTTTAACATTTAAACCATATCTATATGTTTATATCTGTATGTTCATATATATGGATATTTTTGGCTACAGCATCCTTGTTTTTAAGAATTTGGGTTTTAATTTTTTTATGGCCAGGATGGTGAAGCAAATATATAATATTAAGTTTTATATACTTTTTTCTTTTTTTTCTGTCCATATTACCTGTATAGCAAATGACTTATATGTTATATCTTAATATCATAAAAAATTACATGACAACATAGAAATATATTATCCCTTTAAGATGATGAAACATTACAGATGAGGCTAAACTCTTTTTTGACCTCCACCCCCCAGTCATAGCCTCTCTCTCCTCAGCTAAATACTGTTATCAGTCAGATGAGACTCACTTATGTTTTTAGTTGTAAAGACTGCGTTGCTTGGCCTTTTGGAAGCCATTGCTATGTCTTTAAAATAGAGGTCAGAAACCCACAAGACTTTGAGGAATAATCTAATGAAGTCTTTTTTCGTAATCAGTAAAACTCCCTGAAAAATATATAAGCAACTCAAATTCAGTGGCAAGTGAGAAGAATACACTGAGACCCAGCAGGAACAACAGGATGGTCCAATAATACATAAAGCTTTGAATTTACTGTCTCCCTGCTCTCGGGCTGGTTGAATCAGGTGTTCTGAGTGACACTAGGCTGGATACCGCATTCGGACTGAGAATTGTGGTATGCTCACCTCCAGAGTCATCCTCCTCTTGTCCCCCCTGCCAATCCTTTGAAGAGATGGTATATAGAAAATTGCGATTCATTCATTTATTCATGGACTCAATAAACACATTTTTACTGAATACCCTCTATGTGCTAGTGCTTTATGTGACCATGGAAATAATATGATGAACAAGACAGAAATGGTGTCTGTCCTCATGGAGCTTACAGTCAGTGGATTAGATTGCCAACCAATAATCACACAAAGAACTAAGTTAATTATGAGAATTTATAAGGATTTGAGTGTTTGGGCCTTTGGAGGTTTCAATATGCAGCACGATGGCAGTGGGACAGCCCCCATAGTTGTTCCAGATAGAGAGAAACACATATTACAAGACCCTGAAAATTTGCGTAGCTATCTATAGGAGTTACATATGGGCAGAGCCAGCTTCACTGGTGTGAGACTCAGAAGGGTCTATGCTCAGTTTAGTGCTTTATTCTCACCATCTTGAAATTCTATGTATTTATTTATTTATTTTTGTGATGGAGACTAGCTCTGTTGCTCAGGCTGGAGTGTAGTGGCGCGATCTCGGCTCACCACAACCTCCTGCTCTTGGGTTCCAGCGATTCTCCTGCCTCAACCTCCTGAGTAGCTGGAATTACAGGCACGTGCCACCACACTGACTAATGTCTGTATTTTTAGCAGAGATGGAATTTCGCCACGTTGGCCGGGCTGGTCTCAAACTCCTAACCTTAGGTGATCCACCTGCCCTGGCCTCCCAAAGTGCTGGGATTACAGGCATGAGCCACCGTGCCCAGTCCATCTTGAAATTCTTAATAATTTTTGAACAAAGAGCCCTGCATATCCATTTTGCACCGGGCACCTCAAATTATGTAGTCAATCCTGGGTGTGCGAGTGGGATCTGGAACCCTTTGGAGGGTTTTAAGGCAAGGAGTGACACGAATCTCAAGTCCTACAGGAGCACTGTGGTTGTGCTGTGAAGAATGAAAAGATGGACATAGGCATCGCCCTCCAGGAACTAAGGGTATGGCTGGTAATGCCAAATCCAGCGCCTGTAGTCGCAGCTACTCTGGAGGCTGAGACAGAAGAATGGCGTGAATCAGGGAGGCAGAGCTTGCAGTGAGCCGAGATCGCTGCACTGCACTCCATACTAAGGGTATGGCTGGTAATACCAAATCCAGCCAAGGCGGTTGTTAAAAGTAACACATTATAGAAATACATTGAAGAGGATCCGGGGAAATTGGAGGTCCGGCAGTCATCTGATAGTATCTTCTCATTGGGATAAGCTATAATCTCTTATACATTGCCTCCCAATCTCTTTGCCTGAGCTAAATACCATGCAGTTCCCTTTGCCTTTTTGACTGACTGCTCGATTTCTTACATCGATTAAGAAGCTTAAAAACCTGAAGGCCGGCTGGGCGCGGTGGCTCATGCCTGTAATCCCAGCACTTTGGGAGGCGGAGGCAGGCGGATCACGAGGTGAGGAGATCGAGACCATCCTGGCTAACACGGTGAAACCCCGTCTCTACTAAAAATACAAAAATACAAAAAAAAAAAATAGCCGGGCGTGTTGGCCGGCACCCGTAGTCGCAGCTACTCTGGAGGCTGAGACAGAAGAATGGCGTGAACCCGGGAGGCAGAGTTTGCAGTGAGCCGAGATCGCTGCACTGCACTCCGTTCTGGACGGCAGAGCGAGACTCCGTCTCAAAAAAATAAATAAATAAATAAAAATAAAAATAAAAAATAAAAAAACCTGAAAGTCATCGCTTCCCATTTGAAGCTTCAGATTATCTTTTAGAATTGTTTGGTATCTTTGACTCAACACTAGAGGCTCCTGTGCAAGGTGGGGCTACCTTTCCAAGGTAGCCTTTTCCTCTTCTTTCCTATCATTCAATGAGCCCAGATGATTGCAATGGGGTTTTTCAGTTGTTTGTCTGAATCCCTACTAATCGACTTCCATGGGCACACTGGAGTAATCAAGAGACAGAGGCTGTCTCCTCTGCCAAATGCAGTGTTTCTGTTTTCTGTGCAGCTTCTGTTCTAGGCATTTCCCATAAATAGTATTTAATGACATTATTGGCAGACACACCACTCTTCTTGTAGTGTTTTATCTATCAGCACTGTCCAATAGTGCTTTCTGCAATGATGGGAATATTCTATATCTTATCTGTCTGAATGATAGCCACTAGCCACATGTGGCTATTGGACACTCACCAGAGCACCCCATGAAAATTTAGGGCACTAAAGCTTAGCAAGATTATATAGTTGTTGAGTGTGATGCAGCCAGAACAGGGCAAATCTGAACCTAAACCAAGATCTGTTGGTTCTCAGTGATCTTTTCTCTACACAACGATTGGGTGGTCTCATGCAACAATTCATTTGCAAAGTCGTACAGAACACCTATTACATGCAATGGTCATTTTGGGGATACCAAGAAATAGCTCCAATGGGTCAAAAGGGGTGACCAATGAGAAAGGAAGAGAGAATCACTTTGTTGATCTCCAAGAGCAGAGAAGAAACAAAGGAGGGTCCCTGTGTTGACCTCTGAGAAGATGGAAGAAGGAAGGGAAGGGGAGCCCTTTTGTTCACCTTCTGAAGTCCAGAAGTGTTACCATTACTGCTGTATAGTGTAGCCTCATCCTGCGTCTGTGCTCAACAAGCAAGATCCTTGATCACTGGAGGGTCTTCATCATTTGACACATACAGGTTACATGTGGGAAATCCCACTTATGCCACCCAAGGTCTTTGATGAGAGTGAGGCTGAGTTACCTGCCCAAGCCCACATAGCCACTAAGAGACCAAGTCCAGCTTGAAATCCAAATCCTGTTGACTTCAGTATCAGTCAGGGTGGCAGCAAGGGGTACAGATGCTGCAAACAACGTTGGTGCACCAATACTGGGGTTTTTGGGTGCCAGGGTAAGAAATTTTGATTAATCCAGTTGGGACCAGGAAGCCAGAAAAGCGTTTAATAAAAATCTCCATGGAAGCTACTTAGGAAGTAGGAAGAATAAGCTAGTGGAGGTGGTAGAGTGGAAGGAGGAGAAATCACGTGGTAAGGGTTTGTAAATTAGGGGCTCCTTTCACGCACATCCAGAAGATGTCTTGGAGGTGCTGGGGACAATGGTGCCATCAGAGTGTCAAGGAAAGGAACTGTTCTGGGAGTCCACAGGAAGGCGGGCAGTTCCTTTTAGACCAGGAGGGTGTTAGTTGACAGTGGACCATGCTGTGAAAATGGTCAGCTGGTCCTTGATGAACACGAGCCATGTGAGCTAAACCACCTCATGTTCTCAGGGTTTGGGGGTGTCTTAGTCTGTTTGTGTTGTCTGAGATTGGGTAATTGATACAGAAAAGAGATTTATTTAGCTCACAGTTCTAAAGGCTGTAGAAGAAGCATGGTGCCAGTATCTGCTTCTAGTGAGGGCTTCAGGAAGCTTCCACTCATGGCAGAAGAGGAAGGGGAATGGGTGTGTCCCATGATGAGAGATGGAGCAAGAGAGAGAAGAGAAGATGCCAGGCTCTTTTCAACAAGCAATTCTCTTGGGAACTAAGAATGACACTCATCCACTCCTGAGAGAATGGCACCAAACCATTCATGAGGGATCCGTCCCTATGACCCAAACACCTTCTCATCAGGCCCACCTCCAACAATGGGGATCAAATTTCGGCAGGAGACTTGACCAGACCAAACAAACCATATCCAAACCACAGGAGGCAGGGAGTGAGGTTAAGGAATATGTGCAAGGCGCCCCCAGTCACACTTGAAGTGAAGTGTGTACAGGCAGCACACATGCAAGAAAAGTGAGAAGGCAGAGAAGTTCCCAGCAGGAAAGTCAGAGGAGGTCCAGGGTAGGTAGTGGAAAGAGGGTACCAAGGTGGGCCTGGGCAGTGTGTTGATGGGGCAACATTATATAAGGGAGGCCCAGGAGGCTGAAGATCAGAAACAGACTTGAAGGACATGAAGGAGGTCACTGATAACTTTTAATAGTTCTCTTTGGGGAGTGCAGTGTAACCAGATAGCGCAGGAATTTAAGAGAAAGAGGAACACGTTCCATGGCAGCAGGGGCAGATCGGCAGTGAAAGGAAGGAGAGAAAAGCAACAATTAGAGAGACAATGAAGTCAATGTGAGTTGCTTTGACATGGAGAAAGCTGTTTACGTGTGCAGGCTTGCAGAAGGCAAGAAAGTAAAGCATGTACAATACAGCATATATTATCTTCTAGTGATAGATGAAATTCTTCATAATAACTCTGAAGTTATTTTTAAGGTAAGACTTCTCTCATTATCTTTAAAAAAACTTTTCATCCATTTTCACTTGATTATTATTCCAGAAGCAGTATTGTTAAACTATAGTCATTATGACTGGGATAGACAGACAGATCAATGAAACAGAAAGTCCAAAAACAGGCCCACATGTGTGGGTGGATCCAATAAAATCCACAGTTCATGACAATGAGGGAAAGGATGGATGACTTAATAATTGGCTTTTTGGAAAAAAAATTAGAGTGTAATTTCATGTGGTATGCTCATGTAAATTTCAGATGATCACAGACTTTAAAGAGTCATGAAAGTACTAAAAATTAAATTTAATAATCATCTAAACATATCAAAATCATAAATCTTAGCTCACCATTATAGGCCATTCAGACCGGAAGGAAATTTTAGGTGGCTCTTTCAGAAACCACCTGACGAAGAACTAAATAGATTATGATGAGAAACTGTTCTGTACTTCCTGCATCCATTTAGATATTTAGAAGTGTAGTAATAGTGTATTAAACTCAAAAGCTGGAAGGTAGCAGTGAATGATTCCTAACACACTTTTTATTTGAACTGGGCTTTGGAATTTTTCAAATTCCATGGTATCCTTCAGTTACAGTTTTGAAGTATTGTGTACCCAACAACAGGCCACTACTCTCTTCCTCTAGTAATTGAAGAAAATCATCAAATATCTGAAAGGAATCAAATTCTTAGCAATTAATTCATTTGCATCCAGTGGCCATCTCTAACAATCCTCATGAATTGCCAAATATATTACTAAGATACTCCACATGCCACATGGATGAATCACTTACTATTATTTAAAGGGCCTTAACTGATATTATCAGTGCCATGTAGTAATAATGCCTTAAAAACACACGCACAAACAGTCATAGCTGGGCGTGGCAGTTCACACTGGTAATACCAGCACTTTGGGAGGCCAAGGTGAGTGGATCACGTGAGCCCAGGAGCTCGGGACCAGCTTGGGCAACAAAGTGAGACCCCCATCTCTACAGTAAATAAACAAACAACAACAACAACAACAACAAAAACAAAAACAAAAACCTCACAACCACTCATTCCTAATTTCAAATCCTCATTTGGGTACCCCTTATCCTAACAGTCTGTGTGGAAAATAAATTTTATATTCTGCTAATACCTTCACACTATGCACTCAGAAGATATATATACACCAAATAGGCACTGCTTGGTTCTAATTTCCAATCTGAATGTACTTCCTTCATTATTGCATCACAATTAATATGTATAATATTGAATGCCAGGTAGTAAGAAGACTGACATTGAGAAACAAGTAATTTTTTTTTTTTTTTTTTTTTTTTTTTTTTTGAGATGGTGTCGCGCTCTGTTGCCAGGCTGGAGTGCAGTGGTGCGATCTCGGCTCATTGCAACCTTCACCTCCCAGGTTCAAGTGATTCTCCTGCCTCAGCCTCCCAAGTAACTGGGATTACAGGTGCACACCACCACGCCAGGTTAATTTTTTATATTTTTAATAGAGACAGGGTTTCACCGTGTTAGCTAGGATGGTCTCGATCTCCTGACCTCATGATGTGCCCACCTTGACTCCCAAAGTGCTGGGATTACAGGCGTAAGCCACTGCACCTGGCCGAGAAACAACTTCTTTTACTGTCATGGCATCTCTTTTCCTCAATGCTTATGTAGCTAGTTTCCATGTATCCTGATTTCAACACACATTTTCCAGTCCTTACCATGACTCACACCATAATTGTTAACTAAAACAAACACCTCTTCTTTTGTAACGTAAGTTTCCAACAGGAAAACATCACCAGCCATTTTTTCCTTGAATATATATCACTCTTAGTCCAAGAGTGAGCTCAAAATTTGCTATCTCAGCAACCATAAACCAAAAGCAAACACAAGCCCTGCTACCATCCCCATGTGATGTTGCTCATTGTATACTGTGCATACGCACTTTATATACTATTAATACTCTGCCTCATCCAACTTATGTCTAATGGTTAAAGAGTTCTGTCAGTCACTACGTATCACTCAGAATGGACTAAGTTATGCTGCAGTAACAAATGACTTCCAAATCTTACTCAGCCAAGTTCATACCTGGCACAGGTCAGCTGAAAGTCTGCTGCATGCCTTCCTCACTCTGGGACCAAGACTGGCGGAACCGCCATTACTGGAACAGTGCCAAGTTGTCATGGTGGCAGGGAGAGCGACAGCATGGTACATGGCATACAAACTCTTCAAGCTGTGCTTCCACTCGCATTTCCTGAAGCAGGTTATAAGGTCATGTCTCACTTTATGGGCAGCAGAGAGATGTAATCTCTTGATGAGCTAGAGAAACATAGTGAACAGCACAAATGATTTCCACAAGCGTATTCTGTTTCCTTTCTGAGCAGAAACGTTCAAAAACTAATGAAACTGATTTTACCAACTTTGGGGGATTATTTTGACCTAAACCTGTTTGTGCTTTGGAGAAGGCTTTGCGTCTTGGCTGTGTGACTCTTTAGATAGAAATATTCAGTTTAAAACTGGAAAAGCAATATTTTGTGTTTGTTTTAGGATTTTAAAAACCTCAATGGGCATATTAAAAAAGGCCACTGTTGGAAAATGATGCAAAATCTTCATATCTCTGTTTAACAATGTTTCTAAACAGATAAATCATTGCCAAGTGGAAGCAGATTCCTTAGTCTAGGGAAATCCAATTTAAAAATTTAACTCTGCGATTGAGGTTATTTGTAGGAAATACATTTGCCTGTCCTTGCTCTAGAATATGTAGCTTTATAGTCTATATTTGAACGAGACTGGAGTCATCTCTCTTATTTATATTTATGATGTTATTTTGAGCTGCAATATTTATATTACTATTTTCTTTACAGTTTTATTCTTTAACAGACCAGTTTTGAGTCAGTAACTCTTTTTTGTAAACTGATAATTTAACCCAACAGAATAATGACAAAAAAATTAAGAAACATTTTTTTAAAAAGAAATTATTTGCAAAGAAAATAAAACTGTACTAAATGAATTAAGGTAGACTTTATTGTAGAGAATGGATATATTTGACAAAAGTTGATTTTAAAATACATCAATTTTTTTCTACAATGTTTCACAGAAAATGTTTTCCCATGGGGCGAGTGGGTCAGGAAGGCAATATACCAGGAAATTAAATTTAGAATATCTCTGAGTAAAGTATTTAGAGGGGAAGTAGCTTATGTGTCCCAGAGATCCTGTATTGTGAAGAAATATAAGCAAAACTCCACATCCCTAGAGTTACATAATGCATAGGACCTTACCTCTTTGAATCTCAGAAAATGAGGTACAATCTGTAAAGGTGAAAACTTGGAATCTCCAGAGAACCAGATTTTTTTCTCTGTGCAATCAGACAATGTCGCTCTCAATACCCCTAGCTACATTTTCCCGCTTTGTGCAAGAGCTACCTCAATCATTTAATTGACCTTCCTTCCCTTTTAACTTTCAACCTATTTCCATGGAACGAATAGAGGTTTGGAGGTCATTCTCTCTTTCTCCTGCTGGAATATATACAAAACTCTCATTAAGCAACGGAGAAACACTTTCACTTTATCACTCAGGATTGCGATAACTGGCCTGCTGCAGGAAGCCACTGTAAACACCAGAAAAGGTCGGTGGCACATGAGCACTGGTTCTGACTCCATGGCCTTGTTTGCCTGTAGAACCAATGAATGTCAAGTTTTGATGAGTTGCACGGTGCCTTCTCCTGCTTGAGGAAGGATCCTGGAGGAAGAAAGAGAGAGAAAGGCTGCATACGTTCGCTTCACCATTCCTCTAGATTGGAGAGAGAGCAAAATCTACTCTTCTTTGGGCCAAAATATGAAAAGATAGAGAAAAAGATTTCTTCTAGTAGACACTAGTGTTAGTGACTCAGAAGACAGTGGCAGCAATGAACAGCTTGGATGTAGTGCTGGGCTTACATCCAAGGGCAGCAACTCCACAGTCAACGGAAACTGGATAAGTTGGATGACATGGAAATTAGCAATTCTTGTGCATTAGGGGGCATAACAGACTGAAAAGCAAGCCATGGAATGGGAGAAAATATCTGCAAGTCATATATCTGATCACAGGTTAATATCAAGAATCTATAGAGAACCCCTACAACTCACCACCAACAAAAAAACCAGAAACAACCCAATTAAAAAGTGGTCAAGGGGCTGGGCACAGTGACTCACGCCTGTAATCCCAGCACTTTGGGAGGCCGAGGTGGGCGGATCACAAGGTCAGGAGATCGAGACCATCCTGGTTAACATGGTGAAACCCCGTCTCTACTAAAAAAAAAAAGTACAAAAAATTAGCTGGGTGTGGTGGCAAGCACCTGTAGTCCCAGCTACTTGGGAGGCTGAGGCAGGAGAATGGTGTGAACCCAGGAGGCAGAGCTTGCAGTGAGCCGAAATTGCGTCACTGCACTCCATCCAGTCTGGGTGACAGAGCGACACTCCGTCTCAAAAAACAAACAAACAAACAAACAAACAAAACACACACACACACACACACACACAGAAAATAACAAGTGTTGGTGAGGATATGGAGAAACTGGAACCCTTGTGCACTGTTGGTGGGAAAGTAAAATGGGGAAGCTGCTATAAAAATCAGTACCACAATTCCCCCCCAAAATTAAAAATAGAATTGTCTTAAGACCTAGTAATTTTACTTCTAGGTACGTGTCCAAAAGAACTGAAAGCAGGGACTTGAAAAGACATCTATATACCTATGTTCATAGCAGCATTATTCAGGATAGCCAAAATGTGGAAGCAGACCATATGTCCATTGATGCATGAATGGATAAGCCAAGTGTGACCTGTTCATACAATGGAGTATTGTTCAGCCTTAAAAAGGAAGGCAATTTTGACACATGCTGCAACAGGGATGAACCCTGAGGACATTACGCTAAGTGAAAAAAACTAGTCCCAAAAAGACAAATACGGTTCCACTTATATGAGGTACCTAGGGTAGTCAAATTTATAGAAACAGAAAGTAGAAAGGTAGTTGCCAAGGGCTGGAGGGAAGGGGAATGAGGAGTTATGGCTCTATGGCTACAGAGTGTCAGTTGTGTAAGATGAAAAGTGTTTTGCAGATGGATGATGGTGGTGGTTGCACATAAATGTGAATGTACTCAATACCACTGAAATGCACACTTAGAAATGGCTAAGACGATAAACCTTATGTCATGTGTATCTTACCACAATGAAAACATTGAAGTAAGTAAGTAAATAAATAAATCAAAAGAAGGGGGCCCCAGCTCCATCCAATTAAGCTTGGGTGCTGAAAGTCCAGGTAATGTACTAGGCATTTTATAGTAACATGAAGAGGAAACAGGACTGCCCTTGTGCTCCAGGGATCATGGAGGGATTTCATGAGAGACCACACAGGATACGTGCCATTCAAGAAAGGTGAAGTAAATGATGTCAGGAGGAAGGGAGAGACAGAGAGAGAAATCGTGAGCAAATGCATATGTGAGCCCAAGGGGGCAGGTGCATGCTCTTAGTTTTTGAAGGACAGGAAACTTAATTGGGAGGTGAAATTCAAAGGAGGCACAAATGCAGTATGTGAGTTGTGACAGACAGAAAGGGTAAAGGGAAAAGTCGGAATAAAGGTATAGAAAGGGAAGCTTTGGGGGTTGGGATTTTAAAATATAAATTTCGGAAGGACAGAGTTAAGCCCATAATACCCCTCCCTGCCCCATGCAGAACAGTGTGGTGGGGCCTTGGTAATTAATTAAGCATCCCCAAGGGAAGGCAACTTTGGGAGAAGAAACTTGAGACTTCAAGTCTGGCTTTCCCTCCCCCAGGGGATTCTCCTTCCAGAGCAGCCTTGCAGTCTCTGGTGTGTTTCCCAGTTGCCTGGATCTAAAGGATCAGGGAGGAAAGTTGTGGAGGACATGGCTGGGAAAGAATTCTGGGGCATATGATGGAGTAATTCAAACTTCAATGACCAGTCCATCAGGAGGCATTAAAGGATGGAGCTGTGCTTTGGGAAGATATTTTGAGCTATTCTGTGTGGGGTCTATGGAAAAAGGGAGGGCTCATGGGGGCAGGAGAGTTAGTGATGGGTGGGATATGGTTTGGCAGAAACCGAGTTTGGCTAAGAGACAGACTGCAGAGAAATAGAATTTTTATGAATAAAGAGGAAACTAGAAATTCCAAGCTGCCCTGGAAGGGTGATCTATTTTTGGGGAGGGGAAGCCGGACTTGAAGCTACAATTTTCTTTGAAATTTTCCTTCCTTCGGAGCTCCCCTATTAATTGCTAAGGTCCCACCACACTTGCTGTGCAGTGGAGTGTTGAGTTGAATTGTGTCCCACAAAATTCGTATGTTGAAGTCTTAACCCTCGTTACCTCAGAATGTGACTGTATTTGGAGATAGGACTTTTAAAGAGGCAATTAAGGGAAAATGAGGTCACAGGGGTGGGACCTAATCCAGTATGATGATTGTGCTTATAAGACCAGGAGCCAGGGCAGACACATGCAGAGGGAAGGCCATGTGAAGACACAGGGAGGAGACGACCCTCTGCAGGCCAGGGAGAGAGGCCCAGAGGAAACCAGCCCTGCTGACACCTTGATCTTGAACTCTAGCCTCCGGAATTGTGAGATAACAAATTTCTGTTGTTTGTGCCACCCAACCTGTGGCACTTTGTTATGCCAGCCCTGGCAAACTCATACAGGGTGTATAAAAAATGACCCTTCTTTTGATGTCTTATAGTATGGTTGTGGGAAGACATTTAAAATAGGCTTTTGGGTCAGGCTCAGTGGCTCGTGCCTAATATCTCAGCACTTTGGGAGGCGAAGATGGCTTGAGCCTAGGAGTTTGGGACCAACTTGGGCAACATAGTAAGATTCTGTTTCTACCAAAAATTTAAAAATTAGCCTAAAGTGTTGGTACGCACCTGTAGTCCTGGCTATTTGGGATACTGAGGCAGGAGGATCATTTGAGCCCAAGATTTTGAGGCTGCAGTGAGCTATGATCATGCCACTGCACTTCAGCCTGGGTGACAGAGACCCTGTCTCTAAAAAATAAAATAAAATAAATTAAAATAGGCGTTTGTAAAAGTTGAGAGACAGCAACAGGGAACCAAACTCACAAACTAAGATAATACTAACAACCCATCTCAGGCATAAAAGGGTCTGTCCAGGGATGGAAGGCTTTGGGTCCTCCTACTCCTCTATGCCTACAAGGGGGAAGCCCTACAGTACGGCCATGGGTATTTTGTCATGCAGTCTTATGCTCACGTGTGCTGAGACCAGAGCTGGCATGCAGAACCACAAGTGGCCTGTGCCTGGAATTTGTGACTGAGAAAGGAGCCATAAAACCCAGACGTTACAACCACAGAATTCTCCAGAAACCCATCTGGACATCCAGGGACTTCAAATAGCCACAGTGTCCCCATGTGCATGCTGGGAGGGCTACGCCATGCAGAAGTGTTTGTAAAGCATTTGGGTGAGAACTGTGTGTTTCTGTGCTCCAGCCCCTGTGCTCCGGCCCCTGAGTGCAGTCAAACAGGCAGGTGCCATCCCATCATCTGCACGTAGAGCGTAGCGATGGCTAGAAACATTATAGGAATGCTCTCTGGCAAAGACTAATCCTCCAAGATGCCCCAGGAAAATAGTGTTGGATGCAGGAATTGCCAGGTCTGGATAAACATAGTTCAGTCCCTCAGATGTTTTGAACATGACTAAATGTTCGGCTGCACGGCCCTTCATCCGAGGCCTTCAAGTAATTCACGTTAAATCCTGATCCTGTCCCAGGCAGCGGCCAGTGAAGAGTTATCAGATCCACTGCTCTAGTAACCAAACACCTTGGAGGGTTTGTCCTTCAGAGACAAAAGCGAACCAGCGAGAAAGTTAAAGTTTCACACTGAGCTGCTGGAACCGCACTGTGCTTACACAGGAGGGTCCAATTCCAGTCTTCTTTGCTAATAAAGTTGCTTTATACTGGGATCCTCGTTTCCCTGATGTTTAAAACAGAAAAAAAGTCATGCCTCAGCATCTGCAGGGATTGATTCTAGGACTCCCTGCAGATGCCAAAATCCGAAGATGCTCAAGTCCCTTATATAAAAGGGTACAGTATTCACACACAACCTGTACACATCCTCCAGTACACTTTAAATCACCTTTAGATGACTTGTAATACCCAGTGAAATATAAATGCTATGTAAATAGTCGTTACACTGTATTTTTCTTTGTATTACTTATTGTTGTATTTATTTTTATTTTTTTCCTGACTATTTTAATCTCTAGTTGGTTGAATCTGTGGATGTGGAACCCGTTGATATGGAGGGCTAAATGTGATAATAAAAACGTGCCTTGGTATGCATGGCCTCTAAGTATTTTATCAGTTTGAAAAGCAAAAAGGGATTGACTTTGCACAGTAAAGCTCTGGAAGTCCCTGCACACGGTAAGCATTCAGGAAGCCTCAGGGGTGATGGTGGTAAAGTGATAATGTCCCGATAGCTCTTCCAAGAGGCGTTGATCCCTGTGCTAAGGATTCTTGAGACATTCTGTGATATCATCGGGCTACACTCTTTCTTTTTTTCTAGTCTTGAAGTCTAAGTAGCAGAATGACACTAGATGAGCCATTAGGTTAGAAATTTAAAACATTTGAAGCAACACGAGCAAGCGAGTTGTCAAACAGCTGAAAGTGATGTTTTAACAGCCAAAATGTGACAAATATAAACACAGGGTCATCAAAGTGCAGGCATTCTAATAATACACAGAGGTTTGGAGATATGTACATTTTTCTTCTTATGCTTTTATTCATTCATTCAGCAAATACTTATTTTATGCCAGAGACTGTATTTAGGCAGAGGAATAAAAAATGGTAAGACAAGTCCCAGCCTTCAACGGGCTCCATATATATAGCCTATAAGGAGGAGTCCAATAAAGAAACAAATGAAGAAATAAATTCAATAAAGCATAATTAGATCCATAACAACTAGATTTGGTATTCATGATGTCAGCAGTCCGTGAGCAGTCATGCAAGGATGTGACGTGCAGTAATGTTAATTCTGCTGAGGCACAGAATGAACTGATGGGCTGAGAATAATAAGCAGAAACAACGCACCAAACGAAAAGAGACCAGCTCACTTCTCGTTGCCCATGTCTCAGAGATGCGTGGTTCTCCATGGTAGCCACCAGCACAGCTGCCTTCTTGTGATAAAATACTTTCTCAGTATTGTCTGGGAGAAGCAATCTTGATACAAAAGCCAGATGCTACTGATGATGGAAATGAGGAGAAATTAAATTCTTCTAAGGAAGCAATTGCTCTTATCCAGAAAACAGAAGCATTTTGAGAGAAAGGATAGTGCTGTATTGGACACCACCATGGAAACTAAGGAAGTGCTCACAATATAGCCCTCATGAATAGCACAGGCTTTATTCCATGTGCCTTGTGCAATGGTAGGTGAAAGATGTCAGGAGAAGATTCATAAAGGAGGCGGTCTTGGATCATATTCTTGGAAGGTAAGTCAAGTGCTAACCCTCTGACTAAGGTCAAGGGTTAATAAAGCACCTGACCTGTTTGGAAAATACAGGTTGAAAAACCAAAGGGACTTGTGTTTCTGGCCAAAATGGAATGATAAGGACTGGACTGACTCTCTGACCAGAAACAGCAACAACAAAACAAACAAACAAACCAATATAAGACAAAATACACAGAACAACAGGTTTCAAGATACTGGACATTGGACAACAAAGAACAGTGATCTCTGAGAGACAAGAAATGAATGAGATGAATCCTATAATAGCCTCAGCTCACACCACTGAGTTTCCAGTTCATGACTCAAGGAGGAGGAATCAGGAAGATCCCAGTGAACTTCCTGAGTTGAGGTGAAAGAACTGAGTTTGGGCAGACTAAGGATGCTAGGGGTCATAGGACTAGAGTACCAAAGAGGAGAGAGAGAGAGAGAGCCCTTGAAAACTCAATAGAGTACTGATTGGTCCATCTGTGCAAGAGAACAAAAACAACGTGAGACCCAGAGAAAGGACCAGTCAAAAGGATTAGAGGGAACAATACTTTGCGCTCACACAAGGATGGTAGTAATGCTTGTTTCCACCATCCACACTGGAACAACTCCTAATTAAGTAGGCTAGTCAGAAAGGTCTTGATTCAGTAGTGGGCAATAATTAGCTCTAGACTTGCCTAACAAATCTCAAAAGCAAAATCAGAAAGGATCAAACTGTTTCCAAGTAATTTAACTGTGCCGTAAAACAAAGCTCGAAAATATTTTTAGGAAGACAAAAATATCCAGCACCCAACAAGGTGAAATTCACACTGTCTAGCATCTGATCAATATAACCAGGCGTGCAAAGAAATAGGAAAAATGACCCACAATGAGAAGAAAATCAATCAAGTGAAACAAACCCAGGGCTTACACAGATGTCAGAATTAGCAGACAAGCCCATTCAAATGGTTATTATAACTGAATTCAAGTTGAAAAAGTTTAGTAGAGACGTGGAATGTATGTAACCAGAAATCAAACCTCTAGCAATAAAAATGACAACATCTGAGATGAAAAATACATGGGATGAGATTAATGACAGATTAGACCTTGCAGAAGAAAAGATTAGTGAACTAGAAGACATAGCGATGAAAACTATCCCAAGTGAAACACACAGAAAATAAAATAATTTTTAAAAAATGAGGCCAGGTGCCATGGCTCCCAGCATTTTGGGAGGCCTAGGCAGGGGGATTACCTGAGAACAGGAGTTTGAGACCAGCCTGGTCAACATGGTGAAACCCTGTCTCCACTAAACATACAAAAATTAGCAGGGTGTGGTGGTGCATGCTTGTGATCCCAGCTACTCAGGAGGTTGAGAAGGCAGGATTGGTTGAGCCTGGGAGGCAGAGGTTACAGTGAGCTGAAATGATGCTATTGCACTCCAGCCTGGATGACAGAGTGAGAGTCCATCTCAAAAAAAAAAAAAAAGAAGAAAAAGAAAAGAGCATCAGTGCAGCATGGAACAAGTTGATTTTGTGTGTGTGTGTGTGTGTGTGTGTGTGTATGCAGCCCTTAAAGGAGGAGAGAACAGAAAGGAATTGACAGAAAAAAACATTTGAAGAATGAATGCAGTGTTTTTCAAATTTGATGACAATGAACCACAGGTCCAAGAAACTCAATGAAACTGACGTACAAGAAATAGGAAAAAAATGACATCAGAGCACATCCTACTCAAATTGCTCAAAGTGATTAATAAAGAGAAAATCTTATAAACAGATTTAAAAAACCAAGTTCTTTAGAGGTAGAAAGAGATGATAACAGCAGGACCAGCTTCCTGTGCACACAACTTGTGCAGTTGCACAAGGTACACTTTGAACGGTCTCGAAGCTTGGTTTAATGCCTTGCTGTTGCCATCTTGAAATTTTTAATAATTTTTGTACAAGGGATCTGCATATTCACTTTACACTGGGCCTCCCAAATAATCTAGCTGGTCTCAGAATAACACATGTTTGATCAGAAGCAATGTAAGCAAGAAAACAGTGAAGCAACATCTTTAAAAGCCGGAGAGAAAAATATATCTGTCAACCCATAATTGTATACAGAGGAAGAAATATTTTCAAAAACAAAGGCAAAATAAGGACTTATCAAATTGTGTTCTTTAAATTTGTGTGGTTTACTCCATGCTAACTACACTTCAACAAAATTGTTTTGCAAAAAGGAAAAACAAACCAACAAAACCCGTTTTAGTAATGGTTGATGCTCTGCCCCTCAGCCTTCCTCTGCATTTACCTGTCAGCTCAGGGGAGGGTTCCTATACCTGCTGACAGCTCTCCCACCTCAAGCACATGCATCTCTGCTTTGGTGCTGGGGGGTTCGGGGGGGAGTGGGTTTCAAAGGAACCATGGGAGTTTTCTCAGCCTGTATGCAAGGATGCGAGTGACCGGGATTTAATGCTTCCAGGAGCAACTCTCAACCAATGACATATGGAAACCAGTGGATAATACCCAAAATGAAGCAAGCGAGGCTCAGACAGTATAAAGGATCTTCCCTATGCCCATTAACGAGAAGACTGAAATTGGGTCCTCCTGCATCAGGGCAATGCTATTCTTCTGGATCTACCCAACAGACGTTAAAAGCGAATCCAGAAAGAATCAAACTGTTTCCAAGGAATTTAACTGTACCGTAAAACTAAGATCAAGAATACTTACAGGAAGACAGAAATATTTAGCACCCAATAAGGTGAAATTCACATTGTCTGGCATCCCATCAATATGATCAGAGAGATACTGGGAGGTGTGTTCTACCTGAGTCTTTAAAACGTTCCCAGCAATAGTAACCCTCTCATAAAAGAATCCCATGTTGGCTTCCCCCAACCCCCCTGCCATGTTATCTTACTTTCCTAATTCCCTACTTTTGATTACTGGAATCATCTCTCAGACAGAAAGCCTGCACCAAGTCCTTGCCTCCAGGTGAGTTTTTGGAGGAATCCAAAACCAATGCACTTTCCTTCTTGACCAACTTCTCGCACAGTCTTGCACTCAGAATTCCTTTTCTCT
Source organism: Macaca thibetana thibetana (assembly GCF_024542745.1). NCBI lineage: Eukaryota > Metazoa > Chordata > Mammalia > Primates > Cercopithecidae > Macaca > Macaca thibetana. The sequence continues at coordinate 6,120,475 of NC_065593.1, forward strand.
CCTAATTTAGCAATTCCTTGGTTGCTAAGTTTACAGAAGATGCCTATCTTTAACAAATCCTATTGAATTGTATCTTTCTTTGGATTCTTGATTCCTCTTTAATAGTTAAGCAATTTACATTGTAGCTTAACTCCTTTAATTTGACATCTAGATCTAGCAATGACCACTAAGTAGCCATCAGCCTCAAAGGGTTATGGTGCTTTTGAAATGTGGCTAGACCAAATTGAGATATGTTATAATATAAAAAATATATATTGGATTTTGAAGACTTAGTACAAAAAAGAACAAAATATTTCAATATTTTAATATTAATTATTTGTGGAAATTACTTTGGACATATTGGGTTAAATAAAATTTATTGTTTAAACTAATGTTTCTTGTCTTATTTTACTTTATATAATGTGACTTCTAGAAGTTTTTAAATTTACATACATAGTTCACATTATAGTTCTATTAGGCAGAGGATTTTTGCAATTGTCCAAGACTGTGAAGGACTCTCATCTTTTGATTGAAATTAATTGGTTACTGTAGGTGTCTTCTATCCTGAAGGTAAAAGGAATTTGAAATCTAATTTTTATACAAGAACCAGGGGAAAAAATTGACTTTTAGTGAGTCATTTTCAGATAGTTCCTTACAAGTAATTTCAAGTTTACAAAGCAGTAATTGTAAGAACTGTTTCATAAGTCAGTTATTTGCCCTTGAAATATCATTTCCCATAGAATTGGTTTTAAGTGACAGTTTTATTCCTAGCTAGCCACATAGGGAATTCAACCACATGGGGAATTTCAACCACATTCTTTGTTCAGTAGGTTTTGTGGCCTGGTTTGAAGACTCAGTCACCATTTTAGACATGGTGTTTTGGAGAAGATGTCGGGTGAAAAGCGGAGAGAAAACATCATATTTATTCAAAAGGTTCTTTTTCCCAGCTGCCAGTGTATGTTAAGACAGAAATAGGTGCTGGTGACAGGTCTGGCCTCTGGAAAAAACTGGATGTCACCTCTGTCTAGGAAAAGGGCATCTTTTAGCCATTGGATGAAGGGCTTGTTTAAGGCCTTGGAGGGTTTTTCCTCCCAGGAGAGGCCTGTCTAAAGCTCCTGGCTACTTCAGATCATGTCAGTCCTGAAGAGGGAAGTGAGGTATTATGAATCCAGAGGCTCTCCAATTTCATACAGGTTCTTTTAACCCAGAGTAATGTAATGAGTGAAGAGGATTGTGTAAGATGATAAATGGAAAATAAATGCCAGTTTCGGAGAGGCAGTAGGGTCTGTGGGTAGCTGGTAGAATAGAACACATATCTTGCTATGGTAGAGACAATGCTCACCAGATTCTGTGTGCTCACCCACATTTCCCTGTCTCCTTTGCAGTTGGCTTGGGTCCATTGGATTAGTTTTGGTCAACAGGTTCTGAAGAAAAATGACACTTCAGGGAATTAAGAGCACGTGTTCCTCCCTCTACCTTCTCTTTCTTCCCCCAGTGACCTTGGAGGCTACTTGTTGATAAGGTGAGTCACAAGAAGGAGGAATCCTGGATCCCTGAGTCACTGCTTGGATTATAGTGCTTACCAACCCTCACTGGACTTTGAGTGACTAAGAAATCATCTTTCCTTGGATTAAACCACTAAGATTTGGATTTTATTTGCTATTTTAGCAGAGTCCATTCTATCTTGACTAATATACTACCTAATAGTGAGCCATTACTCAGCTCCAAATGACTCCTGCCATACAGTCATGTACACATGGCATTGCCAAATAGCCCAGTTTTTCAAGAGAAGCCAGAAGCAGGGATTTTCATGTGACTCTAGGTTTAAAATGCTGAAAATGAATTCAGTTTTAAAACACTGTGACCCAATACTGTGTAGACCAAACATATCAGTGAGCTGAGTTCAGCCTATCAGCTGCCAGTTTCTAATCTGAGTTCCCTCTAGCCTACTTAAGTATTTTGCAAACTGTTAATGCTACAGTCTCTTTGTAATTTTAGACATATAAGCACCAATTATGTGAAACAGTGGTGTAGAAAGAAATGTCTCAGAAACTTCAGTGTAGTGTGTTATGAGGCCATGACTGACAAGGGACAGTCCATAATCCAAAGTGAAACCACTTCTTCATCTTTTTTTTTTTTTTTTTTTTTTTTTTTTTTTGAGACGGAGTCTCGCTCTGTCACCCAGGCTGGATGCAGTGGCCGGATCTCAGCTCACTGCAAGCTCTGCCTCCCGGGTTCACGCCATTCTCTGCCTCAGCCTCCCGAGTAGCTGGGACTACAGGCGCCTGCCACCTCGCCCGGCTAAGTTTTTTGTATTTTTAGTAGAGACGGGGTTTCACTGTGTTCCAGGATGGTCTTTCCTGACCGTGACTCGGCCTCCCAAAGTGCTGGGATTACAGGCTTGAACCGCGCCCGGCCATCATGCTCTCCTATTTGACCGGTGAGGTGGTGCCTTATGTCAGGTTTCCCAGAAGCAGACTCTGCAACAAGGATTGACAAGCAAGTGACTTATCATGCCAGGGCTCCCAGGGCAGACTGGTGAAGTGGGAGGGGAAACAGAGCAGGCAAGGAGAAGAAGCCGTGCAAGGGTATCATCTCAGATAAAAACCACAGATGGTAGCTTCAGCCTGAACCCATGAGGAGCATTGGAAGGTAGGTTCCAGCCCATAATTATCCCATCCCAAAGCTAGCAACCTGAGTTCATTTTCCTCAATCTGACAGTCCGGTTAATGGCTGAGGTGGGGTGGGGGGCAGGCAGGTGGGCTCCCATGCATTCCCAGCTCTCTCTGCCTGCAGGTTAAGTGGCTCAGAAGCCCAAACAGGCTCCAGAGAAGAGCTGCAGGACTGGCTATTGGAAGCCGAGTGATGAGAGCAGCCCAGGGAGCAGATACACAGAAAAGATCAAATGGGATTTGACAGACTTTGGGTGGAGCTTCAACGCTGTCACTTTAGGTATAAAAAAAATTAAGACAAAGGGAAAATATAAGCCATGTCTGAAATTGCATCATTAGTGAGTACAGTTCTTTATATACACAAGGTAACTGTGTGATATTGGACATCTCACTGAAGTTCTCTGAGCCTAAGATAATTTGAGATTACAGTGATCCTTCAATATCTGCAGGGCATTGGTTCCAGGAACCCCTGAGGATACCAAAACCTGAGGATGCTCAAGTCCCTGATATAAAAAGGTGTAGTATTTGCATATATCCCGTGCACATCCTTGTGTGTACTTTAAATGATCTCTAGATTACTTGTGATTGCCTAATGCGATGCAAATGTTACGTAAATAGTTGTTATACTGCATTTTAAACATTTGTCTTTTTAAATTTTTTGCGCTGTTCATTTTTATTTATTTATTTTAAAATATTTTCAATTTGCAGTTGGTTGAATCTGAAGAACCCTCAGATGTGGAGGGCTGACTGTATATGGCTACTCTGAAGGATGTAAGAAACAATGTGTGATACACTTAGGGCTTGGCACATTTTGGTACTTACTAAATTTTCTCAGCATCTTCCTTCTACATGCTCCTGGTACCCCTTATCCAAGCACCAGCTGCCTTCTGCTCTCCCCAACCTGCTAGAACATACCTGGGTAGGAACCTGCACTGCCCCCAAGCAATGCCTCCTTCCAGCTTTCCAGCCTTCTCCCTCCACATCTCATCTTTATCCCAAAACTTTGGATAAACTGAATCATGCCTGTTTAGCATTCCCAATCTAAAAATGACTCTCCAGCAATGACATTGAGAAGTGTTAAAAATCTAGGTATTTCAGGGCTGGGTGTGGTTCACGCCAGTAATTCCACCTCGGGTGGATCACCTGAGGTCAGGAGTTCGAGACCAGCCTAACCAACATGGCGAAACCCCATCTCCACTAAAAATACAAAAATTAACCAGGAATGGTGGCACTTGCCTGTAATCCCAGCTACTTGGGAGGCTGAGGCAGGAGAATCGCTTGAACCTGGAAGGTGGAAGTTGCAGTGAGTTGAGATCACGCCACTGAACTCCAGCTTGGTCAACAGAGTGAGACTCGGTCTAAAACAACAACAAAAATAAAAACAAACAAACAAGCAAAAAAAAAAAAAACCTTCAACTTGAACTGGAATTGTAAAATTGACCTAGCGACCTGAGGCTCTCTCCATCTTACTCACTTCCAGTCCTCTAGTTCCAGCTATGACAGACGTCAGAAGTCAGCCTGGGGTCCCCCATCCCATCTCAGTCAAGGGCTGCCTCTGTGTGAAGAACAGCTTTGCACAGGCTCCCAGGCACACAATCTCTTTCAGGTCAGGTGACAGGATTGTGATGTTTGCAGTTTTGTGGGACAAGAACACATGCAACAAAACTTTGGCCAAGGGTTTATGTCTGTGACATGCTGAGCCACTTACCTTCTGCCCAGAACTATAAGGTTAAAATTTACTTTTATGATTTTGCAGCCATGTATGGAGCATGTGGTATGAGTCAGAAATGGTGTTTTTGCCAAATTTAGAGACTACTATGGAGGACAGGCAAAGAAAAAGACAACTCAGGTCTAATACATTGTGCTTTTTGTGGGGAAGTGTGGGGTGCTGTAGGAATACAAGAGACAGGTTAGCAACAGTCCTCTCAGGGAGTTTAAGAACTTTACAAAAAATAACAACCTGAGACCTGGAGGACAAATGAGAGTCAGGGAGATAAAGAGCAGATGGAGGTCACAAGAGAATTTCCAGGGTTAGAATGCCAGTGCCAGGATCTGAAGGTAGAGAAACCATGAGTATAGTAACCCACCCATCACGTAGAAGAGAAAATGTACTAGGACATAGTTCAATGCACCATCATGCTACCTTTTGGGTTACAGGAATAAAGGATCTTAATTGGTTAAGAAACAGGCCATAAACAGGTTTTTATTTTGTTCTACTTTGTTGTTTTTATTGCATGACTTCTCAGACCCTTTAAAGTCCTTTTATATGTTTATCAACAAATCCTCCAATGGGCCTTTTTCCTCCCTGACAAGTACTTAGTGTGCCCCATGGAGCCCAGAGAGGGCACAGCCATACTGGTAAAAGGGCTCAGCTAGAGTACAGGGAACAAAGTGGATGAGAACTCCAGCCAGCACTGGGAGGTCGTTCCTGTGGCTCCTTGAGCAGCCCTCACCAGCACTCCTTGCACCAGCTTCCAGGGACGAACTGGCACTTAATCAACCTTGCCATCAAGACTGTGGCTCATGGATGGCTGTAGAACAATGCGTCCTACCTCAACTACTTTTTCTAGTCAATGAGGTGCTGAATGATGAGAGTTATTATTATTACTTAGTGCCCTAAGTGTTCTGTTCTTTATAAAAATTTTCCTGTTGATATGGTTTGGCTCTGTGTCCCCACCCAAATCTCATTTTGTAGCTCCCATAATTCCCATGTGTTATGGAAGGAACCCAGTGGGAGATGACTGAATCATGGGAGTGGGTCTTTCCCATGCTGTTCTCATGATAGTCAATGGATCCTCATGAGATCTGATGGTTTTAAAGATGAGAGTTTCCCTGCACAAGCTCTCTCTCTTTGCCTGCTGCCATCCATGTAAGATGTGACTTGCTCCTCCTTGCCTTCTGCCATGATTGTGAGGCCTCCCCAGACATGTGGAACTGTAAGTCCAATAAACCTCTTATTTTTGCAAATTTTCCAGTCTTGGTATGTCTTTAACAGCAGCATGAAAACAGGCTAATACACCTGTTATCTGATTTTCCATAGGCCTTGCATTGGGCACTAAAGAAATGCCATATTGTTTCAGTGTTCAAAGAAAAATGTTAATGGTCAAACTCATTTCACTTTTGGGAGTTTGTGGTTCTAGGCCTGGGGCTGTATACTTAGAGGGCCCACCTCAGCTCTTTCTACAGCAAAGCTACTGAAAGTGTTGTCCCCACATGGGACCAGTGCCAATTCACAAACTTTTAAAGGGCTGTGGTGAAGTGAGTACAGATAGTGAGAATAAAACTTTAGAACATTTGATAGAAATTTGATGTTGTCATGGCATCCAAGTGCATGATAGTGGGCGTGTTCCATCTCCCATGGCCCGCCTGTAGGTCATGTCACTGACTGTGATGAATTAGAAATAAAGAACAAACAAACACGGTGCTTCACCCTAGTTGGTTTGAGAAGTCCTGCTTGACGCTATACCTCAGAGCACTCCACAAATCCATGGGACTCTCTACAGATCCATAGCATTCTCCAGAGAACCACAAGACTCTCAGAAAATGCCTGAGAGTCTCCATAGAGTCAAGCGACTCCCATAGAACTCCAGGAATCTTCTCAACCTCCCTGGCCTTAACCACTCTCCTCCTCTAGAGATGCAACTGAGCCAACTATTACAGTCCACTTTCAGGTCCCAGACAACCAGTGGAACAAGTGGAAGTCAATTTGCTACTGCGAGGGATAATCACCTCTGCCCCTGCTGGCATAGAGACCTATTTGTAGATATAATGCATTTGGTGTCTAACCCCAAGTCCAGGATTGTTAATGTATTGGTTAGCATTTGCTGTGTAACAAGCCACCCAAAACTTAGTGTGTCTTAATACAACAAATTACTCCTTTTCACAATATTGAGGGGTAGTTAGGCTTTATTTGGCATCCATTCTGGTCTAGGTCAGGCAGAGCTATTCTCTGCTGTGGTGGCTCACGTGTCTAGGACCTGAGCTGGGATGGCACAGGCGGTTCAGATCTCTCTGTGTTGCCTCTCAATATCCAGTGGTTTGTCCGGGCTTGCTCAGATGATGGTGGAAGGGTCCCCAGCAGCAACAGAGCAAATCCCAATAAGAATGTTCTGTTAAAGCCTCTGCTTCATACTGTTAGTGTCCCATTTGCTAAAGAAGATCACATGGCCAGGTCCAGACTCAAAGAGTGGAGGAATCAGGCTTCACCTCTTGATGGAGGGAGCAGAAATGCCACACCACAAGGGGGCATGCATACAGGGATGGGGAGCATTTGGGGCTACTTCTGCATGCTAATGAAGACAGAAGAGGCTGAATGATGTTTGCTTTTAACCTGTAGCTGTTGCTCAATAAATATCTATTGAATGAATATTATTTTAAGAGGACTTCAGTTTTCCTTTCCTTCACATAGTTGAGGTCATGATGTCCAAAATACACTTCTCCCAGACTCTGATTCTGGCTGTGGGTGACTTCGGATGTGAAAAACACTTAGTCATCTTCTGTTTACTCTCTCATCATGGAAGAAACTGCAAAGGCCAGTGACCTTAGTAAAAGGGATTATATGACCTTTGTTTCCTTTGTACAAGAAACCGCTGACGTAGATGATGAACAGACACTTCAATGTGCGATTATTAAGAAGAGACCTGCCAGATTGGGTTCTATTGAGGTATTCACACATAACATCGTGTGGAAAAGGTAAGGATTGCTCAGACACTGAAACTGTTGGGTGAAAAGGGGTCTCTCAGTCCTCTGAGTGGGAGCATACCACGTGGGCTGCCACTAGGCTTATGCACGGGCTGAGGCACCAGGTTATTTGCTATAGCTCCAAGGCCGAGCAGTCCGTGCATTCAGCCTCCTAACAGGTCTTCGCTCTCAGCTTGCTGGGGTGAAGGTTTTTTCACAAGGCCTTCCAGTTGGGAGTGTATCCCTGGCAATCTACATGAACCACTTTCCCCTGGGTTCTTTGGAAGAAACTCTTTCCTGGGTGATGTGAGGAAGCTGGGAAGGCCTTTGTAATGAGGCCACCAGAATGCTTCTATTTCTCTGGAGGATTTCCTGCCCCTCCCTTATGCATAGATCCTAGTGGCACTGCGGGGTTTCTGTGCCTAGCTGCAGGTTCCTCTGCATCCAGCCTTTCCCGGTCCATATGTGGAGATTTGTTCCAGGGACTTTGGGGTCTGATCAGAAAAAAAGACAAGAGGCGATAAAATACAACAAACTTTATTGGTGTGCCTTGGACAGGGTTTCAGGATGGGGAAAATCTTTCACAGCTGCAGATCTTCCAGGGTGGCCACTATCCGGAAAGTTAAAGAGAACAGGGAACTCCCTGGGCAGGGGGACATAGAGACAGGGCTTACTAGTCTAGGTGATATCAACGTCACTCAGCAGTGTGGTGAGGAGTATCTGGGTCAGAGAGCTCTGAAGGGCCATAGCAGCTTGGGGTCTTAGAGCCACAAGGCTCTATGGTATCCATGGCAGCCGATGCGAGTGAGGTTTCATGGGGCATGCAAAGCAGGCAGGTTCCAAATGGCTAAAAAGGCTGCTTGTTTGAGCTAATGTAAAAATAACTAGATGTGTAAAAATTTGAATTTGAAGCCAGTGGGCTTTTGAGCTGATGGTTCTCAGCCGGCTGTGAAGAAATAAACCACCTAGGGGTCAATACCCAGAGACCATCGTGGGCTCATTTATAGAACACCTTACCTGGGTTCTGGGCAGTTCTTCCAAAGACTGTGACAAGGTCACTCCCTGAATTGAATCACTGTGTTCTTCCCCAAATGGGAAATAAACATATGACGAGGGAGAGCCTGAGCCCCACTGGGAACGACGTCTCTCCTGTGGAGAACCGCATGACCTCAGACCACATCCACCCAGTTCCTTACTCGGAATCACAGCAACACATTCCTTTAGGATTTCTTTTCAATGTTGGCTTCTGTGGATGTTTTCTGTTCCCTCTTCGCTGGCCTGGAGTCCTTAAGCCTTTACCTCCTGCCTTCAAATCTGCCTTTTCATATTCTGAAGTGACTGTCGTCAGCTCGCCTCCGTGGTTGGAGACTAGAATCGTGGAGCCCAGTGTTTCCAACAGTGAGGTCCGTGGAACCTAAATCTGCAGGTAATCTGGGAATAAAAATTCCATGGTCCTATACATTTAGAAAATGCTTTGTAATCGAGTTCCTTCCTAGCGATTCACAAGACACAGTTGCTGGTTAAATGATCCAAGATTAGACAGGAGTGAAGCAGGAGAGCATGGGGACTGTCCCCTGGGGAGGACGGGTAGAAACGCTTTACTGGGATGAGGAATTCAAAAATGACCTTGGGTCTCCCAATAATCAAGGAGCTCACAAAATCACAGAATTCAGATAGCCAAGTGATTGCAGTTTCATTACGGTTTCACATTGTGAGGCTGGAACATGAGAGAGAGAGAGAGAGGGAAAAAAAATGGAAGGGGATAGAGAGAGGTAAAGGGAGGGAGGGGTAGGGAAAGCCAGAGAGAGAGGGATTCTGAGAAAGAAGGCAATGCGGTAGGTGATAGACCATTGGCAACCATGAGAGTTTTCTCCCTCGGTCAAATTGACCATAAATGTCAGTGCAGTTTTACTCATCTGAACCACATGTCTGACCATGCTCTTGCTGTGGGTTGGAGGGATTCTCATATTTAAAGTCACATACCTAAACCAATCAACTGTTGGCTCATTCAGGCTCCCTCAAGATCAAGAAAGTACAAAGCCACTTCTCTTTTTTCCTTTTATTTTTCTTAATCTCCCAATGCATTTAAATAGGTATAAGGTATAGTTATTAAACTCATGGTCTATATAAATGCCTACGTTTTACCATCAACATTGTAAGATGCACAGCTCATTCCAATACTGCTATACCACCTCTGTGCCTGGAGTGACCCCACTTGGGGTCAGTGCAAAAGATGAAGCAAGACCTGGCTCGTGGCCCTCCCAGTGCCTGCCTGGGGTTGACCCAGTGTGTGTTTCCTACACTGAAGTCACAGAGTCAGACTCCTTATGATGGAGGCACGAGGCTGAGATGTGCGATCGCTCTCCACAATGAATCCTGTTATGTGTTCAGTTCCATGCGGTTATTTCTCCCATTTAATGTTAGAACTTGGAAACACAGTGTTGAACAAATTCAGTCGTATTGCATTCTTCTGTCTTTGCATTCTTTCAGTTTTACTTTCATTTTTGTCACAGTGGTACTCAAAGGCTGTACATTTGATGGAATTTAGTGGTCAAGAACCTACGGTCTTGGCTTCAAGTGGTCAAAGTTTATATATCGGCTCCACCATTTTCTCGCTGTGTGGGTGTCTTGGGGGTCATGGCAGTTCTCCCCTCATGGGATTGTTGTAGGTATTTAATGAGACGGTTAGCACAGTGCCTGGCACATAGCCAGTGATTAACAAATTATAGGTGTGTTATTTTGTATCCATCATGAATGGCTCTTCATTTCATTAAACCTTCTTCTTGGATGTTATTTTTAATACTTACATAATATTTCATCTCATGACTGTACCAAAAGTTACTCAATCATTTCTCTAGTATTTGAGATTTAGGATGTTCACACTTTTCTTTGTTATAAAACATGCCACCTTTATTTGGCTATAAATACCATTGTAGCCACATTTTTGCACATCCATGACTTTTTAAAGAGACATTTCTATAATTTTAATTTCTCAGCCCAAAATTTAAAGTAAAACAATTACATGAGGCCCAGGCTTACCAGTGAAGTCTTCTGGATTAGATATTTACTCTTCATATCTAGAAGAGTAAACATTCTTGAAGCTTTGCCCAGCTTTCCCTTGAACGTCTCAAAAGGATTTGACCTTTGTCTGTGAACTTCCCTGGTTTAGCTGAGGTTTCACACTTGATAAGTGGTTCAGGAACTCGGAGATGAAGAAAACATCTGCTCTCCAGTTCATTTTAAGTACAACTGGTGCTCCCTAGGCTCAGAAGTGCACACAGAATGGTGCATTGTGGGGACTATGATGCATCATGGGGCTTGACCTCCCAGGGTCCCATCCAGGACTGTTTGCGGTCACCTTGTCCTTGCTGGAGATTAATGCCCCATTTCTTGGTGTGGTTTCAACTGCCTGAAGCAGGCATTTCCTTGGGTTACAGTGGTCTTCCTGTGCACCTCTCTCAATAAGGACAATCTCTCACATCAAGCCAAGGCTTCTCTTCTAGACATTGCTATGCCTGGTCTGCAGTGACCTAGAAAATCCCTGCATTCCTCCCCATTCCGTCCATTCCCATGTGGCAAGATTGCTCAGCTTCCCCATCTGATTTGAACCTATGCCCTACAGGAGCAGAAGCATTTTCACTCAGGAGTAAGCAGTCTTAGAAGAGTTTTAGAGTTTGCAATCCCAAGTACACGTCCATTTCTGACTCTCGCTTACATTGCTCCCTAATCCTCTAGCTGCTAGCTCGTGAGATGTCAGAGAAAAGACTGCTTTCTCCCCACTACTTGCATCTGTGGAATCTGGCTTTCCTAAGCAACAATGCATTTGTGAACAGAGAGTCCTTTGTACTTGGTCTTGTCCCACTGCCACAACATAATAATTCTGTGACTTTTCTCTCCCACAGGTGAAGGAGCTAAAGATACAATTTACTCCAAGATACCTTTCTGTATTTTTAAAGATGTCGTTTAGGGAACAGTCCTGTGCCAATGTGAGTTTTTTGTGTGTCTTTATGTTGCTTTCTGACTGTGTCTGTCTTGTTCATAAAGAATATCTTCTAGGGATTGAGACCTGACATAATTTCAAACTTGCTTACTTGTAGAAAATTCCGTCATGGAAGTCAAACTGGCTCCTTCAGTTCCTTTTATTCTCCCTTCTCCTTCTCTTCCTTCCCCTCTTCCTATCTATAGCTCCCTCCATCTCTCCTTCCTTTCTTCCTTCCTTCCTTCCTTCCTTCCTTTCCTTCCTTCCTTCCTCCATCCCTCCCTCCCTTCCTTCTTTCCCTCCTTCATTCCCCTCTGCCTTCTTTCCCTGCCTTGCTTGTTCTTTCAACAAGCTGCTCTCACTCAACATCAAAACAATCTAGCTGAGTCTAGATGAGGCAGGATTGACTTTTGAGGACCCTTCCAGGCCAGCTGTGTCCAGGGCTGGCCAAGAACTCCCACACAGGCTGCTGGCTATGAGGACACAGGAAAGACTTCATTCTTAGTGTAAACACTCTTCAGATATTGATTGAGCACCTGGTGGGATAGATGCTCCAACAACAACTTCATCACCGGGACAAACACCAAATTCAGACTTGCCTCTGGTTTTCTCTCTGGGGAGCCTGCATAGTGAAAAAATTACAGATTTGGGAGTCAGAGGAATTGACATTTTTAAGCCCGAGCACTGGCATTCACTAGCTAGTCCCTGGAGGAAACATTGTAAATTTTCCAAGTCTCAGTTTCTTCACATAGAAAATGACTATGATGGTTCCTCTTAAATAAGATACTGCTATATGTCAACAGCATTTTATTAGCTATAAAGTGCAGAAGGGCTTCCTCCCTCTTCAAGAGTCTGCTAGGATTCCACTGTCATGGACATTTCACTCTTATGAAATTAAATTGTCACCTACAAGCAGGATTCTGCCAGTGCTGGTGCTGTACAGATGTATGGAATGCAGATGTCCCCAGAGGAGCACACAGTCTTATTGACAGGATGAGACAGGATTCTTGAAAGCTGTACTAATGTGACTGGTGCTGAAAAAATGGATGTCTTAGGATATGTCCTTGCCTTTTTAATGGAAAAAAAACCATGAATGCATAAATGTGTATAAGTGAGAATATCTTTCATACAAATAGGACATTAAATGATAGCGTCTATGGAAGCATGGTGAGAAAATATGCTAGGAACGTGCTGGGCACAATTAGGGGCACGGTAGAATGTGAGATAGCCCAGGCTGTGAGTATGGGATCTGTAGCCAGAATGCCTGGTTGGAATCCAGCCTATCATTTCTTTGCAGTGTGTCTGGAGAAAGTGACTGAACATCTCACTGTGCCTCAGTTTCTCCCTCTTCTAAAAGAGGATGATGGGGTGCCTATTTCATACAGTTGTGAGGATTAAGTGATTTGACACATATAAAATGTTGAAGATGGCGCCTGGCATATGCTAAACACGACGTAAATATAACCTATTATCATCATTATCAAGGACTTGCGGACGATTGATGCCACTGAGCCGATGAAGCGTGGTGTAGCAGAACAACTCAGGTGCTAGAAATAGCCAGTCTCATTGACTCAACTGTGTTTCCTCAGATAATCTCGATTCTCATTTTTCCTCTTCATAACTGGAAGGGAGGACAGTAAATAATAATAAATGTTATTTGGCGACTATTCTATGTGTTTATTTTGCAAGAGGCTCAGTGGGATATTGCCTACAGCTTTGCAGAGACATTGTCCCATTTGGCTGAGAACAGGGTTATTGGAAATGGGAGACAGGGGACCAGGAAGGAATTTTCCTCACTTGGCTCTGGGAAGGGAAGAGAGTCTGGCCCAGATGGGTAAAGACAAGTGTATTGGCATTTGGTAGACAGGGCCGGTGGAACACAACAGTAACCAGCTCTGGTGCTGACAGCCAACAGGGACTCTAGGGTTTGGCTGCCAGAGGACCTGGACAAAAGAGACAGGAGGCCAAGGGAGCAGGTCTCAGAATGTGGAGCTCATGGAAGCAGAGAGGTAGGGCTGATCAGATTGGTCCTATTTAGCCAGAAACCATGCCCCACACTCACTAGGCCCTGCCCCTTTTCCTCGGAATCTTTAGCTCTTAGATCAGAAATAATCTTAGATGTCTTCAGGCTTGATCCTGGCCTGAGGGAGAGCAGCCTCTGTCATGTAGCCTTTGGACCTGAACATGGCAGTACCCAGGAAAAGGCTGTCTGGAGAGGCTGCAAAAACCCATGCTCACTGTTCCCGGTCCCTGTACAGACCATGTCAGAGGAGGATTGAGGGAGGCTCCTCTTTCTCTCTCTCTCTGCCTCTCTCTCTCTGTCTCTCTGTCTGTCTGTCTGTCTCTCTCTCTCTCTCTCTCTCTCACACACACACACACACACACACACACCTGTTTTGCCTGGCAGAACTGACATAACTGACAGAACCTATAACTTGCATAATCTTGCAGCAGCCCACACTGCACCTCATCTCCATTTGGGTTCCACAACAGAAGGGAGCTGGAAGGAAATCAGGGGCAATCTAACCCCACATGGCAACCTGGCTGGATAACCAAACATCCAGTGGGGGGAGAGACACTGGAAATTACCCATACCTGAGCCCCATCCCACACCACCTGAGTCAGCTTCTCTGAGCATGGCCCAGGCTAGGTCATTCACAAAGCTCTTGAGTGATTCTAAAGAACCACTGCTGGGAAAAATAAAAATGATTTCAGCCAAGAGAGAAAGGTGAAACTGTTTCATCGGCGCTGGCTGTGATGTTGACTGTGAGCAGATGCTGGCTGTGGGCAGAACAGGAGAGAGGGCCATTGAGAGGCCCTTGTGACCGGAGAGTCCAACCACACATAACGTGTGTGACAGGGAGGGACTTCTCCAAACTCTGCAGGTCTCTCCAGACTGGGGATCCCTGACACAAGAGGAAGTCTTATGCCACGAGTACCAGAATTGCAGGAAACTCATGCAATGAAACCAGTCCCCTTGTGTTGGAGCTTGCAGCTAGAAGCGGTTCAAGGGATGGAGGACTCTCTGGGAGCTGGAGTGGGTACGCTTCAAAGAACCTAAAAATGCCATAACTTCCTTTACCTCCCTCTCCAAGAATTTCCAATTGCGCTTCCAGCCTATCCTGCCTGACAGGTTAGAAAGCTTTCAGTAGAGGTTCGTTTACTTACACTGAATTATCTCATGAAGGTCAGCTTGATGAGGGCACATTAAAGACAGAGTCGGAAGAACCCATTTCCCTAAGTTTTATTCTAATATACAACACATGTGATCGTTTGCGATGGGGTCTAGGCAGACAGAGCAGGCAACAGAGAGTCTTTCCAACCAGGGATTGGAGCAAAGCAGGCTTGATTTGGTGACTCCTGAGACATTTGGCTCACTGCTGTGATGCTGTGAGAGATTAGCTGTGCAATGTTTGGGCCCCTTAAAATGATGTTTATTTAAAATAAAACTTACCTGCACATACGTAACACTGTAGACACAGATCCTTCACACAGTATATTTAATCTCTGCAAAATTCACTGGGAGGGGAGGGGAGCCAGTGGGGCCTCTTGGGTATTACACAGGTTGGCACTTCCAGAGAGAACAGCCTTGGCATCACAGACTTCAGGCATACTCAAAGCTCTTCTCCCTTCTGATTCCAGTTTCTCCATGCCCTGCAGGGCCTCTTGGGATTACTGTATTCTGGAAAGCACACAAAGTTGGACACTGTCTCTTTAAATAATAGAGGCTGAGAACCTCTCAGGCCACCATGACATATCCCAGCATTGGACCAGCCCCTGAATAAACTGGAAAGACGCCTGGTCTGGCTTCAGTTACAGGGAGCACCACCAGGGAACATCTCAGGGAGCCTGGTTGGAAGCTGCAGGCTTAGTCTGTCGACTGCGGGTCTCTGGCTGTCCTGTGGGGAGGGCCTTGCCTTAGCATCCCTTGCATTTGACTGCAAAGAAATCCGCTTGGAAGAAGGGGTTACGCTGTTTGGCTGGGTGAGTTTTATTGGCAACCTGTGCCTCTGGGTGATGCATGCCTATGCTTTACAAGAATTGCCTAATTCCCCACCCCCTGCAAGCTGCAAATGAAAAGGATTGCAGGAGAGATGGTGCATTTGTGTTGGAATTGACTGGACATTCAGGGGGTTTTTTGTATCCTTGGTTAAGAGGTGGATATACACTCTGGCTGGGGAGGTGGGGGGCCATCTGAGAGCATCTAGAAACCCTAATGCATCCAGATTGAAAGGAAGAAAGGAATCTAGATGCTTCTTCCCCCATGGAAAATAGCTGTTCACACACACCCGGCAGGCGGCCTTGGTAAGCAGGTTAGGGAGAAGCTGCCACCTGTGGCAGAGCCTTGACCAGCCGGTCTCTGGGTGTGGCAAGCCTGGTCAGCAGGCACTGAGTAGCATTTCCTCTCCCACCATTGAGAGCCAGGCAGGAGACCAGAGGCAGTGAGGGACAGATGGGTTGGGTTTACCTGTCTGGCAGCGTATGGTGTCGCTGTGACCTGGGTGGTTATTGATTAAACTATTGGGTTCAAAAGAAAGGAAGAAGCGACCTGTAACACCCAATATGTACACTTTTTTTGTATGTGTATTAGACTTTATTAAAAAGTTTATTTGAAAATCACAAAGGAAGGGAAAGAAAATCCTGAGTTAGATTTGCTAATATTTGTAAAGTGCTTACTTAGAACTGTCCTGAGTATGTAGTAATCACAAAAATGTTGGTTAAATAAATAAATGTCCAAACAGCATAAAACAAAGTAATAATTTCTAGAGCAAATCTAACCTATAAAATGACCCATGGAGGAAAGAAAACACTTCCAGGTCTTTAGACATTTTTTTTCTACTTGCCTATGCACTTTCATTTATAAATATCTATCAATCTATCGATCTACCTGTCTATCGATCGATCGATCGACCTACCTATCAGAGTTACAAGCTACTTTCATGCAGAGGTGGTCAGGTCTTCCCTGAAGAGTTGATGTGAGAGTTAAATGTGATATAACAATAGTGGTGGCAATTTGGGCACTGGGCCCTTATTATGTTGCAGACACGATGTTAACTGCTTTGTACATATTGTCTCCTTCAATCATCACCATAAACCTTTAAAGCAGGCATTACTAGTTCCTTTTGCATCTGAAAAAACTGAAGCTCACTGAACTTCAGAAATTGTCCAAACTCACAACAAAAGTAAGCAAGGTGATTAGGTTTGTTGGAGCCCAGAGACAGAATGCCTAACCACTGCCTCTCACAGACCATGCATACAAAAGTCCAGGCAAAGTGCCTGGCGTGTAATGGGAACTGTAAATACAATTTACAAGTACACTTCATTTTAATCTGATAACATGAGAGTTTTAAAAAGATCACCGTTTGAAGACTTTTTCAAATTTATTTTTACTTACAGTAAGAATATACAATTAGCTAAAGTAGCAGCTCCTTTCAAATTGTAAATTAATATAGAATTATTTGAATCATTGAGAGGGATGAGCTTCTATGACACAGTACACTAGAGGTAGGGAAGTGTGTGTGTGTGTGTGTGTGTGTGCTCGCGCGCGCGCGCGCGTGTGAACTGCTGCATTTTCAGGCAAAGACCTTTAACATCCACATTCCTGCTCCCCGTCCTGTGCATCAAGGCTGGCCTGCGCACGGGAGTCTCAGTTGGGCGCGCCTCTGCCAAGCGGAGACTGAAGGGCTAGCCTCTCTCCCTGTAACGCTGGGCGGGTCACGTTAGGAGGCTCTGAATCAGCTGATTTCCTTGGCTGCTCCAACCCCACCTCAAATGGCCACCTCGCACCCGCCCCCTAAACCCCATGGCCAGGACGCCAGCCAAGGCTGACAGCCAAGCCCGACTGCTGCAGGAACACTTTGCCTGAGCTTATTCGGTGGTAGTCTGGTTTTGCCCAGGCTAGGAGGAGCCCAATCCCAGACCACGCTATCCGGTAGTCGCCGGACTTTTCTTTCCCTAATTCGCACTCAAGCAGAGCCCGCTAGATCAATCCCTGCCAATCCTAGGAAGCCGGCATGCTTGGTAGGTGCAGACAGTAATAGCGGGGACCGACGAGGTGCAGGTGT
Organism: Macaca thibetana thibetana; assembly: GCF_024542745.1. Lineage (NCBI taxonomy): Eukaryota > Metazoa > Chordata > Mammalia > Primates > Cercopithecidae > Macaca > Macaca thibetana. The sequence continues at coordinate 6,137,850 of NC_065593.1, forward strand.
GCCCGGCTAAGACGCCAGGACAGGGCAGGGGCTCCAGGACCCGAGAAGAGAGGCACTTCCTTCAGCGCTCAAGCGCCCGCTGCCCTCTGTTAATGGGAGTGGAATCCAACCTCAGCCCCGCGCGGGCGCGGTCGGCGTCGGCGCGCCCCGAAGCCCATCCTTGGGCATCCGCTGAGCTACATTTGGCTGAGTCTTCCCAGGGTGGGCTGAGGAGCCAGTTTCTCGGTCAACACTAGGTTTCCATGATCTCCACGGGGCCGGGGGAGGAGGGAGGTGGGAGGTGAGAAAGCTCGGCCGCCTCTGGTTTCGAGTAAAAGTCGCCGCGATTTTGCAGAGACCAACTTTTCCCTGAGGCGCATTTAAGGCCAAGTTAACTGTCTCCTGCCCTCCCTCTCTCCTGCCCTCTCTCCTCCCTGAGTCCCGCCCTCCCGCACACGCTGACCCAGGGACACACCCTACTGCAGCGACGCAAACAGGGCGTTGTTCCCGTTAAAGGGGAACGCCGGGAGCCTCCCACTGCCCCCTTGCTTCGCGCGCGCGCAGCCCCGCAGCGCAGCTTTGACCGCGCCGGCAGCGGAGCCAACGCACCCGAGTTTGTACTTGAGGCCACCCTGAGGATCGGGACAGCTGTTCCTTTGGGCTGTAAGTGATTTGGTGGGGACAGTGAAGGAGATGGAGGAGAAATGTGGGCATCTTCCAGTGAGGGTGTCAGAAGGCGCAGAGCAGGCGCGGGGCTTTGGCCAGCTCCCTGGAGCTTCTGTTTAGGGGCACAGGGTCCCTTGTGTGTCCTGTTCCCTTCCAATGGGGCTTGGAGTAATACAACGAGGGGAGCCTTTATGGTCTGTAAGACCTTACAGGGCAAGGGTGATGGTGCTGGTGTCTGGATAGAGGATAAGGGCGTCTCAGTTTTCGCCTTGCTGAAGAGGCGTTGACTCCGGGACACAGTGGCAAAACAGCCCCTGTGGCGGACATCCCGAGAGTGCTGGACTCTTGTGGCTCCCCAGTTCCCAGCCTCATGCCATCTGAGGTTTAATTCAAACCCTCTGGGAGTCATCAGAAATCCTTGTTTATTTCTTCCAGCGCATTCCAGTGTCTTTGAATGTGATGCTTGTGGAGAGAAACGGAGGGGCCTGGGATTGGGTACTTTCCAAACTGGGTTATTGAAACGTTGTTTCCCTGGCCCAAGACTCTGCCTGAAATGGTCCCCAGAGTCTCAGTCAGATCTTCCACAGCCATGCATGTCCTCTAACAAGTCATCCCAGCCTTCAGTGCCCCCAAAGTCTAAAATGAGGGGCGAGGACCGCATTACTTGGGATAGATGGCCTGCCAGCTCTGACCGGCTGAAATTATCGGACTCGGCCTTTTACTCTGTCTCTTTCCCATCCGCTGGACATCTACTCCCTTCGGTCCAGGCTCCTGGGCTCCTGTCCCACCGCGCCCAGACCGGGGCTCAGTCTTGATGGGGTCCGTGTCCTGGCTTTGAGTGCCTGGGGTGCAGACTGGACCCCTAGGCGAGCATGCGGGTCTAGCGCAGGAGCAGAATGCCCCCTGCCCCCAGGAGTCTCAGTTGGGCGCGCCTGGGGAAGCGCGCGGTGGACGGGAAGCGCAGGGTCCGGGCAACCCTCCCGAGCCATTTTTCCTTTCCACACTCCTCTGGCTCTGCACCGCCTCTCCGGAGCCGCCAGAGTCTGCGCGAGGCTGAGCTGGGGCCAGGACGGTTCCTCTACGCTGGCAGAATTGGGTGGAAACTTGGAGACGAACGGAATGCGGAGAGCACTGGGGTCTGGGAAACCAGCCTCCTCGCTGCTGTCTCTCCCAGCGCATGTCACGGGTATCTCCAGGTCTATCACGGAAATCTGGGCGCCTACTCCCCTCACCCCTACCTCCACCCCGTAGGCGAATTCACAATCTGAACTGGGGTCTCGGAGAACGGGACCTCTCCCCTTACAGGGCGGTCTCCGGGAGGCGCTCGGGGTGGGTGGAAGCGTGCAGTGGCCTCTGGTCATACTTTCTGGAAACCCCTCTATTCCCTGGGTGTTTTTAGACGTGCGAACCGCTTGTTTTGTTTCTAAAAGCAAAGATGTTCCGTTGCAGGCGGGTCCGGCTGGGCGCTGGACGCTGGGCGCTGGTCCTGCAGGAGGCTGCTGCCCCCTCTCGGCGGTAGGCGGCGCGAAGGCTCCTGACCCGCGCGGGCGGGCGGGCTGCGGGCGCTGGGCCAGGCCGGGCCTCACGCTAGTGCGCGGGACCCTCCCTCTGCGCGCGCCTCCCTCGTTCGGCCCAGTGCGTTCGGCCTCACGCCCAGCGCTCTCCCCACAGGCAGAAACTCCGCTGAGCAGAACTTGCCGCCAGAATGCTCCTCCTGTTGCTGGGTATCATCGTCCTCCACGTCGCGGTGCTGGTGCTGCTGTTCGTCTCCACGATCGTCAGCGTGAGTGCCTGGCTGGGAGGCTCCCTGCGCGGCCCGCTCTTCCCTATCTGGGTTCCCAGCCCTTGCTCCTTCTGGTTCAGGACTGTGTTATTTGCAGACAGTTGGAAGTCTCAGACGTCCCAGGGAAGTTTCTGGCAATCTGCCCCCTTCCAGTTGCTTTGAGAAAACGAGAGCAGATTCAGTGATAGGAACGAAGCGAGCGCTGGGCTGGGTTAGGTGCGCAGGTCTCTATTTAAGCCAAATAACTTCACAGCAGATCTAGGGGCCCCGACCTTCATTTGATAAGATTGTTTAACTTTTTTTTTTTTTTCTTGATGCAGCCTCATTGAAGAAGAGGGGTATTTATGGATTTTTTTTAAAATCCAAACCGTAGTCAGATGGGTGAATTAATTTATAAAACACCCTTTTAGGACTTGAAATTGGAAAGTTAAAATGGGCTTTTCTGGAAAAGAGTTCACTGGTCCCATGTCGCCTTTACGGCATGAACACAACGCCTTGTTAGTAAAGCTTCCACTGATAGAAACAGGCCATCAGAGTAACTTATGTTACAAAACTGTCCAGCCCATGAGATCTTAAAGTTATTTTCTTGGCGATGAAGATGAGCAGACATTCAGGCAGTTTTCCTATGGTGGCTTTCACTTCTTAATTTAAGGCACATTGTAAGCCTGATTTTCTTTTTCTTTTTTTTTTTATTTTTCTTTTCTTTTTTTTTTTTTTTTTTTTTTTTTTTTTTTTGAGACGGAGTCTCGCACTGTCGCCCAGGCTGGAGTGCAATGGCGTGATCTCAGCTCAGTGCAACCTCTGCCTTCCGGGTTCAAGCGATTCTCCTGCCTCAGCCTCCCGAGTAGCTGGGATTACAGGTGCCTGCCACCACACCTGGCTCATTTTTATTTTTATTTTTTTATTTTTAGTAGAGACGGGGTTTCACTATGTTGGCCAGGCTGGTCTCGAACTCCTGACCTCATGATCCGCCCGCCTCCGCCTCCCAAAGTGCTGGGATTACAGGCGTGAGCCACTGTGCCCAGCCTGTCAGCATGATTTTGTAGTCTCTGTGAGAGATAATTATGTTGGGGATTTGTGACTTGGTTTAACATTTACAAGCATCTTCACAGTATCTCCATGGTGCCTGGTGATGATAACATCAGATTGATAGGAGCTATATACAAGGAACTAGACTCAGAGAGAGGGGCTTGGGGAATGATCCCCAGAGATGCTGGGAGGAGAGAAGGCTTGAATGCAGGTGTCTCAGGTTGAGTTCATGGCTCCTTCTACTATAGTAAACATCTCTGCACATAATCGTTTCCGTGTGCATGGAGAACTTTTCCATTTACAACGTGCTTTTAAGTCATAAAACGTTGGCTGTTACCATGCAGGGGTGGGCGGGGTAGCTAGGTGCATCAGGGTGCTTTTTGCCATCCCTGGGCCTTTCTCCTTCCCCTTTTCCTTCACTCCTCACTCCCTCCCTGACTCAGGATATCTATCTGATTCTCTCTAGCAATGGATCGTGGGGAATGGACATGCAACTGATCTCTGGCAGAACTGTAGCACCTCTTCCTCAGGAAATGTCCACCACTGTTTCTCATCATCACCAAACGGTGAGGCTGGTTTTGTGCTCCACGAGCTTGTCCTCGGATGCCTGTAACACATTTCTCAGTCCAGAGCTGGAAACGCTTATTGGAAGACACAAGCCAGAATGCTGTTGCTGGAGTGGGTTGGGATGTGACGGGAAGCCATGAGTCCAAGGCAAATGGGAGGGGTGGTGATCTCACTGGGGAAGCTGAGATCCTGGGCATGATTATGGTTCACTCTATCTAGAGACATGCCCTTAGCGCCCTCCTGATCACTTAGGATAATGCTTTTTGTGATTTAAAAAAAAAATGTCGACACGGAAGCTGTAAAGGTGGTATGATAGCTAAGCCTTAGGCAGACCCCCTTGGGACGTTGGATCAAACGTGTATCTTTGGTTTGGTGGCTGTGCCTATTCAGAAATGTCCTGCCCCTTTCTACTGCAGTGACAGTGGGACTGCCTCACTGCACCATCAGTCATATGGACACAAGACTGACTGCCTTTCCAGGTCTCGGACCTCACTGATGCCACCTAGCATCAAAACCTTTGAATATTTCCTTGTTGCAAGATGGGGACTTGAAGCTGTTTGCAAAACCCTAAGCTAAGCTTTGGAGTCCTTAATCCAGAAGATTGTATTTCTCCTCTGTCCTCAGCATCTTTGCTTGAGAGATGTGGAAGCCAGGCTTCATGAGGGTCAAATTAAGGGATAGTTGGCAGCAGAAGCACCAACTAGATACCCTAAGCACCCAGAGGGAAAGGAATGCCCAGCCAGGAGCCCTGCGTGTTTGGATGCAGACAGGCGGAGGTAAACAGGATGAGCTGTTTTGGTGACTGGGTAGGCCACAGCGATTGGTGTTAAAAGCCCGTGGACCTGGATCCACATGATCTTTTGTTCCAAAAGATGTGTCCTCAGGCTGGAAGGACCTATAGATATAGCAGAGCTTTCCTAACATCCTGGGTTTAAAAGGCCACAGAAATACAACTTTAAATGTTGCTGCAGCTACTCATAGATCCAGTATATATGTTCAAGATGCTACACCAGATGAGAGAAACCAATTTAGATCCAGTTCAATAAAACAGGCAGTGAAGTGGCCTTTGGTCCTGGCTTTGCATAATCCAATTTCTTTGCTAGACTTTCCCTCTTACGGCTCTGTACCTAGTAATACCCGAGCATGTCCCAAGCTGAAGCATTATTAACCAAATTCCTTGAACCACAGTACAAATAGAAACTGCTAAAATACTCATTTGGTAATTTACACAGAGAAGATAAGCAAGGAGTGGAAAACCCTGCTTTATGTTTTTACCTTCTGGATTGGGGAGGGAACGGAGAAAAGATCCCAGTCCTATTGAAGTGAGAACAGTGCTTAATCTTGTCTCTGAGTATGTGAAAGACGTTGAATTAAAGCCATCCCAGAAATTACATGGTGGGTTTGCATGGTGAGTTGGCAACTGAGTAAATGAAATACTCACGAGTGCCTGAGAATGTGACCATAGCACTGCTTGTCCCCAAAGCCACAGCATCTGGTTTCTCCCCCTTCAGGGTCTGGCTAAATTTCCCTGAGCACTGTGGAGAGGAGTCTCCGTCCTCGCTACTGACACCTGGTGGTTACAAGTAGTGACTCAGCCCGAAAAGGGCAGGCTTTGGTGCTCACAGGCGCCATCCCCAAGTGGCATCTGGCCACACGACTTGGCACGGAATCCTGGACTCTTGGGCCCGGAAGGGGGCAGTTTTGGCAGGTGTGTTAAAACCCGGCTGAGCTTCAGCAGAAACGAGGTGGCAGAGGAGTTGCTAAGTTGTGTTTAAACCATCTGCAGGAAAGAAAGCGATATTGACCTGTAGCCTGTTACTGACTTGCATTTGGTGTCTTCTGCGGTTGGAAATAGCTGTCAGTTGGTGCTAGAAGCAGATCTCAGAGGCACTAGGGTTATTTTAATCAGGAAACTTCTTATCTCTCAACTTGTTCCTTCTGTGCCAAGCTCCTGTTCTTGGGTTCATTTACAATGCCTCCTTAGGGTGGGTTTCAAATCTGTCTCATTGCTTTCTGAGAGCACCCCAGAGTGTCTGTTCTCCACATCTCCCTTCTCAGCTCCCACAATCAGGGCATTTTGAAAACATCTGGACGCTGTCCCTGAACACGCTGGGTTTGTTTCCACTCCACTCAGGCTTAATCTAAATTTGAAATTTCCGTTTACACTTCCCCAGTGGTGGTTATCTCTGCCGCTCTCTTCCCCAATGTGGCAGCACTTGCTACAACTTCAGCCTTAAGTGTCGAATCCTCGGGGGCCTCTTCGATTGAGTTTAACAATTGTGGCAGCAAACAATAAGCTGAAAAAGGTGTGTAATTTTTAAAACATTATACTGCCTTTACAAATGAACTATGCTCGTTGCAAACCATTTACCGTGTCTGTATTTCTCTTAGAAAGTATGTTTGAAAAAAAATACTTGTTAAGTAATCAAAAGTAACTCATTATTGACATCGATTTGTGAAGAATATGTTGCAAGTGTGAAAAAATATGTAGTGGTATGATCTCGGCTCACTACAACCTCCGCCTCCTGGGTTCAAGCGATTTTCCTGCCTCAGCCTCCTGAGTAGCTGGGATTATAGGCGCCCACCAACATGCCTGGCTAATTTTTGTATTTTTAGTAGAGAGGGGTTTCACCATGTTGGGCAGGCTGGTCTCGAACTCCTGACCTCAGGTGATCCGCCCACCTCGCCTCTCAAAGTGCTGGGATTACAGGCGTGAGCCACTGTGCCATGTGGCTTGGTATTTTTTTCTGAAAGGACTCCTTTTTCTGGTGCACGACCACGACACTGCACCTCTCTCTGGCGGTTGCCATTTATGTTGTTTTCTATATGAATGAGGCCTCCTGGCATCGTGCCATGAGGCAGTCTAACATCTAGGTTGTATAGTTTGAAAGAGATATACCAGATCTTGCCCCCAAACGACATCTTGATATTAGAAATAGTTTTAGATTTTTAACTGACTTTGACTCTGCCTGCCTTCTCGTTTTTCTAAATGTGTTTATATACTTTCTGGCATCCCCTCCTTATCTGCCTCGTGTAGGCAGAGGTGAGAGAGGCTTAGTGTGGGGATATTCATTATGATCTTGTATCCAGTTCCTTTCCAGCCCAGGGAATACGAGGATCTGGAAAGCATGGGCCTTGCCTTGATGGTCCCGAGCCTGGTCAAGGAGTCAGGAGATAACTATGGAAGGGTGAATCACTCTCCTGGAAGGCAGAGCAGGCCAGATGCCCAAAGGGAGGCAGGCAGACAGTGCCCGAATTCAGGGAGGAAGTAGAAGGGAAATCTCTGGTGGGAGGTAGAATTTGATCCATCCTCCAAAGGATGGGCAGGATTTAAGTCAGTACAGGCAAGGGGGAAGAGAATATTCCCTGTTAGAGCAATGACATGACCTAAGGTAAGGGTAGAGCAAGGCAGGGGATGGGGTAGACCAGTTGGCTAGTGTTCTGGTTAGGATTAGGGTTGACTGTGTATAAGAGAACATCTTCAAATGATAGGGGCTTAAATATGATCATTTATTTTTCTCTCTTTTCAAAGAAGTCTGGAAGTAGGTAGCCTGAGAGAGGTATGGAGGTTCCATGAAATTGTCAGAGATGCAGATACTTGCTAGCTCATTTCATAACCATCTCTTGGGTTTGGTTGTCATCTTGAGGAAACAAAAGGCTGCTATAGCTCCAGCCGTCACATCCATGATTCAAGCAGTAGGGTGGAGAAAGGAGGTGGGGAAGAATGAATCCCCTTTTCTTTTAATGAAATGTAACACGGTCACACCTACACCTATTTCTAAGAGAAGGCGAGAAATATAGTCATTCGGCCTTGGGGGAAACATGGCTTCTCAAATCACAGAAACTTGACAGCAAGTACTTCTCTGTAAGCCTGGTGTGGAATACATCCCCTCCCATACCCAATCATACTCTTTTGCAATAGCTCAGTTGCGCCCTCTACAGTTCCGTAAGTCCCGGTTATTTCAGCATTCTTCAAAGAGTCCATCTCTGCTTCATCCTGGGTTCTGTCAGCACCCCACCATTCTCATATGGACTCTTCTCAGAAACTTTAGGATCTGTCGAGGCTTCTCTCTATTTCTACCACCACTCCAGGTACAAATGAAGTTTTACTATTATTACTGAGACAGAGTTTCGCTTTTGTTGTCCAGGCTGGAGTTCAGTGGCACAATCTTGGCTCACTGCAACCTCCGCCTCCCGGGTTCAAGCAATTCTCCTGTCTCATCCTCCCGAGTAGCTGGGATTACAGGCATGCACCACCACACTTGGCTAATTTTTTGTATTTTTAGTAGAGACGAGCTTTCTCCATGTTGATCAGGCTGGTCATGAACTCCCGACCTCAGGTGATCCGCCAGCCTCAGCCTCCCAAAGTGCTGGGATTACAGGCGTGAGCCACCACGCCCAGCCGTCTTATTATTATTTAATGACGTCTCTTGAATCTCTATTTTCCTCCAGTCCAGACCTCTCTTCTGAATCCCAGACCTGTTTATCCAGCTATCTCCTGGCCACTTCCCTTGGGATATCGAAGAGAGACCCCCAAGCCACTAGGCCAGAGAAAGAGTCCTTATCTCCTCTGCCAAATCCACCCCTTTGTCACTTTCTAGTATTTTAGTGAATGCTGCTTCACCAGCTGGCAAGCCAAATATCTAGGGTCTGCCTTGACGTGTTTCCTTCTTTCTCTTCTCAGCATTGTCACGGGTCCCTCAGGCCACCCCGTGGTTCCAACGCCTGTTGCCCACCTGTGGTCACACTGCTTCCTCATTTGTCAGAGGCGCCAGGGCAGCCTCCTAACTAGTTTGCCTGCACCCTTTCTTGCTCCTCTGTGACTCATTTTTCATACGGAATCCAGGCTGATATTTAAAAAACCACAAACCTAATTATATCACTCTTCATTTGGAAACCTTTCAGAGGCCCTTCATTGGTCTTAATCTTCAGAGGAAAATGTTTAACGAGGCCCATCGAAATCTACCTGAACGATCCACTCCTGCTCCTGTTAAGTCTCACCTCCCATCTCTCTTCCCCTCATCTTGGAATTTCAGCATTTTCTCACTTCCTGAAACATGACCTTCCCACTTGGGGAGCCTCTTCATTTCTCTTCTGATCTTTCATGCGAGACTATTTCTTGAACAACTATCGTGTACCAGAGACTACCGTAGGTACTAAGGTTACAAGAGTGAACAATAGCTTATGTTTTACTGGACAAACCAGTCAATAAACATGGAGAATTTGGGGGGAGGGGTAATGGTAAGAACTATGTAAGACAGGTTAATGGGATAAAGTGGGATTGCAGTAGGTGAAGGGAGGTCTCCTTGAGGAGTGACCACTTGAGGGTGGCCAGGAGCCAGCCATATGAACATCTGGGGAAGGTTCTGTACAGAAGGACCATCAAGTGCAAGATCTCTGGGCGGGGAAGGAGGTTGTTAGTTGAGGGACAGAGGGCAGGGCAGAATAGTGGGAACAGAGAGTGAGGGGTAAGTAGAATCACAGACCATCTCAAAGTGTGTGTGCCCCCCACCCACACTAGGGAGGAGCTGGGTGCATATGCATTCATTTCTAATCTTTGTGGTTTCCTTAGACCTGCTGTCTCCATGGGTTTCTCAGTGGTCTGCTGGATTCCAAGTTGGAGTGATAGTCCCGAAGCCTCCATAAGGCAGAATATATCAGAAATTGTACAAGCTAGAAATGCATCGGTTATATTTTCAGTGATTATTTTGGGTGACAGGATTCTTATCACTTTGACTGTTTTCTTTTCTTTTGCTGCCTTACCTGTTTTCCTTATTGAGATCTTTTATTTTCACAATCAGAAAATAACTGTGAACATTTTATGCTAGAAAACTGGTTTTGAGTAACAAGTAGGTTGGCTTTGCCTTAATTAAGAGAGTGGAGCCCCAGGGCATGGCAGGCAGGGTCCATGGGTTAGCTTTGAATGAGGCCAGTTCCTGGAGCTTTAGTTTGCAGACTCATACAGTCTGGAAGGCTCTGGTGAGGGGGAGGGGTGTGCCAAGCCTCCTCCCCAAGACCCTATGGGCGAGTTGAAAATCTACTGACCCAGAGGATTCAGGCAAAATATTTGCCCTGCTGTTGAATGAGCCAGTGCTTTTCGTTTTTAAGTCTCCAAGATCCAAATATCAAGTCCAAGTTCTCACAAGCGTTCCCCTGCTCTTTATTTAATTCGTGTGGACCTGATATGCAGCAGGATGGGTCAGAATACTGGAATTAAGCCACAGGCGACGTGGGAGCCCAGGAGCTGGAAGGGCACAGTTCTGGCTTGCCCTGGCCCCTGGCTGGTCTTCGTCAGCTTCAGTGATGAGGCAGGACCCAGGCAGAGTTTGTCTTTGGTAAAATCTGTCTCTGAGGCCCTGTCCCTGCTCACGACGTCCTCTCTTGTCTCAGAAGAAAAGGTAGTTGAGAAACTCTTTCATGCTGAGGTGTTAGGCACAAAAAGTGTGTCCCTTTTTGAATCACTTTTGTTTTTAAAGAGGAGGCTAGTGCTCAACACCAAAGCATAAGGGAATTATTGAGCTGTCCTCCAATCTGTCCCCAAACATCCTTGGCCACCTCCATTGTCTAAGGGCAGTACTTGCAGCCCCTCATTTCCCAGTGACAACAGGTGGGTCTCCTCTGCCACAGTATGTGGGCTGGACCAGCACCAGGCACTGAAAAGATGACCACTTACTACTCTTCTTTTCTGTTAAACAGCAGCAACAGCAGAAACAGCAAACTCGTGACTATTAATAGGTTGTGTGCGGCATTAGATCAGCGCCTTAGGTTGAAAATTAGAGAAACTAAATCTTGCCAGTCTCAGCAGCCCCCAACATGAGTCCTTGGTGGACTCCTATCATCTCTGTCTTCAGAATGATCTCAGACTTATTTATCAATTTGGTGACACTGTCATTTTGGCAAGGACACCAGACAATTTCCTTGTCTGTGGCCCAGCTGTTGGCCAGATTTTAGAAAACACAGGAGACCTTCTGCATTTACGGGCCCATGTTTTACATTTTAAAACCTTTGTGGCTCCCTGAGTCAACCCGTAATCTCTACCCAAGTAATGGCTCTGGATTGTACATGCTCTTATGAGATGCTGAGGCCCTAGTGGTGCAAAGGAGGTACAGAGGATGGAATGTGCTGTCAACAGGCCAAGATTTCAACCCTTAGAGTTTCTCTAATGCCAATACCCAGGAATTAGTATTAAATGTTTGTTTGAACCTGTGTCTGAACCACATGACCTGGAAACTCTAGTCTTTGCTTTAAAAAAAACTTCGGTTGTATCCCCAAGATGTCACCAGCACCAAGAAAACATGCCTTGCATTTCAGGAGCAGGGATTGGCCATGGTGCAGCCTGAGGTTGTGGATGTTGATCTTTGGTGCCCGAGAGAAGGCTGTCTGGGATGAAGCCTTCTGACTGTGCAGTCATCCACACATGTGTGGCCCCCAACACTGGCAGGGACCTGGAGTCATCTGGCCCATCCCTCCTCCCTGTCCCATCGAGCTGCAGACCTGTCTGCAATATGCTCTCCACATGTTCATCCTACCGCTGATAGGACACTCACTACCTTCAAGAGAGCCTCTTTTATTTTTGACGAGCTAATAGTGAGATCCATTCATTTGTTATTCAACTCTACGGAGCCTGTCCTACATACTGGTCACTATTCTAGAAATGGGGTGCACAGAGATGAACAAGAAAAAGCAGGTCCCTGCCATTGTGCAGCTCACAAGGAGCTGGAGGAAACAGGCAATACACAATAAATGCATCACTATGGGTAGTGGAACGTGCTCTGCAGGAAACAAATAGGGTGATCCAATGGAAAGTCATCACTGGAGGAATGAGCTGCTCAGGGAAGGCCTCTTCCTTCCATAGTGATGTGGTCTGAGATTTAAAAGACAGGGAGGGACCAGTTATAGGAAGAACCATGGGAAGAAAATTCCAGGAGGTAAAGGGAAGAGCCAAGGCCCTGAGTTAGCTGAAGAAAAGAGGGTGGGGAATGCGGGAGAGAGGGATGAGAGCAGGATCGCTGGGGCCTCACAGGCTGTGGTACTGAGAAGGACAGTTGGGACATCATTGAAGGGTTTTAAGCAGAAGAGTGTCATGATTTGATTTGTGTTTTGTAAGCTCATTCTGGCTGTTGAGAATGAATTCTGGGGAGACAAGAGTAGAAACTGGGGACCAGTGAGGAGTTTGTGGTCATAGTCCAGACTGGACATGATGATGACACTGAGATGACAATGACGATGATGTTGAGAATACAAACAGCTCACGTAAGTGCCAGGCATTCTTTGAAGAGCAATGCATTTAATCCTTACAAGAACTCTAGGAGGTAGCTGGTGGCTTAGCTAGGGAGGGGAAGTAGAGAAAAAAACAGGTCTCATGAAAGGGTTTGCTGATGGGTTAGATGTAGGAAGTTAGGGAAGAATGATTCTAGATGACTCTAGGTTTTGGGCTTGAGCAACTGGTGTGTAACTGGATCTTGGACTGAGATGGGGAGACTGGAGGAGGAACAGAAGATTTGGGGCAAGGGGTAGAAATCAGGATTTACATTTTGATCGTCAGAGAGATCAGCAAAGCACTTCAATTTAGAAGTCTTTAGCTCAGGGAAGAGGTCTGGGCTGGAAATTCAAAGTCCGGAGTCATTCCTCTATACCGAAGGGTATTCAATGTCATGGTGCCGAATATAGTTATTTGGGGAGGAGTTGAGAGCAGAAGACAGAAAAGGAGAACAGAGCTAAGTCTTGAGCATGCCAGGGGTTAATGAGGGTACAGGAAGGAAAGTGGGGATGAGCAGCCAGTGATGAGGGAGGAATGCCAGGAGATATTGTCACTTAAGAAATTACTTCGTTAAACCCAACACTGCCCCTCTTTTGTCCAGTCACTTCTGGTTGCCTTCATTCATGCCTGATGTGCTGGACTTGGGTTTTATCAAGTTGCTTGGCTCGTCCTTAAAGAGTTTAAATCCCCATAATGCCTCCTGGACAATGACCGCAGGGTGACCCCGGTCTCTCCTCTACATGATGACTCTTCAAACAGTTGACGATTGCAGTTTTTCTTTCTCTTCTCCGGTGGTGATACCTCCTTCCTTCTTTCAGTGGCTTCTCTGGTGCTGGGGATTCCACTGGAGTCCCAGCTGCAGAAGCAAGGCCTCTACTTGCCCGTCTGTAGTTTGGTCAGTGGTTTGGCTTGGCAGGCTGATGAGCGGAGAATAAGGGGAGCCCCTCTCTCTTTGCCACACCATTCTCCTTCCTCCCTCTCTAGTTTGTGTGGATTCTAAGTCTGAAGAATGGTGGTAGAATCATTTAATTCATTAGATTTCAAACATATCATTGACTTCTCTGCACCCCAGTGTGTTGTAGTGGAAAAACTAGTAGTGTGGGCATCAGGGATTCCTTGTTTTTCTGCACCGGGTCTGCCTCTAACGAATTAGGTAATCTGGGGCAGGTACCCTGGTTTCCTAAAAGCAGAGTGGGCATTGAGGTAGGACCTGAAGTTGAGGTACGACCTGCACATTGCATGGGTCCCGGAGCCTCTGTTCACGTTCAGGATGTAATTGTTGCATCGAGGGATCCTAAAAGGAGGTGGCCTCTGAGCTGGGCCTTGGCAATGGGGTAGAATTTCAGTAGGCAGAGGGAGCAGGGATGGGTTTTGTGCTTGCAGATGGGCACTGGTTTACTGTCGCTGGGGGAGGGGAGCAGTTCTGTTGTTCTAGCTCTTAATTTCCATCATGCATGGTCTTTTTTCATACTTTGGGGGAAAGAAGGAGGAGAACTCTATTACTTCTATAGGGAGAATTCCTGCTAAACCTAAAGATCTTAAAACTAAACCAATTATTCCCTGTTCATTCTCCACTGATGCAGTTCATGACTGCAATTGCAACTGCCTTTCTCGTCATTTTCTGTGGCCAAACTCAGTGTTTTTAAGTGAGCTGTTCTTTTAAAAAACAGAAAAAAAAAAGTTTCCTGATAAATCAGTTTGAAAGACACTAAGTTTTGAAAGTTCAGCAGGCTTTGATCATTCATGGTACATTGTGAATTACCAAGGAGGGAGATTGATATCCTTGATCATGCAACCCACGCGCCTCCTTTTTCTTTTGTATCTGGTGGAGTAAGTCTTCCAAGAGCAATTCTTAGAGAAACAAAGCCTACTCTGTTTCCCTGTTTCTAGAATTTTCCAACAAGGGTATAAAAAAGCCTCAAACAGCTTACTATTATCCAGCAACCTCAGGTACCTCAGTGGCTGCATGTTATTCCCTTTAGAAGTCTAAGAACTCACTAGCAGAACGAGAATATGGATGCCAAAGTGCAAAACTAGAGTCGGACAAACTAGCTCTGTGCCTGCCACAAAGCCTCTTAATTAGGAATGCAGGTCATTGAACAACTGTATCAGCTTTAGCCGGAATGCCTTGACACGAAGATTCCTTCCACTTACTGAGCAGTTTGTGCCCACTAGTGGCCAGACACAGGCTTTGCTCTAACTAAAACGCCCCTAGAAATACCTGTTGAAAGAGCCGCCCATGTAGCCTTCATCGCCTTTGTGAGCTCCACGCTGGCACGCAGTTGTCTCCATCTGTTTTGCTTTCTGCATGAATCATGGGCAAAGTTAGCCTGACCGGCCAGCCCCATTTCAAAGCCATCAGCTGGGGGAGAAGTTGAAGCCCAGGGGGCAAGACCCACGCTGGGCTCTGGGCATGCTTGAGCGGGTGGGCGAAGCATATGGGCAAAGGCCACATTGTTTAGGATGGGGGCCTTTCAGAGACTCAGCTATTTCTGGAATGACATTCATACTGAGAAATAAGGAAAATGGCGATCTGTGTGATGGTTGTGGGCTGGGAGGTTTGGGTGTGGGAGTCCTGGTCTTGGGGTCATGTGTTTTGAAAACAGTCTAGCGCTATGCAAATGGGAAGTATTAATAACTCTGCCTCTGTGATTCACCCTTGCATGGCTTTTTCTCTCTTGGCCTCTCTAAGGTCTCTTCTGACTCTTTTGCAACTGTCCTTCCTTTCACTTTCAAAAAACCTATTCTCTTGACTCAGAACGGTTTTATGAATTGCCCAGAGTGGGACTTGATATGGGGCAGGGTTGGTGCCATGCTGGTAATGAAAGATGCACATGACCTGTTACATTGAAAAGTGCTTCATACTTTCTGAGTCCTTAACTCACTGGGTTGTAGGCCCTGGGCTAAGAATACAGCTGAGGGGGCTGATGTATTTCCTTCATTGCTCAGCTGCTCCTACAGCAGGAATCTGACCTTGAAATGAGCCTTGATTGTTGTGCAACTCGAGCTTCCCACTATCTGGAGGGGAGCTGGGTCTGGGTGCTGCCACAGCCCATGTCAGAAAGCTGTCAGCAGCTCTTGTACCGGACACTCTCAGAACAGGAGGCCTGCAAAGAACTTTTTTTTTGAGACAGAGCCTTGCTCTGTTTCCAGGTTGGAGTGCAGTGTCATGATCTCGGCTCACTGCAATCTCCGCCTCCAAGGTTCAAGTGATTCTCCTGCCCTAGCCTCCCAAATAGCTGGGACTACAGGCACGTGCCACCACACCCAGCTGATTTTTGTATTTTTAGTAGAGACGGGGTTTCACCACATTGGCCAGGATGGTCTCAATCTCCTGACCTCGTGATCCGCCCGCCTCGGTCTCCCAAAGTGCTGGGATTACAGGTGTGAGCCACCGCGCCTGGCCAGAGCTTTAGTTTTTAATTCAGTGCTCAGCACCAAGGCTGGATATTAGCTTAAAACTGCCAATGGGAACTCCACGAACTGAGTGTGGCCTGGAGGACAGCAGGTACTCAACATAACCTCTACTATTTATTGCATACAAATTGCAAGTATGGGTGGGGGGTGGGGAAGAGTATCGCCACACTGGGGCTTGTGTTAATCTGTAGTTTAGCCACTTGGGATGTTGGTGTCACACGAGGTTTGATCTAAATAAAACAGGTTTGTAATTGACAGCATTTTTCCTTGCATTATATTTCTCTGAACTCGAATAATTGTTTTCTGTACATCTGACTTGTTTTGCTGTAGCAGAGTGTGGCAAGTAATAGCTTGCATGTCGAATCCAACCTGCTTCTGTAAATAAGATTTTATTGGATATATGGCTATTGGAGGAATGGGCCACACCCACTCATTTACATCTTGTCTGTGGCTATGGCTGATTTTGTGCTACGAAGGCAGAGTTGAGTAGTTGCTAAGAAGACCGTATGACTTGCAAAGCCTAAAGTATTTGCTCTCTGATTCTTTATAGATAGTTTGCTGTCTCTGCAGATATTTGCTCTCTGATTCTGTAGCACCTTTATGCTGGAGAGTAGATATGAATTGATGCCAAAGTTGTATCAAAACACTTTTTGGAGTTCTGGCCGATGTGCTAATAACCTGGCTTGTGTGAACATTGTAGCTCCCATTTTCATACTGCTTGGTGTGACCCAGATAGAAATGCTCCAGAACCTGGCCGCTCAATAACAGCCTGTAAGTGCTTGTTTACCCTGTTTCTCACATCAGCCTTTTAGGTGGAGTTATTTGCACTATCCTTTAACAGAGCTTCAATGACAACTCTTTTGTTTGATGATTATGACAACCCAGTAAAATATATTAGTGCCTCAAGTTAGTGAAGCAGAATTCAAGGCCAAAAAAATGTATGCGGCAAGTTAGACAGGTGGTCAGAAGAAATTGGCAACAGAGCCCAGCCCTGCCTGGACTGTCCTAATCGGAGCACGCAAATGCTGGAGAGAGTCAGGCTTTGCACTTGCTCACACGGGACCCTATCCTTGGACAGGATCAAAGCCCTGTCATTTTCGGAGTGTGTGGTATCTGCTGTCTCTTACTGCACTAGTTATCTGTCTATTCCAGTTCTGATGAATGGTTCTGACTGGGGAGCAGCATCATCTGAGCTTAGAAATGTCCTCAGGGTCCTGTGGGCTTCCCTTTGAATAACAACGAGAGCTCTTGAATCTTGCTCCAGCCTTTTGGAGCTGGATGGAAGTTGCTTTCTTCTGGGCTGGGCTCTGTTTTTTTTTTTTTTTTTTTTTTCTCTCGCTGTCACTGTGTAGCTTTTGATCAATGCTATTGGAGGATAGGAAAAGCCCCTGTTCTTTTCCTGGGCGTGTGGAAGCCCAGTCTTGCCCAGAATTCCAGTAGCCCTTTGAGTTTTGGAATCCTAACTCTTAATAAGTCAATAGACTGCTGCATCTTTTTTACCTATGTAATCTTTTAAATTGGTTTTCATTATTTAAGTAGTACAAGTATTATAATACATGAAAATATTCTCTACTGAAAGGCCTTCTTGACCAAACTCTTATTCATTGCAACAGTAGTTCCTGGGGGAACCCACTGACATCAATATGACACAACTTTGGCTCTTTCTTTACGAATATTTGCATGCCTGTGGATGTCTACATGCAATTATATAGTTTTTTGGTGTTTGTTTTCATAACGATGACATGTTGTGTGTGCACCTTACTCTTTTCATTGTCTTGAAGATCTTTCAAAGACTCTTCATTTTCTAACTCATGATTTTTTTAACTACTGCAAAATATTTCATTGTAAGGATATACCGTAATTTATTTTCCCTCATAGAAATGCTACAATGAATGTCCTTATTTATTTTTCTCTGAGTATATGTTCAATGTTTTTCCAGGATATAGTAGATAAGCACTTGAATATATATATTGTTGTGTCATTATGCTGGAGGTGTTACAATTTTTAAATTACTTTTAATGGCAAAAACTACAATTACTTTTTTATCAACCTAATATATTCTGCCACAAAACGGCTGATCACAAAAGGATTACAATAATAATAATAATATTATTATTCCTATGAATGGTGTATGCAGGTAGCTATCACTTATTTGTTCTGCTGATATTATCCATTTATTTTGAATTTTGCCTATTTGCTGGAAGAAAATTGGTATCACCTTCCTCATAGGTTTCACTTGCATTTCCCTGATTGCTAGTGAGGTTGAGCACCTTTTACAATGTTTATTGGCTGTTCATATTTCTCCTTTGCTAATCATATGGCTCTTAAATTTTATACTTAGCTGTTTTCTCTTTGTTCTCTCTGTAGTTTAATTTTGTTAATGATGTGAACTAGAGATTTAATTTTATGTTTTACCAAATGAATAGCCAACACTATGTATTGTCTGTTGTATTTTGCTTATTATAGTATATGGTATAAATTAAATATACAAGCTGGGCGCGGTGGCTCACGCCTGTAATCCCAGCACTTTGGGAGGCCAAGGCGGGTGGATCACCTGAGGTCAGGAGTTCGAGACCAGCGTGGCCAACATGGTGAAACCCCATCTCTACTAAAAATACAAAAATTAGCCGGGCATGGTGGTGTGCGCCTGTGCTCCCAGCTACTCAGGAGGCTGAGGTAGGAGAATCGCTTGAACCCAGGAGGCGGAGGTTGCAGTGAGCTGAGATAGCGCCATTGCACTCCAGCCTGGGTGACAAAATCGAGATTCCATTAAAAAAAAAAATTAGCCGGACAGTGGTGGCGGGTGCCTGTAGTCCCCGCTACTCTGGAGGCTGAGGTAGGAGAATTGCTTGAATCCAGCAGGTGGAGGCTGCAGTGAGCCGAGAACGCGCCACTGCACCCCAGCCTAGGAGACAGAGCGAGACAACGTCTCAAAAAAATAAAAATAAAAATAAAAATAAATTAATTAAATATACGATAATTATATACTTTAGAATATATAATTATAGAACATATCATAGAACTATGATAGATAATTATATATTTTATTTATAAACTATATATTTTATATGATATTTATATATATTTTTAGACATACGAAGCTTTTATTTGTATTATAAAGTTTTAGCAATTCAAAAATATGGTATTAATCATGAAAGAAAAATAAAAGAATGGGACAGAATTAAGACTTTAGAAGCATACATGTAAATTTGGTATACAATACACAACATCATATGTGTGTCTATAAATAAAATACATTTTATTAATTATAATTATGTATTATATAATTGTAAGCACTTGAACATATATGATCTATATTATATAATTATAGATCATAGTTCTATGATATGTTCTATAATTATATATTATATAATTATAGATCATAGTTCTATGGTATGCTCTATAATTATATATTATATATTTTTATATATTTATTTATTATATAATTATATATTATATAATTATAGATCATAGTTCTATGATATGTTCTATAATTATATATTATAAGGTATATAATTATTAACTGTATATTTATACCATATACTATAATAAGCAAAATATACATATATGTTTTAAATCTGATAGGTGATATCTTGACTCACTGGTTTTATTTGTTTTTCTGACTTTCTTTTTGTTCGTTTTGGTTTTTAGTTGCTGTTGTGTTTACTTCAAAATTTTTCTTATCTGTCATTGTTCATTGAACCAGACATTTTTATTAAAAGTATTTTAATATTTTTTTCTGTCTCATTAGTCTGTGCTTTTATCCATATTAAGTCAATTAATTTTGGACTTATTTCGTTGTTTTATTTTCTAGCTTCTTGAGTTGAAAGTTTAGTTCACTCTTTTTAAGGATTTTTCTAGCAAATGCTTAGAAGTGTATACAGTGTCCTCTGAGAACTGCTTTGGCTACAACCCACAGGTGTGCCATGTGGCTCTCAATATAATTCCTTGCTGAAGAAATTTTTACTTTTCATCTTGATTTTTTTAATCCGAGGAATTATCTGGAGCCCTGTTTTTAAATTTCCAAATTTATTTTGGCTAGTTTGTTTTTAATGTCTAATTTCGGTTTGCCTTTAGTTATGTGTTGAGCCTATAACATTTCTGCTTTGGTATTTATTGCGATATTCTTTGTTGCCTTAAAATCAGTTTGAAAAGCTGTCCCATGTGTGTTTGAAAATAACTTATGGTTTTGCTGTATAGAAAATGTGTGTCTTTTGCTATATAGACACAAGTTTTCGATACATTTATTAGACCAAATTTGTTAACCCTCTTATATAATCTATATTCTTTCTTATTTTTGGTCTACTTGACATCTAGTTTGAGGAAGGAAGCTAAAGTCTTCTACTGTCATTGTGGTTTTAACAATTTCTTCTCATATTTGGATTATTTTTTGGTTTTTACTTTTCCAGGCCATGTTATTATATGCATAAACATTTATTTTCTTCAGTCATAGATCATGTAAACCAGAAGTAAATATCAAATAAACCAAATCTTTCCTCTATGAAACAACCGAACAACTCTCTGGTCACTTTCATCCTTTCAACATAAATTCTATTTTTTATTATTAATTTATCTTCTTTCTTTTTTGTTAATATTTGCCTGAAGCTTCTTTTCAAAATCTTTTTTGTTTTTGACCGTTGCTTGTGTTAGGTGTCTCTATTATATTAGAATACAGCTACAAGGTCCTTTTTTTCTTTTTTAGACAGAGTCTCTCTCTGTGCCCAGGCTGGAGTGCAGTGGTGTGATCTTGGCTAACTACAACCTCCACCTCCTGAGTTCAGGCGATTCCCTGTCTCAACCTCCCGAGCAGCTGGGACTACAGGTGCCCACCACCACACCTGGCCAGTTTTTTTGTATTTTTTGTAGAGATGGGGTTTTGGCATGTTGGTCAGGCTGGTCTTGAACTCCTAGCCTCAAGTGTTCCACCCGCCTCAGCCTCCCAAAATGTCTTAAAGATGAAATTTCATATCTTATGAGTGCCTTGAACCCATTCACATGTAATGGGGTTGATGATATACTTACTATCTTAACGCATGTGTTTTATTTATTGTGCTTATGGTTGAAAACCATCTTCTTCATCTCTAGATCATCAGAGTCAACCAGAGGGCTTGGCTCCAAACAGTAGGTATTCGCCAAATGCTCATTGAATAAAAATGTCCTTGATCCTCTAACTCTGATTTGATTTGAGAAACAACTTATGGCAAACAGCTCAGTTGTAATGGGGTTGGGACTAAAATTCAAGTTACTGTTGAAAGACGTTTCAAGAAGTGTTTAGGTTATATTATTAAATATTAGACACCTTCTGTTTATATAGATTTAACATAGAAGGATTTTAAGTTTTCTGTATATGTGAGGTCTCGTAGTAGTTCCTGCTGAAAGTGACAGGGGTGCGGGGATAAGGGTCAAGACAGTATCTCAGGACTGGAGAAGGAAAGCTAAGATATTGTCTCTACCAGCCATACTCCTCATGAGCATGCGCATGGAAGGACATTTCCCAGCCAAAGTGAGTCCCTTTATTTGTTTTAGTTTCAGATTTGAGTCTCAGATTTCTTTGTAATTCCAGCTGCATCTACCAAAGTGCTAGATAATTTTTTTATTTTAAGCAAATAATATTATGGGAACATTATCTTTATTGCAAAGTGCTCCTCCAGAAGAGCCGCTATGCTGGATAAAGACCAACATTTAATTAAGGTTATGTAAGAGTGACATCAGGATGGCTTACAACCCCATTAGCCATTATTTTCTTACTTTAATTGACAAAGAAATTGAAAAAATAAAAGAAGCATATGTTGTGCTTGAATGTGAAGAGTACTAGACTAGAATCAAAGGCCTCTCAGACTTTTGGCTGTGTCATTTGGGCTCATGAAAAGACCTCTGGAATTCTCTTTCAATGCAAAGGAGCTGGACTAGTTGATCTCTCAGGTTTCTTCCAACTCTAAAATATTTCCAGTCTGTGCCTTGGAAACATCTTATGTCAAACTCTAGTAACAGTTAACCTAATTGGCACCCTTAAAATTCTGCCTTGAGCTGCTTACAACTCAAAACAAGTTTATCTTACTCAGTTTTTAATTATAAACCATCCAGATTTCAGAACCGTGAGTACTGGTTGAAGCATTGAGGTATGCTTTTGAAGACATTACATATGGCAGTTACTGAGCTGAAAGGATTAAATGCTGCAGCTTCCCCAGTTGCTCTTCCTCCATGAGAGCGGTGCCTGCCCCCAGCATTCTGTGGCACTTGGAAGACAAGACAGAGGCCAAATGCAGCTTTTTACCCTGGGCTTCCCTCTACAGTGTGGAACTCAGGTTGCTGCTTCTTTCCTCCCTGAAATGGCATGAATTTGCAGCAGATGGTGAACTGAAGAAATCATAGGAGGCACTGTCTTCTTGCCTGAATTTCAGTTGGAAGCTTGGAGATTTGGGGTTCAACAGAGATAAGGAATTGTAAGCCTTCATCCCGTCTGGTGGTTTGTGATCACACACCGCTCTGCGCTGAGGCTAATGGCCATGATCAGAGTTTCCAAAAAAAAAAAAAAAAAAAAATACAGGTTTCCCAGGCAAATGGATTTCCATACCTATGGAGAGCATACCTTTCTTTATCAGTATTTTCTTCCATTCTTCTAAAAAATTAGTTTGCGCTCTAACAGCCATTCCCATGATCTTTACCTCTCCTTGGGGAATGCAGATAATTTGAACAGTGGTTTTAAACTATTTTTCTTGGAATGCAGAAGTTCCGATAAGCTCTTCAAAGACACCTGAGGGCAAGAAGAGGGAAGGCAGTAGGCAGGGCTCAGGCCCTCTTTAACACAGACACATGTACACAAATAACACATTTGCACCAACACTGGAAGGAAATTCAATATATTTTAAAATGACTTTAACTCCTAGTGGTGGAACTATAGACATTTTTTTACAGCCCTTCCCTAAATGTTCATATGTGTTTTATATATATGTGTGTGTCATGTATTTGTATACGTGTATGTACACACATATATATAGAAACACATACATATATGTGCATATTTGTACATATAGGTATATAAATATGTAACGTGTACATATCAGTACATATGTGTGTGTGTATATGTATATATTGGTACATATATATGTATGTATATATGTATATATTTTTTCCTCCAATAGAAACTGAAATAAAGAAAGACTTTTTAGATTGTGAAAGTAAATTGAGTTCTGCTAAGGAAAAAGGGCTTCTGCTTCTGCTGCCTGTGAGGACTGTGCTGTCAGCAGTCACCGCCCCTCAGGCCCTGCACCTCGAGGCAGAGCCCTCCTCCAGCCGTGGCCAGCTCTCCTAACCAAGTGTCTCTTTTCCCCAGAATGGCTGCAGTCTGTCCAGGCCACGATGATCCTGTCGATCATCTTCAGCGTTCTGTCTCTGTTCCTGTTCTTCTGCCAACTCTTCACCCTCACCAAGGGGGGCAGGTTTTACATCACTGGAATCTTCCAAATCCTTGCTGGTAAGTTGTGGATGGTAAAGTCCGTGTGGAAGCGGGGCCTATCCAAGTCTGTGGAATGATTAGTTTAGTAGAAGGATGTGGCCTCAGAATGGCTGATGTTCATGAGTCTCCCCATTGGATGCTTTCCATAAAGTGAGTGTGGGTGCTTGTATGTGTGGGTGTTTATGTATATGTGTCTTAGAACTTGGGACTTAGAACTCTCTTCTTTTCCCTGGAATGAGATGCATATGAAAGAGAACTTAGAGGATCTGAAAGGAAGGTCCCCACCCAAGCCAGGCGTATCACCAAGAATGAAACGGCAATCTGGACACATAATCAGAGGTGAATACTGAGGCTATCCATAGTGCAAAGGTCAGGCTCGAGAGCTGTTTCCTGTAGATTACATTATGCCTCCGGAAAATGGCTAAGAACTGGCAAAGTTGTTATCAGGTATGTGTCTTCTACCAGTAGGTAGTGATGAAGTCACACTGACATTCTCACCTTCCTTGCTTCCAGTTCCTAGATTCCACTGGGCTTTGATTGACTGTTGTCATCCTCTGATATCTTCATTTTGGTGTTCTTGTGTTACATATTGTCATTTCCAAACATGGGGCCATGACAACACATGAAAACACATGAGAGGTCTCCTTAATCTCCTCCCCAAACTGTCTTCAATTTCCCTCATTAAATACGTTTTAAATATGCACGGTGTGCAGAACCTAGAAACTTCTATTACACAGGATGACATCTTCCAACTTTTTTCTGGATTCTGCCTAGCATCTTGCTCCATTAGCTCTTATATGTCTGTCTGTTGACTTACTGTTGACGGAGCCAGCAGGGCATTGGACAGAAGTAAGAGCCAGATGTAGTGGTGGATTCCGTGGTCCAAATTCATGGATGACAAACTTCATATGTACCAGAGTATGTCTAGGTACTGTGAGATGTTCTCAATTCTGACCCTCTGAGAGGGCAAAGGATGTAACATCTCTTCTCTGAGCTGGTTGTCAGAATGCCTGTGGTACCATTTTACCACCCTGTGCTCAGGAGCAGTCATTGGAAGGTTGAAAGCAGCCCATGTGTTTTTGATGGATATAATGCCTTAAATAGGGTTGTATGGGAAGACACAGCCTGAGGTTAGAGTTGGTGACCTTGTCTAGAAGCCAGAGAGTTCCCCTTTCCTGAAAAAAGGAAGTGAATGATTAACCACTTCTCATTAAATACTTAAATACAACATTTCAATACTCACGGTTTTGAGATTTCAAAACCAGACAGTGCTTTGCTACTTACCCATGTCTTCTGACACCAAGCCAAGCTCCTGGATGGTTGCTGGCTCTGTTAAATGACTAATTATGCAAGGAGATATCATTTCTAGGTACGTTAAAGTGAAGAGTTATCCTTACTCACTCAATTTTCAGTTGTAATAAAGACAACTGTAACATATTCTGGGGTTTTTTTTTTTTTTGCTTACTTGTTTTAATTTGATATCAAATCAAATAATGATCATATCCATTGCATCAGTGGATATGCCCTCAAGATAATATGGATTTAGAACCAGAAGTTTCATAATGTATTTATATTGAAATGTTAGTTTCATAAGCTATGACTGGGTTTTCATGCTCATGTGTGAGATGTGCCTCCCTCAAACCTTGTTATGATGTTGGCACATTACCCGTCTGATGTGAAAAAAATCACGTTTTATTTGTACAGGCTCATTATTCTACTGATGAATAATTTGAGCCCACCAGAGGGTAAATGAATGCCCAAGGTCACCCAGTTCATGACAGGGATGAGTGAGTGTTACGCTGAATATAGTGAGGTACTTCTCCTTATATTTTAAAGACAGAATCCACCAAAAAATTTAAAGAACACAAAATCCAAGGCAGAAGCTCTGGCTTTTATATTATCTTTTATTGGAACTGATTTACAGTGCAAGGTAAATGCAAATTTGCATCATGTATTATTCTGAAGTTCCAAACATCTGTGATGAATACAAGCCTGTAGCATAAGACCCAGTCACACTGAAAATATGGAGCCAAGAAGAAGCAAGCTGCTGTTGAACGGGCTCCTTGGGTTAGCTAGTACCTTCATCTTCATTCATCCTGCTGAGCTGTCTTGGCTTTAAGTCCTTTAGCAATGTTTTTCTAGCAACATCATTACATCATTTTAGGCCAAAACTCAAAGTCCAGAGATAAGAACACTTAGGTCACTCATGTAACTGCACTGTGTGTTAAAAGTATTTCAGTTCAGCCAAACACTCTTCTAGGTATTGCAATTTAAGTACGTTTACTAATCCACTCTTGCTTCACTATCTTCATTCTCCTCCCAAGTCAATACAAGATGTTTAGAACTGTGCTGGAAGTGCAGAATTCCGAATGTAAAAGCACATGACTTTGTCCTCTTTATCCCCTTTACATTTAGCTGCTTACCTCTCATGAGACTGAATTTTCAGTTATCTGTTGGTCCACATTTGAATAGGAAGTTATCTTGAATTTGAAATGCTGAGCTGTAATAGCAGTTGTATTTTGTAAGTCTGGAGAGTGTCCTGTCCTCCGTTGTTAATCCCAGTCAATGTCCTCTGAGAGTTGGTCTCCAGGGAACCTCAGATCTCTAGGATGTTGCACTGGAAATGGTTGCAGGGTCTTTCCACTAATGCTGAGAACTGAAAGAGTTCGGAACTCTACTTGGAGATTTCCTGGTTCTCTTATCGTGTGACAGTTCTAAGTCAATTTTATCATGTGGTTTTCTGACTCACAGACTAGTAAGAAGTTAGTAATTAAAGAGCTAATTAGAGTAGGGTTGTTGGAGATGAGAAACTCAGGTTTTGGGAAAACCTGGGAAGGGACAACTTAACGTCAATGAAATAGTTAGAAAAGCTAAAACTGACAAACAGAAGGAAAGAAAAGAAAGAAGGGAAAGAAAGAAAGAAAGAAAGAGAGGGAGGACAGAAGGAAGAAGAAAGTAGCTCCACACTCATGGGATGTAAAATCTACGAGCGTGCATGCCCGGCAAATGCCTGTCCAATGCACTGGAGCATTTTAAGTGAAAACCACTAGAATCTCTGTGTAGTCTCCGGAAGTGGCTATTATGGGCTGCATTATCTCTGCACAGCTTCCTCTTGGTGGACCCAGCTGTGGTCTTTATGGATGGCACACATGAGCTTTCAGGAAAGCACATGAAAGACGTTAGGGGTCTTGGAGCTGACTGTAGGTTTGGGAGTTGTCTCTGTCTCCTTGGTCTAGATTACAGCTCTGGGTGTCGTGTGGGGTCTCCATGGTTTGCCAAATCATCTCTTCCTTACTTAGCCACCAGGCTCACAGTTAGGAACTATCTCTTCTTGATTGCATTAGGTTGGCTGCTTCTTAAATGCATATCAAAAGCCTCCTTCCTTTAGTTCAGTGCTTTCAACCTCAGCAGTGCATCAGAATCACCTGAGGTCCTTTTTTTTATTAAAAAAGTGACAGTGGGCTGGGCGTAGTGGCTCACGCCTGTAATCCCAGCACTTTGGGAGGCTGAGGTGGGCAGGTCGCTTGAGGTCAGGCATTCAAGACCAGCCTGGCCAACATGGTGAAACCCTGTCTCTACTAAAAATAAAAAAAAAACCCGGTGTAGTGGTGCGCACCTGTATTCCCAGCTACTTGGGAAACTGAAGCAGAGGAGAATCACTTGAACCCAGGAGGTGGAGGTTGCAGTGAGCCAAGATTGTGCCACTGCACTCCAGCCTGGGTGACAGAGTGAGACTGTCTCCAAAAAAAAAAAAAAAAAAAAAAAAGACAGTATTCAGGCCTCATCCCTGGAGACCCATTTAATAGTTCTGGGATAGATACACTGCCTAGGTGACTCTGACGTGCATTTAGGGTTGGGAACCACTGACATAGCCATTAAACTGTCCCTAATCCCACTATGAGGTTTTCTAGGATATTTCCCCAGAAATAGCTAAACCAACTTCTTAGAGAAGGAACATCCTGATCCTGTGTCTGGACTTTGGAGTCATTCTTATTTTCAGAACCTATAGCCATCTTTTCCTAGACAGTAGTTATCCGTGCCTTAGCTCTGTTGGGTTGGGTCACACTAGACTGGAAAACATCTAGAAATTAACCTAGACACAGACCTAAAAGGAAGATTTGCACGTTTTGATTTATTTCACTGCTTATACCCAGCATCAAGCTCCATGTGGGGCACATAGAGGAGCCTGAATAAAACTATTGGTTGGATGATTAGATAATTGTGTTTTCTTGGCAGAATCAAACTCAAGTCAAATGTGTAGTTAGTGGGATTAAGAACAGAAAGAGTAGAGGGCACTCGTGAGTGAGTTTCACTTTCTCTTTTTGTTATTGTTGTTCATTTGTTTTGTTAATAGAAAGATCAATATAGCTATAGAGCATTTAGAATAAAAGGATTTGGGACAGATGTGGTGGCTAATGCCTGTAATCCCAACACTGTGGAAGACTGAGGCGAGAGGATTGCTTGAAGCCGGGAGTTCGAGACCAGCCTGGGCAACAAAGCGAGATGCCATCTCTACAAAAAATGATTTAAAAATTAGCCGCGTGCCTTGGAGCACGCCTGTGGTCCCAGCTATTCAGGAGGCTGAGGGAGGAGGATTGCTTGAATCTGGGAGGTCAAGACTACAGTAAACTGTGATCAGGCCTCTGTGCTTGCTCCAGCCTGGGTGACAGAGTGAGACCCTGCCTCTCAAAAAAAAAAAAAGAATTTGGTGGGGGGAATTAATAAAAGTTCAGTGCCATCCTGTTCACAGTGATTCAAAGATGGCTTATGTAGAATACCACATTTAGACATTTTTGTTAGGGGTAAATGATTATGGATGTCTCATTGGCCATGCCCAGATCAGAGTCAATGCTATGGGTGGCTTTGTAGGCAGCAATGGTCACTTGATACCGAAAATGAAAAAGGAGTGGGCTTCAATCACAGAAACACAGAGAAGCTTCTTGCTTTCAGAGGAACAGGCCTCACAGCCCCTTCCTGCCCTAGCTTATTGCCCTGAGGATGAAGTGGGAGGGAGACAGAGGCACCCACTCATCAACCCAACATCATAGCTGCACCTTCCAGTGACCACCCCGGTGGTCTCACTGACATCCCTTTCTAACCAACTTCTCTCTGGCTTCTGCCCCAGGCTCTCAAATGAAAGTGCTTTTGCTGAGGTTACCAAAGTACACTTTGAAGTCTTTAATTTGTTGGATCACTCTGCTCCTTTCAATACTGTTAGCTACTCACTCTTTGAAGCTTTATTCCCCTGGCTTCTGAGACATCGCCGTGTTCCCACTTGCCTGAGTGAACACACCAGGCGGTCGTGCTGGCCTCTCTTCTATCCCTCGCCCCACAGTCAGCCTTCTACTGAGTCCTGTGTTTGGTCAGCATCCTCCGTAGGCATTACACTCATTTCTTTTGTCTTGACTCACTAACCCCAGTGCAGCTATGCAAAGGCCTCCTCATGCGCCTTCCAGCTGCCTGCCTTGTCCCTGCCCGTGAATCCATTTTCTGCACTGTGGCCAGAGTGATCATTCTGAAACATGCATCTGATCATGTTTCTCCTCTGCTGAAGCTTCCTCAGAGGCTTCTCATCACAACTTCCTTAACATGTCATGTAAGGTCCTCTCTTTCCTGACCCTTAGTGAGCTATCAGCCTATTATATGAGAGTCCGTGTGGCTTCTCCAGTTCCCCAGTATGGACTCAGTGCCCATCTATGCTCTTGGGGCATCTGCTGCATTTCCTTCCCTCTCTTGAAATTCCATCAGATGATCTCGAAATTATATGCAAATGTCTGTCTTCTAGACACACAGTCCTTAAGGTAGGAGCCACGTCTCACTTACCTTGGTGCATCTAGAACAGCAGCTAGAAGAGTGCCCGCATGCAGTAGGCACTCATTAAATGTTCACTGAACCAAAGGGAGTGGAGATGATAAAGATGTACTGGGAATTCCCTCGGCTGCTTCCTTTGACCTTGGCTCCTTGGGTGCTCCCTTCCAAAAGCTCTGGGCTCTAATCACTCACGTGGAGTTGCAGTCACTGTTAAAGGAGCTTAAGACTTTCTCTTCAAAGGGGCTTTAGGGAGAACTTGCAGGAAGTTGTTGCAGACCTAGCCATCGTGAGACAGGGAGAAACTCTTGTAAGTTGAATGCCCAGCGCACATTTGTGTTGTCTGGACAGGGTCAGTGTCCTTCTGCTTAAAGCCGACCTATGCTCCCAGACTCAGGCCCCTCCCAGGGAGTCCCGGTCATTGCCAAAGAGCAGAACATCTGCCTGTGCCTCAGGGCCTCACTTACCCTTGCCACGAGGACCTGGTGATGCATCTCCACCTACTGGTTGCTGAGAAAGTGAGTGACAATCCACTTATTAGGACTACATCTAACCTCACTGCTATTTGGGCTGCTGTTTTACTGGACACTGCAACTTTGTTTGAGGACAGTACAGAAGTGGGAATACGCCACAGGAATGTAGGTGGACTATTTGGCTTTTGGAGATGACCACTGGATGACATTAACTGCATTGGGTTGCAGACAGCAGGAACCCAGCCAAAGAATCATTCTTCTCTCTTTCAGTGTGCATCTATTGCTTTACATGCAGACAATCTCATAATAATATATTCCCTGAAACATCAGTCTCCTGACAACAATCATATCAAGTGTGTATCCTCTCTTTGACTTTGTAGGTATCTGAGTTTACTGCTTATCACAGTTCAGCTTAGAGTCATTCACTGCTGAGATTCTACTAAGATGAGAGTCATACACATTAAACTGTGTAGTCACTGCACTTCTGTATATTGCCTCTTTCTGTCCCTCTTGTTCAAGGATGGAATCTGGTATTTCCTCTTAGCCAGTGAAATCGGGGAGTAGCTGGTCCATTCAGCTCCCAAGGCATTTCTCATGCCAGATCTGGTTAGACAGCCCATTTGGGAGCCCTGCCTGCATGATAGTAAGTGTTGTCCTGCCCTGCTAGCACTCTGTTAACACCTTGCTCTCTGCCAAGATCATACTTCCTTTTTTATAGCCTTGCCCTCATTAGATAAATCAGACAGAGCCCAAGAGACAACTTCAGTATTTCTTTCTTTTTTTTTTTTTTGAGACGGAGTCTCGCTCTGTCGCCCAGGCTGGAGTGCAGTGGTGTGATCTCGGCTCACTGCAACCTCCGCCTCCCGGGTTCACGCCATTCTCCTGCCTCATCCTCTCGAGTAGCTGGGACTACAGGTGCCCGCCACCACGCCCGGCTAATTTTTGTAGTTTTAGTAGAGACGAGGTTTCACCATGTTGGCCAGGATGGTCTCAATCTCCTGACCTCGTAATCCACCCACCTCAGCCTTCCAAAGTGCTGGGATTACAGGCGTGAGCCACCGTGCCTGGCCAACTTCAGTATTTCTTAAAGACAAGAGTTAGCACTTTGGAGAGACAAGTCATGGAACATTGGGACAAGATAATTAAGGATCCTGGACCTCAAGGCAAATAAAGTGTGTCCCCAGCAGATCAAAACTGCTGTTTTCCTCAATCAACAATTAACCAGCGATGATTTTGCTCCTGACATGGCCATCTTTGCCGTTTTCTGAACTTCCTGTAGGTGGCAGGTCCTGGATGCTGTCCCATCTTGGTTCCAAGACTATTGTATGGCTCTCTTGACGGGGGCCAATCAAGCAGGAGTCTTCTCCTCTGAGTTGCAGGGGGACAGGCTTAACAGGGTGGTTCCTGTGGCGTATTCCCACTTCTGTACTGTCCTCAAACAAAGTTGCAGTGTCCAGTAAAACAGCAGCCCAAATAGCAGTGAGGTTAGATGTAGGTGGCCGGGGGGCGGGTGCATTGGGAGCTCTGGAACTGCATGAATCCCACACGGCATACTGGATTTATAATAGAGTCACTCAGAGCTTCTCAAAGACCCTGTTTTCAGGGAGGAAACAGACCAGGCTTTGTGCAGCTCCAGGCTGGGGTGCTGACATCACTGGACCCCTCCTCGTGGGGCAGCGCTGACTGTCACGTGGGCTGGGGCCATCAGTTTGAGCATGGCTGCTCCACAGGGCCCAAGGTGGAGGTCTTTCTTCTCTTTCCCACACCGAAGGGCTGCACTGGTGGGCCAGGGAGGGTCGCTTGACCCGCCTGCGTATCCAATGCCCTTTAGCCTTCTTTGGGCTTCAGATGCAACCTTGGGACACCCAGGGAAATAGAGCTTGCCTTTGATCATTTTCCCCCTCCACAGCGTGACTTCTCGCTCGTACTGTCTGCTGTGTCCTCATCTCTTCCTCACTTTCTTTTTTCTCCTCCACACATTTCTTTGTCTGTTTGGCAGTGTCCATAGTCTTTGGTTGCTTCACCTGGTACGTGGCAACGCTGCTAGGGGGACCATAGGCCCCTGTGGTCTGCATGGAGCTTAATCCTTTTACCATGGCCTGACTCCAATAATGGTAAAATGTCACTTCACTTCCATTGGCTTCAGATAATGCCACTACTCATTTGTAGAGTGGCGCATAGATTTCCAGGGGCTTCCATACCCAACCACCCTTGCAAAGAGACAGGTAGATTTTTCCTGCAGCCTGAATGCCTGCTGGCCATGTAGTGTGGCGTGGGAATTGGTGATAGTTATAGAAAGAGAAATAGGGCAGAAAGGGTAAATAAAACCCTCAGAGATTAAGGCCTGGATGGCCGAGATTGGAAGTAGAGAGCAAGTCATTTTCCTTGTTTCCATATTTTTGAGCTACCTCCTTTCAATTCTGGACCTGGAAGTAGATTTCTTTCCAGAGGTAGAAATGTTCTTCCTATCCAGTGTTTGTCAGCATCTGGGGTGGTGGAGACGGGGCCACTCTACCATGGACTCTCCCTCACCCAGCTTGTCCCTCTCCTCCCCCAGGTCTGTGTGTGATGAGTGCTGCAGCCATCTACACGGTGAGGCACCCGGAATGGCACCTCAACTCGGATTACTCCTACGGCTTTGCCTACATCCTGGCCTGGGTGGCCTTCCCCCTGGCCCTTCTCAGTGGTGTCATCTACGTGATCTTGCGGAAACGCGAATGAGGTGCCCAGACAGTCTGTCTGAGGCTCTGAGCGTACACAGGGAAGGGAGGAAGGGAAACTAGAAAACAGAAAAAAAAAAAAAAAAAAAAAAAAGAGCTAGCGGAAAATCCCAAACTCAAACCAAACCAAACAGAAAGCAGTGGAGGTGGGGGTTGCTGTTGATTGAGATGTATATAATATCTCCGGTTTATAAAACCTATTTATAACACTTTTTACATATATGTACATAGTATTGTTTGCTTTTTATGTTGACCATCAGCCTCGTGTTGAACCTTAAAGAAGTAGCTAAGGAACTTTACATCCTAACAGTATAATCCAGCTCAGTATTTTTGTTTTGTTTTTTGTTTGTTTTGTTTTACCCAGAAATAAAATAACTCCATCTTGCCCCTTCCTTTTCATCTGAAAGAAGATACCTCCCTCCCAGTCCACCTCATTTAGAAAACCAAAGTGTGGGTAGAAACCCCAAATGTCCAAAAGCCCTTTTCTGGTGGGTGACCCAGTGCATCCAACAGAAACAGCCGCTGCCTGAACCTCTGTGTGAAGCTTTATGCGCACACGGACAAAATGCCCAAACTGGAGCCCTCGCAAAAACACGGCTTGTGGCTTTGGCATACTTGCCCTTACAGGTGGAGTATCTCGGTCACACATCTAAATGAGACATCAGTGACAACAAATCTTTGAAATGGTGCTATGGATTTACCATTCCTTATTATCACTAATCATCTAAACGACTCACTGGAAATCCAATTAACAATTTTACAACATAAGATAGAATGGAGACCTGAATAATTATGTGTAATATAAATGGTTTATAACTGCTTTTGTACCTAGCTAGGCTGCTATTATTACTATAATGAGTAAATCATAAAGCCTTCATCACTCCCACATTTTTCTTACGGTCAGAGCATCAGAACAAGTGTCTAGACTCCTTGGGACCGTGAGTTCCCAGAGCTTGGCTGGGTCTAGGCTGTTCTGTGCCTCCAAGGACTGTCTGGCGATGACTTGTATTGGCCACCAACTGTAGATGTATATACGGTGCCCTTCTGATGCTAAGACTCCAGACCTTTTGATTTTGCTTTGCATTTTCTGATTTTATACCAACTGTGTGGACTAAGATGCATTAAAATAAACATCAGAGTAACTCACTGGTCTCTGTTGAGTTTTTGTGGGGACTTGGGTGTGGGTACAAGGTACCTTTTGGAGCAGGATGAAGAGCGTCAGTGGAAAGCAAAGTTGAGCTGGAGATTTGGGTTATAGGATGGTGCTAAGGCACCAAAATCATAGCTGTTTTACAAGCTACTATGAGCACATGGTGCCTTCATGATGTCTGTGCAAACGTCTGCTCATTGGAGACAGTTGGGAATTGTAGCTGAAATGGAAGCTGTAAATGGACTGGAAAGAACTTGAGTATTCATTTAGTTCAACCCTTTCTGGTGCGCTGTTGTCTGATGACCCACATGGAAAACATGGAGGCATGTCATGAGCTGTCATGATATACCGGGAATGTTGGCATAAGCATCTCAGATCCCTAACCTTGAGGTATGATATGGTGAAAGGTCTGAATGATGGTGACTTGAGGCCACTCTTGCAGATAAAACATTGGTTGGCACCAACTGAGCTCCTAGTGCCATCCTGAAGGAGAGAAAAGGCCACCATTGTCACCCAGCTCAGGGTTTCTGAGTTGTGTCTCTTGCGTCTATATTTTTACCCATTGACGTTTTATTGTGTGTCTGCAAAATAACAAGCAAATGATGCACTTGATAGTCCTTCATATGTTTTGTGCAGCTATTTTGAATTGGGTGCCAAAGATAAAGAAGGAATGACATATATCTTAACATCGAAAGGTCACATTTTAGTGAGAGGTACAAGTAAACAAGTGACTATATTATAATAGGGTTAAGAGCATAGAAATGAGAGCATGGGTTTGAGCCTGTCCTTTGCTGCTTACCAGCCTTAGGAGCCTGAAAAGGTTACTTAAACACTAAGATTCCATTTCCTCATCTGTAAAACAGGGATGCCAATACCAAGGGTATAGGGCTGTGGGGATTTAAAGGAAGTTATATGGATAAACTTGTTCAGCATAGTGACTAGTACCTAGAAGGACTCTTAAGGATTAGAGTGGTTATCACACATGTTACAACAGAGGTGTATTTGAAAGAGCATGAAGGAGAGACGTTGACTGTTATGCAGGATTCTCAGTATCAGTCTGCACATTGGAATCTCCCATACAGGAATTCCCATTAGAGATTTGGATTCTCTGTTTCCATGATGGGACCTATCCCAGACTGTGAGGTTTAAAGAACACTTCTGGTGATTACAGCATGCAAGTGGGGACGACACCTCTGACCTAGTGCAGGAGGCCTCATACTTCAACATGCTAGTGAATCACCTGGGAAATAGATAGCATGCAGATTCTGAAACTTCAGGCGCAGGTGGGGCGTGAGATTCTGCATTTCCAATTAGTGCCCGGGTGAGGTGGATGCTGCTTGTCCACCGACCACACTTTGAGTAGCAGGGGCCTAGCATAAAGCCACCTTCAGGTACCTTGTGCTCTTCTGTCTTCGGGCGTCTGTGATGGCAGGACTTCTCTTTTCTGAGGTTTTCAGTAACGACCTACTACTCTGCTTTTGACTCAGATAGTTTTAAGGTGGCACAGGTGGCCATGAGATGCATGTGAGATTAAGAAAACTAGGAATTTTATTTCACAAGCTGATACTTTGAAAACATACACTTTTATTTCATAAACTTTTCTAACATTTCATTAAAAATTAATATGGATAAGAACAAAGAAGAAAACCAAAAATGGCCCCTTAATCTCCCTACCCAGGTAACACTCTTGGCATTTAAAAAAAAAAAAAAAAAAAATATATATATATATATATATATATATATATCTCTAGGATTATAACATCCTATCTTGTATCTAGAGGGAAAAATACAATTTGGAAGCCTCTTTCCCACCTACCCACAGTCTTTTGCCAAAGGTAACCATAAGACAGAGTTTCTTATGATTTTTTCCAGGAAAAAAAAATTGCCCACATACGTATATCCATCTATGTACTTTTAAAATGTACACAAAAGTGATCATACTGCTCACACTGTTTTGCACTTTTCATTTAATGATAAAAATTTCAGATCATTCTATACCATTCTATACCAGCATATACCTCATGCTTTTTAGTGAACACTATTTTATTCTTTCAAAATTAGTATTTAATTGTATTGTTGTACAAACCTTTATTTAATATGTTAAATAAAGCCCTCCATTGACAGACATTTTGGTTGTGTCTAGTTTTTATTATTAATCAAAATATTTCTGTGGACATCCTTGTACGTGAATATTGGTGAGTTTTTAAAAGTATGTCCAAATCTTAAATTCCTGGTAAGGATGTTGCCAAAACAAAGGGCATGTATATTTTGAAGAATCTAATAGGTATTTTCAGCTTAGTCTCCAGGAAAATTACACCAAGTCAGATGACAGTCTAGCCTTATATTCTACATGTAATTCATGGAGTCCCCCCAAACAGAGAAGGGTTAGAATAAAACACCTGAGTAGAAACAGCTTATCTGCTATCAGTTCCTTTGGTCATGATTGCTATTGATCTCTTATCTATGGGACAGCTTTGCTTCCTTGGGAACCTGTCTGCCTTGAGGACCTGCAATGATAGAAGGGACATTATACTGATCCTCCACAAACAACAACACAAAATTATAAAGAAATGTTATGAATAATTGTATGCAACAAATTAGACACCTTTGATGAAATGGACAAATTCCTTAGACACAATTACTGAAACTGACTCAATATGAAATAGATAATATGAATAGGCCTAGAATGAGTGAAGAGATTGATATATTAATATTACTACTAATACATTATTCACAAATAAAAAAACCCAGGCCCAAATGGCTTCACTACTGCTGAGTTCTACCAAATATTTAAAGAAGAATTAATACCAATTCTTAACAAACTCCTCTAAAAATAGAAAAGTAAGGTAGGTAACACTGGTCTCTTCTTATGAAGCCAGTGTTTCCTTGGTAACAAAACCATAGATATCAGAAGAAATAAAAACTACAGACCAATATTTCTTATGAATATGAATTCAAAAATTCTTCACAAAATAATGGCAAACTATTTCAGCTATATGTAAAAGGATTATACACCACAGACAAGCGGGATTTATCCGAGGAAGGCAAATTTCACTCAATATCTGAAATTGAATTCATGTAAAACATAAACAGAATAAAAAGCAGAAATCACATGATCATTTCAATAGGCTCAAAAACCCATTTGACAAAATCCAATATCCTTTCATGATAAAAACACTCAACAGACTAGCAACGAAGGGGAACTCCCTCAACCTGATAAAGGACAATTATGAAAAATCCATACCTAACATCATGTGTACTGGTGAAATATTAGATGCTTCCTCTCTAAGATCAGGAACAAGACAAGGATGTCTGCTGTCAACACCTCTATTTAACATTATACAGGGAGTTCCACCCAGTACAATTAGACAAGAAAAAGAAATACAAGGCATCCGGATTTGAAAAGAACATTAAAACTATCTCTATTCATAGATGATATCACCTTGTATATAGAAAATCCTGAGGAATCCACTAAAAACCATTTAGAACTAGTAAATTCAGTAAGAATTAATATACAAAAATCAATTATATTTGGTGAGCTGATTCTAAAATTCAAATACTTGCAATTAAACATTTAAAAATTAAATTAAGAAAACAATTCTACTTATAATAGCATCAAAAAGGATAAAATAAATAGAAATAAATTTAAAGAACTGCAAAACTTATACTGTGAAAATTATAAAATATTACTGAAAGACATTTAAAAAGATCTAAATACTAGGAAAGCCATCCCAGGTTCATGGACTGGAAAGCTTAACATTGTTAAGATGGTAATGCTCCCACACTGTTTTCAGATTCAATGCAATCCCCAATGGAATCTCAGCATATTTCTTTATAGAAATTGGCAAGCCAATTCTAAAATTCAAATGGAATTGCAAGAGAGCAAGAATAACCAAAACAATCTTGAAAAGAAGAACAATGGAACAATGTAGCAGGATTCAAACATCTTGATTTCAAAACTTACTACACAACAATGGTAATTAAGACAGTGTGGTATTGGCACAAAAATATATGCATAAATCAGTGGAACAGGATTGAGAGTCTAGATGTAAACTCACATATCTACAGTCAGCTGATTTTTGACAAGGGTGTCAAGACCATTCAATGAGAAAAGAATAGGCTTTTCAACAAATGGTGCTGGGACAAGTGAAAATCCATAAGCAAAAGAATGATGTTAGACCTTTATCTAATACCATATACAAAAATTAACTCAAAATGGGCCAAAGACCTAAATGTAAGAGCTAAAATTAGAAAAATCTTGGAAGAAAACTCATGGGCAAACTTTCATGACCTTTGACATGAAAGTTTTTGACAAAGGATTCTTAGATATAGCACCAAAAGCATAGGCAACAAAAAAGTTGGTAAGTTGGATTTCAACAAAATTCAAAATTGTTGTGCTTCAAAGAACACCATCAATAAAGTGAAAACACACTACACAGGAGAAAACATCTGCAAAGCATATGGCTGATAAGAGCCTTGCCTCCAGAATAAGTAATAAACTCTTACATCTCAGTGAAAAGACAAATATTCCAATAAAAAGTGGGCAAAAGCCTTGAAAAGGCATTTGTCCAAGGAAGATACACAAATGGCCAATAAGCACAGGAAAAGATACTCTGTGTCATCAGTCACCAGAGAAATGCAAATCAAAACCACAAGATATCGCTTTACACTTAACGTTAGCCAGAATAAAAAAGACTGATAATAACACATCAGATATAGAGAAATTGGAACTCTCATACACTGCTGTTGGGAATGTGAATGGTGCTACTGCTTTGGAAAACATTCTGACAGTTCCTCAAAAGATTAAACATAGAGTTACCATGTGACCCAGCAATTCCTCTCCTAGATAAGTACCAAAGAGAAATGAACACGTATGTCCACACAGAAATTCATACACAGATAATCAGCATTATTATATTAATGAAAGGTGAATTATCTAATACTATATAGTATTACAGAAATTCATGGATATGCAGCATTATAACAGCATTTATTCATAATGCAACCCAAATGTCCATTAACTGTTGAATGGATAAACAAAATTTGGTATATCTATATGCTAGAACATTATTTGATGCTAGGAATGACACTAAAACATTATTTGTCCACAAAAAACAATGAGGTACTGATATGTGCTACAACATGGATACACCTCGAAAACTTTAAGCTAAATGAGAGAAGCCAATTGCAAAAGACCACATATTATGTAATTTCATTTATACAAAATGCCCAGAACAGAGATATCCATAGAGAAAAAAAAGTAGACTAGTGGTTGTTTAGGCCTGGGGAGTTGGAAAGGGAATGTCGGATTGTACTAGCTAAATGGTACGACATGTCCTTTTACGAAGATGAAAATGTTTTCATAGTCACTGTGGTGATGGTTGCAAATCCTTTAAGAAATGTGAATATACAGCGGCTGGCAAGATGGCCGAATAGGAAGAGCTCTGGTCTGCAGCTCCCAGCAAGATCAATGCAGAGTGTGGGTGATGTCTGAATTACCAACTGAGGTACCTGGCTCATCTCACTGGGACTGGTTAGACAGTGGGTGCAGCCCATAGAGGGCAAGCAGAAGCAGGGTGGGGCATCGCCTCACCAGGAAGTGCAAGGGGCTGGATAAGTCCCTCCCCTAGCCATGGGAGGCTGTAAGGAACTGTGCCATGAGGAACAGTGCATGCTGGCCCAGATACTATGCTTTTCCCGTGGTCTTCACAACCCACAGACCAAGAGACTCCCTCCAGTGCCTATGCCACCAGGACCATGGGTTTCAAGCACAAAACTGTGCAGCTGTTTGGGCAGACACAGAGCTAGCTGCAGGAGTTTCTTTTCGTACCCCAGTGATGCCTGGAACGCCAGCGAGATAGAACCATTCACTCCCCTGAAAAGGGGGCTGAAGCCAGGAAGCCAAGTAGTGGTCTAGTTCAGTGGATCCCACCCCCACGCAGCCCAGCAAGCTGAGATCCACTGGCTTGAAATTCTCACTGCTAGCACAGCAGTCTGAAGTCGACCTGGGATGCTCAAGCTTGGTTAGGGGAGGGGCGTCAGCCATTACTGAGACTTGAGTAGGCAGTCTTCCTCTTACAGTGTGAACAAAGCTGCCAGGAAGTTTGAACTTGGCACAGGCCACTGCAGCTCAGCAAAGCCACTATAGTCAGACTGCCTCTCTAAATTCCTCCTCTCTGGGTAGGGCATCTCTGAAAGAAAGGCAGCAGCCCCAGTCAGGGGCTTATAGATAAAACTCCCGTCTCCCTGGGACAGAGCACCTGGGGGAAAGGGCGGCTGAGGGCACAACTTCAGCAGACTTAAACGTTCAGCTCTGAAGAGAGCAGCGGATCTTTCAGCACAGTGCTCAAGCTCTGCTAAGGGACAGACTGCCTCCTCAAGTGGGTCCCTGATCCCCATGCCTCCTGTCTGGGAGACGCCTCCCAACGGGGTCAATGGACACCTCATACAGGAGAGCTCTGGCTGGCATCTGGTGGGTGCCCCTCTGGGATGAAGCTTCCAGAGGAAGGAATAGGCATCAATCTTTGCTGTTATGCAGCCTCCGCTGGTGAGACCCAGGCAAACAGGGTCTGGAGTAGACCTCCGGCGATCTCCAGCAGACCTGCAGCAGAGGAGCCTGACTGTTAGAAGGAAAACTAACAAACAGAAATGAATAGTATCAGCATCAACAAAAAGGACGTCCACACCAAAACAACATCCAAAGGTCACCAACATCAAAGACAAAAGGTAGGTAAATCCATGAAGATGGGGAGAAACCAGGACAAAAATGCTGAAAATTCCAGAAGCCAGAACGCCTCTTCTCCTCCAAAGGATCACGACTCCTTGCCAGCAAGGGAACAAAACTGGATGGAGAATGAGTTTGACAAATTGACAGAAGTAGGCTTCAGAAGATGGATAATAACAAACTCCTCTGAGCTAAAGGAGCATGTTCTAACCCAATGCAAGGAAGCTAAGAATGTTGAAAAAAAGTTAGATGAATTGTTAACTAGAATAACCAGTTTAGAGAAGAATATAAATGACCTGA
This sequence comes from Macaca thibetana thibetana, assembly GCF_024542745.1. Lineage (NCBI taxonomy): Eukaryota > Metazoa > Chordata > Mammalia > Primates > Cercopithecidae > Macaca > Macaca thibetana. The sequence goes on from NC_065593.1 coordinate 6,178,182, forward strand.
AGGAGCTGAAAAACACAGCATGAGAACTTCGTGCAGGATACACAAGTATCAATAGCCTAATTGATCAAGCAGAAGAAAGGACATCAGAGATTAAAGATCAACTTAATGAAATAAAGCATGAAGACAAGATTAGAGAAAAAAGAATGAAAAGCAATGAACAAAGCCCCCAAGAAATATGGGACAATGTGAAAAGAACAAATCTATGTTTGATTGGTGTACCTAAAAGTGACAGGGAGAATGGAGCCAAGTTGAAAAATCCTCTTCAGGATATGATCCAGGAGAACTTCCCCAACCTAGCAAGACAGGCCCACATTCAAATTCAGGAAATACAGAGAACACCACTAAGATACTCCTCGAGAAGAGCAACTCTAAGACACGTAATTGTCAGATTCACCAAGGTTGGAATGAAGGAAAAAGTGTTAAGGGCAGTCAGAGAGAAAGGTCGGGTTACCCACAAAGGGAAGCCCATCAGACTAACAGTGGGTGTCTCTGCAGAAACCCTACAAGCCAAAAGACAGTGGGGGCTAATATTCGACATTCTTAAAGAGAAGAATTTTCAACCCAGAATTTCATATCCAGCCAAAATAAGCTTCATAAGTGAAGGAGGAATAAAATCCTTTATAGACAAGCAAATGCTGAGAGATGTGGTCACCACCAGGCCTGCCCTAGAAGAGCTCCTGAAGGAAGCACTAAACATGGAAAAGAACAATCAGTACCAGCAACTGCGAAAACATACCAAATAGTAAAGACTATCAACACTATGAAAAAACTGCATCAACTAACAGGCAAAATAACCAGCTAGCATCATAATGACAGGATCAAATTCACACATAACGATATTAACCTTAAAAGTAAATGGGATAAATGTCCCAATTAGAAGACACAGACTGGCAAATTGGATAAAGAGTCAAGACCCATTGGTGTGCTGTATTCAAGAGACCCATCTCATGTGCGAAGACAGACATAGGCTTGAAATAAAGAGATGGAGGAATATTTACCAAGCAAATGGAAAGCAAAGAAAAAAAAAAAAGCAGGAGTTGCAATCCTAGCCTCTGATAAAACAAGGCCATTACATAATGGTAAAGAGATCAACGCAACAAGAGCTAACTATCCTAAGTATATATGTGCCCAACACAGGAGCACCCAGATTCACAAAGCAAGTTCTTCAGAGACCTACAAAGAGACAGACTCCCACACAATAATAATGGGAGACTTCAACACCCCACTGTCAGTATTAGACAGATAAGCGAGACAGAAAATTAACAAGGATATTCAGGACTTGAACTCAGCTCTGGACCAAGCAGACTTAATAGACATCTACAGAACTCTCCACTCCAAATCAACAGAATATACGTTCTTCTTAGCACCACATGGCACTTATTCTAAAATTGACCACATAATTGGAAGTAAAACACTCCTCAGTAAATGCAAAAGAGCAGAAATCATAACAAATAGTCTCTCAGATGACAGTGGAATCAAATTAGAATTTAGGATTAAGAAACTCACTCAAGAGATCAAGACCATCCTGGCTAACACAGTGAAACCCCATCTCTACTAAAAAATGTACAAAAAAAATTAGCCAGGCATGGTGGCAAGCACTGGTAGTCCCAGCTACTTGGAAGGCTGAGGCAGGAGAATGGAGTGAACCTGAGAGGCAGAGCTTGCAGTGAGCTGAGATCGTGCCACTGTACTCCAGCCTGGGCGACAGAGTGAGACTCTGTCCCAAAAAAAAAAAGGAAAAGAAAAAGAAAATCACTCAAAACCACATAACTACATGGAAACTGAATAACCTGCTCCTGAATGACTACTGGGTAAATAACAAAATGAGGGCAGAAATAAATAAGTTATTTGAAACCAATGAGAACAAATACACAACATTCCAGAATCTCTGGGACACAGCTGAAGTATTTAGAGGGAAATTTGTAGCACTAACTGCCCACAAGAGAAAGCAGGAAAGATCTAAAATTGACACCCTAACATCACAGTTAGAAGAACTAGAGAAGCAAGAGCAAACAAATTCAGAGGCTAGCAGAAGACAAGAAATAACTAAGATCAGAGTAGAACTGAAGGAGATAGAAACACGAAAAACCATTCAAAAAATCAATGAATCCAGGAGTGTTATTTTATTTATTTATTTATTTATTTTTTTGTGAAACAGAGTCTCGCTCTGTTACCCAGGCTGGAGTGCAGTGGCGTGATTTTGGCTCACTGCAAGCTCCGCCTCTCAGGTTCATGCCATTCTCCTCCCTCAGCCTCCCGAGCAGCTGGGACTACAGGCACCCATCACCATGCCCAGCTAATTTTTGTATTTTTAGTAGAGATGAGGTTTCACCATGTTGGCCAGGATGGTCTTGATCTCCTGACCTTGTGATCTGACCACCTTGGCCTCCCAAAGTGCTGGGATTACAGGTGTGAGCCACTGCGCCCAGCCCAGGAGCTGGTTTTTTGAAAAGATCAACGAAATAGATAGAATGCTAGCCAGACCAATAAGGAAGAAAAGAGAGAAGAATCAAATATATGCAATAAAAAATGATAAAGGGAGTATCACCACTGATTCCACAGAAATACAAACTACCATCAGAGAATACTATAAACACCTTGATGCAAATAAACTAGAAAATCTAGAAGAAAGGGATCAATTCCTGGACACATACACTCTTCCAAGTCTAAACCAGGAAGAAGCTGAATCCCTGAACAGACCAATAACAAGTTCTGAAATTGAGGTGGTAATTAACAGCCTACCAACCAAAAAAAAAAGCCCAGGACCAGTCAGATTCACAGCCAAATTCTGCCAGAGATACAAAGAGGAGCTGGTACCATTCCTTCTGAAACTATTCGAAATGGTAGAAGAAGAGGGAATCCTCCGTAAGTTATTTTGAGGCCAGCATCATCCTGATACCAAAACCTGGCAGAGACACAACAAGAAAGAAAATTTCAGGCCAATATCCCTGATGAACAGTGATGCGAAAATCTTCAATAAAATACTGGCAAACTGAATCCAGCAGCAAATCAAAAAGCTTATCCAACATGATCAGGTTGGCTTCATTCCTGGGATGCAAGGCTGGTTCAACATACGCAAATCAATAAATGTAATCCATCACATAAACAGAACCAATGACAAAAACCACATGATTATCTCAATAGATGCAGAAAAGGCCTTCGACAAAATTCAACAACCCTTCATGCTGAAAACTCTCAATAAACTAGGTATTGATGGATCGTATCTCAAAATAATAAGAGCTATTTATGACAAACTCACAGCCAATATCATACTGAATGGGCAAAAACTGGAAGCATTCCCTTTGAAAACTGGCACAAGACAAGGATGCCCTCTCTCACCACTCCTATTCAATATAGTGTTGGAAGTTCTGGCCAGGGCAATCAGGCAAAAGAAAGAAACAAAGTGTATTCAGATAGGAAGAGAGGAAGTCAAATTGTTACTGTTTGCAGAGGACATGATTGTATATTTAGAAAACCCCATCATCTCAGCCCCAAATCTCCTTAAGCTGATAAGCAATTTGAGCAAAGTCTCAGGATACAAAATCAATGTGCAAAAATCACAAGCATTCCTATACACCAATAATAGACAAGCAGAGAGCCAAATCATGAGTTAACTCTCATTCACAATTGCTACAAAGAGAATTAAATACCCAGGAATAAAACGTACAAGGGATATGAAGGACCTCTTCAAGGAGAACTACAAACTGCTGCTCAAGGAAATAAGAGAGGACACAAACAAATGGAAAAACATTCCATGCTCATGGATAGGAAGAATCAATATCGTGAAAATGGTCATACTGCCCAAGGTAATTTATAGATTCAATGTTATTCCCATCAAGCTACCATTGACTTTCTTCACAGAATTAGAAAAAACTATTTTAAATTTCATGCGGAACCAAAAAACAGCATGAATAGCCAAGATAATCCTAAGCAAAAAGAACAAAGCTGGAGGCATCACGCTACCTGACTTCAAACTATACTACAAGGCTACAGTAACAAACAGCATAGTATTGGTACCAAAACAGATACATAGGCCAATAGAACAGAACAGAGGCCTCAGAAATAACACCATACATCTACAACCATCTGACCTTTGACAAACCTGACAAAAACAAGCAATGGGGAAAGGATTCCCTATTTAATAAATGGTGTTGGGAAAACTGGCTAGTCATATGCAGAAAACTGAAACTGGACCCCTTCCTTACACCTTATATAAAAATTAACTCAAGCTGGATTAAAGACTTAAATGTAAGACCTAAAACCCTGAAAACCCTAGAGGAAAACCTAAGCACTACCATTCAGAGCATAGTCATGGGCCAAGACTTCATGACTAAAACACCAAAAGCAATGGCAACAAAAGCCAAAATTGACAAATGGGGTCTAATTAAAATAAAGAGCTTCTGCACAGTGAAAGAAACTATCATCAGAGTGAACAGGCAACCTAGAGAATGGGAAAAAAATTTTTGCAGTCTATCCATCTGACAAAGGGCTAATATCCAGAACCTACAAAGAACTTAAACAAATTTACAAGAAAAAAACAAACAACTCCATCAAAAAGCAGGCAAAAGGTATGAACAGACACTTCTCCAAAGAAGACATTCATGTGGCCAACAAACATGTGAAAAAGCTCATCATCACTGGTCATTAGAGAAATCCAAATCAAAACTACAATGAGATACCATCTCACGCCAGTTAGAATGGTGATCATTAAAAAGTCAGGAAACAACAGATGCTGGAGAGGATGTGGAGAAATAGGAATGCCTTTACACTGTTGGTGGGAGTGTAAATTAGTTCAGCCATTGTGGAAGACTGGTGATTCCTCAAGGATCTAGAACCAGAAATACCATTTGGCCCAGCAATCCCATTACTGGGTATATACCCAAAGGATTATAAATCATTCTACTATAAATATACATGCACATGTATGTTTATTGCAGCACTGTTCACAATAGCAAAGACTTGGAACCAACCCAAATGCCTATCAGTGATAGACTGGATAAAGGAAATGTGGCACATATACTCAATGGAATACTATGCAACCATAAAAAGGACGAGTTCATGTCCTTTGCAGGGACATAGATGAGGCTGGAAACCATCATTCTCAGCAAACTAACACAAGAACAGAAAACTAAACACCACATGTTCTCACCAATAAGTGGAACTTGAACGATGAGAACACACGGACACAGGGAGGGGAACATCACACACCAGGGCTCATTGCGGGGTGGGGGACTAGGAGAGGGATAGCATTAGGAGAAATACTTAATGTAGATGACAGGTTGATGGGTGCAGCAAACCACCTTGGCACGTGTATATCTATGTAACAAACCTGCAAGGTCTGCACATGTATCCCAGAACTTAAAGTATAATAAAAAAAGAAATATGAATATACTAAAAGCCAATGAATTGCACACTATAAATGGGTCTATTTTATGGTATGAGAACTATATCTCAATAAAGATGTTAAAAAAGAAGGCCGGGCGCAGTGGCTCAAGCCTGTAATCCCAGCACTTTGGGAGGCCGAGGCAGGCAGATCACGAGGTCAGGAGATCAAGACCATTCTGGCTAACACGGTGAAACCCCGTCTCCAGTAAAAATACAAAAAAGTTAGCCGGGCATGGTGGCAGGCGCCTGTAGTCCCAGCTACTCAGGAGGCTGAGGCAGGAGAATGGCGTAAACCTGGGAGGCGGAGCTTGCAGTGAGCCGAGATCGCACCACTGCACTGGGTAACAGAGTGAGACTCCGTCTCATAAAAATTAAAAAAAAATAAAAAAAAGGAAAAGAGACCAATGTTTGCCCCAGCGGTTGCTAATTACCTGATTAAGTCTGTTCTTTCAGTTTAAAAAGTAATACACCTTTTATTCTTGTGGTTTTGGTTACTTCTTTTTTTTTCTTTTTTTTTTTAAGGGATGAGATTCTTACTCCTTCTGAGCAACATAAAGCAAAACAGGATATTGGAGATGAACGTATTTCTTCACTAACACAATCTTGAGTTTCCCCAGGGGATTGTTTTGATGACATTTATTTTCCATCCTTGGGCACTTCTGAGAAATATTTCAGTCTCAGGAGTTTACAGAAACTGAGTTTTGATTAGAAACTGCCCTCTTAGCAGCTGCTTTCTGCTCTGCTTTCGGACTTCAGGGAGTGGCAAATGCCTGGAGGGAAATAGCTGCCCAGGGTATCCGGCTTGCTCCTTTGCCTTTCTTTTCTTTCCAGAGTCATGTACCCTTCACGCCCTTCACGCCTTAGCAGACCACAGCTCCAATTTCTGTCTCCCTAACTCTTTTGGGTGTTGAAAACTCTGCTTGGTTTTTCTGCCCTTAGCATTTTCTTTCAGGACTTTTCAACCTCTTGGTCTGTTGTTTATTCATTGGCAAATTTCTTAAGGGGAAGTTCAGGAAAGAGTGTTGGGCTAACTTCAGTGGGTTTCCTTCTCTCTAACCTGCTAGTCCCTCAAGTCTTGGTGCCTTTGGAATCTCTCAATGCTTTTAAGTAGATTTTGTTTTGTTTTTGGTATTTTACCCAGATTTTCCAGTAGTTCTCAGCCAGAATTTATCTGCTGTAAGATATTGTACAAGAAGGACCTTCCATTTTAAAAACAAAAATTCAGTTTTTATTTTGAAAGAGGTCAAACATAAATTAATTGGGGGAAAATCAATATCTTCCCATGCAGGTATATAGTATGAATAACTCTATTCAGTTCTTTGTTTATACTTTACTAAAGTTTTTGTTTTCATTATAAAGATGAATATATATATATTAGTGAGTTTCATTAATAAATATGTTAATATGTATTAACTTTGTTTCTAGGCATTTACATACCTTGTGGCTTTCATGAATTGATTTTATTTCACTATATCTTATTGTTGGTTCTTGTGGGCATGTTGGAAACCAACTGAGTTTTCTTTCTTTTTTTTTTGAAATGGAGTCTCACTCTGTCACCCAGACTGGAGCTCTGTGGCCCGATAGCCACTCACTGCAACCTCTGCCTCCTGGGTTCAAGCAATTCTCCTGCCTCAGCCTCCTGAGTTAGCTGGGATTGCAGGTGCCCACCAACACGCCCAGCTAATTTTTGTATTTTTAGTAGCGATGGGGTTTCACCATGTTGGCCAGGCTGGTCTCGAACTCTTGACCTCATGTGATCCACCAGCCTCAGTCTCCCAAAGTGCTGGGATTACAGGCATGAGTCACCGTGCCTGGCCACCAGTTGAATTTTCTAAACCAGTTTTATACTTGGTTCCCTTACTGAACTGTGTTTTTTCCTTTCCCTAATATTTTTCCAATTAATTATTTTAGCTTTTCACAAGTTAGTAAATAATCACTGCATGAGCAAAAACAGAAAAAAAGATATAATACGCCTCTTCTGCCTTTCCTAAAAGTTCTTAATTTTCTTTATTGCCTTACTGATCACCTAGAACTTCCAAAACATGCCAAATAATAGATGTGATAATGAACATCATTTTCTTTCTTTTTTTCTGAATTTAATGGCAACGTTAGTGCTAACGTTTCTTGAGTCTCAATAGGGAATTTAACCAATAATTTATATTAAATGTTAACATCTTTTCAGATTTTATCAGGAAGACTGTTTTATTTTTCTGCCTTTAAGCAATTATTTATGGTGAATCCTATTAATGGTTTTTTAAATATTGAATGGTTTGTTAATGAAATACAGGCCCCTTCCTATTGGTGCATCATTCTTTTAATACATTGATTTTTTTTTTTTTTTTGCTAGCATTTTATTATGGCTTTTTTGGTGTTCATAAATGAGACTGATTTTTAAATTTGTATGTGTGCTATGTTTCATGGGTTTTAATTTTAGGGTTACATAGCCCTAAAAGTGCTGCAGTTACAGTCGTGAGCCACTGCACCCCGCTGCATGCCTTTACTTTTAACATTCCCTCTTTGGGCATGAATTACTTATCCTTTACTATGATCTCTTTTGCAGTGTTTTGGAGGACATATATCTTTTTTTTTTATGTTATTGCATTTTTTAAATGCCGTTGAACCCGTATTTATTTAATTTTCAGACTTCTATGACATAGAAAAGTGTCATAAACTTTTCCTGTCTTCTCACCTCTTTTCCCTTTATTCACCATTTCTCAGGTTTTAAGGGTGTCACACGACACAAGTACACATTTGTGTGTGTGATTAAGGGACTCAAGTAACATAGGTCTTACTGGTTTTCTTGACAATTTCATAGAACTCAGCAGTGGAAACATCTTGGCTCTCGGATAATTATCCTATCAAGTAAAGGATGACAATTTGATAGCTTTCTCAAACTTTTGTCCCACGATTTGTGTCCTACTTAAGCATTTGAACTCCTAATTTATTTTGATAATTTAGATTTTTTTTAGGAAGTGGTACATTTTATTCAGATTTTCTATTTTGTTTTCATGAAGTTATATGTGCTTTTCTGACAGTTCTTCTAAAGCTCCTGTACCAATGTTCTTGTTTGTGATTTTGCACGTTTCTGTTTTCTCTTTTTCTTGATTAGTCTTGGTAGTGGTTTTCTCTCTTAATTTATTAAAAAGTATTATATTTATCAATTTCATGTATTTCTTTGTAATTCATTAGCACTTCTATTTTTCTTGCTTTTCCCTTCCGTCTTTGAATATTCAGTTTATTATTCTTTGCCAAATCTTCCTTTGATCTCTAATAATTTCTTGCTTCATTAGTATTGATACTATGATAGTTATGCATAAGGAATTTTTATGGTTATAGCCCTGTCTGAATTATCCCGGTCTGAATTGAGAATGTAACATGGCCCTATTTGTCCTAATCAACCTCTATCGCTCTGGATTTTACTTTGTGTGAACATTACATTGCCATCCCATTTCTTTTTGTTTACATTTCTGCGATATCCTTTTGTGCATGCCTTTACTTCTTTTTTATTTTTTATTTTTATTTTTGTTTTGAGATGTGGTCTTGCTTTGTCGCCACGCTGGAGTGCAGTGGCAAGATCTCAGCTCACTGCAACCTCCCTCTCCTGGGTTTAAGCAATTCTCCTGCCTCAGCCTCCCCAGTAACTGGGACCAGAGGCGTGCACCACCGCGCCCAGCTAACTTTTTGTATTTTAGTAGAGATGGGGTTTCACCGTGTTGGCCAGGATGGTCTCTATCTCCTGACCTCGTAATCTGCTTGCCTCGGCCTCACAAAGCGCTGCGGTTACAGGCTTGAGCCACTGCACCCCGCTGTATGCTTTTACTTTTAACATCCCCTCTTTGGGCATGAACTGTGTATCCTTTACTATGATCTCTTTTTCAGTGTTTTCGAGGACATATATCTAGGTATTTTTATGTTATTGCATTTTTTAATTGCCGTTAAACCCATATCTATTTAATTTTCAGACTTCTATGAAATAGAAAAGTGTCATAAACTTTTCCTGTCTTCTCACCTCTTTTCCCTTTATCCATGATTTCTCTGGTTTTATCAAGATGAATTGGGTTTTTGGCTGAGCATGGTGGCTCAAGCCTGTAATCCCAGTGGTTTGGGAAATTGAGGTGTGAAGATCACTTGAAGTTAGGAGTTCAAGACCAGCCTGGGCCACATTGCAAGCTGCCATTTCTACAAAAATAAAAAAAGTTAGCCAGGGATGGTGGTGTGTGCCTGTAAACCCAGCAATTTGTGAGGATGAAATGGAAGGATCCCCTGAACCCAGGAGTTTGAGGTTGTAGTGAGCTAGAGTCATGCCACTGCACTCTAGCCTGGATGACAGAACAAGATCCCGTCTCAAAAAAGAAAAAGAAAAAGAAAAAAAAAAGGTGAACTACGTTCTTAAAATTCATATTATTGCATTTGGGAAGAAAAGGTAATATATTTTCCTCATTCATCACAAGGTTTGTGGCTGACACTCCTATAACAAAGACAGACTAACAAGAGAAAAGCATAAAAAATTTATTTTACCAAAGTTTTACATGACACAGGAGCCTTCAGAACTGAAGACCCAAAGACCCAAGAAAAACTGTATTTTTATGCTTAGGTTTGGTGAAGAATGGATAGATAGCGTATGATTGGACAAAAAGCGGATGTGACCTAGTGGTGATAAACTTGGGGGAACTTAGTGAAGCCGGTTTGTTCAGATGCTTTCTTGGTCTCTCTGTGTACCATTCCTTCCCTGCAGATATAGGGCAGGACATCTGTCACTTAAGGGTCTTCAGGAGAGAAGGTGAGAGAGACTTCTCCGCTTCCGTGGTTTTCTCAATTTTCTTCAGCTTAAAATATTCAGTATGACAAGATGCCACATTTAGGGATAGTATCTCCTGTATCCTATCACATACATATACTTGGAAATAGGTTGTATCCTTAACAATCACTTGGCCGGGCACAGTGGCTCACGCCTGTAATCCCAGCACTTTGGGAGGCCGAGGCGGGCGGAACACAGGGTCAGGAGATCGAGACCATGGTGAAACCCCGTCTCTACTAAAAATACGAAAAATTAGCTGGGCATGGTGGCGGGCGCCTGTGGTCCCAGCTATTCAGGAGGCTGAGGCAGGAGAATGGCGTGAACCTGGGAGGTAGAGCTGCAGTGAGCCGAGATTGCGCCACTGCACTCCAGCCTGGGCGACAGAGCAAGACTCCATCTCAAAATAAATAAATAAATAAATAAATAAATAAATAAATAAACAAACAAAAACAATCACTTTTGTAGTTTTGTATCTGTCTCGGTAAATATTTTTACTATCACTCTTCTCGTGGCTTTCAGAACTGGTCCAGTATTTTATGCCATATCATCTTCATTCTTTAATCCTTAAGTGGGCTTAATTTTTTAGTTTGTTGGAGGACATCTTCAGCTAATTAGTCAAGAAAATATGGATGTAATATTTTTGAAATCTGTGAATAATTGAAAATGTCCTTCTGTTAACTGAATACCTGAATTGATTGGAAATAAAATGCTTAGTTCACACATTTTCTCCACAAAATGCTGGAAGACATATTACTTCTTGGTGTTCAGTGTGGCATCTCAGGAGCTTAAAGCAACAATATTTTGTTCTTTTTGGTTACCTTATTTTTTCACATGTTGCTTATAGAATTTGATATATATCTTTAATAAATATTCATGTCATGAATAAATGAATGAGAAAATGTTTTTGGCTGGGTGTGGTGGCTCACGCCTGTTATCCCAACACTTTGGGAGGCCGAGATGGGAGGGTAGTTTGAGGCCAGGCATTTGAGATCAGCCTCTGCAACATAGCAATACCCCATCTCTATTCTTAAGAGTAAAAAATGTTTTTTAACACATATATCAATGTGTTACAATACTGAATATAAAAACTTGTTGCCAATCAGTAAAAAATAATGCAAATACTGGTAGAGAAATGGATGAATGTAACCAGGCGATTTGCAAATGAAGAATTATAAAAGGTGCCAAACATGAATCGAAAATTGCAAATTAAAATAAGATTGTCTACTAAACAGGAAAAGAAACATTAGTATATGATCATAAATTGATACACTTTCTCTGGGGAAATATTTGTGAATATGTATCAAAATTAGTGGCTCATACCTGTAATCCTTTGGGATTACACTTTGGGAGGCTGAGGTGGGCAGGTCACTTGAGGTCAGGAGTTCAAGACCAGCCTGGCCAACATGGTGAAACCCCATCTCTACTAATAATACAAAAATTAGCCAGGTGTGGTGGTGGGTGCCTGTAATCCCAGTTACTCAGGAGGCTGAGGCAGGAGAATCTCTGGAACTCGGAGGCAGAGGTTGCAGTGAGCCAAGATTGTGCCACTGCACACCAACCTGGGCCACAGAGTGAGACTGCATCTAAAAAAAAAAAAAAAAAAAAAAAAAAATTAGCACATATGAAAATATCCTTTGACCTAGCAATTTTTCCTGTTGGATTTTACTCTAAGGGAATAGTCAAGGTCATGTGCAAAGTTTTAGCGTCTTCAAAGGCGTTCATTTCAGATTTGTTCATAACAGGAAAACTTGGAAACAACAATAAAATATTATTTAAATAAATGATGATGCATCCTTAAAATGAAATGCCAGCAGCTGTTAGAAATGTTGTTGTAGAAGAATATTTATCAAAATGGAAATATAATCATAATACATTGCATTACATATCACATTGTAAAATGATAAAAGCTGGCTATAAAACAGTATTTCAGTATAATTCTCATTTCAACTTAACTCAGAACATTTTTGTTGATTATCTACAATACCACAGTAGGTTTAGTGGATCCAACTTTGAGCAGGCTATATTCTCTGTGAGGAAGATCCCTTCTGTAAATTGGATTATGTCAGAATCAAGGTGTTAATAGAATCATGGATCTCCAGTTCAGTGTAAAAATGAATACTCTTCTTAACTCACACTCAAAAGTTTATTTGTGGACATATCATATGCTCTTCCCCCTTATAATCTTTTAGACATGGCTCCTTGTTACAAATCTCCCATGAAGTCCACAGAAGGTACTCAGCAAATGATGCTGAATTGAATCTTGATTTCTCACTTTGATGTTCAAAGTGAGAAATGCAGTCTCAGCTGGTTAGACAGCATAAGTGTTGTTAGGGGGTGTGTGTGTGTGTGTGTGAGTTGAAGAGAGAGGAGATGTGCTATGAACTCAATCTCTATTAGTACAGAGAAAAATGTCAGTTTGTCTTGCTGGCCACTCTATAGGAAGAGTCATTTCTATACACTTGGCAGTGTTCGCATCGTTGCACTCTTTTGCAAGGAGCTGTTGTGAATTGCAAGAGAATTCATGATTGATTTATTGATTTGACATAGTGGATAATGCCTTTTAGACCGTATCACTCACAGTCTAGTCTGGGCATTCCAAAATTTAAATCTACATGTTTAGAATTTCAAATGATACTGTTTGGAATTTATACTGGTGCGCGCTCTCTCTCTCTCTCTCTCTATCTCTCTCTCTCCCCCTCCCTCTCCCTCTCTCTTTAAAAAAATTTCAAATGAAGCCAAGGTAACATAAGAGTTTTAAATGGCTAAGCTGTATTACTGCATCACAGATTTAGGATATAAAATCTTCAACATGTTGATTCCTCTTGTTCGGGCCAGTAGGTTTAAGAGTTGGGGAGATACGACGATCATCTTGAGATGCTTACATGGTTAGGACCTAAATTTCTGAGAAATACAAGGTGAGTCTATATCTCAGATAGACTGCAGCTGAAAAAGCTTGCCTAATTGTCTATCAGGGTGTTGAGTACAAAATCATCCCTTTTACCCTCTTGCTCTTTTGGGTTCCATTAGATATTTTCCAGGATAATTCTATTGCTCTGCCAAATTAAGAATAGCAACAGCAACAACAAGAAAATCATTTTCTGGTGCATTTTCTTAAAATTTATAACCCCATTCTGTATTCATTCTATTCATCCTAAAGCAGATGAATCTTCTTTTATTTATTTGAACTCTAGAAGTATAGGAAACACTTTCATTACCTATGTAGATAGATGATATCAGCCTTAAATGTTTAAATGTTTCTCTTGTTCACTGCCATATAGGTAATTGAAGAATTCCACTGTTTAGTGCTTTTCTTGTTCCACTGCCATATAGGTGATTCAAGAAGACATCATTTACAATGTATGGGTTTCAAAATAGATTTCCAGCAGGGGGAGCCCCTGCTTGGGTAATAGAACCATTGGCTCCCTTGTTCCTCTTACCTATCTTCAAACCCACAAACTAAAAATTTTGAATAGAATTCTTTTTCATTTTTTTTTCACTCCTGGCTATATACTTGTGCACTAAGCAAAAGATACTTTTTTAATGGCTGAAATGAACTAAATGACCATTTCTACATGTAGACTCCAGGGCAGGAGGCTCCCAGGGGTCAGCTGCTGGATTTGGGGGCTGGCTAGTTGACCATGAACCATCTGAGGGTGTTTGGAATTTCTTCCATCTGTTTCCAGGGCTTGTTGATCCCACAGTCTTTGTCTCGCAGTGAAGAGACATGCTTTTAACAGACTGGGAAGCTTTAAATAGGTGTCTGGTTTGTCACTTTGAGTCATTTTCACCCAAAGCCTTCTTAACCATCATGCTGCTTCAGATGAAGCCACAGATGAGAAAACTGAAGCGTGAGATCGATAATTTACAAGGCTCAGCACTAAAGTCCCTCCCTGGACTTTATCTAGTCCCTTCAGGGTCGGAGTGTTCTAGGTGGTCCCTCCTTAGGGAAAGAAATGAAAGCGGCCTTGTAGCGATGTCTCTGGATTAGGGAAAAAGAATGCCTAGAGTTCATAAATTCAATCCCATCGTTGTCTCCACAATGCCAAACAGTGGTGTTTATTTGTTGTTGTTTTCGTTCTTGAATTGACTGGGAAGTTAGCTTGCTCTAATTTGCCATTAAAAAAAACCATGTAGCCCGGGTGTGGTGGTTCACGCCTGTAATCCCAGCACTTCGGGAGGCCGAGGAGGATGGATCACGAGGTGGGGAGTTCGAGATCAGCCTGGCCAATATGGTGAAACCCCGTCTCTACTAAAAATACAAAAATTAGCCAGGCATGGTGGCGGGTGCCTGTAGTCCCAGCTACTCAGGAGGCTGAGGCGGAAGAATCACTTGAACCCGGGAGGCAGAGTTTGCAATAAGCCGAGATCACGCCACTGGACTCCAGCCTGGGTGACAGAGCGAGACTCTCTTAAAAAAAAAAAAAAAAAAAAAAAAAAAGCGATATAAGCCTCAAGAGGTGGCCGGCCCTGTGTGAGGTGGAGGTTAAGAGCATGGGGTTCAGGCATCTTGCATTCAAATCCAGCTTTTTCACTGGCTATGGGATGTTGTTTGACCTTTCCAAGATAATAACAGTATCTACATCACAGAGGTGAGTGCTGAGTAACACAGTGCTGGCAAATAGTAAGCACCTAATATGTGTTAGGTATTATTGCTACTGCTGTGTTTATTAGGCCTTGTTTGTCTTTGGGAACTTAGAGTCTTTCATTTGAAGTCCTTTAATTCTCTTCCTCATTCCTACCATCTCCCCTTCACCCCTGCAGCTTGCTGAAAGCTGTAGGACACATAGTTAGGCAACTGTTAATACTTCAGACACTATAGAAATATCATAATATCATTTCATACGGGTTATACAATGTGGCATCACTAAAACACAATTGACTAGGTTTGGGCAGAGGAAACAGCGAAATTAATTATAAACTAATGTTTATTTATTCACACATGAATTCACTGTGCAAAATAAAGACCCTAAGAAAGACAACAAAAATGACAGGAACAGATCTTCCTTTAGGCAGTTTACAACCCTGTTGGAGAAGATAATTTAGATTCTTGGGAATGTATCAGGGTAATTACGGGGTCATATGATTATAGACTTTGATTAGGTAACGAGCAATGTTTGAATTTTGCCCACAGACTATTTATCCAACAAAATAAAGTTTCCAAGAAATATTTCTTGTTACAGTAAAAGATCATCTGTAAAGAATGTCTTGGACAAGACCTACACTGATTTCATAATGCTCCTGGAGTTTAACTACATTATTTCCAAAAACGCATTTTCTTTTGTTGCCCTTCAATGAAGTGCCAACATCTTCTGGATGTATTTTCTTTGTTTTCTGATCCATTAATGGATCAGGAGCTAGGATATCAAAGGAGCATGGTATAATGACTATTTTGAATTACAGGCCCTTAGACATCAGTAGATGGTGGAAGAGACTTTTCCCGTATCTGCATAAAGACCAGGCCGACCCACCAAGGAGAATATTGTTTTTCCTCCCTCCCTCCCCTGCTGGCAATCCTCTGTCTCTGCTGAAGCACAGGATAAAGCTGTTCTCTGAAGTATCTGCCTAAAGTCCTCACCTACCAGAGTACAAAACAATTATCCACTTGTCTTTTTCCTGAATTTTCGTGAACTGGACGTACATCGTAAGAAAGAAGACTAAAGTCTGTTAACAAACCTAGAGACTTTTTTCACAAACCACTTTCTTCCCTGTGGGCCTAACAGACTTTGTCTCAGACCATTGTATGTTCTTCAAACCCATTGAATTCCCGTAAAAATCATTTACAATCTCCTAAAAATCATCTACAGTTCCCATCTCCCTTTCCCCTAAGAAGTAGGGTGTATCACCATCCATATCCCACTGGGATACTGGGCAACCACTGTGATTCTTCCCATGTGTATGATAGTAATAAACTTGTATGCTTTTTCTCTTCTTAATCTGTTTTTTCATGAGTTGATTTTTCAGTGAAACTTCCAAGAGCAAAGGGGAAGCTTTCCCTTCATCACTACAATATAAAACATATATTTGAATAA
Organism: Macaca thibetana thibetana; assembly: GCF_024542745.1. Lineage (NCBI taxonomy): Eukaryota > Metazoa > Chordata > Mammalia > Primates > Cercopithecidae > Macaca > Macaca thibetana. Next base: position 6,194,394 of record NC_065593.1, read on the forward strand.
TTATAACTCTGTGCTTTACAGCATTACCCACCTAAATATATAAAGGACTGATAATTTTCTGTTATCACTGAGGCTACCATGGCATTCCCGTCATCCTTCCTACACAGCCCACGTCACCATGTAGAATGGCTCATCACCACATCACCAGGTGGATTTCACCTGTGCCCCACATTGGAACAGATTCATACATGTACCCTAGAGACGAGAAGAGTGCTCCATATATGTGCTGCATGTATGTAACTAGCTCATTTACATTTTGCATACCAGCGGTTTCATATGACTTCTGAGCAAAATTTCTGCTAGCACACAAGCTAATAATTGCTCATCTACACCGGATTGGGCCAAGCCCCTTTCCAAAGCTGCAGGTCTGGCTCATGGAAAACCCTTGTGACTTTAACATTCCACATACAGTCACCTCTCTGTGATCAGAGCAACCAGCCAGCCACAGCATTCTGCATTTTGCCTGTCCAGATGTGAATTAGAAGTCTGCTTTTTTGTCCCTCAAATTACAGGGGACACATATCAAATTATCTCAGTGGTTGTTAGGAAGCAGAAGGTTAATTATGTTAACTCCAGTCCCCTGCAGTAAGAATCAGAGACTCCTGCGGGAAAGGGCAGTGTTCAAAACTTTCAACTGAGAAGAGAGTAAGCATTGACTCTGCCCAGAACATGGTAGTCATCTGGTTCCTGTAAATATAATCCTGGAATCATGACTGGAAAGGAATAGGGAGGCCCAGAGGAGTGTGTGGGTTTGGTTGTTTGGAAATTTGCTTGAGTTAAATAGGTAATACAGGTCCTAGTTTTCAATTATTCCCTCATCCCTCCCCTTTTCTTTTGCCCATTTTATGTCCTGCAACATATTTCTATCATCCAGGATCAGTTGGAACTGAGGAGTACCCATGCTGTTCTCCTCTTCCCAAAACCCTTGTGGGTGGAGTGTGAAGGGACAAAGTATGGAGAAGGATGACAGAGTGGACACAGAATCTCATTTTAGTTGTTGAAAAAAAAAGTTCTAGAAAACAAAGTCCACAGAGATGGCCCCCATGACTAAGGCTCCAATGACTCTGATTTTTCTCCATTTCAAGGCACCAGAAATTTTTTTTTTTAATTTTGGAAAAGGGAGAGGGAAGATATTCTGTAAGTGTGTGTACAACAATAATAATGTTACAACTATTTGTCAAATGCAAACTAAAGAAATTAGTATAACTCTCAACATCAAGTTTCAGATTTTGATCCATGTGTTGTGGGCTAAATTGAGGACCTTAAACTAGCCTCTCTTTATTGGACTTCTCCAGAGAGTCACTCTTACTCCTGATTCCACAAAAGAAAAGTATGCTGTTATTAAACTTCCTGTTTTTTTCCATCGATCTTGCTCTTTTCTCCCATACTCCTCTATGTAATCTGCCATTTGGGTGGGAGGAAGCTCCAGAGGTTTGTAGAGGAGAGAATAGAGCAGGGTTTTCAGGAGGAAAAGCTGTTGAGGAATGGGTATTTTTGCTGGAACAGGAGGTGTGGTGGCCACTCTAGGATTGCAAGGTACTCCTCATGAAGCACAAGAGACACACTTCAGACTGATCTGGGGAAACTTGAGATTACAAAAGTAAATTACTCTTCTCAAGGAGCTCTAGAGATTTCCAATGGTAAGGAAGGATGGGTACAAAGAAATAGGACCTGTTGAACACACCCAGCTGTTCCCAAAGGGCCACTTGCACTCTCTAAAAATGAAGTGTTAAGTCACAGAGAGGAGAAAAGAGATGACTGCCTCCCTTTTTTCTACTATATATGGAAGCTTCAGCCATTTATTGTAGGTGGGTTGCAAGCATTTAAAGGAATTAGTTGACCTTCGTGTTTTGCATAAATACTGATCACAGAGAAACTTTTGAGTGTTCTCAAACGGTCTAGATCTGCACTGTCTCACACAGGAGCTCCTAGCAACATGTGGCTATTGTAAAATGTAGCTGGTGTGACTGAAGACCTGAATATTTAACTTTATTTTCTTATAACTAATTTATATGCAACTCAAATATGGAATATTCGAAATTTATTGCATCTGTTTCTTTGTACATTTTTGAAAGTATTTGAAAATAAATTTATTGAGTGTATCAATAGTTCACTCTGAGTAGTTGCTCAGGGTATTTGAGTTCATTGTATGAGTAACACACTTTGTTTATTAATTCATCTGTTAGAGGACATTAAGATTGTTTTCAGTTTGGGGCTATTCCAAATAAAACTGGTAGGAACATTTTTGTACAAGTCTTTGTAGGAGCATATATTTCCTTTTCTCTTAGGTAAATACCTAGAAATAAAATGGCTGGATCCTTTGGCAGCTATAAGTTTGACCTTTTTTCTATCATTTGATATCCTCACCAGCAGTGTATAGGAGTTCCTATTCCTCCACAAACTTGCCATCATTTGGTCAGTCTTCAATTTTAGCCCTTCTAATAGGTATACAATAGTATCTCACTGTGGTTTTAATGTGCATCCCTGGATGACTAATGATACAGAACATTTTTTTGATGTTCTAATCTGCAACCAGCATCTTTGGTGAAATGTGTTCAAATATCTTACTCATAATTTAACTGGGTTGATTTTTTTTCTTATTATTGAGTTTTGAGATTTATTTCTATAGCCTGGATTCAGGCCCTTTGTTAGATATAAGATTTACAAATATTTTTTCCCAGTTTGTGGCTTGTCTTTCCATTTTCCTAATAGTGTTTTTAAAGAGCGAAGTTTTAAATTATTTGCTGAAGCCCAGTTTATCAATGTTTTATAAAAAATTTACATATTTTGGTGTTTGCATCTAAGAAATCTTTGCCAAGCCCAAGTCACAGAGATTTTTTCCTATGTTTTCTTCTAGAGTTTTATAATTATTTTATATCTAGCTCTATAATACATTTCAAGTTAAGTTTTGTATATGGTGTGAGGTATGGATTGATGTGTTTTGTGTGTTTGTTTTACATGTAGGTAATCATCATACCAGCATCATTTGTTGAAAAGACAGTATATTCTCCACTGAATTTCCTTTGTGTCTTTGTCAAAAACCCATTGTCCATATGAGGTTGGGTCTATTTCTGGTCTCTTGATTCTCTGTTTTTAATCTATTTGTCTATTTAGATGCCAAAAAACACAGCTTTTGTTACACAGTTTTATAATAAGTCTTGAAATCAGGTAGTGATACCCCCTCCAACTTTGTTCTTCTGTTTCAAAGCTTGTTGGGCTATTCTATGCCCTTTGCATTTTCATATGACCTTTAGAAACAGCTGGGCAATTGCTACAAATAATGCTGGAGTTTTCATTAGTATTAAGTTTAATTTAAAGACCAATTTGAGGCCAGGCACGGTGGCTCACCTCTGTAATCCCAGCACTTTGGGAGGCCAAGGTGGGCAGATCATGAGGTCAGGAGATCAAGACCATCCTGGCTAACACAGTGAAACGCCATCTGTACTAAAAATACAAAAAATTAGCCAGGCGTGGTGGCAGGCACCTATAGTCCCAGCTACTCAGGAGGCTGAGGCAGGAGAATGGCGTGAACCCAGGAGGCAGAGCTCACAGTGAGCAGAGATTGCGCCACTGCACTCCAACCTGGGCGACAGAGCGAGACTCCATCTCAAAACAAAACAAAACAAAGCAAAACAAAAAACAAGACCAATTGAGGATGATTGACATTCTAATAAAATCGAGTCTCTTGACCCATGAACAAGGTATATCTCTTCATTTATTTAGGTTTTCCTTTTTTCTCCTGGTGATGTTTTAAATTTTCATTGCACATGTCTTATGCATCCTGGATCAGATTTGTTCCTAAGCATTTCATATTTTTGATGTAATTGTTAATTGTTATTGGTTTTTAATTTTTATTTCTAAGTAATTGTTGTTAGTATATTAAAATGCAACTACTTTTGTATGGTGACTTTGTATGCTGCAACCTTGTTAACCCACTAACTAACTGTAGTAGCTTTTTTTAAGTTTAAATTTAAATTTTAAGTTCTGGGGTACATGTGGAGGATGTGCAGGTTTCTTACATAGGTAAATGTGTGCCATGGTGGTTTGCTGCACCTATTAACCCGTCACCTAGGTATTAAGCCCAGCATGCATTAGCTATTTTTTGCTAATGCTCTCCTTCCTCCCACTCCACCCCCGACAGGCCCCACTGTGTGTTGTTCTTCTCCCTGTGTCCATGTATTCTCATTGTTCAGCTCTCACTTATAAGTAACAACATGCAGTGTTTGCTTTTCTGCTTCTGCATTAGTTTGCAGAAGATAACAGCTTCCAGCTCCACCCATGTCCCTGCAAAGGACATGATCTCATTTCTTTTTATGGCTGCATGATATTCCATAGTGTATATGTAACACATTTTCTTTATCCAGTCTATCATTGATGGGCATTTGGGTTGATTCCATGTCTTTGTTATTGTGAATAGTGCTTCAATGAACATACACGTGCATGTATCTTTGTAATGGAATGACTTATATTCCTTCAGGTATATACCCAACAATGGAATTGTTGGGTCAAATGATATTTCTAATTCTAGATCTTTGAGGAATCCCCACATCATCTTCCACAACGGTTAAACTAGTTTACATTCCCACATTCCTACCAATAGTGTAAAAGCATTCCTATTTCTCTACAACCTTGCCAGCATCTGTTGTTTCTTGACTTTTTAATAATCACCATTCTGACTGGTGTGAGATGGTATCTCACTGTAGTTTTGATTTGCATTTCTCTAATGACCAGTGACGTTGAGTTTTTTTTCATATGTTTGTTGGCCACATAAATATCTTCTTTTGAGAAGTGTCTGTTCATGTCTTTTGCCCACTTTTTATTTTTTTTTTCTTGTAAGTTTGTTTAAGTTCATTGTAGATTCTGGATATTAGACCTTTGTCAAATAGATAGATTGCAAAAATTTTCTCCCACTCTGTAGGTTGCCTGTTCACTCTGATGATAGTTTCTTTTGCTGTGCAGAAGCTCTTTAGTTTAATTAGATCCCATTTGTGAATTTTTGTTTTTGTTGCAATTGCTTTTGGTGATTTCATCATGAAATCTTTGCCCGTGCCTGTGTCCTAATTGGTATTGCCTAGATTTTTTGCTAGGGTTTTTACAGTTTTGGGTTTTACATTTACATCTTTAGTCCGTCTTGAGTTAATGTTTGTATCAGGTGTAAGGAAGGGGTCCAGTCTCAATTTTCTGCATAGGGCTAGCCAGTTCTCCCAGCACCATTTATTAAGTAGGGGATCCTTTCACCATTGCTTGTTTTTGTCAAGTTTGTCGAAGATCAGATGGTTGTAGATGTGTGATCTTATTTCTGTGTTCTCTATTCTGTTCCATTGGTAGCGTGATGCCTCCAGCTTTGTTCTTTTTGCTTAGGGTTGTCTTGGGTATGCGAGCTCTTTTTTGGTTCCATATGAATTTTAAAATAGTTCCTTCTAATTCCATGAATAATGTCAATGGTAGTTTAACGGGAATGGCATTTAATCTATAAATTACTTTGGGCATTATGGCCACTTTCATAGTATTGATTCTTCCTATCCATAAATATGGAATGTTTTTCCATTTGTTTGTGTCCTCTCTAATTTCCTTGAGCAGTAGTTTGTAGTTCTCCTTGAAGAGGTCCTTCTCTTCCCTTGTTAGCTGTATTCCTAGGTATTTTATTCTCTCTGTGACAATTGTGAATGGGATTTCATTCATGATTTGGGTCTCTGCTTGTCTGTTGTTGGTGCATAGGAATGCTTGTGACTATTGCACACTGATTTTGTATCCTGAGATTTTGCTCAAGTTGCTTATCAGCTTAAGATGCTTTTGGGCTGGGGCAATGGGATTTTCTAGATATAGGATCATGTTATCTGCAAACAAAGACAATTTGACTTCCTCTCTTCCTGTTTGAATACGCTTTGTTTCTTTCTCTTGCCTGACTACCCTGGCCAGAAATTCCAATACTATGTTGAATAGGAGTGATGAGGGAGGGCATCCTTGTGTTGGTTTTCAAGGGGAATGCTTCCAGCTTTTGTGCATTTAGTATTATATTGGCTGTGGGTTTGTCATAAACATCTCTTATTATTTGGAGGTATGTTCCATCAATACTTAGTTTATTGAGAGTTTTAAACATGAAGGATGTTGAATTTTATCGAAGGCCTTTTCTGCATCTATTGAGATAATCATGTGGCTTTGTCATTGGTTTTGTTTACATGATAAATTATGTTTATTGATTTGCATATGTTGAATCAGCCTTGCACCACGGGTATGAAGCTGACTTGATCATGGTGAATAAGATTTTTGATGTGCTTCTCTATTTGGCTTGCCAGTATTTTATTGAGAACTTTTGCATTGATGTTCATCAGGGATATTGGCCTGAAGCTTTCTATTTTTGTTGTATATCTGCCAGGCTTTCGTATCAGGATGATACTGGCCTCACAAAATGAATTAGGGAGGAGTCCCTCCTTTTCAATTGTTTCGAATAGTTTCATGAGAAAGGATATTATCTCCTCTTCATACCTCTGATAGAATTCAGCTGCAAGTCCATCTTGTCCTGAGCTTTTCTTGGTTGGTAGGCTATTTATTACTGCCTCAGTTTCAGAACTTTTTATTGGTGTATTAAGGGATTTGACTTCTTCCTGGTTCAGTCTTGGGAGGGTGTATGTGACCAGGACTTTATTCATTTGTTCTAGATTTTTTTAGTTCTAGATTTGGTCTAGATTTTGTTCTAGATTTTATTCTCTGATGGTTGTTTTTCTGTGGGGTCAGTGGTGATATCCCCACAATCATTTTTTTTATTGTGTCTATTTAATTCTTCTCTCTATTCTTCTTTATTAGTCTAGCTAGGAGTCTAGTGTATTAATTTTTTCAAAAAACCAGCTCCTGGATTCATTGATTTTTTGAAAGTTTTTTTGTGTCTCTGTCTCCTTCAGTTTCACTCTGAGCTTGGTTATTTCTTGCCTTGTGCTAGCTTTGGTGTTTGTTTGCTCTTGGTTCTCTAGTTTTTTAATGTTAGGTTGTTAACTTGAGATGTTTCTAGCTTTTTTTTTCCTCTGAAAAGTTTGTTTTAATACAATTGAACGTTTCATTCCCCCCCTCCATAGTAACCAAAGCAAATATTTTATCATTATTATTCTTGGTATATCAAGCTAAATTCCAGGAATATAAGAAAGTCTGACTTGGAAATGTTACATAGAAAAGGACTGAATTGTCAACAGACACATGAAAAAAATGCTCATCATCACTAGTCATCAGAGAAATCCAAATCAAAACCACAATGAGTTACCATCTCACACCAATTAGAATGGCAAACATTAAAAAGCCAGTAAACAACAGATGCTGGAGAGGACGTAGAGAAATAAGAACGCTTTTACATTGTTGGTGGGAGTGTAAATTAGTTCAACCATTGTGAAAGACAGTGTGGCAATTCCTCCAGGATCTAGAACCAGAAATACCATTTGACCAGCAATCCCATTAGTAGGTATATACCCAAAGGATTATAAATCATGCTACTATAAAGACACATGCACATGTATGTTTATTGTGGCACTATTCACAATAGCAAAGACTTGGAACCAACCCAAATGTCCATCAATGATAGACCAGATTAAGAAAATGTGGCACATATACACCATGGAATACTATGCAGTCATAAAAAAGGATGAGTTCATGTCCTTTGCAGGGACACAGATGAAGCTAGAAACCACAGTTCTCAGCAAACTATCACAAAGACAGAAAATCAAACACTGCATGTTCTCACTCATAGGTGGGAATTGAACAACGAGAACACTTGGGCACAGGGCGGGGAACATCACACACTGAGGCTTGTTGGTGGGTGGGGTCTGGGGAAGGGATAGCATTAGGAGAAATACCTAATGTAAATGATAAGTTGATGGGTGCAGCAAACCAACATGACCCATGTATACATATGTAACAAACCTGCATGTTGTGCACATGTACCCTAGAACTTAAAGTATAATAAAAAAAAAAGTACAAGTAAATTAAAAAACAACAAAAAGAGCTGACTTAACACATTACATTTTTTAGTTTTTCTTTGTAAGTATACATTGACATCTACTTATCTAATAACAGCACTGCTGGTTTTGAGTGAGTTTTGTTTTGTTTTGTTTCCTTCCAGAGGGAATGCAGTATGGCAATATTATCTTTGGAACAAATTAAAAAGATAGTAACAAATAACAGAAGAAATGCTTCTACACATATATTTTCCATGGGCAATAAATAGATAAGTATATAATTATGAAAAACTATGCCTCAACTATGCTTGTTAAAATTTCTCAAGGTTTACTGGTTTGTTTTTCTTGTTAAAATATAATGTACTACCACTACTATCTGTCCTGGGAAAAACAAACCCTGAAATCTGAGTTTCCTCCTTCAGCCAATAGAGTGATACCAAGCATAAACATGGATTGAGGTCAACCTGTTTGAGCCAACAGAAAGTTCTGTAGTATATCTGATTATTTTACTAATGTATACATATTCTACATTATAATCAAGATACTCATCAAATATTTTCTATCAAAGTTTTGCATGTTAAACAGGTTCTTTGATGATTTATCATGCTACTATAGGAAATTTGAAGAAATAACAAATTGTGTAATAGAAACAGACAGTGTCTACCTTTTTCTAGAATTACCTTGAACCTTAAATTTTAAATCATGTTTATTGCTAGAAAATTAAGTATACTTATTAAAACCAATGAAAAAGCACTTTTCTGAAAGGAGGTTAGAGATAATCTCTGTGTTTTGTGAAAAGGCATTAATAAAAATCTGAGAGTAGCTAAGAGTTTGGAGGAATTTATGTAAAAGCAATCAGAGTTTTTAACTTATGGGAACCAAATAAAACTATAACCTCTTATAGTGTTTACAGAACTGAGAAAGAATATTTATTTAACTTTATTATGAGGCAGTACATATTTTCCTGTATTTCTAGATATAGTTGGGAAAACTATCCTTAACAGTCTGTTTTATATGCCTTATATTTAAAAGTTTGTTTTAGTCATTTTTGAAAGACTATGTTGCTGCTGCAAATAGTTGTGTGCTTTACATTCTAAGCTTCAGTAAATGTCTTTGTTTAAAAGCATCATGATCTGACCCAAGCATCCACTTGGAGAATGTTTTTTTGTGTGTGGTCTAGGGTGACAAAAGACCACAAAAATGTGTGGTCTAGATTTTTATCAACTATATCATTAACTTTATGATCCCAGACCAGCTATAGGATGAATCTATATTTAAAAATAAAGTCTTATTTATGGAAGGAATTATTCTAAGGGAAAAATACAGGGTCAAGCTGTATCTTTTATGTCCTCTATATCACATATTTCTAGCTTTTTGATGTAGGCATTTAGTACTGTAAATTTCTGTTAACACAACTTTAGTTGGTGCATTGTCTCTTTGTTCTCAATAGTTTCAAAGAACTTCTTGATTTTCCTTAAATTCATTATTTACCCAGGAGTCATTCAGGATCACATTATTCAATTTCCATGTAGTTGTGTGGTTTTGAGTGAGTTTCTTAATCTTGAGTTCTAATTTAATTGTGCTGTGGTCTGAGAGACTGCTTGTTATTATTTCAGTTCTATTACATTTGCTAAGGAGTGATTTAGTTCCAATTATGTGATCAATTTTAGAATAAATGCCATGTGGTGCCAAGAAGAATGTATATTCTGTGTTTTTGGGGTGGAGAGTTCTGTAGATACCTATCAGGTCCACTTGATCCAAGTCTGAATTTGAGTCTTGAATATCTTTGTTAATTTTCTGTCTCAATGATCTGTCTAATATTGACAGTGGGGTGTTACAGTGTCCCACTATTATTGTGTGGGAGTCTGATCCTCTTTCTAGGTTTCTAAGAACTTATTTTATAAATCTGGTTGCTCCTGTATCATGAGCATATATATTTAGAATAGTTAGCTCTTCTTGTTGAATTGACCCCTTTATCATTATGTAATGCCGTCTTTTGTCTTTTTTTGATCTTTGTTGGCTTAAGGTCTGTTTTGTCAGAAACTAGGATTGCAACCCCTGCTTTTTTTCTGTTTTCCATTTGCTTGAAAAATTTTCCTCCATCCCTTTATTTTGAGTCTATGTGTGTCTTTGCGTGTGAGATGGGTCTCCTGAATACAGCACACTGAAGGATCTTGACTCTTTATCCAGCTTGCCATTCTGTGACTTTAAATTGAGGTGTTTAGCCCATTTGCTTTTGAGGCTAATATTGTTATGTCTGAATTTGATTCTGTCATCATGATGCTAGCTGGTTATTTTGCAGACTTGTTTATGTAGTTGCTTCATAGTGTCATTGGTCTGTGTACTTCAGTGTGTTTTTGTAGTGGCTGGTAATGGTTTTTCCTTTCCATATTTAGTGCTTCCTCCAGGAGGTCTTGCAAGGCAGACCTGCTGGTGACAAATTACCTCAGCATTTGCTTGTCTGAAAAAGATTTTATTTCTCCTTCACTTATGAAGGTTAATTTGGCCAGATATGAAATTCTAGGTTGGAAATTCTTTTCTTTAAGAATGTTGAATATTGGCCCCCGACCTCTTCTGGCTTGTAGGGTTTCTGCTGAGAGCTCTGCTCTTAGTCTGATGGGCTTCCCTTTGTAGGTGACCTGGCCTTTCTCTTTGGCTTCCCTTAACACATTTTCCTCCATTTTGACCTTGGAGAATCTGATGATTATGTGTCTTGGGGTTGATCTTCTTGTGGAATATCTTACCAGGATTCTCTGGATTTCCTGAATTTGAATGTTGGCCTGTCTTGCTGGGTTGGGGAAGTTTTCTTGGATGATATCCTGAAGTGTGTTTTCCAACTTGGTCCCATTCTCCACATTTCTTTCACGTATCCCAATCAGTCATAGGTTCAGTCTTTTTACATAATTCCATAGTTCTCAGAGGTTTTGTTTGTTCTTTTTCTTTCTTTTTTTCTCTAATCTTGCCTTCCTGCCTTATTTCAGCAAGACAGTCTTCTAGCTCTGATATCCTTTCCCCTGCTTGGTCTATTTGACTTTTGATACTTATGTTTGCATTGTGAAGTTCTCATGTTGTGTTTTCAGCTCCATTAGCTCATTTGTGTTTCTCTCTAAACTGGTTATTCTGGTTAATGACCCCTGTAATGTTTTATCATGGTTCTTAGCTTCTTTGCAATAAGTTAGAACATACTCCTTTAGCTCAGCAAGCTCTGTTATTACTGTCTTCTGAAGCCTACTTCTGTCAATTCATCCACCTCAGTCTCATCCCAGTTCTGTGCCCTTGCTGGAGATATGTTGTAATCATTTGGAGGAGAAGAGGCACTCTGGCTTTTTGAATTTTCAGTGTTTTTGCATTGATTCTTTTTCATCTTCAGGGGTTTATTTACCTTTGATCTTTGAGGCTGCTGGAGTTTTTGTGGGGTCTTTTTCATTGATGCTGCTTTCTGTTTGTTTTCCTTTTAGCAGTCAGGGCCCTCTTTCACAGGGCTGTTGCAGTTTGTTGGGGTTCCACTCCAGACCCTATTTGCCTGGATTCCTCCTGCCCCTGGAGGTATCACCAATGGAGGCTGCAAAATAGCAAAGATGGCAAACTGCTCCTTCCTCTTGGAGCTCTGTCTCAGAGCGGCACCAACCTGATGCCCACTGGAATGTTCCTGTATGAGGTGTCTGGAGACCCCTGCTGGGAGGTCTCACCCAGTCAGGAGGAACAGGATCAGAGACCTGCTTGAACAAGCAATTTGGCAGCCCCTTGGAAGAGCAGGTTTGCTTCACTAAGGGGGAATCCGCCTCTTCTGGGCTGTCTTGACTCTCCAGATCTGGCAGGCAGAAAAAACTAAGACTACTGATCCGTGATACTGCTGCCACCCCTCCTCCTATGGGCTCCTTTCAGGGAGATAAGAAATTTGTCCATAAATCCCTGGCTGGGGATTTTAAAATTCCTAAAAGGAGATCCTGCCTGGTGAGGAGGAATGGGTTGGGGTCCTACTTAAAGAAGCAGTCTGGACATGAACTGTCACGGTTTCTGTGCTGCACTGTGGAGAATTGCTCCTGATCCAACTGCCCAGTCTTGCTGGCACTGGCAGCAGAAAAAATGGCCAACTGGAGCCACAGTGATGGTGGCCACCCTTCCCTGCCCCCCAGAACTTGGTCTTCTTAGGCAGTCTCCAGTCTGCTGTGCTGGCCAGGGGGTATTCCAAGCCAGGGAGTTTCAGCTTGTGGGGTTCTGTGGGAGTGGAGGCTGTTGAGTGAGGCCACTTGGCTCCCTGGTTTCAAAGACTCCTCTGTCTCAGTGCCTGCCTGAGTGGCTGCCCTCCTGAGCAGCTGCCATGAGTCTGCACTGCTCTGTGTTTGGGACCCAAGGTGGTGTTGGGCTCATGAAGGGACCTCCTGATCCACAGGTTGAAAAGATCCATGGGGAAAGCATAGGCTTCAGGGCAGAGTAGCACAATCCCTCACTGCCTCTCTTGGTTGTGGGAGGGAGCTTCTGTTGCCCCTTGCAGCTCCTGGATAAACTCTCACACCATTCTGCTTTTCCTCCTTCTCCATGGGTTGCATCAAATGCCTAGTCAGTCCCCATGAGAGAACCTGGGTACCTCAATTGAAGATGCAGAGTTCACTTGCTGTTTTTGTTCTTCCCAGTGGGAGTCATGGACCAGAGCTGTTTCTATTCAACCATGTTGGCTGCTTCCCCCATGTAGCAGCTTTTTTTGTAGATTCCATCAGGTTTTCTGTGTAGATGATGATGTCATTTATGAGTAAACACTGTACCTCTTCATTTATAATCTTGATGCCTTTGTTTCTTTTTCAGGCCTTATTGCATTGGCTAAGACCTCCATTAATAATGTTAAATAGAAGTAGTGAGAGCATACATCTGTGGCTTGTTCTTGATCATAGTAGAAAAGTATTCAGTCTTTCACCATTAAGTATGATGTTACTATACATCATTTGCAGATATCCTGTATCAGGTTGAAGAAATTTTCTTCTATTCATTCTTTGCTAGGGAGCAATTTTAATATCAGATATTGATGGTAAATTTTGCCAAATCTTTTTGACACCTGGCAAGATGATTATGTGATTTTTCATTTTCAGTTTGTGAATATAAAGGATTATATTGGTTGACTTACAAATATTAAACCAATCCTGAATTGTTGAGATAAACTTCACTTGGTCATGATTTATTATCCCTTTTATATATTGTTGGCTTTTTTTGGCTAAAATTTTATTTAGATACAAGCAGACTCATCACAAGCAACTGGCTTGGGTAATTGTGAGGATGGCCAAGCAAGTCTGAAATTCATAGGTCAGGCAGCCAAGAAGAGGTAATGAACAGGCTAGCACCTCAGAGACACATGCCAAAGCAGTTGTTTACAGACTGTTAAGAAGGGAAGATCCAGTGAGGGAAGAACAATTGTAGATCCAACTGCTCTTTGGAGACTGCTCAGGGACTGCTTATCTCTTCTTTTATGTGGCTTCCACTGATTCAGGCAGGCCTACCCAGAGAATCTCTTGTACTTAAAGTTGACTTGTTAGGGATGTTAATAATTACGTCTGCAAAATTCATTCACAGCAGTACCTAGACTAGTGTTTGGCTGAATACTAGTTGGGTGGCAGTGTGGGATGGTTGGGTAAAAGAAGAAAGAGTTGACTCTACAAGCTCAGTGTGTCTGACACTTTTGGGGAAAAAGGTAAGAGAACAGTAAAAACAGAAACAATAATAAAGCAAAGGTGGGTTGTGAGAAAATAGAAGAAGAGAAGAGAGAAAAGAAGAATAGAAGAAGAGAGAGAAGAATAGAAGAAGAGGAGAGAGGGGTTTTAAGTAGTCTTGACTGAATTGTACATTTAATCTCCATTATGATTCTTCTGTCAATCTAAGTAACAGAGAAAGACTCTCTAAAAGAATAGATGTTTAAGAATACAGCATTGCAGTGGCAACACACATGCCATTGTAAACTATGTGTGTATTCAGACAGGTAACCCAAGGTAAAGGAAGATAAAAGTTTTTAGAGGAAAAAGTGAGGAGGATTACCTATTTGTCTTAAAATAATTATCCTTGGCTGCAAGGATCAATAACAAGGATGATGCCAGTCTGAGGTTGGACAGAGAGTTGCTGGATGGATGTCCTTGCAGAAGTATTGTTTTTTTGTATGAAATTGTGATGACCTTTATGTAAGGTGAGGTTTTATAGAGTCGTTTTCATTAACAGAAAAATAAGCATAAGAACCCTCTCTTTGTGGCCTTCCCTGACTCTATTTGTCAGGGGTTTCTTAACATGAGTGACTGTATTTCAATTCTGGCAACTTTCACATTTCAAATAAATACTTAAATGATTTTTCAAAAATTACTTTTGATGGCTGCACATTTCCCTGAGCTTGAACTGCATAGAATCCCAGAATTTATTCAGGGTACAACTGTTCAATGAGGATGTTGGGCCATCATCTCTAAGGGTCCTTAGGGTCCTCACTGACACTTTAGAAAGAGGCTCTTAATGCTGCCTTGGGTTTTAGAAGCATTCATTCTTTTTTCTCCAGAGAATAAGCAGCTGAACAGAATATGGATGGTCTTCTCTTTCCCAGTCCATTGGAATATGGCATTCATTCTCTCCCTTATGTAAATACCTCTTATGACAAGGTCCTTACCATGCATACAAAACTCCACATGACCTGGCCCCTGCATATCTCTTACATCTTAGTTCCTACCACCATTGCCCTCATTCATTCTGTCTTGTACATAATAGTCATCTTGCTGTTCCCCGAAGATACCAAATGTGTCTCTATTCCAGGGCTGCTCCACTTGCTGTTTCTTTTCCATGGAATCTTCCCTACTCAGATATTCCCATGCCTTCCTTCCTCTCACTTTTTGCTTAGCTTTATGCTACATGATACTTTTTTTTTTTTTTTTAGATGGAGTTTTGATCTTGTCACCTAGGCTGGAGTACAATGGCACAATCTTGGCTCACTGCAACCTCTGCCTCCTAGGTTCGAGCAATTCTCCTGGCTCAGCCTCCCAAGTAGCTGGGATTACCGGCACCTGCCACCACACTTAGCTAATTTTTGTATTTTTAGTAGAGATGGGATTTCACCATGTTGGCCAGGCTGGTCTTGAACTCCTGACTTCAGGTGATCCGCTGGCCTTGGCCTCGCAAAGTGATGGGATTACAGGCCTGAGCCACTGTGCCTGGTCTACATGACACTTCTTATGAGGGCTGTTCCATGACAAAACCTATTTAAAATTACATCTTCATCTCTATCCCCTGGTTTATTTGTCATCATAGATAACAATACTGACATTTTATTGAGCGTTCTGTATTTATTCATATATTTACTTCTCCTTACTCTCCTTCAACAAAGCACCAAGGGGAAATTACCTTGTCTTGCTTGTGGCTGTATTTCCAGTGCACAAAATGATGCTTAATAAGTATTTGTTGAGTGAATAAAGAATGAACAAATGATGAGACTTATTGCTCAATCACTTTGGCAGAATCTCAAGGGACATAACCCAATGTAAGACAACATAAGAAATAAAAGAAATGTAGGCATCTAAGCTCTTGAGAGATTTCAGACTAATGGAGTGGGGAGTGTGGGGGAAGGAAAGATAGATGTAGACTCAGAATCTCTGTGGCATGCTTACAGTTTGACCTGAGTTCAAAATGATGTGGGTGCCTCCCCAACTGAGAAATACTACTGTCATCTACCATTTATCTATTGCTTTACTGTGTACACACTAGAGTGTTTCTACACGCTATTTCTTTGATGATGTATGTGAAAATTGATATGAAAAGCTGAACTTACAAAATAGACCAATTAAAGGGTGACTCTGCATTACAAAAGAATTCTTTGTGGTATAAAAGGATTAGCTGTGGGGTTTCTTTAAATAGCATCTCCCCTAGTGCATTAAAGTGTTTATTTATAGATCATTAACTACTTGACCAAGATGCTGCAGGGTAGAGTAGCTTAAAGACAACTGGTCAGGAGGCCCTACCAGTGGAAGATCAATTAAGCTGGAAGACAAAGTGCCTTTGAAATAATACTTCAAGTCAATGGGATAGAAGATTCAATTATCTAAATTTGTTTAATCTGGGTGGGGAGTGCATGCATTGAGTGAACAGCACACCTGTGTGTTCTCATTCACATTGAACCAACGCGAGTGTGTTCTCCAGTCTATCTGCCTAAACTCTGATATGTCTAGGGTCATAGCTATGTTTGGCTTCCTTTTGGTTGTGCTTTAATTAAGAGGTAAAATTATTAAAGTAGCAGATGTTTCTAGCCCGAGGACCTGTACCCAGTTATATCAAGCAGATGGTCCCAAGCAAGACAACATCCTTTAATGAAGAAGCATTTGCAATTCATGAGCATTCATGATGTCCATTTCTCTCCCTCTCCAATGTTCTGCTTGTCAGGGGTCCCATTGTGTGGCCTGGGAGCATGATGAATTAGGCAAACCCCTTCTGGTTTGAGACATACTCTTGCACTGATGAAAATTAAAAGTATTATCTCCCAGAAGATCAAGAGATTCAGTTCTCTAGAGTGGAGACTTCTGCCCTCCCTCCTATCAGCCTGGTGATAAGGCTGAAAGTCATCATCTGGGTCACCGGCATTTCCCAGTAGATGACTTGGCTCTGAAGACCCAGAGTTGTGAAAGAACTTACTTGCTCTTCAATTTGATTCCTGCGTCATTCACCTTGGGGTCATTTTGATCCTTTGCCAGGAGGACTGGCAGGTTGAGGCTCAGGGAAGACTTTTATATTTGTAGGCAAAATATTCTGGCCGGATACCAGCAAAGTTGGCTTCCACTTTTCATGTCCAGTGTGACCCAGGGCAAATAACACACACACACACACACACACACACACACACACATCTCTGAATCAGTGTCTTCATTTTTATGTATTCAATAAATAGTCATTGAGAGTCTACTCTGGGCAAGTCAACTGAGTAGAAAAGGGGATAATAAAATTTACCCTCATCTTGCAACAGGACAGTGAGAGTCAAATGAGATAATTGAAAGGATGCGATTTAAAATAGTCATTAAGTTAATGCAGGAGTCGATAGTAATATGAGACTAGGACATTACGCCATGGACGATGACCAATGAGAGAAAAACACCTTAGTCATAGGCACATGGAATAAAGCCAGAGAACAACAAAAATGATGGGTTTTGCATTCATAGATTAGATTTCATGTTGATTCCTTTTTAAAACCTGCATCTGTAAGTGACAGCCAACATTTTATAGAAAAAATCTGAGGTGCTGTAAATTCAAGTTTTTGTGTGAATATCAAGCAGAGTGCCCAAAAGAAAATCCGGGGCAGGGCTGGCCTGGAGCTGTGATGACTTTGTAGGTGCCTTGTCTTCCTCTGTCCTTCTAGCAGCCCTTCTAGCACCTTTGCACACCTCCTAGAGCCCACAACCTTCTCTGACTTCTGAGTTCTCAGTCTCCTGGCACTTTCACAGCACCTTTTGGGCAAATGATGGTGATTAAATACTTCTTTCGGGAATGCCCTGGTTAGGAGATGTATCACTCCCTTCTCCACTCCAAAGGCTTCTATGCCTAGTATCTATTGACTGGGAGCTGAGAAACCATCAGACGAACTCATTCATTCTGAGGCATAAATAAGTAGCATAATTTGGCTTCGGTAGAAGGAGTTCATTGCCTTGTTTCCTTAACTCTCACATGGCTCTAATGTATAATGTGCCATTGACTTAATAAGAACTCCTCAAGAAAAAAATATTCGATTCATGAAATGTATAATCAATCATAGGCATATCCCAATTTAAAAAGTTTTAATATAAAAAAACATGTATTTTTATCAAAGAAAAATGGTACAAAAGATCAAAGATTTTCAAGAAACCTAAGGATGGCAGTGTAGTGTTCTGCACCGTTTTATGTTACCTGACTTTACTACATTTCATCCCTGTGAAGTAAATTAAGAGGGAAGAGAAGAGGGAGCAAGTGATGATGGCACAAAGATTTTAGAATTCATTTTAGAAACTTTGGGGGTCTTCATTCACACAACTGTGAAAATAATGGCACAATCATACAACTGTGTGAAATAATGAAAAATCATACAACTGTGAAAATAACCTTAGAGTGGTTGTGAGAATTAAATGTAATAACAAAGGATGGTTGTGAAAATTAAATAAGGTAATTGACAGAAAGTGCCCAGTGTGTGTCATGACACATGACATGTGCTGAGTAAATATTACTTTCTTTCAATCCTCCCCTTCTTGTTATTTGGTTCATAGTGATTGGCAGCTAGCACAGGAAAGATGGAGTAGAATATGTAATTCATATAAATCAAGTGCAGTATGAAACAGTTATTTAAAATGTTCATTGATGATGAGATAAGAGAAATCAGAAGAAGGTAGGGTGCAGTTATGAAAAGGTCAGCACAACCTTGCATGCAAGTGACAGAAATCTAGCCCAAAGTACCTTAAATGAGGTAGATAATTTATTAGCAATTACATTACAAATGTAAATGGAGAATCCAAGAAAGATCTGGCATCAGGCACATGTGGTAACAGAACCAGTAACAACAGTGTCAGGACTCTGTCTCTCTCTTCATATCCTGGAAATTGTTGCCTCTGCCTGGTAACCTTCTCAGATCGCTTCCTGCCACAGATCTGCAAGATGACCGCCAGCAGCCACCAGTCCATATGGTCCTTAGAGCACATGACCCCTGAGAAGGAGGACCAGCCTTTCTCATAGCTCCTATAAAGCCAGGCTCTGGGGAGGACTCTCCCCCTGGATCACGTGTTCATCTCCAGACCAATGTGGGTGGGGACTGGACAACTGATTGGTCAAGTGTTCACTTCTGTGGTAGTGAGCATGACGTGAGTCCCACTAAAACACATGAGTGAGGAACAAGGGAGTGGTTTCCTGAGGCAAGGCTGCCGGTCAGACAAATCCTATTTGCACTGCGGTTTATACTTGAGTAAAGATGGTGGCTTGATCCCACACATTTAACTCTTTATGTGTGGATACACACAAGTCTCAATGTTTAAAAATTATCAAATCTATTTAAAAATAAAGAAAATTTTGGGCCAGACGTGGTAGCTCATGCCTGTAATCTCAGCTCTTTTGGAGGGCGAGGTGATGTGGAAGGGAGGCAGAGAAGTGCTGGGGAGAAGAGGGCATGGTCCCTGATAAGGGCTCCGCTCCCGGGCCTGTGACCACAGACCTAGGTGAGGACAGGCACTCCTGCCTTCGCACCCAAATGTTGCATTTCCCAAGACCACCCTGGCCTGCCTCGCCCCCATCCTCTGCCTATAAAAGTCCCCAAGACCCTAGCAGACATGCACATACGCAGCTGGATGTCAAGAGGAATGCACCAATAGGCACCAGCCCACTG
Organism: Macaca thibetana thibetana; assembly: GCF_024542745.1. Classification (NCBI taxonomy): domain Eukaryota; kingdom Metazoa; phylum Chordata; class Mammalia; order Primates; family Cercopithecidae; genus Macaca; species Macaca thibetana. Next base: position 6,213,675 of record NC_065593.1, read on the forward strand.
GCAGGCCCACCGACTGGCAGAAGCAGAATGATGCGGAGTTTGGCTGGGGCAGTTGGAGGAGAGCCCAGGCCGCTGAGCAGTCCAACTCCAGGGGAAAACCTTCCCACTCCATCCCTCTCCTGCCTTCCCCCATCTGCTGAGAGCTACTTGCACTCAATAAAACTCTGTACTCATTCTCCAAGCCCGGGTGTGATCCAGTTCTCCCAGTACACCAAGGCAAGAACCCAGGATACAGAAAGTTCTCTGTCCTTGCAACAAGGTAGAGGGTCTAATTGAGCTGGTTAACACAAGCCACCTACAGATGGCAAAACTAAAAGAGCACATGGTAGTACATGCCCACTGAGGCTTCAGGAGCTGGAAACATCCACTCTTAGACACTGCCATGGGGTCAAAACCCCACAACTTTCCCATATGTATGCTCCCCTAGAGGTTTGAGCAGCGGGGCACTGAAGAAGCAAGCCACTCCTGCTGTCACACACCCTGCGAGGGGGATAAGGGAACTTTTCCCATTTCAGAGGCAGGTGGATTCCCTGAACCCAGGAGTTCGAGACCAGCCTGGTCTCGAACATGTCTCTACAAAAAATAAAAATAAATAAAGAAATAAAAATAACGAAAAATGTGTATCCACATTAGTACGTGACCTCACACTAGACACTCTGAGTTGCATGTGTTCAATATACAACATTAGGAGAACGTTTAAACTAATATATATTTCCTGTGTGAAAAAGAATAGCTCATTTAAGAAATAGTTGCCTTTCTGATCTAAAGCATCCTTTGATATCTTTTAATTTAGATCAGAAAGGGATAATAGAGAGGGTGGGTATTGGGCCCTGTGGCCATGGAGGGATGGGCTGGGGTGCACATGCTACCTACACCTCTAGGAAAAGCATCTCATGTTGGAGGTCACACAGTGGGAAGTGCTCTGTGATGCATACTCCCAGGGTGGTCCTGGCTGGCATAAAGCAGGAGAGCTGCCACAGATGTGCCCCAATAAAGAGGCATGGCAGTGAGCCATCAGCTCACTGGCTACATATCTTCCAATTGCTACAACAAATATGAAAGAGGAGTTCTGTGAAGAAAGGACTAAGCTCCCTTATTCTTCCTGCTGCTGGGTCTTGAATCTGACAAAGTGATGCTAGAGTAAATTTAAGCCTTTATGTTCTCAGAATGATAAAATATTAAGATGGCAACTATGCAATTTCTGAGAAAAATCTCTCTCTACTCCAAATACTAGATCAACCCCCTTTGAAAGTTGGGAAAAAGCATGTAAATCATAGCCATTGGAAAAGCTATAGCTTCAAGAAAATAAGCAATATGAGGATAAAACAGTGCTCTGTCTTTCAATTGGTATTTTTATGAGACTCAAGGTGACATTGCAGCTATAAAATGTGCATTATGAGGAGAAAACAATGTGAGATTGCATGAGGATGAAACCACCATCAAATTTCAAAAACAGAGGCAGTAAACAATGTTTTGATTTGTGCTGAACGTCATCAAAATTAGAACACATAAAAATGATGAGAAAATAGATAAATGTTACCATGAACTGATCTAGGAAAGTTTATCTATATATTTTTTCCAAAGTAAGGAATTATCCAATTCAGAAGGCTTGGTACAATACAAATTTTATATGTAGGCTTCTTGAGCAGATAAGCGGGCCTGGCTGATAATGGAAAACTAGGAGCTGTCTCGGGCTTGGATGGAATATTAAATAATTCTATGAATGACATAGAGGAAACTTTGAAGCACTCTTGGACCAGAAGTGGCTGGACTCTAATTCATCAGTATCAGCCAACCCTGATGGCCAGACTGAATTCTGAGATGCAGGCTTGGATTTCAGATACCCCACTGACCAAGTGAGAACCTAGTTGTCATATTTCCTCAGGGCACTAGATCAATGGGTACTAGCTAATTTCCCATAGCTGATCCATAGCGAAATTTTCACCCACGCAATAAACTCCTTTGGCTTCACATTAGCGTCCAGGGCCCTGGGCTACACTGGGTCATAGGTGTGATGCAACCAACTGGGACATATCGTTAGCCCCATTTCTGCGGCCTTTACCATCAGAACCATTCCTGCAGTCATCTGATTTCTTCCCAGCCCATAGGTAAAAAGATTCAAAAAGAAGTTACGTTTTTCTTCCTGAGATAGCTCTGTTAACTCAGAATATTCTAAATTAAGTAAAATGATACTACGAATTTTGTTTTTTTCTTAATGTGAAATCGGATTTTCACATTTTAACTGGATTAAAACAAAAATCAAAATACATTGTATCAAAATACATTGCAATGTGACATATAGACTCTAAATGGAAAGATTTGTATCAGGAAAACAATTGTGTATGGTACAGTACCATTAAATAACATTAAGTAACATTTTGAGTTGTGTTAGTAATTTTCAAATAGATCTTCCTCTTCCTCCTTCCTCCCTTTTTAGATGTCAATGCAAAGTTGTTGTCTGTCCTTTTTGGGAGGCTGTCATATATTCTGAAATTATATTCTTGTTACTTGTAAGTTTCTCTTTTTAACAAAGTAATAGTGATGGTAGAAGATCATCTTCAAAAAGTTCTATCTTGGCAAAATAAGGCAACTGTGGCAACAATTGTTTCTAGTAGATTCAGTACCACTTCTCTGCCTCTTCTGTTTACCTTCTCATTAAGTATCTGGCAGTCTTTGAAGGACCATGGCCAAGGTGCTTTTCCGTAGGTTCTGGATAACCAGGATTTTTTTTTTTTTTTTGGATGGAGTCTTGCTCTGCAGCCCAGGCTGGAATGCAGTGGCATGATCTTGGGTTTCACCATCTTGGCCAGGCTGGTCTCGAACTTCTGACCTTGTGATCTGCCTGCCTCAGCCTCCCAAAGTGCTGGGATTACAGGCATGAGCCACCGTGCCCAGCTAATCAGGGCTTTTAATCTGGATGAAAGAAAACATTTTCCTTGTGGGAGCTGCTGTTCTTTTTCCTTTCTTATTTCAGACTCCCATGTATGCATCTGAATTCTTGTATATGTATTTATATAATTATTTCTAATATCATATTTTTTAAATTCTAGAACCTTCATGTTGACCTTTTATTATTGTCGTTTCTTTTTTTACTGAAATGATGATTGCTTCGTTCATCGTGAGTATATTTTTATTTATTTCCTATAGCATAATTATAATGATGGTTTAATATCTTAATTCAAACTCTCCATTATTTTATTTCTTGAGAATGGGTCACATTTTCATTTTTAAGAATTTGTCATGTAATTTTGAAATGTAGCCTGGACATTATAAACGTATTCTGGAAACTCTGGACTCGGACTCCTTTATATGCTTCTTAAGAGGATTGATTTTTGTTTGTTTTAGTGGGCAATTGATTTGATTAGACTAAAACTGAAAATTATGTTTCTTGGGCAGCAGCTTGAATTTCAGTTCAGTTATTTTACTCTTCTCTAAGCTGCTTGGGGTCTGTCCCACACATGTATAGGGAGGGGATTAGCCAGAAATTTGATCTAAGTATATATACAGGATTTGGGACTCCCTCTATGGTTCTGTCCTTTCTAAGTCTCCCTCCTCACTGTCCAGGGCTTGTGGTTACCTCAAACTCTTTCTAATAGTTCTTTGTACCAGAAAAATCGGCAAGTTTTTCATTAAAGCTTCAGCCAACCCCATATGGTAAAGATTAGGGCCTGCCCTCAGCCTAAAAGTTGTGAAAATGTGAAACACCCAGTGCTGTTTCCATTTATCAAGTGTTGGGGCCCTTCTGGTACATGCCTACTTTTGGTTTCTCTCCAATGCCTTTAAGCAGTTGGACGAATTAGAAAAAAAAGTTTTAAATATCAAATTTTAAAAATTTGTTCAGAGTTTTTAGTTGTCATTTGCAGGAGGGCTAGTCCAATAGGAACTAACTCAGCCATATCAGAAATGGAAACCATTCCTACAATTACATCATGTGCAGAATCAGTGTTTTCAGTTTCAAACAACAAAGCTCATTTTAGCAAATTCAAGAAGGATATAAATATATTGAACAATATCAATGTATGAGCTTGCTAGAGCTGCCATAATAAAATACCACAGAATGAGTGACTCAAACACCAGACATTTATTTTCTCACAATGACGGAGGTCAGAAGTACAGGATCAAGGTGTCAGCAGATTCAGTATTTTCTCCGGCATCTCTTCTTGGCTTGCAGAAGGCTACCTTCTTGCTTTATTCTCACATCGCCTTTTCTCTGTGTGTGGGCATCCCTGGTGTTCCTTTCTCTTTTTACAAGGACACCAGTCAGGTTGGAGTAGGTCCCTACCTTAACAGCCTCATTTTACCTTAATGGCTTCTTTAAAGGCCTTGTCATCAAATACAATCACATTCTGAGATACTGGGGGTTAGGGCTTCAACGTGAATTTTGGGAGGTACACAGTTAGCCCGTAACAATCAGGTACCCCACCCATTCTCCAAGAGGGCAAGAAAATAAGGCTATGGAGACAGTTACAACGACCAGTTTAAGTCATCTGAGAGTTTCCATGGAGACGGGGTTACTACCACAACCAAGCATAGAGACCTCAACTTGATACTTAAATCTGGGCATTGGATACAACCTTTAAAACCAATGTAGCCTCTGAAAGTTAGATGTTGTGTTCACTACCTGCACCAGAAATTGCTCTCAATTGGTGCCTGTGACTTTGCATCATGAAGTCTCAAAGTCTCTTGGAAATAAATCTTATTGGTGATGTTTAAGTCACATATCTATGCCCTACCCATGTGGGAATCTGGGAGAGTAAATTTCTGACTTTTACCTAGGGGAGTGAGACTAAAACAATGCAGTTGTCCCCAGATTTAAGAAAGTAGTACCTAGTTTCTGGGTGGCCAAGTATAACAAAAAAATATTATGCCTCATGGATCAATTGTATAAGAACAAAACTAGTTTTCATTTTTATTTACTTACAAAGTTGTTGGGTGTTATGAAAGTTTTATTATTCGGATAGTTCTTCTGAATGGATAAAAACAGTAAAAGAGAATTCTGCAAATAGTTCCATGCTAAAAAATAAAAAGCTTTTAAGGAAATGGGTGATTTTTAAAGGAACTATTAGTTACTAAACTTGACTGAGGAAGAAGAAACCTAAAAAAAAAAAAAAAAAAAACCGTGAGAAAAATTTTAAACATTTGTCAAAGAACTATCTTATTCCTAAAATACTAGGCTAAGAGGGCATTAGAGATCAGTTCTTTGACCTTCAAGGAATAGAAAATTCTTGCAATATTTAATGTGCTCCAGAGCATAGATAAAAATAGCAAGCTTTCCAGCTCATTTTGTTAAGTCAGCTTAACCACGTGTGTCAGTCAGCTTCCCAGCAGGCAACAGATGTCACGCTCACGTTAGGCAATAAAGGCATGGGAAGGGTGTGGAAATGCCAGCTGGGTAGTGCAGTCGTATTACCAACCCAAGGCTTGAAGGAGTAGGGGAAAGTTTCCTTCAGAACCTGGAAGGAAGGCCTGACAGCAGCTGTGATATTTGCTCCTGGCACTCAGACAGCTTTTGTTGACCTTGCGGAGAAGGGGCTGGGAGAATAAATGCTCCAGTTTCATTCTCCTTCCACCCTGAAATTTTCTTCCCGAGTTTCTCATTGGTCAAACCCAACCAGAAGCCATAGGTCAATGGAATCACTGACGAGGTTATCAAGCAAAAGAGCTCACTGCCTTGTGCACTAGAAGCCAGCACTATGACACTGGGGTTTAGAGACAAGAAAACCTTTTTATTGTAGGAAGACCAACAAGGAGACAGCAGTCCAGCTCAAATCTGTCTCCCAGTTCTGGCTTTATGGCAGTACTTTTATTAGCCAAGGTTTAATAGGTGGATTCTGGGGTTAGCAGGTGATTGGTGGAAGGGAAGGGGAGGTCTGGAATGTCCTCAGGTATACACTGTTATCCCTTCATGCCTCCTCATGGATCACATGTGCAAATTTAGGGGGCATTAATATGAAACATGCAGTAGAAATTTAGGCTGTGAGGTCAGCAAGCTTGTTCTGCACAGAATCCAGTCAGCCATATTGGTTCCAGCCAATTTCAGCCAGTTTTGTCATCTCATAAGCAAGGAACTTTCAGCATTTCAGCAAGTTTTGTTTTTGTTTTTGTTTTTTCTTATCTGCTGTCCTGCAAACTGAAGAATTTCTGTTCGTCTTTTGTGTCTTTAACTCTTTGGGACACTAGTTTCAATGTGGTTCATGGCAGTCAGCCTCCTAGGGCAGAAAGGGGATTAAGAAAGGTAGGGGATGGAGCTCTGCAGGAGTAAACCAAAGTCATACGGCACTCCATGAAACCACAATACCTGAATAAAACTGGAAAAGAATACCACAAAGTACACACATGGAGAGCAATCGAAGCTGTGAATATAGATCCAAAATTATTGAAACAAAATATTAGCAAACAGAATTCGGAATTTTATTATAATACTATTAGTAATGATTTTGTATTAAATGGGATGTGTTTCCAATTCCATTTAATTTTCTTTTAAAAACTAATTATTACAGGTACATAATAGTTATATATATTTGTGGGGTACGTATGGTACAGGCATACAATAAGTAACGATCACATCAAGGAAATTGGGGTATCCATCACCTCAAGCCTTTATCTTGGGTTAGGATCATTCCAATTCCACTCTTTATTTTAAAATATACAATAAATCATTGATAACTATAGTAATCCTGTTGTGCTACCAAATACTAGATTTTATTCATTGCGTCTGTGTTGTTGTACCCATTAACCATCCCCACTGTATCCCCTGCTCCCTGCTACCCTTCCCAACCTCTGCTAACAATCTCTGTTTGGTGTTTCTTAGGACCCTTGTTTTACGTTCTTCATGTTTTAAGTAACATTCCCACTCTTTCCTGTCCTCCTCACTCTCTGCTCCCTGGTGACATGCTTAATTGGTAAGTGTCAAAGAGGATGCTAGGCCTGCTGAATCTCTTTTGGAACCGGCCTCTCCTCAGGGTGTAAGTTTCCTTTGCTTCTCCATGGAGCATTGCACCTGGGAAGGCCCATAGGCTTCAGGCTGGACCTGTGACCAGACGAGAAAATGCTTGATTCCCAGGGCACAGAATTAGCAAGTCCATGTGGCTGTACATCTAGGCTGTGTCATTCAATCCCCCTTTTATCAATAATCAAGCTAATATTGATTTGGCACTTACGTCTTTTTTTTTTTTTTTTCATTTTGAATTTGGGAGGAGAAGAATGAACAGTGTTAATTTCTTGGCTTTCACCAATAGATACCAATTCCGCTTACCTCTAATCCCTCTTTCTCTAATATATAAGAAAAACAAATTACTCAACAATACCTGTTAAAGCACAGCAAGGAAGGCTTTATTCAGGAACATCGCAATAGAAATAGGGACCACTACAGTGGAATTTTGCAGTGGCAGAGAGAGAGTGGGCTCAACTCCAAATACAGCATGGGCAAGGGGGATTTATAACCAGGAAGCAGAGTCAGTGGGTGGAAAGTTACTAAGAGGAACATTACAGGGAAGAGGGATTCTGGATAAACTGACGTAAGAGCATTTTTCCTCGACACAGACCAAGGTGACCAGATATCACCTGGGTGTTAGTGGAGGAGGAGGAATCTGATAAGATATTGAGGGTGATCAGGTATTGAGGATGAGCGCTTCTTGTTGTACTGACTTAGCAGAGTTCTTTGCCATGACTGAATTTTACGTGGAAGTACACAGATGGCCCTAGAAAAAGGTTCAGGAGCCTGACTAAAGTTTGGCCAAGCCAAAAATCTTGGTCACCAGCTACTGCCACTATCGTTACCCCTAAACAGCCACATAGCCATTGGGAGGCTCTAGAAATATTGCCCCGGCTAGAGAAAAATCAGCGAGAACCAAGACTTGCTTCATTGATTTTTGAGCTCTGAAGCAGAGCTTTATAAATCTATAACCAAAATATTAAAAGGCATGGCTGTTCTGCAAGAGATAAAAAAGCTTGGATAGTTCAGAAACTTGGCTTTAAGTGGAGGAATCAGATATGAAGTTTATACCATCTACCAGAGCACAGGAAGAATTTGGGATGAAAGAAGAATCTTTGATGAAGTAAGAAGGATATAAAATTTCTGTTATAAGATAAATATGTTCTGGAAATCTGACTAACAGCATGACAACAATAGCCAAGAATTTCAAGTATTATAGACTTCAAATTTACAAACAGAGTTATCTTAAGTTTTTTGTTTTTTTTTAGGCGGAGTCTCACTCTGTCACCCAGGCTGTAGTGCAATGGCATGATCTCGGCTCACTGCAAGCTCCGCCTCCCGGGTTCACGACATTCTCCTGCCTCAGCCTCCCGAGTAGCTGGGACTACAGGTGCCCACCACCACACCTGGCTAATTTTTTTGTATTTTTAGTAGAGAAAGGGTTTCACCGTGTTAGCCAGGATGGTCTCAATTTCCTGACCTCGTGATCCACCTGCCTCAGCCTCCCAAAATGCTGGGATTATAGGCATGAACCACCGTGCTTGGCCTATCTTAAGTGTTTTTAACACACATGCACATACACAGAGTAACTATGTGAGGCTATGGTTGTGTAAATTACCTTGATTGTGGTAGTCATTTTACAATGTTTATGTATTTCATCATGTACCACACCATAAATATATACAATTTCTATTTGTCAGTTATATGTCAATAATATTGGGAGGAAAAGATTCTTTCCCTTGTCCAGAACAAGGGAAGATATCAACTCTAGGTAAAAAAGGAAGAATGAGAGTCTACTTGAGGTTGGAGGTGATGTTAGGAGAATGGAAATTCTTACAGAATCTTCAGAGAATCTGCAGGAGGGTCTGGAGCAGATGGAATCATTTTCTGGCTTCCTAGGGTATGGCCTTGGAAAGTACAAGCCTCAAGGAGAAGGTGAAAGCCCCAAAGCCAAACCAAACTGAAACAAAACTTGCGGATGTTCAGTTCTGTTACTGAACTGAACTGGGGTCCACTCGCCTGGCACAGTGAAGCAGAACATTCACACCAAGGTTCTCTGTAGCAGGAGGAAGACTCTGATTTGTGACTGGTTAAGGAAGTGAAGCTTTGTCTAAAAACCTGGGATTAGCAGGGAGGAATGTTAAGGTCTGGCCTGGGAATGTGACCTGCTCCAGGCCCCTGAGGAAGGAATTTAGAAAAAAAGAATGGTCATCAGAGTTCAGTCCTCAGCGGAACCTTTGGTAAGGGTAAGGGCTTCTGGAAAACAATTCACGGGTATATGTTTAGATGTTATCTTTAGTTTCTGTAGGGAATCAAACATACCCTAATTCATGGCTCTCACTTACTTGGCTATTGTTTTAGGCCACTGTCACCTTCTTGCTTATCAAGTTGTTCATTTACTTCTTAGGGCTAGTTAGTTACCTACAATTTCTTTTGAGGGAACTCAAGAATTTCCTTTATCATTATGCTTAGGGGACCCTGTAGGCCCCTCAGAGGGGTCCCTGCTCCGTCTTGGAAACTCCAAGCCTCAAACAGAAGGTCTGAATCCAAAAACCAAACAAAAACGAAACTCGTGGCTGTTCAGTGGCTCTGGCTGTGTCTGGTGAGTAGTACGTGGGTGTGAGGGTGGCCTTTCAGATTCTTGGGCTTGTTGGAGGAAAGCTGCCCAGAATTTTCAGCTCCACCCTCCCTCAATGGTAGAATGCCAACAGTCTGGAAGAATGAGTGTTCTGTGGAAGACTTTAGGATTTGCTGCTGTGCTTGGTTCCTGGATCTCATGGAAGGAGCTTGAGTTTGTGCAAAGGGGCACACCTGGCTATCTGTATGCCTATGAATGTCGGCCGGGCAGGGTCTGATCAACAGTCTAGACATATTCTCCTCTTCTTGCACTGCTTCCTTTGTGGGGTTTGGGTGGGTTGCGTGGACATCTGCTACCCACTAGAGCTTCTTGTTTTCCGTTATAACCTGTCTATATTTCTCAGAGGGCTGTGCAGTCTCAGGGTGCTTCACAGTGCTGTGATGCAAGAAATAACACGTCCTCGGCAGATCCTAAAGAGCCTGAAACAACCAGATGAAGATAGCAAAGGGATGGAAAACAAGAATAGGGACACACAAAATACTAAGGCTTTCAAAGCGTGTTCTCACAGTGGCACAGAATTGGACTTATTGAGAGATGAGAAAAGTGGCATTACCGAGAGATTAAAAACGTACCAGGAAGAAAACCAAGCTGTGAAGTGGCAGAAAGAGTATTTAAACCCAGGTTTTATGCTTCTAGGCTGGCCCCATCCTCCCTCCATCTCTCTGGGCTGCAGTGATGGCTCCAGTCATGATGAATGTCAATGAACTTTTAATGAGGTCTTAATCAAGTGCTTCATTACTTGGACTCTCGGGGAGCAGAGCAATGGCCCTCGGGAGACAAAAGCCAGCATTCAAGCCAAAAGGGCTTGGGAGAGCTTACAGGTTCTGCTCCCTTTCAAGGACGTGGTTGTCCGCCTTTTCACCCCTTTACTCTCACTGCCCTGAAGACCTCGATGCAAACAAAGGGAAACCGTCAGATCTACTTTGCATTAGCTCTGGACTGCCCTTGGCTTCAGTGCTAATGAAGTAACTTAACAAATTCCCTCTGAAAAGTTGCATTTCATTTGCATATGTTTAGTTGCTTGCAATAGCAATATCCCTACTTCCTAAGGCTGATGTGACCCTCATAAAACCACAGGAAGCCACGTTTTTCTTCTCTTTCTTCCTTCCCTCTCCTTCCCATACCAGCTAGCTTGTCTTGCTTGCTTAGGCCAATCTAACAACAAAGTTTAGCCCCTGGCAGATTTTCCACACAACTGAAAGGCAAAGATTCGTATGCCTTCATTTAGAGCCGATCACTGAGCTTGAAAATCCCAGCTTGACCTCATTTTTTTTTTTTTTTTTTTTTTTTTTTTTACTGTATTTTCTCCCTCAAAGACCAAAATGTGGATATGCTCACAAATTGATAATGCAGCTGCTAGATTAAGAGACGTTCTCAATCAGCTCTTGGTTTTCAATTGGTTTACTCAAATAATGTGGACCTGTCATAAGCATTAAGTCTGTATACGGAGATCATACTCGAGGAAAATTATTATAGAAGTTAGGAGAATTATGCAGTCATTCTTATCAGATGCCTGGAACACAGGACTCTGAAAACAGCAAGCTCTAAAAATTCAAATATTGATTCTGAGTTCATAATGCTCAAACTGAATGAACTAGGCATCCTGCTATTACACTCCTTGAGGATTTTGCTAGGAATAATGTGCTAAAAACATGATGTCTGTAAGAGAACAGCCATTGTAGGTAGCATGAGTGGAATTAAGAATATTATCCTTACCCAGAGGGTAGTGAGAAACAGTTTGTAGTTTTAAAAAAGGGCTCCGATGCATTCCCTTTCCTGTTTCGTCTCTAGTCACATGAGACACACAGTTCAGCGTCAGCAAGGAAATGACAGAGAGAGATTACAGCCTTATAAGCCCACTCTAGGTGTATAGATTACAGCCTTGTGAGCCCACTCTAGGTGTATAGATTACAGCTTTATGAGCCTACTCTAGGTGTATAGATTACAACTTTACAAGCCCACTCCAGGTGTATAGATTATAGCCTTGCGAGCCCACTCCAGGTGTATAGATTACAGCTTTGCGAGCCCACTCTAGGTGCATAGATTACAGCCTTGCGAGCCCACTCTAGGTGTATAGATTTACAGCCTTGCGAGCCCACTCCAGGTGTATAGATTACAGCCTTGCAAGCCCACTCCAGGTGTATAGATTTACAGCCTTGCGAGCCCACTCCAGGTGTATAGATTACAGCCTTGCGAGCCCACTCCAGGTGTATAGATTACAGCCTTGCGAGCCCACTCCAGGTGTATAGATTACAGCCTTGCGAGCCCACTCCAGGTGTATAGATTACAGCCTTGCGAGCCCACTCCAGGTGTATAGATTACAACCTCGTGAGCCGACTCCAGGTGTATAGATTACAGCCTTGTGGCTCGCAAAGGATATACACTCCAGGTGTATAGATTACAACCTTACAAGCCCACTCTAGGTGTATAGATTACAGCCTTTGCAATACAACTCTAGGCATATAGATTACAATCTTGTGAGCTCATTCCAGGTGTATAGATTACAACCTTACAAGCCCACTCTAGGTATACAGATTACAGCCTTGTGAGCCCACTCTAGGTGTATAGATTACAGTCCTACAAGCCCACTCTAGGTGTATAGATTACAGTTTTACATGCCCATTCTAGGTGTATAGATTACAGCCTTGCGAGCCCACTCCAGGTGCATAGATTACAGCCTTGTGAGCCCACTCTAGGTGTATTTGTCTCCTCTGTACATCCTCGCTTCTGCCTTCTTCTCCAGCTTGCTTAGCTTCTGCCTCAAACCCAGGAGGAGAGGAAGCAAAGGAAAAGTAGAGTGCAGTACATAGCTGCATGGAACTATATGTTAATAAACACTAAGTAGTTGTTTTTTTGGTTTATTTGTTTGGAGATAGGGTCTCACTCTGTCACCCAGGCTTGATCCTCTCAGCTTAGCCTCCAAAATACTGGGACTACAGGCTCATGCCACCACACCTGGCTAATTTTTTGTATTTTTGATAGAGACAGAGTTTTGCCATGTTTCCCAGGCTGGTTTCGAACTCCTGAACTCAACCGATGGACCCATCTCAGCTTCCCGAAGTGCTGGGATTACAGGCGAGAGCCACCACACCTGGCCACACTAGGTGTTTTGTTTCTGTCATGCCTTTCTGTCTCTTGGTTCTTCTCAGCCACAGGATTGTGAATGGAAGAGTTTCAGAGCAGTTCTAGAAATGGGAAGAAGTTAGACACTGAGTGAAGAGAAAGATCTGACAAAAATACATTGTTTAAATTATATGGCGTAGGGGAGGAAAATATCTTTTCTTTCTACCATGCTAAGCTCATTAGCTCAGGCCCTTATAACAAAAGAGTTTGCTAAGAGAAAAACATACACATTATTTAATATAAATTTTATATCACTCAGGTGCCTTCAGAAGTAACTGAAAACTCGAAGAAACAGTTGAACCTGAGTATTTTTTACAGTAGGTTTGGTGAAGAGTGGAAAGTTGTGGACAAAGGGGAGTGAGCTAAGTGTAATAAACTGGCAGGAACTTACCAAGACCAGCTTGTGTAGATTCTTCTCTCTGTTTTCGTGTCTTCAGAGAGAAGGACACTCCTGTCCTCTAGTTAGAGGGAGGGCACCTCTCACATGAGGGTCTTTTGACCTGCTTCTGGGGAAAGTCAGAAAATCCTTTGGAGGTTTTATGACCTGCTTCAGGGGAGAAAGACAGCGTGAGGGTGACAGTGACCTTCCTACTTGTGCGGTTTTCTCGAGTTTCTTTATCTGAAAATATTCAAGATGTCAATGTGCCATATTTTGCGGGTAGTGTGTCCTGAATTCCCCAAATTAAGAAGATGTAAAATGTATATCAATAAACTTACCTTGTTTTTTGATTGAAAGTTAAGATTCATTGGTATGAACATGTGTTGCACTATGCAAATAACTGTTGTAACTTTCAACCCGGGCACCAGAACACTGCTGCACTGGATCCACTTGGTTCAAGAGAGCCAATTGCATGCATCTCTTCCCAAGTCTGACTTCTGTGTCTACAAGTTGGTAATCTGCAATCTGCCGTGACGTGGGGAGTATTTACTCCAAGGACATCAGTAAATGCTACAAATCAGGGCTTCCCCCACTCCCGCAAAAGGGCCGAGTTGTTGTTTTTGACAGGCATTATTATCCTTGCTTCTGCCACCAAACCAGTTGTACCAGTCTCCCCATTTTTATTTCTTTTACTCCTTTTCTGTGTTCGGGGAGAAGCACAGTGATTTTTCATTTACTGAGTGTCCACTCTGTGCAGAACTGTGCCGGATCCTACGGAGAATTCCAGAAGACATGGACAGTGCTATCAACCACTGCCAGTCAGTTAACTGTAGTCTGAGGCAGAATTAAATGAGTCTCATAGAGAACTGCCTGTCAAATACTGTGAAGGGTTGATCCCCAAGAAAGAGGTGGCATATGAGTTGTTCTTTGAAGAACAAAGTTGGATTTCAATTAGCAGACGAACTGGAGGATGATAGGCAGAGGGAGGAAGGGTATCTGAACAGGGGAGCAGCAAGAACAAATGGGTGAGTTTATGAAATGAAAGTGCTGGAGTGTTCGTGGAAGGATGCAGAGTCATCTGTGGCTAAAATAAACAGCTTGTAATTCATAAAGGGCAGTGGTGAGGGTAGATTTTTCAGAATTTTAGTAGTTTTCACTTTTTATGGTGATTACCACTTTCTCATCTATATAGCTGTTTCTTTTTTCTTTTTCTTCTTCTGTTTTTTTTTTTTTTTTTTTTTTTGACATGGAGTCTTGCTCTTGTCATCCAGGCTGGAGTGCAATGGCACAATCTTGGCTCACTGCAACCTCTGCCTCCTGGGTTCAAGAGATTCTCCTGCCTCAGCCTCCTGAGTAGCTGAGACTACAGGCACATGCCACCATGCCGGGCTAATTTTTTTTTTTTTTTTTTGGTATTTTTAGTAGAGACGGGGTTTCACCATGTTGATTAGGCTGGTCTTGAACTCCTGACCTCAGGTGATCTACACACCTCGGACTCCCAATATATAGCTATCTCTTAAGTAAGAAAGTGTTAATTTTATGATGAACCATTGTGCCAGTTACCAAGTTTTCCAGCACAGAACACTCCCACAATTTGGTTTAATTTTATGAAACTCATTAGCTCAACATAAGCTACAAAAAAGCAAATCATTAAGCCTTTTATTGCTTACAACAAGAAGAATCTTTTGTATATTTTATATTTGATGGTATTCAAAAACCATATCCATAAGGACTATTTCTACCAGTAAGATTCTGGACCAAAGGGAATGTGTATTTTAAACACAGATTGAAACAGCTGCATTTCCCTCTGGAACTTGTGCAGGTATACGTGTAAGAGTACTTCTTTTATCACAATCTAATTCACATGGGGTGTTAGCAAAATTTTAAAACGCCAATGTGAATGCTGAAAATTGTATGTAGTTGTATTTTCAACTCACTAATTAGGAATGAGTTAGATCAATTTAAGATCATTATTGGCCACTGTATTTCTTCTTTTCTGTAAGCTCCTGCGTCCCATGCTCATTATTCCATTTGCTTGTTCACCTTGTTATATTGATTTGTATAAATGCTTTGCAAATGAAGGGAATTACCATCTGGCTCTCCTGTGTATTGCTCTTGTTTTTGTTCGGTGTGTTGTGTGCCTTCGATTTTGTTTAGAATGTCATTTTTCTGATAAGAGGAATATTTAAAGACTTTTCTGTCCTCAGTTTTATTCATCTTTTTCTTCCTGGGTCTGCACTTTGTGATCTGCTAGAAATAACTTGAAAATTATAATTTCTTTCCTGATTTGTTATAGAAAACTGATGGCTTTATTACCTTAAAAACTATTTGAATGTCCTTTTAAAAAATTTATAATAGATATTCATTTCCACAGCAAGTTTGTGACGGGTTCCTTCATTTAATTTGCATGTATTTTAAAACTTAGCTATAGAAACAGAGAGATGGAGAAAACATATCCTAGTCCTCAAAGAGCTCTCATTCTTGTGAGGAGGCATATAGCTAATTGTAACTACATATATTGTATAATTATACATTTTCCAGTTATATATAACTACATTATATAATTCATTTATGAGAAAACTAGGGAGATCCCTCTATGTTAATACATTATACATTACACACACACACACACACACACACACACACACACAATAGAATTCATTCATTAAAAACACACACACACGATAGAATTCATTCATCATAAAAAAAAAGAAACAATCAAAACTAGGGAGCCCTTTCATGGGGGAGTGTGGCGGAGAAATGGATGAAAATCTGTTTTAAAAGAAACATTCTGTCTAAGGTGTTTTTAAGTAGTTTAGGGCCCGGGAAGAAGTCCAGGGGCTGAAGTCACTTCAGGAGCAGATGGGCTGCAGGCCTGTGGGGACTTGGGGGTAGGGGCTGAGCTGCCAATTAGGCGATTCCCTGGGGGTCTGGGCTGCCCCTTTTCATGTTCAGGTGAATTTGAAAACCTCATTTCTTTTTCACAGAAGAAACTGCTCATTGAGGTAGCGAGGATGCTGACAAGTGTGAGGCAAGCAACCTCCTAGAATTATAAAGAGTCCCAGGAGAGTTATCCTTAAGAGGAGACAAAGCTAAGAGATTTTTGAACCCAGAAGCACTAGCCAAAAGCTCCAGAGCTGTAGACAAACAGATAAGCTTTTCCTCGGTCTGGAAAACTGTAGTATTTCTCAAAGCAGGGGCTACAACGTCCAACAACCCCGCAACCTGCATACCTGTAACGGCTTCATTCACTGTGTACGCATAACCGAGTAGGAGCTGAGGGATCTCACTAGGTGAATGTCCATGGCCCCATTTTAAAGAAGAAACTGAGAGTCAGAGAAATTAAATAACCTACCCAACGTAAAATCTCAGTGAAACCAAGACAACAATCGGCAATTTATGAGCTTAGTGATTCCCAGCATCTGGATTTCTGGTATTTTGCTGTGGATGAGTATCCAGTTTAAATATGAAATTCACATACTCTCAGCTCTGTTCCCTTCCCTTGGTTCCGGGCTGACGTTTTTGGCTTCAGCGCTGTGGGCTTAGAACTGAACTCTTCTTTCTATGAAACCTTCCCTGTTGATGGTGGAGTTGGTTCTGCCGATGGCTAAGATTTTAACATTTCTGTTTTGGAAAGCTCCTTCTCAGATCTCCCTGTCTCCAGCTATGCACTCTTCTGGTCTGATGGCTCCAGGCTGCTCCTTCCCATCCCTGCAGCCTTTCTCTGGTCCAGTCCCCCAGGTGCAAAATTATCTGGAGGTCATCTTAAAAGGATCTTGTTCAGACCCCAGAATCTTGAATTCTTTTATTTCTCTTTAAGTAATGAAAAGCTATGGCTTGATCTGAACAATTTCAGTGGGCTGCAAGCTTAAGCGAAGGTATGCTTTGGGCAAAAGGCCTTCTTACTCTTGCTGCTAAAATCATTCCTTGTCAGTGCTTACAGCCATTCTTGAAGCTCAACCTCATGTGTTCCTTGTATGCTATCTGTGGTTGAAGGGGCGTTGGGTACAACAAGTGAGCGCTTGTTCCCTCAGATCCCAAGGGAAAAGAGGTGTTGGCTGCTGCTAGGAGGTTGCCTGTTTGGGGGAACTATTGGAACAGAAGACAGCGTGCCCTGTCTCAGGCCAAGGAGGGGCGATGGGAAGAGACAGAGGGACTCCTGGCTGCCCACCTGGCCTTTTAGTACTCTACATGAGGCCACTCCCCATCCATCTTACTCCTCATCGCTCCATCACAACCTGTCATTACCTATGCCCTGGGTATCTCTCCTTCCTGGACATAAGTTCTGTGAGGGTAGAAACCATGCCTACCTGATTTACTGTTGTATCCTCAGCATCTAGCAATGTGTCTGGCTCCTAACAGACATAATATATATTTGCTGGCTGAATGAATGCAGTGAAGCCATGTGTGTGTGTATATGTGCATGTATATGCATATATGTGTATATGTATACCTATATGTGTGTACTGTGTATGTCTGTGCATATGTGTATATGTATGTGTGTGTGTATGTATGTATATGTATGTGTGTGTCTGGGTATGTATGTGTATGGGTGTATATGTATATGTATGTACATGTATGTGCGTATGTGGGTATATGTATGTGTGTATGCATGTGTGTATGTGTGTAAGTGTATATGTATGTGTATGTGTATATATGTTCATATATGCACTGTGTATGTGTGTGTGTGTATACGTATGTGTGTGTGTAGAGAGAGAAAAGTATTCCATGCAATAGGGAGTAAGATGATACTTACAGGGAAAGGGTTCAAATTGCAATACTGATCACTTGAGAATAAAAAGAAAAGAGACAATCTGTAACTATTTGGTTGGGCTACATAAAGGTAACACTTATTGCTAGTGTAATTAGTGGTCTACCAAACAGTCATTTAACAACCCACCCCCCCATTCATAGGCAGGACCCACCTCCTACAACAGGGATACCTGTGGAGTACTTTTCCAACTTCCCTTGCAGCTAAGACAGAGCATGTGACCAATCCTGGCCAATGGGAACCCAGGATGAGTCTGCTGGAGGCTTTTGGGAAAGGTATTCTCTTCTAATAAGAGAGACACAGAGGTGCAAATGTCCCTCTTTTCAGCAGGGCCTTGCTGTGTCTACAAGTGACCATGAGTGTCAAGTTAATATGCTGAGTATGGGGGCTGGGGTAGAAAAAGAAAAAGAGCTTGGGTTCTTAATGACAGTGTTGAGCTAACTTTGAAAACATCCTGCTTCTGGAGCTCTTGTTGTTTGAAATAACAAATGGTCTTACTTTTTAAGCCACTCTTGATTCTTTTGGAAGAAGCCGTCCTCACTGATGAGTTCTTGTACCCATTCACATGAACCATAGACCATTCCTAATGAGCATTGTGTATATTAGTAAATGTAGATGAACTGGTGTGATTTGGGGGAGACTTTAAAATCTATTCATAGATGCTCTATGACATATACTCATATATTGTAATAATCAGTTCACAACTTGAAAGGGGGTGACATTCATGTAAGGTATGTTTTCATCTTCTATCTTTCTACAATATCTATAAATTAAATTTCGTGAAATTCTGAATGATACCAGAGCCACTAAAAACAATCATATAGGCCTGTGTATATCACTGTGTTACCTCTGAGACTATAAACCAATATGGGTTTTTTTTTTTTTTTAAAAGCCTTTTTGTTCTGTTTTTAATCCAACTGAGAATCAGGATTCTGGTTGTATGATAAAAATCTGGCTCTGGGAAATGGGGAAATGTGTATGAAGGTCATGGGGTCTGGGGAGATTCCACATGTGGAGCTTAGAGACAGGGGTAGGGATGTAGAGATTCCAAAGCAGTTTCTAAAGAGCATGATTTATAATGAGCAGGTTCTTAGGATGGTTCTCAATGGCCTTTTATGATCCTCATGAAATGAGAGTCATGAATTTTAGGGGGATTTCCCTCTTCCACTTCCTCTGCAATCTCCTTATAATGATAATACTCAAGTTAGGCCGATATGGCTCCATTCATGGACATAGAAAAAAACGTGAGTCAAAATCCACTTGCATAAATATCTTCAAGCCAGTCACAGCCTGCTGCTTGCTGGGGGCTGTTTCATGCCATGCATGCAGTACCAAGCTGCCGCCACAGGGTGGTGGAAATGGCCACAAAATGTGAGCTACTGGCTTGGCCTGGTCCGGACTGAGTGGAAACAGATTTATAGGAAATGTAATTGCTTTGCTTTGCACAGCTCACAATCAATCTGATGTCTTATAAATGTGCAATTTCCTACATTCTTGAGCAAGCTTGGTTCTGCTTATTAACATAGAAAAGAGACAGACTATGAAGTGGCCTTAAGAGATGAGAGATTGAGCCTCGAAATGAAAGGCAGGGTGTGGAAACAGGAGACACGCCAAGGAGGCCAGGAGCCTGGGTTCTACTTGTCCCTCTGGTGTCATCATCTAAGTCACTTTACAGCTCTGGGCTTCGTGGTTTTCTCAGAAGAGGTGAGGAGAAGGGGTGTGATATTGATCGGCTATCAAATTCCCCTCCTATCTGAAGTCCTCTGATTTATGGTAAGGTTATTTACACAGCCTTAATGTGAGGCAAAGATCTGAACCAATATCGTGGTGGTAGGAAAGGAAAAGAAAATTGTAAAAGGTTATTGCTTCAGGATACTTGAAGATAAATAAGTGTCAAAAGTCAAAAAGTCAAATCAAACCAGACCTCCAGGACTCAAGGCCCTTGAGGAGGACAAAGCTTGCAGGAGGCTTACTCTTTTGTGGAATTTACTGTTTTACTCCTGAGAAAACCAGTCAGAGTTAATTTCTCAATTGTGGCATCTAACCAGAGCGCATGTTCGTTTAATTGTCCTGTAGTAGTGAGAAGCAAGGAAAAAAAAAAACCACACAGATCATGTTTAGTGAGTGAATGTTGTTGAGTCACAGAACACTGGGGAGAGCTTTTGGCATTATTCATTTCAAAAATACTGTAATGAGAGGTGAGCAGGAGCTGCATTTCATTCACGCCTTCATTCATTCACTTAGTTTTTGAGACAAAGTTTCGTTCTTATTGCCCAGGCTGGAGCGCAATGGCGCGATCTCGGCTGGGTTCAATTGCTTGAATCTCTGCCTCCCGTGTTCAAGCAATTCTCCTGTCTCAGCCTCTTGAATAGGTGGGATTACAGGCACCTGTCATGACGCCTGGCTGATTTTTGGCATTTTTAGAAGAGACGGGGGTTTCACCATGTTGGCCAGGCTGGTCTCGAACTCCTGACCTCAGGTGATCTGCCCACCTCGGCCTCCCAGAGTGTTGGGACTACAGGTGTGAGCCACCGCGCCCAGCCTCATTTAGCTTTTATTGAGTGAGAGAAAAGCATCCCTTGTGGTTACAAATCTCCTTATGGACTTTATGGTCAAGTAGGGGAGGCAGAGAGTTGAACTAATGAGCAGGCAGATAAATAAATACGGGATTGCATAGGATGTGGTGAGTGTTCTTCGGGCTGCTACAGAAGCCAGTAAGAGGGTGGTCACTTACCATTGTATCATTGAAATATTACATTGTATCATTTCAATGTATCATTGAAACTGAAGTTTCCTGAAGCTTTTCTGCTTCCTCATCCACATGGTCTTTGTCTTGTTTTGTTAAATGAGTCATGTATGGTTTCCATAAATATATCTTAGATCGCTTCTATGTCTTAGGCAGACTGCTAGGTCCTGGGGCTATAAAGATGATTAAGACTGTGAAGTCGACTACCAGCATTGAGTTGTAGTCAGTGCTTATGCTCTGAAGCCTACTGCTTACCACCCACTAGCCAGCGACTTTAGGCAAATGAATGTATTTCTTTAAAGCTCAGCGTATGCATCTATATAATGGGAATAACGATAGAATCTAAATATAGACTACTGTAAGAATTTATATATAAATATTTTAAGTTGAATGCATGCAGAGTTACATCAAGAATGCAAATATTAGCAATCATCAATATTGTAATAAGTGTAAGAAACATCAAGGGCTTAGCATAGTGGTTAGTGCAATAGAAAGCACTGAATGTGGCCCCTGGTTTCCACTGTTAGTCTTTCAAGAGCTCATGGTCTATTGTGGGGGACAAATGTGCTGGTACAAATAGATAAATAGTAACAAAAGGATAGAACACCTAGGGATAGATTCCGGACTGCCTTGGACAGGAAATGACTCTTGAATCGAGTTTAGGAATTTACCAGACTTCCCAGTGGAAAAAGAGAGAGAGAGAGAAAGAAAAAAAGGAAGTAGTGAGTCAGGGGGAGGAACATTCATTCTTTAGAGAGAAAAAAGCCAGGGCAAGGCCAGGGGTGCTATGGGAAGACCAGCGAGTCTCATCTGCATTTTCAGGCATTAAGATAACTCAGCACCAGGGCAGCAAATTGAACAAATGCTTTCCATTGACATAGAAGCCAGAGGTGGACACAGCTGGAGTGTGTGTGTGTAAGTGGACAAACACGGCCCCCTCTGGCTCTAAGGAAAATGAGTTTACTTCTGTGTCAACATGAAGCCACACAGCTGGTTTGACTGAATTTTTCACTGTGTTAATGATGTTTGGATATCAGAAAGAAACAACCTAAACGAGATGAATGGGCAGTCCCTTTCTCCTGCGTTATCTCAGGAGCTATCTCTGCAGCAGGCGGCTTGGATGGAAGTGGTGTCTCGGAGAGTTCCTGGGTTGAGACTGGGAAGCTCCGTACATTATGCGTAAAGAGAAGCAAGAGGGACACAGTGGCTAAACTGTAAATAAAGCCAACCGTGGGTATCTGGGTCAGATTAAATCACAAGGTGAGGAAATCTGCTCTCACTACCTCTTTGAAAAATCTGTTATTTCACTTCGGCATTGAGTGACGGATACCATTTGATCAACATCACAGTACAGCTGTAGTAAAATAATGAGTCAGCACCTTTCCAAAATTGTTGACTTTTTCTTCCAAATTTCTGCAAAATGAGTTAATTAGAGGTGCTGGAGCACCTTGCTGGCTGGTGACCACGCTCAAGGGAGCTGGGGAGACCCTTCTTCTCCAGAGGACTGCGCGCAATGCTTGTAAAACATTCAACCCTTGCCTCCCATCCCTTTTTAATTTCCTGTTGGATACCATCAGTGGATAGGAGAGAAAAGGCACGGTTGAACCTTTCTAGACAAACCTTCAACACCCTGCTATAGATGCGAGTTTCTGAGACAATGAACACAATCCATGTCCTCATTTAATGTGCATGTTCTTTGGCCTTCAGTTGCATTGAAGCTTTTTTAAGTATCACTGACATTCACGAACCTCAGCTCTTACTTTGAAGAGCTCAGCATCGTTAACAAGTCATTAATTAATTAACTTCTAATTGCAAAAATATCACATGTGAATGATGGAAAGAGTGTAATGTAGGAAAACTCAAAAGAGGAATTAAAAATCCCAGCTCTTCTGTCTTCCAGAAGTAACCTCTGTTAACCTTTTATTATATTTCTTTCCAGCTCATTTGAGTACATGTGTTTATAGCTATTGGAGATTATTCCATACAGATGACTTCCAAAACTCACTGTTCATTTAATTTATCACTACGTTTCATCTTGTCATTAGGTATTCTAGTCCAACAGTGTTTTGTATTTTAAAGCACTCGTTCAGTTAGATTATAAAACTAATCTACAATATTCATTGTAATATGCTGGAACAATACTGAGACTCAAAGGCTATTAGTTCTTTTAGAAACCGTTTTTATACCATTTAGGCATTGAAAAGCATGGAAAATATGGAAAACTTTGCAATTTATTCTACGAGGTTAGCAGGGCATAGCTAAGAAAGCTTGACAAATGTATCCCATAAAAACAGAAAGCCACAGACAAAAGTCATTTTTAAATATATACCAAGGCCGAACGCTAAGACAAACGTTGGCAATAGAATCAGCATGATAAAAGAATACTCTACCTTGAAGAGGTAGGCTTTTTGTTTTTTGTTTTTTTTCAGAAACCAAGAAATGGTTCAGGCTTAAAAATAGATTAGGCCGGGCGCGGTGGCTCAAGCCTGTAATCCCAGCACTTTGGGAGGCCGAGACGGGCGGATCACGAGGTCAGGAGATCGAGACCATCCTGGCTAACACGGTGAAACCCCGTCTCTACTAAAAAATACAAAAAAAAACTAGCCGGGCGCAGTGGCGGGCGCCTGTAGTCCCAGGTACTCGGGAGGCTGAGGCAGGAGAATGGCGTGAACCCGGGAGGCGGGGCTTGCAGTGAGCTGAGATCCGGACACTGCACTCCAGCCTGCGCGGCAGAGCGAGACTCCGTCTCAAAAAAAAAAAAAAAAAAAAAAAAAAAAAAAATAGATTAATAGTAATGAATGCATTAACAGTTTGGAAAAAAAAAGACCATAAAGGTATTCCTCACATACACTGAAATATTTTTGAATGGTTTCTAGAAAAAAATTGATAATTAGCAACCACAATATACTTCCTGACCAAGAAAACGACATCTTTCTGAAATAAACCACAAACATCAAGGCCGGACGTGGTGGCTCACCCTTGTAATCCCAGCACTTTGGAAGGCTGAGGCGGGTGGATCACGAAGTCGGGAGATCAAGACCATCCTGGCCAACGTGGTGAAACTTCATCTCTACTAAAATACAAAAAACAAACAAATAAACAAAAAAATTAGCCAGGCATGGTGGCACACGCCTGTAGTCCCAGCTATTTGGGAGGTTGAGGCAGGGGAATTGCTTGAACCTGGGAAGCAGAGGTTGCAGTGAACCAAGATCATGCCATTGTACTCCAGCCTGGTGACAGAGTGACACTCCATCTAAATAAATAAATAACCACAAACATCATATTCAAAGGCAAGACACTAAAGGCATCAATGCCAATTACAAAACTAGTATGTCAGGTTCCCTCTAGAGAGCTAGTCTTCTAGAAATGCATTGAATTCAATCCTTTTACTGTATACCAGCAACAACCAGTTGGAAGTTAAAATGAAAAAGTTATAATGAACAACATCAACCAAATATATTAAATAACTATAACTACGTGAAGAAAACTACAAAAGGTATCCGAGATACACTAAATAGGGCTTTACATAGATAAGTTTAATTCCTGCTCATTATCCTATACGGGAAGACTTAATATTGTAAAGATGTCAACTTTTCCCTAAGTTGATCTATTAATATAAAATCCCATTTTTTAATCATGAAAATAGCTTTTGTTTTTTATCATAAAAGAACATGTTTATTGTTCAGAGCTTCAAACAATATGTACAATGATAAAGAAGAAATTGTAATTAATAAAAAAATGCATGAAACTAAAGGCTACTTCTGAAAATATTTGTGAAAAATTCTTTTGAAATTTATGTATACATAATTTGGCAGGATAATGAGGTAAGAAAATTTGCACTTAATTCTTGCTCCATGGCCTTTAGCTCAGTTCCAAGAGCTGGGAGGTTCCTTTGAAAACTTAGTAATCCCAGGGATCAAAGGGATCCTTCCGGTCTCGTTTTCCAAAGGCTAGACTCTGGGAGGGGAGAAAGCTCTGTACTCTGGGGTAAGGCAAGGGACGTTGCACTACAGAGGGGAGCCCCCCACTTTGGGATGGAGACAGAGATCCAGATTTACTGCCATTGGAGGGACTCGACTTTTGCCCATCTCCATAAAACTCAATGAGGTGAGTTCTCTCTTTTCTGCACTCTGGAATTGTTTGCATATGCACATCATCTATTTCCTAAAGATACAGTGAACTGAGCTGTAAAATCATTTGAAGCTGGTTCTTTTTTTTTTCAGCAGTTGCTCAATGATGACCTCTCCATTGTATTCTCTGGTACAAGTTCTGTTCCAGTTTTTTCACTCTTCTTGGG
This sequence comes from Macaca thibetana thibetana, assembly GCF_024542745.1. Classification (NCBI taxonomy): domain Eukaryota; kingdom Metazoa; phylum Chordata; class Mammalia; order Primates; family Cercopithecidae; genus Macaca; species Macaca thibetana. The sequence goes on from NC_065593.1 coordinate 6,238,563, forward strand.
TTCATCTCGCAATATTTTATTTTAGTAGGAAAATGTATTTTCTGTAGCTCTTCAATGTTGTTACAGATTGTCCGCTGTCATCTATTTCTTAATAAATTCTTCAAAGTGGAATTATCGTGTCAGTTTCAGTGTTAAATGTGGTCACATGGCACAGCAGAAATTCTGTGCCCATTTTTAATCCCACCAACACAGGAAGCATCTTTTTTTTTTTTTTTTTTTTGAGATAAGATCTCACTAAGTTGTCCAGGCTTAAACTTCTGGGTTCAAGAGACCCTCTCACCTCAGCCTCCCCAGTCTCTGCGACTGCAGGGGCAGGTTTGTGCCACTGCACCCCACTGGGACCATCCTTTTGACCACAATATTTGTATCTTTCCTGACATAATAAGCAAAGAAACTAGAATACCTTGCTTTTCTTTGTATTTCTTTGATTACCAACGAATTAAATTAGAATTCTGGGTTGAATAGAATCTTTTTCCAAACAGCAAATCATGTTTTAAAATAGCATTTCTGAAACATGTGTTCTTTCTATGCAGAGCTGAAAATTTTCATGTATCACTTACTCAATTTTTTGATCTTGTGCCATTCTGGATTTTCTATTCTCATTCTTTTTTTTTTTTTTTTGAGACAGAGTCTCGCTCTGTCGCCCAGGCTGGAGTTCAGTGGCCGGATCTCAGCTCACTGCAAGCTCTGCCTCCCGGGTTCACGCCATTCTCCTGCCTCAGCCTCCCAAGTAGCTGGGACTACAGGCGCCCACCACCACGCCCGGCTAGCTTTTTTGTATTTTTTAGTAGAGACGGGGTTTCTCCGTGTTAGCCAGGATGGTCTCATTCTTTACCTGTCTGTGCAATCCTGTACTGAGGTTACATTGATTTTAATTATTTTAAGTACATGTGGCTTTCTGGTGGAATATGTTCCTTTTGCTATTATTCTTTATATATTTTTTAAAGTTCTCATCTATTTCTCCTATGTATTTCTTCTTCTGGTGAATTTAAGAATTTTAGTGATGACCCTTGCCTCCTCCCACTCTCTTGAAAAAACTCTCTGACGATAACAACAAAAAACCTCTTGGATTTTAATCAGTAGTGGATTAACTTTTGCAAGTTATTTAAAAATGGAAATATTTGCATAATTACCTTCATATAGATAGTTACGGTATGCTTATGCATATTTTGATTTTTTTTTTTTTTTTTGAGATGGAGTCTCGCTTCTTCACCCAAGGTGGAGTACAATGGCACAGTCTTGGCTCACTGCCACCTTTGCTTCTTGGGTTCAAGCGATTCTTTTGCCTCAGCCTCCCAAGTAGCTGGGATTACAGGCTTGTGCCAGCATGCCCGGATAATTTTTGTAGTTTTAGTAGAGACAGAGTTTCACCATGTTGGCCAGGCTGGTCTCGAACTCCTGACCTCAAGGGATTCACCCACCTCGGCCTCCCAAAATGCTGTGATTATAGGTGTGAGCCACCATGCCCAGCCGCATATTTTGATTTTATGTTACTTAACCAAATGTTGTGCTACAAGCTTTTATAATCCTGCCATATTGGAAACCAGGCAGGTTACCTAGTTTTCATATTTTATGCTTTTTACTAGATTTTTGTCTCAGAGTCATGCTAGCTTCCTAAAATGGGATTTCCCCCACCCTCCTCCACCACAATTTATATAGTAGAGATGTAATCTGTTTTTCAAAGTTTGTTAAAATTCCACCACAATCTATCTGATCCAGGATATTTTAAGAGTTGTATTGAACAATGTTTTTCAGATACTTGCAAATATATTTGTTTATTCAGGTTTTCTACCACTGAAAAGAATGAAGCTGTATGTTTCAACTTTTATAGTAATCAGGTTTTCAAGTAGTGTATATGTGTACTTAATATTTTGTGTATGTGTACACATACATGCATATACTATACTCATAAACTTATTCTTCTTCCTATATTGTTATATCTCCTTTATTTTTCTAAATGTTATCTGTTTGTCTTTTCTTCCTTTCCTTATTTTTTTTAGCTTTTATTTTAGGTTCAGGGGTACATGTGAATGTTTATTATATAGGTAAGTTTGTGTCATGGGAGTTTGTTGTACAGACTATTTCATCACCCAGGTACTAAGCGTAGCAGCCAATAGTTATTTTTTCTGCTCCTCTCCCTCTTCCCACCTTCGACCCTCAAGTAGACCCTAGTGTCTGTTGTTCCCTTCTATGCATTCATGAATTCTCATCATTTAGCTCCCACTTATAAGTGAGAACATGTGGTATTTATTTCTCTATAACATGTGGTGTTAGTTTGCTAAGGATAATTGTCTCCAGCTCCATCCATCTTCCTGCAAAAGACATGATCTCATTCTTTTTAATGGCTACATAGTATTCCACGGTGTATGTACCAAATTTTCCTTATCCAGTCTGTCACTGATGGGTGTTCAGGTTGATTTTATGTCTTTGCTATTGTGAATAGTGCTTCAGTGAACATTTACGTGCATGTGTCTTTATGGTAGAACGATTTCTATTCCTCTGGGCATATACGCAATAATGGGATTGTTGGGTTGAATGGTAGTTCTGTTTTTAGCTCTTTGAGGGATTGCCATACTGCTGTCCACAATGTTTGAGCTAATTTACACACCTACCAATAGTATATAAGTGTTCCCTTCTCTCCACAACCTCACCAGCATCTGTTATGTTTTTATTTTTGAATAGTAGCCATTTTGACTGATGTGGGATGGTGTCTCACTGTGGTTTTGATTTGTGTTTCTTTAATGATCAGTGATATTGAGCCTTTTTTCATACGTTTGTTGGCTGCATGCATGTCTTCATTTGAAAGGTGTCTGTTCATGCCCTTTGTCCACTTTTCAATGTTTTTTTTCTTGTAAATTTGTTTAAATTCCTTATATATGCTGGTTATTAGACCTTTGTTATATATTTATCTTTTCTCTCTCTATTTTATTCTATTTGGTAATTTTTTTCTACTTAGTATTATTAAAGAACTATTGTTGGAAAATCATGTGGGCCAATAGATATAGATCTGGCTCTTTCTTTTTAATGCCTGAATAGTATTCCCCAATACAATTGAATCATGCTCGATTTAAGCAGTCCCCTAATTAATGACACTCAGGTTGTTTCCAAGATGTATGTAAAAAAATGATGCTGTAATTAATGACACTGTAACTCTAATCTCACTGGTGCTTTTATTTTTATAGATTAGATCTCTCAGTGTGAGATTGTGGGGACAAACATCTATATATTCTGATGTTCAGTGGATATTGCCAGAACATTTTGCAAGGATGTTGTACTAATTTATACTCATACCAACAATGTACAAGAGTGCCCATTCAAACTTTCTGCAGCACTGGATCTCATAGCTTATTTAATTTGTGCCAGTTTTGAGGGGGGAAAATGGGAACATCTTGTTGCTTTATTTGTGTTTTCTTGATCACTAGTAAGGTGAGAATCTTTTAATATACCTATTGGTCATTTGTAGTTTTCCGTTCTGTAGCTTGCTTGTTATAGACTTGGCACATTTTTCTGTTACCTTGTCCTTTCCTTTCTGATCTATAGGCCCTTTTTTTGATTTTGGGAGATTCACCATTTGTCTGTCATTTGAATTGTCAGGGTTTTACTAGTTCTGTTAGTTTGATTGAAGATGCACTGTCTATTTCCAATGTCTAAGAACAGATTCTATTTTTTCCTGTGAGTGACTTTTATATGTAGAAACTAGACTCACGAGTCTGAGTACAAAAAACAGCAGGCTTCAATGCCATCTTTCTTATTCCTAGTCATACGGGGCGGAAAGGAGAGGATCCCTAACTCTACGCGGAGTAAAGTGTTACAACTTCTCACCATGCTGACGCCGTATTGGAAACTAGGCAGGTTACTAGTTTCATATTTTGTGCTTTTTACCAGATTTTTGTCTCAGAGTCATGCTAGCTTCCTAAAATGGGATTTCCCCCACCCTCCTCCACCACAATTTATATAGCAGAGATGTAATCTGTTTTTCAAAGTTTGTTAAAATTCCACCACAATCTATCTGATCCAGCATATTTTAAGAGTTGTATTGAGCAACTTTTAAGGGCCTTGATTGTGTTTCTCAGAGTCTGTATGTTCCAAGGAATGGATATTTTCCCCCCTCTTATCAATTACTCCCGCAGTTCTCAGCTAGTACAAAAGTCATCAGCAGGAACTTGGTGTGTGTTGGTCATCCCTCTCAGCTCTTGAGATGGGCTGAAGGACCCTGACTTTTGTTAGCTTTTCTAATTTGAAGCTGCATGGAATTCTTCAGAAACTGCTGGGCCTTCAGAGGCAGGACTGCCCAGGCCCAGGTCACCCACTGGGTCTTTGAAATGATCTGGTAAAGGGTAACCGCTGTCTTAAGTTTCAAACACAACATGTATAGATAAATACAGACTGTTGCTAATCAAGGTACAACAGGGATCCCCAACCCCCAGGCTGTGGACTGGTACTGGTCCGTGGACTGTTAGGTACTGAGTTGCACGGTGGGAGGTGAGTGGTGGACAAGTGGGCATTACTACCTGAGCTCCGCTTCCTGTCACATCAGTGGTGCCATTAGATTCTCATAGGAGGCGAACCCCATTGTGAACTGCACATGCGAAGGATCTAGGTCGTGTGCCCCTTATGAGAATCTAATGCCTGATGATCTGTCACTGTCTCCCATCACTCCCAGATGGGACCATCTAGCTGTAGGAAAACAAGCTCAGGCCTCCCACTGATTCTACATTTATGATGAGTTGTATAATTATGTTATCATATATTACAATGTAATAATAATAGAAATAAAGTGCACAATAAATGTAATGCACTTGAATTATCCCCAAACTATCCCCCCACTGGCCCCCAGTTCATGGAAAAAATAACTTCCACGAAACCAGTCCCTGGTGCCAAGAAGGCTGGGGACTGCTGGTATACAAGCCTGCTGTATATTTAAGTCTTACAGGTTTCAACTAATTTAAGAAACAATTCAAATTGTTTCTTAACAATTTAATGTGATGAAAGAGAGAAAGTCTCATTGCAATATGGGCTATAAAGGAAGGGCCCAGGCTCACAAGGGGATTTTTCTGGAAACCTTTGCCATTATACCCATTGACATTTGCCTTTTGACTTTGCAACTTTTTGCCATATAAATAGTTAAAAATTTTATGTGGCAAAAAGTGTCTTTATGGATTCTTGATTTCTATAGGCTTGCTTGGAAAGATCCCTAGAGCTACATTCTCCTGAAACTTCTTCTAGTGCTTTTATTTTACATATACATATTTAATCCATGTGCAATTAATTGCTGCATATGTGCTGAGCCTGGCTTTGCTTTTGTCTAGAATGGACAGCAAATCATGCTAGCACCATTTATTAAATATTAGAATGTCTGAAGAACTACTAAAAAGGCAAAGAGAGATTTATTTAAATATGCAATTATTTCTTCTTATAATTGCATTTTGGAAACTGTAAATTTCAAAATGAAAAACGGAAATTCCAATTTCCAAAATGGAAATTTGGAAATTTGCAAATGGAAATTTTAATGTACTCCTTTCAAATTGGACAAATTAAATAGCAAAATATAAGTAGGTTTATCTAGTGTTTGAACAACACAAGCTATAAAGTAATATACAATTAAAATTCGGCTATTCAGTGCACTCACGCTTGCAGAAACACACTGATAGAGACAACATGTCTTTCTATGACAAGAAAAGGTTATTTTTTTCTTATGCTTATGGAACACTTACAAAAGTTCAATGATGTACTTGACCAAAAGAAAACTTTAATAATTTACCCAAAGTGCAAAGTTGATAGACCACATTCTTTTATCATAATTCAGTACAACTAGAAATGAACAATGAAACCAAAATGGACCAAAAGTGATTTTTGCATAAATTAAAAAAACACTCTCACAAATAACCCATTAACCAGATCATATCTAAAAAAACAAGTTTTCTTTTTTTTTGTTTTTTGTTTTTGGAGATGGAGTCTCACTCTGTCACCCAGGCTGGAGTACAGTGGCGCGATCTCTGCTCATGGCAAGCTCCGCCTCCTGGGTTCACGCCATTCTCCTGCCTCAGCCTCCCAAGTAGCTGGGACTACAGGTGCCCTCCACCACGCCCAGCTAATTTTTTTGGATTTTTAGTAGAGGGGGGTTTTATCGTGTTAGGCAGGATGGTCTGGATCTCCTGAACTTGTGATCCGCCCGCCTTGGCCTCCCAAAGTGCTGGGATTACAGGTGTGAGCCACCATGCCCAGCCAACAAGTTTTCTCAAAAATAATAAAAATAAAATATTTCATTAGCAAAATCTGTGGGTCATGACTAAAATACCTAGAAAATTGTATAGTTGTACACGACATTATCTTTAACAAAAATAAAGACACCAAGCTAATGAACAAAGCATATATCTCACAAATTTTAAAAAAATCCAAAATAAACCAAAGGAAAGCAAGAGGTGGGTATTAGGGAAGATAAGCTTATATTGATTCACTAGAAAATGACGGAAGGGTTTGAAGAGATAAATAAAACCAAAAGTTGTTACTTCAAAGGGCTAATAAAATAGTTTTTTCTCTGCTGATTCTGGTGAAATAAAAAGCAAGCAAGCAACATCATGCCATGTTAGTAACAAGAAAGGAGATATAAATATGGAAGAGATTTAAAGAAATATTAGAGACTATTATGTGCAACAATGTGGCAATATATTTTAAGATCTTGAGGGCACAAAAGGGCTCCTATTAAAACATTAACTTCTGAAAAGGATCCAGGAAGAGTTAAAAAACCAGGACAAACACAGAAAGGACTAAAATGATAATTACAGAGCTAGTATTTAAAAAAAGGAAATAGGCTCAAATGGTTTTACAGCTGAGTTCAATATATTACAATGGATAATGCCTATGTTTATTTGAATGATTCCAGACTGTACAAAAGACAGAAGCCTCCTCATTGATGTGTGTATGTATGTGTGTGCACTTATACATATTATACATTACATATATATAACATAATGAAGGGTAAGAGTGAATACCTATTCTATTTTATGATTGCCTGTGTTTTTTTTTTTTTAAATGAAGTAACATTTTCTTAAACATCTTTGAGAATATAAAGTTCTTCAAAAAGTTTTCTCAGTACGAGTTAGTTACACTGATGCTGCTTTGAAGAAAGTAATTTGCTTCGATTCCTCATATTGGTCTTCTTTTACACCATTCACTCTTAGAGAAGTAGGTCTTTGTCTACACGACACTGAGATTTTGTTCGTAGATTCCCTAAGCGTCTATGTGAATCTTTTTGAAATCTTTCAGGACAGGCCAACAGGAAGGGAAATTTTATACTGAAATCTCCTTTGCTAGGTTAGATCCTGTGGTCCCCCGTGGGCTAAGAGAGACCTTCAGGTTGAAGGAGGCTGCCCCGGGTGGCGAGTTTCACCTTCCTGCTGACTGGCCTTCCACAATACCGGCTTTGGAAGCCTGAGCTGGCTTCTTTCTCCGACACATCCTGATGGGGTCTCCTCTGCAGTCAACTCTTGCTCTTCCCAGGTACATAAAATATTGCTTGCTCTTCCCAGGTACATAAAAATATTTGCTGCAAATGACATTACATTTGTTTTTATCAAAATATGTAAAATCTCAATTCTAGGTGATGACATATGTCAAAGAAGTGAACAGTCTACCAGGAAGTCCTGTCAGTCAAAGCTCTTAAATGTATCTTTGGAAGAGACCTCCTTACACGCGCTCTGTTGCCTCCACAATAGCCCCAGCCCCATCGTCTCTGTCCTGGACCCATGATGCGCCCCAATTTCTTACCGTGATTCTACTTCTTTTCCCTTACAATCCCCTTCCCACCCAGCATCTAAAATTGTCTTGGCTAGGTGCGGTGGCTCACACCTGTAATCCCAGCACTTTGGGAGGCTGAGGTGGGTGGATCACGAGGTCAGGAGTTCAATATCAGCCTGGCCAAGATGGTGAAATCCCCCATCTCTACTAAAAATACAAAAATTAGCCAGATATGCTGGTGGACGCCTGTAATCCCAGCTACTTGGGAGGCTGAGGCAGAGAATTCCTTGAACCTGGGAGACAGGGGTTGCAGTGAGCCAAGATCGCGCCACTGTACCCCAGCCTGGGCAACAGAGCGAGACTCTGTCTCAAAAAAAAAAAACTGTGTTTTAAAAATACAAATCAGATCATACTCTTCCTGAGTTTTAAATGCTTCATTGACTTTTATGTGTATTAAAAATTAAATCCCAGCTCCTTACCAAGGTCTGCAAATCTCCACACTAACTTGTTTGGACACAACTCTCCAACCTTACTTTGCACCACTCTCTCCCTTGCTGAACTCTCTCCATTGCCAGAATATCCCAAACTTTATTTCATCTCAGGATCTTCTCTTGGTCCGGAACACTCTTCCTGCTGTGCAACTAGCTCATTCTCATATTTTCAGCTCTCTCTATTATAGCAGCCTGTTTATTTCCTTTCTTAAGGCTTTAGAACCAAAAATTATGCTTTTGTTTTCATGACTGTCTTGCCCATTTTGAGAGGCAGATTTCTAAGAATGACCGTCAGTGACCTTCACCATTATATGCTCCCTCTCCCTTTGAGTGTGGGTGAAAGCTGGGAATATGATGAGATATCATTCCCATGATTATGTTATATTATAGGGCAAAAAAGAGATGATCCGGGTGGGCCTTACAGAATCACAGGAGCCCTTTAAAAGCAGAGGATTTTCTCTAACTGGTCGAGAAGAGGAAGTTAGAGGAAGTCAAAGCATGAGAAGAACGGATGGATCGTTGCTGGTTTGAAGATGGAGGAACTATGGGATGAGGAATGCGTGTAGCCTGAAGGAGCTGAGAAAGGCCCTGACAGATAAACAGCATGCGACTGGGGACCTGAGTCCTATAACCATTAGGAGCTAAATTCTGTCAACCACCTGAATGAACTTGAAAGTAGATTCTTCCCCCCAGAGCCTCCTGGTAGGAGCAGTGCTTGGCAGACACCTTAATTTTGGTCTTACGAGGGACCCCAGCTCACCTTTTGACCTAGGGAACTGCATGCTATAAATGAGTTTTGTTTTAGAACTCGAATAATTTGTACAATGACAGAAAGCCAGTATACCCAGGTTGAATGTAAACTCCGTGAGGCCAGGGATCTTGTCTGTCTTGGTGACTACTACATCATTAGTTCCTAGGACAGCCTAGCAGACATCAGACACTGAAAACATATTGATGAATTGGTTTCACAAGTGATTGACTGATGGACAGCAAGTATTGGGTGGAAAGCCAAATAACATGAAGGTCCTCCCGTGCCTGGGTAACTGACCCTTCCCCTACTTACAGCAGTTAACTGTTCACCATTGATACAATCTGTTACACATGCATCTGTTACAAGATTGCATTCACCTTTATGCAGTCTTAGTTTTTCAACCTTAACTCTCCTAATTATCTCTCATAACTTTTGAGGATCAATTGGATCCATTTTATTACGGTATGTTTGTTGTAACAGAGAGGACATTGGATGTCTTTGTTTTACTTCACTGTTATACTCCTTAGGGGGCTTGCCTTGGCCATAACTTGCAAAAGTTATGCAAACTTTTGGGACCTCAGTTTTTTCATTTGAAAATTAGAGATTATGGGGGTCCATAAGACAGACATAATTAATATTTTTTAAAAATGATCTTGACATTACAGCATAAAGGCGTTATAAGTTTCATTGTTTCCTTTCAAGTACTCATTATTCTTCAAACTACCATCTCGTGAGCTCTATGATCATCTGGAAATAAAATATGCCATTTTACCACAAGGGGGTGTATTTGACCTTTGTAGGCAACAAAGCTTAATACTTAAAGCTTCACTTCATAGAGATGGACTTTTCAGAGGGTTTAATATGCATGAGATCAATTCCAAATGTCATCATCAAATTATTTAGGAAAGTTATTCGTGTGTCTGTGTTGTGTGTGTGTCTGTGTGTGTGTGTGTGTGTGTCCAGGAAGTGTATATATCCCTCCCATGTGTTTTCTGATGACTATGAAATGGGAACCATATTTTGACAACATTTTCTCCATCAAACAGTAAATCTTTGGCATTAAAACAAAAGATTGTCCCATGAAGAGGACAAGGGTTTTCATTTGGAATTCATTAAAAAAATCTCAACTCAAAAGTATTGCTAAAAAAAAAAAAACATGTCTTGCCTTTGGAGCAAGTTGAATGACTCACAGGTGGAAAGTCCAAGTCAGAGCTTCGAGTCCAAGGACATCTTCCTTTCTAAATTTCTTCTTTTGATAATTCAGATTTTTACTTTCTACTTCTCAAATAAAGTTCTTCCTATTGTCCTTTTCTCTACACCAGGGAAACCCCATTTTACATTCTGTATTCCAAGCGATTAAGCCTGTTTTTTTTGTTTTTGTTTTTTTTTCATCTATTAACAGGCTTCCTGGCTCATGCCATCAAGTCATGACAGATGTCAAGCCTTATACAGTTACTGTCTTCCTCTCCATTTCCCCAAAGCCAGAACAGAAGCTCAAGGGAAGTCAGAGTTTGAACTTAAATCTTTCTTGGTCACTTACTGGTTGAGTTACCTTGGAAAAGTTATTCAAAGCTTCTTTGTTTCAGTATTTTTTTCTCATCTAAAAGTTGGAGGCTGTATTAATTAACTGCTCACAAGCTTGCTGTGAAGTTTAATGAAATGATATTAGTGTGGCAATATACTTTTTGAGAAATACAGTTATGTTTTGTTTTCCTTTGGTTTTTCTCCTCCCCCACATCCATTCTACCAAAGTAAACAGCTCTTCTATGTTTCTTTGCTTTGAAAAAGAATTTCAATTATAGCAGGAGTTGCCTGCAAACCACTTCCCTTCCCAGCTTCTGCTTTACTAAATCCTGAGCTTATTGATGAAAGTCCACTAAGAAATCCTTTTTGAGGGATACCAGGAGAGAGGGAATGTGGGAGGGAGAGAGAGATTATCAGTTTGTTTTTATAATAAAAGGAGAGCACCGAAGCCAGAGTGGGGTAAGAGCACATACCCACAGAGTTCCTCCTAAAGTCTCAAAACCCAGGGGTAAGTAAGGGGAGTTCTTTTCAGAATGTGCAGGGAAACTGGACTCTGGGTTCTGAGGCTTTCAGCCCAGATGCAGATTCCTGCACTTAACCCACAGGTAGTATGGCAGCAGCGACCCTCTAATCTCAGCACATCACTATAGACTCATTATGATTTCAGCAGGGTTACGACTAACTGTAGACTAGAAGCCCTTCCTATAATCGCTAGATATTGAACAAACCTTCTTGATTCTGTTGCAATTCTTAGAGAAGGGAGGGATTCTGAAATAACTGAATTTTCTTGCAGCCTACTTAGCAGGGTTCAAAGTTCAATTTTATTGAACTGAAAGAAAATACAGAAATAGGTATTTCCTGTATGTCTGAGTTGGTGCACTGAGAGTTACTCCCGATAAATTTGTAAAACTCTTAGGATCAAACACTTGGTTAATAGTAAATCTACCATTTAAAAAAAAATAATTTACTTTGATTTCTTGGACAAGTTGCTTAACTTTCTCTACTGATGGTATGATTTCTGCTCTCCCCTCATGATAGAATGTGACTGTGTGATCTATATATCCCCACAAGCTCTAACATGTTCTCAGATAACAAATATTATTCAGTGCCTACTCCATGCCAGGGACTGTGGCAAGAGACTGGAGAAATCATGGTGAACAAAAATAATCATAGTCTCTGCCAAGATGAATTTTATAGGTCAGAGGGAAGGCAAGATGCTAGTAAAGTAATCCTATATGCAACATAACTTACAATTGTAATGCGAGCTATGAACGAGAGGTACACATAAATCTGAAGCAGGTTGTGTCAAAATAGTTTAAGCCAGATTATTCTGAGAAGTTCTGTTAGGACATTCGATGGCATGGGTCTGCAGGATAAGAGAGAAGAAATGTCAAGAAAATTCTAGGTTTCTGATTTGATTGACTGGATGATGGTGATACCATTCCCCAAGTAGGGAATGATGCAAGAAAACTTGTTTTGATTGGAAGATCATTGATATGGTTTGGCTGTTTGTCCCCTCTAAATCTCATGTAGAAATGTAAGTCCCAATGTTGGAAGTGGGTAGTAGCAGGTGTTTGGGTCATGGGATCAGAACCCTCATGAATAGCTTAGTGCCTTCCCCATGGTAATGAGTGCATTTTTGCTCTATTAATTCATGCAAGAGCTGATTGAGCTGATTGTTTTAAAAGAGCATGGCCTCTCTCTTGTACCCTCTCTCACCATGTGACCCTCTCTCACCATGTGCCACACTGGCTTCCCTTTGTCTTCTGCCGTGAGTAAAAGCTTTCTGAGGCTTCACCAGAAGCAGATGTTGGTGCCATGCTTACACTCTGCAGAATCGTGAGCAAAATAAACCTCTCTTTATAAATTATCCATCAGGTATTCCTTTATAGCAATGCAAACTGGACTAACACAATCATTATGCTGAATATTGTTCATTTGTCCCTTTAGTTCCATTCCCTTTCCACCCTGATCTGAGCCCTAGAAGGTTGACCTCTATGCTTCAACAAGCTTCCATATTTTATAGTGTCTGCTTTAGTTTTGCCAATGGTCAGGAGGTCACAGGGGCAGAGAGGGTGATATCAGAGTATTTATTTCACCAGCTCTCTGTTCCTTGTTGGTTTATTTTAACCACGTCTCCACCTTGGCAAACAGACCTTTTATTAACATATTTTTTTTTTTTGTAAAATTCTTCTTATTTTCAATAGGAGGTGCAATTTCTTCCTGCCAAGATGTCTGACACAGCAGTGAGTTCACTTTGGCTTACGTTGAGCCTCAGGAGATTTTGAGATGTCCATGAGGGTAGATCCAGCAGGTAAATGGAAATAATGGACTGGAACTCAGAGGACAGGTCTGAGCTAGAGATGTAAATGTGTTAGCCATTTACTAACAGGTGATAATTGAAGCCAGAGGCATGGCTGATGGTGCTTTGCAATAGAGAATAGGGTAAGCAAAGAAGACCTAGAACCAGTCTTGAAGAAATCCAACAAATACTGGTTGAATAAAGGAGCAAGATCCTGCAATGGAGCCAGAGAAGAACCAGGAAACCAGAAGGATATCCAGGAAGTGAAAACAGCATTTCAAGACAAAAGAAGAAAGAAGTAATTAGATTAACATCAAATACCAATGAGAAATTAAGTAAAATTGAGGATTAAAAAGAGTTTATTGCTTACAGTGACAAACAGTTTTTTGATGACCTTAGGAAGGGCTGCTTTAGGAAGTGGCGGGGACAGAAGCCATTGAGAATGGCTTGAAAAATCAGGAACTGGAGATAGTAAGTAGGTAACATTATGAGAAGTTGGAATAGAAAGAAGAGAACAAAAGGGTGATGGCTAGAGAGAAGGTAAGAGAGTGAATGATTTTTTTTTTAAATGGGGGAGTTGAGTTGATAATAAATACAGTACTGCAATTTGAGAGATAAATTCAATAAAACTCACCTTTATAATTTCCTCCAAAATCTCTATGTTATGTGATGGCAACATAGCAGAGCAAATAAGATTGGTTTCTCCTTAAAGGTTGATCAGTCTTTGGAGACAAACAGCTCACAGAGTTTAAATAAGTGCTTTACGTACTATTAGCAGTCTATTATAAAGGATACAACTCAGGAATAACCAAATAGATTGGAAGCAAGGAGATGTAAGATATGAGGGGAGGGGTGCAGAGTTTCCCTGCCCTCTCTGTGCACACCATCCTCTCAGAACCTTGATGTGTTCACCAACTTGGAAGCTCTCCAAACCCCACCATTTAGGAGTTTTATGAAAGTTTTATTATGTAGATATAATTAAATAATTGGCCATTGATGATTAACTCAATTTCCAGCACCTCTTCCCTCCCTGATGGTCAAGGGGTAGGACTCAAAGTTTCAACATTCTAGTAATGTCTTGGCCTTCCTGGTGACCAGCCCTGTCTTGGAGCTAGTAGGGACTCCAAGCGAACAATCATCTAATTAGCTTACAAAGGAACAAAATTACATTCATCACTCTGGAGAGTCTGTGGGTCTGGGGAGCTGAGTGTCAGGAACTGGGGACAGAAACCAAATATTTATTTTGTATTATCACCAGCTGTCATTCACAAGAGGGCCTGAGAAGGGTAGGAGGCCTTGACCCACAGGGTAGCAGTCTTGAAGGTGGGCTTTTACTTTTTGGGGGATATACAAGTCTTAAAAATGTATAGAGAAGAGAGATGATCATGTTGATGAAAGGGAATCTACTTACGAATGTTGCCCATGCCACAGGCCACTTGCTTCTCAGAGACCGGAAAGATAAAGATGATTTAAGGAAGGAAGACTGATGAAGCTATGAAAAGACTCTGAAACGGAGAGAGAAGAGGGAAGTTGAAAACTTAAGTGTGATGACTTCAGCCTTTTAGAGAGGGAGGTAACGTCCCCAGAGTGAGACCCCAGCAGGGACCCCCAGCTTCTTTGTGTTCCATCCATTCTTCTTGGAATCAGGGGGAAATATGTTCCTTATTCTTGCCAACCAACCGGTATGGCTGCTTTCATTGCTGTTTCTGCATCTTTGAGACTCAATTCCTTGAGTCTAGGTGAAAAAGGATATTCACTCTCTGCAATCCCAGCCTAAGAGGCTTGCTTGGCTGGAAAGCTTGATTTTCCTGAGCCAGACTATCCCAGTTTCACAGCAATGAGCTCTCAGACAAATACTCCCAAGTGAAAACCAATAGAAGCATCCATCTGTGGCTAAAAATTCTCAGCATAAACTAGCGGCCAAAAAACACACTTGTGAGGACAATCCACAAAGTCAAACCCTTCCTGTCTCTGCCTAAGGGCTGCTGCTAAAGAGAAACACTCTCATTCTCACTCCTGGCCAAGAGTGGAAAACATGCATCTCAACTCCAAGCAGAAGTAGCATTCTTGTCTTGCAGAGAGAGGTTCACAGGCAGGTTGGGAGGCAGTGGCATTGATGGTTGGCCAAGGTCCCCTAGGTTAGTGCACAGGCTGGATGGGCTACTTCTGTAGAGAAAGTCTGGGATTTTTTGTTCTACAATTTCCTGTGAAAAGTACTTACTGTATTTTTTATTTTGTATTTTTAAATAATAGCTTTATTACAACATAATTTGATGTTTTGATATACATAGTGATAAAAGAAAACCTTCAGCTGAATTAAATTTAAAGGAATTTAATTAAGCAATGAACTGTTCACCAATGGGGCAGCCTTCTGAGGCAAAGTATACTCAGAGAGTCCATAGCAGACACATGGTGGAAGATTTATGGGCAGAGAATGGAAAGTAATGTACAGGAAATGGAAGTGAGGTACAGAAACAGCCAGATTGGTTACAGCTTGGCGTTTGCCTTATTTGAACATGGTTTGAACAGTTGGCTACATTTGATTGGCCAAAACTCGATGATTGGCAAAAGTGTAGGCTACAGTCTTTTTACACCTCCAATGGTTATAGTTCATTAGGTACAGAGAAACCTTTAGGCTGAAATTAAAATATGTAAGGGGGCAGCTTTAGGCTAAACTTGATTAAACTATTCCCCACTTTTGGTCATCTTGTTAATTTTGAGAGACTGACCAAAACTTTAGTCATTGATGTCATTCTCACTATTGTAAATATACTTATTTGGTCTGGAAACCCACTGGGAAATAGCAGAACAGTGGGTTTATAAGGTGGGGACAAGGACTTCAGTTTATTTATTTTATTTCATTTTTTTGTAAGAGTTAGTGTAGAGGGTACCTCTTTATGCTGGAATGTCCTGTTTACAGGAGGAAAAAAAAAAAAACCTGGTCTGTTCTAGGATCTATGTTTTCTTAAAGTCTTAGTTTGATGTGACGTTTAGCATCAGCAACGCCATATTGGTTTGGTGTGATCTGTTGGGGCCTAGTGCATGTGCTCAGTCCTAAACAATGGCCTCCCATAATTTTGTTTAAAATGTCCTCCTTTTTGGTCAGGTTCTCACTTAGGTGACAGTGTGACCAAAACTTAGGGCCTCAGCACCATTCTCAGTTACCATTATTTTGGGTTTCTGGTGTCAGTGTGTCATTCATAGGTTATGGTGCCCGCATGGCCACACATTTCTTTCAGTTCTTGTCATTCTGGCTGAAGAGAGACCATTTGACATGATAGAGGTGGCTGCATGCAAACATTTAAAACTTTTGAGAGAATACAGTGCACCAGGGAGACTGCTATTGTGACTATTGGGAGGATAACACCAAGAGTTTGGAGTATGCTCCTTACCCAGGGTCTTTATAAATGAAACCACCTAAAATTAAATAGATCAAATAAGGAGCTAAAGAGTTTACTCACTCAACTAACCAGTCTCTTTGTTAATCCCCTATAACTGAATCTCTATAATACCCGATGAGATATATTTCTCCACAGGCCACAAGTGCCAGCTGCTGTACAAATACTTCTGTGTAGCCAGTAAGTAATCTAGAGCAATTCTATTATTTAACATAACTTTCACAAGATAATTTAAAGTCTGTTGTGTAACCATAGGCTTTACAGTAGAATCTGCTATAGAGCCTATCATGAGGGATACATTTCTAATCACTGTCTCTTTTACTCCAAGCCATGGAAAAAAGTCCTAATAAATGATGCCCTTCTAGAAGAGTGAATGCCTCCTGGCGATGTTCTGTTTAACCTATGACGTGGATTAAGAGGAGTGACTAATGCTGTTTCTGACTGATTATGAGGCAATGTATATACCATTACAATTTCTCACCTACCTTGGGTCTTCATCTTTCATCTATCGAGATAGAAGGCTATCCATGTATAAGGCTGTCTGCAAAATCCCTCACAAATAAAAAGTATAACCCGTAAGTGCACACAAAAGACCCCCCTCCCTTTCACTTCTATTGTTCACAGAGGCATAAGCAAGGGAAAACTATTCAAAGATAAGCGTCTCATGATAGTAAAGAAGTCTTGATCTGTGATCTTGGGAAAAGTTGTTCACATCAAGGATGCTATCTCCTTCTGGGGAGAAACTTCTTTGGTTCGCTTTACCTTAAGGATTCTAATGGGTGTACAGTTCCAAGAGTGTGGAGGAACCTTCTCAGGTGTGAGATTATGAACCCAAGGTTCAACGTCCTACAATTTTGTTGCAGTGTGTATGGCAAGGGCATTCTTTCTCTGACATTCTCAGAAGATCCAGTCTTCACATTCTAGATTGTGAAGGGGTTGATTGTCCTGTCAGTGAAGCATAAAAAAGCTTTCTTTACCTGGTGAAAATATACTGTGCCATATATAATAATCTACTGTTATAACATCATCCCTCTTGCATGGGAAAGCTTTTATACGAGCAGAAAACATGCATTGAAAATGACAATGGAATGAAATCCCTCTATAAATATTTAAACAGTTCATCAGGTAGCCAAATGTGCTTGAAGCTTTAACTGTCTTCCCAGGAATATGGGATTGACTAAACCAAACGTTGGCCATAAACTATTTTTGCAATTTAGAAGTCACTACATCAATATATATTTAATTTGGATCATTTTATCCTTTCCATGATGAGTCACGGAGCACAGAACTTTTAAAAAGAAAAGCTTTAAGGACTCAAGAAGGGCAAGGCTGTCATCTTGGTTCTCCATGAGTACCTGCTTAACATTGGACTTACATCCTCTTGAACACCAGTGATTTCTCCAGTTCAGGTGCATAGAACTGATAACTGATAGGTTTTCATAGGTAATTTGACATAGACCATGGAGTTGATTCAAATTGCATATCTAAACAATTTCAGTATTGGCTGATTTAGCATGAAAATCTGGCAAAGTGTTTTCTTGGTATTCAGTTAATTTTTATTCTACCCGGGTTAACAGTTTTATAAACCAGTCAGTCTTTTCATTGAAGTTCCAGGAATTCTTAGTCCAAATGATATGATTCTAAAGTTACTAGAAATCTGTATTCAAGAATGCTTTTCAAGGTCTTTTCCATCCTTTCAGGAACCTCCTAAAAGACACCATATGCTAGGATTTTGCTTGTAAAGTTTTCAGAAACTGCATCAGCATTAAGCAATGAACTGTGGAAATGACTTTAAATAGTTATAAAGACACAATTGACAAGGAAATTTGGTTATTTCTGTGGTCTACAATAACTTAGCATAATAACCATAATTATGATTGATAACATGTACTCAGACATATTAGAATTTTAGAAATCCCATACAATTTTGGAACATATATTAATATCATTCACTAAAATATAACCTGGAGAAGGTTAAACATTATTTTTTATCTTGACAATGTTTCCCATGTAACTTCACATGTCAAATAATCTGTTGACCTCTCTTGTGGATGTTTCAGGGGACCTCTGCAGCATCCCAAAGTTAGAGGTCAGACAAGACAATTTTGAAGCTGAAATTTGATTTGGGGAAGCTTATCAAGTATGTTAAAGGTTTAGAGTACTTGATATTATGAAACAGAATACAAGTCACCGTAAGTCATTTACTTAGCCAAAATGATGACTCAAAAAACTTTAAAAAGGCAAAAACATTCACTCATTGATAGGAGGAAGACTTCGCTTTCCAAACAATCTGTCTCTTGTCTTTCCCTTCTTTTGTCTGTATTTTATTCAAAAGGCAAACAAAGTTCTTCTATTATCCTTTAATATCCACAAAAATCTGCTCAATAGAGAAAGTCAGGTCACTCCACTTTAGCGAGGCCAGACAGCCAACATACCTGGTTTTTAAACTTTACCAAATGTAACCTTACAGTTGAAACCAACAAGCCTTAACTAATGTTATGACTTAACCAGAAGTGTACAAGGTATTTTCAAAGAGGTGGTTAGCAGTTCTTATAAGATCTAAAATCTTCAAAGGTAGCTCAGAGAAAGGAAGATTCAAGAAGAGAAGCTGGAAGTTGTTCATGGAGGGCCAAGAATCAATAAACGGTAAAGGTCACAGAGATATCAACCAGAAAGTACTTATTTCCTAAGACAGGATTGAACCCCAGTTGCTGCTGTGAAAAAGCAAAGCCTTAGCCACCAAGCTACAGCACTGGGCAGCCTCCACTGCTCTTCCCGGCAGAAGTCCAGAGCAGCTAATGTTGAGCTTGCAAAGGCTATGACATGAACCCAAAATTCCCGTTCCCTGGATGGGATTGAGAATGGTGGAGAGCAAGAGAAAGTACCGCCACTTGATTACAAGGTCAAGCTCCCAAGGACATAAAACAAGACAAGATGGAAACCTCATCCAGTTGTTGTTTGTTGTTTCAGGGACCTGCAGCAAGGTTTCTTACTGACCAGCTTGCTGGGATGTCTTGAACAGTGAACTAATGGGGTCCCAAGCCCACGTTCTATCCTAAGGTACTCCTCTTCCTGACAGAAGGATACAAAAAGACAAATTCGTAGCACAAAGTACGCTAGATTTGCTACGGCTTAAGACTAGCTCTATGAATCCTTTTTCTCATTAATTAAAACTTTGCAAGAGGTGATGATTTTTTACCAGTCCCACAACTGGTTTTCACAGAGAGAGACATAGAGAAAAGCATTGCCTGCGGCAGGGTGGGGAAGGTGAAGAGCTCAGGGAGGCCAGAGAAAGACTCACTCATTGCAGCAATACTGAATCGAAAGTTCAGGCAGCCACTTGTCAGTCACAAAGGGATCTTTTCCAGCAGTCCCATCAGCTCTCAAGTTTTCCCCCTTGGGGAAAGAAAGTTCCGTATGTTCCATGGTTCTGTACATGCCTAATCCTGTCACCTATAGCTGTCAGCAAAGACTGCAAGGCAGATTTAAATTTTTTTAAATCAATTAATCACTTAAGCTTTTTATTTGCCTTTTGTAAAGTCTTCAAATAAAAATACTGAAATCTTTTTAGAAGCCTCTGCATATTAATAGGCATCCCTAGATGAGGCTAATTTGGAAGCTTCATTTTCAAATGCACTTCAGTGCAACGTTGTTCATGTGGAATGTTCCACTATGAATTATCTTTAGTAAGATTTCGCTATTTCTATAAGATTTTGCTGCTTCCGGAGCCTAATACTTATGGATATATAAGGCATAAGGAACTCAGTTCTTCAGAAATTAAGGATCCCATTTTTATCTAAAATATTGGTTTTCCTTTCAGGTTTCCTTGATTAACTTAGCCAATGATTTTTAAAAAAAAAAATATTTGAGTGCACAACAAAAATGAAACAAAGGGGTAGAACACGAAAATTCCTGTGAATTTCCAGCAGCCAAATTTTATACCCTCTGCAACATTGCCATTTACTACTGGTTTCTTTCTGACCCAGATGTAAGAGGCCTCTAACTGGATGCGAGCCAGTTAATTACCAGATCAAATCCAATCCTGAACCCAGTCCAGTTTCTGTCATGACTTCCAAACCCAGTTTGGATCAGAAATTTCCTCAAAGGAACTCCGAGAGCTCAAAACACAAATCTGTGCAGCTTTGGAAATTGAGAGAACTTAACCACGATCCCCGGCTGCTCCAAAAGATCAATGGACACAGTTGAGCTCAGGGGGTACCTTGCTTGGTCACTCAGCACTCCTGGGGGGTCCTTAGAAGCTCTTCTTTGGATCCCATCCTCATCCCCATCTGATAAAAGAAAAACATCAGCTGAATTAAATTTAAAGGCGTTTAACTGAGCAATGAAGCATTCACACAGGGCAGCCTTCAGAGTCAGAGTATGCTCCAGCACAGCCACATGGTGGAAGAAGATTTATGGACAGAAAAAGGAAAATGACGGACAGAAAATGGAAGTGAGGTACAGAAACAGTTGGATTGGTTATAGCCCAGCGTTTGCCATATTCGAACATGGTTATAACAATTGGCTACAACTGATTGGCCAAAACTTGGTGACTGGCACAAGTGCAGGCTACGGTCTGTTTATACCTCCACTTGTTATAGTTCACCATGTACAGAAAATCCTTTAGGCCGAACTTAAAATACGTAAGGAGGCAGTTGGCCAGGCACGGTGGCTCACGCCTGTAATCCCAGCACTTTGGGAGGCCAAGGCAGGCGGATCACGAGGTCAGGAGATCGAGACCATCCTGGCTAACACGGTGAAACCCAGTTTCTACTGAAAATACAAAAACAATTGGCTGGGCATGGTGGCAGACGCCTGTGGTCCCAGTTACTCGGGAGGCTGAGGCAGGAGAATGGCATGAACCTGGGAGGCGGAGCTTGCAGTGAGCAGAGATCACACAACTGCACTCCAGCCTGGGCGACAGAGTGAGACTCCATCTCAAAAAACAAAACCAAAACCCAAACAAAACAAAAAAGTAAGGAGGCAGTTTTAGGCTAAACTTGATTTAAGCATAATGAGGTGATTATTGCAGTCAAGCTAATTCATACTCATCACCTCACTTGATTACTCTGTGTGTGTGTGTGTGTGTGTGTGTGGTGAGAACACTTAAGATCTACTCTTTCAGCATATTTCTAGTATACAATGCAGTAGTATTAACTATTGTCACAATGCTGCACATAAGATCTCTAAGAACTTACTCATTTTCTGTGACTGAAACTCTACCGATTCCATTCCCTACCCCCCACCTCTGCCCAGAGACTGACCATCCTACTCTCTGAAAAAGATATACTGTACTGTAGAAAATAGTTATTCATCCAGGTACAATTTGCAGTAAGACTAGGGCTATCAAAATGTCCCTCTTTGTGGTTCTTTTCTAGAATTGTTATTTTACCTTAATTCTAATTACCAGGTTTGTCAAGGGTCTACTTTTCTTTACTTATAGGATAGATAAGATTTAAGAGCACCTTCCCCAACTGCCCACCCCCCACCATGAGGCTCAAGAAACAGGTTCCATTTTGTACTATATTATCGAATGTAAAGAAAGAATTTGGCCAGGCACAGTGGCTCATGCCTGTAATTCCAGCACTTTGGGAGGCCGAGACATGCAGATCATGAGGTCAGGAGATTGAGACCATCCTGGCTAACACGGTGAAACCCCCATCTCTCCTAAAAGCACAAAAAATTAGCTGGGTGTGGTGGCGGGCGCCTGTAGTCCCAGCTATTCGGGAGGCTGAGGTGGGAGAATCGCTGGAACCCCGGAGGCAGAGGTTGCAGTGAGCTGAGATCACACCACTACACTCCAGCCTGGGTGACAGAGCGAGACTCCATCTCAAAAAAAAACCAAAAAAACAAAACAAAACAGAAAAAAAGATTTAAAAATGCAGGTGGAGATTTCTAATCATTTGTCGTAGATCTTACTGAAGAAGTTGGTTCAGTATTTACAGTTACAAAGTAACAATAGATGTGAATTTTGTTAACTTCCTTTTCTACCTTCTACCATAATCCCACCTCCACCCACATTTGAATGATTGTTCTAAAACTTTGGCCACAGAGGATTTTGATCTCCTTTACCCCACAAACCTCTGTCTCCAGGTCAGCCCTCTTTGGAGTCTTTCTTCAGGGTCCTTGTGTCTACCACCTGGGAGTGTTGTTCATGTCCTAGCCTGCGTGTTGCAGGCAGGCTCCTTCCCCAAGGTAGATTTTATCAGCACTTGGAACTCTGAAGATCTCAAAAGTCTTTAGCTCTGAACTTTCTTTCTTTGCTTATAATCTCTTTATCTTCAATGTCTTCCTTGTTCTTGCCCTATTAAATCTTTTCCTTGGCCGGGCGCGGTGGCTCACACCTGTAATCCCAACACTTTGGGAGGCCGAGGTGGGCAGATCACAAGGTCAGGAGATTGAGACCATCCTGGCTAACGCGGTGCAACCCCATCTCTACTACAAATACAAAAATTAGCTGGGCGTGGTGGTGGACGCCTAGAGTCCCAGCTACTCGGGAGGCTGAGGCAGGAGTGAGCTGAGTTCCCCCAACTGCACTCCAGCCTGGGCAACAGCGAGACTCCATCTCAACAACAACAACAACAAAAATCTTTTCCTTTCCCCCTCTGGTTCTTTGGCCTCCTCCTTCATCCTTTGAAGTCACCTTCCTTCATTTTCCACTTCCTTTCTCTACTTGTAGTTAGCCATTTCAATAATGCCTTACATTACACCCAATGGAATAGAATGGAATCTTCCACCATTTCTGCCTCACTAATCTCCATTCCAGACCTGCTCTTGTTCTTTGGTCTTAGACATTATTGAATAAAATTTAACCACATGTGTGTGCACACATGTGTGCTAATCTACCACATTACAGATCTTCTGTTTAATTCAACAAGCATTTATAGAAGACTACTGCAGGCAAGGCACCATAATGGGCTTCCAAGGGATACCTTCAAGTTCCAGTAAGGGCAAAACGTTGTAATGAAAGTAAAAGAAGGGTTTCAAAAGAAGTAAAACTCTGGAAACTCAAAGGAAGAAAAATTTACACCTGCCTTTTGAGTTTTGCCCTTGATTGTCTGTGTTGCTGTGACTTTGTTTTCCTTTTGCTTTGTTATTATCCACCTCAACTATAAATCCTTGAGGATGGTGATTTCTGCTCTAAGAAACCCACGAGCAACATATACGCAATTCCCGAACATCTCTAGCAAGTCCTTGATTGAGTGTGACCTTGATCATGAATTCTTTATGCATTAATCCATTGCTTATTGGAGTTAGTTTGCATCTTGCAGAGAACATTGCACTTGGTGAGCTACATATTGGACCATAAAGTGTAAATATGACTTTTTATTTTTTCCTAGTTTCCACAGCCCAAGGATAGGTGGTTGAGGAGCATCCTACCATCTCCTGGTTCTGGGGGAATAAAGAAGTGTGAGTGCTATAGGCATCTTAAATATGGGTAACATATGAACCTAATAAATGTTAATTTTCCAAGTAGAGGTGTTGAGAGGAGGAGGATAATGGGGCACAGACCAAATCTCCATAACTGGTTGCATGTTCTAATTTTAGTTTGCTTACATTGGATATTTACAGGTGTGTCTTTAGCGACTGAAAAGTACTCTTTTTCCAGCTATGGAATTTATACCTTGTTGGGAAAAAGTATACAAACTTGCTCCCACGGTGAGCTAAATCCTCAGAGTGAACTGGATATTATTTGTAGCTGGAGAGAAAGATGAGGTAGTTTACAAAATGTTCAGAGAGCTGAGGGAGGAAATTTACTATCAACTGTTTAAAATTTCTCTGTTAACTTTGGCATGATGGCTTTGGGGGTGAGAGTTTAGAAATTTACGGCATTAACACAAACTATGTGCTCGGTCACTGTGTTTTGCCACTGAACTGGCTTAAAATGGCGTCTCACTAGTAGCTTTTTTTTTTTTTTTTTTTTTTTTTTTTTGAGACAGAGTCTTGCTCTGTCGCCCAGGCTGGAGTGCAGTGGCCAGATCTCAGCTCACTGCAAGCTCCGCCTCCCGGGTTCCCGCCATTCTCCTGCCTCAGCCTCCCGAGTAGCTGGGACCACAGGCGCCGCCACCTCGCCCGGCTAATTTTTTGTGTTTTTAGTAGAGACGGGGTTTCGCCGTGTTAGCCAGGATGGTCTCGATCTCCTGACCTTGTGATCCGCCCGTCTCGGCCTCCCAAAGTGCTGGGATTACAGGCTTGAGCCACCGCGCCCGGCCAACTAGTAGCTTTTTATGGATCTCTTTTAGTTTCCCATTAAAGCAGTTTTGAACACAGAGTAAGACTAAAGCTCTTCCTGATGAACAACCCAAAGCTGGAACATGGAGCAAGGCAGATGGGGCCGGTGGGAGAACAACCAGGTTTTCCCTCCTGGTGAATTCAGACTCTATGTCATGATGAATAATATTCCCACTGAAATACAGGTAGGGAGATATTTCCTATCTCACCCCAGGCTCTGAGTCTGGGGAGGAATCTATTTACCATATAGTTTTTGCTTTTGTAATTCTTAAAGAAATAACTTTCAGAAAATTAAAAAACAGAAAGAAAGGGAGGAAAGGCTGGAGGGCTTGGCCATGGTGGGTGAAGGGCTCTGGGGCAGTGCGTGCTGGATTGTGGATTCTAAGCACTTGAACACTTTGAGACATCAGAGCATCAGGCAGGAGTGATGAGAGACAAATACCACCTGACTGCATCAGAATGGTATTAGGTGGGTACCTGCTGTACTGGGCCAGGAGCTGAGCATATGAGCCTGCACTCCAGATATGGATTGGAGAAAGGATTCAGATGACTCTGAAGTAGGCAGTGAATAGGGCCAAGACCAGTAGAAAATATTTGCATCTTTTGTAAACCTAGTCTCTTAAAAACCAAAACCAAACCAAAACACAACTCTACTCTTACTCAAATATGCATAAAGAAAAAATAGGAATTCAACGTAGGGAGCAAAAAAAAAAATTACTGAGTCTACTTAGGCTCATGATTTGAAGTACCATCTGGATGCTGATGAATCCCAAATGTGTATCTCCAATCCGGCCCTTTCTTCAAAACTCCAGGTTTATATATGTAAATGCTTATTTAGCATCTCCATGTAGCTATTTAATTGGTGCAAAAGTAATTGCGCTTTTTGCCATTAAAAGTAATGACAAAAACTGCAATTACTTTCGTGCCAACCTAATAATGGATGTCTCAAACTCATCACATCTAAAACTGAACTCCTGGTGTCCCCCTTCCCTGAAACCTACTCTACCCATAGCCTTCCACATGTCAGTTGATGGAAGGTTCATTCTTTCAGTTATTCAGAACCCAAGTCTCAGGGTCAAGCCATCTCCTCTCTCATATGTGACATTAAATCCATTAGGAAAATCCTGTTGTCTCCACCCTCAAAGCATATTCAGAAACTCTACTGCTCTCACCCTGACACCAACATCTCCATCTCTTGTTTTGATGATTACAAGGGTCTCTTGCCCATTAATTACAATGGCCAGAATTATTTAAAAATGAAAGTTAGAACACCATTCCTCAGCTCAAAACCATTCAATGGCTCTCCTGGGTATTTACAGTAAAAAAGCCCAAATCTTTCAAAAGCTTAAGGAGATCTACCTTATTGGCAACCTATTGGCAACCATTCCTTCTCTAGCATTATCTCTCTGACCTTATCTTCTACTTTTCACTTCCCTTTGGAGATCCCAGAATTTCCTTCTGTAATTTTTTTCATATAAAGGCAATAGGAAGACATTCTCTAAAAGACAAGTTATCACTGACGTGTCCTAATGTGTCTTTCTTGAAGATGATTATTTAAAATAGACTCCAACCACCTGAGAGAAGCAAAAAGAAGCCGTAAGATGGTATACAGTCTGATAAAAAAAGAATGAGTGGATGTGATAAACATATAGCAAATAAACACGAAATCAAGTTTGAATAAGTTGCTTAATATGGTTTCCAAACTAAATACAAATGTCAAAGACTGGCTTTGATATATTTAAGAAAAATTAAATTTAATAATTTAAATATTTAATATTTAATAATTTAAACAACATTTAAGATTTAATAAATTAAATAAGATAAATAATATATTTAAGATAAAACAAAATTTAATTATAACAATGTTGGTCTGAAATCCCAGACTTTGCTAACTAAATATAGCAAGGAAGAAGAGGAAGTGAGCAATAAGTAAGTGTGGAATTTGAAAAAATGTTAAACTGCATATTTGGAATAGGAAAGGCTTTAAAATGCCATTTTTATACTTGATTTTGCAGTTAAGGAAAAAGAGGTCAAACATAATTTTTCCAAGTATAAAGCTAACTGCCATTAGAATTAAAAACAGAATATAATGAAAATATGTAGCCAAAGACAGAAAACAAAGAAAATAAAACCAATTAATGTGTTTATAGCTAGAAATCATGTAACAATAGAAAGAAAAATGAGTAATAATAATAGTTATCATACATTTTATATTTAGTATGTGCCAGGACCTGGGCTTAGAAATTTACAGGCATTATCTTTCAACCTTATAAGTACTTTTATTATTATCCTTTTATTAATGAGAAATTTGAGGCTTAATGATATTCTATTATAGATAAGAATTTAACATATGATAAAGGTGACATTTTGAAATGTTAAATAAAATATGAATCCTTAAATAAATGTTCAGAGGAAAATTCATTAAGCATTTACAAAAAAACAAACTTCACAACAGATAACAAAACAAATCCTAAATGAATTTGGATTAAATGACACACACAAACTAAAAGAAAATATGAGTGAGAGTATCAGTGAGATTTTTTTTAATCTACAAGTCATCAGATACCTGAGTCACAGTGTCTTAACACATGAAGGCTTTGCATATATCATATCATAAGCATTCTGGAGGAAGGGGATTGCAGGTTGATTCAGAG
Organism: Macaca thibetana thibetana; assembly: GCF_024542745.1. NCBI lineage: Eukaryota > Metazoa > Chordata > Mammalia > Primates > Cercopithecidae > Macaca > Macaca thibetana. The sequence goes on from NC_065593.1 coordinate 6,265,652, forward strand.
GTCTAACAATGTCACCAAGGCTCTTATATTCTTTGATTGTGCTGTCCTCTCATCTGTTTTGACTTTTTGTCTTCAGGCACACCCTCTCATGGAAGCAATAGGACTACCACAGCTCCAAGCATTCTGTTTATATGGGACTTACTCTTCCAAACAAGAAGGAGGGAGCTAACAAGGACAGTAGGAGGCCACTCTTTGGTAGATCTCTCTTTTTATGACCAAAGAAAAATCTTTCCTGGAAGCCCCCCAGAATAGTCTGCTTTCTCTCATTGGCCAGGGCTGAGTCACATGACCACTTTAGCTGCAAAGAAAACTGGGGAAGTGAAAATCTAGCATTTTTACCTTCTGAATTGAGAGACAATTTATAGGGACTGAGTGACAGAGAAATAATTAGAAAATTCCCTACCATAGTGATTTTTTTTAATGGAAAGGGAAAATCCTGTTAAGCATACAATAAGAAACTTAAACATAGCCCTGACTCCAAAAATATTAAACACTCTACTGTTTTAAGTAAAAACATATATAAAGAGGGAAAATTTTTATCAAAAAAGAAATAACAAAAACTCACAAGCAAACATACAAATTAAATGATAAATTGGTAAAATGTATTAGAAGCATCTAACATCAAATGAGTCTGAATATATCAAGATACCCTTAAGATTTTAATCTCTTTGCATTTCTTTCCCTCATTTACTTGTAAGTGACTTGTCCTTTAACCAATCATATATATCAACATGACCTTCAATGGCATTGGAGTTGTTATAGTGGGAATGCCAAAGAGAAATACCAAATGCTCATTCTTAACTTTCAAATTGGCATCAAAGGGGAAAACCCAAGAGAAGCAAAGTGTAAGTCGTAACAATAGACCAGAAGAATACTCTGGAAGGAACCAGGCCACCTGTCATGCCAGAAGAAAGGGATCCGATGTGGGGAGGGGGTAGGACAAGAGATATGGGACTTGGGCTTCATGGAAATTGGAGTGGCTGGTCCAGAGTGCCCAGCTGGGGTTAGCATGGCTGGAAGGGCATACTCTCCAGTATCTCCGGGCAGTGCCTTGGAGCCCTGTGGAAGGTGAGCCGTCTCTCACAGACCATTCCTCACCCTTCCAATGAGCATGATGTTCCTGTTGAGGAGTCAAGATGCTGTTAGTCTTGCTGCCACGCAGTGAGGTCTTCCTTCAACAGACGCCTGAACATCTACTGTGCATTGTTCAGCACAGATGCCAGCCTGGGCTTCTCAGCTTTGTCACGCCCATCCAAATTGCCCTGCATGCCCAATTTCCCTCTTACTGCCCCTTTTCAACCATCCAGGATGTTTGTTAAATCCCCTAAAACAGAGAGTAGAAGTCCTTAGCACCCAGCTGAACAATGAAGGTTTACAAAGCAAAACCACAGCACCTGAATTTGGGTGGAAATGGACAGTGGTGAAAGTAGTGAAATATTCCCCAAACAGCTGAAATATTATGTGAAACCTTGTCCATGTCATAAGAAAAGTCAATTTCCTGAAAATGTTTGGTTATCCTGTTTCAAATGATGTAGTTATTTCTTAACCTTTTGAAACCCATGTCCATATTTGATAAGTATATGATATTTTCCATCCACGCTTCCCAGGTTCTGATTAATCCCTACATCTTAAAATCAATTAGAGGCAGATGATAGTCTTCATAGTTGTACCAAATAATATTTGGCTGAGTTTGTAAGAGAAAGTCAATATGCATTTTTTGACTGTAAATCATTTTCAGATTATAAATTCACACCTACACTCAGGAGTAAATCAACTCCAGGGTACACACACACACATACACATTTGCACACACACATTCAAGATAGAAGCTGAGACCAGAACATTCTTATTTTCACACCATATTAAGTAGAATTCATTGTTAATTACATTTTATGTAGGACCAGTGATGGGACAAGACTAAATGACCAGTTACTTGTACATTATTTCTCAAAACTAAAACTCCTAGACAAGTAGGAGTTTCAGTTTGAATAGGAAAGTAAAATCTTGCTGTGTGGAAACTCAGTGGATAGTGGAAAAGGAAAGTCCATTTAATGAATACTCCTGAAAACACAGGTCTGAGCCCACTGAGCCTGGTACCCTGACCTTCGGTGGGCACCATAGACTCACATTGTCAGAAGAGGCAATGCCAGGGAGCCAGAAGAAACAAGCATGTCATTCCATATCCTCTCATTATCTCATATCCTGCAGACGTAGCAGGATGGGCTCAAAACTTCCAGAGGAAAAGGGTAATGAGAAAACTTGGTTAGCAGAATGGGTTGAGCAATTGTCCTCCTTACAGCAAAGCCCTGGGTGGGCTAAGGCACCCCTGGCATTGTTTAGGGAAAGCAGTAAGGTAAAATTCATGGTTTCCCACACAGGCTGTTCTTTCTGGGCTAAGTGAATTCCTATATGGCTCAAAGGTGAGAAAATCTCATGTCATTTGCAGACTGTTAGAATTGAAAAGTGCTTGGTTGCCATCTAGCCCAAATCCATCATTGTGTGGCTGCAGGTGATGAAAGCAGTGCCCAGAGAGGTTATGTGAGCTGCCCAAGTCCACAAGACAAGAAAAGAGGAGGGATTCCGACAAGAAGCGCCCAGTTTCACTCCTTTTTGTTACTTTTACCAGTGCTGAAGCATCTGCTTCTCCACTGAAATCTGTCTAGTAGGGTTAGTTCAGTTTTCTCAAAATTGATTGTCTTCTCAGTTGAAGACAATAAGGTGGCTTACCAAGACTTACCAGACAGGGCAAGTCTGGTAGAAAATGTTGCTTCCTCTTTTCCTTGCAGGGAACGGAATTTTTCACAGGGCAAGTGGATTCTGTTGACCTTTTTGTTCCTTTGCCTTTGAAGACATGAAGTGACTTTAAATAACCTGCAAGCTTGAAAATGGTATTAGAGCATTCGTCTGCAGAGAGCTAAAGTTCTTTATGCCTAAGACTTCTCTGAGGCATACAGCACGGGCCCTTACCATCTTGCAAAGTAGGAGAGTGAAGGGAAGTGTGCATGGTCCACTGCTAGGTGGGTAAGACCGCTTAATTCTGGGATGTGGTTAGTAGACCCACTGAGCTCTCCAACCAAAAAATGTGCTCCAATGTGGCATTTATCAATAATAACTGTGATATTTTTGGTACTTGTGTTTACTCTTCGTTCTACCCAACTTGTTTAGTGCTAAGCTGGGAAGAGTGGATCTATATTTTGAGGACACCGAGACTAGGACAACCCACTGTTTTAGTGACACCGTTTTGCTTGCACATTGAATTTTACTAATGGAAATGTGTATTCTCATTGGGACATTTTACTGCAAAGGGGTCATTAAAGGTCTTTAAAGAATCAGTAGGTCATTAAAGAATGTGGAAAACAGTGATGTAATACAGAGCAATGGAGACCATGTCTCCTGACTTCCCTCAGCCAGGGCAGCTGGTGTCTAAAGGCCATCAGCGTCGTCCACGTACTTTCTGTCGTTCCACAGAAAGAAGGGGTGGAAGTGTAGCCACTGTTTCTCTCAAATGACTGTTTTCTGTTGCTGTGGTTTGCTCTGTCCAGAAATCCTGGCCTCCCTATAACAAAACATTCATTTGGGTTGAGCCAGGGACTGGGACTCAGGTGCTGTTGGTGGGTGGAGACAGCCCTCACCTCTTCCTTTATCTTCTTCATTTTTCTTTAGACCTTAGATGGCAGTGAGACCTGGGTAAGCCCCTGCTCATTCATTATTTGGCTCCATCAGTTTAAGTGTAGGCAGCAGAATGTCTTCCCATAAACGGAACTAAAACCAGGATTATGATCCCTACCATACTTAGGTTATAAAAATATACCAGGTGGATCTAGGGTAGCGCTGTCCTAGGCCAGACTGTGCAGGAACAACAGTCCTCGTGAACAATTTATAGAGACAGGACAGGAAGTCAGGCTTAGCAACACAGACCATGCTTCTGGGGGAAGGGCTTGTCCTCAATATGGGGACCATGTCGTTCCCAGCCGGTTAGTGAAAATCCCAGAATCCTGCATTCACTTCTGGCTACACTACAGGAAGATTTGATGCAAAACGAGCAACAGTGCTTGGGGTGTATGTAGGGGCTACAGAGGTAGAAGCCTCAGGCAGCAGCTTGTAAGTGATCATTCATTCATTCATTCTTTTACTTATTCATTCATTCAACTACTCATTTCACAAATACTTATTGAGGTCTAGTACTGTCTTCATAGGTTCAGGAGGTGTGGACAAGCATAAGAGATGCATTTATTCATAGAATTTACAGTCTAATGGGAGAACTTGGACAACAGACAAGGAAACATGTACGAAATACCTAATTGCAGGGTGATAGAGGGATTTTTAATGCCATCACCCCTAGGGGACATTTATACTGTTCGGAGAGGGAAATTCCTGATGGTATGAGGGTGGGACCTCAGAGCGTTTAATTTGGTCTAAATATAGAGCCTCTAGCACCCAGGCGCTTGGGGAGTTTCCCACCTGTGGTTCCTTTAGCATTACACTTGCGTGTTTCTTCATTCTGATCATTTTCTGAAAAGCCATTTATTTATTTACGTATTATTTATTTATTTATTTTTAAACACTCCCCCCCCTCACTTTTTCCTTTTGCTTTAACTCCCCCACCCCAGCCCTGCTCTATTTATACTTTCTGGGTGTTTAGTTTTGCACTTAAGTCTTTGAAAATTCAAGGTTGAGCCTCAGTTCTGACATCTAGGTGATAGGAAGTGCCCAACTTTGCTCCTTTTTGTTATTTTTTATCAGTGCTGAAACATCTGCTTCTCTGCTTAAGTCTGTCTAGTAGGGTTGGTCCAGTTTTCTCAAAAGTGGGCTCCCCCCAGGGGTCTTCAGGCTTGCTGCATGCTATAGTCTCATGTCTGCTCTCTTCCATTTCCTTCCTGGAAGTTCTCTGGGATGCTCGCAGTGAGAAGAATGTCTGAGGGCAGAGGGACACCACATCCCCCATTCTGTCCAAAGACTCACCAACCAAACTTCCTTTTCTCCTGTAACAACCACAGTGCCTTATGAGAGACAGAACGTACTGGCGTTCCATTGCAGGTCATGAAAGTGTTTTGTATGGACATATTATGCCTCCCGGTGTTTGAAAGGCAAGGGCAGATAATGTTAAAACGAAAACTTTAGACAAATTAAACTTAACAAAGTTTAATTGAGCAAAGAACAGTTTGTGAACTAAGCAGCTCTCAGAACCAGAAGAGGTTCACAGAGCTCCCTCCAGCAGGCAGAATTTATCGACAGAAAAGGAAGTGAGGTGTATAAACAGCTGGATTGGTTACTGCTGGGTTTGCCTTGTTTGGGTGGGGTGTGATCAGTGCAGCCTGTGATTGGTGAAGCTCAGCTGCTGTGATTGGCTGAGACTCAGCTGGTTGTTACAAAAAAATATACTCCTACTTATACTTTCAGTTTGTTTAACTACTAAGTTAGGCTGCATTTTGTTAAGTAGGAACATGGGTATAGGTGCTGCCTGAGGTCAATTAGTTTAATTTAATACTAAGCAAGTGCTCAGCATGGCAGCTTTCTAAGCAGCCTCCTGAGGCCTGTTGTCTAGCACCAGCCAGCTGCTTGGCCCTGTGGGTCTTGAGTTTGCTGGAAGGGTGCGGGGGGCAGGGAGGGTGGGGAGGCAGGGTAGGGTTGGGTGTGCTTGTTTCCAAGCAGGCAAGTGTCTGATTGCTCATCCATTATGAGGCAAGAGAATAGAGTCTGGAGTCAGGGAACCTAAGGCCGATTCGATTTGCAGTGACTTCCTAGAACTGAATCAAAAGGAAAACCCCACCTCTTCACACCCAAGTAACAAAAGGATCAGAGGCTACTTCCTCTCCAACGCCTTCCCTGACTTCTACTGCATTGCAAATGAAAAATGGAAAGTACTTCTGATGGATCCCCTCCCACAACCAGTCTTTGTTGGCATAGGATGTAACTTTGTAGCTTTGCTTCGGCCTCTGATTGGTCCCCTCCTGCAACCAATCAGACTGGTTCAGGCCTTCATTTACCTATAATGTAACCAAGTAACCAATGGGAAACTCTAGAGGGTGTTTAAATCCCAGAAAATTCTGTAACCAGTGCTCTTGAGCCACCTGCTGAAGCTCGCTCCTACTCTGTGGAGTGTACTTTCATTTCATTAATTCTGTGCTTTCGTTGCTTCATCTTTCATTGCTTTGTTTGTGCGTTTTGTCCAATTCTTTGTTCAAAACAGCAAAAACCTGGATACTCATAGTCAGGATCCTCCACTGGTAAAATTGTGTCATGCAGCCCATTCACTTTGCTGAGAGCTGTGAGACATGCCTCAAGTCCCATGGTAGACAGCAATCAAGTAGAATGGGAAGTGAGTCCTCTTACTTTCCCTCTACCTCTTTTCTATAATCCCCACTGATTCTTGACACTGATCATAAGGAATACATCACGCAAGGCATAGGTGAGATAGGAACACTGGGTGGTCACAGGGGAAATAGAGAATTCCAGGCAGCAGTTTTCACTGACTAACAGAGAAGCCAGCTGTAGGAACAAGGGATGGGAAAAGGACCATAACACCCTGACAAACAGGATGGGGGTGAAACTGGTTTGACTCAAGTTTACCCCAGACTCAACTGTATGCTCTTTATTATACTAAACCACACACCCACCAGCGCCATGACCATTCCAGGTATACCCATGCTTGGTGTAAAACTGTGTAGCACCCCAATTCCAAGAAATTCCCATCTCTTCCCAGAAATCCTTATGATTATTTTGCACCTTAATTAGAGAAAATGATGCAGGACAGGCAAGCCCCAAAGTTGGGGCTTAGTCCATAAGGGTTCTTGGCTTTCCCCAGAAAAGAATTCAAGTTGATTTTAAACAGCAATCATTTATTGAACCAGAGCTGCTCCACATGAAGCAGGGCTAACTCACAGGCAGTGCACCTGGAGTTAGCACCTATGCACTGTGGGCAACTGCATTTATATTCACCTAAACCCACTTTCAATTATATGCAAATTAAGGGATGGGTCAATTCAAATTGAGGAACAGGTTATTTAGAACTTTATGGGATAGGGGCAGTAACTTCTGGGTTGTTGCCATGGAAAGGGGTGGTGACTGCCATTTGGCTGCCATGGCATTTGTAAACTGTCATAGTACTTGTGTGTGCCTTATGCCAATGAGCAATAAGGGCAGCCAGGAATCGGTTTTGTAGCCACCTACTGGTTCTTGTTGGTTTTCTCACTTTATCTTATCCAGACCAGGTCCTGTTTTGGTCAGCAGGGTTGTGACCAATGAACAAGTCCTGCTGGACCTTAAAACCAAGAGTCAAAGACCCCAAACTCTGTTGAGTGTAACTCACTCTTTGGAGTACATCACACTCCCACCGTTGAGTGTGTACTTTCGAGAGGTGTCAGCGTGCTAGCAGCCCTTGCTCTTGGCACCTCCTTGGCCTTGGTGTCCACTCTGGTGGCGCTTGAGGAGTCCTTCTGCCCACCACAGCACTGTGGGAGCCCCTCTCTGGGCTGGCCGAGGCCAGAGCCGCCTCCCTCTGCTTCCTGGGAGGTGTGGAGGGAGAGGCGTGGGTGGGAATAAGGGCTGCGGGTGGCGCTTGGGCTCCGCAGGCCCCACACACGGAGTGGCTGGCTGGCCCAGGGCAGTGAGGGGCCTAGCACCTGGGCCAGCAGCTGCAGAGAGTGCGCCAGGTCCCCCAGCAGTGCCGGCCCATTGGGAGTGTACTGGAGTTCTCACCAGGCCTTAGCTGCCTAGCTGTGGGACAGGAGGGCTCAGGACCTGCAGCTCACCATGTCTGAACTCTGCCCCTGTCGGGTGGGCTCCCGTGCGGCCCAAACCTCCCCAACAGGTGCGATCCCCTGCTTTGCCGTGCCTGGTCCCAACAACCGCCCATAGGCTGAGGAGTGCAGGTGCACGGTTCAGGACTGGCAGGTAGTTCCCCGTGCATCCTCTGTGCGAGATCCACTAGGTGAAGCCACCTGGGCTCCTGAGTCTAGTGGGGACTTGGAGAACTTTTATGTCTAGCTGGGGGATTGTAAATGCACCAATCAGCCTCTGTGTCTAGTTCAGGAATTGTAAACGCACCAATCAGCACCCTGTGAATATGGTCCAATCAGCTCTCTGTAAAGTGGACCAATCAGCTCTCTGTAAAATGGACCAGTCAGCAGGATGTGGGTGGGGCCAGATAAGGGAATAAAAGCAGGCTGCTGGCGCTAGCAAACTGCAATTCTCTTAGGTCGTTTTTCAGATTGTGGAAGGTTTGATCTTTCAGTATTTGCAGTAAATCTTGCTGCTGCAGAGTTTTTGGGTACACGCCGGTGTTACGGATTGTAACACCGCGAAGGTCTGCAGTTTCAGTCCTGAAACCAGCGAGACCACGAACCCACCGGGAAGACCAAACAACTTCAGAGGCGCTGCGTTTGAGAGTTGTAACACTTACCATAAAGGTCTGCAGTTTCGTTATTGTCAGCGAGACCACGAACCCATCAGAAGGAAGAAGCTCCAGACACCTCTGAACGTCTGAAGGAACAAATTACGAACACATCATTTTTAAGAATTGTAACACTCATTGCGAGGGTATGTGGCTTCATTCTTGAAGTCAGCGAGACCAAAAACCCACCAGTTCCAGCCACACTTTAACTTTGCAATAAAAGCTGTTTATTTTTCTTTGATTTCATTCCTGAATTTCTTTCTGTGACAGTGCTGAGAACGTGGACAAGAAGCTGAGGTGAAGTCTCACGACAGCGTTCGGAGACCCCCCAAGTCCACCAGCATCACAGGGACATCTGTTGAGCTTTGTGTGCAGTGCACTGGAGCTTTGGTGGTTGTCCCTTCCTATGGCTGATGCATCGTGTGGCCTTGGTCAAGTTCACTGTTAAAAGACTCCTCTTGTGCAGCTCAGTGACTCTCGTTTCATGGCCTCCTTCCCATTACAGTTGCCATCATGGTTCAGGGCTGGTCCACCGACTGTGAAGGCTCGGTCACCATAATAATCTTCTAAGCCAAATCCGTCATTCTATGGCTGCAGATAGAGAAGCAGATGCCAAGAATATGCAGCTCACACTCACAGAGCAAGTCAGTAACAGAAGATGGGCTAGGCACTGTTTTAAACCCAGAAAAGACACAGGAGCGTGCTCGGTCTTTTTTTTTTTTCTTTTTTAGCAATTCCGGTGTTGGACCATTGGTGGTCACTGGGAATGGGAGAAAACGGGGTTACCTGGACGTGGTAATTCTCAAAACAACTCATTCAGAAAGCCTTGTTCAGTACACTGCTGGCACTGACTTTCATTACCTGGTTGCTGTCTTTAGGAAGATGTACGGCAGGAAGAAACGTGCTGAGCACCCAAATTGATCTTAAAATGCGTGCTTTATTGTCTCATCTTTCCAGGTAACCCCCAAATGAATGCAATGAAATGAATGCTGCCCCTTCCTCTTTCCTATGTGGTCGGGTGATGTTGGAACATTGAGGGAGGAGAACCCTGTGAGCTGCTGGGGGTGCGGCCTCTCAATCTGGCCTTTACACCCTACCTTTCTAGCTCGCTCTGTTTAACCCCTCCGGTCACGATTTCCTAATCCATAAAATGTGTGGGGTCGGGCTCCTCCCACTGCTACAACTTTCTAAGTGGTGGTATCGCACTGTGCCAAATAAATGGAATAAATCAACATTCGCTCTTCAGACACGAGACCTCTCCTCTCTGTGGTGCCTTACAGGAGAAGTTTAAATATTCATGTTAAGAACGAAGTCCAAAGAGGAGCTAAACGCTAGCTTCTTATAAATGGCCCTGGAACACCGGGAGCAGAGTTTTAAGGCAAGAGTGTGGAGCCATGTTTACTTCTCCACAGCCAGTTGTTTTAACAAGGTGCAGGTCTGAGTAGAGAAAAGGCAAAGCCCAAATTTGGCTACATTTTTTTTGGCAGACATTATGAGGTAAACAGTCTTATAATTTATAGCAGCCCATTACTCAACACCTTGGATTCATTGTAACAAAGTGCTGGGCTGGAAATACAATGCTCTGCCCTGTCTCCCTGTAGCCCCTCTCACTTCCTCCATCTGCTTATGATATTCACTTCTAAGCACATAAAACCCATTAATGTCTCCAGGAGTTGGCTTGTTTTTTAATCAAGATAAATATGGACAACTTCAGAACAATTAAAAAGGTACTGGGTAAAAATGACTTCAACATATAAAATTCATTAATAGTGTATTATAGGCAGAGCCAATCTGTACAGCTATCATATTCTTCAATGACCCACTCCATAAATGCTGGCTTTAGTGTTTTTCTAATGTTGTTAATTTATCTATGGCTGTCACTCCGGGGCTGTTAACTTTGAACAAATGACTGGTATTAATCACGAAGGGCCATTAGATGCCAAGGCCTGGTGTTAAATCAGCCCAGGAGTGGCACGTGTAAGCATCTTCAAAGTAAATTTTAAAAACTGCTCTAGCAATTGAAGTTTGTCATTGCAACTGGGATTTGATCCTTTGGGTGTTATAAACATGAGGGAACCAGGAACAGGCTGGAGAGGTCAATGTTGATGTGAGCCAGGACTGGAGAAGGGGCAGAGCTGGGAACATCATCTCATGCCTGGTACTTGCTGTCTGTGGGATACTCACTATTGAGTGTAGACTCAATACAATGTGATGATGGATTATGCAGTGACAATTCCCATGAAGAATGGAGGAAGCTCAGAGGTGTGGCAGGCCAGGCAGGTGATAGGAATAGGTGTATTAGAGTAGGTGTGCCTCTGAGTGCCAGGGAGGCTGGTGGATTGTGGAGTTCTGACTAGCTTGTAGCCTGTGTAAGGGGCACAGCCAAACCCACACCCAGCGGGCTGTCACCACGGAGTGTGAGCTCGACGGTGCAAGTGGGAGCCTGAAGTCCATTATTTCTGTATGAAAGTTCTCAATTTTAGAAATGCTGGCTGGCTTCAATGTGGGCTTTATGAAACTTGTTTGGGGACAATAACTGGTCCAATGTGTGACCTCCAACATCTCTTGCTTAGGGTCCCGGAAGAGTAGATGCTGACTCAGGAGCACATTTTTTTCTGACTGCTTGACTGACAGATGTTGCAAAGAGGGGGATAACAGGCTGTTTTACGTAGGATACGTATTTTCTAAGAGCAGTTCAGATGAATGAATGAGTGCAAAATTTGATTCTCTAATTCCCAGGTTTAGAAACTCAATTATTACCAGTTTACTCAAGAGCTAGTGTGACCAAACTCCACCCACACACATACATACACACTTTCCCCACACACACCAGTATGATATTTACTGCTGTAGTTCTAGGATCCTTTTCCCTGCGCTGTGATTGCAATTTGTGTAACTACAACTGAGTGAACATCAGTGTTTATTAATAACTACACTTGGGTGAACCAAATTCAGGTAAGCATGTGAACAAATATAACTCATTGTCCAGTTCGATACAAAAAATTATAAGGAAACAATATAAGGCTGGAAATACACATAATTATGTATTCAAAATATTATATCTTTCTTTTTTTTTTGAGATGGAGTCTCGCTCTGTCACCCAGGCTGGAGTACAGTGGCATGATTTCAGCTCACTGAAACCTCTGCTTCCCAGGTTCAAGCAATTCTTCTGCCTCAGCCTCCCGAGTAGCTGGGACTACAGGCACGTGCCACCACGCCTGGCTAATTTTTGTATTTTTAGTAGACATGGGGTTTCACCATATTGGCCAGGCTGGTCTCAAACTCCTGACCTCGTGATCCACCTGCCTCGGCCTCCCAAAGTGCTGGGATTACAGGCATGAGCCACCACGCCCGACTGTCAAAATATTATATATATCTATATATATCTGTAGCTTTGTATTGTCTCCTTGGAATTGATTTATGCAAATGTGAATATATTATATACATATGTATATTATCTAGAACTGTATTTGTAGATTTAAAATATATATGTATTTATAGCCTTACTGGAATTTATGAAAATAGGAATATAATGCACATATATTTACACTTTGAATTTGCACAGAGAATTTCAGAAAGAAAATACCTGTTTAAGTGTGTAGGTGTGTGTGAGAGCAGAAATAGGGTAGATGATCAGGGAGAAAGCAGGACTTTTGTTATATTTTAAAAATCACTTTTATGAAATTTTTTAATAGTATTACCTATTTGAAAAGAATAAAATTATCATTTTAAATGATCAAAAGGTAACAGTGAGCCAAATTCAGTAAGAAGTAGGCAGTGCTTCTCAGCACTGGCTGTTTGGCTGTACATTAGAATCACCTGTGGAGGTTTAAATCCTTATGCCTGATGCCTTCACTACATCCTACACTAATGAAATCAGAATCTTCAGAGCGAGGACCAGGCATCGATATTTTTTTACAGTCCCTCACGTGATTCCAATGTGCACTCAAAGTTGGGAACCATTGAGTAAGACCAAATGTTAAAAAATGTTAGATACTTTAAAAAAAAAATTCTTACCCATAACAGTTTAATCAAACCCTGGTTTTTCTTAGCAATACTAAGTACAAAACATATTGAAACTCTTGTTGGAGGCAGAAGCCATTTGTGGAAAATAGCTCATACTTGGGAGTTCAGAGGAGCTTAGCTTCAACAACCCACAAAGTCACCGGCCTTTGATTCCCTCATTTCACTAGTTGGTGACAAAATCTTATGCCAAATTCTAAGTCATCTTCTACTCCTTTGAACACAGGGGAAGCTGGCTTGGTAGTCTGCCCACTGCTTCATGCTTCTCATAGCTAGGTCATTGGAGAGCTATGTGCACCATTTATTCCCCTTATTGGTAATGTTCAACTTCTAATGAACCTAAAGATAATCTGAAGAAACTGTTATAAATGCCATTCCCTGTTCAACCTTCGGGATTCTGACTCAGTAGTTCTGGCTTACAGATCCGGAATATGATTTTTTTTTTTTTTTTTTTTTGAGATGGAGTCTCGCTCTGTTGTCCAGGCTGGAGTGCAGTGGTGCAATCTTGGCTCACTGCAACTCTGCCTCCCGGGTCCAGGCAATTCTCCTGCCTCAGCCTCCTAAGTAGCTGGGATTACAGGTACGCACCACCACGCCCGGTTAATTTTAGTATTTTTAGCAGAGACGGGGTTTCACCATGTTGACCAGGCTTGTGATCTTCCCGCCTTGGCCTCCCAAAGTTCTGGGATTACAGATGTGGGCCACCGTGCCTGGCCAGGAATATGAATTTTTAAGTTCCTTCAGGTGAGTCTGATACAGGTGGTCCAAGGATCAAATCCAGCTATCAGAAGGCAGTGGTGTGCTGGGATTGTTCGTACTGGCTCCTGACAGTCAATTCTTACATATGCAGGAATTTTGTGAGCCAGTGGTTATCCTGTGGATAGCTTTAAATTAGCCACCCACCAGTTGGAGGAAGTATTTACACCACGGAAATTGGTAAAGGCTAAGACTCAGGGTGTGTGTGTGTGTTTGTTTCTGAAGAGCAGTATTACCAACACATTAGTAGCATTAAATCATATTATTTTGGTTTTGGGCTTAATTGCTTTTAGATTTAGCTTTCTGGGGTAGCTTTTTATTTTGAAATAATTATGAGTCCACAGGAAGTTACAAAAATATTAGAGTTCTATAACTTCTTCACCCAGCTTTCCTCAATGGTGGCATCTCTTATGGCTGTTAATACAGTATCAAAACCAGGAAATTACCATTGGTACAGTATTGTCAATTAGATTAAAAATCGTATTCAGTTTTCACTAGTTTTTGCCTGGGCTCATGTGTGTGTGTAGAACCGTTTCATCACTACAAAGGGATTGACTTATGCTACCTACCCCTCTACCTCTGTCCCTTGGTAAAGGAACACACACATCTGTTCTCTACAATTTTGTCCTTTTGATAAGGTTATATAAATGGAATCATATAGAATATAATTTTGGATACATTTTCCCCTAAGCATGATGCCCTTGAGATCCAACCCAGTAGTGTATATAAATAGTTCCTTTTTTGACTGGGTAGTATTCTCTTATACAAATATACTGGAGTTGGTATCGTCATTCATCTAGTAAGGGACATTTGAGGTTGTTTCTAGTTTTTGTCTACTATGAAGAAAGCTATGGTGAACATTTGTGTACAAGTTCTTGTGTGAACATAACTTTCCATATCTCTGAGATAAATGCCTAGAAGTATGAGTGCTGGGTTGTCTGTTAAGTGCATATTTACTTTGATAAGAAACTGTCAAACTGTCTTCCATAATGGCTGCACCATTTTTGCATTCTCACCATCAGTGTGTGAGAGAGAGTTTCTCCATGTCCTCACCAGCACTGGGTGTAATCATGCTTTTTTTTTTTTTACTTTAGCTGTTCTAACAGATGTGTGCTGGTATGGTGTGTTAGGCCATTCTTGTGTTCCTATAAAGAAATACCTGAGACTTAGTAATTTATAGAGAAAAGAGGTTTACTTGGCTTGTGGTTCTGCAGGCTGTGCAAGAAGCATAGCGCCAGCATTTTCTTGGCTTCAGGAGAGTCCTCAGGGAGCTTTGATTCATGGTGGAAGGTAAAGGGGAGAAGGTGCGTCATGTTGCCAGAGCAGGAGCAAGAGACAGAGTGGGACACTTTTACACTGTTGGTGGGACTGTAAACTAGTTCAACCATTGTGGAAAACAGTGTGGCGATTCCTCAAGGATCTAGAACTAGAAATACCATTTGACCCAGCCATCCCATTACTGGGGATATACCCAAAGGATTATAAGTCATGCTGCTATAAAGACACATGCACACGTATGTTTATTGTGACACTATTCACAATAGCAAAGACTTGGAATCAACCCAAATGTCCATCAGTGACAGACTGGATTAAGAAAATGTGGCACATATACACCATGGAATACTATGCAGCCATAAAAAAGGATGAGTTTATGTCCTTTGTAGGGACATGGATGCAGCTGGAAACCATGATTCTCAGCAAACTGTTGCAAGAACAGAAAACCAAATACCGCATGTTCTCACTCATAGGTGGGAATTGGACAATGAGATCACTTAGACACAGGAAGGGGAACATCACACACTGGGTTGATGTTCCCATCAACATTGTGGGGAGGGGGGAGGGGGGAGGGTTAGCATTAGGAGATATACCTAATGTAAATGATGAGTTAATGGGTGCAGCACACCAACATGGCACATGTATACATATGTAACAAACCTGCACGTTGTGCACATGTACCCTAGAACTTAAAGTATAATAATTTAAAAAAAAAAAAGAGAGAGAGAGACAGAGTGGGGTTGGGAGGTGCCACATACTTAAACCACAAGATCTCTTGAGAATTCACTCAGCATCAAGCCGTGAGAGATCTGCCCCCATGACCCAGACACCTCCCACCAGGCCTCGCCTCCAACACTGGGGATTATATTTCCACGTGAGATTTGGCAGGGACATATTGAAGCTACATCATAAGATATTATGGTTTTAATTTGTATTTCCTTACTGGTTTTTGTGGTTGAACATCGTTTTATGTGCTTATTTGCTTTATATATCTCCCCTTTGGTGAATATCTATTCATATTTTTTGCCTGTTTTTTTTTTTTTTTTTTTTTTTTTTTTTGACAGAGTCTCGCTCTGTTGCCCAGGTTGGAGTGCAGTGGTGTGATCTCGGCTCACTGCAAGCTCCGCCTCCTGGGTTCATGCCATTCTCCTGCCTCAGCCTCCCGAGTTGCTGGGACTACAGGTGCCCGCCACCATGCCCGGTTAATTTTTTTGTATTTTTACTAGAGACGGGGTTTCACCATGTTAGCCAGGATGGTCTCCATCTCCTGACCTTGTGATCCACCTGCCTCGGCCTCCCAGAGTGCTGGGATTACAGGCATGAGCCACCATGCCCAGCCTTGCCTATTTTCTAATTGGATTTTTTTTTTTTTTTTACCATTGAGTTTTAAGGATTCTTTATATATTCTAGGTACTATTTTTTTTTTATGTTGGATACACCATTTCAGGTATTTTCGCCTACACTGCATCCTCTTAACAGGGTCTTTCACAGAGTAAAACTTTTAAATTTTGATGAAGTCCAATTCACCCAATTTTTCTTGTATGAATTGTGCTTCTGGTGTCATGTCTAAGAACTCTTTGCCTTAGGTTTAGTTTTATTATACCTTTTGTCATTTAGAAAATTGCTGTAAAAATCGGACATATTCAGTTATCTCATTTGTTGTAAAAAGCTCTGTGGATAGATGGCCTGTTTTATTACTCAAGATCTCCTGTATGACATTCCGGGTGAAGGATGACTTTTAGAACAGTGTTTCTGAAACTTCAGTGTGCACGTGAATCATGTTCTTACAATGCATATTCATATTCAGTAGGTCTGGAGTTGGCTTCAGATTTTTCATATCTGACTACCTTTCCCTGGATGCTAAGGCTGACAGTCCAAGAACCACATTTTGAGCAACCAAGTTTTAGAGTTCAGTACTCCTCTGTCTGATATATCTGATCATGGGAACTAAAAAACAAATCGTTATCTTTACTTCCCCCCAGGAAAAAGAAGACCTAGATTCGAAGCCATCACTGTAACACATGGATTGACTTCTGCTTGGCATTTTCGTGTTCTTATTTACGTTGGTTCTAGTTATGTACTTTTATTTCTAGATTTTATTTCCATAAATGTATTCTTGTAAATTTCCTCAAGCCTTTTCTAGAACAAGGTAAACTCTAAAAAAAATAAACCATCAAGTTTGAAAGGGAGGTTTTCTTTGTCCCGTGGACTCGGCTTACACGCTGGGATGGTATGTTTCCATTCAGGAAGTGGTTTCTTCCACTTACGCTTTTTATTATGTTTCTGTCAATGTCTTTTTAAGCCATTTTGTACATCTGTGAATGTTCTGCTTCACCAAACTAGGTGATAAGTTTTCTGGGACAGGGACTGTGTGTTTAATTTCTTTTACAATCTCTTACTGATCCTAGAACACGAGTCTGCACATGGGCAGTGCTGGTGGTGGTGGGCAGTGGGGAAACAGGGTTGAATATGGCTCTCTAGAAAACACGTGACGTTGACAAGGCAGCACACGTTCCCACCAGCTTGCAGGACTTGACTCTGACCAGCTGTGTTCTACAGTTGCCTCAAAGCTGCTTGCTTGCAATGATTAGGATTGCTGGCTCAGAAGACCAGTCCTCAAGGCTCTGTGGGCACAGGAGCAGGCGATTACATTATAAGCCCTTTGAGGGGAAATCTTGAACACCCAGGAGGTTTTCATGACAGACATTCCTCTTTGAGGCTCTTCCACCCGTAGAGGCAGGAATTGCGGGGTTAGTGTAGCCAGAAGGAACTGAGTGGTTGGTGTGTTTCTGGATTGCAGGGAACTTGACACCGCAGCCAACACCATGGCCAGATGCCTCAAGGAGACAGGGATATGGCATCCTATAGGCACGGATTCCTAGGGGATGAAGTCAATCTGTGTTGGAGCTGCCATCCCAGAGGCCAGTGTACTGGCTTTCAACTCTACTGAGCCTGTGTCCTGGTGTGCGTGAGCTGGCCAGGAAGAGGCTTGTCCCACCATTAAACTAAGTGAAAAACTTTCTTGGGATTTACACTCCTTATCTCCTCTTCCCCTCTCTCCATTCCCATTGCCCTGCCTTCTGGACCAATGCAATTGTTCTCTTACTGGTCCCTTCATCTTTAATGTCACATCATCCCAATGCATTCTCCAAACTGCTGGCGAGCGATGGACCCAAAGGGCAAGTCTGGCCCTGTCAAATGCTTTAAGTTCTTTGGAAACCCTATGATGAGATCCATACTCCTTAGCTTGACTTACAAGGCCCTTTGGCATTAGGCTCAGCCCTTATGCCTACTTTCCTCTCTTTCCCTCTCATCTTTCTCATACATCCTTTTCTCCAGACCCACTGAGCTGATCATCTGCAGATGTATTAAGCTTTTTCCTCTTTGTTCTCCCATAGGTTCTGTCCTTGGTCTAGAATGTCCTTTCCTCCTTGATTTCCTAGGTGACTCATTATTTTTAACCTGAAACCTGAAACAGAGGTCACCGGTTAGCCCAGATGAGGGGCACACTGTGCTTCCTCAGCATCCTACGTCAACCTTGGCACCCCCACTGTTTTATAGTCTGAGAACTTCTTGGTCTGCACGAGTGACCAGAGTCTATTATCATGCCTTATACGTGCAATCTAACTTTGCACAGGGTTTGTATCCCGGGATATCTCAAACAATAGTAAAATAAACCATTGCCACCTGAGTTGCTGGCTGAGTATGCAATGTCTGAGTTTGCAATGATTCAAGTGAGCCACTACAAAGAAGGGACGCTACAAAGAAGTTAAGGACAAGGCTTAAGGATCGTCATCTTTACTTCTGTGGATGTGAACAGGGATTATATAGGAAACAAAACAAAACAGAACTCAGTCAGCCTCTCCAGCAAGGTCTTCTCTAAAAGTACTTGTCACTCAGGTTATCAAGGAAAAAGTGCTGCTTTTGTATCGCAGACATCTGACGTCTGAGTTGGCTGGGTCTCTGGGATTCCTAGAGGGCGGCTACACTGAGGGACAGGGATATTACTGCAAAATTCTTCTTTCTAGAACAACCATGGTGATGGTACCATAGGTCCTCTACAGCCTTACTCCTTACAATAATACTCATTCCATCACTTTAGGGATGACAGCTGAGGGTGTTGTGAACCTCAAGGACTGGCTGAGGCTAATAGGAAAGGTGAGACCAGTGGTGAGCTGAGGATCTGTTTTGTTTGGATGGTTTGTTTTCCGGATTGATCAAACTCAGGCTTCAAAACAGCTGTGGTCAAGAGGCTGCATCAAAATGTCAACCATGGCTCTTGTCATCCATTCTCTCCAGATGATCCAGTTGCATGCTGACATAAAGAACCAGCACTGCAGTGAAGGGCAGAGCTCCCAAACTGTGGCACCATAGTGATGGGAGAAGCTGGGGCTTTCAAGCAGGAAGGAAAGGATGAGTTTCTGATGTGTTCTGCCTTCAGTGCTCTCCTTCCTCCAGAGAAATGAGGAGTCCTACTCATTGCATGGGTGTTTCTCTAAGCACGTCACTGGAGTTTTAGGCAGGAAATGTTTCAAGTCTATTATGAATAATGATAAGATTTGCATGTGTAGCTCCTTGGCAAAGTGACAGATATAGACCAGGACTTTGAATTACCTACAGAGGTTTGAGACTGTGCCAATCAGTTAGGCTTCTGGAAAAACTGGCTTTGAAAACCTACAGGGTCATGCTTCAAACGAAATGTGAAGTTTGGTAATGTCTTACATGTTTGCTCCTATCCCCTTTCACGATACTCTAATCATCCAGTTCCAATGGCCAAGACAAAATGTGGACTTTGGTTTCTGTCAGTCAAGTAGTGCATTCCTTTTTTTTTTTTTCAAAAGGGGGAAAACTTCTAATTATTTAGCCATATATGTACTCTCTGTCCTCCATAGTCATCTGTTTCCCTCTAGCTCCTTAGACAGGCTCCTTACAGCCCAATGTTAATGGGATCAAGGTTGCTGGCTCACTCCCCAGTTAGCTCACATGGATGAAAACTGTGTCGTGACCGCTGCCTGAGCTCTTAATCCTGGTCAAGAGCTTTGTGACCTAATCCCAGAAACAAACTAAGTCCTGCACCCTTTATTGTGCAGTGCACATATGCTTCAAGTTCACTATGGCAGAAAAAGTGCATGATTTCCTCATCATCTATTTCTTCTACTGCAAAGCTCAAAGAACAATTTTTGTTAGCTATGTGCATGAAGTTTAGTGTGGCAGGAATTTCTGATTCAGTTGATTTGGGAGACTGAGGGTAACAGACACTGCATAAGAACAGTCACACCAAAATGTAAAAACTGGATGTTTTAAAAAGTCTTACCCAGTAATACTGTGCAATAATACCCATTCCATCACTTTAGGGATAACAGCTGAGGGGTGTTTTGAACTTCAAGGACAGGCTGAGGCTAATAGGAAAGGTGAGACCAGTGGTGAGTTGAGGATCTGTTTTGATGGCTTGTTTTCCGGATTGATCAAACTCAGGCTTCAAAACAGCTGTGGTCAAGAAGCTGCATCAAAATATCAACCATGGCCCTTGTCATCCCTTCTCTCCAGATGACCCAGTTGCATGCTGACATAGAGAACCAGCATTGCAGTGCAGAGCAGAGTTTCCCAAACTGTAGCACCATGGACATGACCTGTAATCTCAACCAAATGCAGATTCTGATTCAGGAGTTCTGGGTGGTGGGGGTGAGAGGCCGCATTTCTGGTAAGTTCCCAAAGATCCCCATCCTTCCGGTTCAGGGATCACACTTTAAGGAGTAAGGCTGTAGAGGACCTGATGGTAATAATCAAAAGCCTTATAACAGAAAGGAAGGGCCAAACTTTAGACATTACAAAGTATACTGGCTTAACTTGCCCACTAGTTACTATAACTCCAAGTAGCTAACTGCAATTGTCCTCAATGTCTGGGGACTCAGCGTTTGAGCATTATACATGGCCTTAGGACATATATGTCCCCAAGAAATATACG
This sequence comes from Macaca thibetana thibetana, assembly GCF_024542745.1. NCBI lineage: Eukaryota > Metazoa > Chordata > Mammalia > Primates > Cercopithecidae > Macaca > Macaca thibetana. Next base: position 6,286,063 of record NC_065593.1, read on the forward strand.
CAATGATCTAAGTCATTGTTTTCTAAACAATATATGTGTAATGATAACCACAGAGGATCTTTGGTTGAGAAAGGCTTGAGCAATGCTGAATTCTATGAGTGCTTCCAGAGACCCACTATGCATGTTGGCAGTAATAAAGGTTTTGGGTAGTCCTGCAGTGAGAACAAAATCTGCTTAACTTGGATTAGGCCATTGTTTCTCAAACTTATTTGACTACACAAATTTTTTTTTTTTTTTCTGAAAATAATATTATCTTCCAAAGCAACAGATTTCAGTGGACTGTGAAAATGGTGGACTTGCCTGGCTTTGGTTAAGGAGACAGTTTATCTGGGTCCAGGCAGAGTTCCTACTCCTCACAGACCCTGCCTTGGTCCTCCCTGCCTTCGTCTATTAGGCGCTTTCTTCCCCGTGAATAAATCTGTTAAATTTCTTGATGTTGCATGTTGGATTAACTTTGTTGTAACATATGTTGGCTGTGCATAAAGATTAGCTAGGCCCTTTGAAAGGTTGCTGAATCATTCATCCAGCAGCATCCTGGTAGGGGATTAATTGTGTGCAGCTGAGGTACTGCCGGCTTCACACGCCTTTATTACAACAAGGAAGCTGCTGAGAGTCACTTAAAAGTTCTTAGAACCAGGAAGAGCCCCTAAGTAGGAGGCTTTAGGCAGCATATTATAACTAAAAGGAGGAATCAGTCTAGGGCAATTAGAAAGGCTATTCTTAATCTATTTTTCATTAGAAAGGCAATATTAATACAGAATTAATGGGCTTCTGCTTAAAATAGTTGTAATTAGTGGAATGAGAGAATGGATTATCAGAAAACGATCAGAAGTCAATTAAGTGTATTAAAATATACTCCTTAAACCTCGGCTGCTGCTTTTTTTTGTTTCTTTGCTTTATATTGATATTTATGTTAAAGGAAATGGGATGTTTTACTTTGTTTTGAAAGCATAATGCATATTTCTATTCCTTCCATGAATCTGTGTTTCCAAGAGTTTTTATTTTTAACTTTTTAATTTTTATTTTTAGAGACAAGGTCTCACTAGGTTGCCCAGCTTGGAACTCCTGGCCTCAAGTGATCCTCCTGCCTCAGCCTCCTGAGTAGCTGGGATTACAGGTGCGTACCACCATGCCCAGCCCGGAGTTTTTATTAACTGCTGGAGTAAAAACCTCTGTAATGACTTTACCACTGTGAGAAAATGCATAGGAGCCCCTTGTGGCCATGATGAAGAAGGAGGGTAACGTGTGTTTTTGCTCCACTCTTCCAATACTGACAGCAACATAAGACATTGTCTTATAGTCTTCCTCCTTTTTCTCCATCTTTCCAAGCCTTACCCATTCCTCCAAGCCCCCATCCAGTCTTGACCTTTGCAGGAAGGTCTCCAGGACAAGTCCTGGCTCTCCTGCAGTGATCTCTAGTCAAATGGCTCGCAACACACAGGAGAACAATTTCAAAATATGTCAGATTTGTTCACCTTTCCTTCCTTCATTGCCTGGAAGTTTTTCAAGGGAGAGAGCTTATCTTTGTTTCTTGTTTTTAAATTGCACAAATAAAACCGTGGAAACTTTCTTTCACTTCCCCTGCCAATAGTTTTGGATGTTTATTTTAACATATGTGGGATCATGGTATATATATCATTCTTTAATTTGCATCCCTACTTTGCAAGATATCATAAAGATACGTCCATGTAATAGAGATGGATTCTTTCTTTTAAACCACTACATAAATTCCATTGTATGGGTACCTCAGTTATTTATGTAAAAAATACCTTTTCTATTGAATAGCATTTAAGCTGTTATGAATTCCATCTTTGGCTTCTTTTGTGCTCCCCACAGAGGTAGTTCTGTTCATGGTACTGCCACATGTTAGCTGGCTGCTCCCCGTAAAGTTTTGGTCCATGTCCGTGTTCTACTAAAACAAACCATGAAGCTGGTTAATAACAGTAACTAGTTAACACTGAGTTAACCCATCGAGTGGCCTTTGGAGGACTAGACTGCTTAAATCATGATGACCTTGATGATGATGATGATGATGATGATGATGATGATTCCTTGAGCAATATCTCCTCCTCTATGTCTTTGGCATTAGGAAGAGTGGATAAAAAGGACACATCTCCACCTGGACAGGAAGTGAGAAGCAAGGTGAGTGACTGCAGTTTCTTGGGTCCTCCTGTGGTCTCATATGCTGAGTTACAGAATATCTCCCTGGGTTACATCTTAGAAGAGTAGAAGGTGGTCACTTCTTTCTGGCAAAACCAGGCATGGGCATAACGCATGAGAACAGGGGCAAAGAGTTCACAAATTCAAAGGAGAAGAGGCAACCTAGCCCTAGAATTCTGGTTCTGCCAGAGCGAGGGCTACCAGTGGGTATGAGTGGCCTGGGAGGTCCCGCCACTGCAGGGTGCACAGCCTGGTCCTCGCTGCTGTCTCTGTGCTATTGTGTGGCAGCTGCCAAGCTCATCCAAAAGATGACTGGAACCGGATGAAACCTTTTCTGTCAAATAGTACATGCCATGTGTGGGTTAGAGAGGCACTCACACTACCTCTCTAATGAACCAGGGAAGAGAAGGCAGAGGAAGTAGGGAGGGGGCACGATGGGTGAACAGCCAACAACAGAGTGCAGACATGGCTGCTCTATCATCCCTGAGGTATGACAGAGGCAGACTGTGCCTGGTGGGACCAACATCAGCAAAAATGTAACACATGTCACTTTGTGTGCTAGGGTGTTAAGCAGGGCTGGACTAGAAGGGAATTATGCCAAGGTGTCTTTTAAATAGTTTGCCTTGTTGATAGTTTATATCTTCTTCCAGCAAAGTATGAATGTGCAGTGATGTGTCTTACTGTGCAGATTTCAAGAGTTCAGTGGTGTCCTAAACAATAGATTTCTCAAATAGGAAACTTCAGCATTTTAAAGTGGCCAGTGGCAATAACTTTGTGGGCTGGCACTGCCCAAAGAACCAATTCTCATAAATCACCCAGATCACACACACACACACACACACACACACACACACACACACACACCAGCCCATGACTTGTTGCCGTGGGTGATTTTTAAACAACTCTTACAATAACCTCCAAGTGCTGCCAAGCTGGTGTCCTTCCTGTTGGCGTTAAATACCCCCAAAGTTACTTCCTATCATCCTCAACTTTCTTCCTATTTACTGTTAACTTCTCGATGAACAGCCTAGGGTTAAACAGAAATACAATGAATATACTTTAAATAATGGGATTTTCATGTATACGCTTCTGGGATAATGGCCCCCAATATGCCCCTGGGAACAAATTAAACTGCAAAGGTTTGCATCAGTGATTTGGATTTCCTGCTGAATTTGCTTTGAAAGAGCAAATACGTGTGGAATGAAACTGCTTTGTAGATTTTTCTCTTTGTACAAGTCCTCCCTCTGCCTTAATCACCTGGATTGACTCCGTGAAAACACAAATGGATGTAGTTCACTGAAGAGCATTTCCGAAACATGCGCCTTTTCCTGTGATGATGTATAATTAATCACCTCTGGGCAAGGCAAACAAGTCAAGGTGGCTTTTAAAGACTCCACCAGTCTTTCTTCTTCTTTTCCTGTCTTGTTCTTGTCAGAAGAATCAGCTGCTCACCTCTGATTTTCTCTGTTTCAGGTCTATTGGGACCATGTACGCTCATGAGAGGCTCCTTCAAAACGCCGTTCTCTCCCCTGAGTGCCAAAGCCAAGTCCACAGGACCGAAGACACATGGATGAAAAAACTACAATGATCTGAATCAGCACACACAAAAATCTCTGCAACTCCCAACCTCTTTCAATTTCCTTCCAGCTTCTTCCAGCTTTTCCTAGTCACCAAGCCTTTCATGCCACAACCCTTTGGTTGTCCTGCACCTACCTGGCCATGACACCTTCTGCCAGGAAACAGCCACTCTTGCACATGTGCATTGCAGTGTGGATTCTCAGGGTGCACCTGCAGGTGAAATCCTCTTTCTTACTGAGCCAAGAAAAGTTTTATTCTCCAATAAAGGAACTATAAACATTAATGAGTAGATTGGGAAGTATTAGAGGAAGGAATGATCACGGCTTCACTATGTTTACTCATAAATAACTGCCTGGCATTGGCATTCTAGACATAAGTATATTTCTATAAGTGGTGGCTGTGGATTGAATTGTGTACTCCAGGAAGATGTTGAATTTTTCTCGGCCCCTTTGCTGGGCCCGCAGCAAGAGCCACCCCACCTCTCTGGGCCCACAGCAAGAGCCACCCCACCTCTTGGGCATGATGGGATGCGTCTGGCTTGTGCTCTGGCCTGCAGCTCCCATGGCTGCCACATCTGTGTGCTCAGCCCCCATGTTCGGTGGGTCCCAAATTCTTGTCCCGTATCCAAGAAGAATGAGGTCACACTGAATATTGAAGGGTTGTGAGAGCAGAGAATTTTATTGAGTGAGGAAACAGCTCTCAGCAGAGAGGGAATGGGAAGGTTGATTTGTCTCTCAGTGTGGCTGAGTCCGGGGTTTTTATGGGCTCAGAATAGGGGAGTGCATGCTGATTGGTACGCGAGTATGCAAAGAAAGGCCAAAGCAAAAACACCACTCAAAGGTGAGCACAGCAGTGTAGAAAAACCGATTAGGAAAGGTTAGGTATATATAATATAGGTAAAGGGGAAATCAGAGGAAAGTGCACCAAATAGGAAGACAAGTTCGCAATCCAGTCCATGGATTTGACTTGCAGCTTGGCTTTCAGGCTTTAAACTGTCTTTGGCTTGGAGGTGGGGTTTCACCAGGGGCACTCCCCTATCTGCCTAGCCGTTTGTCTACCTTGCGCCACTATCAAAGTGTTAACCCAAGTATCTGTGTATGTGACTGACCTTTTTTGGAAATAGGGTTTTTGCAGATGATCAAATTAAGATGAGGTCATTAGAATTTAGCCATCACAATGTATACATAAAACACTGTGTTGTAGGTTGAGCACGGTGGCTCATGACTGTCATCCCAGCACTTTGGGAGGCCAAGGTGGGCAGATCACCTGAGGTTTGGAGTTCAAGACCAGCCTGACCAATATAGAGAAACCCTAACTCTACTAAAAATACTAAATTAGCCAGGTGTGGTGGTACATGCCTGTAATCCCAGCTACTCGGGAGGCTAAGGCAGGAGAATCACCGGAGGTTGCGGTGAGCCGAGATTGTGCCATTGCACTCTAGCCTGGGCAATAAGAGCGAAACTCTGTCTCAAAAAAACAAACAAAAAAGAAAGAAAAAAAAATGTGTCGTACACTGTAAATATACATTTTTTTGTTCGTCAGTTATACCTCAATAAAAAGAAAGGAGGTCATAATTCAGTATGACAGGTGTTCTGATGAAAGGTGAAATTTGGACTCAGAGACAGACAAGTACACAAGAAGAACACCATGTGAAGACAGAAGTGGAGGCTGGGGGGATGTGTGTGCAATCCAAGGACCACCAAAATCACTAGTGAACCACCAGGAGCTGGGAGAGAGGCGTGGGCCAGTTTCCCCCTCAGAGCCTCAGAAGGAACCAACCACGCTGGCCCCTTGATCTTGGACTTTCAGCCTCCAGAACTGTGAGGCATTAAATTTCTGTTGTTCTAAGTTGCCCAGGCTGTAGCTTATAACATCCCTAATAATACAATAAATTTTTCAGAAAGGGGCAAAATATTGACCTTTGTAGAGTGGATTCGTTTTGTTAGGCCATACCAAAATATCATAGACTCGGTGGCTGAAACAACAGAAACTTATTTTCTCATAGTTCTGGCAAAGTGCAAGATCAAGATGTGGCCATATTTGGTTTCTCCTGAGACTATGAGCCTCTCTCCTTGGCTTGGGGATGGCCATCCTCTTGCTCTCTGCCCACACAGTTGAGCCCGCATGTCTGTTCCCCTAAGGACACCAGTCATATTGGATCAGGGCCTCACTACAACAGCCTCACTTAAACTTAATCACCTCTTTAAGTTTAAGTGGACCTTCTCTCCAAATACAACTACATTCTGAGGAAGTGGGTTGGTATTTCATCATATAAATTTTGGGGGGACACAAGTCAGCCCGTAGCAGAGAGGAAAGGATTGGGGCTATGGCACGTGAAGCCCCTACGTATGGAGGGTCAGGGCATTTGAGAAGAGAGGACACGGTACATCTATCTGAACAAGCGATCAGGTAATTCCCAAGGCCCAATGCTTCAGGCCTCAAACATAATGTGCACTAAGATAACATCAGGAACCCAGGTTGCCTCTCCGATTGCCGCCTCACATTACCGAGCAGCCACACACCTGGATTCTGTCAGACTTCAGGTTGTCTCCGGATCTGGCACTGCAGAGGTGGACTGGCCATGCCTGAGGCCCCAGGACAACCTGCTGTCATGGCACCAGGCTGAGAAAAGTGCTCCAAGCCCTGGACTTCCTGCTAAACAATGTTACTATGCTTGCTCTGACTGGTCAAGATTGTTACCCGGTGCACAGCGTGTCCTGTTGGGTCTGGTGCCAGCTCTGTTTAATTCTCCTCGTGTAAGGGAGGCTAAAGACTCAAATGAGGGGAAAGAAGCAAGATGGGGAAAGGGAGGGAGAGCCAGAAAGTGGGGAGGGCGAGGGAAGAAGGTATTGCTCAACAAGAACCAGTCTTGCGCACACCAAGTCAGATGCTGAGGCATAGAAAGGGGTTATCTGTGCATACCTCTTCTTGACAACTTCAGAGAACAAAATTGAGCACATTATTTAAAAATTGCTAGGCTTCCTGCAATTGAGATGGATGTTCAAGGCGTGGGGGGCAGGCGGCGATCAGAGAACTGTCTGAGAATTGCTGTCCTAGGCGAACAAAATTAAACATTGGCTGGTAGGCCAGATGTGAAGGAAGCTGTGCAAACAGACCAACCTCTACCTCCCCTGCCTCCCCATCTCTCCCCTGTGTCTCTGTTTGATTTGGGGCTTATAATAGGATAATGGAATCTAAAAGCATTTTTTTTTTTCCTGGTAAGATCTAAACAGTAGCCACCATAATATATTAGGCCAGAGTACAAATGCTGTGTTAAGATAAAGGGGAAATGATGTATTTTTAAAGAGCTCTTATTTAGTTCTAACTTAAAAGCAACCGTGTAAATTTCTTTCAAGTAATGTTTCCTTAATTATTCATTTTCCTTGGCACAAGTTAAAGAGTCCAGTAATGACTTCTGTCTCTTTATATTTAGTCTATTATTGTTTGAAAAAGGCCAGAGGAAGGCCAGAGCAGTGCAAAAATGATATTTGCCTTTTTTTTTTTTTTTTTTATTACCAACAGCCAATGTAAAGGGTAATATAATCACCGGCAGCTGAGAGACAATGACATTTTTATAGACCTTCTGGCAACGTTGCAGTGTGAAGGAACCTGACAGGTATTTGGCTTTCCAGCTTGTTCTTTCAACTGTATTTCTCATCAGACTGACTGCTGGGTGAGCAGGCTCAAGGCAGCCCCACATTTCCCTCCACATAGCATTTTAAGAGCTTGAACAGCAGCTGTCTGTTTCAATCTGGCGATTTTATAGATGGGAACCCAGAACACATACCTGCAGGGCCCCCGTTCGTGCAGTCCCCTGGGGCCCTCGCCGTGGCCCCGTGGAACCTCCAGTTGGATTCTCATATTCCTTGCAAACTTCAAAGGCTGGAGAACATTACTGTTACATGGAGACATGCACGGTTCATTACAATTTGGAATTTTCTCTTTGATTGTGGTCTTCCTGCGAGATCATCGGAACGCTGGTTCGTGCATGGGAATCCATTGTTGTTCTCTCTTTCCTAAGGAGGACTTAGCATGAGGCTGCTTTCTCTGCACCCCATGATCTGGGTAAGCTCCTGAGTATCTTCCCAGGATCTTCCTAGGCTGTGCAATTTGAGACCCAGGTGAACAGCCTTGGTGCTTAGACCTCTTCAGCCAGGATGGAAAAACAAGCATCAGATTTCTACCTTGATTGAAATGATGCAGGACGACTGAGAGAGGCATGCGTTTCCTTTTTGCTCCTTTTAGCTGTGCAAAGTAGAAGTATGTTCCCTCAAACTTCTAAGGGGATCTAACTTCTTTCTGTGGCACCTGGAGGGGGTATAGATAAAGTCTTGGCCAGATGATTATGGATGTCTTGCTTTGAACTTGTGATCACGGAACATGAAGGACTAAAAGCTAATGGGTGCAATCAGGAGGTGAAAAAATACATGAATAAACAAATAAGTTAAAATCAAGAATACAGGTTTTCATAAGGACTGCCAGTGTGCTGTAGATTTTTTTTTTCCCCATTTCATTCCCTGTGTTTTTTTTTTTTTTTCTTTTTGAGACAGTCTTGCTCTCTCGCCCAGGCTGGAGTGCAGTGGCGTGATCTCGGCTCACTGCAACCTCTGCCTCCCGGGTTCAAGCAATTCTCCTGCCTCAGCCTCCCAAGTAGCTGGGATTACAGGCACCCGCCACCACGCCTGGCTAATTTTTGTATTTTTAGTGGAGACAGGGTTTCAACATACTGGCCAGGCTGGTCTCGAACTCCTGACCCCATGATCTGCCCACCTCAGCCTCCCAAAGTGCTGGTATTCCAGGCATGAGCCACCACGCCCGGCCTCCTCTGTCTTTCTTTAACTATTGGCTGGATCCTGTGGGCATTGAGGCTGTTGTGCCTTTGGTGAACGAAATCCCCTTTTGACTTTAGGTGAGGAGTGAGAAAACCGTCCTCTTTATCTTGTCCTAAGCATTCGGGAAGGATTTCCTTCCCACTCCCCTCCTACTGCAGTGATGGCTCCTCTTGAAGCTGGACGGTAAAATCAGCTGAACGGAAGCTGAGCTCCAGTGGGCGTGGCCAGTCTCTAGGTTAATCTTGGGTAGTGAAGACACCTCTGTTAGCATAGTCAGATAAGATTTCTATTTACTCTTGTCCAGGAGATTATTGAGAATTGAGTCTCCAAAGCACATACAGGACCCAGAGACTCTCAGATCAGGAAAAAGCCTACATGGCTCAAAACTAATCCCCTTAGTACAGAGATAAACAAAAACAAAACAAAACAAAAAAACAGGCCTGGAGAGGTTAAGTGCCTTGCACAAGGAGCTGGGGGCAATTAGGAGGCAGAACCAGGAAGAACTAAGAGTCTGGTCCCTTCTCAGACCTTTCTAGATGCTTCCCAACGTCCCACCCCACCTCCTTCCTTAAGCTAAAGGGTCTGTACAGGACTTCAGTGTTATCCCCTCCCCCTCCTTGGCACTGTCTTTAATGTTTAACTTGATCTTGGAGGGGGCAAAATTTAATTATACTTTTTTTTTTTTTTTGGAGACGGAGTCTTGCTCTGTCACCCAGGCTGGAGCGCAGTGGCAGGATCTGGGCTCACTGCAAGCTCCACCTCCCGGGTTCACGCCATTCTCCTGCCTTAGCCTCCCGAGTAGCTGGGACTACAGGTGTCCGCCACCACGCCCGGCTAACTTTTCTGTATCTTCAGTAGAGATGGGGGTTTCACCGTGTTAGCCAGGATGGTCTCGAACTCCTGAACTTGTGATCTGCCCGCCTCAGCCTCCCTAAGTGCTGGGATTACAGGCGTGAGCCACGGCACCCAGCCCAAAACTAGGAGGTTCCAAAGATGCTTAATTCTTTCAACTCCAATAGCAAGTGAAACCTGGCCCAGTTTTGCTTTTAAGCTGTCAGCAAAAATATGACCAATGGAATTACTTGTTTCTGTCTTGAGACAGTTCCCAGGTGCAAAATAAGAAGTTTTTACCTGTCCAAGAGGCAGTTTGCAGTATCATCTTTGCCCATTAAGACACTTTCCCCAGCTTCCTGTGTACATGTTTAGAAAGAGGTATCTTCCTGTGTGTGAGTAAATACATCCATATAAAATTCAAGCTGTATTGTTACTGTGCAATTGGAGACACCCCAAATATTTGCTTTCTATGAATTCAGCTTTATTGGTGGTATTAAGCAAAAATAAAAATAACTTCCATATGCTTCTAGAAGGAATATAGAACATGTTTATGCTGGTTAGTCTGTTTGTCTCAACCTCCATATCCATTTTCTGCCTTCCCTGCTGGCCTCTTTGCTCCGGGAGACCAACCCCTAAGGGTTATACAGTGAGGCTGTCTTATAGACTGATTTCTAGGTGCCTTCTGCCATTGGGAAATGCCCTTAGGAGATTAGAGGGCAAGAGGAGAGAGAGGTACCATCTTTCTTCTTGTTCTTTGCTGCAGTGGGCTCTGTTTCTGGTCTGTACGCCTCTGTGAACAGTGTTCCTGCTGGGCCTCCCTGACTTCCTCCTCAGCTCCAACTCTCAATGGGCTCCAGTAACACCCAGTTGCCTCAGGCTTGGGTATGGCTACCCGATAAAATATAGGACATCCAGTTAAATTTAATTTCAGTTAAGCAACTAGTAATTTTTTTAGTCTAAGTAAATATAAGTGCAATATTTGGGACATACTTGTACTAAAAAATTATTTGTTGTTTATCTGAAATTCAAATTTAACTGGTATCTGGCATTTTTATTTGCATCTGGTGACCCTAGGCCAGGGGGTTGCAATGGCCTCCCATGTTGCTAGTCTCTGGGTGCCTCACCATCCTTCACTGTTTCCCTTAAATGTGCCCACAGCCCTGTGTGTCATCCCTCACCTTAAGAGAATTACAATCTGAGTTACATGCTGTTTCCTTCTGGGGTGATGACTGACATGCTGCCAGTACATAACAGGCCAAGGGAAGCACTGGGGAAGGTGTTACATTGGGGCTACAGTTTCCAAGATACAGAAACTTCCAGGCATCCTCTGATTGAGCCTGTAAACGTTTTGGAATCAGGATGAGATTGAGGAGATGGGATTAGGCTGAGGGGGCGGGGATTAGGCTTAGCGGGGACAACTTTGGGCAGAGGGGGTGGGGATTAGGCCGAGGAGGTGAGATTAGGCTGAGGGATACTAGGTTGGGCAGAGGGGGTGGGGATTAAGCTGAGGGGGTGGGGATTAGGCTGAGGGGTGGGCATTGGGCAGAGAGATAGCGAAAGGTACAGATGTAACAGCACTCAGCTATATTTAGAGATTGAATTGCTTCACCTCCTCCTTTGTGCCAGTCTTAGCCTTACAGCCCCGCTGTACTATAAAGCAGTCATAAGAACAAAAGCTTGGTATTTTCTTTAGTCTTTCAACAAATATGTATACAACCTTGCTGCAAGCCTGGTTTTGGCTAAGACACTCTTCAGCCATCCAATCTGTTTCTACTTTTGTGTTAGTAACCTTTGATAGGTTTTCACGGACAGTCCCAGATGACTGAGTGTTGCGACCCTTTGTCCTGGGTCAGGGGGATTGCAGCCTAATGTTTCAGTGCTGTCTCCCCTCCCCCACCCAATAGGTAGTTTTAAAGCTACTAGATTCTGACAGCTTGTGTCAAGTCCCGTTTATTGCTCAGAAATCAAGAGGAAAATCCACTCTGCCAACCCCCTTGGGATTGTTCTCAGTTGGGGGTGGTAATGATTCCTCTTTAAAATGATGCTGGAAAAAGTGGGCTTTATTCCAAATGCAGAAAATTGTGTAGGTCAGCAAAACCTGAGAGAAGAGGCAAGGAACGATATACCCATGTCAAAGGGGCTCTCTGGGCCCTAACTTTTTCAACACCTTATTCTAATGTGTGTTGAGGTTTTAAGAAAATTAGTGCATCTTTTAGCCACTAAATTCATCAAACTATGGGCCTTTCCAAGGGAGAGACTCTATTTCCAAGATGTTTGTATTCTCAGGACTCGGCACAGCGCAGGCACAATGTGTGCTCCTGAGTGAATCTAACGGCCTTATCACCAAGGAACGAGGCCATTGTGTGTATTAGTGGAGTCTCAGCTAGCTGACTCCTGCCTTGTAAGTACCAAATTTTCACTTGAACCTTATTTTTACTTTTAAATCAATTTCATTGAGGTAATTGGCATGCAATAAGACACACCTCCATTAGTATAGAGTTTGGTGAATTGACAAATATATACATCTGTGCAACCTCTTCCCAATCAATGTATAAATCATCTCTATCAACCCCAACATTCCTTTGTGGCCCTTTGGAGTTAACTCTCTCCACTTGACCATTTTTGATGGGAATTTGTCTAAAACACAGTCCTTCCACTTCATTCCATGAGAATACCCAATGCAAGTGCCTTTACTATTGACCCTCTGAAGCCTTCACTGTGAATATTGGTTTCGGTGGTATCTTTAGAAGTGGGTGAGGGAATTAGACTATTTTGCCTCTATTAAACCTGCCCTGTTTTGCTTGGGAGCTTCTTGTTGGTTGTTGTAAAATTGTTAATCTTTTCTCTAACTCATACCTGTCACTTTTATTGTGCGTGTAGTCTTTTTAAAAATCAGTGTTCCTGCTTCTAACCCAACAGCATCCCTGACCCATTTTCTTTCTTTCTTTGTTTTTCTTTCTTTATTCCCTTTTTTTTTGTTTGAGACAGTTTCACTCTTGTTGCCCAGGCTGGAGTGCAGTAGTGCAATCTTGGCTCACTGCAACCTCTGCCTCCCAGGTTCAAGCAATTCTCTTGCCTCAGCCTCCCGAGTATCTGGGATTACAGGTGTGCACCACCATGCCCAGCTAATTTTTTTTGTGTTTTTAGTAGAGATAGATTTTCACCATATTTGTCAGGCTGGTCTTGAACTTCTGACCTCATGATCCACCCACCTTGGCCTCCCAGAGTGCTGGGATTAGAGGTGTGAACTGCCGTACCTGGCCCCCTGACCCATTTTCTTTTTTATTTTTTTTGAGATGGAGCCTCGCTCTGTCGCCCAGGCTGGAGTGGAGTGGCGCAATCTCAGCTCACTGCAAACTCCGCCTCCTGGGTTCACGCCATTCTCCTGCCTCAGCCTCCCCAGCAGCTGGGACTACAGGCACCCGCCACCATGCCAGGCCAATTTTTTTTTTTTTTTTAATTATTTTTTAGTAGAGACGGGGTTTCACCTTGTTAGCCAGGATGGTCTCGATCTCCTGACCTCGTGATCCACCCGCCTCGGCCTCCCAAAGTGCTGGGATTACAGGTGTGAGCCACTGTGCCCGGCCCCCTGACCCGTTTTCTTATTTGCCTCTTCTAATCTACTATATGGGTCAAAACACCAGATAATCAATCTTATTAAGAATTTAAAAATTAAGTAGGGCACTCTTAAGAATAAATGGGTCCAGATTTAGTGCATGGACTTGGTGGCATGTCTTTGCTCAAAGGTCTTTTATCTTCATGGCTCTGGGCTTTGGTTATCTGAAGCCTGGCCATCCTTAGTGCTCAGCTTCTCTTCGGCAGAGGAAGCACAAGGCTGTCTATCTGATTGCCTCGGGATGCCATTTTCCACAGCCACCTCTCAAAGCCAAATTAGATCAATTTCACCCATGCCACAGTTAGAGTTTCCAACTGCAGAACGCAGAAGCTTTCTGTTAAATTCTAGCGGTGTTTTCTTTGAGAGTTTTAGAACAACTGTTTTATAGCAACCATTCTAGTTCAACCACTTGAGCTCTTTTATATACAGTAATTTTTGAAGTCTCCTACGGTGTCTCTTTAAGAGCCTCTCCACTTGGCAGCCTTTCTCCTTGGCTTCTTACCTAGCTCTGTCCTTCTTTGTCCTGCTCTGCAGCATCACTGAGAGCTGTTCATGTACGTGTGGACTGTGGGGTTCTTGGCCGCATTGTAATGCAGGACATCCTGCATTACATTTGGAAATGGCCAAGAGGACTTGGAAAGAAGAAAATTGATCCCTCCATTCCCAAAGGATGGGGGTAAATGTGGTTGTGAATTCTTGTTCCTCGGTGAGTTTTGGATGTTCTTCTTTCATGAAGTAACATTCAACAGTGGTGTGCAGGCTGCAAAAGGCAGCTGAACTTCAGCAACTCTTCCTCAACATGTTGTAAAGGGATTACTCTGGATCCTAACCTCTGAAGCCTGTGGGGGCCTACCTGGCCGAGGCATTCATGATGAAGGGTGACTCATTACTTCCTTGACACTGAGGCTGTGAAGAGTGAAGGTGGACGGCTGGAGAAGTCACTGTGATCATGGCATCTTGTATTGATTGTGGAGCCTGTTGCTATACAGTGGAGGGGGATTTGTAGGTGGGTTTGAAAAGTAGAAGTCCAGAGAGTGAGGAAACGGAAAAATCAACAGAACTGGGAAAGGTGACACATATAAAATGTGAATTTAGTTAAAAAAAATTTTTTTTTTTCTCTCTGAGGCAGAGTCTTGCTCTGTTGCCCAGGCTGGAGGGCAGTGGCTTGATCTCAGCTCACTGCAAGCTCCGCCTCCTGGGTTCACGCCATTCTCCTGCCTCAGCCTCCTGAGTGGCTGGGACTACAGGTGCCCGCCACCATGCCCGGCTAATTTTTTGTATTTTTAGTAGAGACGGGGTTTCACTGTGTTAGCCAGGATGGTCTCGATCTCCTGACCTCGTGATCCACCTGCCTTGGCCTCCCAAAGTGCTGGGATTCCAGGCGTGAGCCACCGCGCCTGGCCTAAAAAAATGTTTTTTAAGTTACTTCTAACAGATAAATCGATCTTGTTTTAGATCATTTTATTTAGAAGGTAAATAATACAATTTTAGTCTGAAATGCAGGCTGAAGATGAATTGTTTCCCAACAGTTTGTGCAATTTTCATGCAAAAAAATGAAAGACACAGTAACTCCTTTGTAATAGATAATTTCTAGATGGTTTCCCATTTATGGACTGAAGGTATACCCTTCCTCCTGCTCCCATGCAAACTCGTATGTTGAAATCCCAGCCCTCAATGTAATGGTATTGTGATGTGGGGCCTCTAGGAGGTGATTAGGTCATGAGAGTGGAGGCCTCATAAATGGGATTAGCGCCCTCATAAAAGAGATCTTGGAGAGATCCCTCTCTCATCCTCTTTCCACTGTACTAGGATATAAGAAGTCAGCCATCTGGAAGCAGGGAGAGAACCTTCATAGAACCTGACCATGCCTATACCTTAGACTGACCTTAGACTTCCAGCCTCCAGAACTGTAAGAATGTTTATAATCCACCCATCTGTTGTACTTTGTAACAGCAGCTTGAACTGAGACAGGTTCCATTTGCACACGGTCTACCTGGGTCATCTATGGCTCATCCTGCTTTGCTGTTCCTCCAACATTCACCGAGACCTGACTTTATATTCTGTACGTATTTGCTGACTTATGTAGCACCTGTTTCCCTCACTAGTGTGTAACACCCATGAAAGGAGGTGTTTTATCTCTTCATTTATGCATTCTTAGTGCCTAGGATGTGCCTGGCACATAAAAAAGCACTCAATAGATATTTGTTAAATGACAGAGTGAACACCAGTGGCAATTTCTTTTAAAAAAAATTGATAGCATTGAAAAAACATGGTGGCAAAAGTAATACATTTTCACAGAAGATATTCAGAAAATATAGAAACAGAAAGGAAAAATAAAAATTAACCCCAATTTCACAATGCAGAGACAACAACATAAACATTTCGATGTTTGTCCTTCCAGGAGGTGTTCAAGACATTCATTGGCCTATCTAGCAGGGACTGACTGAGACGGTACGTTGTATATTTATCAAAAGATGCTTCCAGTTTCACCTTGGCCTGGGCAACTGCAGACAGTCTCCTTGGATGATGCTTGTGACTCTTCCCCCAACACCTGAGTGGCCCCTTGTGGTTGGGTACATGGATCCCAAAGCTGAGTGTGAAGTCGGTGCTGGGAACTGAGTCACCAAGGGCATGGATGCTTCCACCAAGGCAGACAAGATTTAAAAAACTAGTTTCAGGCTGGTCGCAGTGGCTCAAGCCTGTAATCCCAGCACTTTGGGAGGCCGAGATGGGCGGATCACGAAGTCAGGAGATCGAGACCGTCCTGGCTAACCCGGTGAAACCCCGTCTCTACTAAAAAATACAAAAAAACTAGCCAGGCGAGGTGACGGGCACCTGTAGTCCCAGCTACTCGGGAGGCTGAGGCAGGAGAATGGCGTAAACCCGGGAGGTGGAGTTGGAAGTGAGCTGAGATCCGGCCACTGCACTCCAGCCTGGGCGACAGAGCGAGACTCCGTCTCAAAAAAATAAAAACAAAAAAACAAAAGACTAGTTTCCGTGGCACTAATGAGACCAATAGCAAACCCAGCCTGGAACGTCTTAGGGGACTGGTCACGATTTCCATTTCTTTCTCTGCTTGGCGTTTTTGCACGATCATGAGGAGTTTAGAGAGTAGGAGGAGGCCTCAAAAAGGACATCCTGAGCTTCTTAATAATGTGTCCAATGATGGCCTCGTCACTTAATTATAAAGAAAACTTATATTATTAATTTGTCTCCTAAGATTAAACGGATCATATTTATCATTAGATGCTTTTAAAAAAATAAAATTTACTTCTATTTATTTCGATTCATTTTTTATCATTTCTAAACACTTCTGAAAACGATAGACTTCCCTGGATTAATACTTACTTCTCTGACTTGTATAAATTTGCAAAAGGATGAAAAGCAAATAGGAGGAAAGACTTCAAGGCCTGGTGTCTTAGGTTTGTTCCCCCCATGAGGAGATAAGGATTCAGATGCAAGGGGTTCATTTTCGAGGGGGATCTCGGAAGCACCAGGAAGGGTCGAGGAAGTGAGAATGGGCAGGAAAGGGAAAAAAAAAATTCAGGTGTGCCCAGAGCAGGCTCTGTCAGTGGGCACTGGTGCTCCATCTTACCGGACTTCTGCCAGGGCATGTAGATGCGCCTCATGCCTGATGGATGCAAAGCTGAAGCATCTGGCACTAATGATCATTCACGATTGGTTGCAGGCTACTTCTTTAGGGGGTCACTCCCTGGTCCTTCTAGCCTGCCCTGTGCACAGGTTGAGGACAGTCCTGTGGCTGGAGAAAGCTGGATCTGAAGGTTGTAGAAACTTGCGGAAAGAAGCCATCAAAGTGACTTGGAAAGGTGAGTGCCTGCAGAGGGGCTATGGGTGGGGCAGCAAGAGCATTTGCTGCATCCAAGGTGCTCCAACCCCACTTCCACCAGGCAGCTCTGCATGGGAGATTATTGAGCCTGGCCTCACTGCTAATAAAGTGCTGTTTTAATTTCCACTTGGGGCCGGGCATGGTGGCTCACGCCTGTGATCCCAGCACTTTGGGAAGACGAGGCAGGTGGATCAACTTGGGGCCAGGAGTTCAAGACCAGCCTAGCTAACATGGTGAAACCTTGTCTCTACTATAAATACAAAAAATTAGCCGGGTGTGGTGGCGCACACTTGTAATCCCAGCTACTTGGAGGCTGGGGCATGAGAATTGCTTAAGCTTGGGAGGCAGAGGTAGCAGTGAGCCGAGATTTTGCCACTGCACTCCAGCCTGGGCGACGGAGAAAGACTCTGTCTCAAAAACAAAAACAAACAAACAAAAATTCCACTTGGCTGTGTTTCCTTGCTAATCATAGGCCATTTGAATGGAAGGGCTGATGGCCAGCTCTGTACCTGGGTCAGTCTTGCTAAAAGACAGAATTCCCTTGAGGGGTGTGGGTGTGGGGCAAAGTATTGCCAGATAATTGTCATAATGAGGATACCTCCTTTCTGGAGGTAGGAGTCTTTAATTCATTCCTAGGCAGCATTGTCTATCTTCCCCCTTCAACCCTAAACATCTCCCTTAACATCTCCATGTCTGTTGTGGAGGTCTAAAAGGACCTCAGGCTGCTGTGAGCATCTCACTGGGTGACCCTCCCCTAACCCTATCAAACCTCCCTTCTGGGGACCCCTTTTCTGCATTTGTCTTGGTAGCAAGAGTCTGACTGCTAATGCTGGACTCCTTGTTTATGGTGAGAGAAGAAGAGGAAGAGAAGCGTTCTGACAGCCACAGATTTAAAAAATGTATTTTGTAAGCGAAATATTTCACACTGCCTGGAGATATTTTTTTTTTTTTTTTTTTTTTAATTGAGACAGAGTCTCGCTTTGTTTCCCAGGCTGGAGTGCAGTGGTGCGATCTCAGCTCACTGTAAGCTCCGCCTCCCGGGTTCCAGTGATTCTCCTGCCTCAGCTTCCTGAGTAGCTGGGATTATCGGTGCTCGCCATGACACCCAGCTAATTTTTGTATTTTTAGTAGAGATGGGGTTTCGCCATGTCAGCCGGGCTGGTCTTGAACTCGTGACCTCAGGTGATCGAGCTGCTTCAGCCTCCCAGAGTGCTGGGATTAGGCATGAGCCAATGCACTCGGCCAGATCATTTTTATGGTTACATTTGTTGCATTGAAAAAACCGGGCTCTTTGGATTTCTCCATTAATTTTTATACCTTTCCATTGTTTATGCCTGCAAAGAATTTTTCAAAATGTCTGCTATTATGATATTGATATACAAGAAAGTTTTTTAGGGCTTTAGGGCTATAATGATTTAAAATCTATCTGTCTATCTAGCTATAGATAGATAGAGTTTTATGTTCACACACATGTATAAATATAATCCAAATATATATAATTCAAGTATATTATAATTGAAATATGCATATGCATATAATTTCAATAAGAAAAATCTCTATGCATTGACATGGAAAGATAGATCTGTAAACAATAGTTAGAGAATAGTAGGTTTGTGAACAAGAGCAACAATCCCTCCTCCCCTTCTGCCCTCACGACCCTCCCTCTGTTTAGAGAAAGGTCTGGAAGAAAGCACACCAGACATTTAACAATGTTTTTGTGTGAAAAAGAGAAGGCTAGGTAAGGAGATTTTCGCATTTCATTTTACACATTTCCCTCTTGTCTGATTCTACTTTCAAGAAGCATGAACTTTTACAATTAAAAATTTAAAAAAATCCCAAATCCACAGCCCTTCCCCTCTTCAAGAGGTGCCATAGGAAGCCGCTCCCCTCTTACTAGAGGCATCATAAAAAGAGGCATCCCCAGCAAAGGCTTCCCAAGGTGGGCAGTGCCGCTTTGAGTGGTGGCCAGGGCTAGAAGAGGTGGCTTCTCTGTGCCTTGAAGATATTGAACTGGGTTCTGATGCAGCAGAAGCTGGAGACGGAAGTGCGCCGAAACCAGCTCTCTCTACCTGATGGGAAATAGAGCATTGCTACAGGAAGGCAGCCCCAGGGTCAGATGACTAAGGGACACAGGGTAAAATGCCAACAGACAAGCACCCCTAGGTGGTTGGATAGTGACCGATCCCACAGAATGGTGGGCAAAGGGCTGCCATGGGCACATTCGCTCCTATCACACTGCCCTCAGCTGCGCCCTGGCTGCCCCACCCCATCCCAGGAAAGGGAGTGATCATTTGATTGGTCCGAATCTGAGGCAGTCATGGAGACAAACTTGCTAAAGATAAAAGGACCTTGAGAATTCTTACACTTACAGGTTGTGGACAAGGAACAGCCAAGGAAGGAGACAGAGCAGGAAGCCTCAGAATTTAGGTGGAGAGTGTAGAGCCTTATCTCAG
The DNA here is from genome assembly GCF_024542745.1 of Macaca thibetana thibetana. Lineage (NCBI taxonomy): Eukaryota > Metazoa > Chordata > Mammalia > Primates > Cercopithecidae > Macaca > Macaca thibetana. The sequence goes on from NC_065593.1 coordinate 6,305,383, forward strand.
AAGCAGAGTATTATATTGAATGTCTCTGTTCGATTCAATTAGACAAACATTTATCAAACTACTAATAGAGAAACACACTGTCAGGCTCCAGTAGCACCAAAGTGTTTCTTGATTTTAAGGAACTTAGAAGATAAATGGAGAGATGAATAGTTATCAGGTTGAACCATGTGAAATGCCAAGATTCCACCATTTTGATCCACAAAAACTGCAGTTTCATATGAAACAACCTAATGTAATATGAGAAAAATGCAATTATTATCTTCACAGAGGTTTTAGCAATGGTATTTTTATACACAGAGGAAGTACTCAAGATGGAAAGACACATCTCAAAAGGCCTGACATCTACATCGATTTTCCTGAATGACTTTTATTTTCATTGCTCAGGACGTTAGCATCTTCTGAAATGTCACGTTTAAAAGGCTGACTGGCCTTATTGTTACAAGATAGCACCAAAACTTACTTTTCATTTATGTCCAGAGATAAGAGAAGGTTTAAGTCTTTCTCTTAATGATCCAACAAACATCCTGAGATCACCCTGCCATCCTGATTAAACCAACTGGGTTCCATGCTAACTGTAAATCATGGGTAGGGAATTGCATATGTTGATAGGCTCAGGTCTGGAATCTCGTCCATCAGGAGCAAGAGGAGGGGTCAACCCCGCATAAACCCATAGCTGCTCCCGTAGGGAATGGATGAGACGGAGATTGGGAACGCAAGCAGGCATGTCACTTCAGAGTTTAAGCGGCAGGGTGGCACTTGAGATTTAGAAAGATGGCTTTGCAGCATTGTGGATTTAACTGCTGAAGGTGAGTGACATTGGAGACAGAGAGGCCAGTCAGGAGGTAATTTAAGGGATCCTGGCAAGAAAAGATAAGTGTGCATGAAAATGGGGGGCAATGTGAGTCAAGAGGACTCACTTCATGGTGTGACGGAGCTAATAGAAATTGGGGACCACCTTGATGCGGAGAATGAGGGAGGTGGGATGGGGTAAGAATGCCTTGCCCATTTCTGATGTCGTGGTGAAAGTGGAGGTGCGGTTCATTAGGAAAAGTGGAGGGAGAAGACATTTAAGTTTTGGAGGAAAGATGACTAGGTCTGTGATCTTTTCTTTTTATGTGTTTTCCTTCCTTCCTTCCTTCCTTCCTTCCTTCCTTCCTTCCTTCCTTCCTTCCTTCCTTCCTTCCTTCCTTCCTTCCTTCCTTCCTTCCTTCCTTCCTTTCTTTCTTTCTTTCTTTCTTTCTTTCTTTCTTTCTTTCTTTTTCTTTTTTCTTTTTCTTTTTTCTTTTGAGACAAAGTCTCACTCTGTCACCCAGGCTGGAGTGCGGTGGCATGATCTCAACTCAGTGCAGCCTCCACCCCCGGGGTTCAAGTGATTCTCCTGCCTCAGCCTCCAGAGTAGCTGGTACTACAGGTGCGCACCACCACGCCTGGCTAATGTTTGTGTTTTTAGTGGAGATGAGGGTTCACCATATTGGCCAGGCTGGTCTTGAACTCCTGACCTTGTGATCTGCCCACCTCAGCCTCCCAATGTGCTGGGATTACAGGCATGAGCCACCGTGCCCGGCCCTTTTTGTATGTTTTTCTTTTGGTTGAGATGACCTTGGAATAAGATGGATAACTGGTTTTGCACCTAGAAGAGGCTAAAATGCAGGGTTGAGGTCAACAGTGTAGGGTTAAAACCATGTGTATGGTTGAGCTCTTCCTAGCTAGAGTGCAGGAAGGAGAGGGAGGAGGGGGCTGATGGGATGGAGGGGGCTATGAAGGCAGACAAGGAGCGAGCCCTGTGATTTGGGACAACCTCTTTCAATCATTGTTTCCTTAAATGTAAAAAAGGGATAAAAGCAACTGTCTCATAGGCTTGTTTTGCTGAGGAAAAGTCTATGCAAAGCTGGTATGGTACCTGACACAAGGGAAGTGTTTGCAGGATTTCTACGCCCTGCTTAAATGAAAATGTTTCATGTAAAATGGAAAGATTCTGAATAGAGAAAATAATCAGCCAATAAGGTAAGTCGAGGCTGGTTCTTTTTATCATCATGATTATAGTGGCAAAGAGGGTCTCCTTGGGAACCAGCACAGCCACATTCCTGCCTTGTGACCTTGGACAAGGTTCTCCAAGCCTGTTTTCTCTTCTGTAAAAGTGCATATAACATACCCTTTATACAGATATTGTTATGTTGAAATAAGGACGTAAGTAAAACTCTTAGCAGAGTTCTTGATGCGATAAACAGTTAGGTCATGGTTTTAAAGGAGTAAGACCTGGAGGGATTAGCGTCCCGGAAGCCCAAGAAAGAGAGAACAGTGTCAAGGCAAGGAACTTCTATAGAATGAGGACAAGGAGCCTCTACTGGTTTTGGCCACAAGGTGACTGTTGACCTGAGAAGACACGGGTTTGGATGAGTGGTTGAGGTGCAGTCTGGCTGCAGGTGGGCTGAGCTACAATAAGGAGGTGAGAAAAATGGAGACATCACAGTGCTTGAGTCTCCAGGCAAGGAAAGAAGATAACAGGCAGAAGGTGTGTAGGGTCGTGAGTGTTGTTTCCCAGGTGGTTAGTTTTGGTTTTGTTTTAACACAGAAAAGAGGCCCATTTCTAAGTCTCCTTGTGTGTTTCTAAGACATCCTTTCCACTCAGATTTTATAGAGGATTATTAAAAATACTGACCACTCAGGAAACAACAGGTGCTAGAGAGGATGTGGAGAAATAGGAACACTTTTACACTGTTGGTGGGATTGTAAACTAGTTCAACCATTATGGAAAACAGTATGGCGATTCCTCAAGGATCTAGAACTAGAAGTACCATATGACCCAGCCATCCCATTACTGGGTATATACCCAAAGGATTATAAATCATGCTGCTATAAAGACACATGCACACGTATGTTTATTGTGGCACTATTCACAATAGCAAAGACTTGGAATCAACCCAAATGTCCATCAGTGACAGACTGGATTAAGAAAATGTGGCACATATACACCATGGAATACTACGCAGCCATAAAAAAGGATGAGTTTGTGTCCTTTGTAGGGACATGGATGCAGCTGGAAACCATCATTCTCAGCAAGAACAGAAAACCAAACACCGCATATTCTCACTCATAGGTGGGAACTGAACAATGAGATCACCTGGACTCGGGAAGGGGAACATCACACACCGGGGCATATCATGGGGAGGGGGGACGGGGGAGGGATTGCATTGGGAGTTATACCTGATGTAAATGACGAGTTGATGGGTGCTGACGAGTTGATGGGTGCAGCACACCAACATGGCACAAGTATACATATGTAACAAACCTGCACGTTATGCACATGTACCCTAGAACTTAAAGTATAACAAAAAAAAAAAATACTGACCACCCATTACTTAGGATGAAGATCTTTTTCTTCATTCAGATTCAAATAAGACAGGCTTGTTTGGATATAAAGACTGTCTTTTAATCAAAATAAATGGTTTGACCCTGCTAGAAATACTTGACTTTCTTTTCTTTTTCTAAATCACAATCTGTTTAAAATCAGCATAATCAGACAAGACAGGGAAATTGCAATGTATTTGGAAACATGGACAATAAGATAAAGAGAGCCTGGGAATGTTTCCTTCTCTCAGCAGTCTTTCAGTGCTGTTCTGGGTGCAAAGATTTTCTGCTTAGCAGACACATTGTTAGTTAAAATTCACACACACACGCACAAATACGAAAGCCATAGAAATCTACAAGACATACCTCAATTTTCCAGTGAGGAAACTGAGACCAGTTTCTGCAACATCATGCGATTAGTCAGTAACAGATGGGACTATAACACTGTAAGTTCTCCTGGGTCCAAGATCAGTCTTTGTTCCATCACACTAAATTCAGGTAACTGGCATTTATCCCTGTTTCTCACCAGATCTGTGAACCCAGGTGTTCAACTTTTCCTTCCCTCACCACAGTTCCTTAGCATTTGGGTATAACTTTATTAATAAGACATATTTACTCTATGTTATGATATTGTCTCTCTCATTAGTGCCTGAAAGGCAGAAATCTCTCTCTCTCTCTCTAAACATATATATACACACACACACACTCTACATATATACATATGTATATATGTGCACACATATGTGTGTGTGTATATATATGTATGTATGTATTTGAATATGTGTATCTCCAGTGCTCTGCACTGTCCCTGAAGAATCTATTGAGTACCGGAATGGGTGGATAAGCAAATGATCTATCTGATTTATCTTGACTTTTCCTTATATAATTTCCTAGAGTGACATACAGGCTTTGATACTTTGATATTTCTGTACACACATGATCCAAATAGTTGCACCTATTCCAGAACCCTTCCTTCCAAAGGACAATTTCGGTCACTGCAGCCTGCCCCACATCCCTTCTTACAGGCATCATGGGAGCACATGCACTTCTAGCACAGATGGTCCATTTCTCTTGGAAGTGAAATTATTTTCATGAATCTCAAAGGATATGGGATATCTCCATTGTGTATTTTTCATAGGATGTAATTTGTGGTTTTATTTTTTTTTGCCACCCTAAATTAGAAGGAGAACATCCAAATTTTGTCCATATTTTAGCAGATATATTATATGGTAGTACACACTCTCTCCAGCTAATCAACCCTACCACCTGCCTCGATGAATTTCTGGATGTCTTTGGACCTACTGAGTATATCATCTCAGACTGGTTACTCCAGAATGGAGGATAGTGATGACTTAGAGTCCAGGGATTCAGTCCTACAGCCCTCAGCCCTCCTTATTGTTCAAATTAGAGGAAACTGGGCCTTTTTCCAAATGAGTAGAATGTAATTTTAAAGTATTTGTCACCCTTCTATTGATTTCTTGTCTCCCCTTTCTAGGCATATATCACTGATATCCCCATTTTTCTCAACCACTTGTCACTCCTCAAACCTGCAGTTAGAGTCCAACCCCACCATTGCTTAACTCCATCAATGTTCACCAAATCCCTTTACTAAAATCTGTGTTCTTTCCCAGGTTGAATAAGTAGATATGCGTTGCCACTGAAATGCTAGAAATTAATGAAGACGATAAAAAATTCGTAAGCCAAAAACCAATGGCAAGCAACTCGGGTACATACTTGTAAGTTTTCCCAAACTTGAGAAGATAATCAAAGTCATGGCTGAGAAGAAGGAAAAGAGAGGGAAGCAGAGGCTGTGGGGCAGGGAAAGGTCCGGTTGACCTACAGAAGTTGGGTTACCCTCCCTGCCTCCACTGAGGATCACCAAGAAGAAAGTAGAAAGACAATAAAAGACTTGTGAAGATTTTAGCAGTATCCCTGCCTTTGGAGTGTAATCTCACCTCTCTTCTGTTTTTCTTCATTCTGGAATGAGTGTTTTCTCTATAGCTATATTCTTTCTCTTTCTCTCTCTCTCAAAGAGATTTTGGATGCCTCTGCACTGATATTACATGCCAAAGAAAGGGATTGCACAAGAACAAGAGCTCCTACATGGATCCTCTACAGTCTTTTGTGCTCCTACAGGCCCCCGTGATTTGGTCTCCTAGATTTTGTTCACACCCACCCTCAGGTCTTCTACCTGGCTACCTCTCTTTAAATCTCATCATGGATAGAATGCCGTTTCCTAAGTTCGCCCTGACATTGCTGTATTAATGAGGACTCTAACATTGTACCTGATAAAAACGCAAATTACTCTAAGCCAAGCTTGTCCAATCCACAGCCTGCAGACCACATGTAGCCCAGGACAGCTTTGGATGAAGTCCAACACAAATTTGTGAACTGTCTTAAAACTTTATGAGTTGTTTTGCAATTTTTTTTAGCTCATCAGCTGTCATTAGTGTTAGTGTATTTTGTGTGTGGCCCAAGATCATCCTTCTTCCAATGTGACCCAGGGAAGCCAAAAGATTGGACACCGCTGGTCTAAGCCAAAAGAAATTGATTGGCTCACATAATTGAAAACTGTGTGAGTTAGTTCGGTTTCAGTCACAGATAGATTTGGGACTTAAATAAACCATATTATCATGTTTTCTCTCTGCCTCCTTCCTCATTTCTTGGGTCTGCTTTCATCTGCGTTGGCTTCATTCTCTTCCAAATGATCTCCATGTGATAGGGTTCCTCCAGGCTTATAAGATTCTTAGATTTTATGCTCTCAAATTGGAAACCTTTCAGACTTCCAGAATCCATACAAGTCTCTGCAAAAGGATTCTGCTTGGCCACGGTTGGGCCACGTGCCCATCTTGGAGCAGTCTGTGTATCTTGGGGAGTGGTATTTGCTGTTATCCTCAGCAATATGCCCACCACTGGGACAGTGGAAACTGGCCCCAATTGATAGTTCTACTAGAATTACATGGTGTGGGACTGATGGTTCCTAAGAGAAAGTGTTGTGGATCACACAAACGTAACAGAGGGCTGCTATAACTGCTATCTTTGAAATAATCACACTATTTATTTATTAACTCTGAGGAAATTAAACAAAAATGACAAATCAGGGATATGATATTAAAAATATCTTACGTCACTGGTAGGTGCCCTTGCTCTTCCAGACTTCTAAAGTGAATCTCTAACGGGGTAGGGAGAATCTCTGTTTTCCTCATTATTGTCTTCTTAGTACCTGGAACATAATAGGTGTTTAATACAGTTTCTTTATAATAGGGTATCAAGTGAGGTGAAATTGAAAACAGTAAGCCAGTGACTACTAAGTTATGGAGGCCAATAGCAAGAAGAGATGGAATAATTTTCCTTATCGCAGGAAGAATCATGTCAGTGAGCAGCCCTCTCAATTAAGAAGTTGTAAGGTAGCAGGCACCTATAGATGAGGATGCTGGATGTACTTAGTGGTGTGCTGGTAAATGTTCAACAAGGGATTCTCCAAGGACAAAAAACAACTCTGATTTGTAGCAATTGCCTATTCCTGTTGTGCAAACACTCCCACTGTGGTCAAAACCAGCTTAGGTTGGATGAGATGGCTCATGCCTGCAATCCCAGCACTTTGGGAGGCTGAGAAGAGAGGATTTGTTGAGCCCAAGAGTTTGAGATCAGCACGGGCAACACAGTGAGATCCCATCTTTACAAAAAATAAAAAAAAAAAATTAGCTAGGTGTGGTGGTGCGCACCTGTAGTCCCAACTACTAGAGAGGCTGAAGTAAGAGAATTGCTTGCGCCAAGATGTTCAGGGCTACAGTGAGCTGTGATTGTACTATTGCACTCCTGGGTGATAGAGTGAGACCCTGTCTCAAAAACAAAATAAAATAATGTAATCTGAGTCACTGAAGGCGGAGTTGGGAAGAGCTGCACACCACCAGTCACAATTGGTTCTCAGGAGTCTGTATGCTCTATGAGCTGGCTCTAGCCCAACATACGACGTAACCAAGCCTTTTGTGGATTGATGAAGGCTGCTCCTCCCTGAGATTCTTCAGTAGGAACCCTCAGAAGAGAGTCACCAATTGCATATGGAACTTGGGGTTTTCTGGGGACAAGAGATCAACATCTAAAATCCTTATCCAAATATTTGAAATTAGTTAAACATAATGAAGTGGCCCGAGGTGGCACTGAGCAGGACTCTTGGTCAGATAAGGACCCAGGGATCCCAAAGAGAAACTCACCATGAGGTACATAGTTGGTCTGGTGACCTGGGAACAACATTGGTATTAAGGTCACTGAGAATTTCGAATGTAGCCTATGACTGAGCCTAGAAGTTACTCTGGACTCAGCCACCCAGGCAAAGATAATGTGCTTCAGAGGACAATGATTAAGAATTTGAGTGTAGCTAAAAAGATAAAGTACTGAATCACATTAAGTGCACCACTTGAATTCTGCCAGGTTTCCAGACAGCAAAGACCTCAATGCAACAGTGCATAAATGTTCTTTCAATTGTAAGGCCCAGTATGAACAGTTATGTAAACCAGCAGTTTCCAACTAAGCCCTAAGTGCTCACAGAGTGTTATCAGTCAGGATAGGTTTAGGTTATGCCATAGTAACAAGCAATACACAAGTTTTAGTGGCTTAATACAACATGAAGTTATTCTGAGATTATTCTGAATGCCATCATAGATATTGAAGGTCCAGGCTGATACATATTCTTGACGCCTGCTGCTACCATTGCTGAGGCAGAAAATGATGTAACACATTTATGCAATGGATTTTAAATGACACCTCAATTCTGCTCTCGTTTCATTGGACAAAGTGAGTCCTGTAACTGCATCTAACCCCTCTGTGGGCAGGGTTGTGCAATCCTAGCCTGTGCCCAGAAGATGGAGCTGGCAAACAGCACTAACAACCTCAGAGGTTGACTGAAAATTCATATTATGTTTTTCCTCTTAGCCTTTGTAAGAAGAAATCAACCTTATTTGATGCTTGAACTGAATAAGCCCCCAGGAATCTTGAACAACTCAGTTGGAGGAAGGCCTAAAGGGGACACTAAAAGCCCTGGTTTGTAGGTAGGGGAAACCTCTATCAATTTACTTGGAAAATGTAAAGAGCAGTTTTGGTATGTCAAACAGGTAAAATAAATCAAATCAGGTGCATGTTGAATGAATGAATGAAAGAAACTTCATTCAATGGAATTATACCTCTCTCCTGTAAACATTATTTTTTTGTGATTCTTTTCAGACATTTTCCACAGAGTTCCTGTCCCTTCATTCAATTGCATTATTAACGTAGGTGAGAACAATCATTTATCCTTCTCCTTTGAGAAGAAGACCCCATAATTAGGTTTATCCCTCTCCCAGTAGGTTTTGTAGATAGAATTGAAAGATTTATTTATTTATTTATTTATTTATTTATTTATTTTTTTGAGACGGAGTCTCACGCTGTTGCCCAGGCTGCAGTGCAGTGGCGCGATCTCGGCTCACTGCAAGCTCCGCCTCCTGGGTTCCCGCCATTCTCCTGCCTCAGCCTCCCGAGTAGCTGGGACTACAGGCGCCCGCCACCGCGCCCGGCTAATTTTTTGTATTTTTAGTAGAGACGGGGTTTCACTGTGGTCTCGATCTCCTGACCTTGTGATCCGCCCGCCTCGGCCTCCCAAAGTGCTGGGATTACAGGCTTGAGCCACCGCGCCCGGCAAGATTTATTTTTTTTAATAAATGGGAGCCAAATGTTGAATGAGGGCCATTTAAGCATGAGATGCAATGAAGTTTGGAAAGCTTAGGTGTCCATCCCAGAGCACAGAAGTTTAGAGATCACAAAATTCTTTTGTTCTAGTTTGTTGAATTGTTCTTAAAAACTCTAAAAGCAGAGCATTCTTTCTGCAGCATGACACACAAAACAGAGATATACAAGCCAAAGATGTCTCATTACCCCCAGTCTCTCCGGGTAATCAATATCAATAGATGTGGCTCTTTCCACATCTTTTTCTGCACTCGTAAGCACACGTACACATCTCTAGAAAGGACATACACATATGATGCATCCCTCTTCATTTCTTCTTCCTTACTTCTTTTCTCCTTCTCCTTCTTCTTCTTTTCTTAGACGGTCTCGCTCTGTTGCCCAGGCTGGAGTGCAGTGGCGCAATCTTGGCTCACTGCAAGCTCCGCCTCCCGGTTTCAGGCCATTCTCTTGCCTCAGCCTGCCGAGTAGCTGGGACTACAGGTGCCCGCCACCACGCCCGGCTATTTTTTTTTTTTTTTTGTATTTTTTCGTAGAGACGGAGTTTCACCGTGTTAGCCAGGATGCTCTGGATCTCCTGACCTCGTGATCTGCCTGCCTCAGTCTCCCAAAGTAGAAACTCAATTGTTTTAGTAATCTGTGAACACCTCTATAGGTCAGGCATTTTCACCTTGTGGGTTTACCCCTTTGTGTATCATAAAATCAGTTTACCCAACCAGTAATTTTTAAGTGAAGCAGCATAGAAAAGAATAGTAAATATCAGAGAACTTTGCATGTGGTAAGGATAAGTATTGTTTTCTGAAAATTTTATTTCATATGTGTATATAAATTTCCTCACCTACAAAATGAGGGTAATAATAGTGCCTCTTCATGGGCTATTGATAGGATTAAATGAACAATTGCACATACAATTCTTAGAATTTTATGCCAATTTTATGACTGGTACCTTGTAAGCACAGTGTAGGTGTCATCTTTGTCACCATCATTAGCATCATCCTCATCATAATCACCATTGTTCCCACTAGACCTGACGTTTTGTCTAATCCAAGGGTGGAGGAAAGCATATTATTTGTTTTCATTTGTATTTGCCTTTCCACTAGCCAGACGGAGTATCTCTTCATATGTTTGTTAGCCCTTTGTGTTTTCCCTTGAACAAATTTCCTGTTCATTATGCCATACTCATTTGTCTGTTTTTATTTGATCTTGAAACAATTAATTGTACAACAGGGATATTAATTCTTTGACCTTACTGGCAAATATTCTTATTGCTGATATTGGAAAATATTATATTGGCAAATATTCTTACCAATCTATCACAGTCCTCTGAATTTTATCTATAGTGCCTTTATCCATTTATCCATTTCTAATTTTTGAAATAGCGCTTAGTTGCTTTCTTTCTTATGGCTTTGGGGAATCTCTTCTTGCTTAATAAGGACTTCTCTACCCAATAGCTACATAAATATTCTCCTACATTTTTCTCCCCCAAATCTTGAATGCTTTATTTTTTACATTAGATCTTGAATTCATCTAAGTTTATTTTTGTATGTGGACTGAAGTAAGAGAGTAGCATTGCTTTATTCCAGATGAATGACCAATTATTCCAGTCTCACTTATAAAATAAACCATTCTCTCATGACTGAATTTAAATACCATCTTTATCATATATTAAATTTCTACGTATACTTGGATCTACTTCTGGATGCTTGTCCACTGATTTATTTGACCATTCTCATGCCAATACCATACTATTTTGATTGCACCATTTCATGTATAATCTCTCCCTTACTCTTTTTCTTCATTGTCTTAGAGATCCTTACACATTGGTCTTTCAGTATGACATTTAAAATCATACTAACAATTTTTGTTAAAGAACCTTTTATGATTTTTATTAAAAGTTAATCTATATTGAGAAGAACTGACATTTTTGTAATTTGTTTCCTCATCCATTTCTTTAGATTTTATTTTATATTTTTCATTGTATTTTTCACATAGAACATTTTCGTTGATTCCTCGGCAGTTTAATATCTAATGTGATTGATCATTAATGGAATTTTTAAAATTGCCTCTTCATTCTAAATGACTTCAGCTAATACAAAGATGACTTTTGTGCAGTTATTAATAAATTTTTCAAACCAAATTTACTCTTTAATTCCAATAGTTTTAAAAAATTATTACTGTATTCTCTTGGCTGTTCTAGGCATATGGTTATTATACAATCTATAAATAAAGGTAATTTGCTGTCTTTATTTCCAAATTAATTCCACTCATTTCATTTCCTTTTACTATTACGTTAGCTAGACTTTCTAAAACCATGTTGAATATAAATGATGCTCGAAGATATCACTGTTTTCTTACTTTCTGGTTTTAATGAAATTGATTACTATTTCACATTTAAATAGGATGTTTGATTTTGGGCTTTGATAATAGTCTTCATCATACTTAGGGCATTCTATGTATTTCTGTTTATTTCAGCAATAGTTATGTTTGCCGAAATCTATCACATGCCTTTTCACCGCCTGTTTATTTAATTTGTTGTTGTAATCAACTTAATGGATAAATGTTTTAACATTGATCCATCTAACATTCCTGGAACAAATGACTACTTTGGATGCAAAGAGGAAAAAAATAGTAAAAGAAATAAAAGGAAAAGAAAAAGCTGTTTGTGCATGAATATGCATGGAGAGAGAACAAATTGATACCACAATGCAAACAGGAAATGTGAGATAAGTTTGGCTTATCAGGAGAAAAAAGAAAAGAAGATATGAAACCTCCAAAAATGGGAAACAAACAAAACTAAACAAAATCTTGTTTCCAGGCCAGGCATGGTGACTCACGCCTATAATCCTAGCACTTTGGGAGGCTGAGACTGGTGAATCATCTGAGGTCAGGAGTTCGAGACCAGCCTGCCCAACATGGTAAAACTCCGTCCCTACTAAAAATACAAAAATTAGTCGGGCATGGTGGCACACGCCTGTAATCTCTGAGGCAGGAGAATCACTTGAACCTGGGAGGTGGAGGTTGCAGTGATCTTTAAGATCACTTTTAAGATCACGCCACTGCACACCAGCCTGGGCAACAGAGTGAGACTCTGTCTCAAAAGAAAAGGAAAAAAAAAACTTGTTTCCAAATAGGCTTTTTTCTTTTTTTCTTTCTTTCTTTCTTTCTTTCTTTCTTTCTTTCTTTCTTTCTTTCTTTCTTTCTTTCTTTCTTTCTTTCTTTCTTTCTTTCTTTCTTTTCTGACACTATTCACAATAGTAAAGACTTGGAATCAACCCAAATGTCCATCAGTGGCAGACTGGATTAAGAAAATGTGGCACATGTACACCATGGAATACTATGCAGCCATAAAAAAGGATGAGTTCGTGTCCTTTGTAGGGACATGGATGCAGCTGGAAACCATCATTCTCAGCAAACTATCGCAAGAACAGAAAACCAAATACCACATGTTCTCACTCATAGGTGGGAATTGAACAATGTTCCCACTTGGACATGGGAAGGAGAACATCACACACCGGGGCCTACTGTGGGGAGGGGGAAGAGGGGAGAGATAGCATTAGGAGATATACCTAATGTAAATGACGAGTTAATGGGTGCAGCACACCAACATGGCACATGTATACATATGTAACAAACCTACACGTTGTGCACATGTACCCTAGAACTTAAAGTATAATAATAAAAAAAACTTGTTTCCAAATAGGCTTTTTTTTTTTTTTTCTTTTTTTGACAAGGTAACAGGGAGGTTATGCCTTCTGATCCCTGAGTAGATGAATAAACTATTTTTTAGCTGGTGGACACAGGTCTTGGCATGATATTTGTGAAGACTGTTGAGTGGATGTTGATTGTGGTCTCCCCAGTATTTGAGAAAAGAGCAAATATTATTTCTGTAACTACTACTAAACAAGTGAATTATTTTTCTCTTTCAGTGCTCTTATTTGGTCACTATGTAGAGTTACTTCTGGATTCCAAATATCTTTTAAAGCTGACCTTGTCTCTTTTTCCATAGCCACTATGTTAGGTCAGGTCTTCTAATATCCCACCGGGAGGGAGAGAATACCAAACTTGAAGGGCAAAGATAAGAGGGACGCTGGCCACTATAGAAGTTTTCATGACCAAGTGGAACTAAGGAAGGAGCCAAATGCAGACTGTCAACACTGACTTCATGTCAGAACCACAGGGACAGCCCAGACCCCGTCCCAGAGATTCTCACTTAATTGGTCTGTACTGGGGCCAGGCATATTTTAAAATATGGCTCAGCCCCAGGCAACTTTAATGCACTCCCTATACTGACAACTATTTGAGCAGTGGTGCTTGAAGAGTGGTCCCTGGACCAGATACAACAACATCTCTTGAACATTTGTTTGATTTGCAATTTCTGAGCCAATCCACCCAGATCTAATGACTCAAAACTGTAGGGTTGGGGCCTAGCAATCTGCCTTATAACAAGCCCCGAGGGTATTCTGATGTGGATACCAGGTGACAGTCATTACCAATGACTTGGAGAGTTGCTAAGTAGTTAGAGAACGACACCCCCAGTGGATCACTGATGCCAAAAAACTTGGTTCTGAGGGCTGGGGATCATAGATAACACTTTTGATTGCTACAGGATGGTGAAGAAGAATATGGACCCAGGGAAAGACATTGACTGCAGTTAATAAGGGGATCAGAGGCATCTCGAAACAGTTTCAGTAAAGAGGTGAGGGTGGGAGTCATGATCCCCAGGGTAAAGGAGAAAGAGATGGTGAGAAAGAGGTGGGAGCGGGTATGACCTGCTCACTGCAGACATACGGCCATAAAAGGAGGCAGAAACCAGAGATGAACGAAGTTGGAGGTGACAATTCCTTTCATACGAAGAGCGTTTTCATTCATTTGTTTATTTGACCTTCAGAAACAGATTATACCTTAACGGTTGTGAGACACAAGAAGAAGCTGAAAGAAGAAAGAAGAAAGAAAGAAAGAAGGGTTGATTTTGGAAATTAAAAAAAAAGTGACTCCTCATTTCTGGGTCAGGAGATGTCTTGTCAGCTATAGGTTAATTTGGGTAAACCAGTAGTCCCATTTCCTCCCTGTTTTGCCTCCATTTTATGTAGCAAAAAATCACACGGCAGAGAAAAAATAAAATAGAACAGTTTCTTCCCTTGGCCTGAAGGAGTCTGGAGAAATGCTTCAGCTGGCTGTATTCCTTGGTTTAACAGAGCCCTCCTAGGTGTCTTGTGTGGGCCATTTGAGGGGTGCCACTGAGAGAGGGAGAGAGTGCCATCTTCATTCTTCAGGGACCCCAGCTTTTTCTGGGGGCAGTATCTGCTGAAATCTGGAGGTCTGTCCCCTGCCTGGACACACAGCGCACAGGCCTCACCAACACCCGCCCAGTGCCGCCCGCCTTGACTTGTGTTGACTTGCTTTCTGATCAGCAACTGCACAGCCTTTATTTTCTTCGCCGTCTAAAATTAGTTTCTGGCTGGACTGTTTTTTTTCACACATGAATTTCCAGAGATGATGCTTTGTGCAGAGCTTTTTGCCTTCTTGCCTCCCCTCCCTCAACCCCCTCCTCCTTATTCATGAGGTTCACAGTCTTGGACCTTATGTTGTAGCTTGTTAATGCTTTTGGTTCCAGCACACTTTCTTTGTTCCCAGATTAACCTCTCAGCTACCTCTGTCTTCGCCCCCCGGGGCACACCTGGGGGTCTTATTTTTAGGACTTCTACTGTAAATCTCTGACACAAGCTGCTTCTTGCTCTGGAAATCCCACAACAAAGAGGTCTCCTCAATTAACATAATTACTATCGCTCCCGCATGCATAATTTCCCTGCCCCCATACATCAGAATATCAATTCAGCATCCCAGCTCCACAGGATAATAAGCCCTGGACCAAATGTAACCAGGACTGAAGTTTCTTTACCAGTGGCCTATCTTGGTGTCTCCTGTAGTGTCCATATCAATCTTAGGGGAGCTGCGGTAAGGGGAAACCCTGGGGTTATAGATGGCAGGTTAGAAAGGAAGAGGAGTTTAGGGGAGAGACTCTGACATCATAGTTAGTGCACAATTCAGAGCAAGACCAGGACTGTTAAAAATTCTGGACAATAGCTTAAAATGAATAGATCTGCATCCCATTGTCTGGTTTTATTATGAATCATTTTGTTTTCATTTTCTCCTGTGTACATACCCCGGTGCCCCACGCAGAGATCCCACATCATCTTGAAGTGAGAGTCCTTTTGTCATAGCAATCACGTCCAGTCTCCTGCATTTCTGTATGAACATTAGCATTGCATGGTTCTTTCAAGGAGATGATCTCTCTTTAGAAACATCATATTCTAACAAGGAATGCTGGTCTTTGCTCTGATTTACTAGCATGAAGGAATCACACTGCCTTACATATCCGGTTGCTGAACGTCCTTTACCAAAATATAAAAGCATCCCTGAGATACGGGGAATGAAGCTTCAATGATAACTTGTACATACCGGTTGATTATGCTGTTTCTAATATTTTTGTTCTTTTAAAAATATTTTAGTTGCAGCATGCATTAAATAATGTTACAAAAAGCCATCAAGATCACATTATACAGGTTAACCATCCAGAGCCATGTAATATTGGTTCCTGCTATATATTTGGCATGGAATTTCTAAAGTGCTATTCTGAAATATTTGTATTTCTTAACTGTATTCTTTTTTCTCTCACAAATAATAGATAGCTTAAACTTGCAGAAGCAAACAATTGATTGCCTTAGATGTTTTAGTCCAGAGATGGTTTTAGCTTCATGCGTAATAAGTCTTATACATAGTTTCATGTGTGCATGGTTTAGTTTCATGAATGGTTTTAGCTTCATGCAGAGGTAGTTTTAGCTTCATGCATGGTTTGATCTTTGAGTTCAAATGAAATGGTCAGGACTTGATTTCTCTCCTCTCTTGCTTGTTGGCTTTGGCTTGATTGATTTTGTTCTTAGGCAAGCTGTCTTCTAGTGACAAAACAGCTGCCGATGCACCAGCCTAGAGGCAGTATAGAAAGCAGGATGGTAGGTAGGAGCAAGAGCTCTGAGGTAGAATCAGTTGGATTCTATAGGGGCCAATGGAAAACTCTCCTTCGCCTTCCGAAAGATCACAGAAAATCAGCCTACAAGGGGCAGGTTAATAGGAGCAAAGGCATATCCACTTATTAACAAGCATAAGAAGGAAATCACAGAGTGATTACCCCATATTCCAAAGTGGTACAGATGCTTATTGTGAAAGGAAAGTAAATCTCGGGATCAAAATCATTAATCCAAGGGAAAAATCAAGCTGGAAGCTATGTCAGGCAAATCTGTCTCCTATTTTATTCCTAAATAAGATAGCTACAAAGATAAGAAGCTACAGACATTCCTCACAGTTTGCCTAAAGGGAAATTCCTTTCGGACAACAGACAGAACTCAAAACCATCCCTCTAAGTCTCGCCTGAGGCAAATGCATATTTGATTGCTTCCTCTGCTATATTGTTTATGTAAAAAGGCAGATTCACCAAGCCAGGTTAAATTGTGTATTCAGTGGAAGACTGGTCAAGAACTCAAAAGAATGCAACCTTTTGGCTGGGCACGGTGGCTCACTACTGTAATCCCAGCACTTTGGGAGGCTAAGGCAGGCAGATCAGGAGGTCAGGAGATCCAGACCAGCCTGGCCAACATAGAGGCAGGTGGATCACAAGGTCGGGAGATAGAAACCTGCCTGGCCAACATGGTGAAACCCCGTCTCTACTAAAATAAAAAAAAAAAAAAAAAAAAAAAAAATTAGCTACGTGTGGTGGCGGGCGCCGGTAGTCCCAGCTACTTGAGAGGCTGAGGCAGAGGAATCGCTTGAACCCATGAGGCGGAGATTGGAGTAAGCTGAGATCGCACCACTGCACTGCAGCCTGGTGACAGAGCGAGACTCTGTCTCAAAACAAAACAAACAAAAAAAGAATGCAACCTTTTGTCTTTTATCTACTTCTAACCTGGAAGTCCCTGCTTTGAGTTGTCCTGCCTTACGGGAGCAAACCAGTGTACATTTTACACATATTGATTGATGTCTCGTGTCTCCCTAAAATGTATAAAAGCAAGCTGTACCCCAGCCATCTTAGGCATGTGTCGTCAGGATCTCCTGAGGCTGTGTCACGGGCGTGTCCTTAACCTTGGCAAAACAAGCTTTCTAAATTGACTGGGACCTGTCTCAGACATTTTGGGTTCACATTGTATACATTACTTCCTAGGGAAAGAGTAATGGGGAAATATGGATGATTTTAAGGGGGTAGTAAGTGATTTTTAGGGGAATTAAATGAACTTGAAGAACATACAGTGGCCTGGAACAGAGTCTTTGGGCCTCTAGCCCAGACAATGGTTTGCAACACAAGTCTGTCCACGTGTGTTGACAGACTTTAGTCTTTCTTCCTGCATATGAGGTCAGTTAGTGAAAACTCGGGGAAGTGACCAGAGGTAATTGTTTTATTCTTTGCCAGGTCTGGGCTTTAGGCAGATAGGGGAACTTCAGAGAACTTCAGTGCTTTGGGAGAGATGGAGGATTGAGAGACAGGAATGGGGGAAGTCAGAGATGTTTGGGTGAGGGAGAAAGGACAAGATGGAGGAAGGTGAACCAGAAGGCACAATCCATGTTGCTTCCGGGTTCTTCCTCACCAACTTTCCTGCATATGGGAAAATGCAGCCCGCACCTGGGAAGATGCAGATCAACCGAGCATGCGCCAGGTGACGTCAATCCGAAGAGATCGAAACTTACCCAGCCACGCCTATGGAGACGCCCCTATCACGCCCTTATCCCGCCCACTGTCCTCCCCCTTCCAGTACCAATGCATAAAAGTCTGCGGCTGGCAGGAGCCAGCGTGACTTCTTCAGCCCCTCCTACTTGTGGACCGGAGAACCTCACCCGAGAGCGCCTGCGTGACTTCCCTGGCCCCATACCTGAGGACCGGAGAACCTTGCCTGAGAGTGTGTGCATATTTGCAATAAAAGACTGCCGCTTTCTTATGTACTTTGGCCTCATGTTTAATTATTTAGCTCTCCCAAATTAAATTAAATTAAATTAAGACAAGAGAGACATTCCTTAGCTCAGCATGTCAAAGCACCATAATTTATGGTATTGGTTTCTGAACCCTGACAATTCTAGTCTTCCTAACCCTATGATTTTACCCAAGTTACCTTTCATCCGCAAGCCTCAGTGTCCTCCTCTGGGAAATGGGTTCCTAATAAAAGCTCCCTCTTCTAGTGTCTGTGGGGATTAAATTAGATCATCTATGTAAAGCACTCCAAAGACTCCCGGCACCTCCGACTTTCTGTTAGCTGTTGTTGATGTTGTCATTTACCTTCCTGCTTCAACTGGAAAGAATGTCTGCCTCTTTCCCATGTTTTTCCCAGGGGAGGACATTCCATCCTGCAGAGCTCCCATGGCCACGGTGATTTGTTTTTGTGTGGACAGGGGACCCAGCTGGTGTCATCAAAGTAAACCTTGGGACTTTTGCTTGGTACGCAGCAACAAAAGCCCTTTCACCTTCTCTGAGCAGGGTAGCAGACTTATTTGAGGCTTGGATTGATGGCAGCTTTTGTACTACAATGAGAATCCAGCCTGGGGATAAAGTTGTCACAAAACAGATGGGCAAATAAGTGGAGAAAATATCCTCAAAAAGGTGTTAGAGCTCCAGGAGCATCATGAACTTCAAGATCTAATTCTGCTTGAAGGTCCCCTACCTGAATTCAGTTCTGTGTGCCAGTTTGTCGGGTTCTCTATTACTTGCAATCAAAGGGTTCTTACTAACACTGGAAACCCACATGAGATTGCCTTTATTTTACCAACTAAGAACATAAAAAAGAAAACCAAACATCCCAGATTAAATCTGCCACTCTTATGTAATAAAGAGGCATATGTTATTAATAAAAGTAGAAATGACATAATTGTGGAACATGAAACAGTTTTTTAAGATGGATATATTTGACTTTTTGCAACATTTATTTCTAATAGTTGCAGACCAGAAAAAAAGACCATATCCTAAAATGTACTGGCTCACGGATCAGCTTTTAGGGACCAATCAGATAATACACATAAAATGTGTATTACAGGCCTTGGCACACACAGTAGGTGCTTCACAGGCATCTGCTACATACACTTCAAAGAGGCATGAAGAATTTGGACTATGGTCTTTGCATGAGAGAGAAGAAAAGGCTTTCCTCACAAAGCCTAGCACAAAAAGACAATATTTGTTGGATGAATGATTGAGGATGATCAAAAGTCTACAGAAATATGAAAAGAATATAGTCTATTGGATATAAAATACAAAAAGAAGCAACTGTAAAGGAGGGAGCAATGTTATATCCTCAGGGTGGTGGCAGAGGGGTGATGGGTGTTCTCTGTAATCCTAGGGCAGAGCCCCTCAGACTTGCCCAGCATATTAAGTCCTGCCCTGTATGCATATTAAAGAAGTGGGCAGAGTTAGGACAGACAGCAAAGTGGAAAGGCTTCTGTGTGTTAAGAGGGGGCTACGGTATCCGTGTGATGACAAGCAAAAGTAGAAAAGGTGAAGTTGGGGCTTAGGTCAGTGAGATCCTTCTTCCCCTGCAAAATAAGGGAAGCTGTGGCATTTAAAAAAAAATTTTTTTAAAAGGGATTTCTCTACCACTAAGCTAGAATGCAAAGTATGTAGGGTACAGGTTACCACTCAAGAGTGAATTTGGAATGCTGAGGAAGCTCTTTTAAGAAATCCCAAATTGGAGTTAAGTGCAATTTTTATGTTTATTTTCACCATGGAGATTATATTATTGAAGTCTAATAATGAGTGCTTAGGGAGTGGTGAGTTTATAAAATATGTCAGTTTCATCCCAGAAAAAGATCTTAATCCCAAATTTCAAGGTCAGTCAATGCGTAAGAATTTCTTGATCCTAATCATGTGTAGAATACAGTGTGAGGTGACGCAAAGAATACAAATGAGAATATCAGACAGTCTCTGCCCTCAAGTAGCTTAGAGTTTCATTATGAAAATGGTACCATACTTGTAAAATAAAAATCCAATTCAATGTCCCACCGTTTGTAATAAAGATTTCAAAAGTTTTCTATTAAGCTTAAATTTCTGAGCCCCTGCCTTTCTTAGCTGATGATCTTGACTCTTTCTTTATGAAGAAAAAGGACAGATGGGAATTCTGTCAACATTTACACTTGCACCTGTTTCCTTTCATCTCCTATTAGAATGGAGGAATGTTTCTACTGTCTCCTGTCCTCTGAATCCCTTCCACTCTATCCTTTGCAAGGATTTTGTTCCTTTGATTTTAATCTCTATGCCCTGCATTGCACATCCCTTGCTCTCCACCAGAGGATGCCCCCCAAAATGCAAACATCAACAGCAGAGCTGTGCTGGAGCCAGGCGGCACTGGCTTGCAGGAGCCGATTCTGAGCATCTCCTCCCAAGTCCACATCCAGTGATTTCACATGTATACCTTGAAATTAACCCCCGTGAGAGTATTTACACTGCAGAGACTGGCTAATGCTACACAACAGAGCCTTCCCTCTGAAAGCCTGTTGTTAAGCACTTACCAACACACCACTGATTAAGACAAACAGTACGTATATCTCATTAAAAAAGAGAGAGAGACTTTCCTTGAACCTAACTCCTCCTTTTTACCTTTAGTAGCCAAATGTCACCCAAAAGGTTATCTCATACATGCTGTGCCTGCTCGGTCACTCCCTGCCATATTTGTTCTTTTTTAAAAATTTATTTTATTTATGTATTTTTTTTGAGATGGAGTCTTGCTCTGTCACCCAGGCTGGAGTGCAGTGGCACGATCTCAGCTTACTGCAACCCCTGCCTCCCAGGTTCAAGCGATCCTCCCGCCTCAGCCTCCCGAGTAGCTGGGACTACAGGCATGTGCCTCCATGCCCCATATTTGTTCTTCTACCCTCTACATCACAGCTCTGCCTCTCACATATGATTGAAGCTGCCTTGCCAAGGGCCCCAGGGACCTCCATGTTTCCTGATCCAGTGGACGCCTCTTTGTCTTTATCAAACATGTATTATTATTATAGGCATTTGGCATTGATGGCCACGTAGTTCTTGAAATATTTTGCTTCTTGGCTGCTATGATTGAAAGATCGTTGATTTTTCTCTTTTATGAGCTGGCTCCTGTTTCTTTGTCCCTTATGCTTGTTTTTCTCTCTTCACCAAATTTCTAAATGTTGGGGTTCCCTGGGGCTTAGAATGAACTTTTTTTTCTCTCTGAAATCTCTGCTGGATGAGCTTTTCAGTTTCTCCTTATTTAAATACCATCTTGATATTGTTAGTTCCCAAATGTCTACCTAAAGACCAAGACCTTTCTTCTGACTCTAAATGTACTTATCCTTCTTGACCTATCCATTAGAACATCACAGAAAAACTGGAAGTTAACATGATAAAAGTGAAATTACTGATTTTATCTCGCCTCTAAAACCCCTCCCAGTCTCAACACAACACAAAACCTCCCAACACACAGCCACGAGGCTTCCTGAATCAGAATATGTTACCTCTCAATTATTCAACTTGAAAATATAGTATAGGAGTGATTATTGATTTTTCCTTTCCCTCTCACCTGAGATACTGCCATGGTTGATGTAATGTCTCAACCTGACTGGGATTAGGGATGCCCAGATAGCCAGTAAAACATTAACTTTGGGTGTGTCTATGATAGAGTTTCCAGAAGAGGTCAGCATTTGCATCAGTAGATGGAGCAGCTATCTACCCTCACCAATGTGGTGGCATCATCCAATCTGTTGAAGGCCCGAATAGAACAGAGAGGTAGAGGAAGGGCAACTTTGCAATCTCTTCTTGAGCTGGGCCATCCGTCTTCTCCTGTCCTTGGACATTGGAGTTCCTGGTTCTCAGGCCTTTGGACTTGGAGTGAATTACACTACTGGCTTTCCTGGTTCTCCAGCTTTACAGATAGCATATCATTGGACTTCTTGCTCTCTATAATCTGATATGCCAATTCCTGTAATAAACTTTATCTTATTTATCTCTCTATATATCCTATTGGTACAGTCTCTCTGGAGAACCCTCACTAATATATGTTCCTGCTAATCTATCATCAGATCCCCTCCATTCTTTCTCCAATCCCTGTCGTGTTTCCTCCAAATCTACTACCACATTGGTCTAGGTCACTATTGTTTTGCCCGGATTTCCAGAATTCCTGCCTTCCCTCCTAGTCACACTTCATTCTTTTGCTTCTTGCCATTTAGCATGCTTCGTCCTATCTGAGTCCTTGCACATCCTGTTTCCTCTTCCTGAAATCTTCATTTCTCTGCTCTTCACCTAGTTCACCTTATTCACCTTCCAGACCATTCCACTGCATTACAACTTGGAGAAGTCTTTCCTGATACCTCTGACTAAGGCAGGTCCTTCTTTTAGGCTCTCTTATAGCACCAACTCTTTACTTGTAAACTTTTGTCACAGTTACATTTTATATTTTAATTAATTAATTAATGTCTGCCTTCTCTATCAAGGAGATCAGGAGGAAAGAAGGAGTTCTTTGTTTTAGTCCCTGGTGCCTTGTAGAGTACACAGGACAGAGAGTTGATAAATAGTTATTTAATGAATGCATAGAAATATAAATAACGCAAGTGTCAAGTTCACAGGAAGAAGAAAGCTTCTGTGCCAATTGTAGTCAGAGGAGCTGGAACACCTGCAAATTTCAAGACCTCTCTTCTAAGGGCTTCCAAGAACAGATGAGGGATCCAGGAAGCCAGTGACTACAGTGAGTAATCTGCTCTGCAAATCCCGCTCTCCAGGAACAGAGGGATGACTGCAGAGAGGAGTATTTTCCATGCGAGCTTTGCATCCAGGGATACCATCTGCTTCTACTAGTGCATTTACGGACTGTGACTACTTAGACAAACAGCAACGAAAACATTAGCTTTTCAGCATGTTTAACATATGGCTATAATGCACATCTGCTTTTTTTTTTTTTTTTTTTTTAATTTGAGACAGGATCTCCCTATGTTGCCTGGGTTGGACTTGAACTCCTGGGCTTAAAGGATTCTCCAGCCTAAGTCTCCTAAATACCTAAGTAGGACTATAGGTGCACAGCACCGTGCCCGGTTCACATCTGCTTTCAATGTTAATCTTATTTGAGACCCAGTTTTCATACCCTTGGTTTATCTGTTTAAACTTCATTCAGGTATAAGTGGATCTTATTACAGGACAGCTTCTTTTACCTTCAATGCCACTTAAATTGTATCTGATTATAAGTCAATCACATTCCCCTCCATGCTACCTCTTCCCGAATATCCCTATTTACATCACAGCCAGTTAAGAGAAGTTAATCCCCAAACTTCTCTCAGATACCTTCTCAGCACCACTTTTTCTAAATTTCTCTCTTTAAATTAATCATAGTAGTGTCTTATGAAGCATATTTCAACCTCTTTACCTCCTGATCAACTTAATGACAAGTTAGACCACAAGGACAAAGCCATTCACTGCGGGGGGTCTAGGACTAACAGTGCCCTGGTAAAGTCAGTTGCCAATTACTCAGTTTCCTTTCCCTGAAAATATTGAATACATGGCTAAACTGTATTTCTTTGGCTCCTCAATCAGTCGCTTTTTAAATTGAATTATGTTTGTCCATGCAATTAAATGACATTTCTTTTGGCACCAGATTAGCCATTCATTGATTACATTAGTACAAATGGGTTGCTATGATAGCCCTAAGTGTTGAATTACCAGTGTTTTGACCCTTGTGTTGGCATTGTCTAGTCACACTTGGTATTGGATTTACACAGCCCCGTACAATCTCCTCTGGTGCATCTGTGTCCCTCCCATTGGAATACTGGGCTGTCCCTGTCTGCGCATCCACAGTGGGTAAGATGAGAACAAAACAATGTGTTTCAGTCCTTCCTTACTCTGGCTGTGATTACTGGGCTCCAGGGATTTTCTTTGTTTTTGTCTTCCTTCTCTTCCCAAAGGGGTACTTGAGGAGTCATTTTCTGGTTCTAAATTAGGAAATAGTGACCTTTACTGGTAATGGCTAAGAAACTCATTCTTTACATGCTGTACACATTTATTAAGTGCTTCGATAAAATAGGCCCATACTTCTGATATGAGTGCTCGTCACTGACGGTTCTTACATGTAACACAGACCTGCAATTACATCTGATTCTTCAAGTTGAGATGTCCATGGATAATCTGCATTGAGTTATCCTAACAAATGGTAGCTGATTCCTTTTGTACACTGAAAAAAAAAGTGTGTCTTTTTTTTTTTTTTTAATTAGAGTGAGAAAAAGGCCTTTTATTCTTTCATCAGCTCTGTTAATGAAGGCTGTAAACCTCGGAACATGAATTGGACCTTCTGGAGAATCCAATCTTCAAACAATTATTCTGTACCAGTGTTACGTTTTATTATATTGACAGTTATTTGTGTTTGTTTGTTTGTTTCAGCTGTTAAGTCCAGTAATACTGATAGCAGATTAGAAATACAATCTTCAGTGTGATAGCCCTTGGCCACCTCTTGCTACTGAGCCCTGGAGATGTGGCTGGTCTGAACTGTGATATGCTGGGAATGTAAAATACACACTGGATTTGAACTTACTAGAAGGAAAGCTAAATTTCATAATAATTATTTTTATTTATTTATTTTTTTGAGATGGAATTTCACTCTGTCGCCCAGGCTGGAGTACAGTGGCACTATCTCAGCTCACTGCAACCTCTGCCTCCCTGGTTCAAGTGACTCTTCTGAGTCTCCTGAGTAGCTGGGAGTACAGGCACCTGCCACCACACCTGGCTAATTTTTTTGTGTATGTGTATTTTTTTGTGGAGATGGGGTTTCACCATGTTGGCCAGGCTGGTCTCAAACTCCTGACCTTAGGTGATCCGCCCACCTTGGCCTCCCCAGAGTTCTGGGATTACAGGTGTGAGCCACTGTGCCTGGCCCATAATTATTTTTATATTGTTGACATGTTGAAATGACAATATTTTGAATACATTGTGTTAAATAAAAGATACTTTTAAAATTAATTTCACCTCTTTCTCTTTACTATTTTTAATGTATCTACTAGAAAATTAAAAATCAATCAGTAGCATACAATGGTGGCTCACATTTTGCTTCTGTTGGACAGAACTGCCTTAAACATTGTCCCAAATGTGTCCTTATTAACCATTCTTAGGACATCTTTGGTCCTAATTTGGAAACAGTCCTGCAAAATCAGAAACTGTAACTTATCTCTCAAATTTGAATCAAGTTAGCGGATTGGTTAAGGTCACATTCCAGTGTTTCCACATGATGCTTGTCAGATTTATTCCTCTAACAGCCCATGTATGCTGGTGTTTAAATGCTGAAATTTATGGGGAGGGTTGTCGGGTGCTTCTGCCTTTTAGTCTTTCCACGGTACAGGTCTGGTCCACACGTACTGCGCCTGCAGGCCCATTAAAAGAATGAGAAAGGACTCGTGCTTCTGTAAAGGCGGGTTCCTTACCTGTTTCTCAGCCAATAGTCACACAGCTGTAGAGTTACAGTGTTGTGCCTCTAGTTCTAGTTTCCCAGTGTCCTGCTTTCCTCAAAAAGCCTCCAGTCAAACCTCTGTGCTACGTTCTCTTCAATAAATAACCAGCTGAGTACTGTGTCCCGGCCATTGCAGGAGACACATTTTGTAAGCACTTCTGGCTTGGCTGTTTGGCCAAGCCTTATATTTACCCAGTAACCTGTCAAAGTCATACTCTAATTCTTTATTATTATTATTATTATTATTATTATTTTGAGATGGAGTTTTGCTCTTGTTGCCCAGCCTGGAGTGCAATGGCACGGTCTCAGCTCACTGCAACCTCCACCTCCCGGGTTCAAGCGATTCTCCTGTCTCAGCCTCCCAAGTAGGTGGGATTACAGGCACCCACCACCACACCCGGCTAATTTTTGTACTTTGTTTTTTAGTGGAGACAGGGTTTCACCATGTTGGCTGGGTTGGTCTCGAACTCCTGACCTCAGGCAATCTGCCTGCCGTGGCCTCCCAAAGTACTGAGATTATACGCATAAACCACTGTGCCCAGCCTTCTTTATTATTATTATTGTTGTTATTATTATTGTTTTTTTGAGATAGGGTCTTGCTCTGTCACTCTGGTTGGAGTGCAGTGGCAGGATCATGGCTGACTGCAGCCTGGACCTCCTGGTCTCATGCCATCCTCCATCTCAACCTCCCAGGTAGTTGGGATTATAGGTACGTACCACCACCCACCCCCCAGCTAATTAATTTTTTTTTTTTTTTTGTAGAGACAGTGTCTCACCATGTTGCTGAGGTTGGTCTTGAACTCCCGGGCTAAGTGATCCTCCCGCTCTGGTCTCCCCAAGTGCAGGGCTTATAGGTGTGAGTCACTGAGCCTGGCCTCTCTAATCCTTTAAACCACAAAGTGGTCCAACTACTTTTGCAAAATACAGGTCAGCAAAAGTTGGTGGATCAGTAACCTCTGCAGCTCAGAAGTACTTGAGTGGAACAGAAGATGAGCTGAATGTAGGGACTTGCATCTTGCAAATTTGGGGGCTGCAAAGCCCTTCAGTCATTCCTTGCAAGATGAGATGAGGGGGCTCTCATGGTAGAGGTGAAAGAGGTTGGCCAGAGGTGGGCCAGAAGATATGCTGTGTAAGGAATTTCATTGTCTCTAGTTTTTATTTTGATAATACAAAACAAATCTTAACTAAGCAACTCTTCATAGAATAAATAGAACGGTGATTTAGGCGTCACCATTAATAGGACAGATTTTGGAAAGGGTAATGCTTCATTTGCTAGTATGTTTTGGACAGTGTGAACATTAACATATTTCTTCTTTCTGCGCCTCAGGATAATATGGGAAATGGGTAATCGGCAATGCTGGAGGGAGATATAGTCACCTATCAACCCATGGGTGTGGCTATGGAAAGGCTGATGTTCCGAGTCGTTCAGAAACTTTACCAAACAAATGAAGTAGATCAATTGCCATCAAAAACCATTTTAAGCTTCCCTGAGATTCTTTGAAGACGAGGCTGCAGAAGAGCCTCACTTGGGCTGGGGTGGCGTCTTGGTTCTCTTGGTGTTCTAAGGGGAGCCCAGCCCACCGGCAAAGTGACCATTCTCCCTCCTTTCCTGTGGGCCTCTCTTTGTATCAGAGAACCACTCTTCAGAGAGGCAGACTTTTGTAACTTCTTTTTCTAAGCCTTGCTTCCCACAGACATGTTTGATCCGAAGACGGAGCAAATTTGATATGAAAGCCTTTCAGAGAAAATAAATAGGGGAAATCAATGGTATCATTTTCACAGAGTCTCTTTTCCAAACATAACACTGTAAGAAGAACGGCAGTTAGAAAGCCCTTGCTCTCCAGGACCTCCCAGATGCTGGGTTTCATTCTCTGCTTTGAGCTCAAGAAGCTCAGCCAGGATTGGACAAAGGCGATTGTAGGACAGGACAGAACTGGGGCGGGGCTTGGTGGCCATCTGTTCTGATGTTCTCTTTGTGTGCGGGTCTTCTGAGGAAAATGGAGATCAAGAAGCTCTCCTGAGGTCTCTTACCTCAGAATTTCAGAAGTCTTTTCTCTTGGCCAAGGTTTATTAAGATGGGAAATCAGATTGTACACTCATAGGATGATCGCTGTGCAATTGATGAGATGGTGAACAGTTTCACGCTCAGCCAGCCCACTTTTCCTCTTTGTACTGGAATCTTTGTGTTTAGGGAGACTTAAACTAAAATATGCACCTCCTCAAAATGACAGTAAGTTCTCTGAGTCACTCTGTGAAAGAAACCTTGACTTGGGGGCTTATAAGTCCCTTTCTCTGGGCAGGTCATCTTCCTCCCCTCTTCCCTTTCTTCTCTTGATGCTTACGGTAGTCTACGTTTGTGTCGTCTCCGAAGCCATTACCTTTACATGGAATGCATTCTTCCTTTCATGCTACCTATCTCTAGGGGATACAAAGTAATTTCTTCTTCTTACTGTTGGAACCGAACTGTCGATTCCTTCCTGGGCAGGGGTCGCCGCGAAGGATCACCGACACGAGATTCACAGCAGAGAGTTATTTATTACTTGCGCGCTAGGGTCCCAAGCTCTAAGTTGGCCCTGGGACCCTGACTGCTTGTTACAGGCTGTTTATATAGGCAAACACAAGTTCAAACACAGCTTAGGGCGCGAAATTCAAACAAAGCTTTAGGCGCATGGTAATTGGGTCTGTCTATGTCCTGAGCAAGGTGTCTTGTTCTAATTGGTTAGAGCAGGACCTTATGAGGTTTTTTCCTGGAGTTGTTGATTCCGGGAACTTCGAGGCAGGGTGGGACCCCCGGAATTGGCAGGGTGGGACCCCATCCAGAGCCACCTGGTGTTAATTTTTTTAAGTTCTTTTTTTATGAGGCCTAGTTTCTAAGTTTTATGCGGCCTAGTTTCATTACCATCACCAGGAGTCTCATGGCTGAGACCACTGTGACAAAATATAGATTAATAAGAGAAAGGCATAACACATTTATTTAACATAAGTTGTACATGACACAGGAACCTTCAGAAATGAAGACCCAACACATGGACGTAAAGATGAGAACAACAGACATGGGGGAACACAAGACAGGGGAGAGAGGGAGACGAGGGTTGAAAAACTGCCTATTTGGTACTATGCTCACTACCTGGGGGACAGGTTCAATTGTACTTCAAACCCCAGCATCATACAACATACTTACGTAACAAAACTACACATATAACCCAAGAGTTTCACATGAAAGTTGAAAAAGGAAAAAAAAAAAAGAAAAAGAAATGAATACTCAGAGATCCAGGGAAAATCGTGTATTTTTATGGGCAGCCCTGCAGAAGTATTACTGGGGGACAAAAGGTATGATGGAAAGGTAATAAACTGAGGGCAACTTAGCAAGGCCTTTTTGTTCAGATTCTTCTTGCCCTCTCTGTGTGACCTTCCCTCCTTCTGGATATGGAGCAGGATACCTGCTACATCCGGGTCTTCAGGGAAGGAGAGAGGGAGAAGGTCAGAGAGAGGGACCTTCCTAGGTTTTTGGCCTACTTCAGGGAAGAAGGGGCATGAGGAA
Organism: Macaca thibetana thibetana; assembly: GCF_024542745.1. Classification (NCBI taxonomy): domain Eukaryota; kingdom Metazoa; phylum Chordata; class Mammalia; order Primates; family Cercopithecidae; genus Macaca; species Macaca thibetana. Next base: position 6,334,447 of record NC_065593.1, read on the forward strand.
TGCCAGTTTATAAGGCCTGCTTCAGAAAAGAGGAGGTGGTAGAAGGTAAGAGAGAGCTTTCTGCTTCTGCAATTTCCTTCAGCTTAAAATACTCAGTATGCCAAGGTTTTTTTGGGGGGAGCATTTTCTGTACCCCATCTTATCCAAGTACAGTGTCCCCTTCATGAGTCAACTCTTAATTCCTTCCTTTCCAAAAGTCATCTCCCTGTTCACCCCCTTTGCTCAGTTACCCTTGGATTGTATGCATCCAATTCATGTTTATGGGGCACTGTCCTGTGCTGGGCACCGTTCTCCATGTTGGTGATGCATAGTGATAGACCCAGGTCCCTGCCCTCATGGAGCTTACCTTCTAGTGGAGAACATGCATGGGGGCATTTGTTTTCATGCTACGCTGTGATTCCTCAGCTCTCCGGGTCTGTGTTTTTGTTTACCAGACAGGGCCCTCTGTGATGGTCAAGACTGTCTGCATGCATGTGGTGTCTGTCATTTAACACGTAGTGAAGGCCGAGCGTGGTGGCTCACATCTGTAATCTCAGCACTTTGGGAGACCGAGGCAGGCGGATCACCTGAGGTCAGGAGTTTGAAACCAGTCTGGCCAACATGGCAAAGCCCCGTCTCTACTAAAAATACAAAAATTAGCCCGGCCTGCTGGGATGCACCTGTAATCCCAGCTACTCAGGAGGCTGAGGCAGCAGAATCACTTGAATCTGGGAGGCGGGGGTTGCAGTGAGCTGAGATCATGCCACTGCACTCCAGCCTGGAAGACAGAGCAAGACTCCGTCTCAAAAAACAACAAACAAACAAACAAAAATGCAGTAAATACTCTGCCCTGATGGTCTCTGACCTCATAGTATGTCGTCTTCACCCTGCAGAGCGTCCTTGTCCCCCTCTGTACCTGTCTTTGATCTTGTAGCTGGTGTGTCCCTTATTCTAGATGCTCCTCAGCAGTCTCTCTCCTACTCTGCATTTTCCTACTTCCTGCCTAGGTGTCACCACTTTAATCATACAGGTTTGATATTTCAATGTTCTCTGTGATCCCTGGCTTCTTTCCTATGTTTTCATGTAGGAATCTTAACACATCTTAAACTGCTGGCAAATAAGATCACTCCTCCAGTCATGTTTTGGATGTTTCCCTTCCCAATCCAGCCCACCCCTCTCTAATTAAGACCCTTGTCCACTTTCAGCCTAGATTGTCTGGTGCCAGAACTCCATGTCTTCAGACTTGTCCCTCTCAAACAGAAAACTCAACTCGACGCACATCACCCTCTCTGATGAAAAAACCTTCAGTGGTTTCCGTTTGTGCACAGAGTAAAATGGAAGCATGTCACTCTGACATTCAAAGCCCTCTATAGCCTGGCCTGCACCACATCTCCAATCCCAGCTCTCACACCTTATCCCTCTGACGCTTTGATTTCTACTACACCACTCTTCCTTAAGATGTATCTCCCTGGTCCCGCTGAGCCTCAACTTCATCACCAGCCTTCTTCTTGACTCCATCCCAGCCTGTCTCCAGGCCCCTGTACATGCTCCCCTCCTCCATGAGGCCAACACTGATGGCTGTTCCTTGTCTGATCCTGTGACTCTTGGCAACCTTATGTTATTCATCCCTTTATGTACTTTTCCTGTGTCCCTATTACACAGTGACCTTTGAGAAGGTAGAGGACTTATCTCTTTGCCTTGAGCACAAAGCATAGCCCTTATGGATCTAAGCATACTTGATAAATATTTGTGAATGCTCATGCTGTTGTCCCCCTGTGCTCAAAAGAGGGCACCAGCTACAGCTGCCTCTTCCCTGACCCCATTTCCTAAGGAACAAGGGATGCTATACTGCTCTGTGTTGTCTAGAGTATGGGAGATTCTCACCTGAGAGATACTCCTAGGTTGAGCCACCACCCTCTGTGGGTCCCAGGAACCTGCCTGTCGTTTTATCACCTGAAGATTAGAACTCGCCCTAGGAGACAGGCAGGAATGGGTGATTTTTCTTTTGTCTGATAGCCGACAAATTCAGTACTCCAAGTATTGTAGTGACCTGCATACACTCACACAGGATGTTAGTGACAGAAAGCCTTATCAAGCCTGCAAGGCTGTTGAATGATGAAGCAAAGTCTATGACTCTTTCTGGCTTATTCAGTAGAGCTGACTTGGCCTTTTGCATTTTACAGTCAACTTCAGTGAGAGAATGGGCCATTTTCTTTATCTTCGAGTTGCACTTATCAACATGGGTGGTTGCAGCTTCTAGCTGGTTCCACTGCCCTCAAATGGGTTAGAGGTTTCCCTCATGTGAAAGGAAAACTTTCCCATCCTGCTTGTCTTGCACCATCCAGGGTTCATCTGAGGAGCTGCTGTAGGGTCTGAATTCACTTCTGCCTCACTTGGGAGAGGTGCCATGAAGCAGAAACTTTCAATTTTATGCTTGTTCCAGCCTTTGGGTACAATGGGGAATAGAGTCAGGTCAAGCCAGAGCCTTTCCCCTCTGGTCAGTCCCTACAATCTCTTCAAATGGAACTGGCATTTGGCTTCCCTGCTAAGAGTCTATGACTCTTTCTGGCTTATTTAGAAGAGCTGACTTGTAGTCAGCTCAGTGAATGGATGAATAGGAAAATGATTCTGACACTTAAAGGCTCCAAGGACATTCATGCAGAAGGAGGGTTATCATCAGTTTGAACCCCTGATGTTCAGGAAGTCTTCACAAAAGTAGATGAAGGAACTCACCTTCCAATTGAGGCCTGCATCATCGTGGGCTCTTCACGTCACTAAACAGGTTAGAAAATATCATGGTCATTCTCATTTAGCTTGGGCAACATTTATGGAGCCTGTCCTGTGATGAAGAACAGCAGTGGTTACTGGGCACGCCTGGAGGGCCAAACCAATCCCCTGCCCTGGAGGAATCTACATCTGCATCACCCACTGAAGGCCGCTCCTTGAGTTCCAGAATATGAATGGAGGCCCTGCCCTCTCCAGCTTTGTGGTCTGTACCACCCCCACGCTGAGACCCCTCCCAAGGAATAGGGGTGCCAATACAAATGCTTCAGGTCCAAGGTCATACCTGGACCTTTTTCTTCAAAGGCATCTTTTGAAGGATATATGTGTTATCTGAATAAAATTCAAACTGTTCATACATCCCAGAAGGTTGTGTTAGGGCCGCTCCCAACCCACCAACCCACCTCCCAACCTCGTGTCAGTCTCTCTCCCCTTTCCTTCTAATCTCTGGGACACTGGCTTCCTGCAGCTCCTCACACACTCCACCAATTTTCACTTCTAGGCACTGCATTTGCTCTTCCTTCTCTGTTGATTATTCCTCTCCCTGGAATGATGATGTCTCACCTCACTGAACAAAATGAGCTTAAATGTTATCTCCTGTGAGATAGCAGAGATGTTGTTGATCAATTCTTTCCAAAGCAGGTCCCTGTGAAACATTTATTTTTCTCATGGTACTGTTTCCAGTGTGTATTTATCAAATGTGCTTACTTGTTTATGTGTCTACTCCTTTAATTTCCCACGAGAAGGTAGTCCACTGAGAGCAGAGGCCTTTGTCTTTCTTGTGGATGTTCACACCTGCTCACAGCAAGGGCTCAGTAAACAGCATCTTAATGAATAAATTGTGACAATGGTACAAAAATTGTATGAAAAGTCAAATTTCTTCTCTTCTCACATCACTCTCAGTTCCACTCCTCAAAGTCAACTGTTGTTAATAGTTTGATTTATACCTTATCTGCTATGGTCTGAATGTGCTGCCCCTAAAATTCAGATGTTGAAACTTAATATCCAATGTGAAGATATTAAGAGGTGGATCCTTTAAGAAGTAGGCTGGGCATGGTGGCTCACGCCTGTAATCCCAGTACTTTGGGAGGCCGAGGCAGGCGGATCACGAGGTCAAGAGATCGAGACCATCCTGGCCAACATGGTGAAAACCCGCCTCCACTAAAAACACAAAAATTACCTGGGTGTGGTGGTGTGCCGCTGTGGTCCCAGCGATGCAGAAGGCTGAGGCAGGAGGATCGCTTGATCCCGGGAGGCGGAGGTTGCAGTGAGCTGAGATCGTGCCACTGCACTCCACCCTGGTGACAGATTGAGACTCCATCCACACCCTGCCCCCCACCCAAAAAAAAGGAGGTGATTAGGTCAGAGGGCTTCTTCCCTGACTAGGATTAGAGCCCTGGTAAAAGAGGCTTCATGCAGCCTTGGGCCAGCTTGCCCTTCACCTTCTGCCATGTGAGGACATTGCATTTCTCCCCTCTGGGGGATGGAGCAACAGGATGCCATCGTGGACACAGCAGCTGTCACCAGACCCTGAACCTACTGGTGCCTTGAACTTGGACTTCCCAGCCTTCAGAACTGAGAAATAAAATTATATTCTTTATAATTACCCAGTCTTAGGTATTCTGTTGTAGCAGCACAATACAGATTAGGACACCGCCCCTCCAAATGTTTTTACTTTGCATTTGCAAAACCTCCTCCACACTACACATGCACACCTTTTTCTCCCCACTGGGGAGAGCATGACTTTTGCATTGGGTGAGACCTCTTAGTGTAAAACCCTGAAATTCAAGTAACGGAAACTGGAAATTCACTATGATCAGGGCTGAGAGATTATTTTCTGAACCCTGGACAGACATATCTCAAACTGTAAATGTAGCTATCCATATTAAGGGTAAGAAAAGCAAGACTCCATCTGAAAAGAAACTTGGAATCCAGATTTGGTAGTAGAAAGAATTCTTTCATGTGGCTAAAGAAAACTCAAAATGCTTTTATGATCCATCATTGACTTTTGAGTGGTTGATTTATTTTTGTGAATTGGCAATAGAATGCAGTCCAACAATGAGAGCCAGAGATGCACATGGAACAAAAATCAATAATAACATGCAAGTGAAGTGCTATTGCCCCTGGAATGTTAGCTAGGAGGAGCTGACCTGTGCAGTGTGCAGCCTTTACAACAATAATAATCATTGGAAACATAAAAGGATTTGGAAGAAATCTTAATCTGATAGTTATTATTTGTGACCCAATATGGGTCTGTGACCAGATAGTATAATTTATTTATTTTTAACTGGAACATCTGAATGATCTGAGGACTGCTGGATAAATTAAACTGCCTTGACTTGACACCAAGTCTAGAAGTTTATGATTGGCATGTGTTTCTGAAGATAGCAAGGGTTTGGAGATCAAAGCCCTGGCAAGTGATAAATGCATTTGTCTTTGTCTGGCAGTGAGGTTTTTTCCATCATCGTCAAATACCATGTCAGCATGACTAACTACAGATTTACTGATTACCCATAAGTCTAATTTACTGATGAGGCATGCTTCACTACTCTGGTTTATTACAAGGATCAGTGGTACTAAGTTAATTACCACAAGGACCGCATTCTTCTTTTTCATCCAATATGAAATTATGTTTTCAATTTGATGTGATGCATGGTACAAAGTGTAGCAATGTTAACATAGGTGAATCCAGGAAGCTCTAGGCACACAGGTGAAACCATATTAATTTTGGAACTGGCAAGCCTGTGAATTAATATGACGGAGTTCCTACCGATCACTAACTTTTAGCATTCATTTTCACAGCCATAGACATAATAAAAAATGAATATTTTATTCTCAAGGCTTCAGAACATAGACCCAGTCCCATGGTCCATGGTGAATTATTACTTTGTCTCAGGGGTTGCCCTATAAATAATTCCTGAGGATGAAAACTCATAAAAATAAATCTCCAAGTGTTTCTAACTGGAACTTTGGGTGTTCTCAATGTCATCTCCAAAATAAAGCAATCACTGTTCAGACTTTTTCCAGTAGTGTGTATATTCTCTCGCACCCTCCTCTAACCCCTCTCTCCTGTATGAATGATTTAATGTTTGTAGAAAAAGGCATGCACTTGGCTGTCATCCACAGAGATCAGGGATGCTTTAACAACTCCACTAATAGATTCCATTTCTCATTCTGATTGGTTGCTGGAGGGCCCGTCACTAAACACACTTAGCAAATCGATGAAGATCTTGTTGCAACACTTCGCCCTCAGAGATCCAGTTGCATCTATCTGTCCCTTTTGTTATCATTTCATCCAGAAACCAACTGTCTGAAGACTCTTGCATTTTCAAAAATGGATAAAATGGTTATCCACTAAAAACAAAATCAATGAGTGATGGTAAGTTTCTTCCCCTGGTGTATACAAACCTCAGCTGGAGATTCCTGGCTGGATGGACATGGGGGCTGAGGCTGCTGTAGCCCTCTTTTATCACTAGTCTGCCTCCCCACTGTGGCTCAGAGTTGTACACCTGTTCCAAGCAGCAGAGGATGCATGGGCTGATTGCAGCAGCTGAACACTCCTCGCAAATGCTGTGGAAGGAATGCACAGGTCTCAAGAAGTTATTGCATCTTTTTTTTTTTTTTTTTTTTCATTTTCTCAGGAATTCTTCTAAAAAGCTCTGGTCCTCTGGCAAGGAATGCAGGTGATATTTTACTCTTACAAGATCATTGTTAATTTAAGGCCAGGTTCAATCTGGCTGGAGACAGGAATGACAACATAATTGCATTGCAGCTGTTTTATTTTTTAAGCTAATATTAACAGGGAAAGAATCGCACCCCATTCCCAGGTGGAGGGTATGAGTTAAGTGGAGATTTTAAGAAAGAATTTATAATTTTTCTGATTGTAATAATAACAAAGGAGTATGATAGAAAATCTGAAAAGTGATAATAATAGTACTGCAAAAATCACAACCCAGAGATAAATGTTTGAGTTTTGCTTTTCTTTCCATTTAAAAATGTGTCTCCTTTTGGCTTTATATATAAACAATTGTGTTCATGTTCTACATAAACTGAGTTTTTACATAAGATAGCCTGCACATTTTTCATTCTTTAAAAATTCCCAAAAATTATTTCAAAATTTGGTTTTAAATTTCTATATATATTTGATCATGTTGACCAACGTTCTAATGTATGTATAGATTATTTCCTATTTTTTCTATCATATATCATACCAAGAACATCTCTCCATGTAAATGTTGGTGTGCAGCACTGAGTATTTATTCATTACAAATTCACAAAGTTTTTACTGATATGAAGTAATCAGTAATATGTTTTAGGCTTTCTTTCTTTTTTTTTTTTTCTTTTTGAGACAGAGTCTCACTCTGTTGCCAGGCTGGAGTGCAGTGACGCGATCTCAGCTCACTGCAACCTCCTCCTCCTGGGCTCAAGCGATTCTCCTGCCTCAGCCTCCCGAGTAGTTGGGACTACAGGGATGTGCCACCACAGCCAGCTAATTTTTGTACTTTTTAGTAGATATGGGGTTTCACCATGTTGGCCAGGATGGTCTCGATCTCTTGACTTTGTGATCCACCTGCCTTGGCCTCCCAAAGTGCTGGGATTACAGGCATGAGCCACCGCGCCTGGTCTTTAGGCTTTCAAAATACATATTGACAATGTAAACACCAGAAAAATTATATTATTGACAAGCCTGTAAACAGTATATGAGTAAGGCCATACTTTTTCTTCCATTGCATAAAAGAATTATTTGAACACAACAGCAAAAGCAAAAGGACTTATTCAAAACAAATACATAATTATCTTTGCCGTACAAACATGGACAAAAGGATATTTGCTTTAAATTTACATTTCTGTCTTTACTGGAATTTCTTCTTTTTGTCCGCATTGTGTGTAGTGGCCTCTTGTAACTCTTCTGTCATTTTGTGTGTTTATATTCATGGCCTGTTTTTATATTAGAGTAAGTAAGTGAGTGTGCTTTTTGATTGTTCTATAAGACCTATTTATATATTATAGCTATTAATCTTTTAACCAAAAAACATCTTTTCATTTTCTTTGTTTCAAAAGTTTAAATTTTAGCGTTATTTGTACAGTTGAACCTCCAAATTTATGGGTTCCTCATCTGTTGGTTCAACCAATCACAAACTGAAAATATTCAGGTGGGAAAAAAAGGATGGTCACATCTGTACTGAACATGTACAGGCTTTTCTCTTGTCATTATCCCCTAAACAATTCATCATGGCAACTATCTACACAGCATTCATTAATACTATAATTAGGTATTATAAGTAGTTTAGAGATGATTTAAAGTATGTAAGGGGTTGTGTGTAGGTTATTTGCAAATATGACATCATTTTATACCAGAGACTTGAGAATCTGTGGATTTTGGTATCTGTGGCTATACTATAACCAATCCCTCAGGAATACTGAAGGACTGTGTATTGATTTTTTTTTTTTTTTTTTTTTTTTTTTGAGACGGAGTCTCGCTCTGTCACCCAGGCTGGAGTGCAGTGGCCGGATCTCAGCTCACTGCAAGCTCCGCCTCCCGGGTTCACGCCATTCTCCTGCCTCAGCCTCCCGAGTAGCTGGGACTACAGGCGCCCGCCACCTCGCCCGGCTAGTTTTTGATTTTTAAATAATATTCATGCATAGACCTCCTTTCTTCTGTCAGATAGTCACATATATTTGACACTTTAAATTCATATTTTAATTCATATCTCTAATATTTTAAATTTACATGTAATTTTTTTCTGACACATAAATTATAAATTTATTTGGACAAATTTAATGTGACACTAGTTTCATTAAAAACACAATTTGTCTCTCACGCTTCCTCCTCCTCACCACATACACATACAAGTTGAAGGCAATACAGTATTCTGGTTAAGGATGCAAACTCTGGAACCAGACTGCTTGGGTTCAAGTCACGATTCTACCTTAACTAACTGTCTATGCAAGTTACATATCTTCTCTGCACCTCAGCCCCCTCATTTATAAGATGACGATAGATATAGTACCATCCGCATTGAGTTGTATTAAGTAATAAATGAATCGATACAGGCAAAGCGCTGTTTAATAAGGCACTATGCAAAAAATGCATTAGTATATTAATTGCCTAATAAGTGTTAGCTACTACTACTACCAATTAAGTTCTGATATATCTTGGGTTCTAGGAGCAATTATATATTAGTGACTAGTTATATAGGATAGCATGTTGGGCTTCGGAACCACCACAGCTTGAATGTGAATTCCAGCTCTGGCAAACTCTAGTCATGTGGCTTTGAACAGAACACTTAAGGTCTCAGAACTGGTTTTTTTCACCTGTAAAATAGGAATAACTATCTCAGTTTCACAAAAGTTTCAAATACATTATACTTTTCTTTTTGGTATCTTATTTGACACATGAATTATATAGAAGTGTGCTATTTTGTTTTCATATATTTTGAGATTTTCCAGTTATCTTCCTATTATTTATTTTTAATTTAATTCTATTGTAGTCAGAGAACACTTTATGAGTCAAACGACTGCAAATTGATTGAGATTTGTTGGATAGCCTAGGATATGGTCTGCCTTCATAAATGTTCTATGTTTACTCGAAAAGAAAGTATATTCTGTTGTTATTGAGTGGAGTATTCTATAAAAATCAATTACATCAAGTTGGTTGATAGTCATATTCAAGTCTTTTAAACTGTTATTGATTTTCTATCCTTCAACTTTGTTCTCAATATTTAAAATTATTTTGACTATTCTTGGTCTTTTGGAACGCCATACAATTTTATAATCAGCTTACCAATTTCTTTAGAAAATACTGCTGGCACATTGACTGGGATTATGTAGAATATGTAGAACAATTTGAGAAAAATGGACATCTTAACAATTGAATCTTCTCATCCATGAACATGGTATACTGTATCTCTACATTTATTTAAATGAATTTAAATTTCTCTCAGCAATATTTTAAGGTTTTCAAAAACGTAGGTCTTGTAGAATTTTGTTAAATTTATCCCTAAGTATTTTTATGCTTATTGATACATTTATAAGTAGTAATTTTGTATATTTCAGCTTTTCATACTGTGTAGCTAATATATAGAAATATAACAGATTTTGTTGTACATTGAACTTGTGTCCTTGGACCTTAACAGTTATAATAGGGTGTTTTTTGTAGATTTCTTTGGATTTCATATGCAATAAATCATGTCTTTTGAGAAAAAAATACTATTACTTCTTCATTTCTGATCTATATATTTTTTAAGCCTTTTGGCACCAGCTTAGGCCTCCAGTACATTGTTTAACAGAGGTAATTGCCTTGCCTTGATATAGTGAAGAGTGTGTACAATTTGACTTGTTGCTAATCTCGAGAGATACCATTCAGTTTCTTTTGTCATAAAATATGATGTTAGCTATAGATTTTGCATAGATGTTTTTAATCATTTTGAGGAAGTTTCTATTTCTAGTTTGCTGGAATTTCTGTTTATCATTGAATTATGTCATTTACTTTATCTGCTTCTACTGAGATTATCAATTTTTATTCCTTTATTCTGTTAATATGTTGAAATACAATGATCATGTTTTCTTACTATATCACAAATTTGATTATTAATATTTTGATGGCTACATTTTATTATAACTCGTTTCTTTTGTAATGCTATATATTTTGCTCTTTTTAATGCTTTTTATTTTGGAATACTTTAAGACACAAGAAAATAATAGATAGAAAGGAGTTCCTGTGTGCACTTCACCCAGATTTCTTTCATGATAATATCCAGAGTGCAGTGCTAAAATAAAAAAAATGACTTTGGTACAATAACACTGATTTGACTATAGACCTTATTTGAAGTCGACCATTTTCTATTGACTCTCTCTCTCTCTCTCTCTTTTTCTGTGTTTTGTGTGTGTGTGTGTGTGTTGGTCTATCAAATTTATCACATATATAGATTTGTTGTAACTATCACTACAACCAGGATACATAACCGTTTCATCACCACAAAGAAACTCTCTCGTGTTACCACCTAATAGTTGTACCTTCTCTGAACTCTAACCCTTGGAAACCACTAGTCTATTATCCATCATTATAATTTTGTTGCTTCAATAATGTTGTATAAATGAAATCATACAGTATGTGACTTTCTGAGATTTTTTTCACTCAGCATAATTTTCTTAAGACTCATATACATTGTTGTCTGCATCAATAGTTTGTTCTTTTCATAGCTGAGTAATATTCCATTGTATGGATGCATTAAATTTATTTATCCATTAACCCATTGAAAATAATTTGGGTTGTTTCCAATCTGACTGATGTTTAAATGTTAAACCAACATACAATTCTTGGATAAAATTCCCACTTGATCATGGTCTATTATCTTATTTATATATTGTTGTATTGAATTTGTTAATATTTTGTTGAGGATTTTAAAAATCTATGTTAATGAGGTATATTGGTACCTAATTTTACCAGGTAATATCTTTTTTTTTTCTCCCCGAGAGGGTCTCACTCTGTTGTCCAGGCTGGAGTGGAGTAGCACTGTCATCGCTCACTACAGCCTCAACCTTCCCAGGCTCGGGTGATACTCCCACCTCAGCCTCCTGAATAGCTGGGACCACAGGTGTGTGCCACCACACCTGGCTAATTTTTGTGTATTTTGTGGAGACAGGGTTTTGCTATGTTGCCCACGCTGGTCTCAAACTCCTGGGTTCAAGTGATCTGCCCACCTTGGCCTTCCAAAGTGTTGGGATTACAGACATGGAACACTGCACGTGACCTGCCTTGGTTTTGGTATCAGGATAAAACTGACCTTGTGAACTTAGTTATGATGTATTCCCTCCTCCTCTATTTTCTGAAAGAGTTAGTGTAAGACTGATCTTGTTTTTTCTGCAAGTGTTTGGTAGAATTCAGCAGTGAAGCCAACGAAGCTTGGAATTTTTTCGTGTGTATAGAAAGATTTTAATTATGAATTTAATTCATTTAGTAAATATCAGAATATTCAGACATTTTATTTCTCCTTGACTAAGTTTTGATAATTTTTGTCTTTCAATAAATTTGACCATTTCATCTAGGTTGTTGAATATATCATCATGAAGTTTCAAAAAATACTTTATTATTATTCTTTTAATGTTTGTAAAGTTTGCAGTGATGGTCTCTCTTTCATTCCTGGTATTGAAAATTCATGTTGTATCTCTTTGTTTCCTTATTGATCCTGCTAGAAATTTATCAATTTCATTGATTTCTTCAAAAAACCAATTTTGATTTGCTCTTTATAAAATTTCATATTGTACGGATAGCTACTCTAACTTTATTATTTTCTTCTTCCTACTAAATTTGTGTTAAATTTATCTTTTGTGGCTTTTAAAGGAGAAGTTTAGTGTATCGATTTTAGAGCTTTCTATTTTACTAACATATACAATTAAAGGCATAAGTTTCCCTCTCATCTTTTCTTTACCTGTTTCCTACAAATTTTGATATGCTATGTTTTTATTTTCATTCAGTTCAATAATTTTTCTAATTTTATTTTTAATATCTTTCAAAATAGGTGGATTATTTAGATGTGTGTTGTATAATTTCTGAATATTTGTGGGTTTCCAGATATGTTTTCAGTTATTAATATCTAAGTTAATTTTGCCGTGATCAGAGAATATACTATATTATTTAAATACTTTTAATTCTGTTGAGATCCATTTTAAGGCCAAAAAATGGCTTATCTTAATGAATATTTCATGTGTACTTGAAACAAATATGTATTCTGCAGTTATTTGGTGGAGTGTTCTACAAATGTCAATTCTATCTGATCGGTTAATCTTTTTATTCAAGTATCCTATATCCTTACCGATTTTTGATTTGTTCTTACTTGGCTATTAAATGAAGAATGTTAAATCTCCAACAGAAATTATGAATTTATTTTATTTTCAGTTATTAAAGTTTTTAAAAGCATTTTAAAGCTATCATTGAATGTACGCTAATTTAGGATTGTTGTATCTCTTTGATGAATTGATTGATTTATCATTATGAAATGTCTCTTTTACCCACGGTGATAATTTTTGTTCTCATGTCTATTTTCTCTAGTGATGTAGTCACTCTGGTTTTCTACTCATCAGTGTCATATGTAACTAATATTACATAATATTATAATATAGTTACGTGACATATACTATTTTATATATAGTTGGGTGTTGTCTTTTTCTCCCTACTCTTGTAGAGGATGCTAAATGTTAATTGAAATGTTAAATTATTGGTTTGGATTTACATTTACCTTCCTATTTTATGCAATTAACATCAGGAAAGACTACCATATAGAGGTGTGGTTTTTTTTTTTCTTTTAAATGAAGAAAAACTTTGCTTTTATTGGAGTAAATCTAAATGATCCTACTCCTTTGGAGTAAAAATAGTGCTTACCAATTCTCAATTGTATTTAGCTCTGGTTAGAATTTGAAAAAATTAAAATCTAAATAAGTGAAAGTTCACCTGACTATTCAGGTGAATAAAAAAAATTATCTTCTCACTCTGTTTTCTATTATTTTGCTTATTGTTATTTTCTTTTTTAAATTATTGTTTTCTTCTTTCTTTTGGATTATTTTTTTGCTGTTGGTTTATTAGCTATACTTCTTTTTTTGGTGTTTACAATAAGGTTTGCAATATATATCTTTAACTTATTACAGTGATATTGATATTAGTGGTTAAGTATGGTATTTTGCTTTTCTCTGCATTTATCCTTCCTGATTTTGGTACTCTGTTGCTTTTTTCTTGTTTTCTTTGAGGTAATTTAAACTTTTTTTACTCTCCTATTTTAGTTTTTGCATTGTCTTCTAAAATATGTCTTCAAAATAATTTAGTGATATTTTTTAGATCTACAAATTGGTATCATTAACATATCAGTCGTTTTACAGTCAATATGGCACCATTTCACATTTCATAGTGACCCTTCATACTTCTTCTAATTTTCACTTCACACCTGAAACTTTGCGGTTTCCTTTCCTACTTCCCACCTCTCATTCAAACTTAACACTTTCTACTTCTTATTTTCTACTTCACAAATACAGTACTCGAACACAGTATAATCCTACTTAGCTACTCACCACCTTTTGCCACATTTTTACAACTACATATGTTATAAACTTTACAATATTATTATTTTTTCTTTAAATAGTCTGCTGTCTGGTAAGGAAATTATGATAACAACAGAAGCCATAAGTTTTCATAAATTTTACCTTAAGTTCTGGGATACAAGTAAAGAATGTGTAGGTTTGCTACATAGGTATAAATGTGCCGTGGTGTTTGCTGCACCTATCAACCCGTCATCTAGGTTTTAAGCCCTGCATGCACTAGCTATTTGTCCTAATGCTCTCCCTCCCCTGGTCCACCACCCCCTGACCAGACCCGGTATGTGTAGTTCCCCTCCCTGTGTCCATGTGTTCTCATTGTTCAACTCCCACTCATGAGTGAGAACTCGTGGTGTTTGGTGTTCTGTTCGTGTGCTAGTTTGCTGAGGATGATGGCTTCCAGCTTCATTCATGTCTGTGAAAAAGACACGATCTCATTCCTTTTTGTGGGTGCACAGTATTCCATGGTGTATATGCACCACATTTTCTTTATCCAGTCTATCATTGATGGGCATTTTGGTTGGTCCCATGTCTTTGCTATTGTAAATCGTGCTGCAATAAACATATGTGTGCGTGTGTCTTTATAGTAGAATGATTTATATTCCTTTGGTATATCACATTTTTTACTGTATTTTTTCTATGTTTAGCTGTATTTAGATGCACATATGCTTATTGTTGTGTTATAATTGCCGACAGTATTCAGGTCACATGCTGTTCAGGTTTGTAGTTTAGGAGCAATAGGCTCTACCATATAGTCTAGGTGTGTAATAGGCTCTACCATCTAGGTTTGTTTAAGTACACCATATAATGTTCACACAATGATGAAACTGCCTAATGAAAACGTTTCTCAAAACATTTCCTTATCATTAAGTGCGTAACTGGATAAGCTTAACGTATATGCAAAACTGTATACACATTTGTTTTGAGGGCTAAGTAGTAACTTTCAGAATTATTTGCATTTTCTTTGTCTCTCCAACTTTTAATAGTACTGGCTATTCCTGAATTTAAACATTATATTAGAAATAAACAATAGCAGCTTAATGATTGTGAAGAGGAAGAAACTGAACTTGAGATATTTATATTCTGCCATTTGATGTGCAAGTCATTTTTTAAGCCTTGCAAAATGCAGTCTTTTTTAAAACTATCTCTTCACGTGTTTTAATACAGTTTTAATTTTAAAATAGTTTAGCTTGACTTAAACCTATGAAGACAGTACAAAGAGTTGCCACATACTCCACACCCAATATTATTAACATTTTCTATTCATATGATCTATTTGTTACAATTAATGAACCAATATTGGTACATTGTTATTAAGTAAAGCACATACTTTATTCAGATTTCCTCCATTTTTCCCTAATGTCTTTTTTTCTGTTCCATGATCCCATTCAGGATGCCACATAATATTTAGTGATCACGGCCAGGTGCAGTGGCTTACACCTGTAATCCCAGCACTTTGGGAGGCTGAGGTGGGCGGATCACCTGAGGTCGGGAGTTCGAGGCCAGCCAGACCAACATGGAGAAACCCCGTTCCTACTAAAAATACAAAATTAGCCAGGCATGGTGGTGCATGCCTGTAATCCCAGCTACTCAGGAAGCTGAGGCAGGATAATCTCTTGAATCTGGGAGGTGGAGGTTGTGGTGAGCCGAGATCGCACCATTGCACTCCAGCCTGGGCAACAAAGTGAAACTCCATCTCAAAAAAACAAAACAAAAAAAGTTTAGTTATCATGTCTCCTTAGGTTCTTAGCTGTTCCAGTTTCTCAGCCTTCTCTTGTTTTTGACAGTCCTGATTGTTTTAAGGGTTACTGATCAAGTATTTTGTAGAATGTTTTCCAATTGGGATATTTCTGATGCTTTTCTCATGATTAACTAGGCTTATGTGTTTTGAGTAGAAAAATTACAGAGGTAAAGTGCCATTTTCATCACATCATATCCAGCCTCACTCATCACTGCTGATACTGTCAACCTTACTTACCACTATTGATGTTGACTTTGATCACGTGGCTGAGGTTGTTTCTGCCAAGTTCATCTTTTTTTTTTTTTTTTTTTTGAGACGGAGTCTCGCTCTGTTGCCCAGGCTGGAGTGCAGTGGCCGGATCTCAGCTCACTGCAAGCTCCGCCTCCCAGGTTCACGCCATTCTCCCGCCTCAGCCTCCCAAGTAACTGGGACTACAGGTGCCTGCCACCTCGCCTGGCTAGTTTTTTGTATTTTTTAGTAGAGACGAGGTTTCACCATGTTAGCCAGGATGGTCTCGATCTCCTGACCTCGTGATCCACCTGTCTCGGCCTCCCAAAGTGCTGGGATTACAGGCTTGAGCCACCGCGCCTGGCCTTCTGCCAAGTTCATCTATGGTAAATTTACTCTTTTTCTCCTCTTCCATTCTGCACTTCCATTCTGCCATTTGATGTGCCTTTGAAAGGAAGATGCTACACACAGTCTCTATTTCAGGAGTGGGGAGTTATGCTCCATCTTGTTGAGGGTGGAGTATCTCCCTGAATTACTTGGAATTCTTATGCATGGGAGACTTGTCCATTCTTTTCAAATAATTTATTTATTTAATTGTTTATTTGTATTGGCATTGACTCATGAACATTTATTTTGTACTTGGAGTTATAATATTATACTACTTTATTTGTATTATTGCTCAAATTATTCCAGCTTTGACCACTGGAAGCTGTTTTCCAGTGGACTCCTATATCCCTTTGACATCCATCATTTATTTTTCTTTTGAGAATGGCTTCACTTTCTTGTACTACCAGACACTCTGGGCTCATTTTGTACATTTTATGCCTGAGTTCTAGAATCAGCCATTTCTCCCAAAAGCATTGGTTCCTTTTATTAGAAAATGGTATTAGAAACCAAGATCTGGGCACTAGGTGTGTTCATTGCTGCAGGGATGTCACTGCTTCTAGGCTCTCTCAGCTTACAGAATGAGGAAATATGAATATGCATAACCTATATATATATATACACACATATATAAATGTTTCTGTCTGCAATGATCTGTATCTAAATAAATCTAAACATGAGTTCACACTGACGTCTCCTACTCTACTGAATAATTCAAGCCTCCTCCCCTTGTTTATTAGTAACCTCCACTCCAACAGCAAGAAACCCGATTCCCACTGCCCCACTATCCATTCATTTAATTGCTCAATTCTGGTTTACGTAATAGCAATGTAAGAATTGTTAATCATGTGTTTTATCCCCTGTTTAAAAATGCACTAATGTAATTTAAAAATGTGTAATTCATTTTCCCTTTCTTGTACTACAATATTTATTTTTAATGTATTTTTACTGGGATTCTATGATGTGAAATAAAAGAATAATTTCATTGTGACTTATGATTTATTTTCTAGTTATTATAATTGTTTTATTTCTTTTCTTTTTTTCTTTTTTTTTTTTTGAAGACGGAGTCTTGCTCTGTTGCCCAGGCTGGAGCGCAATGGCACAATCTCGGCTCATTGTGACTTTTGCCTCCCAGGATCAAGTGATTTTCCTGCCTAAGCCTCCCGAGTAGAGGGGATTACAGGCGCCCACGACCATGACCAACTAACTTTTGTATTTTTAGTAGAGACAGGGTTTCACCAGGTTGGCTATGCTGGTTTCAAACTCCTGACCTCAAATGATCTGCCTGCCTCGGTCTCCCAAAGTGCTGGGATTATAGATGTGAGCCACCGCACCTGGCTCATTGTTTTATTTCATGAGTACTAATAAAAATAATTTTGTTATATTATGCAGCTGCTTAAAACATGATTTACTCCTAGTGTTAAACATGGTAGGTTTGCCACAGCCTAATCCATTAATCAGTGTTTTGTGTTATACCTGATGTGCTGATGACGATTGCCATTGGTTTTAAATTCGTTAATCTTCAGTCTTTCCTGATCTTAGGTGTTTTTCTTTTTCTGTATGTAGTACACTTGTGTTTCTTTGAGTGAGTGAAGTATAGAAGGAACATTGGCCCTTATTCCTTGGAACAATTCATTTAGTGTGAGTTATTCACTCTCAGCTGTTGCAGTTCCTCCTTTATTTGTTTGTTTTGGGTGTCTGTGTGATGGAGCACTACTGCTGTCTGCTTGTTCTTCAGATGGGTGTTTCTTGCGATGTACTGACATTTGTGTACCTGTCTGAGTTTGGTCCCATGTTTACCTATAACTTACAGATGTTCTCCACATATATATCCTGCTTTGTCACCCAGGTTAGAGTATAGTGGCATGATCATGGCTGACTGCAGCCTCAGACTCATAGGCACAAGTAATCCTCCCACGTCAGTCTCCTGAGTAGCTGGGATTACAGGTGTGTGCCACCACACCTGACTAATTTTTACTTTTTATCTTTTGCAGAGATAGGGTCTCACTATGTTACCCAGGCTGGTCTTAAATTCCTGGGCTCAAGTGAGCTTCCCACCTCGGTTCCCCAAAGTTCTGGGATCCCTTGATGACATATATCTTTTTTTCCCAATACACTCTCATTCACATTTTCCTGTTTTCATATTTTTTTGGAGATGTCAGTGGGAGTTCAGGATGGAGGAGAGGAGGGAATTAAAACCGGGGACTCAATGTTACATCTTGAAATGGATTCCCAGGCTGAGGCTATAGGTCCAACTCTTGGTATAGATCCTGACACACAGCAGTAGCCCAGGAGATAAATGCACATTACGTTTCTGGTGAGATGGGCATACTGTTGGACACATTCTAGGCGTTTACTAGAAAAAGTACTCTGGCCAATAGACAAATGAAACAAATAAAGAATAGAAGTATGAGGAAGATGTGGCATCAGAAATGGTAGGAAGTGATAGAATCTGTATAACTTGGAGACTATGTCTAAGTGGCTACATTAGTACTCGTTTTATTTTCTATCAATTTTCCCAGTCTGTCCTAATATTCCTAGTAGTATCTTATAGATCTGACTCCTCCACCTTTCTTACCTTTCCCAACTTTTACCTATTCCATTTTTTGCCTATGAGCATTGGATAAACGTCCGGGATTTGTCATCTATTTAATTCAATTTTCTATAGAATCTAATCTTCTGTTTGTAGCCAACATAGTGATTTTTAATCCAGTCATCTTATCTTTTAATGCCCATCTTTCTTGCTTGGAGATGATTTTCTCCTCAGGAATGCTTAATGAGGATTGATAAATTTAATAGGCACTTGAAAATTAAGCCCACAGATTAGCAGTTTTCTAAAACTTTCTGCTCTTTCTTGTAGCAAATTTACTTAAACAGAGAAGGATTTGCTTCCATTTTTCGGTGAGGTACCATTCTTTGAATGCGGTATCTTTTCTAAGTCTTTAAATTTTTCTTTTTTGGTCCTCTTCTTGTAGAGGGAGTTCTTTGCTTTCTTAAGCAATAAGAATGATAATATGTTCTGTCAAAAATTGGTGTGTGTGTGGGGGTTCCTGCCCAAATTCTGTAGTCCCAGATGACAGAAAAACAGAAAATTTACATTTTGCTATGCATTTATATTAGGCTTTCAGTAGCTTGGGGGTGTGAGTGGATGTTGAGAGGTGATGAGTAGGCAATCACAGCTAGAAAAGTCTCCATTGTGTAGAAGGGTGTCTCTCTATTTATTTTGGCTGAGGCAATGTGAACTCCCATGATGGATTAGGTCAGGTTGAAGTGGGGGGCAGTGGCCTGCACTTTGTGTATCATGGCTCTTTGCCCCACTACCTGCCCTCACTCCTCTGAATTAAGGAGTGTGAGTGAAGTTTTGACAGGATCTTCTCCACTTCGAAGTCCACTCTACTGTTTGATGAGAAAAAAAGTTGTGAAGCAACAAAATCAGACCTATTGTACACTCAATCTGGCAGCAATTTCTCCTAGTTTTATTCACTTCTCAGTGAAAGTGCTTGCATGGGTCATTTCAAATATTGAGGTCATCTAGGAGGGCTAGACTTCTTTATTCTGCTTTTTTCCCCCACCTTGCAAAGATGAACCAAAACCTATATTTTTGATTTTTAAAAGAAAGTCTTCTCTTGTACAACCTAAACTAGTTTGTAATAGTGTTTATGAAAAGTTAGAGCCTTGAGACAGTTGCAGATATGAACCTCTCAGGCACAAAACCCTTCTCAGACGTGGAATACCCAGATTTAGAGAGGTGGAGCTCATAGCCTTGATGACATTCTGATTTATACTTGGTTGATTTGAACACAACTGAAATTGCAAAACAATTTGTAGCACCATCTCTCTGAATGACAGGCTTTGTGCACGATGTAAGAATCAGCCATGATATTTACAGTCAGGAAACTTAGGCGAACTGATCAATGCTGTAGTCAACAGGCTTGCAGGAAGCTTGAGATCAATCACCACTCCAGCAGAACACCCTCGATCAGAACATTTACCATTCCTGAACTTCAGTTTCTTCATCTACAAAGAGAAAGGGGGGACCCTTAAAATCTCTGAATATTATACACACAGATGCACACACATATATACACACATACATTATATACCTATACATAGTCTTCTTATATATATTCTAAATCTGAAGCAAAATTTCTAAAGAGAGTAATAGTTCCACAATAATGGAAGCAGTAGAAACTGCATTCATTTGGTTGTGTAAGTTCTGGAAAGTTTATTTAAAAAGTATTCACATCATCTTGCATAATTAGCCACCTACATACTCTTGGTACCCAGCCTAGTTCGTAAGACATTGTAGAAAGTCAAAATACATTTGATGAATAAATGAATGAACATATATCACCTAATTTTTAATGTTATTTATAGTATCACCCTTACAGCTGGACACCCAGGACCTTGCCCTGTACCTGGAGATTTAACAGGTTCACTCTTTCTCCTCTTGCCACAATCCTCATGGACTGAGGAGTCCCCAAGGCCAAAGGTTCATGTCCACCTACAGCAACCTCCCCACATCCCCACCCCACTAAGCTCCAGGTACCGGACATGGGAAATTATCTGTCAAGACAGCCTCAAACCTGCTTCCAGGGCCTACTAGAGTCTCTTTCTTGGATTTCTGTCACAAAGGTATGCTGTTCTATAGGTGTGCCCACCCCTAAGCACAAGAGGTAACCAAGGAGGCTCACAGGAGTGGAGGTAGAAAGAGTCCTCCTGGCCACAGGAGGCAAGATCTAGGAGTCTCCACTTTACAGTTGCCCCAAATTTGGTAAAAGGAACAGGCTGGGTTATTTCAATCATTAGCTCATTTTACCCTACTTCCCAACTACACTCACACATAATGTTTTAAATTTGAGTTAGAAAGACTCAGTGACCCTTACAACATACACACGAATGAACAGACTATTGCAAGGAAAAATATGTGGTCACTGCTGTAAGCCTTCTACTACACAGTTTCACTCTGGACCAATACATAAGGCAAAGTACAGATTCTGCAACCTAGGGTTGGGTTTGTTTGGGGATCCAATACGGATCTATTATAACAGTTTGTAGGTGTTGATAGAGTGATAGCATTTATTTCCTTTCTAACCCCCTCTCCAAATCTGAGTTAAAAAGAAGCTTTGTTTGCTTGGTTTTCCTGGTGTGGATTTAAAATATTTCCATTTTCCATGCCCATATTAACATTTGACCATCCGTGCGATATGTCAATTTCTATTTTGCCCTTCAAAGGTTAAAACAACACCCACCCTTAGAATTCCCCTCACAAAGCACAAGGAAATCCCTTCTAAGGCACAGCGAACCAGCTAGACTTCATAATTAGCTTCTGTAATAAAGTACTTAATCAGCATAGAAGCCTTTACTAATTACAGCAGGAAGTCAGGGCAGGCGGGTTACCCACAGCTGGGGTGAAGCACAGGCAGAGGTGTCTGTGAACAGGCATCCGCAAGGGTCCAGGTTCACACAAGAGCCCCAGGCCTTAATTAGCCCCAGCAATTAAAAATGAAAACAATCCTCCATTTTCTCATTAAAAGATGAAAGCCCCTCCCCAAGTGCCTTACTCTGAACGATAATTTTGCTTCTGCAAAGACCCCAGCCGCTGTAGATTACCAAAGACGATGGTTAGTTCCTGGGCTGCAAGACCTCAGTCACCCTTTTGCTTGCTAGATTTCAGGCACCTCAGCATAATAGGAGATTGATTAGGGTTAATAGACTTATTTTTTACAGGTCAAGACACAAAACACTTTGGGTTGTGGGCGCTCTTGCACATAATATCCGAAGCTATAAATCAAACTGCTTAATGGAAGCCCAGAGCTTTCTGTCTCCGAACTATTGGTAACAACTGACTTTCATTTCTCCCCTGCTACTGTCTCTCTTTCCTCTGCTTCTTCTTGTAAATCCAGCCACAAAATCAGCCTGATAGATGGGAGTAAGAGTTGCGATTTATTTACTCTACGATGTTTTCAGAAACCTAGAGGTGAGGTATGGTTCCTTGGAATTCCTGTGTTTGTTTTACCTCCATTTCTAAGGTAACCAGTGGTTAGCAGCAGCTGTAACAACTGTCAGCACCTGTCAATCTCACCTAGACTTGATGATCAAAAGTAATACAGCTGGATGAAGAGATTTAAAAAATTGAAAATTAAAGAAAACTGATCCTCAGGGGAGAGTTTGAGTATTTACTCTGTGGGACCCAGGGCAGATGGGCAGGTCACTGAGTACATAAGGAATGCAATTGCCATTGGCAAATTATCCAAAGAAGGAAAGCCACCTGCAGAGGGACACTGTTGGAGACTGCCTCTTAAAGTTACTGCAGAAAGAATCACTGAAAGGAAACTGTCTCAACAGGAGGAAACGTCAGAAAATGCTTCCCTAGAAAATGTGAGAAAACATTTAGAAAAGTATCTGGCTATGAAAGTTAAGAACATTTGGGGGAATGTTCTTTGCATCTAATTATCAGTGCTTTCTGCTTCTTTTCTCTTGGTGAGGGATATTCTTAGTCCAAGAATTTTTTTTTTTTTTTTTTTTTTTTTTTTTACCCCTCAAATAGAAAAGAAGCAAAGCTGATTTGGAGATATAAATTGGTTTGGTTTTTCACCAATTTGACAGGATCATTCCAAAGATGAAGCCTTGTTTGATTCTGAAATGTTACTGAGAGATTTACTCTACTGAGGAGCTGAGGACTCACCAAAAATACATTTGATGATATCTGTAAGTTTCTTTGATGATTTGCTCTTTTCTATCCCCATTTTTGCCTGAATCTTTTTTTTTTTTTTTTTTTCTTTTTTCTACTCAAAGCCACAGGGCTCAACCACAAGGAATCAGTAAGTGGGCAGGTTTTCTCAAACTTCATAGAGCTGTTACTCTACCTGGCTTCTAAGGGGAGACCTGGGAGTTGAGAGAATGAGCATAAAATAGTTTAAGTGGAGGTCAGGAGTAGAAAGGGAGGAAAGATTAGGAGGAAACAGGAAAAGGAGAATAATGCACTCAGAATCTGATTTTTGTGTTATGGTACACTAATATGGATTTTCCTCCCTTGTTAAACAACATGGAAATGCTTAGTAGAATCTACACATATCGTTTAATAACAGAAGTAGATGGAAGTCCCTTGATGCCAATAATAATAGATATCTAGTCATAGTACCCCTCTCACCCTCAGCAGCCTCTAGCAGCCTTGCTGAAGGCTGGGGCCATCAGACCTGCGCATGCGGCTGTGAGCTGGGACTAAGGTTTTATTGCCCTAATGGAACTGGAGGAAAGGAGATGTATCTTTGGCATTGCTTGAAGTGGGTGGCTGTAATTGAGATCCCTTCTACATAGCCACGATCCTCAAAGAGCTTCCAAGTTTAGAATAATAATAATAATAAACTGTATCTTCTACTTTGCAGACATGGTAAGAAAGCACAGGGTCTGTCTCAGGCTCTAAGTGAATCTTTAAAAATCAGACAATGTCCTTTGAGAAATCTAAATGCCAAGTCTGCACTAAACATGGGTATAAATTCTGAGTTTATATGCATGGTGTGATAATCCCAAACTGAGAAATTAACATAAAGTGGTCCAGAACTCACTGTTCACCTGGGAGAAGCCAATAGGACACTATTCTTATAGAACACCACTCAGACTATTCAAGAAACCTTCAATAATGAGGGTTCATCAAGGAAGAACTCATAATAAGAAAATTACAATACAGGCAAAGAAGCCATGAAAGAGAATTATTAAGGCAGTAGATAGGCGAACTAAAACCCCGAGAATTAGAAACATAGCAAGAAAACCACGTGAAGAAGATTAAAAGGAAGACCTAAGATCATTTCATTGTTTGAAGAAGGCAGAGAGGTTGATAAAACTATGTTGAATAAGTTTGCTAAAAATATAAGGATAATGAACTGAGAAGTACAGAAAGAATGTACAACTTTTGAACAAATCAAAAGAAGAAAACAAAATTCCCACATAATTCAACAAAAAGCAAAAAAGAGGAAAATAAATAGAGAATGGTAATTAAAAAATTAGAAGGTAGTAAAGTGTTCAGATATGCCAGTAGTTCTAAGTGTAAATGTATTACACTGTTTTATTAAATGACAAAGATTCTCACACTGCAATAAAACAATCAAATAAAAAAACTCAATTATAAGTTTTTTTAAGAGATCCATCTAAAATATGATACAAAAATGTTTAAAGTAGTGGCATGAAAAAAGATACAGTGGGCAAAAAAGAAAAGAAGGCTGATATAGTGACTCGAATATCAGACAAAATCAACTGCATTAGAGATAAGGGGAGTCTTTTCTTACAGATAAACACAAGTCACTTGGAAGTTCTAACAATCTTGAATTAGATGGCCTAAAAATATGTAATGCAAAAATTGCCTGAATACAAAGTGAATCCAACATTATAGTGGAAGTTTGAACACATCTCTATGAGTTACTGAAAAATGGAGATAAACATTTTCTAAGGATGTAAATGTTTTACATAATGCATTTATAAAGCTTCATATGATGAACATATTTAGAATGTCCACTCAATATAAAATAATCCATTTCCAATAAAAAAGCATCTTCATATTTTAAGTAAAGAACACTTATAAACATTGTCCATATACTTGATTACAAAGTAAGTCTAAATAAACATCAAGAAAACGATATAACCCAATTTATGTCTTCTAACAAAGATGAAGTAAGATTATAAATTAAAGACTAAAAGATAATTTTAAGAAATTCTATTCACTAGGAAGCTAAAAATACTTGTAAATAATTGATGGGTTAAAAAAGAATTCAAATTGATAGTTACAAAATATTAAGAACAATAGAAATTGCAGACAGTTCACACCACAACTTGTACAGTTAAACTGATGTTTATAGGGACATTTGTAACCCTAAATATGATAAATGCTTATATTAAAAACAAGAGACTAAAAATTAACCAATTAAGCATTTGTCCCAAGAAGTTGAAAAAGCAATAGAGGCTACTAGAGGCTAAGAAGAGGATGAAAAGAAGTTGGTAAATGGATACAAAAATACAGTTAGATATAAGGAGTAAGTTCTAGTATTTGATGGTACAGTAGGGAGATCATAATTCTTTATTATATATTTCAAAATAGCTAGAAGAGCAGAATTGGAAAGTTCACAACACAAAGAAAAGGTAAATATAAATGTTTGAGGTTGATATTTCAATTACCTGATTTGATCATTATACATTGTACACATGTATCAAAATGTCACATGTACCCCCAAAATAGGCACAACTGTTATATATCAATACGAATAGTATTCATAAACAAAAAACAAAAAGAAGTTGGAAAAACAATAAAAGCATAAACTCTCTAAAAGTAAATGAAAGGCAATAATAAAGATAAAAGCATAAATGAATCAACTAGAAAAACTTACAGAGTTTATTAAAACAATGTAAATGGTGTTGATAAATCTGAACCCATAGACAAACGAACATATTCTAATAAAAATAACTATAGTTATTTTCTCAAGAAAATAAGAGAAAGACTGAATGTCCCTATAATGTGCAAAGCCATTAAATTAGTAGCCAGGTTCTACTAAAAATAACAAACATCTAATTGAAATAAAGAGCCAAAAATAAGCAAGTCATCTTTTAAGAATAATAAAGAGAAGCTTGTCTTGAAAGAGAGAGACCAATAGAACAGAATTATATAATTGAACATTGAGAAATAGCTGATACAGGACAGAGAAGGCACTCCAGATTTGCGAGGAAGGGATGAACTGTTCACCAAAGGATGCTGGACTAATTGACTTTGTTAATGAAAACAGTAAAGGTAGATTCCCTCTGGCAATGTCTGGCCTGGAATAGGTGGGATTTGTGGCTGGGGTGTAGAACGTTTAGCTGTATCAATAATATTTTATGTCTTTAAAATAGTATCTAAAATTATATAAATAAATATGACAGAATGGTAACGTTTGTGAAATCCAAATCATAGTACATTGGGGTCTGTAATATTTTCTTTGTACTTAATTGTATGTGGAAATGTGTGTGCCTATACATTATACATTTATTTGTAGGATATATTATATAATAAATACGTATGTGTAATGCATTTTTTTCTTTTCTGAGATAGAGTTTTGCTCTTGTTGCCCAGGCTGGAGTGCAAGGGCGTAATCTCAGCTCACTGCAATCTCTGCCTCTTACTTTCAAGCGATTCTCCTGTCTCAGTCTCCCAAGTAGCTGGGATTACAGGCGCCCCCCACCACGCCCATCTAAGTTTGTATCTTTAGTAGAGATGGGGTTTCACCATGTTGGTCAAGCTGGTCTTGAACTCCTGACCTCAGGTAATCCGCCCTCCTCAGCCTGCCAAAGTGCTGGGATTATGTGGCATGAGCCACCACGCCTGGCCGATGCATTCAGTTTTTAAGCCAGCAATTCCAAGTAAGAGACACAAAAAAAAGACCTTTTATGTTTTTTTTGCTGAGGAGTTTGGACTTCATCCTCAGGGCAGCAGGGAGCCACGAAGGGCTTTTAGATAGGAAGGTAAATGACTGCATCTTCTCGTAGGAAAGATCTCCATGGCTGCAGTGTGGCAAAGGGATAGATGCGGGCAAGGCTGGAGGTGCAGCCGTCACTGAAGTAGCTGTATTTCAGGGCAAAGATTATGGTGCCTGGAACAGGGGAAACAGCAGCGATGATGGAGAGAGGTGGGCTGACTGGAGAGGTGGTAAAAAGAATTTCCAGGCTTTGTGTTTTCTTGGGTGTGTGTGGAGAGGTGGGGAAGAGTCTGGGCTGCTCCCTGGGTCTGGGGCTCAGGACGCTGGTTACCATTCCCTGAGAGAGGCCAGAGGAGTAGGAAGAGTTGACTGAGTGAAAACTGGAATTGAAATTTGAATGTGCTTTGTTAGAAGTGTCCTGCTGTATCCAAGTGTAGGGTTATTAGGTAGGTATTCCTTTATTTTTATTTTTATTTTTTTGATCTCACTCTGTTGGCCAGGCTGGAATACAGTGGCATGATCTTGGCTCACTGCAACCTCCACCTCCCAAGTTCAAGCGATTCTCCTGCCTAAGCCTCCCAAGTAGCTGGGATTAACAGGTGCGTGCCACCATGCACAGCTAATTTTTGTATTTTTAGTAGAGACCAGGTTTCACTATGTTGGCCAGGCTGATCTCGAACTCCTGACCTCAGGTGATCCGCCTGCCTTGGCCTCCCAGAGTGCTGGGATTACAGGCGTGAACCACTGCGCCTGGCCCCAAGTAGGTATTCTTGATGATGGATTCCTGTTTTAACTAACGCTTGTCTTAGAATTTTAGTAATCTAGCATGGCTTGAGTCTTCATCTGTAATCTAGAAATTTTGTATTTGTAATTCACCACTGTCAAGTAACAAAGTCTCTTTCACTAGCTTAGAACCTTCAAAAGACATAACAAATCAGAAATTAACTTTTGAATAAAATATAACCATAAGGTACTTCTTTAATTATTTAACAAATTTAATGTCTTGTCCGATTTTCTTCTAATTTGTCTGTCATTGGTCTAACGATGTTACCTGTCTAAAATGCTGTATAAACGTAAAAATTATTATATCTTAACAAAATTATACACGAAAAGGTTAATTTGACCCAATGAATGATAAACACATGCCACTTTAACAGGTTTGAAGCAGGTTTCATCAGTTACTCTCATTGATTATAATGATTACTCAGGCCAACTAATACTTTAGTTTTTCTTTTTGAAGTTATTTCTCTGATATTGAGGAGACACTATATTTTTAGACCAAGAGGGACTGTAAAGAGGTGTAACTCATCATTGCCCAAGCGACTCTTAGTGGACATCTTCAAGATGTTGACAGATCTTCCATTAAAAAAATGTAAAGGGTAATGTGGCAAAGTAAGTTTGGGTAATGACAAACCATCCTCCCTCTTAAAAATCCATCTGTGAAGAAATATGTTGTATTTTGTTTGATGTGGCATAATTACATCTCCCATCTCACAACATTCTTTTCCATGGAATACCACAGTGACATTCTGTGGAAGGTCTAAATGGTACCCTGGCACACGAATACTCCCCAGGACGCAGAGGTAAGTTCATCTCACAGGTGAGGACAGGAAAGTGAGGCGTCTGTCTGTGTGCTTTCTCCAGGTTATGGTGCTGGCTCAAGCTAAACCAAAGCCAAGATCCAGGCCTCCTGGACCCCCGATTCAACAACCTTCTACTGCACACAGTAGCATTGTCCGTTTTGACAAATAGTGTGGGTGGTGGTGACTTCTTTTCTTTCTCACATGTTCACATTTCCATCATTGAGAGAAAGGGAGATTGACTCAGACTCAGCAGGGGCCAAAGCTCCCTGCTTGCCCCCTCCCACACCTACAGTCCAGGGCTGAGGCTTTTCTGAGCTCCCTGCCTGGAAGGTGGGGAACCTATGGGTGAGGAGCCCACATTGTGTGCCGGGGAGTTCAGGGGCTCCTGGAGGAGGCCCAGCAAGGTTACTCTCCTGAGAGCACAGGACTCGGAGCAGGGAGAACGGCTGAATAAGACCCACATCTAGGTTTCAGACAAAATGTAGAACTGCCTTGGAAGTTGTGCACTGCACAATTGTACGCAGTGGTGTGACAACACCAGGAATTCCAGTTCCCTAGCCCGTGGGACTCCGGATGGTGAGAAACATCAGAGAAAACAACCAAGTTCAAAATTTTATGCTCCAGAGCCAGTTAATGCAATAAAAATAAGGGCTATAACTTCCTAAGCATTTAGTGAAAGACTGGCCCCATTTAATATTTCAACATCAAAATAACCTTTGGAATAGATATTTTCACCCCTGTTTCACACTTAAGAAAACTGAGGTCCCGAATGATATGCTCTCAATATTTCTTTTTAACTTTCTCATATCTTATATATTCCATATTGTATTTTTCCACATATTATCTAGTCATAATAGCTATCACTCATTGAGAAAGAGCATTATACACTTTGCATATATTAGTTCATTTACTCCCTAAAACTACTCTGTAAAGAAAGTACTGATAGTGTTTGCATTTTCAAGGTGAGCAAACTGAGGCCAGAGAGGCTGGTAGCTTACCTAAGATCAAATAGGCAGTAACAGAAGAGCCAAGAATTTAACTTAGACCCCGTCACTTACGCAGTGGACTCACATGGCATGGCAATTCAGGCATGAGTAAGCTCCCAGACTTCGCTTATTAACACAAAAATGGAAAATGACTTCATTCAACTAGGACAAGTCAAGGGTTGGCACAGTAGGCAGGGGCAAGGTAAGGAGAGGCGTTCACCCTGTCTGTGTCCTGTAAACTTGCTTTTTAGTCTGCTCACTTAAAAAGGAATTGCTGCCGGGTGCGGTGGCTCACGCCTGTAATCCCAGCACTTTGGGAGGCCGAGACGGGCAGATCACGAGGTCAGGAGATCGAGACCATCCTGGTTAACACGGTGAAACCCCATCTCTACTAAAAATACCAAAACAAAATTAGCAGGGCGTGGTGGCGGGCACCTGTAGTCACAGGTACTCTGGAGGCTGAGGCAGGAGAATGGCGTGAACCTGGGAGGTGGAGCTTGCAGTGAGCCGAGATCACACGACTGCATTCCAAAAAAAAAAAAAAAAAAAAAAGAAAGGAATTGTTGACTTTTCTGTTTGAATCGAAGTCAGCAACTACCTTCTCCTTTGTGTCTGCATTTGGAGGTTGTGGGCTTTCTCGGGATCCCCCAGAGAGCTACTTCATTGCAACACCAGAGGGAAGTATGGACTTTGTGAGAGGTTGAAATCTAAATGCAATTTCTTTTTTCTTTACTTTTCTCAATACTCTTCTAATATATATATTTTTAAAATTCCAATTCAGCTGCAGACGTTGCCAGCGGAAGCAAGTGTTGGCTGTGATGGTGTCTTTTCTTTACGTGACACATTCATTAGAAACAAGGGACAAGTGGTTGCTGGAGGCAAGACCATCGTTTCTCTTAAAAAGTAGGACTCACTAGTACCATTTGTGGTGCAAGTAGGAAATGTGGATGCCTTTTCTTTATCTGACAAAGTGTTTTGCTTCATTTGCTCTTAAAAATCCCTCTCTTTTAGCTCCTATCCATATCTCCTCCTGGCCCAAACCATAAGGCAGCTTCAGAGAACTAACCCTAGAAGGTTCCCTTTCTAGTCTGTTGGGCCAGAATGGGCATCCCGGTTCAACAGCCACTTTATCCACGTAAAGGCAGCATCTAACGTCTAAAGGTGCTCATTGTCTGTGGCTATCTTATTTTAGTTCCTACATGTTCGAGGCGCATAGGGAAACGAAGTGTATCACAAGAATATCTGCCATTGTATTAACCATGCATGAAATCAGTCCCTGTTTCAACACCCTTCCCAGTTTAACTTTAGGAATGGATCTGTTGCCCTGCTTATTGGAAATTGACTTCTTGCATGGTTAATACATGCATGAAATGGTTAATACAGTTGTATACACTACAAATGTGTTTTGAAGCAAAGTTACAAAATTTGCCAAATATCCAGGACTTGATCAAGTCAATGAACTCCCGGAATGAAGCAAAGCCACTGATACATGAGTATCTAAAATATTTAAACCAGTTAACAACTGAAGAAATGAAAACAAGCAAGGATAATATCATGGAAGGACTTCATTAGAAAATGATTTAAATATGAATCCATTTGAAAAGGTAGATCATTGAGAACATTGATGAAGCCCTTGAATACGTTTGCAAAGAAAAAATGAACAACTCTTTTAAAAATCATGTTAAGCATTGGGTGAGGAAGTCTTGGCATGCTACCTTTCAGTTTTTTAAGGGGAAATTATACCCCCTAAACCTACAAATCAAAACTTGATATATTCTTTGTTCTAAGAAATAAATCATTATATAATTTTAAACTAAATTGTTAAATATAGAATAAAATTAATTACTTTATTTTTCTATTGACTACATGAGTTTAGGCTCTGTTAAGTGGATTCATGGCTTGTAGCCTGTTTGTGGGGTCCAAACCCCTCAGATAATGAGATATCAGGAAGGGGTGTGATGCCTAGAGAAGTCTGTGGATGTGTGGCAGGGTAGATATGGGAACAGAGGGATTCCATCTTCATATGTAGGCACTGACAAAGCAGTCAACCTACTTCCTGATATCTTTGCCATTCTGGTAGATTCATGGAAATTTAATTCCAGGTGCTTTCCCTGGAAGCTGCTGTGATGAGAAACTCAGGAATGTGTAAGTCAAATTGACTCATGTCATCACATATCCACAGAGCATGATACTGGCCCTATCCTGGCAGAGACCCTATTAGTATCCTTGAACTCACCAGAAGAATGCAGTCTTCAGAAGGTGATCTCAGTTATTTTGTGGAGAAGGACAATAGAGCTTTTGAAGAAGGAAGAATCCTATTTTTCTATAGATAGAATCCATATTTTAAATCTATTTCATTATCAACTTGGGAATCGAAGATATCACACAAAAGGTATATTGAAATGTTTTTCTTTTTTCCTTCTTTCCTACCTCATTCCTTCAACCATCCCTGTCTTCCTTTCTTCCCTCCCTCCCCGCCGTCTCTTTCTCTCCTTCCTTCTTTTCTTCCTTCTTTCAGATCAAATGGCATAATGACACAAGATTAAGCAAGTCTTCCAAAGGTTTATAAAGAAGTCCTTAAAGGTTGACTTGACATCAGTTTTCAAAGTATTTAGGGGACGGTTCATGGAGAGTATGTTCACACCAGCAAATAAGTGGACTTATTCTTATTTTCCAATGAGATAAGAGCACACAAAAAAAGAGCACCAGTGACTTCGAGTTGCTGAAAAAGAAATGTCTCAGTAATGACTCATGCTCCTTAATGAAGAGTAAACGAGGAACTAATAGTGCTGGCATTCATACAGTTCTTTTGAATTCACAAATTGCTTCCACATTCACTTCTGTTGTAAACCCATTCCAATCCCATGAGGCGGGACAGGCAGAAATGTTTAGCCATTTCACACACATGGCAGGGGCACACGGGACACAGGAGACTCAGGCTGCCTGTGTGGTGCTGTGTGCCCGACTCCTTGCAGGGTACTCCCAGGTATGACTCTCTGTCCTCCCAGAGGATCAGGGTTTCTCGATTTCACTAAAGGCTGCCCTTTGTCAATGCTGAAATCCTTGTTCTGAAGATCTTCTGGTCTTCACAAGAAGATCCTGGCTGGGTATTTCCTTGCAGCCCATGTGTACCAAGTAACCCTTTGCATGATGGGATTAGTGGTTTCCTGGGTTCCCCCAACTGAGGCAGGCAGGGTAATCTGAGTAGAAGTACATTTCCTGATTCAGCGAGAAGTCTAAAGGAGCTTCGAGTTCCCAAATATCCTTACTGAATGGGGTGCAGTCCAACTCTTTCCATCACTCCAGCAGGACCTCAACTCCCTGCCAGCCCTAAGGATTTGTAGTTCTACACATTTACACAGGGGCTGCAGGGAAGGACAGACATACAGAAATGGGATGTGCACTCCTCCTGTGCTTTAAATGCATAGAAACCGGGATTCTGATTCTGTAACTGAACCAAATGCAATCATTCTGAGGCAGAGGAGGGGGAATGCAAGCATCCTACAGCTCAGTTTTCTGTGTGTCTGAGCGTCTGAGCGAGAGAGAAAGGGAGGGCTCTTCTTTCATAGCACCTGTAGGTGAAGATAACTTGAGAGGTTTTTGAAAAAGTATGGAAGTGATCATCTCAACCAAGAGAATGCTGGAGGAACCACATCCTGGTTTTCTGTTAGGAGCAAGGAGAGACTAAAATAGTTCAAAATTAGCCATAGATTTTCCCTCCAGAGACTACAGTTTGACTTTATTTATTTTTATTTTGTTATTATTTATTCGTCTTTAAAGGTAAGGTCTTGCTATGTTGCCTAGGCTGGTCTCAAACTCCTGGCCTCACGTGATCCTATTGCCTTGGACTCTCAAAGTGCTGGGAGTATGGGTACAAGACACCACATCTGGCCTACAGTTTGACTTTAGATTCGTGTTAAGATCTTTCAGCTTAAGTAAATTCATATTTCCAGTGACATTCGCTATACTCCTTATGCTGGTCATTTATCTTAATATTTGATTTCAAATAATTTTTTGACACTTCCCTTGCTCTGCTCTGTATTGCAGCTATATTTAATGAGAGATGTTGAAGAGAGATTGGAGGGTGGCAGGCAGGTAGAATCCAGGGTATTTTTCCCTCTTTGCCGCTTCCCAGACAGTGCGTCTGTCTTTTCTTTCATGCTCCAGCTTTGTTCCAGTTTCTGCAGGACCTGAGCTTCAGTAATACCACCTTCTTTGTCCCTCCAGACACAGAGATTATAGTGGCTTCCTGAACTTGTATTTCTGGTCTACCACTACCTCTATGACAAATCCCTTGATTGAATTCCTACTGTTCGAATATACAGAGTAGTTTCTTTTTCCCCAATGAAGCAGCTCGGAGTCCCTGAGTAAGAAGTGGCAGCCAAATGTGATAATGAATGAAGAATCATTTTACAGGCATTGAGACTAAGAAAAAAAAAAGTTTTATTTTCTAAAACTTACAGATGAAAGGTGACTGTCAGCTTTCTACAGATGTGAGTTCCTGCAGAATAAACGTACTTGGGGGTCATGGATGACCTAGAAAGGAAGGAGCTTCATAAACTCCTCTTGAGTATCTGAAATGAAATAGAAGTCATAACCTCAACACTATTCTTAGATTACTGGT
Source organism: Macaca thibetana thibetana (assembly GCF_024542745.1). Taxonomy (NCBI): domain Eukaryota; kingdom Metazoa; phylum Chordata; class Mammalia; order Primates; family Cercopithecidae; genus Macaca; species Macaca thibetana. Next base: position 6,368,277 of record NC_065593.1, read on the forward strand.
GGAAAGATACATTCAGAAAAGAATATACCCTATGTCTACCCCAAGTATATTTATCTGGAAAAACTGTTTTTCTCTCATTAGTGTCAAGAAACAAAAACTGGTGCACTAACTGCTTTAGTGAGAAGGTTCGGAGATCACAGAAGTTTGTATAACAGCTCGGGGAGGCATATCTAGAGAAGGAGGTAGAGGAGATAAAAATCTTATCACTTAGCCAGGTAAAAAGAGACAAGAAGAGCAGTGGCCAACCAGGATTGTGTGCCTTGGGGGATGTAATATCAGGAAGTATACATATATACATACCTGAGTTCCTCAGGTACTCTTGTTGAAATGGGGGAAGGATCCATCTAAAAAGGCTGCAGACCTCCATAAGGGGGGAGATACAACTCCAAGAGAAAAAAAAATGGAGAAAGAAAGGCCAGGGAAAAGGAAACGAGGCGAGTCCTCTTTTCTTGTTAATGTAGCTGTAGAAGATGGCGCCATTTCTGGTATGGCTCGGGAAACTCCCACTGGACAGATCCTCCTGAACATCTTCACTATAGCTTTTAGAAAAATTACAGAAAGCAGTTCACTGAAGTAACTGCCAAAATAGCTGATTCTAAAGGGGAGTTGGCACTTGGAGGAAGGAAATGGCACCCGGTGAGTTTCCAAGGCTTCTAGTCTGTGAGTATGCTAGATCAGTGTCATGCTCATGCAGATTGACTGAATTCCAAGAGAAAACCCATAATCTTTCTGGCCCCAAAAACCAGAGAACAGAATTTGGGATAACTACTGCCACTAGACAGGAAGAGGGATGGCACATGGAATTCAAGAAAAGAGAGAACCAGAGAGAAGAAGTCCAAATTTTACACATAAACTCTGCCCATATCTCTGGCTAACCCCCTCAACTAGGTATGTACGGTTGACTCAATTCTGCTTACGTATAAAAGAACTGAACTGAGATTTGAGATGCTACCCAAGAGACCTAATCTGCAACTTGAGCAACCAAGTATATTGCCTATTGAAAGGGACAATTTACATACTTTGGAAGAATATAACAATCCAGAGTCACCACAACATAATATTCACAACATCCAGGATATAATTACAAATTACTCAATACATAAAGAAACAGGAAAATTTAATCTATTCTTAAGAGAAAACACAGCAATGAGTCCAACCTTAAGAGAACTCAGAAGTTGGGATTCACAGATGAGGATTTTAAAGCAGTTATAACTATGCTCAATGCTGATATACAAATAATCAATAAACAGAAAGGAAATCTCAGCAGACAAATAGAAACTATTAATAAAAACCACAAGTTAAATTCTAGAACCAGAAATACAATATCTGAAATTAAAAAAAAAAAAAATCACTGGATGGGCTTCATGAAAGTGAATGAGGAAAGCATCAGTGACTCTAAAGATACATTAATAAAAATTCCAGTCTGAAAAATAAAAGGAGAAAAAGATTAAAAAATAAAAACGGAGGCTCAGTGACCCACAGACAATGTCATAAGGTTTAACCTACATGTGACTGGAATCCCGGAAGAAGAGAAGAGGGAGATAATAGGGCAGGGGAAAAAAAAATTAAAAAACTAGGCCCGGCGCAGTGGCTCACACCTGTAATCCCAGCACTTTGGGAGGCCGAGGCAGGCGGATCAACGAGGTCAGGAGATAGAGACTATCCTGTCTAACACGGAGAAACCCCGTCTCTACTAAAAAATACGAAAAATTAGCCGGGCGTGGGGGCGGGCGCCTGTAGTCCCAGCAACTCCGGGGGCTGAAGCAGGAGAATGGCGTGAACCCGGGAGGCGGAGCTTGCAGTGAGCTGAGGTCGTGCCACTGCACTCCAGCCTGGGAGACAGAGCGAGACTCTGTCTCAAAGAAAAACAACAACAACAACAACAACAACAACAACAACATAAAACAAAGACTAATGGCTGATAATTTCCTAAATTGGTTAAAACACATAAATTTACAGACTCATAAAATCAGCAAACATCAACCAAGATAAATATACTTACAGAAAAAGGCATAGAAACAGAGGTAAATGAATCTTCTACTCTCTCTTTTTTTTTTTTTTTTTTTTTTTGAGACAGTCTTACTCTGTCGCCCAGGGCTGGAGAGCAATGACATGATCTCCGCCCACTGGAACCTCCTCCTCCCGGTTCAAGCAATTCTCCTGCCTCAGCCTCTTGAGTAACTGGGATTACAGGTACCCGCCACCATGCCTGGCTAATTTTTGTATTTGTAGTGGAGATAGGATTTCACCATGTTGGTCAGGCTGGTCTGGAACCCCTGACCTCGTGATCCACTCTCCCTGGCCTCCCAAAGTGCTGGAGTGCTGGGATTACAGGTGTGGGCCACTGTGCCCAACCCAATGCATACTTTTGAGGACGACAAACAGAGGAAATAACTTTCTTTTTTTTTTTTTTTTGAGACGGAGTCTCGCTCTGTCGCCCAGGCTGGAGTGCAGTGGCGCAATCTTGGCTCACTGCAAGCTCCGCCTCCCGGGTTCACGCCATTCTCCTGTCTTAGCCTCCCGAGTAGTTGGGACTGCAGGCGCCCACCACCACGCCCGGCTAATTTTTTTTGTATTTTCAGTAGAGACGGGGTTTCACCGTGTTAGCCAGGATGGTCTCCATCTCCTGACCTCGTGATCTGCCCGCCTCGGCCTCCCAAAGTGCTGGGATTACAGGCGTGAGCCACCGAGCCTGGCCGGAAAGAACTTTTTAAGGGAAAATTCATTTGGGTACTTTTTTTTCTTTCTTTCCAGACGGAGTCTTGCTCTGTCACCCAGGCTGGAGTGCAGTGGCACCATCTCGGCTCACTGCAACCTCTGCCTCCCGAGTTCAAGCAATTCTCCTGCCTCAGCCCCCCAAGTGGCTGGGATTACAGGCGCCCACCACCACGCCTGCCTAATATTTGTATTTTTAATAGAGACGGGGTTTCACCATGTTGGCCAGGCTGGTCTCAAACTCCTGACCTCATGATCTTCCCGCCTTGGCTTCCCAAAGAGCTGGGGTTACAGGCGTGAGCCATCGCGCCCGGCCGGGACTTTTTATAGAATTAAAGAACACTAATAGCTGGCCTAAATGCGTCCTTCATTCCAGGTTCAGATGGGATGAGCTATTGAACTGCCTACGGCCTTTGATTGTTGCAGCCAGGACTCCTTTCTTGGGCCCTGTGCTTTAGGGAAACCTATGTTTTGTTTTGTTTTGTTTTGTTTTGTTTTGTTTGAGACGGAGTTTTGCTCTTCTTGCCCAGGCTGGAGTGCAATGGCCCAATCTCCACTCACTGCAATCTCCGCCTCGCGGGTTCAAGCGATTCTCCTTCCTCAGTCTCCTGAGTAGCCGGGATCACAGGCATGCACCACCGCGCCCAGCTAATTTTGTATTTTTAATATTTTTAGTGGGGACGGGATTTCTCCATGTTGGTCAGACTGGTCTCGAACTCCTAAGCTCAGGTGATTTGCCCGCCTCGGCCTCCCAAAATGCTGGAATTACAGGCGCGAGCCACCACGCCTGGCCTGGGAGACCTATTTTAACTTTGGCATCCCAGTCTTCTCCTTGTGAAGTGAGGAGATTGGGGCCCAGGGGAGTCCCGCTCAGATCTATGCTGCTCTTTCTAGACCCCACTTCAGGCACTGGGGTATTAGGTTCCCTAAGAAAATGGCCTCAACCCCATTTCCAAACACTGCAAGGGCTTCTTTTCCAAGTCTGTTTAGCAGAGAGTGATCCAAGGGGCTGCTGTTAAGAGGGGTGCTGGGGAAAGGGTGTGAACAGGACTTGAGCATGTGGGTTGAGGTGCTTACACACTAACGAGGGGTGGGAACATCATTTGTATTCCTTCTCTGCGTCACGCAAATATTAGGGACAGATATACATGGAGCATATTTGCTATCATCTCAGGGGAGTGAAGGGAAGTTACAGAGAAGCTCGGTAACGTAGTAAGAGGCAGATGTGGAATTTGTATACATTGCTAGCCTCAAATCTTGGGATTTTAAAAAAAATCCGTTCTAATCTTTCATTTAACAGTTATTCTTATTCTTCCTCCCACCCCTGCTTTGAAGTGGCTAACAGATGTGTAAGCACATGCATTGTGTAAGGCACAATGGTGGCTGCAGTCGTCATTGTGGTCATTGTGGTGTGCCATCCAGACCCCCTTTCATTAAAATACTTACTGCTTCAGCTGCTGGGCTTGTTGTCAGCACCCAGTATCCAGCTGTTAGCACTTCCAGATTGCCTCAGTTGCGGAAGGATCCCTCACACAAATACATGCCCCCATCCCTGGGATAGTTCACATCCAGTGACTGGTAGATGCAGGATACAGGCCTGGTGATCTCAGCCTTACTAGGATAACGCTAAATTTTCTCCAGAGCTCCCCATAGGGTAGGCTGAGGCTGTCATTTGGATTTGGCCTTCATTGTCATGAATTTGCTCACAGTTTCCTTCTGACCATTCCTGCTTTCTTCCCCTTCCTTCTACAGAACTTGATACGAATGATATTATTTAATAAATATTCTGCATGCTAACCTGTATCTGCTTTCTGGAAAATCCAACTACAATAGTGATCCTTACATAAGATGCAGATAAACTGATCTCTGTTCCCAGTACCTTAGTGGGGAAAGTGGGGCATGAATCTAAGTTACAACAGTATTAGATACATGTAGTAAGAAGTGGGGGATGTGGAATCACTGTAAGGCATGATTAGCATATTAGGGATGCCAATCCCTTCTTCCATGCCCTTACACCTCCTCTTTAGAGAGTCTGATCTTTCTACATCCCTGGAAGGAACAGTCAAAGGTGCCATGTAGTCATGTACCTTCTTTCGCAGTTGACTTGTCACGGGGTAGACATCAGACCCAGGGGAAAACAACCTATTAGCTTTTCCTCCAAGACATTCAAAATTGAGACATAGTGAGAACCTACTCAGTTTCCACCGGACTCTGGAATCGATGAAACAAACAAACCACCAGACATACACAAAATCCAGAGAGCAGATGTGAAGAGAGCAACGACAACGAGACAGATATGAATAGAGAGGCAGACAAGTGAGAACGGGGTGTTCCAGAGATGGACAGAGTAACTTCCATTCCTGATTTTCTGGTTTCTCTTCCTCCAATTTCATATGAGACCTGGCTGCATTTTTTGCCTTAGGTTCTGTGAGTTAGGCCTGTATTCTTTTAATTCAACACATTGAGCTTTTTTGGCTGAAGAGGTCTGTTTCTTATAATAATATTGGAGTAAGACAATCATAATGGGGAGGGATTTGAATTGGGAATTGCTGGAAACGAGATTTCAATATGGGAAGATGAAAGGATCTTGGAATTCAAGGCAAGGAAAGCATCACACATAAAGGTGCTGAAACACGTACTTGTTGGACATATTTGGCACATGAGGAATGAGCCAGCTTGGTCAATATGGGTTGAACAGAAAGCAAAATAACAGGATAAACACTTGGAAGACTGATGAGAAAGCTTTGATTAATCGATGGAGCTGGCCTGGATTTAAAAAATCTGTTTATTCTTTTTAGAAATTCCCAAAGGCTACAGAAGACAGAGAATAAGGGTAGAAAGCAGTAAAAGTCAGCTGTTGGAAGAAGTGAGAAAATAAAAACAGGGCAATGGTGTGTTATATGCAGCAGGGTAATAAGAAGAGATGAATGAAAATGGGCAGCGAAATAAAAGGAATCAATGGGGTACTAGCAGGGAATCTGGGCTCCCTGCTGAATGATAGGGGGGAATAGGCTGTTTCTTAGGCACAACATTACATTTGCCACATGTGGCTGCACAGGCTGGGCCCTGCCGACTCCAAGGAAGGACTCCCCTTTACAAAGACTTCAAGTGAATGGTGCCCCTGGGCTTGTGCAATAGGGGTGGCCTTACTCCTAAGTCATAACTCTGTGTATCCACTCAACATCTTTCAATTGATGGCCATAAAAGTCCCAATTCAAACTGGTTTTTAAAACAGGGGGACTTTATTGTCTCATTTAACTGAATAGTGAAGAGGCATACGGGCTTTGGGGGTGGATTCAGAAGTCCACACCATCAGTGCTCTCTGGCTCCAGACCTCTTTGATCCTTTCAGAGCAGCTCTTCTCTGTATGTCAACTCTATCCTCCGGTTAGGTCCTTTGATGGCCAAAATGGCTTTAGTAGTCTCAGATCCAATTTCTTTATAACTCTCCCTACACAAAAGAATAGAATCTTCTTCAATGATTTCTCCAAACCCTGATTAAATATCTCCTCACGTCTCATGGACCTAAATTAGGTCTTGTTCAACCAAGTAGTGTACAGATGAATATCTAGCAATTCCCTCTCCCTGTCTCTCTTTCTCAAATAAGAAAAAGAAAAAGAAAAGAGGTAAAAATAAAAAAAAAAAAAAAAACCCTGATACGCAGCGTTTGATTTTTATGGCACAAACTCTCTCACCATGGCTGATTTCAGACTACCAATGTGATGTCCCTGGACCCAGCGTGGGGTAGAGGGGGCCGCAGTGGACTGTGAAGCCCCTGGGAGCTGGTTCCAGCAATCTGCTAGATCTGTCTCTCAACCAGTTCCTGTGAATAGGTAGATAAGCCCTGCTGATTGGCTGAGGGAAATCAAGGGTGGCTGTCGAAGATGGTTGGGGTTAGTTCCATTCTTCCACATGTAAGGTAGGGATGGAGAAAGTGGAGAGCAGTTGGCCAATTGAGAAATGTCTGGTACTGTTGAAGTTAATGCAGGAAGATGAGGATGGAAGGTAAACTGTTGGAGAGAGGAAGGCAGATAACAGAACGAGATGTAGAAAAGGAGTCAAAGATAACAATTGGGTGGCTTACACAGAGCACGAAGCATGGGGCACAATGAAGAGCAAAGTTAAGGAGTAAGGACAGATTGACTAAAGTATTCATCTTTGCACTAAGGTATTCATCTAAGCTCTCTACAGTTTGGCCCCAGTTCATTTTCCAGGTCTATTTGGGAGGCAGTCTAGTGTCATGGGGACTAGTCTTACGATCTTGGGTGAGTTTGGGAAGCAATTCTGAACCTTTGCTCTCCTCAGAGCTTCATGGGGTGTTGTGAAGATTAACTCAGCCTTTGAGAAGGTGTAGGGCATAAAGGCCACAAATGAAGTCTCTGGGGCCGGGCTGCCTCACTCAAACTCCAGTTCCACCAGTTATTGTCTGTGGGACCTTGGGCAAGTTGATTAAAGTCTGCACCCCAGTTTTTGCATCTGTAAAATGAAGACTACCATAGTATTTGTCTCTAAGGTTGTTATGAAGATTATATGAGTTAATAGAGGTAAAGTGGTTAGTATAAAAAGTACCTGGAAAATGACAAGTACTATTCGGAAGTGATAGCAATAGTTGTGTAAAGTATTTAGCAGAATGTTAGGCTAATAGGAGCTACTAGATAGTCATTAGCTACACTTATTATTATGACCACCTGTTATTGCCTTAGCCAGCATGTTTTGTTTTGTTTGTTTGTTTTTAGAAATGAAGTCTCACTCTGTCACCTAGGCTGGAGCACGGTGGTGCAATCACTGCTCACTGCAAACTTGCATTCCTGGACTCAGGGTGTCCTCTCCCCTCAGCCTCCTGAGGAGCCAGGACTACAGGTCTGCAACACCTTGCATGATACCGAGATTTTATGCTCCAGGCAATGTTCACATTTCCTGCTGTTTGCTAGAAAAATGATTGCAAGACAGCGTGGGAAATGCAGACCACATCCGTACATTTCTTCTTCCTCTAAACTCTCAAATACTATGCTTGCAGCTCTGTGGGCACTTACTATTTCAGCTGCACGGTTTTGTTTTCTGTGGGCTTTCCTCATTTGCTCACATTCTTGAAGTGAGATGGTGGCTTGGCCACTGTGGGCAGGGTTTAAATCATATTGACTTTCTTGTGTCACCAAGGAGCTCTTGGATCATTGAGAAAAAGAGTGCATATGCTGATTTCAATGCATCAAACTCATCTTAACATAATCTAAGATATCTTGTCCGTGGGTATTGGATCTTGGCTTTTTCTACTGTTATATAGGAGAAAAGAATGGGTTTATATATCAGGCAGGGTGCCAGCAGGGGGCGGAATTCACCCCATGTGTTTCAAATGCACCTATTAATGCATAAAAGCCTAATGCATTCATAGGTTAATTAATACAGGGATGAACTAAAGACTGGCAGGGCTAGGCCGCGCATGGTGGCTCACACCTGTAATCCCAGCACTTTGGGAGGCCGAGGCGGGTGGATCATGAGGTCAGGAGATCGAGACCATCCTGGCTAACACGGTGAAACCCCATCCCTACTAAAAATAAAAAAGAAATTAAAAAAAAAAAATTAGCTGGGCGTGGGGGCGGGCCCCTGTAGTCCCAGCTACTCAGGAGGCTGAGGCAGGAGAATGGCGTGAACCTGGGAGGCGGAGCTCGCAGTGAGCCAAGATCGTGCCACTGCACTCCAGTCTCGGCAACAGTGCAACACTCTGTCTCAAAAAAAAAAGAGTGGCAGGGTTAAGGAAACCAACCAAGGGTGGGTGACAAGGCACCCAGAGAACAGTAACAGTGGGAAGTGCTACTTCCCTAAGTGATGAAGCAGGACGTTGTGTTTTCAGAGCCCAGGGAAGGTGGAGTCCCAGGGGAGGAGCCACCAAGTTAGAGCTGTTGTTACCGTGATGCCCAGCTTCTCTGAGAAACATGGACCTAAGGTAGGGAGGGGAGAAGAGTAAAGGCTTGTCTTGCCTGCTCCTTTTTCTCACATTCAGATCTTCTGCGAGGGTCACTCATTGGCTGAACTCAACCAAGAACCTCCCATCAATGAAGCCTGGGGGGCTCAGTCCTCAGAGGTCAGCCTGCTGGGGCCGGGGACAGGACCGAGAATAGACAATGGATAACATGAATTTTAAAAATATATTTTCTATGTTACAGTATATCCAAAAGAGTATCATTTCAACACGTCAGTGATATAAAAATTATGATGTTGATGATTTGCATTCTTCTTTTTTTGTACTAAGCCTTCAAATCTAGCGTGTATTTTACTCTCCTAGTGTATATGAATTCACACCAGCCACATTTCTGGAGCTTAATAGCCATATGTGTCCAGGGGCTGTTACCTTGAAAAGTGTAGTTCTATAGTTCTAGTCTGTTATCAGTATCATTGGACTTAAACATGGAAATAAAAAAAAGGTCAATACAATAAAATGATATCTTAGTGAAGAATAGTTGTAAAAGAATATGCCATTAAAGTCTTCAGGAAATCTAAGCCCGCATTCTAGGATTTAGAGTGCTTATTAACAGAGCTGATGAATGATTAAAAAGTCTTTTTCTCCTTCTAAAAACACACTTTCTTTTCATCAAACAGAACAAAAGGAACCAACAACTCAGTATGCAGATTATTTATGAGTCCCTCAGCTTTAAGAACCAGACGTAATACAAGTCTGCTATGTGTAAAACCTAATCCGTGATAAACACATGTATCAAAATTATGTGCCTATAATAGGATCTGTTTTCAAACACTTACTGAATGTACACCACATGTAAAGAATGAGCTTTATCGCCATGACCAGAAAATGTCACTACTTTCTATTCAGAATTTTTCCTTAGAGTAATAAAGCTGGACAGTGTTCTTTGTGGAACTTCAGAAGACTATGATTTCTTTTTCCATGAGAAGATTAGATTTTGTCATTTCCTAATCTTGTACGATTTCCAGTTTGTGACAATGTGGTTCATGTCCTTGCAATTTGGGAATGGTCGCTTGTTTTGGTTTTCCCAGTGAGATGGTTTTGTATAAAAAGCTTTTAAACTGTATCTTTAGTTTTTCTTGGTTTAATTCTCAGCTAGGGAGATTTCTCCTGTTATGTCTGAGTCTCCCCATTTTCTCTTACTGATGAAGGAGAAAATGTGTACAAATATGCGTTTTTCTAAGGATACAGTATGATATTGCTGTATTGCTTTTACATAAATATAAACTTCTCTGACAGCTTTACCTTTTGGAAAGGGAAATGGAGCAAAATTGTATTCTGTCTATTGCTATTAGAAATTGGATTGAAATAGCTCAGTAAGCAATTTTTGCAACCTGTTGATTATGTGGTCTACTTCTAGCAGGCAAATCCAAGCATATATTAGAATATATTTGAGAACAATGAAAATTATGCAAGTTTATATCTCTCCTGCCCCTCAGCCTTTTCTCTCTTCTAGAACATTCTATCTTCACTGAACATTCATCTACTTCTGAAAGGATGAAGAAATGCTCGACTTCCATGCTTTTCTGCCTTCTCTTCAAGAGTGCCAAGTGGCCAAGAAGGACTCTTTTCCCAGACGTATGTGTGTGCCCGTTTGAAAATTCTAGGGCTTCCAAAACCATGCCTGTGACTTGATGTTAGCATTCCGAAGAGTCTTTATTCATGGTTTAAGCACTTCATGAAGAGTCCTCAGAGTAAACTCCTGGCTAAAGGTGGATGGCCTGAGTTGATCCAAAGGCCAAATAATTTCCAGACATTTCTTTTGGATGGAAACACATGTCTTTCCCTTGGCAATAATCTCCTTGGGAGATAAGCAGGCACACCCCAACTTATAAATAGACTTTTCAGAAATTTCATCTGAAGGTCAGTTCTTTAGAATGCGTAGTGATTTCTTCCTATAGAAGTCATGTTATAAATGGCAGTTAAGGATCAAAGCCAGTCCAAAAATTCTTACTTAACCCAGACCTCGGTTGAAATAGTGCAACGGCAAAGAGCGGAAAACATAAAAGTCACACTGTGTGCATCTTGTATCCTTGTAGAAGTGGCATCTCATGGTGATGATGGGCACAGCTTCTGGGGCAGACTGACTGTGCTTGAATCCAGGCTTGGACACGCACTTACTGTGTGACTTTGGGCAGGTCACTTGGCTTCTCAGTTTCTTCATTCATAAAAGGGGCATGGTATTAAGATCTATTTCACGGAGCTGTTGTGTGAGAATTTAAATACACACATGTGCACGTGCACACACACACACGTGCATTATTAGAACAGTTCCTGGAACTCAGGAAACACCATGTGGTTGTCTGCTGTCATTCTTGGTTCTAGTAACTGGCAAGATGCTGGATCTATTTCAACCACTGATTCATATTTCAGTGAACAAAGAGCAATACTGAAGGAGTATTAACAACAAAACAACGGAGAAAAAAAGTAGTAGATGGCATTTCCCCCACCCCACCCCACCCCACAGCATTACTGTTTAGGAAAAATAAGATGAATTAGAGGAAACAGGAAACAGATAGGTACTGACGTTGAGTTATGGGACACGTTCAGTGTTTCCAAAGGTTGACTCTTTTTAAAAAGTTAAGTTTCTTAAAATTATAAGCAATTTGGAGAACATAGAAAAGCACAAGAGAGAAAAAATCTCCACATTGGAACCCCCAGAAATAGCCACCAATAACTTTTCATTTTGTCATCTTTTGGTATTTTGTCCTATGCATCTAAACAACTTCTCAAAAATAATTTATAGTTTGATTTAAGCCATCCACATTATTTTCACACTTGATTTATTCTCTTAGCAGCATACTGTAAAATTTTTCTTTGTATTCGTATAGTGTGTGATTTCTAAGGGCCTGGTGGCTTCCATCATGGACAGAATAAAATGGATACAGACAATCCTCAATGGATGAACATTTAGACTGTTTCTCTTTTTATACTATTCTAAATAATGTTGTTATAATTATGCATATGGATAAAAGTTTACTGTTACTCTTTATTCCTTTTAACCAAGAAGTTAAATTTCCAGAGACGTATGGATAAATGTTACTTGAAACCTAAGGCATTTGATACATTTTGCTGAGCTAGCTTTTAGAGTGTTGCAATTCATCTTCTTTTCCAGCAATGCAAATGCAATGTTTTAGAAAATTTTTTGAATTCTGACATTGAGAATGTATTTAATCTTGCCAATCTGTTAGATGAAAGGGGCAACTCATGATTTTAATTTTCCTTGTTAATCTGGTGTTGAACATTTTTCATATGTTTATTGTCCATGGGAATTTCTTTTGTCAATTACCTCTTCATGTTCTTTGACCATTTTTCTATTACTGTTCAGTTTTCATTTTTTCGCTTCCTTTAAGAAAAACCATTCTTTTCTTCTGTATTCATACAATACGAAAATGTATCTAGAAAGGAAAAAAAAAATTGCACTGCCTGCTCTGGGTGAGACTGTTATTGGAAAGTAAGGTGAAGCCCCCCCCAGGGACTGTTCATAGCAGCCTCTGCTGCACTGAGAGGTGAAGCTGAGAGCGGGTGACTCAAAGCAAAGAGGGATCACATGCGGGGTCCAACGGCTGGAGCAGGAAGGAAACTCAGGAGCCAGCAGTATCTGATATATGGATAGATATTAATTATTATAGGTATGGGAAAATAATTGAAAAATTAAAATAAGAAGGGGACGAATTATTATGTCGAAAGATTTTGAAAATATCAGACAAGTTGGGTGAAACAATTCTGCTGCTTTCTGGATGTCAGTTAAGTGGTCTCACTGATGAAGACTGTTTTTAATATTTTACGAAATAATAAGAATAATGTAGCCCAAAGACAGTTCACATCGCTACCACTGGAAAACTAGAGTAAGAGCAAGCTACAAATAATAAATGTACAATTATTTTCAATTGATTAAATTATGGTTTGACTAGGAAGAAAGGACAAGTTCTCAGTTAATTTTTAAATTCTCAAAAAATTTAAATTTTATTTACCTAAGATAAAACACTGAAGGGTAGGAGTCCCTCTTTGAGAAAGAAACAGAATTACAAAATGCATAATTCGGCAAGAATGGCAGAATGTTGAAAAAGTAAGAACATTCAAAAGCGGGGAAGTTATATACAGATATTACACAAAAACACAAGTATACAATAGAAGTGGAATGGCAGAACTACGCAAAGATCTTAAAGGGGTGGTGGCATAGATATAACACAATATAAATTACAAGTCATGGCCGGGCGCAGTGTCTCACGCCTGTAATCACAGCACTTTGGGAGGCCGAGACGGGCGGATCACAAGGTCAGGAGATCGAGACCATCCTGGCTAACACGGTGAAACCCCATCTCTACTAAAAATACAAACACAAAATTAGCCGGGCATGGTGGCATGCGCCTGTAATCCCAGCTGTAATACCCAGCTGAGGTGGGAGAAAGACGTGAACCTGGGAGATGGAGCTTGCAGTGAGCTGAGATCGATCCACTGCACTCTGGCCTGGGCGACAGAGTGAGACTCTGTCTTAAAAAAAAAAAAAAAATTACAAGTCATTGGTAAAATTCAGCATAAAGCTTAGAAGAATTAGAAAAAAAGTCTTAGAGATTCACATGCCAAAAGGTATGGAAGTCATATACTTAGGAAACTATACTAATAAAAAGAGCATATATAATATTCAACACCAATGGAGACAAGAAGCTGGATTGTATATTAGAAATACCTGTGGGACATGGCTATTTGGGGGTCAGTGGGATGGTAGAAATGCACACAGTTAGAAAAACTTGGAGCGTGGATCAAGAGGGCAAAGGGCTTCAAGTCAGAGAAATCAATGTTACCTGCATCAGCAGCTGTATGATAGGCCCAGATGGGCCCTGATGGGGGTTAGCAGGAGGTGGAGAGTAGCAGGTAACGGGAGAAAGACACTCCGAGTAAGTAAGCAGGGGTCCATATGACCTAGTGGGAGATGACAGGAAAAACTGGACTCAAACAGGTTGTACCAAGGTGATCTGGCAGGAGGTGGTGAGGTAGGAGGTGGGACTAGACTCGAGGTGGGACTAGACTCGAGGTAGGGCTCAGACACCAGACCAAATTGAGGACTGGCTAAGACAGAAATGGAGTGGAAGCAGCTTTCCATAAGACACGCCCACCGGTGTGCCACATCAGTTTACCATTGCCATGTCCCCTGGAGTTATGGCCCCTTTCCATGGCAATCATCCTTTTGCATAAACCGCCCTTTGATGCACATGTAATGAAAAGTGGGTATAAATATGATTGGGAACTGCCCTGAGTTGCTCCTCCCGGCACATTACCTTGTGCAGTAGCCCTGCTCTGCAGGAGCCGTCACAGAGCTGTAACTGCTGGAGGTGTAACACCACCCCTTCAATAAAGCTGTTTTCTTCCACCCTACCACTGGCTTGCCTTTGAATTCTTTCCTGGCCAAAACCAAGAACTCTCATGGGCTAAGCCCTGCTTTGAGGCTCTCCTGCTGGATAGGCAGGGGCCCAGGGCACCCAGGAGGGAAAGGCGATAATTGGAGAGCTATAGAGTTAGCACAGGAGTTCAGCGGCTGAAGTGGAATTTATCAAAGGTACGTCTTTGGGGGATGGGCAGGAGCCTCTGTCCCAGGAGGATGAGTATTGGTTAGAACCATGACTCAGGACAGTCTGTTAACTCACGGATCTGCCTTACCACTTCCTGGGCAGCAAGCTGGGGTCGTGACCGTAGGGCTGTAGGGCAAGCACAGGAGATAAACTACCAGAAGGTAGAGGCTTTGCGTTTTGAATGAATGCACCTTTGGTAAAACAAAAACAACAACAAAAGCACCTCAATTCTGAGGACTGGGATATGGCCAGTGCTGAAGGTAGAGCAAGTTGTGGACAAACAGGCCCAAATGACGGAAACAGGAATGAATTAAACAGCAAGAAAAAGAAAATGGAAAAGAAATGAAAGGAAATCTGTGTTTATACAAGTTGTTTGCTTTTGGAATAGAAAGTAGAATCTGTAAGAGAAAATAATTTTAGAGTGTTGGGTAAAATTATGAATTTGATATGGTAAAAATCCTTTTTAAAGTGCTTTATTTGTCTGGAATTCAGCATGTAGTTCTTCATAAGCAAATCCAGTCCTTCAAATACCTGAGCTCTAAAAAGAATTCACCATTTGGATTTAAATATCTCTAAAATAGCTATTATTTTATCCCTCATTTACACAGAGTCTATTGAACTTTTGGCACAGATTCAGGGTCAGAGTTATTAACATCCTGCACCGCGCTTCGGAACTGCGTGCTCTGCCTGCTCCTTGCCTCTCCAGTTCTCTCTCTCAGTGTGGCATTATCAACCATCATTTCCACCATCAGGGTGCCCCTTCCTGTAGAGCTGTTTCTTTCCCCTTTCTCTTCAATTTATTTCTTTGCTATTTAATGAAAAGTTGGATCTTGTCAGGATTAAAATCAGTTTAAAGAAGGAAGAAAAAATTCAGTGGCTCACATGAACAAACCCAGAGGAGGGGTAGTAACCTCAGTAACGAGGGAGTTAGACACCATGGGGAACCTGTTGGTTTCCCTTCTCTGCTTCCCTCTTCCTGTGGCTACATCGTCACAGTGCAACACAATTGCATGGTTGATAATATGGTCTCCAGCTTGGCAACATCTCCATGTCTGGAAAAGGGAAAAGGCTTCTATCATTTTCTTTTAGAGGTGGGTCTTACTATATTGCCCAGGCTGGCCTGAAACTCCTAGGCTCCAGGAGTCTTCCCACTTCAGCCTCCATAGTAGCTGGAACTGCAGGCACAAGCCAATGCACCCAGGTACCTCTTCCAATTTAACTAGAAAAAAACTTCCTAGAAAGTACGCTGATTGGCCAGGCTTAAATCACACATTCATGCCTTGAACCATGGCAGGGGATGGTGGTGAGGTGCTGTTAATAACTCTGCTTGGGTCATTTGTTTACCGCTTGTGGCCAAGGGTCAGAACATCTTATAAGAAGGGAGGCTATGGTGGAAGAATGATCACCACTGAGAGAATCATTGTGAGCTAGGAGGCAGTCTCAACTTGTGTTCATTATTACAATCAAACTTGTGAAGAATTTGAGATGATGAAATAAACAAGACAGTAAATGAGGGCACCTGGGATGTGGTGGGAGACATGCAAGGATTTGTAGAAGTTGCAGTGTGGATCTGGGTTTGCTTATTCCTAAGTGGCAGTGGGTAAAGGGATGTTTCTGTAAGTACCAAATGGAAGTACTTTCCTGTAATGCAAAACTTGTGGGATCACTTTCTGAAAAGATTTTAGGACAGGGTTGATACATGCTTGTCTGGAATAGATGAAAAAAAAATGCAAGTCTGCAGGAAGCAGGGATAGATGCCCCAAAGTGCACTTAAATTGTTCTGGGCAAATGTCCCCTTAAGAACCCCTTATGACTCTTGTAGGGTTTTACAAGGACACGGCTAAGGTCCCAGTGAAGAGCCTAGCATCAGCCTGAGCCTGCTGAAAGAGATCCTGAGAACCTAGGGCCGCAAGTGACATTGGCCCCAGGCTATGTCCTGCTGTCCCTCCAGCCCACCCTTAAAACTCAGTGAGAATGTAGCACCTATAAACAGGTAATGAGAAGGAGTACAGACCCCCACGTACGGGCCTGTGGAACCCCCAACCATGGAAATAAAGGAATATCTTGAGTTCCTCCAAGGGAAATTCCAGACACCTAGCTAGCCCAGAGAAGAAAATGAGCAACTCGATTAATCAAGAAGGTAACAGTGGCTTAAAACAATAACCAAGGAAGTTAGCGTCAGGAGATGTTTGGTTCCCGACAGAAACTAAAGATAACAGATTTTTTTTTTCTTTTATTTTAGGTTCAAGAGGCACATGTGCAGGTTTGTTAAATGGGTGAATTGTGTGCTGCAGGGGTTTGGTGTGCAGATAATTTTGTCACCTAATCAGCATAGCACCCAATGGGTAGGTTTTCATTCCTCACTATCCTCCACCCTCAGGTAGGCCCCAGGGTCTACTGTTCCCTTCTTCGTGTCCATGTGTACTCAGTTTGTAGCTCCCACTTAAAAGTGAGAAAATGCTCTGTTTGGTTTTCTGTTCCTATGTTAATCCACTTAGGATAATGGCCTCCAGCTCCATCTATGCGGCTGCAATAAGGACATGATTTGATTCTTTTTTATGGCTGTGTAGTAGTCCATGGTGTATATGTACCATATTTTCTGTATGCAGTCCACCATCGATGGACATAAAGGTAACATCTTTTCTTTTCTTTTCTTTTCTTTTTTTTTTGAGATGGAGTCTCACTCTGTCACCCAGGCTGGAGTGCAGTGGTGAGATCTCAGCTCACTGCAACCTCAGCCACCCAGATTTAAGTAATTCTCCTGCCTCAGCCTCCCGAGTAGCTAGGATTACAAGTGTACACCACCACATCTGGCTATTTTTTGTTGTTGTTGTTGTATTTTTAGTAGAGAGAGGGTTTCACCATGTTGGTCAGGCTGCTCTCGAACTCCTCAGCCTCAAATGAACTGCCCGCCTCAGCCTCCCAAAAAGTGCTGGGATTACAGGTGTGAGCCACAGTGCCCAACCAAGATTATATTTTAACATGTGTCCCTGAGTTGTTCTCTAGAAACCTAGACCCCCACCAAATGGATCCCCTGGTGCATACACCCCAGGTAAGAAGGAACTGAGGACTGAACTCCGGACTGCCATTCTTTGTTCTAAATTTCTTCCCAAGAGGCCTGGAGGAGGTCATGCTTACAGGTTCAGACCTAACATCTTTTCTGCTGATCTCAAGTCTTCAGACACAGTTTCACTTCCTTAATCAATTACGAACCAGAAAATCTTTGAATCTACCTGTGACCTATAAACCCCTGATTGAAGATGTCCTGCCTTTTTAGGTCAAACTAATGGATAGCCTCCACGTATTGGTTTATGACGCTGCCCGTAACCTCTGCTTCCTCACCTTAAAAACCCTTACCTGTGGCCAAGCGCGGTGGCTCAAGCCTGTAATCCCAGCACTGTGGGAGGCCGAGGCGGACAGATCACGAGGTCAGGAGATCGAGACCATCCTGGCTAACACGGTGAAACCCCATCTCTACTAAAAATACAAAAAAATCAGCTGGGTGTGGTGGCATGCACCTGCAATCCTAGCTACTTGGGAGGCTGAGGCAGGAGAATTGCTTGAACCCGGGAGGCGGAGGTTGCAGTGAGCTGAGATCGTGCCACTGCACTACAGCCTGGGTGACAGAGCGAGACTGTGTCTCAAAGAAAACCCTTACATGTAAGCCACTGGGGAATTCTTTTCTCAAGAACGAGCTGCTGGATTCTCCTTGGTTGATTCCCTGCAATAAACGCCTCACTTTCTCTCGCTGCAAATCCCAATGTCAGTGTTTGGCTTTTCTGCACTGAGCAGGCAGACCCAAATTCAGTTCAGTAGTAGTATCCATAGATTTAATGCATAGAAAAAGGCACACCTGTCACGCTAGAGAAGTGGGGCCCCCAAACAAAAACCTGTTCCATGAAAACTCCACGTTCATACTGGGCAGCCATTGAACAGATAGTGGATTCTGTGATATAACTTACTGAACCCATGAGAACATCAAAAGCATTAGGTGATAGGTTGGAGAGAGGGAATTTGCATACAGGCTCTCGTGAGTACTCTGAGGTTTATTTTGAGTTCAGCCTTTGCAATGAGCTCTGTCTGGATTCAGTTCCTAACTCCATCATTTACCAGTGGGTGACTCAGGGTTAGACACATCTTTTCTGAGCCATGGAGATAATAAAAATGACCTGTTTTGTCAAGATATAGTGAGGATTACATGCACTGAGAGCTTTAGCACAATGTCTAGTGTATCATAAGCACAGTTTCTGGTATATTTGGTAAATGTCAGGTCAATCTTCTTCTATAGCCAAAGTGATCTCAAAATTCAGATGTGAACATATCATTCTTCTACTCAAAACTGCCCCTATGGTCTCCCATTGCAGTTGATTTGTGACCCAAACTACTTATCATGGCTTATGAGTCTTTATATGTCTGGTTCTTACGTTACTTTGCAATCTAATTTTCTGTCAGTTTCCTTGTGTTTATTTTTCTTACCACATTGACTTCCTTTATATTCCTCAAATGTCCCAGCAACTTCTGCAGCCATGAAAATGTCCCAAAACTTCCCCACAGGGTCTGATCCTCTACCTTTCTCCATCACCTGCCATTTGCAGATGGTTGAATGGACCCCATTCCTATGGGTTTGCTGCTTGCTGGTGCTCTACTCCAGCCTCAACTATGCAATTACTGTTAGACCACATTTTTCTTTCTGAAGGTTGCCATGGGAGTTCCTTATAAACAAAGTACCTTGTTCATGTCCTGGTTTTGAGTCTCCCGAGTCTCCCAGGCACTGCTCTTGTCTAGTACCCCCACGGATTTTTTATTCAGACTGAAAACTGAGCCACATGTAGGATTCGAAACTCTGGCTCCTGACTCTCAAAGGACTCACAAAGAACATTTCTCAGAGCCCCAGAATCCATCTCCTTCTGAATACTTGATAATTTTCATTCTTGAATGCACTCTACACTTACTGACCTAAAACCCTTTGCAGAGCCCCACAGTTGAAACATTTACATGGCATACATGATAGGCATCCTGACCAGTCATCCTGATCACGTGCAAAGACCTCGTTGGTCTCCATGAACCAATGGATTCATGGTTTTCCCTAAATGACAGAAAGACACTCTTTTCATCTGATTGCCTGGATGGGGCATGGCTCAGAAAATTGGTCTTGGTAATCCACAGATTGGACCTAGCTCCTCTAGAATTACCTGCGTTTTATGGTATCTGTACTAACATGTCTGACACAAAAATAGGACGTTGACATTGGGGCACTTTTAGGATCTTGTGATAACTCTAGAATTTCTAATTTCCCTTCCTTTCTATATCAGTGTGGGCCTATGTTTTCAGCTGCATTTCTGGAGGCACAAGGATTCCAGTGCAAGAAGTTTATCTGGCAGGTGATTCTAAGAAACATCAGTAAAAAGTGGGGATATAAGGCAGGCAAGGAAATGAAGCAAATACACACCATGCACAGCTAAGGCCTTCCTGCTGGCGTACTCTCAGCGGCAGTGTGGAAGATGCCTCCAAGGTATTAACTTCGGTCAGTTATTGCTTGAGGGTGGCTGGGGAGGTGTTAACTCCTTGGCACTTCCAGCTTTCTGGGAAGGTTCAGATAACTAGAGAAAGCGCTCAAAGAGACATAGGTGTTCGTGGTTGGAAGCTGTCAGACTGATGTGTGTAGAAATGGTAAGAGCTAAGAGAATACAAGGGGGAAGGGTACCAACAGCATAGCAGCATCTACTACAGCATACCAGGAAATCATTGCCATCTTCCTGGCCATCATGATCTATGTTCAGAACTAACAAGGAATGCGGTGTAAACAAATGACAGAAAATAGAACTTCTCTGCTCTAGGACCAGAGTTCACTCACCTTTGATGTCCTTTACTCCCTCTGGATGCTATCTCTGACTCCCTCTGACACAATTGTCTTTGGACATCGTGAGATTAAAACTATGACACCTGGGATTTGATTTCTTCTCTACCTGGTGATGCCATCCTTAACTTTGCTTCTGGTGTTCACACGGATTACTACCTGGCAGAGTTAAATTATTACTGTTGTCTAGAATGATAACTATCTATTATGCACTCAGAGAATTGCAGTCTTTTAAAGAAAAAACAACTCCCTTGAATGGTTAATTCAACGGCTCTTCAAGTGACTATGAACCTCTATATTTCTCAGATTTTTTTCTAATTATAAATCTGCCTAAATAAATATATTTTTTCTCCAGGAGTTGGAGGTCTGATTTAGCAAGTATTTTCTAGAAATAATATTAGCTAGAAAAAGCAGATTTCACTGAGAGGGAGAGAAAGAGAGAAAGAGAGAGAGATCAAAAGGCCAGTGGAGGCCGGGTGCCGTGTCTCACGCCTGTAATCCCAGCACTTTGGGAGGCTGAGGCGGGCGGATCACCAGGTCAGGAGATCGAGACCATCCTGGCTAACACGGTGAAACCCCGTCTCTACTGAAAAATACAAAAAACTAGCCAGGCGTGGTGGCGGGCGCCTGTAGTCCCAGCTACTCCGAGGCTGAGACAGGAGAATGGCGTGAACCCAGGAGGCGGAGCTTGCAGTGAGCGGAGATCGCACCACTGCACTCCAGCCTGGGCGACAGAGCGAGACTCTGTCTCAAAAAAAAAAAAGGCCAATGGAAAGGCCAAGAAAGCACATGATTTTAACTTTGGCAGTTTTACAACCAAAGGAAGAGAGTCAAAGAGAAAGAGGGAAACCTCTTCCTTTCTGAAAGTTCTGATTGAAATTTGAACTCTAAAATAGTCTTTGGCTTGAAAGATTGAACTGCACCATCTTTCCGTATAAATGGCATGGGAAGACACATTTTTATGTGTTGTTTTATGGGTTTTCTTCGCATCTTTAATGTCTAACCATTTTATAGTGCTTGGCTTTGCAGGGCCCTTGAGATAACCTCCCGAGCAATACTGGCTTTTTTATTTGCAACACAGGAATAGTTAAGAAAGTGCCTGCACACCAATGACAAATTATTGCAATCTTAACTAGAAATAAGGTAGTAAAGATTGCTCGGACTAAAAACTTAAAAGAAGGTTAGAATACAGAGAGGGAGAGAAATCTTCCAAATAGAATAATGAAGTTAATTGGTACAAATGAGTGTGTTTTACCATAGTTGAAGATTAATTGCATTTTGTTAACCGTAAAGTTCTTTTCTCCTCCCACCAATTTGGTGGTATTTTTTTTTTTCTAAATCCCTTGATTCTAAGATTTTTGAGTGCATCTTTTAAAGTGTACATTTTGGGGCCGGGCGTGGTTGCTCATGCCTGTAATCTCAGCACTTTGGGAGGCCGAGGTGGACGGATCACGAGGTCAGGAGATCGAGACCATCCTGGCTAACATGGTGAAATCCTGTCTCTACTAAAAATACAAAAAATTAGCCAGGCGTGGTGGTGGGCACCTGTAGTCCCAGCTACTCGGGAGGCTGAGGGAGGAGAATGGTGTGAACCCAGGAAGTGGAGCTTGCAGTGAGCCGAGATTGTGCCACTGCACTCCAGCCTGGACGACAGAGTGAGACTCCGTTTCAAAAAAAAAAAAAAAGTGTACATTTTGAGGAGTTACACCCCCATTGTATAAGATTTTATCTATAGAGCTATTTATTTATTTGGTATAAAATCTATTATCAGTGAGATGTAATTATTTGCAGATCATAAAACACTGTATTTTTTCAATCTGTTCTTGTGTGTTACTGTATACCCTGGTGTTAGGAGAATCTATTTATTTCCAATTTTTAATGATGAATTAAGTTAAAGGCATTTCGATATTTAAGAAGTTATCTTAAAGATTCCATTTTTCCTCTTTGTCAGTCTTACTCCAATAGTTATGAAAGGGAACTTGAGGTGATGGTGAAGAACACAGGCTTTGGTTTCAGGTGGCTTTTGATCTAAGTCCTGGCTGCAGCCATTACTAATTGTTAGACCTGAGATAATTATTTAACTTTGTTCTGACTTTGTTTTCTTACCTATAAAAGGAGAATACTTTGACAATGCTTAGTTTATAAGTATAATATTATGAGAATTCAATGATATAATTTTATAATTAAATAACATTATGGTAATATGATATAATTAATATAGCATGATGTAATTAATACAGCATGATATAGAATTTTGGAGCGTGAAAGCATTTAAACTGTTAGAAACCAATATAACTAATTAGCAAAAACATTTTACACTAATGGATTTGGTCAGATGTCAAACTAAATGATGTATTACTACAGCACAAGAGGTCAGCGAGGATAATTAGTAAAGAAGAAATAGCTCAGTCTCTGATTCTGGGCTTTGCATATGAATACTCATTTACATATTTCTTTAAGAAAAAGTGATTTCCACCAAGATGCATTGGCCTGTATAAGGGTCACTAGGCAGCATAGAGTTCTTGGAAAGAATATTCTCACCCAAATATTTTATATGTAAGATAGTGAAAGAAAATGTTTAAAATATGCCTATAAAAGTTGAAACTTAGTGTTTTAAAATTCTCTCTTGAATTTTTTTTTTTTTTTTTCTCACCAGAATCCTTTTCTTAGCTCAGCGAGGAGATGGAAAGGGAGAAGAAGAAACACTGAGAAAGTTTTACCATGCTTTGCTTCTTAGGTCATAAGTACATGACTTGTGGTTGGCTCAGACCTCACCTTTAAGTTTTGTTGGTTCATTAAGACTTATTTTCACATCACAGAAACATAGAACTTGGAACACAGAATTTATGTGAGAAAAGACCAAAGTAGATTTTTTTTTTTTTTTTTTTTTTTTTTGAGATGGAGTCTCACTGTGTCGCCCAGGGTGGAGTTCAGTTACACAATCTCAGCTCATTGCAACCTCCACCTCCTGGGCTCAAGTGATTCTCCTGCCTCAGCCTCCTGAGTAGCTGGGATTACAGGCACATGCCACTGCACCTGGCTAACTTTTGAATTTTAGTGGAGACTGTTTCCCCATGTTGGCCAAGCTGATCTTGAACTCCTAACCTCAAGTGATCCATCCGCTTAGGCCTCCCAAAGTGCTAAGATTACAGGCATGAGCCACCATGTCCAGCCCCAAAGTAGATATTACCTAATATATTGTTTTTCCCAAAGCAGTCCTCAGAAATATCCCAAGAGAATCCCCCTCTTTTTCACTCTCTGATCTCATACATTTCCTGTGGTCAAATAAATCCCCTCTTGAAACTTTATCATGCACATTGATATCTTAAAAGTCCTGAGGAGTCCTAAAATAAAGAAACCAGTATGATTCACTTTCTTTAACTCAATGAGTATTTCCCAAACTTCTGTGTCCATGGCATCCTTTTTTTTTTTCCAGTGACAGCTGACATTCATGGAATCAGTGTTCCATGCAGTAGATTTCAGGCTACACAGGGCTAATTCATCATGCCTGCAGAACCATGTCCATTCTGGTTCAGTGTCCATTATCCCTGGTCTCGGCGGCCTAGGCACATATATGTGGCAACTTCAGGAACCTAGTGATGCAGCCTGCCATTTGTAAGTCACAACTTTTAGATTCAGACCCCTGTGAACTCACAGCTTCAGCATGTGTTTGAGATGAAAAGAAACATGATATCATGGCTGTATTAGGGTTCTCCAGAGGGGCAGAAGTAGTAGGATGAATGTATATATGAAGGGGAGTTTAATAGGAGAACTGACTCACATGATCACAAGCTGAAGTCCTATGATAGGCTGTCTGCAAGCTGAAAAACAAGGAAACCAGTTCGAGTCCCTAAACCTCAAAAGTAGGGAAACTGATAGTGCAGCCTTCAGTCTGTGGCTGAAGGCCTGAGAGCCCCTGGGAAATCATAGTTTAAGTTCAAGAGTCCAACAGCTGAAGAACTTGGAGTTTGAAGTTCAAGGGCAGGAAGTATCCAGCATGGGAGAAAGACGGAGGCCGAAAGACTCAGCAAGTCTGTTCTTCCATCTTCTCCTGCTTGCTTTATTCCAGCTGTACTGGCAGCTGATTAGAGGGTGCTCACCCAGACTGAGGATGGTTCTGGCTCTCCCAGTCCACGGACTCAAATGTTAATCTCCTTTGGCAACACCCTCACAGACACACCCAGGAATAGTACTTTGTATCCTTCGGTCCAGTCAAGTTGATACTCAATATTAACCATCACAGTGACTTTCACCTGGGCTGGGGGGTCAGGGTGGCTAAGCTGAGCCTTTGTAAAGAGGTGACTGTGGAAGAGCCCAGTAGAGTTCGTGCCCTTGTCTCAGCTGCTACATTTTCTTCCACAGAGGCTAGGGAAATTAGCACCACTGGTATTTTCTGTCTCTAAAATATGTTTCCATGTATACAAAGAAAAGAAACTCAATAATTAAAAAAGAATAAGATGTTTGTGTTTGTGAGAAAGGAAAAAAAATGGGCTACTCAGGTATTAATAAAAGTGAATCTTCTCCAAATACTCTACCTACTTCTCAAGGGACTGTTTCCTTGCAAATATTGAAAATGAGACATACAAGAAAAATCTACTTATTCCAAAGAAGAGTGCAAGAATGGGTAGAGAAAAGCCAATATATTTCCATAGTTTTCCTTTCCGTTTCATTTCTGGGATGGACTAAGACTTGGCAGGTTTTCTTCCCACATGTCTCCTGGGTTTTCTTCAGGAATGGAAACCATTTGTGATCATAGGAAGAAATGTTCTTGCTGACACATGGGCGTTCTTTGCTGTGTAGGCTCCAAGATTTTCAGTGACAGCCACGTAAACCCCAAGTTCCCAGTGAGCGTTTGCATGGCCCGGGGCAGCTGTGTATGCAAACACCTGATGGGGAATAGATAAGATTTTGCTGCCCTTTCTGGCCCAGGATGATGGACATTTCCCTCTGTGTGGTCACAGAGTGGGAAGGCTCCCAAGGAACTGTAAAGAAAGAGCTCCCTTAACCACATAAAACAGGGAAGAGTAAGGGATGGATGGAGAGAAACTTTCTCTAGAGTAGTGGTTCTCAAAGTGTGGCCCTGCATCAGCACCAGCAGCTTCGCAATGCCTAAGGTCCTGTCCAACTCTCGGAATCAGAAACTCCTGGGGTGGAGCCCGGCAGTCTGTGTTTTGACAAGCCCTGGCCCTCCAGGTGATTTGGATGCTGCCAACATTTGAGAACCACTGCCCAAAAGGAAAATAATCTGCTCAGAGGGGAAAGAGCAGCACTGGGCATTCTTCAGATGCAACTTTTGTATTTCCTCTGCGCTAGAGTCTCATTTTGATCCCTTTGCCACTAAGTCCAGCTTAAGGATTATGGTAGTATCTATCCTTTTTTTTTTTTTTTAACGGAGCCTTGCTCTGTCGCTCAGGCTGGACTGCGGTGGCGCAAACTCGGCTCACTGCAACTTCCGCCTTCCGGGTTCAAGCGATTCTCCTGCCTCAGCCTCCTCGAGTAGCTGGGACTACGGGCCCCGCCGCCACGCCCAGCTAATGTTTTGTATTTTTAGTAGAGATGGGGTTTCACCGTGTCAGCCAGGATGATCTTGATCTCCTGACCTCGTGATCCACCCGCCTTGGCCTCCCAAAGTGCTGGGATTACAGGCGTGAGCCACCGCGCCCGGTCAGTAGTAGCTATTCTTACCCACGCAAAGATGGCTAAGAAGCCCTTTCTGTACTTTCCTGAGTACAGGTGAGTTGGCTGACATTTCTAACACAGTGATGCTTAACTCTGGCTGCATATTGGGATCGCCTGGAAGAAACTTTTAAAAATCCAAATAGCCAAAGCCGCATCACAGATGGGTTAAAATCTGAGAGGAGGAGGAGTGAGACTCTGGTGTCAGTGTTTTTAAGCCTCCCCACTGGGATGGTTTCAATGCGTAGTCAAAGTTGGCTCTAAAAGGAAAGGGTCATTGAGGCTAAGGGAAAAGAAAGACTACCACGTGCATGTAGGCAAGCTTGCTAAGCACTGGATTTCAAGCCTGAAAATGTTAAGGGCTTACCTAAGTCCCACATCCTGTTTCCTGATTCTGGTGCTTCTCTGCAGGCACCTTTCTTCACCTCTTCCCGATCTATTCTTTCGCAGACCACAGCTCCTGCTAGCCATCTAATTTCCTGGCTTCCCACAGCACGTCTACGCAGGTGTCGGATTTTACTTTTTTTTAAAATTATTTATTTATTTGTTTGTTTATTTATTTATTTTGGCACCATAGTCTTGCTTTGAAGCACAGGCTGGAGTGCAGTGATGTGGTCTCGGCTCACTGCAAGCTCCGCCTCCCGGGTTCAAGCAATTCTTCTGCCTCAGCCTCCCAAGTAGCTGGGACTACAGGCACACACCACCATACCCGGCTAATTTTTTTGTATTTAGTAGAGATGGAGTTTCACCGTGTTGCCCAGGCTGGGCTCAAACTCCTGAGCTCAGGCAATCTGCCCGCCTCAGCCTCCCAAAATGCTAGGATTACAGGTGTGAGTCAACACACCCAGCCGACATCCGGTTTTATAATAAGGCATTATCTTCACCCTATCTTTGGCTCTTAGGTGCCAAGTACACAGAGGCAATTTTGATGGAGACTGCTCTTTGGGCCACTGGTCTCACGTTATCCTATCTCTATTCTCCCGCCTCACTTACCTTCCTGTACCCTGACAGGAGCTGTTGATGCTCTCTGGTGCAGTGATTATAGCATGGTGCCACAGTCCACTGTGTCTGCTTCTCCAGGTCCTTTGGGTCTTGAGACATCCACATTTTGTGCTAGTGAGAGTCCTCCAGAGATCCAAAACCAATAGAATACATATAAATAAATTCGTTATAAGGTATTGTTGGCTTTTGAGCTTATGGAGGCTAAGTGGTCTCACTACCTGCTCTCTGCAACCTGGAGTCCCATGGCCAGCAGTGTAGATGGAAGGCTTGAGAACTGATGGTGGAGATTCCAGTCTGAGCCTGAGGGCCTGAGAACCAGGAGTGCTAAGGGCAGAAGAAGAAGCAGTCAGGCAGGGAGAGAGGGTGAATCCTGTCTTCCTCTACCCGTTTGCTCTATAATGTCCACCCACATTAGGGAGGGCAAACTGCTTGGCTCAGTCTACTGATTCAAATGCTAATAATCTCTCAGGAAAACACCCTCACAGACTCACCCAGAAATAATGTTTAGGCGGATATCCCAGCATCCCATGATCTGGTGGAGTTGACACATAAAATTAATGATCACAGTCTTTTTGGGTAAAAGATGAAGCATGGGGCAACCTGGGGCTTGTGGGTGGATTACCTAAACTAAAGTTTGGGAAGATTGGTAATTGACAGAGTGTTTGTTCTTTGATGTTGGTGGGGTTGGAGGGTGTAGAGGGGGTGGGTAGTGTCACTGAACATCATGGTGTTTGCAAACAGCTTTAAATTAGAAATGTGTGGGTGTGTGCATGTGTGCTCACAGGTGTGCTGGGGCTGAAACCACATGGAATTGAGAAAACTATCTTTGATGATGCAGGTTACAGACATAGAAGGTGAAAAGAGATCCATTTACAACTTAGATAGTGAGGGACATACTAGTGACAGCTCTTCTGACTTCTTACCTCTGGGTTTTGTGGCTCACAATTTTTATCTATGACATTAATATGTGTTCATATGTGGTGGTCCAAATATCCCGAAAGAGTTGAAGGGTGAACTAACAGAGGAGAGCAGTACATCAGGGATGACCGGAAGCGGAAAGTCATTAACAGCTCCACGTGCAAAGGGGCAAAGTGAGAGAGCTGCTGCTAATGGGAAGGACCCACATCATAGATACATGGCCGTGGGCAGAGGCACACAGCCATTGCAAACCACGGCCCAGCAGGGAATAAATGCTATGACCTCAAGTGTTTGCTGCACATTCAGTTGTCAAACTTGTCCCCCGCAGGACTTGGCAATTCCTTACCTTAGCCTCCTGGTAGATTTTTCAGAACAGCCGAAGTTTTGCCTAGCAACTGCCAGAATTTCCAATGATCAACTTAAAGGAGAAAGAAAACACTTAGTACAAATTCAATTAGCCCCCTTTTTCCCTTTCCCAAACCAAATGTGAAATGCTCACAAATCAATGTATTGCATTTATATAGCAATTTACTCTCCGACCCTCAATTCCACCCCCATTTGGAGCTTAAAGTAGAAACCTGAAATTTTATTATCTCTGATTTATAAGTGGGAAAAGGCCTATTCAGTGAGGTGAGTCCACATTTATTGCTGGTCTGTAGGGTTGTTTAGTTCCTCCTGTGAGGGTGTTTAGAGGAATTGCGTGGAGCTTTGTTTGTTATTAAAACGAAAGCCAGGCTCTGTCTCTCCAGCTGTCTAATGACGAGGGAAAAGATGTCAGGGCATCCTCATTTTACAAATGACCTATGAACAATTCCTACTAGGGTAATTTTATTAGTTTTGAGACATTTAGCTGCCACTAATCCGATAAGGATATACTTCCAGGATTCTAGGGTTAGAGACAGCAGGTGAAGAAACAAGTAGACATTAATACTTTGTAAGCTGTTAACAGAAAAGATATCTTTTTGCTCTGAACACGGAAGCTGGGTGAAAGACAGGCAGAAAGGCTTCCTGGCACTACTGCATTTGTCCGCAGAGAATTTTTGTCCCGCTTGGCTCAAAGATAGGTGAAGAATGCGGCTAAGATTTGAGTCTAGGGATGACAGAGAGGCTCTAAATGTGGGTATAGGAAAAGGAACCCCAATCAAACATCTCCAGATACATCCTACTTGCTCTTTGACAAGACAGCTGCGTCCAGTAATGGATTTTGTTGGAAGTATCCTTGTTTTTTCTCCTACTAGCCGTCAGGAATTAGAATTAATCGTAAATAAAGAGTAATGCTGCTAAAACTTACAAGGTCAAGTTTTTTATTCCTTCAATAAATGAACACATTTAAAGTGAGCCATATCATCAGGCAATTAAGTATAGAGAAGAAATTATATTTGTATTATGAATTTAAAGATGGTGTTAGGTTATAAGATCATGGAGTTCATAGTAAGATAACAGAATTGAGGAACTGAGAATTGACCTTGATCTACTCTCTGGTTTAATAAATGAGGACACCTGATGCATTCAAACTATAAATGATTAGCCAAGAGTGCCACAGGAGTCAAAAAGCCAGGGCTCCATCCCAGATTTTTTCTTCGAGGGATAAATGATGAAGTCTGGATCTTCTGGTCAGTAATGGTGCCTTATGCCAACAGAGGAATCTCATGAAAATCAAATCAGAGATGAATCATTAGGCATGGCCAGAACCAGGGCCTGAAACAGTACTTTCAGGATTCTGCTGCTCTCTCTCTCTGTCACCTCTAGTGTTCTCTGTATTGGCTTTGCCCTCAAAGTGGCCTTCTACCCATGGTACCAGAGATAGGCTCAGTTAATTAAGGTTCCTTTCCAAGTGGCTCAGGGGCCCTTTTCCAGTAATTCTGCAAAATGTTCAGGGGATTGCAGATTGCAGTTGGATAGCAGGTTGTACGTGCAGTCTTGGAGTACAGGTGTAGAGTCAGCTCTCTCAAACCCTACAGACTGAGAATGGGAGAAAGACAGTGGATGGCTCAAAGACAGGCTTGGCAGATTGAACCACATGTACCCTCTTCATGGGTAGAACACCCATGACTTTGGACTTTTATATCCCCTTCCACATTCATACCCAAACCCTAGAGAAGGCAAGAGCAACAAAGCCACACGTTTTTAGAAATGTATTCTTTGTAGTTTGAAGAACTCTCCTAATTTTTATAACATTCTCAGACTTCATTCTTGGCACACACTCAAATTCATGTCAGTTTTCTGAAATAACTTTTCCAATCACATGACCACGATTTTAAGTCTTAGCAATTTCCTTTAGGAGAACATTTGTGTTGATTTAGCACCATTGCTGAGAATTCCTGTGCCCGATGTCTGCACCCCTTGACTCCAGGTAGCAGCCCAGAAAAGGCTAAAAGGCTCTTTTTAAACACCTGTTAGGGAGCCGCGCACCTGCTTTCTGATGACCTCACTCTTGGCCATCCAGGCATCCAAGGACGACGGCTAACAGTTCATAAATCTAACCCACTCACCATTCCTCAGCTCACACGTTGGATCAGAAGGCTCCTTTTCACTTTTCCTTCCACCCAAAGTTTCTGGCAACAAAAAACTTTGATGTTTTCTGAGAGCCTTGGGAACTTGGATCGTATGCTATTAGCAGCTGTACTTTAGAGTTGTAATGGCTGTGGAGGACTTATTTCTAAGTGTTGAGAAATGTATTGTCACCCAGATATTCAACGAGGGCTACAGAGAGATGTTGTGAATTAAAACATAAAGGGCAAACCACAGGAAAACGTAATATTTGGATATCTTACTTACGGGAAATATTTAGAGCCAAAGAAACTAAAATACAAAGTCCTTGGCTCTTCTAGATTATATTAAATTCCTCCATCCCTAAGGTCAAAAGCTTTTCATTGGAGAATGAGACATGAATAATACTATCAAGGGGTGAGCTGGTGGCAGGCTAGAGACAATCCTTTTTGGAGGTCCTCACGCAGCTGACCACAGGGTGTGGACGTACAGCTCTATGCCTGAAGGCACATTAAATTCCCTTTGTAAAAATTAAGACTCTTGGGCCTGACCCCAGCATTAGTGAATCAAATCACCAGGGAAGGAGTTTTAAACATTCCCAGGTTTTAAGCAGAGGCTTAGATTGCCTCATTCAAAGGGAGAGCAAAGCTTTGCAACTAGCTCCAAACAACTGCAGGTTTACTATCTGGGGCTGGCACCTTTCCTATGGAACTGCCTTGAGACGCAGCCTGTTTCCATCCACTGCTGTCGCTAGTTTCAGCTCCACGTAGCACATCCAATTGAAAACTCAAGTGCCCATGTTCTGGAGGGTCAGGATCAAGGACTCTTGTTTCTCCAAGGTGCAGCTTGCTCTCCTCTCTTCGCTACTGAACTTTGTAGGGGCTTGAGGCTAGCCTCCCTGCGCCTTACCACCCTACCCCTACCCCTGCCCTGGGAGGAGTGCTGTGGGCATGGTCAAGGCCAGGACATTTCATTGGAGCTGATGACGTGATCCATCTTGTTCCTCTGACTTCCCTTCTTTAGTCTGGAGCCTATGTAATAGGCATTGAGAAACACCCTATAACCTCTAGGTTATATTATAGAGCATCCTCATAATAGAGCATCCTTATAACCTCTAAGGATTCTCCAGACCCAAGACTTTTGTCTTTGTGTCCTTTGTTCCCTATGCCAGGAATGTCCTTCCCCATGTTTACATGGCCTGCTGTTTCAGCTCCTTCAAGTCTTTGCTCAGACATTGCCTTTCAGGGAGGTCCATGCTTACTACCTTATTTAAAGAGGCTAACTGTATTTCTCAATCTCTCTTACCATGCTTATTTGTTTTTCCATAACATGGGTCACCATCTAGTGCAAAATATAATATACATACAATATATAATATACATATACGGGTTTGTTATGTTTATTGTTGATTTTCCACACCCAACAGAATGTAAGCTCTACAAAAGGATGGGTTTTAGGTAATTGTTGTATCGACTGATATAGTCACAGAGACTAGAACTGTTTTGTGGTATTCAGTAAATATTTGTTGAGGAAATGAATGAATGAATCAATGAATAAGTGAAAGTCTGAGCCAGCTACTTCTGGGGGAAGGCCTAGTCCTGTTTTCCTCTTTTTTTTTCCCCCTTTGGATACTCTTCCTTCTCTAATATGTCCACATAAGCTGAGACTGGAA
This sequence comes from Macaca thibetana thibetana, assembly GCF_024542745.1. Lineage (NCBI taxonomy): Eukaryota > Metazoa > Chordata > Mammalia > Primates > Cercopithecidae > Macaca > Macaca thibetana. The sequence continues at coordinate 6,400,150 of NC_065593.1, forward strand.
GCAGCTCGGCCCCCACTCTGCCCCGTCCCAGGAAGCACACACTGGGTGCCTATTCTGCCACTGGTGTGAGCTTCGTGGTGCTCCACTGCTCACTCTCACACTCTCACTCTCACACACTCTGCTTTTCAGGGCAGACATCCCTTTCTTCTTGGCCGCTTACACTGACCTCGCTTAGCTAAAAGCTCTCTCCGAGGGGCCAGCCCAGTTCACTGGATTCCATAAAGGGGTCTGGGTCAAAGTTCCAGCTAATATGTGTTACATTTTCATGTTCCTGCAGATCTACTGGGGAAGGGTAGTCCCTGCTCTCTGTCTTGCTAACCTTTAGATATCTCCCTTCAAATGCACCCGGACATTACTTGTTATGCTCAGCAGCCCAGAGGTGACCCAATCCAGCCTTACTGTTTGGGGCAGGGCTCAGGCTATACAACCCGGCACACTTCTGTACCTGGGGACAAATTCTTGTTTCAGTGTGAAAGCTTCAAGCTTCCCCCTCATAGATGATCTGGAAGTCCCAGAAGGCCTGACTGAGCACTGCTTAACTTACTTTCCTCTTGCTATTCTCCCTTTCTCTGGGCCTCTATGTATCTTGTAGTCCCTGTCAATGGAAGGAGTGGAAATTTTTGCAATGCCACGTGATACCGGCTGGAAATTCCGCATAGCCTGTTTGGTTAATATTCTCACTAGATCTCAAAGGCCACTGTGAACTTCTGATTTCATGGTATTCCCAGCCAAAGGGTCATCATCTTCACTGTGGTCAACATCACCTAAAATTGCCTGGCCGTTTGTCTTTTGGGCACTGTTTTTTTTTTTTCATACACATGTGGTCTTTTTAATTTTTATTCCTCGCAACTTTATGAAGTAGGTTCTGGGTTTTTAAAAATTTTTTTATTTTATTTATTTATTTATTTTTATTTTTATTTTGAGACGGAGTTCCACTCTCGTCACCCAGTCTGGAGTGCAATGGCGCGATCTCAGCTCACTGCAACCTCTGCCTCCCGGGTTCAAGTGAATCTCCTGCCTCAACCTCCTGAGTAGCTGGGATTACAGGTGCCTGCCACCACGCCCGGCTAATTTTTGTATTTTTAGTAGAATCGAGATTTCTCCATGTTGGCCAGGCTTGTCTCAAACCCTTGACCTCAGGTGATCCACCTGCCTCGGCCTCCCAAAGTGCTGGATTACAGGTGTGAGCCACTGCGCCCGGCATAGGTTCTGTTTTTATTCCCACTTTACAGATGATGAGAGTGAGGCTCAGATTGTGTAAGTCACTTGCCAGAGCTTGCAAGATTATAAATAGCAAAACCTGAACTCAGAGTTAGGTTTTGTTTGATGCCTAAGCACAGGCTCTTTCCCCACTATACAGTGGGCCAGAAAGGGATCAAACGTGTGTCCAAATGTAGGAGAATGCCCAAGACTGAGGATGATTAAGTGTTGTTGCACCGAACATCCTCTAGCTCTATGGTTTGTTTATCTTCTAGTCTAGCTGTCCAGGACTTCAACCTAACGTAGAGCTCACTGAGATTGCTGGTGTCTCAGAGATTTGGGGACAAAGCCCATTTGTGTCAGGTGGTAGTCAGGTCACCAATTAGAATACAGTTTACATGTGTCCCAGTGAAAGCAGCAGTTGGGCTGGGTCATTTAAATAGCTTTATTAACTTGAATTTTATCCCATAGAACCAATAGTAAGTGCCTACTATGTGCCCATCATTGTACCTCCCTAAGTTGCTGTGTCTGAAAATTAGGTCACTGTCACAGGATGAATACCAGTGCCTGGCTGTGGGTACATGGACAACTTCTGCACGCTTTCTTCAATCAGCATGCTGGGAGGGCAGATGTTCCTTATGGAACACACACTATTTCCAGAACGTTTTAATAGATGTTACAAGGACACACATTTTCTCTGTCAAATAAGTTTCAGAGAACTTGAGTAAAAATTCAAACTTGGCTCACACCTGTAATCACAGCATTTGGGGAGGCCGAGGCGGGTGGATCATGAGGTCAGGAGATTGAGACCATCCTGGCTAACACGATGAAACCCCGTCTCTACTAAAAATACAAAAAAAAAAAAAAGAAAAAAACTAGCCGGGCGAGGTGGCAGCGCCTGTAGTCCCAGCTACTCGGGAAGCTGAGACAGGAGAATGGCGTGAACCCGGGAGGTGGAGCTTGCAGTGAACTGAGATTGTGCCACAGCCCTCCAGCCTGGGCGACAGAGCGAGACTCCCTCTAAAAAAATAAATAAATAAATAATAATAATAATAATAAAATTCAAACTTGGAAGTTTTTTTCTGCTGAAAGACTTTTCAAAGTCCCTACCATGTGAATGTGAGTGATCTATTCAATGAAGAGTAAAGAATGTAACAGTTTCCCAAACACTTTTGACTGTGAATTGTCCCCAAACATTTCCTCCCATGAATTATTGCATTATACTTGTGCTCTGTGGAACTCATTTTTAGAAATACTGATTCAAATACAATGTACTTTCCATTAAAATAGCAAGCAAAACAAAATAATATATGGGTACTCAATTATTTTCCATGTAACTTTCCTTTGCCTAAATGTCTAGTTTAGTTGGTGGTGAACTAGAGATACAGAAGTGCACGGCGTACATGTCTTTGCTCTGATAATTTGTCTCTAACCAAGAGGTTTTCTTGCTATGAAATCATTTTGCCCTGCTTTCAGCTCTTACCTAAGGAGATTAGAATTGTAAAATCACTTACAATTATTCTATGACTTATCTACCAGGCTTCTAATCAAAGCACATTTCTTAAATGGTTTATACATTGTTTTCCTTTTATGAAAAACTTAAACTGAATACAACTAGGTGTTTATGAATGGTTTCTATGAGGCCTTATAATTTCTTTACAAAGCTGATTAATAATTTCTTTACAAAGCTGGTTAAAGCTACTTCATTTTCTGGAATTCCAGAACCCATGTTAAACTATGAGAATGACAAGAACAAAAAGAGAAACACACTGAGACAACCACATCTAGGGCTGAGTATTTTATTTCGAACTCCATGACTGTTTAGTTAAAGAAGTCATTGACACGATACTGCTCATTTTAAAAATTTCAGTGCAATTGAATTTTTAGTTCACTTCTCTCATCTCTTTTGGGTTTTTATCTTTGGAATTTCTGACCAAAGTGTATGCCTTTTGGTTAATAAGACTTTCCTTTAATGGATGATAAGGCCAAGTGATTAATAATCACCAGGCTCTGGTTGTTTTCATTAGGACGATAACATATGGACACGCTGCTCAGCTTCATCACAGAGCCCCGAAATGGAATCATAAAAGGGGAGATGAGAAATTCTGGTTTAGATTACAGCAAATAGCTTGAGGAATTGGCTCTGATGAGCTACAATTTACTGTTGTAAAATCTCACAGAGATGAGCCTTCTGCCATTTCCTCTCTTGTGTTTGAGATTAGTTGGAGAGGGTGGTGGAGGATCATCATCTGTCTGTTTTTAGCAGTCTTGATTCCAGTGACGTTAGTTATAAAGGAGATGGGAGTGTGGGTGGGCCTCACCAAATTCCCAACAAGCACTTAACCGTAGCCTCAAATCCGATACACATTTGTCTTTATGAAACCCCACTGGTTCAGCCAAAGCTGAAAGAGATATTGGTGGAGTCAGGAGGAGGGACTGAAAGGAACAGGGGAAGTGCAGATGTACAAGGAATGGAGTGATCAGAGATAAGGAAGTTACCCATGCAGAGAAATGAAGCTTTGAGGTACCAGCTGCGTTGTGCCAAAGACAGAGGTGAGGGAGCAGGGAGATTCTGGTTAGTAAATGTAAATCCTGGCTTTTATACAAAATCAGCAACAATGGAGGGCAGGTTGATTCAGGTACAGGGAAGAAAGTTAGTGTTTTTTGAGCACCTATGATTGCCAGACCCTAGGCTAGGCTCTCAGACATGCCGCCTCATTGGTTTTACAACAAAAGACGGTAGAAATAATCATTAACCAAATAGATCTGATTTCAAAATCAGAAGGTAACAAAAGTAATATGTGCTCCATGGGGCTGCTGTGAGAAAGTAAAACAATCCATATTAAAAAAAAAAAAAAGTTAAACAACATAGGGGAATGCTGGATGCATAGTATATTAGTTCCTTTTGTACTGGTATAAAGGAATCCCTGAGGCTGGGTAATTTATAAAGAAAAGAGGTTTATTTGGCTCATGATTCTGCAGCCTGTACAAGAAGCATGGCACCAGCATCTTCTTCTGATGAGGGCTCCTGGGAGCTTTTGATCCTGGCGGAAAGGGAAGGGGAGCGGGTATGTCTTATGGTGAGAGAGGGAGCAAGGAGAGGGGAGGAGGTTTCAGGCTTTTTAAAACAACCAGCTCTCATGGAAACTAACAGAGAGAGAACTCATTCAGTACCGCTGGGACAGCACCAAGCCATTCATGAGGGATCAGCCTACATGAACCAACACCTCCCACAAGGCCCCGCTTCCAACACTGGAGATCAAATTTCAACATGCAATTTGGAGGGGAAAAATATTCAAACCATATCACATGGTCAACAATAAATGCCAGTCTCTTCCAACCCCCATCCACCCCCCAAATCACCTACCAAAACAAACAACACCTTTAAAAAGCCCTTTGAGAATGAGGTATTGTTGGCCCATTTCACAGACTGGGCATGTGAGTGTTTTCAGGGTTCTGTCTGTGTTCATCTCTCTCTCACTTTCTCCACTTCCGGTCTGTCTGTCCAAACTGACTTAACCGCCCCACTTTGCCAAAGCAGCATCTTCTCCTGACTTTCGCATTCTATTAAATATCATTTTTCCTGTTTTCAGGTTCCAAACTGTACAATCATACCTGGGTTTCCTACACACTTTAGCCTCCACTCAACAGACATAATTAATGTCCTGTTAATTCAAGAATGGCAGTCAGTATTTCCTAGGTGTGTCCCCTCCTTTCCATTTCTATGGTCACCACACTCCTTCAGGTCCCCAGTGCTTTTTTGCTGTGCCAGTTGTAGGTTCAATCTTTAATGAGTGTGTGGCTCTCACAGTGTTCTAACGTATTGTCTTGCCTGAGGCTAATTTCCAACTTTTTCACCGACAAATATATTCTGCTTGATAATGTCCCACCACTACTCATTGCACATACGGTCTCTAACTGGATCCCTGGTGTCCCACCTCCTCTCACTACTCCTTACCCCCACATATTGAGGTATTTGACATCATTTTTTGGTTACAGCTTTATTGAGATATAACTCACCGTATGATTCACCTCTAAATGATTCACCTCTAAACTGTATGATTCACACCTAAAGTGTACAATTCAATGTTTTTTGTGTATGTTCACAGACTTGTGCAGTCATCACTATAATCAATTATAGAACATTTTAAACACTTCGTTAAAAAAACCCTGTATTCTTTAAGTATCACCGAACTTCTGATTCCCTCCACTTTTAGGAAACCACTAACCTGATTTCTATCTCTACAGATTTGCCTATTTTGGACATTTTCTGTAAATGGAATTACATAATATATGGTCTTTTGGTTAGCTTCTTTCACTTCACGTAATATTTTCAAGGTATATCCATATTATCTCATATGTCAGTACCTCATTCTTTTTTGTAGCCTAATGATATTCCATAGTATGGTAGACCACATTTTATTTATTCATTCATTAGTTGATGGGATTTGGGTTGTTTCCACCTTTTAAATATTGTGAATAACACTGCTATAAACATTCATGTACAAATTTTTATTTGTATACATGTTTTCAGTTCTTTTGGGTATATCCCAAGGAATGGAATTGTTGGGTCATATGGTAACTCTGTTTAACCACTTGAGGAACTGCAAGTCTGTTTTCTAAGACATCTGCATCATTTTATGCTCCTATCAGTCATGTATGAGGGTTCCAATTTCCTCATCAATATTTGTTATCACCTTACTTTTTTATGACAGTCATCCCAGTGGGTGTAAAGTAGTATCTCATTGTAGTTGATTTTCATTTTCCTGAAGACAAGTGATGGTAAATATTTTTGCATGTGCTTGTTGGACATTTGTATATATTTTTGGAAAAAAAAGTTTATTCAGATACTTTACCTATTTTTAATTGGCTGAATTATTGTTTTATTATTGAGTTGTAATTATTCATATTTTAAATATGAATCTCATCATATAAATCATTTGAAAATAATTTCTTCTATTTTGTAGGATTTTGTTTTTACTTTCTTGACAGTGCCCTCTGAATCACAAAGTTTTAATTTGGATTGAGTTTAATATATCTATTTTTTTCTTTTGTTGCTTGTGCTTTTGGTGTCATATCTGAGAATCCATTGTCAAATCTAAGGTCACAAAGATTTACAAAGATCACAAAAACTTTGTTTTTTTCTAATAAATTTATAGTTTTGGCTCTTACTTTTAGGTCTTTGATCCATTTTGAGTTAATTTTTGTATATGGTGTGAGGTAAGAACATTTTTAAAGTCTCGGCTCATATGCCATTTCTCCATTAAGTCTTTTCTCAAATGCTAATTAAATATTGAAAGGGGTGATAATAACGATGATAACACCAGCCACCATCAATAAAATATCTTTTTTTTTAGATTACTACTAGTTTCTTTCCTGTATTTTATCTAATTCTCACAATTCTGTAAAGTAGTTTTTCAAAAAACAAAAACAAAAACCCTAAAAGAATGTTTGCTAATGTACTCTCATTTTCCCTGTATTATAAATGCGGAAGTTTAAATAGCTTGTTCAGGTTAGTGGCATATCTAGGATTCAAACTAGGTCTTTCTCTACTTTCTCCTCCCCTTTGCAAGTATTCTGAATGATACTTGCCTTCTTCCTCTCTTGAGCCCTAGTGTGACTTTACATGTGCCCCTTGTACTTAGGACCTATCACATTCTTCCTTGAATTACAATGCTTTTATATTTGAGTTATCTTCTCTCCTGATCTAAAAGGTCCTTGAGAACAGAAATACATTCATTTTGCAAGTCGTATAGCCACAATCACAGAGCATAAAAGACAGTTAATAAATATCTATTGAGTTGAGCAGCAACTCAATTGAACAGTAAATTCAGCAGTTCACTAAAATCAGAGCCTGGAGTTTCACCATAATTACCATTAGGTGATCAATGGGAACGAAAATAAGGTATCTTCATCTTCAATAAGAATCTAAAAATGATATCACTATTCAAGCAATAAATAGCATAATAATGGATCAAAGCAGAAATACTGAAGGTGTAATTGCTCCAAGTAAGCATGATTTGACTTAAACCTGAAAGAATAAGTTATATATCTAAAGAAGTAAGATATGTATGCATCCCTCAGAAAGGTACTTATTTGGGTCGTTGAAACATAGATGATTATTCTGGTTATGTATTGTATGTATATCAAAAAACTACCTCAAACCTGTGTGGTATAAAATATTTATTATTATTTCTCATGGTTCTATGCATTGATTGGGTTTGGCTGGTTTCTCATTTGATGACGCTTACATGGTTGCAGACAAATATCAGATCAAGCTGTCCTCAACTGAAGTTCCAACTGAGTTGAACGGCCAAGAAGGCCCACTCAAAGGCTGGCAGTCGATGCCAGATGAGAATTCAGCCGAGGTTGAGAACAGGCACACATACACATGGCATTTTCATGTGGTACAGCCTCCTTATGTCATGGTGGATGTTTTACAGGAGTGAGCAATCCAAGAGTCTCAAGTGGAAACTGCAAGGCTCCTTATGACTCAGCCTGGGACGTCATAGAAGTCCTGCTTCTACTGCGTTCTGTGGGTTAAGCAAGTCACTAAGGCCAAGGAGAGGGCAATCAGCATCCACTTTTTTACTGAAGAAGCAGCAAGCATGTACGGGAATGGGCTGAATTGACAAAGGCTACTTTGGAGAGCACTACCAGAAAGACGGAGAGTAAAAGATGTCAAATTAGCAGAATGTATCCAAGAATGAGTGTTTTCTGGATTAGGGCATGGCTACCTATTCCACTGGCTGAGGACTATCCCCTCATTCTTTTGAGAATTTTTATTCACAACTTTTATAGATTCAAGCTTATCCAGCAGCAAAGGATGCGTCATAAAGACCCAGAGGCTGCCAAATGGTAATGCAAATATAAGTAAACATAGAATAAAGCAAACAGGCTTAATTGGATTTAATATGCAAGTCCAATTAATATGCAATTTCAGTTACTGTAATATCTTCAGGTGAACAAGACCTTTGAAGGGCCTACCACACAGTGAAACTCTGTCCTTCTGGCCCTCCAGCCTTGCTGGACCCTCATGCTCAATCAGTCCCACATTCCGAGCTGTTCGGACCGTTACCCTTGACTCTCACATGTTTTAATTTCTTCCCCTGGTTCTGTATCTCCACCCAGGCCCTGTGTTTGAACTGTAAACGTATTTTCCTTCCAAGAAATCCATCTGATTTTTATTATTTACCCTTTCAACATCTTGCACCATAGCAATTACTTTCCTGATGTCACTTCATTCTTAGAATATTGAGTATTGAAACCTTAAAAAATAAAAGTACCTATTTTTATCATGGGTTTCAGCACACTTGAAGAGCAACTGATGAGAAAAAGGTGTGTCTGGACATTACTCTACAGAGGATGTTTTACCTCTGAGCTGGGACATTGAGGGCATGATGACTCCTAACCAAAATCTTGTGAAGAGGACACCAAGACATGATCGGTGTAATGCGATGAAAATAAAGGCAAGAAAAAGAAGACAAGAGAAGCATAATCTGCTTTACTCTCAAGGCAGAAGAATGAAGGGCCTTATAATACATGGTATTTTAAGCCTGCATTGAAACTGTGGGGATTAGAAATCAAGAAATGTCAGAATAATAAAATTGATATTGTCTACACATTAAGAAATTGGCAGGTGATTTTAGATTTTAAAAGGCTATTAAATACAGGGTGTATCAAAATATAAGATATGGTCAAGGCGGTAACCACAGGAAGATGCATAGTTTTAAATGAATTAATTACATATATAAAAAATGCATGTAAATAAAGATTCAACTCAAGATGGTAGAAAAATAACTTCAATAAGGAGACTGGAGGAAGGTGTGCAGAAATGTATACATTTCACAGAAAAAACTGCATAATTGATAATTCTAAGAACTGGCTTCTTTGCAAACAATAATGAGATAGACATAGTTCTAGAAAGATTAATCAAGGGAAAAAAGAATAAGGGCAAATTAAGACTGAGAGAAGCAATTTATATATGTAGAAGAGACTAAGGAAAGAAAAATTTAGTTTCCACATTTATTTTCCAGTCTATGTTAATAATTTTAAAAAGCTGGAAGATATGGGCAACTTACAAAGACTTCAGATCTTATTAAAGGAAAATAAGATAAATAATAAAGGGAAAAATAAGCAAAGTTTTCAAAGGACCCTTTTCCCTCCTGCCAAAAGGTCTGCACCTAGGTGGTTTCATGGATAAATTCTTTTCAGGATTCAATAAAATTCCTTTGCTATTTAAATTGCTACTGGGCAGAGAGAAAGAAGGAATGCAACCCAATCTGTTTTAAAAAGCTAGCATTGGCTGGGCATGGTGGCCCACACCTATAATCCCAGCACTTTGGGAGGCAGAGGTGGGCGGATCATGAGCTCAGCAGTTCGAGACCAGTCTGGCCAACATGGTGAAACTCCATTTCTACTAAAATATATATATAAAAAAGAATTAGCTGTGTGGATGTAGTGGTATGCCCCTGTAGTACCAGCTACTCGGGAGGCTGAGGCAGGAGGATCGAGTGAACCTGGGAGGTGGAGGCTGCAGTGAGCTGAGATCACGCCACTGCACTCTAGGAGGGGTGACAGAGAGAGACTCCATCTCAAAAAAAGAAAAAAGAAACTGGACAGAGAATGCTTGTCCAAAGAAAACTGTTTATCAGTTTCTCTTATTGATATAGATTTTAGAAGTTCTCTCATCTCAGCAAATAAAATATACCACATGGCCAACGAGGTTCCCCCTAGATTTATGAGAAATGTATTTTAGCATATTTATAATTTCTTTTATTTATAAATAAAATCATTTAAAAAAAATGTCAATTTTATAGAATTCGATTCCATGCCTGACTTCAAATATAAGCAAAAGACTGAGTAATCTAGCAAAATAGGTGCCCTTCATTCACAGGGTTCACAGAATTATCTGAAATGAACAATCACCTACCACATTTAGTTTTGTAACAATAGGGTATTCCCCTTAAAGTCAGCAGTAGATCAGGGTACTGCCCCTGAAACAGCTACAGGATTGGTCTCCCTGCTTCTCATCTCACCTAACGTCTTCCCATTCTCTGAAGGTCAGAATCCTTTAATGTGCACATCTTGTCACATTCTTCATACCTGTAATTAATTCCTTTTGTTCTTATGCAAGAGAACCAGGTCTTTAATGTGGTATCAGTGTCCTGCAGAGTGTGGTTCTTCTTCAGTTCTTCTTCCTTACTTATATGGGTTGAGACCTGTAAGGTCTTTGGGGCAATGTAGGGTACAGACACTCAATGGTATTGAGGAGGAGGAGGAGGAGGGGGAAGAAGAGGAGGAAGGTATTCTTCCTGGGGCTCCACCCACCAGACCTCCTGGACTTCCTTCAGTCCCTTAGTGGTGGCGTGTGTTCTTCTCCTCTCCCATGGCCCTCACCTGCACTCTTCCTGCCTGGAACCCTTCTCCTCTCTTTAACCAGGTGAAGTCCTTCAGAACTCAGCCTCTTACTGCTCCTTGACATTGATCTTCATTTTACTTATTGCAATTTTTAATTATGTATCTATGTGGTTGTTACTTCAGATTTCTAGAAAAAGAGGCCCTGACGCACATGCATGCAACCTGTGTTAGGGTCTCTCCTTAATCTAATGAGCGCTATTCAGGGGCACAGGGGACTGCAGCAGTTGGAAGCCTCCTTATTTTTTGTGGACGATGGGGAGGAGCCAGAATGGTGAGAAAAGGGGATTGAGCAGGCCACCCACCCTGACTGAGGTTATTTGAAATAGTTCCAGAAGTGCTAACTGAGAAAGGTGAAGGATAAAATACACACACACACCACACACTCACTGTGAAATGCTAAACTGGTCCAGTAGAAAAAGACCTTTTTTTTTTTTTTGAGACGGAGTCTCGCTCTGTCACCAGGCTGGAGTGCAGTGACGCCATCTCTGCTCATTGCAACCTCCGCCTCCCAGGTTCAAGTGATTCTCCTGCCTCAGCCTCCCAAACAGCTGGGACTACAGGCATGTGTCACCACACCCAGCTAATTTTTGTATTTTTTTAGTAGAGACAGGGTTCACCATGTTGACCAGGATAGTCTCGATCTCTTGACCTAGTGATCCGCCCGCCTCGGCCTCCCAAAGTGCTGGGATTACAGGTGTGGGCCACCGTACCCGGCCAATGAAACCTTTTAACTCTAATAGGACAATTTGTTAAGGAGTCCCTTATAAAACAAACGTAGAGAATTAGGATTTGAGATAGTTGCACACATGCTTCAGTCCTTTGCCTTTTATTTGTATCCATAAAGATTGTAGAAAAGAGCACTGAACAAATTCATCATAGTTTGGAAAGAGAAAAAAAAAAAAAAAAAGCAGCGCCCCTTTTAGCTAAAACTGTGTGGAACCCCTGACAGATGGGAAAAGAACAGGAGTTCAGTTTGGATAAGAAAGCTACACCCCCAAATGTGGTTGTGTGCAAAAGGGGCAATCCGGAGGTGTCTTGGGGAAGGATGGAACAACCAAGGGGGTGACCCTTCAGCATCCTGAATCCCCTCGGGCCCCCACGGAACTTTGGAGTAGGCAGAGAGTACAGAAGAGTGCCCGGGAGTGCCTGGGACAGAGACCCAGCATCAACATGATGGTAACACCCAGAACAAACAGAGAGCTCATCCATGTGGAAGAACAGCTACTGGTACCTTCCATGGGGCAGCGGGCCCCACTGTTTCCTTTATGAGGAAGGCTGAAATCAGGCATTTGTACCATGGTCTCATGTAGGCACTTGGGGATCACACACGTGAGGAAAACCAACAACCTGAAGACAGTTGCCAGGTGCAACCAGCCTGAGAAAACAGAATTAATGGGAGATGAACAGGGCAATGGTTTTCCAAGAAATGTCAGAGGATATTCTGTTCATGGAAGGATGAAACAGAGATCTCAGAACTGAAAACCTCGTCAAAATTTAAAAAACAAAAACCAAAAGCATCTTCCATTCAATGAATGGGCTGGAAAGCAGAATTTGTGAAAATGGGGAATAGATCCCAAGAATCCTCACAGACCACAAGGCCACAGGCATGAAATGTCTAGTAAAAAAGTAAAGAGAAGGAAGGACAGACAGCTCCAGGATGACCAATGTCAAGTTAATAGGCATTTCAGAAGGAAGGAATAGTGAAATTCACGGGAAGAAATTCTTAAGCAATAATAGGGTATAATTTCCCCAAATTAAGGAAAGAAATTTCTTCAAATGTAAAAAGTAGTGTAAGGTGAAAAAGAGGCCAAAACACACAACACACATGTGCAGAGAGAGAGAGAGAGAGAGAGAAAGAGAGAGAGAAACCCAGTGTGAACTTAGAATCAGATCACACGTCACTGGCAGCACTGGCTACAGAAAGACAACTGAGCAATACGTTTAATCATCTGAGGAAAGTAACCTGAAAATATGATTCTGTATTCAAAAACTATAATTTAAGTCTACAGGAAATATATAATTTTTCTGACATGCAAGAAATAACAATGTTGATCCCCCCTACCCACTCTTTTTGAAACAATTATGAAAGAACATATTCCAGCAAAATAAATACATATAAACAAAGAAATAAAACCAAAGAAAGAAATGGGATGCAAAAAGTAACTGAAGATGCAAGTGACAAAGTATGATAAGACACTAGTTGTATCAAGTTTAAATGCGTGCTATACAACTCTACATGTCATTTCTGGACATAAGTGGATGTGGTAAAATACAAGGCCATGGAGGGAATGGTATGTATCAAACTCAGAATAGAGGTCACCTCTGGGGAATGAGGGGATAACACGATTGGGAAGAAGTCCAAAAGGGGATTCAATTATACAGGTAATGTTTTATTTCTTAAAAACGAAAAGATAAGGATCTTGAGCAAATATAACTAAGTGTTAACATCTGTGAAATCTGGGTATTGAAAACATGAATAATGATTATACTATTATTTATCATTTCCTTTACATTGGAAATTTTTAAGAATTATTTTAAAGAGTGGATTAGAAATGAAGAAGTGGAGAAAGCATTGAGTAGATAAGTACTTGAGATATTTGTTGTGGAAGGGGCAGAGACTTCGGACAGAAATTGGGATGGGTGATGGGATCGAGAGAGACTTGTCTACATACTGAAGGAAATAATCTGGTAAAGGGGGGGACTGAGATGGAGGAAGGGAGGGCCAATTGGAGGAGTGACAGGAGTGCATGCAGCAGTGTACAGGACACACTACCCTGAAACATAGCACCAAATGTGGCATTTGAGAAAACAGCAGAGCCAGAAGGTCACCTTCACCCTTCTCCCCCAAAGCAGTTCACAGGACCCTCGTGTGAGAGGTGCCTTCCCTATACCCAGAGGAAAGAAACATCTTTATTATCCCTGAAGATGCAGGGACACAGAACAATTTTAACAAACAGATCTTGCTACTTTCCTAGCAGATCTTGCTACTTTCCTACCAGTCAACTACCATTAGACTCTACCCGCTTTGTCCAATCATTCTTCTCCAAGACCATCCACTTCTTCATCACACTCAGCATAAAAAACACAGGTTTCCCTGTCTCATTGAGTCTTCATTCCTGTGTCACATAAAATTTATATTCAATACATTCGTACAATTTTTTGTTAATTTGTCTTTTGTGATAGGAGCATCAGCCATGAACCTAAGATGGGAAGGAGAAAGAATTTTATCCCTGACACAGAACACCTGAAGGAGCATTTGCCTTTCGAATCAACAGGATGTCACTTCTTCCTCTTGAATGTCAGGAAGGACAGGTGAAATTACAGATCCTTAGGTTTTTCAGAATTTGATGAGCAGACTATAAAACAGCCTTCCCAAGATGTATTCGATTTTATCATTGACATGAAAAGTAAAATCATCATCTGAGAGTGGGCGGGGTGGTATGGGGATGGCTTTCTTGTGGTTGTCAGGTTTATCGAGGTATTATTTACATCTGTTAAAATTCGCCCCTTTTCATGCCGAGTTTCATGAGGTTTGACACACACACACAATCTTTGCTACCATCAGTATATAGAACTGTTTCATGATCCCCTCACAAATCCCTTGTACCCCTTTATAGTCAACCCCTCTCCACTCCCCAGACCCAGGCAGTTTGGATAAGAAAGCCACACCCCAAAATGAGCTTATGTGCAAAAGGGGCGATCCCTAGGGGTCTTGGGGAAAAAAATGGAACAACCAAGGGGGTGACTTTCAGGATCCCACATCCCCTTGGGCCCCCAGGCAGTCACGGAGCTGATTTATATCCTTATTCTGCCTCTTTGAGAATGTTGTATGAAAGGGATCCTATACTATGGAGCATTTGAACTTCATCTGCATTTCACATGTATCAGTAGTTCATCAACGTGTATTGCTGAGTGCAATACCATTGTATAGATTTGGGTTATTTCCAGCTTCGGAGGATTCTGAATAAAGTCAGTCTTTATTGCAGATTTTGAGTGAACATTCATTTTCATCTTTCTTGGGAAAGGAAAGATTCTACTTGGGAAGAGGATCAGTGGGTCATGTGGTACATTTATGTTTACAGTTATAGAAAACGGCTGAACTGATTTCCAAAGAGACCATACCACGGTTATGAGGTTTTGAGGTGAAAGGAGAAGGCATGAAATTGGCATCTTGGACTGCAAGGTTCCTTATTCTCTGTTTATCCCCCATCCCTATCTCCATCCTTTGCCAGGCTCTATGCCTTGGAATCCTGCCCCCACTGATGGCATCATCTTAAGGTCTTTGTTGGCTGGCTCTTGGTGGGATTTGTCAACAGAGGCACCAGTGGGAGACTGGGGTGGGAGAGAAAAAATTCTAGGTGTTTTTTCCCTGGTTCCTCCATGTCAGTGGCTGTGTCCCTCCCAAACTGGTGCTCCTACCAGATGACGTTTTATCCATGGTTCCAGAACTCTCCATGATTCAATAATACTGGTTCCTTCTCCCCTTGCCTGTTCAGATTTAAGGATGGAACAACTGACCACTCCTGCTCATCTCTGAGTGCCCTAACATCCCTAGTGCTTCTCTTAATTTTGCCCACATCTCTTTGAGAGGTTTTTTCATTCAAGTTTTCTGAGACATCTACGTTGTACTCTATTTCTGCTAGGACCTTGACGAGTTGAGTGAGAAACCACACTCTTTATTTGGGGACTGAGTAGGATTTCTAGAATGTCTAGGGATTTCTAGGGTTGCTCCTTTGACATTGGTGCTCATGGATTTAAAGTGACTCTGGGCACTCTGAAGACATGATCTGATCTGGTGAATTTCAGCTGCATTGTTGCAGGAATGGAGAACAGATCAAGATCAGTCAAGGTGGAGACTGAAGAAGCGAGTAGGTGATAAGTGGAAGACCAAACTTGTTTGTATGCTTCGGGTCTCGGCTAAAAGGAACTATTTCTAGTCATTTTTTCTAAAGAGACTTTCCTGACTCATTCTATTTTCTCTGCTGACTGTTTCCTTCATTGCATGATCACAATTTGTCCATATCATGCTGCTTCACTTGTCTTTCCCCATAAAAAGCAACCTTCCCCTGCACAGGACTGTTCATTGTATTCACTGCCACATCCCCTGTGCTTAGTGCACTGACTGACATAAAGCATGGGTTGAATGAAGCTTAGAACTTTTTTACCCAATGCATTTTTTTTTAACCCTTTTATCCTATCAGGGTGAGTTCACCACTAAGAAAATAACCCTGCATTCTCCCTACTGACATTCATAGTTTTCATGTCAACACATTCCTTATACCTGGTATTTTCCATCTGAATCAGTTTTTTTTTTTTTTTTTCCTGAGGTTGTAAGTCTAGGGATATAGGCTGGATAATAATTAGAAAGTTCATCCTGAAGGTTCATACAAATTCAGATATGAATAAATAAATGCCCATCCATGCCCAGTGAGCAAGATCAGAATTTCTGATGCTGATTCTTTGACTTGAAGGCTGAACATGTGGAAATTGGTAGAAATGAGTTAAATCTAGAGAGTTAGATTATCCAGAGAATGGGAACTCAGAGCATTAAGAACTGAATCACTGACACGTACCTAAGGCTATGCCATGATAAATGTGAAATACTCATTTCAAAGACCCAAGTGGATGATCTTTTATACAAAGAAACAAGATGTAGCAGTAAGGTAATAAGATTTACTTGAAAACTGGAATTAATAGAGACTTTAATCTACAATAATATTTAAATGCTACTTATAATGATTTTCTGAGGGAAGGAGGTTATTGGAATTTTTTACACTTTACATTATCTTTTATATTTGAGCATTTTTACAAGTCACATGGGTTACTATTGCATGCAGAAAAAATATAAATATTTAATGTTAATAATTACTAGCTATACTAAATTACTTTATAGCCAGAAAAGAACATTAGTTTCTTAACCTCTGCAGCAGTGGTGGTTCTTAGAGAATGTGGGCTTTCGAATGAGATGAACTTTGCATAGAATCCCACCCTCCCCTTGTCTGTCTAGCTGAATGATATACATTAAGTTCCTTTCCTCAAGCTCAGGTTTCGTCATCTGTAAAATGGAGATGGCAACTGTGAACTTCCCTGGGTTCCCTTGGTTCCCTTGGTGGTTGTGAGGATATGTGGTGATTTACTCTAGGTAGTCACCTTAGTGCCGGGCACAGTGTTCATTCTCTGGAAGTATGGCTTCCAAGTAATGTGCTCTCATTTCCTCCTGAGCGATCCCGGAAGTGATCTCTTTCTGTTTCTATCAACTGTACCAATATTTTCTCAGGCTTAAACAATGAATTACCATCAGTGTATGTCTCCCTCAGTCCCCACGTACAGTCCGACATCAATTCTGTTGACTTCTTTTTTACATAGAATGACTACCATTCTCTTTTCCTCTCCATTTCCACTGCCACACTTTGAGTTTTGTCCTTACCCTGATGTCATGCTGGTGTGACCCAGGCAGACTCCCTGATCCCTCCTACCCTGCAAGTGACCTCTGTTTTCCTCACTCACAGCCTCTCTCAGCCCCTGCCCCTTAGCTACAGGTGATTTCCCCATGTTTCAGCACGCTGCCTGTGTTGTCTTATTTAAAGACACTGGCTGATATTCAGGCACATTCTACCCATAGAAACTGATGTAATCCTCAGTGTGAATCCAAGGTGCAGATTCTCCAAAGAAAGCCAAGAAGTCACATCTTCAGCCTGGGGTAGATCAGGTGCTCAACCACTGTTTGGTGAGTGAATGTTGGATGGCTTCTCAAGACCTACCATACCACAGTCTTACCCAATGCGTGCAGCTTTCCATAACAGAAGCCATCAATCATGCAGGAGATCTCCCTGACTGCTATCTATGCCAGGCCTGAGTAATAAAATATGCAATCATTCTGCTAGAATTGATCCATTCTTTAAGATCTTTCTCATAACCCAGCTCTTTGGAGAAACGTTTTTTTGTACAATCTGCCTTTGTTCAAATTTTTTAGAACTTACTTTTAATCAGTCCATATATATATATATTTTTTAAAGCACAATTGTGCTCTCTTTGATATTGTTTACTCTTATCGGGTCATCTGGCCACAACTCACTTGTGGCTTTTACTGAAGACAGCAACCAGGCTCAACTTCAGCACAGAATAGAATCTTGATGTTCACTGATAATTAATTAACATGTGAGATATTATTTTAAAAATCTTTTTGCAGGGTGGCCTTTGATACCAGAATATTGTGCATGAAACTGAAATCCTAATTTCAAAAATGCACAAAAGGCTCAGATGGCTGAAGGTGTGACTTCTTGACTGTTTGGAGAATCTGCACCTTGGATTCGCGCTCAGGATTACACCAATTTCTGCGGGTAGAATCTGCCTGAATATCAGCCAATATCTTTATATGAGACAACACAGAGTTATACTTTTCTATAAACTTGTTTATTGTTTTTCTGAGGATCAGCCAGATGGGGGTAATTTGCTAAGTTAAACAGATTCAAGCTGGATGAAATACCAGGTGTCTTCTGTTGATCTTCCCACCTTCCTGAAGCACCATTAGAGCAGCCCCTTGGATGCCTTTTCTGCCTTATTTTTCTTCCTGGTACTTATCACAATATGACAAATTATATATTTCATTTGTTTATTTCTTTGTCTTCCACCATAATGACAAGGACTTGTTTGTTTTGTTCACTGCTGCATCCCTAGTGCCTTGGACAGTGCCAGGCACAGAGCAGACATTCAAATCAGAACTAAGGAATGAATGAATGAATGAATGAATGAATGGATGGGTGCATGCCTCTGTCAAGAACCACAAAACCAAAACAGGCTTGGTGACAAATTACTGACTTATAATGGGGGAGCCCAGTTGATGTTTTCTGGGGCTCTCTAGGACACATGCAGAACTGGATGGGGC
This sequence comes from Macaca thibetana thibetana, assembly GCF_024542745.1. NCBI lineage: Eukaryota > Metazoa > Chordata > Mammalia > Primates > Cercopithecidae > Macaca > Macaca thibetana. The sequence continues at coordinate 6,418,655 of NC_065593.1, forward strand.
AACAGCTATGTCTGGTGCCCCCAGCACAACTCCTTGGCCCATCTCTGATTTCAACCAAGCTGCAGTGGACAGCATTTCACGCAAGTTCGGTTTACCTATCTTAAGAGCACTGAGGAGGGCTTTTCTCTTTCTGCCCTAGACTGACCTGGCAGATGCAGCTAAGCTGGCATCCCTGGAGGCATCCCACCATCATGAGGGGCAGGAGGCATGGATAACACTCCAGTTGCTGCCCTGCTGGTGGTCCATTCTAGAAGCATTTTGCTTGCGTCAGAAGGTTCTGGTGGAATTGGTTTTTTCTCCTTCCCTGTGTTGTCACTCTTCCTGCTCTCTCATTGTTGCTTCCTGGGATCACCTCCCACATGAATTCCCTTGTCTCAGGCTTTGCTTTTGAGGAAACCCAATTTTAAACAAGTAGAGTGTTCATGTAAACATGATGGCGAGTTACCGAAGCAATTTCCTGTCCAATATGATTGTGTTGGCGTTTGATTAGGAGTCGAACTTAGATTCTTGTTCTGGCTGCACCAAAGCTGCTCTTCTCCTTCTCCTTCTTCTCCTTCTTCTCCTTCTTCTCCTTCTCCTTCTTCTGCTTCGTCGTCTTCTTCTTCTTCTTTAAATTAACTTCTCTGTGAGTCTTGCCTAAGACTGTTTTTTTTTTTTTTTTTCTGTGAGTAGGAAAATCTAGAAGTTGGAGGTCCAAGGTATTTCTCTTCTCACGTGGTTCCTAAACCTTGGATTTGCTCTTGTTCGCAGCTGCACAGTTCAAGCGGTGCACAGAATAATGAGAGGTAAAGAAAGATGTTTCCCTCAGAGGCCAGACCCATCTCCACCCCCAGCTGAGGGCACATGAGCTGATTCTGGCCTTGAGGTAGAAATTCCATCACCAAATCTTCCTGCCAGAGGTTCTTTCAGTTGTTTTATGGAGCCTGTTTTCCAAGTGTCTGATTTATGTTTCTTTTTGTTTGTTTATTTGTTTTTTCGAGACAGAGTCTCGCTTTGTCGCTCAGGCTGGAGTGCAGTGGCGCGATCTCGGTTCACTGCAACCTCTACCTCCCTGGTTCAAGCAATTCCCCTGACTCAGCCTCCAGAGTAGCTGGGATTACAGGCACCTGCCACCACGCCCAGCTAATTTCTTTTGTATTTTTAGTAGAGATGGGGTTTCACCATATTGGCAGACTGGTCACGAACTCCTCACCTCACACAATCTGCTGGCCTCGGCCTCCCAAAGTGCTGGGATTACAGGCGTGAGCCACTGTGCCCGGCCATGTTTCACTTTTTTAATGATTTGACTCTTTCAAACTACAGTTGACCTTTGAAAAAGGCAGGGGTTGGTTAGGGGAACCAGCCCCTCTCACAGTCAAAAATTTGCATATTCCTCTTGACTCCCCCAAAACTGAACTACTAATAGTCTACTGTTTACCCAAAGCCTTACTGATAAGGAAAACAACCCATATTATGCATGTTATATGTATTATATACTATATTTTTAAATAAAGTAAGCTGGCTGGGTGCGGTGGCTCACGCCTGTAATCCCAGCACTTTGGGAGGCCACGGCAGGCGGATCACGAGGTCAGGAGATCGAGACCATCCAGGCTAACATGGTGAAACCCCGTCTCTACTAAAAATACAGAAAAAAAAAAAAATAGCCGGGCATGATGGCAGGCACCTGCAGTCCCAGCTACTCGGGAGGCTGAGGCAGGAGAATGGCGTGAACCTGGGAGGCGGAGCTCGCAGTGAGCCGAGATCGCGCGGCTGCTCTCCAGTCTGGGTGACAGCCCGAGACTCCATCTTAAAATAATAATAATAATAATAATAATAATAATAAATAATAAAGTAAGCTAGAAAAACGAAATGTAATTAAGAAAATTATAAGGAAGAGAAAATGTATTTACTATTCATTAAGCGGAAGTGGCTCATAATGAAGTTCTCATGTCTCAGAAGGTCCTGGTGGAACTGGTTTTTTCTCCTTCCTTTCTTCTGATTTCCTTCCTTCCTCTGATTTCAACCAAATTGCAGTGGACAGTGTTTCATGCAAGCTCAGTCTACCTACCCAACGTTGGGTAGGCTGAGGAGGATGAGGAGGGCTTGGTCTTGCTCTCTCGGGGGTGGTAGAGGCGAAAGAAAATCCACCTGTAAGTGGACCCATGCGGTTTAAGCCCTTGTTGTTTAAGGGTCACCTGTAATTGATAACGAAACCTACACACCAGGTGAAAACTGTTTGATGGCAAATGCAACAAAATGGAAATAAGCGTATTAATTTTTGCTCCTGTGTCTCCTCATTCCTCTGCATGAGACACTGCCTACCATCTATCTGCTTATATGTGAAAACGCCATAGATCTGTCTTTGGTAAAGTATGTAGTGTCTTGGAACTGAGTTAAAAAAGATCAGGCCGGGCGCGGTGGCTCAAGCCTGTAATCCCAGCACTTTGGGAGGCCGAGGCGGGCGGATCACGAGGTCAGGAGATCAAGACCATCCTGGCTAACACGGTGAAATCCTGTCTCTACTAAAAATACCAAAAAAAAAAAAAAAAAAAAAAAAAAAAAAAAAAAAAAAAAAATTAGCCAGGCGTGGTGGCGGGCGCCTGTAGTCCCAGCTACTCAGGAGGCTGAGGCAGGAGAATGGCGGGAACCCGGGAGGCGGAGCTTGCAGTGAGCCGAGATCGCGCCACTGCACTCCAGTCTGGGCGACAGAGTGAGACTCTGTCTCAAAAAAAAAAAAAAGAGAAGATGAAACCCACACAAGCCCACTTAGATATGACTGTGATAGGTGGCACATTCTTGTACCTGTGTACCCCATGCTACATGTGTTAAGCATTGTGTGCCAATCAGTTGTGTGATAACAGGTCCTGTAATGATATTATTATTTCACTGATTTTCTTGTCAGTTTTAGGTGCTTGTTATTTAACTTTCTTGCTTTTTTTAAAAAAAAGAAATAAGAAATATGAGTAAATTTTAAATATTCTTAACAAATCAAGCTCTGCTGCTCCCCATTCAGGCCCCTGGACCTGTTTTATTGAAGACTGTCTTGAGCTTGCTGACTCAACATGTCAAAAACAAGCAGGCAGACCTGTTATATACAATGACTTTTCCATTTTGGATTTTTCTGCACAACCAACCAAAATATGGAGACAAACTGGTTGCCACAACTTGATCTTAAGCTCTGATTTTAAATATTTCTATTTATAAAAATGGCTTCATTCTTTCATTAGTGATACAGATTTGAACTAAAAAAAAAATGATGAATGCTGCTTTTTTTCTATTTTCTATTTTGAGGATCTGTGTACAATCCAAATTTAAAGAGCTTTTGCTGCTAAAAGAAATATTCTGAAAACCACTTATAGGCACTGCCACCAAGACCCCCTCAGAGCAGAGTGTCAAACTCTAACCAACCACTGCCTGTCACTTAAACTCACTCCCAATCATCTCGACTCTAGTCTTCATCTTTAAAATCTCTGGACTCTTACTTTTTTTCTATTAGTACTAGGTAGGGATGAAAAGAAATCTGACATACTTAAATTGAAAGGCTATGATAAGAACATTATTAAGGGCACACGCTTTAGTGGATGGATACTTTCTGGAAACCAGATTGTTGCCCATATTCAGTTTAACTGGTTAAATGGGGAGGCCATGTGAGCACTGTGCATGAGGAGGTGAGATATGTGCGTTGTTGCCTACCAATACTCCTTATCCTCTGCTTTTTACCCTAAAGCCTCTGTCTCATCCTGTATATTTTTACTGTGAAGCCTGAGATCTATCCTGTCTATATACCCTGCAGCCCAGGCATTTTTTTAATAACTAAAAATCAATCCCAGTACTTAGGATCATTATCATCACTCTCATCCTGACCCCGTAACCTACATAACTCCTCCTCTGACAGTCCCCGGGATGTGAAAAGTATACGCATAGATGTGCAACTTTTGGTTTCATTTAAGCTGTAGAAAAACATATGCTATATGCAAGAAATTTCTTTTCAAAATGAAAACAATGAAGTTTGATGTAAATATACCTAATGATTTTTGGATTAATGTTGATTGTTTAGTACCCATTAGTAAATGAGTTTGTTTCTTTTCTGACCCCGGGGAAACCATAAGGAGGAATCTTATAGAGCTTCAGATGTCTGCGTCCCAGATTGGTCTGGACTATTTGATGTAGAAAGTGACACATTCACTGGAATGGAAGAAGATAATATACTGGAAAGGAGCCAGAATCATGATGTAGTGGGCACTTGTGCTTAACTGGATTTCCATATATAGCGATCTCCTACCCATGAATTTAACACCAACAGTTTATTTCAAAGCCAGTGATTTGGAACATGGAATTTAGAGTAATGTTATAAATGGTGGTTTGGCTCCTTTTGCCTGTGACATATCTTATGGTTGCCCTACATAAAGTAATCCAAAAGAAAGTTGAACATGGCAGTGATGATACACAGAGAATCATTACTCTGAGTGGTCTGAGTCTACTCTTTATTTCCTGGGTAAGAAAATTGGGTAGCATTAAAACAGTAAAATAAATGGCATAAAAATCAAAAGTATATACGGACAACACTCCTGTGGTGTTTGGTTATACAAAGTACAATCTGAATAGGAGTTGAAAACCAAGTTTTACTAGTATGAATGGGACATGGACAGGCTCGGTCACCTCTCTCCCCTCGGTAATGACATTTGTGAAATGGAGACAACATCACCTACTAAACTTACATTTAAGAACAAACGTCATGCCTGTCTGTATGCAAATCAACGTGGCTAGAGAAGAGCTCAGAACAATGCCAACTCAGTTCGTTTTAAACAAAGGATTGTAAATATCAAACGGGTGAATGATCCTATGTGTCTTTAGTCAATTCAAGCTCCCTAAGAGCTATTTCACTTTTCCTCTTTCCTTTTTTTTTTCTCAAAGAAGAGAAGCAAGCAAGATGCCCACATACTCTACCTCCTAATCCGCCAGCCAACCTGCACCTCTACCCATACATCCCACTTTTTTTCTGATGTGAGAGGTGAACTGACTGTTTCCTGATCCCAGGTGTCCGCCTCCATTTGTGCACTGAATCTCAGGTCCTCTTGCCTACTTAGGAGGATTGCTTCTACAACTGCCTCCCTTCCCTCTCTTAGATGTTCATTTTCCCATCTGCTGGCTCATTCCCTTCAGCATATGAGAACACCATATCTTCAATCTTACGAGAACCTCCATGAACTATGCAGACTTCTCAGCTACTGTCCTGTTTCTCTACAAACTCCTATAACCAAGTTTCTCTGGGAGAGTTTTGTGTAGTGCCTGTATCTACAGTCTCCTTGCATTCTCTCTGGAATCAACTCCAATCAGACCGCTCCACTGAAATTTCTCTTGTTAGGCTGTCATTAACCTCTGCATTGCCAAATCCCAGGTCGTTTGCTTGTTTTCATCTCACTAAATGTGTCCACAGGCTTCAGTGCAGTTAATCACTCTCTCTTCCCCTGAGATACTTCCAGGCACCACGTGCTCCTGGGTTCTCCTCTTTTCTGTTTCCTTTGATGATCCACTTTCTCATCCCTATCTAAAGGGAGGAGTGATTCATGGCTCAGTCCTGGGACCTCTTCTCTGGTCACATTCATTCCTCTTGACTTAATCTATTCTTGTGGTTTTATATCTAAAAGCTGATAACTCCAAAATTTGTCTCTCAATCCCGTCCTCTTTCCTCCACTTGAGACGGCTGTATCCAATTGTCTTTTGGACATCTCCGTTTGGATGTAACACAGACATGTCAACATGTCAAGATTTATCTAATTAAAACTTCACTCTTGATTTCTGCTTACTTTTCCTCAAATGAAAACATAAGCAAATGGACATACTTCCCATCTCATCTAGATTAAGTTCTACATTCCTCAGCATTGCTTACAAGGTCCTACATAAACTTGCTGCTGGCTTCTGTGACCTCATGTCCCACAAATCTCTATCTGGCTCACGCTAAGCACCTTGTCCCTTAGACTTTTTCTCGATCATCGTGGGTGCTGTCCCACCTCAGGGACATCATTGCTGTTTCCTTGGTCCATAACAGTCTTCTTTGAGATGCCTGCAGAGCTGGCTCACTCACTATCCTGACAGCATTTACTTTCTATGTTTGGTGGTGATGGTCACACAGGATTTGTTAGGCAATGCAATCAACAAATTAAAAGAAATGTATTTTGTGTCAAGTAATCATAGTCCTTATGCAGAAATGTAAAAAAAAAAAACAGGATAAAGGGCTAGAAAGTGCTGGAGATGTGGGGTGGTATTTTGGATGTGATGATCAGGGGAGGCCTGTCCAGTAAGGTGACAGTTGAATGACAGCCTTAAAGAAGTGAGAAAAAAAGTAATTTCTACTTGATGGATTCACAAGTGACAGATTCACTGAATAGATATGAGAGCACGATGTTTCTACACTTTCATTAGTCTTCCTCTCAATTTTAAATCTGGTACATTTACCAATTTCTCTAAAATTACTGAACCTTCAAGGAAATGATACACAATGCAAGTTAATGCCCCAAGTGTTTGGGACACTGAGATAGCCCTTCTCTTAAGTAGAAGGCTTAATTAAGTGTATTAATTAACAAACATTAACAGACAATATAATTTTTTGACTCATATTTTTATTCTTTCTTGTTTTATTATATTTTATATCACCTCTAAATTAATAAAATACCAGCGATAGAAGGCACGTCATATTTTGATTTAGTGGAAATACATTCAATGTTTCACCTGCAAATACAATATTGGCTTATTATTTCACATATTCCCAATTATATCACGTTTATTAATAGTTTTTTGTTGTAGTGCAAATAGATTTTTCATTCTATCCAATGCACTTCAGCCTTTGTAGAGATGGAATATACTCTTCTTTATCTAATAACAGGATGAGTCATATTACCACAAGCTCTAATATTTGTATGTCTTTGTTTGGCCTTCTATAACAAAATATCTGAGATTGGGTAACTTATAAAGAATAGAAATTTTATTACCGTTCTGAAGGCTGGGAAGTCCAAGATCAAGGCACCTGTATTTGATGTCTGGTGAGGCAGTTCTCTCTGCTTGCAAGATGGTGCCTTGTTGCTGGGTCCTCTCTGGCAGAAGGGTAGAAAGAGCCTAGCTAGTTTCCCCTTGGCCCTTTTACAAGGGGAAATCCCATTCATGAAGGCTCCACCCTCGTGACCTCCTATGAGTTTCACCTCTTAAAGCTATCACATTGGTGATTAAGTTTCAACATACGAATTTTGGGGGACACACTCAGACCATAACACCTTATAATCCTGGAGTTGGTTTTGCCTGATTGTGGCGATGATGTATATTTCTATTAATCCACGTCTGGAGTCAATTTGTTAGTGTTTAATTTAGAATGTTTACATTTGTATTCACAAATAAGATGGAGGAACAACTTCTCTTTCTCTGCTTTGACAAATTGCTGAATTAGAGTCTTATTAGATCTGGAAGAGAACCAAGAATCTTCTTTCTTATAATATGTTCTGGGCACAATTTAAATAGCATATGAATTATCTGGAGCTTGAAGTTTTGAAATGGAAAGTACCCATAAATTCCTTTGGACTGGTGCTATTCTGAAAGGAAGCACTTCAATACATTTTAAGATTCCTTTTATGGTTACAGCTATATTTAGAGTTTTAATTTAATTATGAGTACATTTTAAAAACATCAATTTTTTAAAATTTGCCTATTTTATCTACATTTAAAAATATATCAGAATAGATTTGTATGAATGATACACTATTTTATTAAATTTTCTCTGCATGTCTTTTCTAATTTCGTGTATTTTTGTTTCCTTCATTTTTATTTTTAATTTGTGCATTCGTATGTTCTTTTTTATTTCCTGATTACAGTAGAATGTATGCTTCCACTGCTTAGTTATTTTTGGAAACAATTCTGAAGTCAATTGATGAATTCTCCTGGTCTTCTCTACTTCAATTAAGGGACTTTATAATTGTTTGTATTGCTTGTGTCTGCTTCTTCCTTTGGGAGACACTGTTTTATGTAAGAATATGTATTAGATTAATTGGAACTACCCATGAAGTTGATTATTTCTCTCTCATAATATTTATCTATTATCTTCATCTGTTCTTTGGAGGGGTTTTATGAACTGAGAGTCAAATGCACTAATTTGAGTTGTTTTGCTCTTTTTTATTCTCCAATTTTTTCCTTTATTCATCATGGTCTGATTTTGTTTTGTCAACACTGAATTTTGCTGAGATTAGAAATAAAAAGGAAAAGACTAAATTCAATGTGGTCCCCTGCATTGGATCTTGGAACAAAAAAAAAAAATTTAGTGGATGAACTGGTGAAAAATTATATTTTCATTTTGGAAAATAGTTTGATAATTTCTTATAAACTACATATAGTTACTATACAGCCCAGGAATCCCACTCTTAGATATTTTCCTAAGTGTATTAAAAGGTTCCATCCACACAAAAACCTGTGTAAAAATAGTTATAGAACTGGCCGGGCGCGGTGGCTCACGCCTGTAATCCCAGCACTTTGGGAGGCCGAGGCGGGCGGATCACAAGGTCAGGAGATCGAGACCACGGTGAAACCCCGTCTCTACTAAAAAATACAAAAAATTAGCCGGGCGTGGTTGTGGGCGCCTGTAGTCCCAGCTACTCGGGAGGCTGAGGCAGGAGAATGGCGTGAACCCGGGAGGCGGAGCTTGCAGTGAGCCGAGATCGCGCCACTGCGCTCCAGCCTGGGCGACAGAGCGAGACTCCGTCTCAAAAAAAAAAAAAAAAAAAAAAAAATAGTTATAGCAGCTTGATCCTATAATCACCAAAAACTGGAAAAGGCCAATGGCTAAATTGTGATACATCCGTACAAAGGGATACTATCCAGCAATGAAAAGGACTGAGTGATTGATGCACACAACAATATGGATGAATCTTAAATGCATTTAGCTAAGAGAAAGAAGCCAGACCCAAAAGCCCACACAGTAATTGATTCCACTTATATACATTCTGGAAAAGACCAAACCATCAAATTGGAAAAGAGAATAATGGTAGCGGGCAACCTTGACTACAAACAGAGTGCACAAAAAATTTTAGGGCGATGAAACCATTTTTCTACGATACTAAGGTGGTGAATGCATAATTGTATGCATTTGTCTAAACCCATAGAACTATCCATCATAAAAGTGACTTCAATGTATGCGTATTCAGAAAATAAGCCTATGTGACAAGAGATCCAAGATGGAATGTAGACTAATAAGTGAATCTAACTGTATTACATGTTAGTTGGAATCACTGAGGGGCTGGAGGAAAACAAGAAACTGATCTAAGTAACTTTGGAAAACAATATTTTGACTGGGTGTTGTAAGGCTGAAGACAAAAGGAACTGTATATAAACTCTGTACTCTTGTTGGTAAAATTGTTTTTTGTGGAGATCCAGTTTAACAATTATGAAATTGCTTTACTTATATACGGGGGGTTGAACAAGGAAGTAAATGAATGGTGGATAGTGAGAACCAGGTTTCTCACTGCTGGAGAGAGACATTACAAATCAGCAAGGAGCAAAGGCTAGAATGAGCCATATGACACTGGACTGGAGGGAAGATAACAATATGAACTCATGTTCAGCTTACACGCACAGAGAATAGCTACAGAAATTACTATTGATGTGTGTATACAGTGGTTAGTAGACATATACATACATCCTAGCTCTGTCTGCTGAGAGGTTCTAGAAACAATACTCCAGTAGCAACATCATATCCAATGTATAGATTTCGGTTTCTAAATACCGTTCTTTAATAAAAGGAATATGGGATCCTGGGGGAAGTAAATTTTTCTTGGGTTCGGGCAGAGAAAACAGAAAAGAAATTTTCTTACAGAAAAATTCCGAATAGTATATTTAGATAAAGCCCCTCTGGGAAGTGGAGCTTACTGCTGTTCCCCCTCCCTTAAGTATATGCTGGACAGAGACTCTCTTTGAAAGAACAGAGTGTGGAAAGAAAAAACAACTAACTTCATGGCAGAGAAACCTGGTAACCAATACTTTAACCAGGAGATCAAGGTTAATATCACCAGTGGGAAATCATGTTGATATCATACACTACCTGATGCAATGGGATGAAAACGTCCCTTATTCCACCTCTGCGGTATTTTCCACCAAAAGCCAATAACCTTAATCTAATCACAAGGAAACATGAGACAAGCCCAAATTGAGGCTCATTCAAAATACCAAGTACCCCTCAAAAACTCCAAGGTCTTGGAAGACAAGGAAAAAGACCGAGAAACTGACTGACTAAGGGAGTTTCAGGGGATGTGAGGACTCAATTCAATGTGGTCCCCTGCATTGGATCTTGGAACAGAAAAGGGAATTTAGTGGACAAACTGGTCAAAGCCAAATAATGAATGGAGTTCAGTTAGTAACATACCACCGTTGATTTCCTAAGTTCTGACAAATGTACCATAGTTACATAAAATGTTACCATAGGGGAAATTGGGTGAAGTGTATATGGGAACTCTCTGTATTATATTTGCAACCATTCTGTAAATCTAAACTTATTCCAAATGAAAAGTTTATTAAAAATATTTTTTCTCTGTTTCTTACAGTAATGTTTTATTGGGGAGGGGCATTTGCTCTAAAAGTTCAAGTAAACCTTACAATTTGTCTTCTCTTCTCATATCTGATGCTATTTCTCTGGCTGTTCCTTCGTAGAGAAGAAGGTCCCTGCTCACCGTAGGTGGTACTTGCAGGTGACTTTCCCTATAATTTTTTATTCTGGGACAATCTGTCCCATGAGCAACCCAAAGCCAGTGAGGACAGAGTTCCCCACTGCCCAGTGGTCAGCCCAGCATCAATCCCACTGGGTTCTGGTAGTAGTGTAGGCTGTGGTGTCTCAGCACCCTTATGCTTTGTGTGGCCTAAAGCTTCAAGTAGCCAACATCAGCCCTAGATTTGAAGTCATTGGATGCTACCAATGGGAAATGGAGTCTCATCATCTCCCTCAATGGGCTAGTTCTTCATATTTCTTGAAGAGTGGTTGGTTTGGTTTTTCCCCTTGGTGATCTGTCACCTTTACTTTTTCCCATTGAAACACTATGAAATTCCAGCTACTGGGAGAATTATTCCTTACGTTCTAGTGGTGATACATAGTTTTCCTTACATCATCGGATGGGTCAACATCAGTGGGAATTGAGAGATTAGCGATCAAATATGCAGACGTGGACTGCCATTCCGAATCAAGCTGGTGATTTGGAATGCAGTGTCTTAGAATTTAGCAGCCCGAAGGCAACACATTTTTAGAGAATGTTTTTAGTCTTTCCTTGGTAACCTTTAAATACAAAGAACCCAAAATATTGAACTTATATTTTTGTATCAGTGTCACGAATAAAGTAATATTCTATTGTCTCCAGGATGGAGAATGAGAGAATTTGTATACTTGCTACTGTTTCAGACATATAACTTCCTATAAAATTCTATTGGAGGTGTAAGTTTTCGAAATTGTGAATTTTTACTGTATTTCTCTCAGGAAATCTGTCGCAAAAGGAACACTAGACTCTTGGGCCTTTGGATCACCTTCTAGCTTTTGAAATAGAACTGCATGCTTCCTGTTTGGTGATTTTTCTCCAGGCTCCGTAGGTCCTATTTGGTATTGGGAGATGGATAGACTCGGAGTGTGTTGGGTTGGCTACTCTCCCCTCTTACTTCCAGTCAATTTCTCTGTGGTTTATTTTCCTGGTAAGGTTTTCTCTTCTCTTTAATCTTTTAGTACATTTGCCCTCCAAATGTGGTGACCTGTGTGTTAATAAGCTCTGACCTTCTTCTAGACTTACCTGCTTTATATTTTCTAGAAATCCCTCAAGCTTTCTGGCAGTGGATACAATCCTTCCTTAGTTTCCAGTAGTGATGTGGATTTCCCTCTAAATTCTATGCTAGATTCTTTGGTCAATTCACTAGGAATTTGGGGTGGGAGGTGGAAGGAAGGTGTAGTTGAGTTCATGGGGCTCAGATTCCTCTTTTGAACTAGAGATCTCTGCTACGCTTTATTTATTTTATAATCAGGTACGTCTTTTCTTTCCAGACATCAAGTTCCTTGATGCTATACTTCTTTGGTTCAACAGAGCCTTGCATATAAGGCATTCAATAAATATTTGCTGAGTGAATGAACTGAATGATTGGATTTAGAGGATATTCAGTTTAATTTCGTCCCTGAGATGGTCCCCAGCATGGAAGACACTGCTTTCTAATCTTGGCTTTCTCCCAGTTACACACTGTCATAGTTAGCAACTGGTTGTTAAGTCAGACTGATCCATGTACTGTAATGTTTCTCCTCTACCTGGCTCTGGGCTGAGCTAGACTTCGTTCCGACAAGTTGCAGGCAGGGAATTATTGGTGGACAATGACTCCTACCCCAGAAGCAAACTCCATAAATGGCTCCCCGCGCAGAACCCAGCAGGAAGGATGCAAGAAGGACAATAAGGTTGCTTGGCATGTCCTGCACTGTGGATAAAGAACAATTCCTGACAAAATGAGGAGGTTGAAGGAGTTTGGAGATTAAAAAAAAAAAAAAAATCCTGACTGTCATTCTATTGCATGGAGCTATATTTGAATTTTATCTGGTGGATGTGATTCTCTTTGATCAGGCTGGCTGTTTGAAGGGATTTGGCGCAGAATAGATAATCCCAACTTTGAGCATAAATCAGGGGCTGTGTGCTGATGGATGCCTGGCACTTTCTTATGATAATGTATGATTGTGGAATGGCAGGGAAAATACCACAGCCTTATCTCAGTGCAGCAGCAGCCGAGGGAAAGAACCTTGAGCCCAAAGGGAATAGGGGGCAGGGGCATAAGAACCTAGTGGTTTTTTTTTTTTTTTTTTTTAAAGAAATTGTGAAACTGAGCTAAAAGTGTTCTGGGATGTGGCTGGAAATGCTGCGTTTTAGAATCTGACAGTGGCAAAATACCAGGCAAAGGAAATATGACCAGCAACCCTTCCCCCTAAGTGTGCTCAGTTTACTGTTGCTAGAATTTCGGAGAACATCAGCTGCTTGCGTCTCCTCTTCTGGAAACCCCTTAGCTGTGAATGGGAGAAGAAGCTGCTGCCAGCCTCCCGGGACATGTTCTGTAACATCCAACACATGTGATGGGAAATTCTCACTTCTAGAGAGGTGCACACATTGTGGTCTGAGATAAAAGGGCTACTCTGAGAAGAACCCAAGGTTTGGGCAGGTCTGGGCAGAGCCATTCCATACCAGAGTGTATAAATGAAATCTACCTTCATCTCTTTTGGTACACAGGACTCCATGCTTATTACTACAAATAAGAAAGAAAATAGAACTGGGTGGTATTAAATATCTAGTATATTATCATTCATTTAGTTGTGTTTTAACCATGCAGATTCCAATATCTGGCCCAGTGTTTCCAGATGGCCTCTGCCTACTAAGCAGGATGCACCTGCCCCTAGAACACATGTCCACATGCATCTCTTTTCTCTTACTAGGGGCAGGGAGAAGATGGAGTAGGCGGAACAATAGTCTTCCAAATTACGAAATGTGATCAAGTGACCAACTTCTCTAAAAAATGCTGGTGTAAATAACTCTGCTGATATTAAACACATTAACAATTAGATAATGGTATTTAGTCTGCATTATTCAATTGGAGACTTTCTCACCCTCAAAAAATAGGCAGTGCCAGATGAAAAAATGAGATTTCGAAGGCACCATCTTATGGGTAGAAGGCAGTTGACCAGTTTCCAAGATAGACTTTGACATGGAAAGCTCTTTAAGGCCAGGTGAGGTGGCTCACACTTGTAATCCCAGCGCTTTGGGAGGCCGAGATGGGTGGATCATGTGAAGTCAGGAGTTCGAGATCAGCCTGGCCAACATGGTGAAACCCTGTCTCTACTAAAAATACAAAATTAGCCTGGCATGGTGGCTCACACCTGTAATTCCAGCTACTCAGGATGCTGAGGCAGGAGGAGAATAGCCTGAACCCGGGAGGCGGAGGTTGCAGTGAACCAAGATGGTGCCATTGTACTCCAGCCTGGGCAACAAGAGCAAAACTCCATCTCAAAAACAAAACAAAACTCTTAAGCTATTTAAGAACCGGCATTAATAATTTCCTTATCATTGACCACTGAGGGTTGTAGAGATGAATCATGTGGCCTTTCACACTTCAGAGAAAGGCTGTGACTGCCAACCCAGGGGAGACTCCACATTGCTTCCTGAGCACAAGGATCCTGAAAATGAACAAACAGCAGACACCAGCCTCCCTGGGACACATACTCATCCCTGGCTGGGTGATTTGCACACATGTTTAATTTCTTCTAGGAACAATGTAAACATAAGGAAGGAACTGTTCCCAAGTCTTCTCGCCTCTGCCTTCCCATCTAAACAGCAGTGCAGAATGCTTTAATAGCTAATCTTTATTGCCCACTTAACACATGTCAGACACTATTTTAGTTGCTTATGTGCATTACCTTATAAAACCAGGAAGAGAAAGAAGGAGCTAAATATAAAAATCCCAATATATATCTGCAAAGTGTAGATGCTAACAGAGAAATAATTTTAAGAGGAATAATCTCAACACTTTCCTTAGTAATTTCCCTATTGCATATGGCACTGAGATATCAACTCCAATTAAGTTGGAAAATTATACTTCTAAATCTCCAAAGGCTTTAAAAATCTTTCTTCCATCTAGATTTGGTCTAGGCCTATGATCGGTGTAAAAGATCACACATTTCTTTGATTTAATAAAACAGACAAAACTGAAAAAGTGAAAGAGCTCATAAGTAATTGCTAAGATCACTGAAAAAGGTAGGTTAAAAAATCCGAAAGAGAAGCTCATTTGCAGAGTCCTTCTGTGATGCAGATATAACATTCAGGGGTCCACCAGGCAAGCCATCTGGAGGTGGGCCTGCACAGAGCTTCCCTGCACAGAGCTTCCCTGCACATTTCTATATGGTAAACTCAAACTCTCAACCTTCACATCCTCCTTCCAAGGCTGGAGGGAGACTTGGTGTGCTCCCAGGAGAAACACTCTAAGACTGAGGAGCAAACTGAGAAGAACTAGAAATGAAAGCTGCTTTGTATCGACAGTCACATCAAGACAGCAGAGGCTGCTGCATATCAAGGCAACTGGGCTGTTTTAACAGCAACCTAATAGAGGGCTGAAGGAGAGGGAGACTGGGTTTGAGGAAGGAGGTTTACCAGAGCTGCAAGTCAACAGGGGAGGACAATGGTGACCTGCAACAGATGTGACCACAGGGCCCAGGAAAGACAAACTGGCAGTTACTGGCCTTGTTCCTCTCTCGGTGAGACTGGAGGGGATTCCAGAAACATGTAATTGAGTAATAATCAGGGTTGGAAGGAAGCAGCTGATGGAGCTCAGGACACACTATCCCAAAATATGGCAACAGGCATTTGAGAAAACAGCATAAGCAGGAAGATCTCTCTGACTTTCCTTTTCCACCCTTCTCTCCTGAAGCAGATCACAAGCTCCTCATGGGAGAAGCGCTCTCCCTGTACCCAGAGCAAAGGGGCTTCCTTCTCTCTGAAGACACGGGGGACACAGAGAAGAATCTATTAGAGTAGGTGCTTAAGCAGACATGAGCAGGGTAGGAGAGGGCCCCTGCCCAGCAATGTCAAGTGACCATCAACTGATGGTCAGGTGGTTGTTAAACTGTCTTTCTAACATGACAATAGGTCACCACTGGCACCAGGGACGCACAGTCTCCCAGTGGATAGAAAACACCTGAAGCTGGTGATCAGCAGCTTCCAGATAAGATCTCAGGAGTTGGGTGAGCAGGCTCAAGCATGCTTACTAAGAGGCAAAATAGTGGAGTTTAACCAGTATATGATCTTCCTCTGGGGATGCTCAACTGGTAAGGGAAAAATGCCTCAAGTTAGCCTGTGTACAGCTTCAGTAAACACACTGCACATGCACACTGCACACTCTCAAGTGCTGGCAGGTCACTGCACATGCGGATCACCCTCCCGAAGGGAAGAATTAGGGGAGAAGAAACACAAATCCCCCAAATCATGTCAGTATTTAAAACCCCAAGTCAAGGGACGAATAAGGCACTTGGATCTCTCCAGTTGCCTGCTTGGCCCTCTTCAAGTGTACTTTGCTTCTGACTTTCCGATGTAGGTGTTTAGGGCTATGAACTTTCCTCTTAGCACCACCTTAGCTGTATCCCAGAGGTTCTGATAGGTTGTGTCATTATTGTCATTCAATTTGAAGAATTTTTTAATTTGCATCTTGATTTCATTTTTGACCCAATGCTCATTCGGGAACAATTTAATTTCCATGTATTTGCGTGGTTTTGAAGGTTCCTTTTGGAGTTGATTTCCAGTTTTATTCCACTGTGCTCTGAGAGAGTGTTTAATATAATTTCAATTTTCTTAAATTTATTGAGGCTCATTTTATGGCCTATCATGTGATCTATCTTGGAGAAAGTTCCATGTATTGTTGAATAGAATGTGTATTCTGCAGTTGTTGGATGAAATGTTCTGTATATATCCGTTAAGTCCATTTGTTCCAGAGCATAGTTTAAATCCATTGTTTCTTTGTTGACTTTCTGTCTAGAAGACCTGTCTAATGCTGTTAGTGGAGAATTGAAGTCCCCCACTATTATCGTGCTGCTGTCTATCTCATTTCTTAGGTCTATTAGTAATTGTTTTATAAATTTGGAAACTCCAGTGTTAGGGGCATCAAAAAGTCTGAAAGGGCACAAACAGACAATCTGAGGTCACACTTCAAGGAACTAGAGAAACAAGAACAAACCAAACCCAAACCCAGCAGAAGAAAGGAAATAACCAAGATCAGAGCAGAACTAAATGAAATTAAAACAAAAGAAATACAAAAGAGAAATGAAATAGAAATCTGGTTCTTTGAAAAGATAAATAAAATTGGTAGACCATTAGCAAGATTAACCAAGAAAAGAAGAGAGAAAATACAAATAACCTCAATGAGAAATAAACAGGAGATATTACAACTCACACCACTGAAATACAAAAGATCATTCAAGGCTACTATGAACCCCTTTACACACATCAACTAGAAAACCTAGAAGAGATGGATAAATTCCTGGAAAAATACAACTCTCCTAGTTTAAATCAGGAAGAATTAGATACCCTGAACAGACCAATAACAAGCAGTGAGATTGAAATGGTAATTTAAAAATTACCAACTACAACAACAACAAAAAATCCAGGACCAGATGAATTTACAGCAAAATTCCACAAGACATTCAAAGAATTGGTAGTGATCCTTTTGACACCATTCCACAAGATAGAGAAAGAAAGAACCCTCCCTAATTCATTCTATGAAGCCAGCATCACCCTAATACCCAAACCAGGAAAGGACACAATCAAAAAAGGAAACTGCAGACTAATATCCTTGATGAACATAGATGCTAAAATCCTTAACAAAATACTAGCTAACCAAATCCAACAACATATCAAAAAGATACTCCACCATGATCAAGTGGGTTTCTTTCATACCAGGGAGGCAGTGACGGTTTAACATATGCAAGTCAATAGATGTGATACACCACATAAAGAGAATTAAAAACAAAAAACCACATGATCATCTCAATAGATGCAGAAAAGCATCTGACAAAATCGCGCATCCTCTTATGATTAAAACCCTCAGCAAAATCAGCAAAGGACACACCTTAACATAATAAAAGCCATCTATGACAAACCCACAGCCAACATAATACTGAATGGGGAAAAGTTGAAAGCTTTCCCTTTCAGGATGGGAACAAGACAAGGATGCCCACTCTCATCACTCCTCTTCAACATAGTACTGGAAGTCCTAGTGAGAGCCATCAGACAAGAGAGGGAAATAAAGGGCATCCACATTGGTAAAGAGGAAGTCAAACTGTCCCTGTTTGCTGATGATATGATCATTTACCTTGAAAACCATAAGGACTCCTCCAAAAAGCTCCTAGAACTGATAATTCAGCAGTTTGCTGATACAAGATCAACGTACACAAATCAGTAGCTCTTCTATACTCCAACGGCAACCAGGTGGAGAATCAAATCAAGAACTCAACTCCTTTTACAATAGCTGCAAAAAACATAAAATACTTAGGAATATACCTAACGAAGGAGTTAAAAGACCTCTACAAGGAAAACTACAAAACACTGTTTAAATAAATCTTAGACAGGCAGGATGTGGTGGCTCACACCTATAATCCCAGCACATTGGGAGGCTGAAGTGGACAGACCATGATGTCAGGAGTTTGAGACCAGCCTGGCCAACATGGTGAAATCCTGTCTCTACTATAAATACAAAAATTAGTCAGGCATGGTGGCGGGTGCCTGTAATCCCAGCTACTTGGGAGGCTGAGGCAGGAGAATTGCTTGAAACTGGAAGGCAGAGGTTGCAGTGAGCTGAGATCATGCCACTGCATTCCAGCCTGGGTGAAAGAGTGAAACTCTGTCTCAAAAAAAAAAAAAAAAAAAAAAATCATAGATGACACAAACAAATGGAAACACATCCCATGTGCATGGATGGGTAGAATCAATATTGTGAAAATGACCATACTGCCAAAAGCAATCTACAGATTCAACACAATCTCCATCAAAATACCACCATCATTCTTCACAGAGTTAGAAAAAACAATTATAAAATTCACATGGAACCAAAAAAGAGCCCACACAGCCAAAGCAAGACTAAGCAAAAAGAACAAATCTGGAGGCATCACACTACCTGATTTCAAACTATAATAGGGCCATAGTCACCAAAACAGTGTGGTACTGGTATAAAAATAGGCACATAGACCAATGGAACAGAATAGAGAACCCGGAAATAAACCCAAATACTCAGAGCTAACTGATCTTCAAAAAAACTAACAAAGACAGAGTGGGAAAGGGCACCTTTTCAACAAATGGTGCTGGAATAACTGGCTAGCCACATCTAGGAGAATGAAACTGGATCCTCATCTCTCACCTTATACAAAAATCAACTCAAGATGGATTAAGGACTTAAACTTAAGACCTGAAACTATAAAAATTCTGGAAGATAACATTGGAAAAACCCTTCCAGACATTGGCTTAGGCAAGGATTTCATGACCAAAAACCCAAAAGCGAATCCCATAAAAACACAGATAAATAGATGGGACCTAATTAAACTAAATTTTTGCATGGAGAAAGGAACAGTCAGCAAACAGACAACCCACAGATTGGGAGAAAAATCTTCACAATCTATACATCTGACAAAGGACTAATATGCAGAATCTACAAATAACTAAAACAAATCAGTAAGAAAAAAAAAATCCCATCAGAAAGTGGGCTAAGAACATGAATAGACAAGTCTCAAAAGAAGATATAAAAAATGACCAACAAACATATGAAAAAATGTTCAACATCACTAATGATCAGGGAAATGCAAATCAAAACCACAATGCAATACCACCTTACTCCTCCAAGAATGGCTATAAAATCAAACAACAGTAGATGTTGACATGGATGCGGTGAACAGGGAACGCTTCTACACTGCTGGTGGGAATGTAAACTAGTACAGCCACTATGGAAAACGGTGTGGAGATTCCTTAAAGAACTAAAAGTAGAACTACCATTTGATCCAGCAGTCCCACTACTGGGTATCTACCCAGAGGAAAAGAAGTCATTATTTGAAAAAGATACTTGCACATGCATATTTATAGTAGCACAATCCACAATCACAAAATCATGCAACCAACCCAGATGCCCATCAATCAACAAGTGGATACAGAAACTGTGATATATATATATACAATGGAATACTACTGAGCCATAAAAAGGAATGATTTAACAGCATTTGCAATGACCTGGATGAGATTAGAGACTGTGATTCTAAGTGAAGTAACTCAGGAATGAGAAACCAAGCATCATATGTTCTCACTGATATGGGAGAGCTAAGCTATGAGGACACAAATGCGTAAGAATGATACAATGGACTTTGGGGACTTGGCGGGAAAGAGGGAGTGGGGCAAGGGATAAAAGACTACATACATGGTGCAGTGTATACTGCTCGGGTGATGGGTACACCAGGATCTCACCAATTACTACTAAAGAACTTACCCATGTAACCAAATACCACCTGTACCCCAATAACTTATGGAAAAATAAAATAATAATAATTTAAAAAGTGTACTTTGCTTCCTTTCACTCCTGCTCTAAAACTTTTTAGTAAACTTTCACTCGTGCTCTAAAACATGACTTGGTATCTTCCTCTGCCTTAAACCTACTTCTGCCGCATAGCCGAATTTTTCCTCTGAGGAGGCAGGATTCTTAAGGATTCACAGGTGGCAATAAATCTAAACAGGCCCTGCTAAGTCCCTCTAGTCTATTACCATTAGGTCACACCCCCTTTGTCCAATCATTCTTCCTGCATGACTGTCCACTCTTTATCAAACCTAAGCACAAAAATACACAGGTTTCCTGATTCTTGGAATTTTCATTTCTGAAGACTCTCATGTCACATGAAATTTTCATTAAATAAATATGTATGCTCTTCTCTTGTTAATCTATCTTTTGTTATTAAGCACTTCAGCCATGAGTCTAAGATGGAAAAGAAAGAATTTTCTTTCCCCTACACAGCTAGACAGGCATCTGACAGGTAAATGCTGGGGCCAGGTCAGGTGGTTAGAGCCTGAGGCTTCCTGCCAGTGCCTGGGACTAAGGCTGTCCCCTTAGTGAGGGTTAGCTTGAGGGTTAGCTCCTGGCTCACAGGGGATGCCCCCAGGTGGTGTGGGACTTTTCAGGATAAAATTCAGGTGGCATTCTGCGAAGATGGACGTCCACCTGGCCTGAAGGAAGAAAGGAGGGCACTTCTCTTTCTCAGTGGCCCCCAGCCACCCTCCAGGGAAGGGATAACATGTCAGTGCTTCCAAGTGAGGTGAGTGGGTTGACTTGATTTGTATTCTTCAGATTGAGATTGACCAGGAATTCTCCGTATTTCTGTAATTGTACCACTTAAGTGTTTCATTTGACTCTTTATGCAAATTAAAGTGAATAACAATCCTGAGGCAAGTATTTTAACTATTCCCAAGAGTTTAAGAAAACGGCACTTTGTGGACCAGGAATATCCTGTGAAACTAAATACCTGCTGGAGTTGACTGAGGTGGGTGGGGGAGGGAGTCACAGAGCAACTGGGGGGATTCTTCTTCACCATGTTCTGTTTCCAGCATGTTTAAAACAGTTGGAACAGCAGCAAATCCTCTGTAGTAGAACACTTTTTTTTTCTTTTTTCTTCTTTTTTTTTTTTTGAGACAGAGTCTCACTCTATTGCTCAGGCTGGAGTGCAGTGGCACGATCACAGCTCACTGTAGCCTTGACCTCCTGGGCTTAAGCAATCCTCCCACCTCAGCCTCCTGAGTAGCTAGGACTACAGGTATGCACCACCATGCCCAGCTAATTTTTGTTTGTTTGTTTCATAGAAATGTTGTCTTGCCATGTTGCCCAGGCTGATGTAGACACTTTGCTTTTACTTGTACTCTTCTCTCTAGCCGATTTGCTTTATCCTCCCCTTAGCGTCCAAATCCTGGTCATCCCTCAGTCCAAATGCCAGCTCTTCCATTTGAGGTTTCCCTTGTTTTCACAGCTGGAAGAAACCTTTCCTCTCTCATCTGCCTCCAGCTCTCATGCTGTTCCCATTATAATCCACCTAAAAATACTAGCTGGCTTCCTAACATTTTTATTTAAAATCATTATTTATGTACACATCCGAGCTCTCTTCTAGACTGCTAGGTCTTTACTATTTATTGAATAAGTATATAGGAGGTCAAAAAGTTTTGGAGGAAGTAGAAATCACAGAATGTAATTGAGAAAGATTCTTGATCACATAAATAAGTAATATGTTTAGAATGTAAATGAAAATTCTCAACACAGAACTCTCTGAAATTTAGTAATATAGCATTACTGTGTCAAGTAATGCTGATCAAATCAACTTGTCTCAATAAATAAAAATACTACTTCATAATTTAACAGATTTGACCTGGTGAATGATTCATGCAAAGAGCACTTAATTAGGAGCCAGGAGAACTGGGTTGTAGACCCTGATCTGCAACTGATTGGTTGGGTGACTTCAGATGATACATTTAATCTATGAACTTCCTTTTATTCTATCTTGTAGAATAAAACGGTTGAATGAGATGATTTTTAAGATAATCTTTAGGTTCTTTAAAGATGTTGTGATTAAAGAATCAGTATGTGTTGATTGCACTACCCAACAAATCTTGTTCCGCCACCACCACCACCACCACCAAACATTAGAAGGTCAACTCTGTTAGGATGGTGAGTAAGTCCAGCTCTGCAGATATTTGAGAGAAGACGGTTGCAGGCTGAGAAAACAGCAAGTGAATGTTCCCGAGGTGGGACAGCACCCATAGTGATCAAGGAACGGTCTTAGGGGGTGATGTGCCGAGAACAGAGTGAGTCAGGCAGAGATCTGTGGGACATGAGGTCACAGAGGTAGCCAGCAGAAAGCTCATGTAGGACTTTGTAACAATGGTGAGGGATTTAGAACTTAATCGAGATGACATGGGAAGTGTTTTTCAAGCAGACAATGATATTATCTAGTGAGGATCAACACTCTGCTTTCTGTTCAAAGACTAGGCTAGAAGGGGAGGGGGCATTTGGAAGACCATTGAAATAGTTCAGGTGTGACCCATCCATCCGGTAATGGTGGAGGTGGTGAGAGGTGACCATATCTGGGATATTCTCTTGCGAACTAAAGATAAAATTCTGAGTCCCCCACTGACTGAATGGATCCCCTCTTGGCCAAGGTGACCCCAGAAAAACCCTAAAAACTGAATTCCCAGCCATGAAGAGATGGGAAGTCAGACAAAACTCATTGTACCCTCTCCCTTTTGGAGTTTAGACACAAGTGACCAGCATTAATGTTAAAACAGAAATCAAAAGACTAATAGAGTGGACTCTGCGGCAAAAGATACCAAATTATAAACAGGGCCTAAGGTCATGCAAAGCAAAAGTTGAGTCACATTCCCTTAGAAGTAACTCTGACCCAATGTATTGGTTAACAGAAATCCTTATCTTAAAACTTTATTTTCTGCTGATTCCAAAATTTTAAACAAGGCTTTACTCCTTTAATGAATTACTAATTAAAGAATCTCTAAATCCAACTGTAACCTGTAAGTCCGAACTTCAACATGTCCTCCCTTTGGAGGCTAAACCAATGTTATCTTTCATGTTTTGAGTTATGTCCTTGCTGTAACTCCTGTCTCCCTAAAATGTATAACACCAAACTCTAATGAGACTGCCATGAGTGCATTTTCTCAGGACTTCTTGAGATTGTTCCCTGGGTCATGATCACACACATTGGCTCAGAATAAACGATTTTTAAGTTAACCTTTTTTTTTTTTTTTTTTTTGAGACAGAGTCTTGCTCTGTTGCCCAGGCTAGAGGAGCGCAGTGGCACTATCTCAGCTAACTGCGATCTCCACCTTGCGGGTTTAAGCAATCTCTTGCCTCAGCCTCCCGAGTAGCTGGGACTAGAGGCGCATGCCGCCACGCCTGGCTAATTTTTTTGTGTTTTAGTAGAGACGGGGTTTCACCATGTTGCCCAGGCTGGTCTCGAACTCCTGAGCTCAGGCAATCTGCCCGCCTTGGCCTCCCAAAGTGCTAGGATTACAGGCATGAGCCACTGCGCCTGGCCAACATTCTTAATATCGAGCTGACTCAGTTTGCTAAAGGGTTGGATGCTGTGTGTGTGTGTATGTGTGTGTGTGTGTGTAATACATATATATGTGTGTGTGTGTGTATACATATTTATTTATATACATTTGTCAAGGATGTCTCTAAGATTTGGAGTCTGAGCAACTGAGAGAGCTAGTTGTTCACTAGGGTGTTTTGTGAGTCAACACTAAGACCCACAAACCAACTGTTTTGGTTGAACTGCAGAGCTTTTGTGAACAAACCATGGAAATATGGTCAGAAGCAGAGGCTTCTACAAAGACAGCTGGAAAATCTGAAAGAGTAAACAGGAACAGCCACTTCTCATTAACCTGGAACTGAAGTAAACATTCTCTCACAAATGCAGATTTTTTTTTCCTAATGAGGTCCTAAACAGTTAGAAATATTTGGAACTGAATTTTCATTTATTTCCTGTCTAGCCAATGTCAATAGCTTCCAGCCAAAGACCATCAGGAACACACCTACAGACGAATAAGTTAGATCATTGCTTGTTACCATGCAGGGTCCTCATAATATCCCCCACAGGGTCCAGGCAGCTCCCAGGTGCCTGGGGCTTACTTACAAGTACGGGCTCCTTAGATGAGGTCTTTCCACTAATGGACAGTCCTAACCTTGAAATTGATTTTATGGGCTAATAATAACAATTATGACTGGACATTTGACACCATACTCCTGGTGCCTATAATCATCTTTACCAAATATTCCTCATGTACATTCCACAGCTCTATTGATTTTGTTAGATTCACATTCCCTTCGAGAAATGACAATTGGAGTATAGAGGAGGATGAGGTGCCCATTTGGTTATTAATTGGTAGAATCCTGAACAGTGAATTATCCTAAAGAACAATTGACCCAATTAGATGGCAAGATGATGAGTATACCAAATGACTAATGATTAGTTTATTACAACTGTCTTAATTGATTAAGATAAGTCAGCTGATCAACAATTTGCTTTGTTGCCTTCATATTTAACCATACTCTCACTTGAAACAAAACACAAAAGCACGTCACCTGGATGGTTACTTCATTCTCCCCATTGTATATGCACAACCTATTTTTATTTTATCGTGATGGTTCATCCATGATGACAGATCCAGTACAGTACTTGGTGCTTCGCATATTTTGAAATGATGAGAGTCTCATCCTTGAGAAGAATTCCACCTTCAATTTGTGCCTCCAGGGACACAACAGTTTATTCACATAAGAAGCAAAACTGTCACCCATCTCTGTTGGCTTCACCCTCTGATAAATGGCCTCACTGTTTGAGACTTTCCCCTTTCTGCCTGCCCCTACATAAGATTAATTACATTCCTCTGTATCACTCATTCTCTCCACCACTGTGTTCATTTCCTACTAACTTTATCCACTGATATACTTCACCCCCCCGGTGTTCCTAAGGAAGCCTGAAATTAACATAGCCTTTTTTTAATTACTTGGTTTTTCCAGGGTAAACCATCCCTTTGTGTATATCCAGGGAACTATGTACATCATTATCATCTGGCTCCCAAAGGTCTTCTCTCCTCATTAATCCTGTAAGTGATTTACTTATTCTTCAATTTAAATAGAGACATGCCCAATTTCCAGTCAGGACAAATAAAATGCGTGATTTCTGTCACCTCCACCCTACCCTTAGTTTAATGTGCTTAACTGAAAGTTGCTGGCAAACAACCTCCAAACACTTTTGTGAGAGCAAAGAAATTCAATCCTTAAGATGCAATGGCGGTAATTCCCTTTTGTAACTGCTGGCCCAAAGTGAGTTCCGGGGGCAGTTTTCATGGCAAAATATCCTGCCCATGGTTCTACAAAGAAACAGTATAATTTAGTGAAAAGAGCCCTGGAGCTGGAATCAGAAGACCTGAGTCCACGTTTAGTGTGTGACTTTAGCTGCATCACCTGATGTTTCTGCTAGTACAACTTTGGCAGCCGGGAACAGACAACCCTAATTCACCAGAATGTAAATAATAAGATTTATCATCTGATGTACTATAAGTAATGTGAAATGGGCAGGTTTAGGAGTGCTGGCCCCTAGACTCTAGATCTGTAGTTTCCTTGGCTTTGTTCTTTTTTGTGTATTGTGTTCATCTATAGGATGGCAACAAGATGGCTGCAGCAACTCCAGCCATCACATTTAGATTCAATAACATCCCGAGGCAGTACAGTGACTGTCTTCTTCTCTTTAAGAAAAACCCTTTTCCTAGCAGCTCTTCAGCACGACTAATTGGCCAGACCACATCACAAGTCTCCCATAAGCCAATTATTGATGAAAAGCATGAGGTTACCACGATTGGCTTAGACCAGTGGTTTGAACCCTTGGCTGCAAATTAGAATCCACTGGGAAATCGTTTAACTATCACAGTGCCCAGAGCATACCCCAGACCAATAAAATCAACCTCTGGGGGCAGAATCTGGTATCAATATTTTATAAAATTCCTCAGGCTGCTAATGTTGAGAACCACTAGCTAAGAGTAATTAGAATCTACTCACGAGTTTCTCTTAAAGATTATAAGGAAGAGAGCAGATTCTTGAACAGTATTGGGTTTCTGATGGGCAGAATGAATGAGGACAAAGATGATAGCTAGGGAACCATTATCTGCTTTCCTTCATTTCCCAGAGGCACACCTGTGAAATGGAAGCTAGTATCTGTCGTATTCATCTGCCAGGGTTGATGTGGCTCATTGTGAAATTTTAAGTCAGATATATATATTTATATTTATATACACATTAAGATATGCAAATATAGATATATGGATATATGAATGTTCTTATTGCTCTTGTGCCCTAATATAAATGATTGTTCTTATTGCTCTTGTGCCCTAAGTGGACAAATGTCCAGGCTCTCTACCATTTAGCCAAGTCAGGTTGCAAAAGGTTACTTTGTTTACGAAGATCAAACACACGGAAAAAGGTAGGCAAATATAGGCATTTCTTAAAAATCTGTTTCCAATTACTGACTATTCCGCAGCTTGTAAATAAACACCCAGACCAGTGATTCTCACACTTTTTTTTTTTTTAGGCAGGGTCTCGCTGTCACCCAGGCTGGAGTGCAGAGGCGTCATCATGGCTCACGGCAGCCTTGACCTCCTGGGCTCAGATGAGCCTTCCACCTTGGCCTCTCAGGTAACTGGGACTACAGATGCACACCACCACACCCAACTAATTTTTTGTGTGTAATTTTTGTAGAGATGTGGTTTAACTGTGTTGCTCAGGCTGGTCTTGAACTCCTGAACTCAAGCAATCCACCAGCCTTAGCCTCCCAAAGTGCTGGGATTACAGGCATTAGCCACCGCAACTGAAGGTTCTCAAACTTAAGGCTGCGTAAGAATCACCTGGAAGGCTTGTTGAAAGTGACTGAAAAGCCCCACCCCCAGAATTTCTAATTGAGTAGCATTCAGTAGCAAATAGCATTTTGTAGCAAGTTCCCAGGTGACGTTGATACTGCTAGTTTGCGAACTTTGGAACTACAATTGGCATTTCTTATCTCCATTAAGGTCAAGGTACTCAAAGTGTGATCTGGGGACCAGGATCCTCAGCATTACTGAGAGACTGTTAGACATGC
The DNA here is from genome assembly GCF_024542745.1 of Macaca thibetana thibetana. Taxonomy (NCBI): domain Eukaryota; kingdom Metazoa; phylum Chordata; class Mammalia; order Primates; family Cercopithecidae; genus Macaca; species Macaca thibetana. The sequence continues at coordinate 6,445,860 of NC_065593.1, forward strand.
AAATTCTCTGCTCCCACCCCAAACCTACTGAACCAGAAACTCTAAAGCCTAACAGCCCTATCCCAGAGTTTCTGATTCAGTACCTGCAACAAACCATCTAGCTGATGGTGATTCTTGCTGATGTTTGAGAACCACTGATCCTTCCAGGCTACCCATTAAAATCATGGAATTAAAAAAGTTATAAGACCTGGGCTTCACTCCTAGGCATGCCTTTAAAAAAATTGCCCAGGTAGTTACAATGTGCAGCTAGGGTATGAGAACCAATGGGCTACAGCAGTATCTCGCAAATGTTCATGTGCTAATTACTTGGGATCTCGTTAATATGCAGATGCTGATGCAGTAGTCTGGAATGAGGCTTGAGATTCTGCAATATTAAGAAGATCCCTGAATATGTGGCTGATGCTACTGACCTCCCAGCCATAGTTTGAGTAGCAAGATCTATGTAGATGATTAACAGACTCCCTCAACTCCCACCCCCTATGATGCTTTAGTGAATTGACATGCATCTTTTGAGAAGCTTGGATTTTTTCCAAGCATCACTGAACAACAGAGTGGAATCTAATGGGAAGCTTTGGAGCCCCTTCTCATACATGGCTAAGCTGATTGCCCACTGTGCCCCTGCTCTGTGGTTTTCTGGGTCTCCCTTTAGAATGAAGAGGATGGCTGAACCCATACAGCTGCAGCCCTATTGCTCCAATCAGAATCATCCCAAACGCCCACACAGATTCCTGCACTTGCTCTCTCTTCTCCTTGCCCATCCCAGGATGTGAGCCATGTTTCATTCTCACCAGAAAGTCTGACATCCCAGTGACCCTAGAGGGCATAATATCTTTGAGGTATTTAAGGCGAATCATACTCTTTTACCCTACCCTGATGTAACCAACTACATTTCTAATTATTTTCATGGGGGAACCATACAGTTGGCTCTCCATATCCTCGGAACCCATGGATACAGAGGACTTGAGTATCCTGGGATTTTGGTATCCTTGCAGGTAGGGTTCCTGGAACTAATTCCTTGTGTAGACGACTGTGCTGACCTAATGTCAGTGAACAGGTGAACTTTGGGGGACCAGGTGACCCTTGTATTCTGTTTATTTATGGGACAGGCACAGGACTGGGTTCTTTATTTTTTCAACACTAGTAGGACACAGAGGATGAAGAATAAATAGGGGGATGTAGGCATGAAGAAATTTTTCATTACTATCATTTTTGATGATATCATTTTCAATGAAACTAGGCTGAAACCTTCAAGGGTCATTGTTCATGCCTCAGTTGTCAGTTGAGCCCACATTAATAGACAAGATGATTTCCAGCTAATCCAGATGATTAACAGAAGAAACAAATCATAAGTGATGGGTGGGTCTGCCTTCCTCTGAAGCCGCCTGATGCAGACCTACTCATCTCTAGAGACAGGTTCAGCTGTATGCTTCCTGGCAGTGACCCTCAATGTATGGTCCCCTGACCAGCAGTGTTGTCTTGGGAGCTGGTCTGGTGGCCACACTTGGAGTGACTTTGCTCTAGTAGGTATTCAGTGATTATGTATGTAGCACTGTTGAAATTTACACATTCTACTCAGATAAGAAAAAAATCACTTTGCTGAATAAAAGTAGAGGGTAAGGGAAAGGAGATAAGACTTAAACTCACCACCTACCACTTAATGGCATTTTAGTTCCTTCTGGACTAAATAGTCCTTGCAGTATCCCACTTGCTTGCCCAGTCTTTCTATTTCTTCTCCTTCCTCCTACTCTTTCTCCAGGTGGCATCTAGGCATCCTTGGTAGCCCCAGTGACTTTGTGATAGCAGTGGGAAGAAGGCTTAGTTCTCATGTACATCCATGTCCTGGAGCTCTCCTTGGTTCCTCTGTCCCTATGGTGGTGGTGTCCTTGGGCTTCCTGTTTGTGTCTGTGGCAGCTGGTACATGCCTAGTCTATCTGCAGGCCCCATGTCCTTTCTGGGTGACTTAGTCCCACCTTGGTTCTCCTGAGGCCAGTGGTCCTGGTAGCCCCCTGTCATCCTCTCTCCATGTCTTGGTTTAGGTCACTCACCCCAGCCTCAGGGCACCGTGCCCCACGCCTAGATGGCCCCGTGGTAGGTTTTCTGCTGGTTTCCTGCTTTTGCTGCTTTCTGCCCCCTTGGGACCTCTGGGACTTCTGATTTCCATGATGATGTCATTTGGCTGTATAAAGAGCTTCTGGATAACTAGTTCATGGGCTCTAAAGAGACACACAAGTACTACCTCAGGCCCTCTCTCTTCTTAATGTCCCACACTCAGCCTCCTTTTTGCTACGGCCATGGTCATGCTCTGTTGGGGTGGCAATGGACAGAGCACGGGGTTTCTTTTGGGGTCTGTGACTGTCCCTTGGTTCTTCCCTCTATGACCAAATGCTCATGCTGCTTATGGCAATATTTCTCCCACCTTTCCTGTCTCTTCCCTCAAGCTCCATCCCAGGAGGGAAGAAAAGCAACAGCGCTGGCATCACGTCTTTGCTGCCCTCCCCTCATAGGAAGTCTAAGACACATTCCTGAGCTGCCATTTACTCAGCTCCAATTCCTAGGTCATGTGGCAAAATGGCCAGAGGGAAATATAATGCAGATTGGGATGAGGAAAATTAAAAAGTTTTATTGGCCGGGCGCGGTGGCTCACGCCTGTAATCCCAGCACTTTGGGAGGCCGAGACGGGCGGATCACAAGGTCAGGAGATCGAGACCATCCTGGCTGACACGGTGAAACCCCGTCTCTACTAAAAGTACAAAAAACCAGCCGGGCGAGGTGGCCGGCGCCTGTAGTCCCAGCTACTCGGGAGGCTGAGGCAGGAGAATGGCGTAAACCCAGGAGGCGGAGCTTGTAGTGAGCCGAGTTGACGCCACTGCACTCCAGCCTGGGCGACAAAGACTCCGTCTCAAAAAAAGTTTTATTTTGCTTAAAGAAATTGTTTACTGGTAAAGAAAACAGAGTTTTAGTCTTTTCTGAGCTCCTCTGTTCCTTGGACTTTCCTTCCAAAGTAGAAACAGAAAACACAGTGCCTATTAAATGGAGAGGGCGGGGGTTGGGGGTTATGTGATCACTACCACAGCAAGTGGAGTCGGACATAGTGATTATAATAGGCATTTGTGTTTGTGTTTATCTACACAGCAGCAAAAATCAACTGGCTGTGGCCAGGCACGGTGGCTCACGCCTGTAATCCCAGCACTTTGGGAGGTCGAGGTGGGTAGATCACGAGCCCAGGCGTTCGAGACTGGCCTGGCCAACATAGTGAAAGCCCAAATCTACTAAAAATAAAATGAAAAAATTAGCTGGGCATGGTGGCAGGCACCTGTAATCCCAGCTACTCGGGAGGCTGAGGCAGGAGAATCGCTTGAACCCGGGAGGCAGAGGTTGCAGTGGGCCGAGATGGCGCCACTGCACTCCAGCCTGGGTGACAGTGTGAGATTCTGTCTCGAAACAAACAAGCAAGCAAGCAAGCAAACAAACAAACAACTGGCTGTGCGGGTCCAAAAACATAGTTTCACATTGGGAATGATGCCTGCTTCATCTGTTAGTATATCCCCAGTGCTTGTATCTGGCACACATTACCAATAATTGTGTGGAATGAAGCAAACATGTAGAGAGAGAGAGAGAGAGAGAGCCCAACAGACATGGAAGTGGGTGAAATAACCCAACAGCTTTAACAGTGCAGATGGAAAGAAAATCCTCCAGCATGGAAGGAAAATACATCCCATCACCCCAACCATCTTCACTCAAGAGAGTCAATAGTCTAGTCCAGACAGAATTCGGACAACGGTTTAGACGTGGGTATCCTAATCATAATGGAGTTTTATGTTTCCTTGTTTTACAAATTCTGCTTTTATTTCCACTTCTTTAACAACATTTTCTTCCCAGTGACCAACAGATTGCAACTTCAAGATAATTATATTTCACTTAACATAAAATAACACCTTTAAATCAGTTCCTGTGATTAGGGATGTTCTATTAAAACACACACACACACACACTTGGCTGGGTGCAGTGGCTTACATCTATAATCTTAGCACTTTGGGAGGCCGAGATGGGTGGATCATGAGGTCAGGAGTTCAAGACCAGCCTGGTCAATATGGTGAAACCCTTTCTCTACTAAAAATGCAAAAATTAGCCAGGTGTGGTGGCATGCACCTGTAGTTCCAGCTACTTGGGAGGCTAAGCCAGGAGAATTGCTTGAACCTGGGAGGCAGAGGTTGCAGTGAGCCGAGATCACACTGCTGCACTCCAGCCTGGGCAACAGAGTGAGGTTCTGTCAAAACAAACAAACAAACAAACGAACAAAAAAGAAAAAAAAAAAGAAAAAGAAAGAAAAAAAGAAAGAAGAAAGACTCAATAAAGTTCAGAAGGTTGAGGCAACATGCATCTGCCCCTTTACAGTAAACCAAACTCATACATCCCACATCCTTATTTCACCAATTAAAATTTCAGAGTACTCATCCTCCCTTTTGTTCTTCTGATTTTGTATTATAGGGATTCTTTCCTATTCTACTAGCAGATACTGCTGCGATGCTCAGAATGACGGCCATCTGAATCCTATATTTTCCAACTAAGCTGGAATGAAGGGCATCCATGGACCACATGAAACACTCCTCACAGCTTCCATATGTCCCAGCGCAGCGAACACCAGGCATGGCCCCCAGCAGGCAGCCCCTGCCCAAGGCAGCATGTGGAAGTGGATTATGGTCTTCAGGGCTTCCAGCATTCACTTTTGTTCCCATCTGTCTCTCTTCTCACTTACGTGAACCCCTGACTTCACCAAACTCTTCCTTCTCATGTTTTACAAATTGGCAGTTGTCAACCATGAGTTCTCAAGTAATATTTTTACTATTGTGGAAAGGTAACTCAATTTCCCCCTCTCTCTCTTCCAAGCATGGTGGTTACAGGAGATCCAGGAATTAGAAGCAAGTGATTGTCTCATGGTGTTACTCATCGCTGGCCAACATCATATGTCAGTTATGCTCGGGCTGCAAGTAATCAAAAATATTAAAAAAAAAAAAAACAAAAAAACCCACAAAAAACAAAAACCATGTTACTTAAATAAAAATAGGGTGACAGAGTTGATCTGGGGCTCACTGGTATGGGACCTCAGGTTGCCTTCTCTGTGATCCTCTTGGTCATCTTCTATGGCCACAAGCTAATGTGGGTGGTAGCTGCAAGCTTGGAGTCCTCATACAGCAATGTTCAAAACAAGAAAGGAGGAGAGCGCTTCTTCTTGTGCAAGTCTCTCTCTCTTTTATCAAGGAAGAAAATCATTCCCAGAATCAAAATCTTTTTCTTCTAGCATATTTCCCTCCTTAGGTCCCAGAAGATACAAATGTACCATAAATCAGTGCCTTGGCCACAAGGGATCCCAGGAACATGAGATTCAGATATTGTCTTCTTCTACACTGCTTGGTAGTCTCTGTACTAACCATATCTTTTATTTCCTATATTCTGATGCTTTGACATCTGGGGCCTTGCTGACCCTGGAGGGACTGCCCTTCCTAGGGTTAGCCAATTCCTGGAGACAACTCTCCCACTTTTCAAATGTAAAGCCACCGATTCAGAGCCCACATATTTCTAACCACCTCCTTTATGGGGCTGTAATACTCTGGGCCCCTCTCTATCTGCCCTAATCACACTAGGAAATAGCCCCTATGTCCTAGACTTCACTGAAATTACTCAAACTTGCTAATTCTAAGCCTGCTTGCCTTGTCTTGCCTGTTCCTTGCTGGAGAAATCACAATAAAGACTCTTGCCCAAAACTCACCCTTATTCTTGTGACTCAGTCAACCCTGGAACTTCCCTGTGTGGCCCCTCTTGCATGGTTTGCCCACTCCTCTTGGGAACTGTGAGTAACAAACTGTCTTTTCAATAGCAGTTTTCCCCTGATCAGTCAGCCTTACTGAACCTCAGATTTTTCGTTAATACATTATATTTTAGAACAGGCTTTCCTGATAACAAACCCTTCTGGAAAAGTTTTTCTCTTCCAGGGAAAAATAATAAAAGAAAATCTCTACTTTTCCAGATGAAAGAACGTTTTTCTAATTCTTTGTTGCCGCATGACAAATTACCCAAAGACTTAGTGGCTTAAAACCACAATGATTATTTTACTACCCCTCATGGTTTCTGTGGGTCAGGAATCTGTGCAGTATTCAGACGGGTAGTCTGGTTTTAGGTTGCTCACATGCCTGCTGCCAGGCGTGCCTGTAACGGCAGTAACATGGGGCTAAGGACACTCAGTTGGGCATTGTGCTATACACATGCATTATCTCCGTTAATCTTTTATAGCAACCCTTTGAGATGGGTACTATTTATTAACATGATTTTACAGAAGGGGCCATGGACTCACAGAGTTAAGTAATTCATCAAGGTTATGCAGTTGATAAATGGCATCACTGCTCAAGAGGGAAGCCCCCTCCCTCCCTCCTTTCCCATCACACTACTTCATTTTGATGTCTTTGTAGTAGGAGAGGTTTGAAACCGTCCCGTGCATTCATTTTTTTTCCTACATTGTATCACATCCATAGCCGAATGCAGAGTCCTTGAGACCAGATGTGTTGCTTATCTTGTTCACTTCTTTATTCCCAAAGGCTGGAGTAGAATCTGGTACATTAAATGTGCTCAGTAAATAGTTGTTGAATGAAGCATACAGCTTGAGTTTGATTGCCTGTCTGACTAATGGGTCTGATAAGTAGATCCTGTCTGCAGTGACTCCAAGTCATAAGAAATGACCCCACCTGCCTGAAGGTGGTTATTCCTCAGATTTGACTCTTGGGCGAGTCCCTTTTCCCATTGCTGGCATTTCTTGTGTGCACGTCCGGTGGCTTGTTCCACCCATGAAGCCTCACTTCCCTTCACATAAGGCTCCAAGTTCAATGGTGATTTCTGCATTACTGAGGATACATGACGCTGAATCCTGCGGGAGGACAGTTTACTGCCTTCTTAAAAATGTAACAATGTGGCTAACACGGTGAAACCCCGTCTCTATTAAGAAATACAAAAAACTAGCCGGGCGAGGTGGCGGGCGCCTGTAGTCCCAGCTACTTGGGAGGCTGAGGCCGGAGAATGGCGTGAACCCGGGAGGCGGAGCTTGCAGTGAGCTGAGATCCGGCCACTGCACTCCAGCCTGGGTGACAGAGCGAGACTCCGTCTCAAAAAAAAAAAAAAAAAAAAAAAAATGTAACAATGGCCGGGCGTAGTGGCTCACTCCTGTAATCCCAGCACTTTGGGAAGCCGAGGTGAACAGACAGATTATGAGGTCAGGAGTTCGAGACCAGCCTGGTCAATATGGTGAAACCCCATTTCTACTAAAAATACAAAAATTAGCTGGGCATGGTGGTGCGCACCTGTAGTCCCAGCTACTCAGGAGGCTGAGGAAGGAGAATCGCTTGAACCCCGAAAGCAGAGGTTGCAGTGAGCAGAGATCACATCATTGCACTCCAGCCTGGGCGAAAGAGCAAGACTCCGTCGCAAACAAACACCAAAAACCAAAACCAAAACCAAAACAAAACAAAAAAACAGTGACAAATAGGAATTCAGAATCCATCTCTGCCTTTCTTCCTTTTTCTTTTCTCTTTCTCTCTCTCTTATTCTCAGTTCCACTCCCAGCATGATACCAAGCTTTGGCAATGCTGGCATATATGGTACAGGTTCTCTATTTCTCCATGCTGTCTTACGTTCTGCATGGTCAAGTTTCTCCATAATAGCATTTATGAAAGGGAAGGGGTAGCACGGGCCACATTAGACCCCGGGGAGAGGACCCCAGACATCCTAGCTCTCCTTCTTAAAATACAGAGAAGTGTGCCGTTGGGGACCAACATCCTCTTATGACCAGAGTGAGAAGCCTGCAGGTGAGTGTATTGGCATGTGTGGCACTATAACCTTATAATAGCTGCTCTTTGTCCTCACAATAAACCTCTAACCCAACCTTCATTTCACATGTGATGGGGAAGTCTCTTTCCTTTCATTACTTTCACTATGGAATCAGGTGTCCTGGGCCACCATATGGCATAATTATACCTTGTGACATGATAACAGGGCTTCATATGTTGTATTGAGCTTCCTCAGGGACAAGATATTTTGTCAAGGGAGAAGGACTGTTATCCCCAAGCTTCCTGTGGGGTGGTCGTTCTAGAGGAACCCCTGTTTGCTGCTACTATACTTTTTTGGACCATTACAGATTCCATCTCAAAAAATAATTCTACCCTAACTTTGTGGAAGATCCAGATTTCCATAGCTTTCTGGGACATGCTGAATAAATTGTATAAGATCTTGCAGGCAATTACTTTTCACAGAAAGTCTTGGGCCGGAAAAAAATAGCATAAATCTGGCTGAAGCATTTCAAAATCTGTAAGCAGAATAAATTCCAGATCAGGGCCATGGAACAGTAATTCTCTTGAGACACAATGGTTCTCACCAGAAAAATATGTTCCCCTTCCTATGTAGAAAAATGGAATCACTGAAGGAAAGAGCCTAGAAGATCTTTGATGATCATCCAACACAACCCCTTCATTTTCTTTATGATTTGAGGAGGCAAAGCATTTGGTGTGAGGCTACAGCGTGAACTAGTTGCAAGGCAGAAACTGGAACGCACAGGTCCTGACGTCTGGCCTAGGGTATTCTCATTTTGCCAATCAGCCCTCTGATCTACCATGAAGAACTCTGAGATTACAGCACACTGGGAACAAAAAGGAGGAGGGGCCTTTTAGAAGAATGGCAAGTTCACTTTACACTTGAATGAACTCGCTCTGGATAGAAAGGCTCACACTTTAGAGGTATGTTGAGAATTCCCAGCCTGGCCCTCGTTCTCCTAACTGGGCATCTTCAATCTTTCTTGTCATCAATATGTTGGCATTCTTGCGATGGTGCAATGAGGACTGGGATAAAGAAGGCATTGAGAGATCAAGGAACTTCAGGAGCCTGGCCAACCACTTGAGTGAAAGAAATTGAATATAAAAGGAGTGGTTTGGGCTATGTTGAAGGGGAGGGCATGAATTCCATCTAAAGGTATTCCTGCTCAAAACTGTAAAACGCTGTGTTGGACGTGTACAACCCGTGGCAGGCTACATACGACCAGTCTGTGACCTCTACTGTGGCCACATAAGAAACTTATTACTGCTGATATTTCTCCCTAACAAAGGAAATGGTGCTTTCATTTGACTTTGTGACTTTGGGGAACTTGAACTTGCCCTTTTCAAGCTGGAGGATTTGACACCAGTTACCAGGTCTCCATGACCTTATAATGCCAGACACTTTCTTCCACATTCTTCCAGGCCGTAGACCATCCATTGCACCCTGAGGACTTGGCCTTAGGATCCAGGCTGGAGAACAGGAATACAAAATCAAGGAGGTGGTGGGCTCTTGGTGACTATGTAAATAGGACTGGTACTTCGTGTTTTATTTACCCGACATGTGAATTCTCCAACCTAGTCACTTAGTGAATGCCTTGGACTGCACCCTGGGAGTGTATTCACAGGAGGTTCTGTTCCAGGTTGTTTGTAGAAGCAAATTGCCCCTGGAGCCACCTGGTAGGGTGGTCCAGACCTGGAATTTTCTTGGAGCATGTGAAGTCTCTGTTGGGGCTGTCTTTCAAGATTACCCAAACTTCCAACTCTTGAGGTACCAAAGAATTCCCTGCATTCTTCCTTGATGCCAAGCAGAGAGAGCATAAGCAGAGAGAAGGTCCGCAACATCCAGCTGTCTCAGGTTCCCTAGGTCTCACTGGAGATTGGAAATCTGCCTTGGTTGCTGCCTGTCAATCCTCTCTCTGCAGGGCTGAGATCTTCTTCTTGGAGTAATATTAGTAAATAGACATCACATTGTTCTCTCCATTTTCCTGTTTTATTTCCAGGCAAACATTTTTCTTCCTTGCAGGTCACCTCTTCCCATGCAAATCAGCTTCTAAAACATATGGCTGAGAGCTGTCGGTGGCCCAGTCCCACAAACAGTACTGGCCTTTGAATTCCAGTTTAGACTCATCCAGGACACCCCCCACCCAGCACTGTCTGGTGAGCTGTTGTTTGGCCCAAGCCCTTGCAGAAGTGACCTCCAAATGGGATGCTCCCTCCAGAGCTAATGCCTGACAATCCATTCGGGTGAGAGAAGAAACAAGTAGAATCTCTTTTTATCTTGTATGTAAATAATTTAGAAAGGGATTGCCACTATATAATATTGTGATTGACACGGTACATGTACATGATTTGTGAATAAAAATATATGCACTAGAGGTTCCAGCTTAATTTTTTTTTTTTTTTTTTTTTTTTTTTAAATCTTGGGACAGAGTCTCGCTCTGTCACCCACGCTGAAGTGCAGTGGCACAATCTTGGCTCACCGCAACCTCTGCCTCCCGGGTTGAAGTGATTCTCCTGCCTCAGCTGCCCGAGTAGCTGGGATTACAGTCATGTGCCATCACGCCCGGCTAATTTTTGCATTTTTAGTAGAGACAGCGTTTCACCATGTTGGCCAGGCTGGTCTCAAACTCCTGGCCTCAAGTGGTCTGCCCGCTTCAGCCTCCCAAAGTGCTGGGATTACAGGCGTGAGCCAGGTGCCTGGCCAAGAAAACTTTTTATTTCATTTCATTGACTGCTGTCTTACAGAGTGGCTTAATGGTATTTTTAATAAAAATCAAGCTATGATTTAGAAAATAGGCTGCTTTCAAGTGATTAAACAAGACCCTGAAGTCCTAAAGAAAATCTTAGTGCAGATATGGGTGGCTCAGCATTCGCATCTCTGTTCAGGCCAGGTTCTTTCATCTTTGTGTAGCGTGTCAACCTTATTCAATAATAATAACAACAACAGCAACAATAACCCTTTCTAGAGTAATTATCAAGACCCAGGCACTGTTGAAAGCATTTATGGACATTATCTGATTGGATTTCTCTAATGACCCTATGAGGTGGAAATGAACTGTTTTTACTCACAACATTTCTGACCCCAAATGTGTGGCATCCTTTTCAACACCACTTCTCCAACTCTCCAACACCGGCCGGGTATCTTACAATTCATGTCAATTCCAACACTGTCTTCCTGCAGTTAGCATCAGATTTCACAAATTAAGGGTTCAATCCTTCCCACAAGACTGCCCCCGCTTCAGACACGAGTCACCAAGTCCCAGGTTGTCACCTGTACTTCTGACCAACTGGCTATAAGTTCAGAGGGTTTCTTTAGGCCCCTCCCCAGTTTCCACAATTTGCTAGAAGAGCTCACAGAGCTCAGGAACGTGTTTTACATACTACTACTGGTTTATTACTTTGGATACGACTCAGGAACTGTCAAATGGAAGAGATGCATTGGGAAAAGTGTGGAGAAACGACACAGGGCTTCCATGCCCACTCCGATCCTGCCACTCTTCCAGCACCTCCATATGTTCACCAACCTGGAAGCTCTCTGAACTCTGTTGTTTAGGGAGTTTAATGGAACTCTCACTAGGGAGACATGATTGATTAACGAGTTAGCTATTGTTGATTAATTCAATCTCTAGTCTCTCCTCCCTGGAGGCTGGGGAGTGGTGCTGAAGGTTTCAAGCTTCTAATAAAGTCTTGGTCTTTCTGGTGACCAGCCTCCATTCTGAAGCTAACTCGGGTTTTGGAGAGAATCACCTCATTAGAACAAAAGATACTCCTATCACCCAGGAAATTTCAAGGGTTTTAGGAGCTTTGTTCCAGGAACTGGGGACAAAGACCAAATATCTTCCTATGATAATACAGGTGAATCCCATTTTATAGATGAGGAAACTGAAAGTGAGAGAGGTTAGGTAACCTTGCCCAAAGTCTCTGAGCTGATACACAACAAATTCTACAAGGCAAGGTTGTAATTCCCATCTGTTAACTCAATAGCTCATCTGCCTAACCACTTCACCATAGTTCTTCTGCCAGAGTTACTGTCAAAGACTTCCTCTTGTTAGGTGACAGAGAACATCTATGTTTTTCTTTTAACTTTTGTGTTTTATTATAAAATCTATATATACTTAGCAGGAGCTAATTTAAAGTAAGAACTTCAACATGTTGATTTGTTAGCTTAATTCATAATAGAATGCATTCTTGGGACAATAACTGAGTCAAGTCATCCTCTGTTTGTACCTTTGTCCAGGTGTTTCATCACAGAAGGACAGAGAAGGTCAGGTAAAGGAAATATCTGGAGAGGTTAATTAAATCAGATAAGGTCAGGTAAGAACCAGAACGCCAGGCAGGTAAGAGATATCAAGGGCCATTTTCACAAGATGGCACTGAAGGTGAAGAGGGAAGTTCCTGCCCCTCCCAGAGCTGAAGCAAAAGCAAAGGTTTTGAAAGCCACGAAGGCAGGGATGAGAGGCATCCATAGCCACAAAAAAAGATCCACAAGTCACCCACCTTCTGGGACCCAAGACACTGTGGTTCCAGAGGCAGCTTAAATATCTTCAGAAGAGCACCCCCAGGAGAAACAAGCTTGACCATCATGCCATCCATCATCAGGCTCCCAACCGCTGAGTCCGCCATGAAGACAGAAGACAAGCGTTCACTGTGGATGCCAAAGCCAATGAGTGCCAGATCAAACAGGCTGTGAAGAAGCTCTGTGACATTGATGTGGCCAAGGTCAATACCCTAATCAGGCCTGGTGGGGGGAAGAAGGCATACATTCCACTGTTGATCATGCTTTGGATGTTGCCAACAAGATTGGGATCGTCTAAACTGAGTCCAACTGAGTCATTCTAAATAAATATTGTTCCACCATTAAAAAAAATCATGTACTGTAAAATAGGCTTAGGAAAGGAGAAAGACACGTTCTAGGTAAGGAAAAGTTCAGTGGTTCATAGAATTCAGGTATTGGAGCTCAGGAAACAAGGCTAAGAAACTAGGGGAAGACAGAGGAAGAAATTGGGCAGAGGTTCTGAATAATCCAAATAACAAACTCAGATCAAATTATGAACAACAAGAATACAGAATTTTAGCCAGAGACCCAGACTCTGTGTAACAACAGTGGAGATGGAATCCTGAGGCAATTGATTTCTAACGCATGGCTTCTCTCAAGCCTTCCTGCCCATGGTTATATTTTGCTTCAGAGTGTTCGAAGCCAGGGAATCTGAAACTCAAAGCCGGTCATTGCACATGTGGGGAGGAGGCACCGGGTGAAGAGCAGATACATGGGGAGATCCTAGCAGTAGGCATAGGAATGGAAGCCCACTTAATTAGCAAAAGCTTGATTTGTGCAGTGTGCAATTAGAGAAAAGGGACAGGTACTAAAATCAGAGACTGATGGAATTGCTGCCATCTGTCACAGGCTGGGGAATGTGGGAAAGAGTTTAGCTCACATTTTGGTCTGATCAAACAATTCTTTGTGGTTCTATTTTTCATACATGGAAGGTGAAGCATGGAAGTTCATGTCTACTTATTTCTTTTCTATGATCTTTTACTTTGCTAACTTCTCATCTAGTTGCTACACCCAGCCTAGTATCCAGCCCAATCAGGGCTTTTAGTGGTTATTCTAATTTATTGTATTATAGTGTATTACTGCTGACTACATAGAGAATTCCTTCTAAGGCTTGAGGAGAAGCCTGAACAGAGCCTGTTCTCTGATGAAAAGTGAAAAAAATTGCCTGCAGGTAATGAGTTCTAAGAATCAAATGTCTTAAGACTCTCAGGTGTGTGCTGCTTGAGAACAAAGTTCAGTCAGATTTGATTAAGTGAATTAATTAGCAAATTTATTTTCATTACTGAGACAGTAATTTAGTTCTAGCCTGCAGAGAATTCACATATGTTTCAGGCTTGACAAGGGCTATGGCTATTGCAGTTTACCACAGTCTGAGATTCATAGCTAATTGGGATACATTACAGCTCTCTGGTGAGAAATAAATCCAAACAAGAAAAAAATGTATATATTAGCAGCCCATTGTTTTCAAGGAGTTAATAGCCCTCTGAATTGTGCATCCTCTGTAAAAATGATTGTGCATTCCACACGGCAATGATTACTTTGTGAGAAAATAAAGCCAAAGAGAAAGTAAAAGTTAAGTAATCAATTTGTCAAATGCTATATACAAAATAAAGCATTTTTAGATGATTTCCAATGTCCTCATTTGTTAAGTGAGAGATTGTTAAAATATTTACATTTCATCCAAACATAAAGCTATTTTTTTGTACACCCTACTAGAGAAATGTGTGTTAGATAAAACAAAAAGTGGAATATTACTGAGAAAAGTGGAAGGGGAGTTTCGTTTTCCATAGTGTCTTGGATTGCCCTCTTTGCTGTCTCCTGGATAATTTTTCTTTCCTAGAGAAACTGGATAAAATATTGCTTCCAATTCCCTTCTAGGGAGGATGGAGACTTTCTGAGGAAGAATCTTGATGGCCCTGGGAATTGAACACTAGGAGAACAGCTATGTTAGTTAAACTGCTCTACATAAGAGTTAAGTCAAGAATTTAGACTTTTGAGGGCAATTCTTTTTATTTATATTTTAAATGGCTCTTACGTCTCTTCAGTGTCTTTTAATCAATACATTATCCTTCTATCTTCTTTTTTCCTTGCAGTTGCGTATTGAGGACACAAGGTCCTTCATTCTACAGAACTTCCTAAAATCTGTATTTTGCCGGTTGCACCCTTGTGGTGTTAGATATCTATTGAATTCCCTGAAATGTAGAATTTAGAATTAGAGGCTGGTCACAGCCTGGTTTGCTTTTTTCCCCATCAAGTCTGCCTCGTAGGTGGCAGCGTGCACTTCCATCTGGAGGTACACAATGTCCTCCTTTTGTTGATGTTAGTGGTCATTGATAATCATTACCTAGATCCTAGATCAAGGGTAGGCAAACCTAAAAGACAAATCTGGCCCACTGCTTGTTTTTGCAAATAAAGTTTTATTGGAACACAGCCACACCCATTGGTTTACATACTATCTTTAGCTGCTTTTGCACCATAATGGTAGAGTTGAGCCTCTGTGACATACACTGTATGTCCCACGATGCCTAAAATATTTGCTTTCTGGTTCTTGGCAGAAAATGTGTATTGACCCTGATCTAGATCCATTAAATTATTAGAGGACACAAAGTGATGTCATTCAAAATTTGTCATTCTTCACTTATTAGTTACAATACTTTTATTTTTAAAAACTTCCATTGTCAACTGTTGATTACTACAGGTTCTATAAGAAAGACAGAATATGTTTGATCCTTTCAACCTTATTTTTAAACATTTTTTAGCTTGTTTTAAAACATAAAGCTGTTGGCCAGGTGCAGTGGCTCATGCCTGTAATCCCAGCACTTTAGAAGGTTGAGGTGGGTGCATCACTTGAGGTCAGGACTTCAAGACCAACCTGGCCAACATGGTGAAACCCGGTCTCTACTAAAAATACAAAAATTAGCCGGATGAGGTGGAACGTGCCTATAGTCCCAGCTACTCGGGAGGCTGAGGCTGGGGAATCCATTGAACTTGGAAGGTGGAGATTGCAGTGAGCCGAGATTGTGCCATTGCACTCCAGCCTGAGTGACAGAGTGAGACTTCATCTCAATAATAATAACAATAATAATAATAATAAGACTGTTACTTAGCATCCTCCAAAGAGGTCTAATAGTCTAGTTCTTGTTTGGTTTGATTTGTTTGAGAATTGTTATAAACTCATGAATTTAAACATATTTGATGAGCTTCAGATGCTCTCAGTTATTATTACTCTTTTTTGTTTGAGACGGAGTCTCACTCTGTCTCCCAGGTTGGAGTGCAGTGGCTCCATCTCAGCTCACTACAAGCTCTGCCTCCTGGGTTCATGCCATTCTCCCGCCTCAGCCTCCCAAGTGGCTGGGACTACACGCACCCACCACCATGCCTGGCTACTTTTTTCTGTATTTTTAGTAGAGATGGGGTTTCACCATGTTAACCAGGATGGTCTCGATCTCCCGACCTCATGATCCACCTGCCTCAGCCTCCCAAAGTGCTGGGATTACAGGCGTGAGCCACCATGCCTGGCCGGTTATTGTTATTCTTATTAACATTCCAATTGTTCCCTCATTAGCCATTAGGTGCCTAAGCCATAGACGGAGTCCTTGTGACAGAAACCTAGCAGTTTTTGATAGTTTTCTTGATTTTTGAATTGACAACTAATTCCAGACTCATCTTGTATTTCTCCTGCCTCAGTCCTGAAATTAGGCATCTCTCTGAGAGTTCTATGTGGGAAATGGTATTTAGAGCCCTTAATTTGGGTGCTCACTATTAATGAGTTGGTCATTGTTTATAGGCCTTTTCCATGGATGGAGCTAGGAAACATGTATTCATTAAGTCATAAGATATCATGAGTTCAGAATCATACTTCCCATTTTAATTAAAAGCTGTAGAAATTTTACTTAATCTGATCAATCTTACATCTGTCTATCCTTTCAACTATACTCATTCTCTCAGTTCCCAAGGACAGTAACACATTAAGGAATACATGTATCTCTCACTGTATCAGCCTCAGCATAATGATACAAACTTCACCACCAACAGGCTGATTCTGAAAACGTTTCTTCCCCGGTTCTTTTAGTCCTTAGGCTGTCTCACACAAAAATTTTACACTCAAATTACTATCTTTTAAAGTCACTTAGACTAATTGCTTACCGAGTGGTTTCACCACCCACTGTATGTTAATACATAGGGAGGCTCATTTATCTAATTTTACTTTCAATATATAAAGATTACTTTTTTACTTCATTTTATAATTTTATAAAATATTTATATAGTTCTAAAGTCACATCTACAAAACAAGGCATTTTCAACTAAGTCTTATCCCCTCCATCCTATTTTCTCCTTCTCTTTTAGGTAACCATTTTTTTTAAGTTATGGTTTGCCTTTTCATTTTTTTAATAAGCAAATATCTTTTATTTTTTAAAAAAGATAAACTACAGGATTATATATATATGTATATATAGGTAGATACACACACACACACACACACACTTCTCTTTAGGTCTTAATTTTTTTCACTGAATATTTCTTTGGTTGTTGTTGTTGAGATGAAGTTTCACTCTTGTTGTCCAGGCTGGAGTGCAATGGTGTAATCTTGGCTCACTGCAACCTCTGCCTCCCAGGTTCAAGCAATTATCCTGCCTCAGCATCCCAAGTAGCTGGGATTACAGGCGCCCCACCACCACACCCAGCTAATTTTTTGTATTTTTAGTAGAGACAGGGTTTCACCATGTTGGTCAGGCTGGTCTTGAACACCTGACCTCAGGTGATCCATCCGCCTCCACCTCCCAAAATGCTGGGATTACAGGCATGAGCCACCCTGCCTGACCATTCACTAAATATTTCTTCGAAATTACATTATAGTAATGTCAATAGATAGTCTCTGAGGTTGAATTGGGAAGGAAGGAGCATGGGAGAGAGATGGCAGTGGAGGGAGAGGAGAGGACAGGAAGGTCAAACAGATGGAAGAGGAATAATGTCAATGTCAATGTAATACCTTCCCATAATAAACTTCAGAAAAAAAATTTTTAAAAATATTTTGCTCTTCACTTTTACTTCCCTCCGGCCACCAGTAAAGAAGCAGTGGCTGAGTTTTGGGTCTGGAGGTGTAGAGCTACACAGAGCGTTTGGGAGCAGAAGCTAGAAGCAAGGATACCACGAACATGTAAGTCCCTGGGAATCAGAACTGTGGAGAGTGATCAGCTTTTGTAGGCCACAGAATCTGTGGCATTCCAGGCCAATCACACCCTCTTTCTGCCACAGCTGATTACAAATTAGAGTTTCCTACAACTCCCTGCCCACGAGGCTCCGTAATGTCCTCTTTTAGGGATAAAGGGACTCATCTGATGGCTGAATCGCACCACTGAAGTCCCTGAATGTCCCGTATCTTTGTCTCCCTGTATCAAAACTCCAGAAAGTCTCACCTGATCTCCCAGCCTGTTTTATGGATGAAGGCAGAAAGCCTCTGTGGTTATGTTGGGTGAGACTTTGACACCAGCATGTAAATTGTGGAACTGACTAAGATCAATGAATGAATCACAGCATCAAAGCAGCACCAGGGCCCTCCAGGCTTAACCAAGCCTCAGTGAACCTCAGCCCCAACATGCCAGACAATGTTCCAAGACATAATTTTTCTTTGTACCTCAGCCAAGAATGTGGCAGAGTGGCAGTGACGGGGTACTCACACTGGTTTCCCACAAGTAGGTGCTCCAAGGCAGTGTCTCGGCCAAGTAACGAATCTTAAGTGTGCTCGTGTCGTTAAGCTGGCAACCCTATTTTTCCCTCCCCTGATGCAGCAGTGACACAGCCTTCAGAGGCAGTGAGTGGGGAAACCGTCTTAGCCTTTATACTCCATAGGCAGAGACAGGAATTCCTTTTCAGCTGGTGTGTGTTTTCTTCCTAACCATTAAATGTGTGCTTCCACAATCAATTCTCTGATTCTCTGACAGCAACTAGGTGTCCTGGCATTCAATTCTATTCTGACGCTACCCAGAGTTAGTACAGACCCCACGGGTTAAGTGCTGAATCCCACAAGACTGCCCCCACTTCAGACGCCAGCCACAGATGACATCTCTAGGCGACCTGTACTGCTGCACTAGCTGACTACAAATCGGGGTTTTCTGCAACTCCTCTCACCAGGCTCCATAATTTGCTACAATAATCACAGAACTCAGGAATGGGCTTTACTTCCTATTACTGGTTTAGTATTAAGAATGAGCTCAGGAAATAGAAGAGGTGCACAGAGCAAGGTATGGCGGGGAGGTGGTGCAGAACTTCCATGCCCTTCCCGGGCTCACCATCCTCCCAGCACTTTGAGGTGTTACCAACCAAAAACCTCCAAACCTCCTCATTGTGAGTTTCGTATTAAGGTTTAATTACATAAGCACAATTGATGAAATCATTGGCCCTTGGTGGCTGACTTCAATCTCCTGCCCCCGTCCTCTCTCCTAAGGTGGGGCTGATATATAGGTATATATACACGTATATATACATATATATACACACACACACATATACACACATATATACACACGTATATACACATATATACACACACATATATACACATATATACACACGTATATATACATATATACACATATATACACACATATACAAGTATATATACATATATACACACATGTATATACACATATATACACACATATACATATATACACACGTATATATACATATATATGCACGCACACTATATATACATATATACACACGTATATACATATATACACATATATACATGTATATACACACATATATACACATACACATATATACACACATATATATACATATATACACACATACATATGTACACATGTATATATACATGTATATACACACATATATATACACATATATATACATACCCACACACACACACACACGCATATATATATTTGAGATGGAGACTTGCTCTGTCACCCCCAAGTTGGAGTACAGTGGTGTAATCTCAGCTTACTGCAACCTCTGCCTCCAGGGTTCAAGCGATTCTCCTTTCTCAGCCTCCCAAGTAGCTGGGATTACAGGCTCACGCTACCACGCCCGGCTAATTTGTGTATTTTTAGTAGAGATGGGGTTTCACCATGTTGGCCAGGCAGGCCTCGAACTCCTGACCTCAGGTGATCCATCCACCTCGGCCTCCCAAAGTGCTGGGATTGCAGGCGTGAGCCACTGTGCGAAGCTGCTGGGGCTGATATTTTAACCCTCTAGCCACGTGGTTGTTTTTTTCTGGTGACCAGCCCCCATCTTGAAGCTATCAGGCCCTCCATCCTGCCAAGAGTTGCCTCATTAGCGTAAACATGGCTATGGTCAAAAAGGGCCCCTTTACAAATCACAAATTATACTCCTGTCACCCACAAAATTCCAGGGGTTTTGGACGCTCTGTGCCAGGAACCAGGGACAAAGACCAAACTGATTGATTCATTCATTCACTTATTTACTTATTGTACCACAGCTGGTAAGAAGTCATTAACATGTGTTGAGGGAAGACAGGATGAGGCAGAATGAGTTTGAAAGTTCCAGGATTTTTGGCTTAGAGTTCACCTCTTGGGAGGGTTTAAGAGCTAAGTAATTCAGCTTCACCCACGTATCCACGTACACATAGACATGGGTTAGTTGTGAGGTGGAAGGTGGGAAGGTGGCAGAGCAGGTGCCAGAAGTGGGAGACCCAGGCTGTGATAGAGATCCCTGTAGCCGCAAGGCAAGGAAGGACCCAGAGACGCCAGCTGAGCACCATTCCTTGGACTCCCGAGAACCCATCCACAGCAATCAGGGACCCTGACGTGAGATCCACGCATCATTGAGGAACAATCTGAAGGAAGTAGGATGCCCCTTTACTGAAAATCAGATTAGGAGAGTAAAAAAGGGGAAAGAGGCATTCTTACTACGGTAGGCTTCAGAACTACATTCTGAGCCTGGTGGTTTTGGCTTATGTCTGTGAACAGCCAATGGGTGGCTAGTTCTCCAAACAGTGGAAATTTGGCCTTGTCCTCCATGACTAAACACATTTCTTAACAGGCAGCCTTTCCCCTACTGCTAAGTGGTTTCGGGTACTAAAATATTAAAGAAATATTGTTGGCTTTCGTGGCCACTGGTGGAGCTTAAATTTTTCAACCTGCTTCATGAAAACACAAAGTGTTAAATATTAACTAAATTGGTCTATTTTTAGCTTTCTGTTCTGCTTAAGCTTTCTCTTCCTAAAGCACTTTGCCTGCCTACCAGCCCCTTGTAAGAAACTTTTTGCCTGGACAAGAGCCATGTCAGTGCGGATGGAGCAACCTGGATGTAAAATCAAGATATTTAGGCAGCTTGATGGATCCAAGTAAAAATATTGGTATTATAAGCAATTCTTGGGGCTTTCATGCGAACTATGACCCCTCAGGAGCAATGGAGTTCTTAAGCTGTAGTCTTTATATTTTGACAAAAAGAAAAGAATTTGAGATTATTTTGTTAGTGAAAATAGCCTTGGTATACATATTGTTTTCTCCCAAAGCAAATGTTCCAGAAAATGAATCGATCAGGGTTTCTAATTCTGCTGTTTTAAGCCATGCTTTGCCTTAATTGACTGTGTCACTTAGTGGTATTAGCTTAAAACCCTGATCTCTTTAGCTAAGCCAGGTAGAACACTGACTTCACAGGCAGTAAGTAGAAGGGGGCTGGCTGACCCTCATTTTTTTGGGCAGAGATGGAGATTCCCTTTTCACCCAGAAAATGGTCCAAACTACTGGATTGATGGGAAGTCAGGAAGATGCAAAAACAGCATATGGCTCTGACTTCTTTTTAAGGCCACTTAGACAAATGACAGTGAGTGATTTTGAGGAAAATTAGTATCAGAAAGAAAAAAGAAAGAAAGAAAAAATTGCAGTACCATATAAAACAGGCAGTCACTGGTTATCATTCTGAAATATGATTTCAAGAGAATTTTCCACTTTGATGCCAACAGAGCACTTTTCTTTTTTGACGGAGTCTCGCCTGTCCCTCCCAGTGGCGCCTCGGCTCACTGCAAGCTCCCCTCCCTCACGCCATTCTCCCCTCAGCCTCCCGAGTAGCTCCTACAGGCGCCCACAACCGCGCCCGGCTAATTTTTTGTATTTTTAGTAGAGACCTTTTCACCGTGGTCCTTCCTTCCTTCCCAAAGTGCTTCCTTTTCCCTTCCCCTTCCTTCCTTCCTTCCTTCCTTCCTTCCTTCCTTGCTCTCTGTCCTTCTTTTTTTCTTTTTTCCTTTTTTTTTAAGACAAGGTTTCTCTCTGTCACCCAGGCTGGAGTGCAGTGGTGCTGTTATAACTCACCATAACCTTGAACTCTTGGGCTCAAGCAATTCTCCCGCCTCAGCCTCCAGAGTAGCTAAAACCACAGATCTGTGTCACTAAGCCATGCTAATTTTTTTGTTTCATTATTATTAATTTTTGTAGAGATGGGATCTTGCTATGTTGAGTGAACTCCTGGCCTCAAGCAATGCCCCTGCCTCAACCTTCCAAAACGCTGAGACTACAGGAATCAGCCACCGCACCCAACCCTTAACAAAGCATCTTTCTATGAAGTACCACATGGCTAAGATTATAAGAAAATTCCACTGGTCCCATCAGCCTTTCCCCCAACACAAAGTAGCCCTGTTCTTCGACCAGCTGCAAAGACTTCATTTCACTCAACTGTGGACTCAGACCTGCAAAGATACCATTGAAAACATTAAAAAAAAAAAAAAAAAAAAAAAAAAAAAAAACACCTCAGAGTGCGAACTTTTCCTGACCTTATTTTTGGGGTGGAGCTCACAGTACAAGTGCACATTTAAAAGCCTGCAATGGAGGTGTTGGGATTACTTGCCATGTTGGAGCACATCAGTGTCAGCACTGACAGACGATCTAACAGGGGTTCTCAACCTTCACCGTGCATGTGAATCATCTGGGCGGAATCACGTGAGGGAGAATTAAAATATACAGATGTCCAGGCCCCACCCCAGAGATTCTGATTCTACTGGTCTAGGATGGGACCAGCATTTCTGAAAAATGTCGTTGGTGATTCTAATGTATAGTCAAAATTGAAAATCATTCCATCTTCTTTATTTTCAAGATGCGGTTACTGAATACCAGAAAAGTGAAATACTTTTGTAAAGCTGCAGCTGAAAATTTGTGGGGCTGGGATTCAATCCCGGGTACTTCTAACTTCAAATTCCTCTCCCCTTCTGCCAACGTATTTTATAGATCGTACGGCCTTGATGCGGCTGAGTTGGAATATAGATCTCAGGTCTCCTGGATTCCTGCCTAATGATTTTCTGGCTCCACCGCATCCATATCCACTTTTTTTCTAGCTCTTGACTTACTGGAGTGAGAGTCAACAGCAATTTTCCCCTTTCACTGAACTTCTGGATAGGTTGTCCCAGAGAATATGAAGTTAGCTTTCTTTCGTTTGAACATTAGGCAAAAGTAAAGTCAATGAAAATTTATAGCCAGGGCTCAGAAACTCATTTCTATAGGATTCTGTAACCAAGCTTCCAGAAGGATTTGAGAGTCTTAGAC
This sequence comes from Macaca thibetana thibetana, assembly GCF_024542745.1. Taxonomy (NCBI): domain Eukaryota; kingdom Metazoa; phylum Chordata; class Mammalia; order Primates; family Cercopithecidae; genus Macaca; species Macaca thibetana. The sequence goes on from NC_065593.1 coordinate 6,468,791, forward strand.
ACTTGGTTTTCCCAGGAATGAGCCAGTCAAAAAGAGGTCACCAGCTGAACTAGATGATTCTGATTCAACAAATCCATCTCCTTTGTCCACCTTCTTTAGGAATTTTTCCTTATTTACAAAGGATTATGGAAGAAAGGAGTTAATTTCTACGGCCTCTTTTTTCTTGCCTTCTTAGAGAAAACATCTTTCACTTCCAAATTGATTTGAAAATTTATGATAAGAATGAAGAGAAAAACAACTAGCTTACTGAGAGCTTATTGGCAAACACTTCGCATGTTATATTATAAAATTTCACAGCAATCACATGACATAGTATGTTTCTACTACATAGCTTTTCAACTGATGACACTAAGGCTCAGAGAAGTTAAATTATTTATCTAAGGTCACACAGCTAGCAAGTAGTGGAACTGGAATTCACAGCTTGACACCACAAACTCGGGCGCTGGGCTTCGTCAGTGTCTGTAATAGAAAGGGCTGATGTGATGCCTGTGGTTCTGGTCTTTATCTGTTAACCCCTTCAGCCTATGTACAGAAGGCATGGGCTATACCGAGGACTTTCTCCTTGGCAAGATTTGCCTCCTGTTGTATGCAAAGGAAAAGATTTCCTCTTCACATCAATGGTCTTCAGAAAATAACCTACCACATCCAATCACTTGCCTCAAGGCTGGACAACTGTGATATGCAAAACACTCTGGAATTCTCATGGAGCAAATCAGCACTAGACTGAATTTGAGACCACGTTCTTCTCAACTCCTTCTGCTGCTCTAGCCTGCTTCCCTCACTTACTAGCATTTTCTTTTCCTTCTAAAGAGCATTCAGTATATTACGAGTATATGAATCTCTGTCTCAGACTCTACTCCTGGGAAACCTGAGCTGAGACCATTGGGACCAGGAGTAGTCCTAGGAAGCTGACTTGAAGGATGAAATTCTGAAGGTGGATCACTTCGGACCTTCTGCTAAAGGAGGTATCATCACTGGTGGTAGGTGCAGAGTGATATTCCCTGGCTGCTGTAGCAGCTCAGTTAAGAAGACTCTCACCTGTAGTGAACTGGGTGGGACACATGGCAAATACATATGGTACTGATTCCCCCAGTTCTTCTCTAAGGGGAATGTTGGTCATTTACTCAGGTAACAGCACAATGAGAAAAATGGAATACCCATACCATTTGAGGGTTGTAGATACAAAGTTCAAGTTGACACTGACACACAGGGACCCAAAGCTCCATCTAGGCCTCCAGTAGGGTAAAAGTATAGAGGAGTCATGTAATAAATGAAGTCCCAACCTAGGTCTGTTTCACAGTGTCCACTGGATCCAGATACCACCCAGTGGTTATTTCCTCAGTTCCTGAATACATAATGGAAATGGACACGTTAAGTTGTTGGCAAAATCCTTACATTGGTTCATTGACCGATACACTTACAGCTATTTAATAAGAAAGGTTCAGTGCAAGCAACTGAAACTCCCTTCATGTCCAGTCAAGATAGCAAATGTAAAATAATCATTATATCTTTGGAGAAATGGTAGATAAAGATTTAAAGGATGCAGGGGCAATGGTCCTGCAAAAACTAGGTTCATCATGGAGAATAACAGTGTACCACTGCAAACTTAACCAATTAGTACAGCCAATTGCAGCTGCTGTTCTGGAAATGGTGTCTTTATTAGAGACTCTGGCAAGTGGCATGAAGCTATTGATCTGGCAAATGCATTCTTTTCAATACCCATCAAATAGGAAGACAGAAGCAATTTGCATTCATATGGGATGAACAGCAGTATACATTCATGGTCTTGCCCCAGAAATATGTTAATTATCTTTCTCTCCATCCCTATATTGTCTGAAAGGATCTGGGCCATCTGGACATTCTATAGATGAACACATTCACCCATATTGCTGACATCATGTAAGTTGGCCCTGATATGCAAGAAGTGGTAAAACACATGCACTCTAGAAGGAGAGAGAGAAATTCTAAAAATATTTAGAGTCCTGATACATCAGTTAAATATTTATGGACCCTGTATTCTGGCACAAAATGGGTCATCCTTTCTAATGTAAATGACAGGCTATTGCACGATGTACCTCCTACCACTGAGAAAGCAGCACAGGGCTTAGGTGGCCTCTTCGGGTTTTAGACACAGCATATTACATTCTTGAGAATACTACTCTGACCCATTTATTTGGTAATCCTGATGTTTTAAGGGGACCTAAAGCAAGAAAGGGCTCTGAAGCAGGTCCAGGCTTCACTATAAGCAACCCTGTCACTTGGGATGCTTTATGGAGTTTCTAGCAAGTCCCAAGAGAGAATTCATAGGGTTTCCTATGATTTCCTAGGTTCTTGAGCAAAAGAATACCATCTGCAAGTTAGACATATATGCCATTAAAACCACATGCATATGTGTGCACACACATGCTCAAACTCAACTGCTACTGAGCCCTGACAGAGACACTACGTCTTACCGTAAGACATCAAATGGCCATGGAGTCAGAATTGCACATAATGAACTGGACTCATCAAGTCATAAAATTGGGGTGGCCACTGCAAGATAGAAGTGGTATATTCTGCATTGAGCTGGACAAGGTTCAGAGAGTACAGGTGGTCTAGACATCAGACCCCATGTCAGTCTCCTCTATCCTATCAATGCCTCTCGCACAGCTCACACCTTTCATCTCAAGAATCATTCTCTATATTCAGAAGGCAGAGGAGAAAATCTCCTGTACTTAATATGTAAATGGACTCAGATCGGTAGGTTTGTATGAACTGGAGATGAACTTCTTCACTCTAGCCCCACTTAGAGATGGCCCTGAAAAAACAGAGATGAGAACAAAATTTCTCAGTGGGCAGAGCTTCAGGTCATGCTCATTGGCATCTGCTTTGTGTGGAGAGATAATTGACCTGAGATTAGAATATATATGGACTTATAACCAATGCAAATGGCTTAACTGGTTGGTTGAGGAAGTGGGAAAAACAAGATTGGAAGAGAAGACAAGGAGATCTGAGGAAGAGTTAGGAAGATGGACATGTGGAAATGGACATCGAGTGTGATAATCTTTGTACTGCATTTTATGCCCACCATAGAATATCTGCTGAGGAAGAGGCACCAACACCCAACTGGAAAGGTTGATGCAGCCAGTTAATGGTAGCCAACCTCGGTCCTTGACCACTCCATTGTTTAGTAGTGAGTAGGGTTGCCATTGTAGTGGAAATAGAGGCTATGCATCTGTCCAGCAACTTTGGCTTCCTCTTGCCAAGAGTGAGACTTGCCAGGTTGGACTTCAACTGTTTAATATCCAACCTGCCAGTAAAAGAGACCAAATTGAGCAACTATAGGGTGCCATCCCATCAGTAAGACCAACCAGCTACTACTGTTGGCCTTTCAGTTACACTGGATCCCTTCTTCTCTGGAAAGAGCAATTCATCTTAATCACAATTGGCATGTATTCTGGATACCAGTTTACCTTTTCTGCCTGAAGTCCCTCTGCCAGTACCATTATTCCAAAGGCTCACAGAGGGCTTCATCTTCCAGCGTGTAATCTTGCATAGTATGTCCTCAGTCCAAGAGACTGGCAAAGAGAGGCACAGCAGTGGGCACGTGGGCATGGCATTCGCTGGTCTTACCACATATTGTACCACGTGGAAGATATCAGCCGGGTAGAATGGTAGAATGTCCTTTGGAAAGTGCAGCTGAGGCATCGGCTTTGAGATGACACCCTCTAAGGATGGAGCTTTTAAAAATGTTTGGAGTGCGTCTCCAATAGCTAGAACACGCAGGTCCAGGAACCAAGCAGTAGACGTAGGAGAGCCTCCTATGACGTTCATTCCCAGAGGCCCTCTTAAGGAACTTGTGCTTCCTGCCCCTGAGTGTGAGTCTCAAGTTCTAGTTCTCAGAAGGCCTGTGCTTCCATCAAAGGACACAGTAAACATCACGCTGAACTTTAAATTGCATTGACCACATGGTCACTTTGAGTTTCTCGTGTCAAAAGACCAGCAATGAAAGAAAGTAGTTACCATGTGTCTTGTGAGGGGTTATAGCCTAATCATCATGAAGAGGTAGAATTGTGATTAAACAAAGCAGGCAGGGAAGTGATCCACTGGGGTACCTCTGGGTACTCTCATGCCCAATTACAACTATTAGCAGGTATAGAGAAGGAAAACGATAAAATCAAGTAAAGTCTTGAGATCACATACAGCAGCAGGGGTGTGATTTATGCTTTTCCTATCAGTTTCCCCAGTATTTACAACCAAGCAGGATCATGAAGAAGCTGTATCCAGATGGGGGAGAACTTAGTGTCAGAAGCATCCATAGGGCTGACAGCTAAAGGAGTGGACTGTAGTAGTTGCTATTGGTACTTATGCCATATTCCCCTTACTGCCCAGCAAATCCACCCCGCAGCCCCTGCAAGTACTGCAGCTAATGGTTCACGCCTGAGACTGACCCCATCTTCCTTCTTTTGCTACTACTGTGTAGCTGTTTATGCTACCGTTGACCCTAATGTGTTGCAACTCTAATGGGAACCACTTTCCTCCACGGCTGACCCCTACTTCTAACTATTCCCTAGCGTTTGGGAAGAGACCCTGGTCTCCTTCACGGTTCAGTCACAATCACAGTACTAACTGAATTTCACTAATACTACTAATTAAATTTCAGTTCAATTTGGGGAAGATGTTCCTCCCCACTCACTGGATATGGTCTACCTTCCACGCTCAGAAAACTCATTCCCAGGCTTCAACAGTGTCCTGATAAAGTGTGGCATGGTCAGACCAAATTCAGTTCAGTTCCTGTGAGTCTATCCTCTAGCACAGTCATCCTTACTATCTCACTTGAGGCTTCTGCATGGCTGTCAAACAAAGTGGTCAGGGCCCTATCCTTTAACAAGGAGGAGCAGTCCACTTCTACAGGCCTAGACAAATCAAGACTCTCCAGGGCACCCGCCCAGATGTCCTCTCCAAAGTTTCAGTGTCCCACCCTATGAAGACCTAGATGTTAGTGTAGGAGACTTGCTGGGGCTGATTCGTCAATATTTTCTCAAGTTCTGGTGCCCTTACAGATAGATCCTGAGCCTGGTTCTCAGAATGACCAGCCCTCCAAATATAAGAGATAAGCATTTCTTTAAAGGATGCCAAACAGGTCCTCTGGTGTTCACATTTTACTTTAAATTTTTGATGATCACCCTAAGCCTCTCGTTTTCTCTCTTCAAAGCCTCAGTGGTGTTCAGCCACCCAGTTCCTCAGTTCTTATAATTACCATTTCCCTCATGCTGCTCCACTCCCAGAGAAAGTGCACAAGCAGGGGCATATCCTTCTGCCTGTGTCCCAACCCAGAGGCTGAGAAATCTTGCTCTAGCAAGAGGAGCCTGTCCTCCCAGTCGTAATCCTGCTTTCCAATAGAAGTCTGGATATAAACATAAATATATCTCTCAAGAACAAGCTATATATTTAAGGCACAGAGCAATTTAAATCTAATTTAAAGAAAACAAGTCTTTAATTCTGTGTTGATCTTGTCCCTAAAAATGTTTTACCTAGTTCACATAGTTGAACTGAAACTTAACATTGCTCAGTCTGAAGTTATCTACATTTAAATTAGTTCACTGATTCTAGAGGGCATTGGTTACATGTTTGTTTCACATCTATACTACAAGAGGGATTGTCTTCCCTGAAGATAACGTCTATCTTCCATCTTAAAAATGAGGTGAGAACTTGCAATGGCCCCAAGGACAGTTTTCTAACTTTGAAAACATCAAAGATACGGCCTCTATCAAGTATCTCTTCCATTTAAAGATCAATGCATGCGTATAGACAAATTGTTACACCCAAAGGAAATAAACACTACCCAAAGCTAATTACTCTTAACACATTGATATATTTCCCACCAATAAGGATTGGTCAGAAGACACACATCTGAATGGATATGTTTTTAAAAATCTCAAGGAGATAATTTATATTATTTATAATTTGTAATTGCAGTGTGAATTATTTTTGTGTGTAAGTTATTTAGAAGGATACTTCAAAGTTTTTATTTCGGTGGCTTAATAATTTGCTCATTTTTAGTTTTATTCTATTCTGGTAAGAAAAAAGGATGAAAGGAAAGGCTGTACCTTTCATTTATTGTTTTTGCTTTTTTAATTTGAGATTATTTTTGTAACCTAAAGTGCTCAATTAAAAAAAAACGTATTCTACAGATGGTGAATGTTGAGGTTTATTGCTCATTTGTAAGAGGTATCTGTGTTACTTATTGAGTAGATTTTGTAGTTTCTATATATACACTTCATTATTGCTTGTTTGATTTATCATGAGTAGTGATATATCTTAATATCCCCAACTATTACTGCGTGACCATTTTTCAGAGGTTTTGTTAAATCTGCCTTGCTATTTTATTCATCTCATACATGTTTGTACCACTCATCAAAAGAAGTGAACTTTTGCTCCCTTCAATATTTTTGTCTTGAAGTTGGTGTTTGATATTCATGCTTGTACTTCTCCTTCCTTTTGTTTGATTTTGATTGATGTATCTTTGTCTAATATTTTTCTCTTCACGTTCTGAACACCTTTGTTTTAGATGTTCTCTGGTGGACAGGGATTGGCTAATTTTTTTTTTTAAAAAAAGCAAACTCGAGAGTCTTTGCCTTTTAAGAGGCATTTAACATCAGGCCACAAAAGGCCTATTTCATGTTCTAACATATAGTTTTGTACTTTTTAAATATTGTTTTATGCTGTTTCATTTGTGACTCCTATTTGCTCTATAAACCATGTTTTCTTTGCTTTTACTTTCTTTGATGTTTATCTTTTAATGTTTCAAAAGTCTCTTTGGTTGCACCTTGACTAATTCTCAGAGTCAAGAAGGAAAGGATCTTTTGAGTACACAATCCTCCACGCTCTCCTCTCTCCACATTTCTCAGACTTTGTTAATATTAGCTGACGTTTTAATCTCAGATTTTTTTCATAGAATCATGAATTTTACACTATTTTAAAAGGAGCAGATGTTTTGATTTTAGATTCATTTTACAACTAGATTTACATTTATCCTGGAGAGAACAAGATAAATATGAAGGATGTTTATCTAGTTTTAGAGCTGAATCCTGTCAAATTTAATGCAAAGTCTCCATTTTTCAGTTTGTAATATTTTAGTATCGCTCAATTAGTTGGAGACAATCTTTAAATAATTGTTTCCTATGGATTTTTTTGGAGTTCTTGTTTAATACATATATCTTTTTTTTTTTTTTTTATCACTTCCATTGATAAAAGACGTCTTGTATCTCAATAGTTTTTGCTCCAAACTGTAAGTGTTGCTCCACTACCTTGTGGGATTGATACTGCAGATGAGAAGTTAGAAGACAGCCCCTAACTTGCTTTTCCTTTTCTACACAACCCTGTTTTTTTTTTTTTTGTTTTTAGACAGAGTCTCACCCTGTCGCCCAGGCTGAAGTGTAGTGGCACGATCTCGGCTTACTGCAAGTTCTGCCTCCCAGGTTCATGCCATTCTCCTGCCTCAGCCTCCCAAGTAGCTGGGACTACAGGCACCCACCACCACTCCAGGTTAATTTTTTGTATTTTTAGTAGAGACGGGGTTTCACCATGTGAGCCAGGATGGTCTCGATCTCCTGACCTCGTAATCTGCCTGCCTTGGCCTCCCAAAGTGCTGGGATTACAGGTGTGAGTCACCACGCCCAGCTTCTACATAACCCTTTCTTTTTGCTGAAGTACTTCTTAGGCATATTGATCCTTTTAATTTAAACAGTATTCCAAAATTAAATGAACATGTTCATACTATTTTGCCTAAGACAGCTTGGGAATTGCAATCCATACACAGAAGTCATTTTTTTTTTTTTTTAATCCTTGGCCCATGGAGGGTGGATTTGTATTTTTTCTTCGATAATTGCTTATGCTTTATTTCTCCCCTTGACCTTTACTCCTGGTCTTTCATCTCTGTTATTTCCTTTCTCAGTATTTCCTTTCAGACCTTTCCCTCTGTATCCTTAAGCATGGATTTAATTTATTTTGCAGCATCAACTATGTCTTCTCCCTTCTTTTTTTTTTTTTTTTTTTTTTTTAACTTTTCAAATGATAATTCGAGTAGGTTTTCATCCAGGGAAGCTCCATCCTACAAGTCTGACGTCTTTGTCCTCCACCGTTCCCCTGATCCTCCTGATCTTTCAGCCTTGTGGAGAAATAGAATTGGCTTTGGGGCCCCATGTGCTCTGCCCACCCCTGTGTCCTTGTCCTTCCTTTCCGTAGCCAGGCTCTTCCTCTTAGGATGAATTGTTCCATGGCCAGTTGTCACCACTGTATGCCCACTGTTCATGGAGATTTAACCTCCAAATAGATGTTAGAAAGACAGGAGGTGGAGTGAAGAGGGAGAGAAGGGAACGACTGTACGCTTGGTGTCTCAAGAGAACTCTCTTGGGTACTCTCCATTGGGGTCCTCAGAGTTCTGGTTTGCACCAGTCCTGGATTGCTTGTTTTTTTTTTTTTTTTTCAGATGAAGTCTTGCTCTGTTACGCGGGCTGGAGTGCAGTGGCATTATCTCAGCTCACTGCAACCTCCACCTCCTGGGTTCAAGTGATTTTCCTGCTTCAGCTTTCCAAGTACCTGGGACTACAGGTACGCACCACCATGTCTGGCTAATTTTTGTATTTTTAGTGGAGATGGGATTTCACCATGTTGGCCAGGCTGGTCTAAAACACCTGACATCAGGCGATCTGCCCGCCTTGGCCTCCCAGAGTGCTGGGATTACAGGCGTGAGCCATTGCACCCAGACCCGTCCTGGATTGCTGATGGCATATCTCCCTCTCCTTTCAGGGTCTCCTTCTCACCAGATGAAGGTTTTTCTCAATCCATCTTCACCTGCCTCGTCACTCAAGTTTTCCTCCCAGACTCAGGCATGCAGTTGCCTGCTAATCATAGGAAAGTCCACTTTTTAAAACCATCCACTCTGCCATCTCAGGTATCTCCCGAGAATCTTTGAGAAACTGAACTAGGAATGTGGACTGGACTAGGAGTGTGGTTACTGTTCTTTACAGAAAACAAACAAACAAGCAATATCAAACTAGCTGTGAAGAAAAGTATGAAGGATGTAGGAGGTATCCCACAGGAAGTAAAACTTAAAAACCAAGTTACTGGAAAGGCAAGGGTGATGCTTGTCCTCAGGAATAAATGGAACCAGGGACTTCAACATTGCTACAACTCTTCATCATTCCCCGTCTTTATGTGACATTTCATTCTCTCTCTCTCTCTCTATCTTCTCTCTCTCTCTCTCCTGTTTTTCTCTCTCTTCCTCTCTCCTTCCCAATTCTGGATCAATCAGTTGTAGCCAAGGAATAAGCTTATCTTAAAAAATGTAACCCTCTATAGAAACCATGTGTTTGGAGGAATAAAACTTGCTAAGAAATAAAAGTTTGCATTTTTACAATAATCATGGGGAGAAAATGGACAGAAGAAAAAAACCAATTGAACAACCAACAATCAAAATAGCTGAACAAATAAATAAACGTGCCCACTGCATCATTCTCTGTTCTTGTTCATTAAAAATTTATTTAATGATACATACATACATGCTTTAAAAACCTAAACAGCATTACAGTAGTCATAATGAAAATCAGCAGTCCCAAGTATTATTCCTTCCCTGTACCCTGCCCCCTAAGACAACTGCTTTCAACTTTTAGCCAATTTTTCTAGTCTAAACTTCCATATTACCAAATATTATATTGGCACTGCTATATTTCTTAATATCATAATTGTAGACATTATTAATTTTTTAATTGAAGGTGAACATCTGGCCCGGCACGGTGGATCACGCCTGTAATCCCAGCACTTTGAGAGGCCAAGGCGGGTGGATCATGAGGTCAGGAGATCGAGACCATCCTGGGGAACATGGTGAAACTCTGTCTCTACTAAAAATACAAAAAGTTAGCCAGGCATGGTGGCAGATGCCTGTAGTCCCAGCTACTCGGGAGGCTGAGGCAGGAGAATGGCGCGAACCTGGGAGGGGGAGCTTGCAGTGAGTGGAGATCGCGTCACTGCACTCTAGCCTGGGTGACAGAGCGAGACTGCATCTCAAAAAAAAAAAAAAAAAAAAAAAAAAAAAGAAATAAAGAAAGTGAACATCCAATTCTTTTACATACTCACATATGCTTATTGTCCTTTCTCTATTCTTAGTATAGCTAAATCATGCTTATTGGCAAATTCAATAGTTGGTCCTTATGTTATTATTATTGTGAAAATGAAGTATTATTCATTAGTAAGCCATGTGGTACACTGTAAAGAAATATATTTATCTTCTTATATAATGCTTTTCCCTTTGCAAATTTGTAATTGTCTTTTTTTAAACTTTTTTGGTTTTTTTTTTTTTTTTTTGAGACGGAGTCTCGCTCTGTTGCCCAGGCTGGAGTGCAGTGGCCGGATCTCAGCTCACTGCAAGCTCCGCCTCCCGGATTTACGCCATTCTCCTGCCTCAGCCTCCCGAGTAGCTGGGACTACAGGCGCCCGCCACCTCGCCCGGCTAGTTTTTTTGTATTTTTAGTAGAGACGGGGTTTCACCATGTTAGCCAGGATGGTCTCGATCTCCTGACCTTGTGATCCGCCCGTCTCGGCCTCCCAAAGTGCTGGGATTACAGGCTTGAGCCACCGCGCCCGGCCTAACTTTTTTGGTTTTTATATCATTATTACTAATACTTCCCGAAATCTTTAATGCAATTGTTAAACTACCAATTTTTATTTTTCCTTGTGGTCAAGGATGGGTGCTAGAGAAAGCTCAGACATCATAGGAATGACATAATACTGGAAAGAAAGCCTTTCCTGATTTCTCAGAACTGGAAATAATTTCTCATTTGAGAATTTCCACTGACTGTATCTCTCACGGTCCTGAACCTTTCTGACTTACCATAGTTATTTGTCTATGCATCTTATCTTTTCTACTAGACTGTTTTTGCGCTTTGAGGGCAGGGTCTATGCCGAATTCATTGTCCCAAGTGCCCAAGCCAGTGTTCTTATGAAAGGCCACCCTATAAATACAGAGAGAATAAATAAACTCTGCAATTCACTCTAATATTTTTACAATTTTTTCTGTGTTCATGTTGAATAGGTACCATGATGCTGATGGAGGGAGACTGAATTTCATGAACTTAATCCATGTGCTGTGTTGAAATACTTAACAGAGAGTTGTATAAAGGAAAGTTAGGGGCTTTAAGTAGCTTCTCCAGTAAGTGGAAGAACTAGGATTCGAAGCCAGGTATCGCTGTAAATCCTGTGCCCTCATCCACCACATTCCAGGCTCAGTTCAAAGCCAAAAAACAGGTGGCAATGCATTAGCATGTTACTCGGGTCTCTAAGATGTTTTCCATTTTTATCATGGAGGTGCTAACCTTTTTTTTTTTTCCATGTAACTTCAAAGTCTGTAATTTCAAACATGAATATCCTTAAATTCTAAAAAGATTTCATTTTTGGTGGATGCGAACATGCCATCTGAAAAGCTACTGAAAACAGTGTTTGCTGTCTCTGAGCCTCTACTACTACAGTTTTTTTAAAGAGATCTTCCAGGATTTGTAAAGACATGAAAAGAGTTCTCTTCAATGAGGTATGGCCTGGTTTGAGCTTGTTTTCCATTTGTAAATCCCTGAAGACAAACACCTGCATTCTAGGTCATTTCAGGAAGAGCAAGGATCCCAGAACTGAAAAAAAAAAAAAAAAAAAAAAAAAAAAAAAAATCTTTCAGCATTTGGTGATTTTCTGTCGAGCGTACCAGTAGAGGGCGCCTAACCATCAGCAATCGTCTCAGAAACGTCCCTCCATACGCGCTCGGGCACCAAATGTATTATCTTGTACTTTTTCAAGCTGCCGATGAACAGAATGGGCAAACCCATTTTCTCTTCATTTTGCAATTGCCTCGCATTGTGTAAATGAAAATGCCTGCCTGCCGGGCCTAGAGGTGGTGGTGGGGATTTGGGTGTAAGGGAGGAAAACACAGCTTCTCCTTCACATAGAAAATTGGAATAAATTATCAGCAAGACGTTATTAATTCTGGCACTGTGTTTACCTGGTTCATCCATCGCAATTTGGCGACTGGCATGCGGCTTTCTCAGCTATTTATAAGGCCTTGTATGTGATTATGCCAAACGTGTTTAATTTTTTTTAACACATCCCTATGAACTTATGCCAGATGTCAATGAATTATACAACCTCAGACTGTTAGCAGAGACTACGGTGATCATTAGTAGACACTGGTCAGTATGCAGATGAGTAGACTGATGCCAGAGGATGCAAAGGCCTTGGCCAGGATTTCCCAATTAGTTAAAAGTACAGTGGGTACCAAAACCCACTGCGGACCATGCTCTCAAAACCACTTATTTAATCCTTTGAATGGAAACCCATTTAACACTTCTGATTAGGAAGTCCCCTGTAACCAGTACCTGCGGGAACCCAGATTATGATGTCAGAGCCACTGGGGCAATGAGATTAATTTATGAAGATTTTTCAGAGGGTTTAACTCAAATGCATACATGTGGATTGGCTTTAGTACTGGGATTTAGATTGGCTCTCACTTACGTAGCCCGTTTTGCCTTCTTGCTTCTCATGCATGCCTTTGTTCTTCTGAGCTAATATTTTCCAGTTTTCTCTACCGTAGGCCACCTCTAGGAGACAAGGTTTTAAAGGGAAAGTCATACCTGTTATCATGATTCACAGAATCCTGCATGATCTAACCCCTAGCTACTGACTGATCTGCACCAAATTCTGGCTGTCCTTTCACTCCCCCGGAACACTACCTAGCCCATCGTTGGCACTGTAAGCTCATACCTGCTGTAAAACCTTTACACAGCTGTTCCCTTTGCCTGCAGTTTTCTTGCCTCAGATCTTCTCATGGCTGGGTCTTTCTCCAAATATCAGCTCTTCCTCCATGAAGCCATCCCTGACCAGTGGAACTAGGTGGTCACCCACTGATGCTTTACTCCATCAACTTGTGCTATTTCTTTCTTTCTTTTCCTTTTTTTTTTTTTTTTTTTTTTTTTTTTTAAAGTGGAGTCTTGCTCTGTCACCCAGGCTGGAGTGCAGTGGCACGATCTTGGCTTGCTGCAAGCTCCGCCCCCCAGGTTCACACCATTCTCCTGCCTCAGCCTCTCGAGTAGCTGGGACTACAGGCACCCGCCACCATGCCTGGCTAACTTTTTGTATTTTTAGTAGAGACAGAGTTTCACCATGTTCCTCAGGATGGTCTTGATCTTCTGACCTTGTGATCCTCCCGCCTCGGCCTCCTGAGGTGCTGGGATTACAGGCGTGAGCCACTACGCTTGGCCAACTTGTACTATTTCCTTATATCGCCCTTATAACTCACTGGCAATTTTTTCAGTTTTGTATTTACTTTTGTCTTTGAGCCCACTCCCATGACTAGAACGTGTATTTCATGAAAGCAGGGACCTCATCTTCTGTTTTCACTAGTTTTCTCTCCAACCCTTTGAACGGTCTTTGACTCATAACAGGCATTCAAGTCAGGCTACAGAGAAATGTTCATCTGAGCTGTGTGTAGGGAACCTTTCCTTAAGCCTGTTTTCATACAGCATCCACAAGCACCTTTCTCTTCAGAGGGAGTTCAGTGTCTTCATGGCCTTTGGAGGTTTCCATTCTTTGAGCGAGCTGCAGGCTGCAGTTGGTGCTAACTCTAAGGTTTGAATGGCAGCCTCCTCCTCAACATGTAGACAAATCTAGTCTGGCTGTGTAATAAGCACAAATCACCTGCCTTTGCTGACTCTCCCTTGGAACTCCAGAAGTCCCTCACTAAGGTTATTTCCTCCATAAAACTCTGTGGAGCAGAGTCACATGCAGGGCATAGACGAGTTGTGGGTGATGAGTTAGGATATTATCTGGAAATTGACTTTAAAGGGATGAGCAAAAGCAACTTAATCAAGTAGCCTCATAGGACTGTGAAACATCTTGGGATACCCAAGGTATGTGATGAGGTCTGGCCGCTCATTAAAGTTATTAGATCCTCTGGGAGGACAAGTTTAATAAATTTCCTTCGTCTCTCTTAAAATAAAACCTAATGTTGTTTCTTTTGGAAGAATGAGCGAGGCCTTTCTCTCTGCTCCATATCTCAGACTTGTGCTACAATTGGTGGGGTGAAATTAGATGTTAAGAGGAGTTTGGGAGGGTTAAGAAGGAAGGAATTCCACTGCACGTAACTGTACAGCCATCACGATTTCTGATCTCTCTCTCTCCAACCCACATCAAGGAGCAGAGGTACAACTGAAGACTCAGTAAGGTGAATATTATTTCTGGACTTGGGTGTCAATGGTGTCTAACAGTAATAATATTATTATTCCTAATAATTAAGACTAATAGACACCATTGATTGAATACTTGTTCTGTGCTAGGTGCCATTCTAGATGCTTCCTATAGCTAGTTTTATTTAATTCTCACAACAATCTTACGAGGTATTAGTTTTCCATTTTGCAGATAAGAACACCAAGCCTCAGGGAAATTTAGGGTGCAAATCTCAGGCGACTTAGATGGTAAAGTCATGATTCAAAAGTGGTCCTAGTGCCCTCTACTACTTCACAGGCTTTCCCCATACTACAATGCTGTGAGCCACCGGAATGTCTCTTTGTATAAGCACTGACTCTTTAGGGATTTACGGAAGCCAAGGAATCTTAAGGGGTCACTAGTGATCTCACAATTACTTGAAAAAACTAAAACACATGAGTCACTTAGACTGAAGGGTACATGTTGGTTACACTGTTGGCAATAGAGACTTCATGGTGATAGAAGATATTGCATTTCTTTATTCTCAAGCTTGAACACTCATCAGTTCAAGTTTACTACTTTTGTTTATGTATTTAGCAAATATTAGGCATTTAAACTGTCAAGGCCAATGGGGAGCACTGGTTAAAGGGTAGTAGACAAGGTCAACATTGCTTTATTCTCTGAAATAACTTACAGCTTAAAATTCTCATTGAAGGAAAAGAAAAAAAAATCATAACTCCTATTGTCTAAATTTCCTTTAACTTGCCAGAAAATCGTTTCATCCTTAGCAAAAGTTACTAAGAAATGACTTCTGTTGTCACTTTGGTTCTGGCCCTTCTCTTCGTCAACTTGTTTCTGATATCACTCACAACATGTGTATTTATAATAAAAGGTTCCACTCTGGGGTGACCTCTGACAGAAAGGAACTTACCCAGCCCTGCTGACCACCCTTTACCAAAGACTAACGACCAGGCCCCCATTGATTCTATTTTTCATAGAGCCGGAAAAGGTCATTGCTATTCTTGAAGATCCCAAGTAATAGAATTGAAAACATAGGTCGAAATTAAAAAATGGAAATTTCATTAAAATGACGAACTGAATCTCCAGATTGAATAAATCACTTTCAGGAAAATAGTGACAAATGCTACCAACAGTAGATCTATTCAGGTTATGCTAATGAAAGTCAAGGCTAAAGAAAAACTAGAAACAATCTTTTGCCTTCTTTAAAGCAGAAGATTATCATGTAGGTCTCAGGTTTCCCCACAAAGACCATTTCAACACTGTAAGAAAATGGAGCAGTGTCCACAAGTCTAAGAGAAGGATGCGTGACCGGACACTATTATACCCAGCTAAGTTGTTCAGGAGTGTATGTGGCATGCAGTCATTCTCAAATGTAAAACAACTTAGGAAGTATTGTACCCATGACTCCTCCTTGAAAAAATTTAAAAAACAAATTTTACTTGATGAAATTTAGCAACCAATGATGAATGGAAAAGCTGAAAGTTACTCATGCCTCTGAGGAGTTTCC